>NC_051307.1:209923876-211173876 GCF_015220235.1 Choloepus didactylus | reverse complement strand
AGTATGATTTAACAAGTAGATATAGGAAATTTTCAAACTTTTTATGAGTTGTACCATAGTTTCAGTTATTTCCTTATTGTAAAATATACATACAAAAAGGTATAGCTTTCAAATTAAAATTTAACGAGAAGCTATAGAACAAATGTCAGAGGATGCTATGGGTTACAGTTCCACCATTTCAATTCTTCTTTGTAGTTATTCTAGTACCCTAGCAACTAAGAAAAAGAAAATTATATAAAGATTCATTATTCATAATCCTTTGTTGAATTCCGTCTTGTCTGTTGCTGCCCCGTCTCTAGTTTAATCACTTTCCTGATCTTCAGGGATATCTAGGCAGTGACCACCCTAACCTGTTGTTCATGTTGAAAACGGGTGTCAACTTTATGAGCAAAGGGGACACATCTAGTTGATGTTCTTGAAAAGGCTGTTGCCTCTGGGTTTTGGGACTTAGCTAGCATAGGAGCACTCTAAAGGATTTAAGTGTCTGAAGAATAAACTTAGTGAGTGAAACTTTTATAGCATCCCAGATAGGGATCCAGGTATTCTTTGAGGTTTTTTCGGTACTACTGTTGACTTAGGCTTATCATATTGTGATCATTTGGCATATATAGGTGAAGCTTGACATAGGAGTAACCTCCAGGACAGCCTCTTGACTCTGTTTGAACTAAAACCGTATTTTGTTACCTTTCTTTTCCCCTTTTTGGTCAAAAGGCACTCAATCCCTCAATGCTGGGGTCAGGCTCATTCCCGGAATCCATGTCCCACATTGCCAGGAAGACTCATTTATCTTGGGGGTCCTGTCCCACATTGGGAGGAGGGTGATGAATTTATTTGCAGAGTTAGGCTTAGAGAAAGTCCACATTTGAACCATAGAAGAGGTTCTCTGGAGATGACTCCTAGGCATAATTAGAGGTGGGCTTAGCCTCCTGTCCTAGTTTGCTAATGCTGCAGAATGCAAAACACCAGAGATGGATAGGCTTTTATAAAACGGGGGTTTATTTCACTACACAGTTACAGTCTTAAGGCCACAAAGCATCCAAGGTAACACCTCAGCAATCGGGTACTTTCACCGGAGGATGGCCAATGGCGTCCGGAAAACCTCTGCTAGCTAGAAAGGCAGCTGGCATCTGCTCCAAAGCTCCGGCCTCAAAACGGCTTTCTCCCAGGACGTTCCTTTCTAGCAAGCTTGCTTCTCTTCAAAATATCACTCCCAGCTGCACTCTCTTCCTCCCCCCGAGTCAGCTCATTTATGTAGCTCCACCGATCAAGGCCCACCCCGAATGGGTGGGGCCACGCCTCCATGAGAACATCTCATCAGAATCATTGCCCACAGCTGGGTGGGGCACATTCCAAGCAAATCCAACCATCACCAAAACGCCTGCCCCACACAAAACCACAAAGATAATGGCATTTGGGGGGCACAATACACTCAAACCGGCACACCTCCCCTTTATGACTATAAGTTTCACCCAAGCAAGCCTCAATATCAAGGGCTTGATTTATAAGCAGGGGGTTCCTAAGTTCACATAGCATATGTTATGTCCATGATAATCCATCCATATCTCACATTATTGTCACTTAGCTGTACAGTTCTCATCACTCTCCATTTTAAATGATTCTCATGACCCAAAACATCTCATAGCTCCTGTCATCCCTCAATTATTTGTCCCTAGTATTTGTTTAATACTAGTATGGTATTCCTATTAATTACAGTCCCTAGAATGGAATATGTAGATTTTCCCCATATACCCTTTTGTTGTCAACTCTGTGCACTAGTGTCATACCGTAGAAGTATATCATACAAGCACCTATCTATATTTGTGGTGCTGATTTGTGGGAAACATGCCTTTAAACAACCCCTTTCAATCCTACTCGCCTTCAGTACAGCTCTGATATTTATAATTCTATTAACAAACAGTCATCACCCCTATCCATTACCATACCTTTGAATTCACCATCATTAACATATCTGAGCATATTAGATTACCATTCTCTCTCACCAGCTACCGCCTCCCATACTTATGTTTCATGTTTACTGTGACCCTTAAATTTAACTGTTAAAATATATTGGAACAATTTTTTTCCCAGGGTCTTATTTTTGTGGTAGATAGCAATGATCGTGAAAGAATTCAAGAAGGTGCAGAAGAGCTGCAGAAAATGGTAAGAATTAGTGGTTTGTACATTTTACTGATTATTAAATTACACAGATGAATTTCTTTTAAAGCTATAAAGAACCTTGAGGAACTATTGTCCACGGGTTCTTAGTAATGCACTTAAAAATTTACAGAGCTTTTTAAAAATCACATGGAAAGCTAACTACTTCAGGAAGTTGGGGAGAAGTCCTATCTTGTTTTTAGAATGCTCCATTAGTGATTTTGATGCATATCTTTGGTTGAGGATGCCAGATTCAGTCTAGTCCCTTATTTTAGGTACAAAATCTCTAGTTTTGATGCTGTGAACTAGCAATCCTAGTTCAAGTAACTTCTTCCAAGGTTCAAGTTCAAGTCTCTCCATGCTATGCCTGTAATTATATCAGAAATGTTTTGTAATCAGCCACAATAAAGAATTCTACCTGATGATTAATAGCATTTTATTTGGCAGTCAATTTTGGCCTTGCCATGTATCTAGTTAAGGTTTTTATATTGCTGAAAATCTTGAGAGAAAAGTTGTTGAGGAAACTTGTCATGGTTTCAAACTTTTAGCCTTAAAATATTTACTGAAATGAAATCACTATTATCTGATTTTAGAAGACTTCATCACCCCAAAAAGAAACCCGTACCATTAGCAGTCATTCCCATTTTCTTTCCTTCCCTCTCCCTTCCTCTCATCCCTTAGCCCCTGGCAATTACTAATTTTTCTGTCTCTATGGATTTGCCTATTCTGGGCATGGCATATAAATCATACAGTTTATGATCTTTTATGACTGGCTTCTTTCATATAACATAATTTTTCAAGGTTCATCCATGTTGTATCAGATATCAGTACTTCATTCCTACCAGCTTCTGTATTGCGTTTTTCATGTATCTAATGCCTTAATTGATTGGATTGTTGGTCAGCTGGTTGGAAAGGATAAAAATCCAAAAAGAATCATCAACTAAATTTTACTGCTAAGTACCATAAGCTCATCCATAAATACTTTAATATGTACTTCTTGTCCTTGTCAGTCCTGACCCGTAATGGATGATCAGGAAGGCTGAAGAAATGGTTACCTTAGTGGAGTAGAAGATGGTAGGCTTGAGAAACAGTTGCCCTTGAAGACGTGTGATTTTTGGCACCAGATTTAAAAATGGATTGATAAGAGATTTTAAGTTGTAAGAGTACCTGAACTTTAGAAATTAGGTTGATGCTTAATAATGATTTAATGTTGAATAAAGAGCATGAACAGGAAAACAGTGTTTCCTTCAGTTTGTTACAATTATTGAATTCCACTATGGTAGTTGTTAATGCCTTAGCTTTCATTTCCAGCTTCAGGAAGATGAGTTGCGAGATGCAGTGCTGCTGCTCTTTGCAAACAAACAGGATTTACCAAATGCTATGGCCATCAGTGAAATGACAGATAAATTAGGTCTTCAGTCCCTTCGGAACAGAACAGTAAGTATTTGGAGATGTATATTTACATCTTGATGCTTAAAGTTATTGCGATAATTATTTAAGCTTGGTGTTCAGTTTAAACATTAATTGTCCTATTTGAACAGATAATGAATACATCATTTAAAATACACAGTAAGGTACTCTCTTGCTTATACAAAAACAGGCATTTCAGGCTTTATTTTGGGTTTTTGTTAACTTTATGCTCAAAATGTTTAGTATTGGTTTAGGTGTGGAAAACTGCCCTGTAGGAGAATTGGAATATCATAATTTTTCTTATGAAGGGTCCAGTATTTGGCAGCAGTATTTCAGATAATATTGTTTAGTATCATTTGTTTGCATGTTAACATTTAAAGTATTTGAGAAGGGACCTGCTGTTATGATATTAAAGTTTCTAAGGCATTTTGAATATAAAATTGTAAGAAATATTGTACTTGCTCTCAAAAAGCTTATTGTTTTAAATCAGTGATTGAGATATTGACAAAACAGGTATCCACTTTATAATATTTAAAGATGGCATCTCAAACTATTAGTGTGGCACATGCTTTACAATAGTCTTGCATTCACTTGTCAACAAAGTTAAGTATTGTGCTATGGCAATACAACTGTGTAGACTGAGCTGTCGCAGCTGATTGAAACAACGCATGATACACTGTTAGTGATCTTGTGGCATTAAAGCAAGATTTTTATTCTAAAATAAAATAAAACTGCAATTAAAAAATTAATAAAAATAAACTATTCCTTAAAGGTAGTTAGTTGCTTTCTAGCTCTTTTTCTTGGTGCTTATAATTTTTCATACAGTTATTGGAGATAAAGTACATGAACAATTTAAAAAGTGGAATTTTGGAAATGCATAAGACTAAAGAAATAGTGAAATTACCTGAAAAGTTTGCTCCTAAAATAATCAACAAGCCCCACTCTTCTACTTTGACCTTAGCTTTGTTGGAAACGAGGGTTTTAAGGACCCAGATGGGTAGTTTATCAGTTCCTAATTTTCTCATAAATGTTCTGTTCACATTAAGTAGTGGATAGTTGATTAAGTCCAATGAATAGGTAGGAGTAGCTTTAAATATGAGGGTAGTTTTTTCTGAGAAGCAGGAGGTATGAGAAGACTCCCAATCTAAAGGGTCGATAATTTTGAGTGACCTACACTGTTAAGTGAGATCATTAAATGCAAAATTAATCATTTGTTGGATATACTTTAACATGTTTATTCATATTCCTATAGTTTTTATTAATTAACTTTTTTCCTATGTTTATATGGTAACTGGTGACTCAGTAATATCCCTGATCATTTGGGGAAAATATTTAATTTCTTGATTAAGAAATTTCAAACACTGTGGTTATGCTAATCAAGTCTTTTCTTGTTCCCCTTTCTTTACAGTGGTATGTTCAAGCCACTTGTGCTACACAGGGAACTGGTCTGTATGAGGGACTTGACTGGCTGTCAAATGAGCTTTCAAAACGTTAAATGAAACTGGATATTTCACCAAGGACATGTTTGATAGAATTGATCTAGGCTTGTTACAACAAAGTTAGTTTGCATCTTGGTTATTAAACAGTAATCTGGGACTGGTTTGGGCAGAATATTATGGCATTTAAAACTTATTTTGTTGCCAATTATCGTTTACCAAGTGTAAAGTTGCTATTTAGCAGTATGCTTGGTTTTAAAGAAATTCTCCTACTCTTGGGAAAAAAGTCCTCTTTTAATTCTACTTCCCTTAAGCCTAAATGCCTGGACAGAGCTGTTTGTGACACCTTTAAATCCATTTTGAATGTTTTTTGAGCCCACAAGAAATGATGTTTTAAAGTAACCCCATGCTACTTTATTGATACCTTTATCATTCCTGGGACCGTCTGCTGATATAAAAATGTAGCATTCCATTTGTATTTATTTCTCTCCCTTGCCAAAAAGATTTTTTAATACTGCTTGTGCCAGCCAGGGAAATGCTCCAAAACACTATTCAGATCTCTTGCACTGAGGAACTTTTTTTTTTTTCTCCCATTATTGACTTCTGGCTTCCATCAAACAAACTTACCTTGGTGTGGTTTGGAATTGATAGCTAATTAGTTCTGTGCTGATTGCAAACAATTCATATTGAGATGGTTCTAAATACTCAGCAGATTGTCTTCCTTTATATTATATCTTTTTTATGTTGCATGTTGCTTTTGGTATCAGCCTGAGTCTTTGCCCAGTATATGATAGTTCTGCTGATGTTTTGTTGTTTATTGGTGAACATACCTTCATTAAGAGTTTTTGGGGAACTCTGCAAACTCAATGAATAAGTTTCTTCATAACCCATTTGGAATTATTCCTAATAAAATGATAAAATATGTAATTGCGTGTGTTCTGAGTCTTAAAGCTATTTGAAATTGATCTCCTTATTTAACAAAGTTGATTTGCATATTTTACAAACTTTGAGCAATCATACATATCATATTGGGTTTATTAATTGATTAAATTGGGAATAAAATATGGGTTGTTAACATGTATATAACCATGGAGAGCAAATTCAAAAATATATTTCTCTTTGAAAAGACACCATTTTGATGCTGTAAATTTCTAAAGTCACATCAGGAGTAAGAAGCTGCAATAAAATGATCTGCCCAAAAAGCATGTATGCATTGTTTGTTTCACAGCTAAAATTAGTTTAAAAAAAAAAAGTGCCATTTGCATGGCAGAATTATAGATTGTTGGTGATGCTACTCTGCTACAAAGAAGAACAAAGTTTATAAGGACATTTCTTTTTAACTTGACAAATTTCAGAACTGCAAGAGAAAGGTGAATGTGACAAATTCTTTGTCTAAGAGCCCTTAAGGTAATAAAGGTGTATCAACTACATTTATTAATAAGTTATTAAGGACTCAGCTTGATATATAGCCTTATTAGTAACTTAGTTTTTAAGTCTATGTTGATATTTTCTGCATTTTTATAAAGCTTGCTTTTTTATGGTCTTAATGGCATTTAACAATTGAGATAAATTGAAAATTTATGTCCAAAACCAAATAAATGCTTTTTTTAAAATGTGTATTTTTAAAAGAATTGTGAAACAACAATTAAAAACACCCCAATGGATTACAGAGAGGAAATTGGAATTAAGCATTTGATGATTATCAAGAACCAAGTTATGGGATAAAGTGTGTATTTAACTTGTGTGTCATGTGACATAAGTGCACTTTTTCTAGCCTGACAGATAAATTCCCTCTACTCCCCAGGTAAGGAGGGTCTCATTTCTTTTGGATAAAACAAATATCATGTAGTATATGTTGTTTTATGGAGTATTAACTAAGGAGATAGAAGATTTCAGTAGGTTCAGAGTTTGAAAGCTAAACCAATTAAGTGGAAGATGCTTTCATGGATTTTGAAGGAGTAAAAAGAATTCATATATTTATGACATATGATAGTTCTTACTACCATTGTTGTAAATGACTGCATTAAACTAAAATTACCTAATTTTCTCTAAATGACTGGAAAAGATTGATTTGTAAGATCACCTGTTCCTTTTTTTTTTTTTTTAAGAAAGCATTAACTTGCTAGAATGACTTTCTTCAGTCTTACTAGTACTAGTTTTTTTCTTTCTAAGTCAAATTGAAAACTTCCATTTTTTTTCCAAATGAAAGTGACTAAATGCTATGGAAATCAAGTATAAATTGAGAGAGAGCTTCAATGCTTTTATCTGTGTAAAAAATGCAATCTTATAAAACCACTATTAGTGTCCTGATATATTGAAATGTTCCAGTACTATTTTATGAAATACTTGATAACTAACAAGGTTCAATGCTTAGTGTTCACTCAGATGTTGGTTAATCAATATGATGTCTCTTTGGCCCTCCCCTATTACACAGAACAGTTGTATAGTACTCCCAGATAGTATTCTGTCAAATATGTCAGTAGAGAAACTGAAGAGGAATTATGATTACCTTAAAGGAACATTGGCAGCATCAGAGTTGGGGTGGAACCATTACCTGTTTTCGGTCTCTGTCCAGTAGGTTTTTTATTATTTTCTTTGGTTCATATTATTCCCTATTGTGTGTGTGTGTGTGTGTGTGTGTGTGTGTGTGTGTTTTAAAGCACACATAGAAAGTTTACTGAATATGCCTGTGATAAGACATGGACACAAGAAAAGGGGGGTGAGAGGTGAGGTTTTCTAGCTCCCTTAATTTTAAAGGAATTTGGGCAGGTGGTCCCTCTTCTATAATTGTGTCAAGCTGTCAGTGGGTTGCAGGCCCTACTTGTTGGAGCATAGGCTATCAAGGGTGGCTGGTTGAGCGTGGGGAACAGGAGCATAGCCTCTGGTGAGAAGTTTGTTATGAAAGGCTTTTAATCTGGAAGAAACAAACCGGGTAAGAAATTGTATCCTTGCTCTGAACAGAAGCAGGAGCAAGATGGAGCTTGGTATTTTTAAAAATTTTTAGGAACACTGTTGTTTGGGGCTTTGGTCCCTGTTGTCTTTTGTCTAGCTTGTAATTCAGCTGCTTTTTCTGTGCATCTTTTTACAAAAATTTCCATTGATTCCCCCCCCCCCTTCACCTTACATATCCTTTATTGGAAATAAAACTTAAGTGCAATATGTTAATTTTCCAGAGTATCAGTGTCTCATTTACTAAGACTTCGAGTTTACTTCAACTTAGCTACAGAATGACCTCGTATAATTACTTTCAGATCACTTACTGGGATCAAAAGTTTTAAATGTGGAATTTCTGGGTTTTGGTCATGGAGATTTGGAATTGACTTCTGACTTGGCATTGGAAACAAGTGCTGATGTTTTCTGGAGGCATGATGGATGTTTCAGTAGTATTAAGTGTTGGTTACCAAGTTTGAGTGACAGAATTGATTGGAAAATGAGACTAAGCAGCAAGTGCAAATAGTATATCTGCTATTATGTTATCTGAAGATCTAATACACAGAAAATGAATTAGTTCTAGAGTCTGATTACCTATTCATAAGATTGAATTCTGAACAGCAGAATGTGACTGGAAATAATCTACCAGTGGTTTACCTTTTCCAAGGGTCAACAGCTGGTGTCAGGATAGTACCAGCACACCAAGAACTCTTACCAGACAATGTGTAGTTATAGAACAGTTATTTTTTTTTGCTAGCTGTGTATTTTAAATTTCATTAAGATAATCTAAACAATATAAAAATGGGACTGATGAAGACTTGGCTGTAAAATTCACTCCTGAGTTTTTTAAGCTCAAGCACATTTTTGATAAAGGTCTTCCTCAAGTGTATATACATTGTGACAGTGTATTAAGGTGCCTCAATTAAAGGAAGTTTACCCCTGTTGGCAGGTTGGAAGGTTACTTGATTGCATTTGTTTCCTACTATGTTTCTTTTAGGCAAATAATCCCTTTATTTTACAGTTTCAACAGACCATTAAAAGTTTAATTGGTCATATCTTAGTAAAAAGCATTGTTCTGTGAGAAATTAATAGCAATCAGCTCTTCATGAAACTGCAGGTCTGGACTCAGGGAAAGAATAATTAAGGCATTTGTACTAGTGGATGCCTGCTAGGTCATTTCTGTATGAAAGGTCAGTGGAATCATTTTCTGATCATGTCAGTGATTTCTGCAGTGTTCTTATGGTATGCTTTCAGTTTTATTATTGGGCATCAAAGTACTTGGAGTTATAGAGCCTATCTAGGGAGCTGGCTCTTAGGGATTAATCAGTTACTTTGTTGACTTTTTTTAGGCTTGTTCAAGTGCCATTCAGGTAATGGGGAAGCACTAAGCAGATTGACCAAGGTTTGCTTCCTAGGTAGTCCTGAAGAGGTGAAGGATGATGATTTAATAAAAGGGGAGGGGAGCAACAATAAAAAGACAACTCAGTTAAACAATGGGCAAAGGATCTGATAGATGCTTCTCCAAAGAAGATATACAAATGGCCAAAAAACACAAAAAAAGATGCTCAACATCAGCCACCAGGGAAATGCAAATAAAAACCACAATGAAATACAACTTCATACCCACTAGGATGGCTGTAATAAAAATAATGAGCATTTTCATTGTTGTGGAGAAATGGGAACCCTCCTTGGCTGATGGGAATATAAAAGTGTAAATGCTTTGAGTAAGTCTGGCAGTTCCCCCAAAAGGTTAAACTGTTCCCATATGACCCAGAAATTCCACTCCTAGGTATATAATACCCAAGAGAAACAAAAACATGCCCATTCAAAAACTTATAAATTCATGTTTATAGCAGCAGTAGTAGTATTCATAGTTACCAAAAAGTGGAAAGAACCCAAATGTTGTCCATCAACTGATGAATGAATAAGATGTGGTATATTCATACAATGGATTTATTACTTGGCCATAAAATGAAGGACTGATACATGCTACAACATGGAATAACATGCCAAGTGAAAGAAGCCAATCACAAAAGACTATTGTATGATTCCATTTAACAAGTTGGTAGAGAGGGTAGATTAGTGGTTGCCAGGGGCTCAAGGAAAGGGGAATGGGGAAGGACTACTAAAAGGGTATGGGGGTTTCTTTGGGGGGCCATTCCTTGTCATAGATTTGACATGCAGTGACAAAAGAAAAAAAAAATATTTAGGAGTGAAGAGCCAAAAAGCACCATGGAATTCTTACATTTAAGATGACGAAAAAGTACACAAGCCAGGATGCAAAGCCATAGTTCCTGAGGTAGGTAATAAAGGTAGGTGAAAGGGGTGACGTAATTCTATTATTTACAACAGAATTCTAAAAAATTCTTTAGCTTGAGTAGAAATATCCTTCCTTGGTTTGAGATACCCCAAATACTGTATTTAACCCAGATTTTCTGAGGAAGGCTAGTTTTATTTCTGAGTGATTTTATCACTGGATATACCATTTTTCCAAAATGTTCCACAGTGGAAATAAAGATTATATACAATAAATTATTTGCAAAATGTGTATACTGTTATCCAACATAAGAAAGCCAACTAAAAGAATATCCAGTTCTCTTCTGAACCATATTTAGGGTAGAAAGAACACAAAACAATATGAAATCATCAAAAAGGCAACCCAGGAATACTTCAGTACAGTAAAGAAATGCACACTAAGCAACATTCCAGGAAGAGATTAAAGTGAGTTATTGAGCAAAATGGACTACATTGTATAAATCCATTGACAATATATAAAACGGACAAACAGCAGAGATGATTTGTTTTTAGTGAAGTTTAAGAAAATTTAAAATTATGAATAAAAACCAAATAGTGCCAATATGAAAATGGATTTTAACAACTTAGTTTGCTATCATAGAATGAATTCTGCTGGTAATTACTAGTTAGCCAACCAAATGGACAGATTTAATATTTTAAAGTTCTACAATTTGGAGATTGTAAGTTTTAGCACCTGGCTTCAATATGATTCAATACACTTTGAAGATGGCCAACTTTAAAATAATTTTTCTATTACAGTTTTTAATGTATTAGCTCAATATGGTATTTTTAATAACTTATTTTTAAAGCTTATCTTGAATTTAGGGTTTTCTTTTCAAATTCTAAGATCTTTAATTAAAGGTTGATTGTTTTATGGATTATGCATTGTAACTTAAGTTATATCCAGCCACAGCCATCTCAGTTTCTCAAGATTTAATACTAGGCATTCTTTCTATCTGCTACTCTGTGTATCTAAGCTGGCATTTAAAGAGCGGTAGGTAATAGTGGAGAATGGTCAAACCACTTAAAAGCCAACATTAGTAAACAAGTTCATCCTCTGAAACAAGTCACTAAAGTAGATCAGTATTTTTAAAATGTCCTTGTTTTGTTACCACAGGTTTCTTATTTCTAATTTACATACACTCCAGGTCTTTGGTATTTTTGGTAACTTTTATCTTCCCAAATCTTTTCAAAAGAAGCAATGAGACTGACCTTTCCAACTTGACACGAACTTGTAAAAGTAGGAATTGCTGAAGATAGGCTCTCTGGAAAAAAATACAGGCAGCTGGGTAACACATTGTAAATACAGTTCATGACAGCAACAATTCAATTAGACCACACAAGTTAAAAATGCATTAGTAGAGATACTACTTCTCACCCACTTAGGATAACTATAATCAAAACATACAACAAATTGTTAATGTGGATGTGGAGAAATCAGAACTCTTGTACATTGCTGGTGGGAACATAAAATGGTGGAGCCACGGTGGAAACAGTTTGATGGTTCCCCCCAAAATAAATTAGTATAAAACCCAGAAATCCTACTCATAGGTATATATCCCAAAGAAATGAAAGCAGGTATTCAAACAAAAATTTGTACATAGCTACATTATTCACAGTAGCTAAAATGCTATTTACAATCCAAATGTCCGTAAAGAATGAAGTACTGATACAGGCTATAAAACGAATAAACCTTTAAAACATGCTAAATGAAAGAAGCTAAAACAAAGTCCCATATTGTATGATTCCATTTATATGAAATGTCAAGAATAGATAAATCCATAGAGACAGAAAGCAGATTAGCAATTGCTAGGAGCTGGGAAGGAAGGAATGGGAAGTGATTGCTGAGTGGGTACAGGGTTCCTTTTGGGGTGATGAAAATGTTTGGAACTAGCCAGAGATGATTGTTGTACAACATTGTGAATTTATTAAATGCCACTGAATTGTATATGTTAAAATAGTTCATTTTATGTAGTGTGAAGTGAATTTTACCTCAATTAATAAAAAGCCTTGGTATTGTAATCTCAGAATGTGGTATTGTTATCCTGGAATTAGTGCTAAATAATCATCCAATTTAATACAGCTCTAATACCTTCAATATTAAAGTACTTCAAAAAGTGGGACCACAGAACTTGACTATTACCCAAATTAGTAAATCTCTTAAAATTGTTTCCTTTCCCAAAATAAGATCGTGTTTTTTTATAGTACTATATTGAGCAAAATACTAAAATTTTCAAAACATTTAAATATTTTTGAATTGTATTTAGAAAATATTTCAGCATTTGCCATAATTTGAGGAAAGATTTTTTCCCTATTGAGTTGCCATGTGGGTCTTGTCATAACCTAACAGTGCAGACTTTTTCATTGTATTTTGATTTTGGGTTTGTCCCTATCAAACCATTTTGTAGGGAACCTTTACCTGTACATAATTAGACAATATGAGTTTTAAATATGTCAATTTCCATCAGGGAAATCTTCCTATAGTAGCATTCTTTCGACAGTCTCACCCTTGTATTATGTTCCTCAGAGATCTATTTCCAGACTGAAACCAGCACAATCTGGTAAGATCATACCTTAATTTTCTCAGAAAAGTCACCCCCCAGTGAGATTCCCGGAAATTTGAAACAACTGATTTTAGTATTCAGAGTTTTTAAAAATATCACATTACAGCCAGAAATTATTTTTACTAATGAATTATGAGCTGTCAGTGTACATGTTTGGTGTAGTGGCAAATACACAAGAGTTCATTTTAAGAGTAAGTGTTCTATACTATTCTTGGTCATTTCTAATCAATACTATAGATATTTGGACTGTTACGACCTACAAAGCAATTTGTGCCATCATAAAATGTGGTTCACTGTGGAAAGAACTGATAGACTTCCATTTTATTAAAATTTAATGTACTAAAAAACAAACCCAAATGTTATAGAAAAAATCACAAAGATGGCTCTAAACACTTAAACATTTCTGAATAACACCCTATTCTAACTCATGAGTACAAGGAGACTCTGGTATGCTATTTATGCAATTTTCTTAGTGTTCCCTACCTTAAGACTTCAATCATTTTAACATATCTATATCTGGACTAAAGAGTATATGGCATTCATAATAATATTCTATAACCTAATATTCTGAAATGCCTGTATACAGTCTGATCACACTGTTTAGTCAGGAAATATCAAAATTAAGGATTCAGGACTTGGAATGTTTGATAAGTACTTAAGAGTTTTTCTGACCACAGTTCAATCTAGCTTGTCATGGTGTCAATATAGGACCTGTACATGTTTTCATGGGCATGAGCAATTATTTCACACTGCATTTTTTTTCCAAAATGTTTCTCAACTTTTTCTGGTTTTCTCTCAAGTTATCCTAAGGGTCCTGTCAACACATTTGGCTGAAAGCAGATCAAATCAAAGGGAAAAAAATACAATTTGCAAAATAATCAGATTCTGACTTTAATATATCATTTATGTATTTGTAAACTCATGTTGAAATGCTCTAAAAATGTTATTTAGGAAGGCACAATTTGGTAGCTTCATTTTTCATCTATAGCTTTTTCTAAACAAGATCCCAAGAAACTGCCACCTTACTATTTTCCCTTAAAATAATTTAAGTACTTCAAGGTTTGATTTGTAGGTAATAACCTCTCATTCTCAAACTTCCTAAAAGAAGAGGTAATCCAATGGATAGTGAGCAGAATATGAAAAGTACAAGTTACTCTATCAAAACGAGGAAAGTTCTTACGGTATTGGGCTTAGAGACTAAAGAATTTGGAACAAGAACTTTCACAACTGGAAAAGCAGAGCTCTTCTTGAGGTGAGTGGGCTTTTAATACCTAAGGTTATCATGAACATCAAAAGAGCAACAGCTAAAGCACTGCAAACAAGCTTGGTAATAAATAGCACAGCTCAGTTACCACTCTAGGATAGATACTAGTCAACACAATCTTTTGTACTTCTAATTTTAAAAAGGATTTGGCTTCATATTTAAGGTTTTCTTGAACAATATATAAATTATATATATATAATATTTTACTGTAGCTGAAACTATAATGCTCACGTCTATAAAAATGAATTTTTTTCAGGGATGCTCAAAAGCCCCATTACTACTATTTCTCATTATAAAAAAACCAACAATTCTGAAAATACTTCTACCACAGAAACACTCAGTGGTTCATCCAAAACTTCTGGCCCTATCAGTGATCAGTTTCTCATAAAGTGATGTATTGCACTGTAGTCTTTAACTTCATGTGGTCAATTATTTTATTGATCCCATTGATTTATAACCATCTTCACAGGAAAGAGTAATTAAAGACAATGGGATAAAATTGAGTATGCTGCTCTTCACTTTGAATTCTAAACTGTGCTTTCATCCTAAAATGAACTACAGTAAGAATGATATAAATATGTCCATTTACACCATACACTAAAAAATAAGAGACTGAAAATATCTGACTTGTTGAATGAAGAATGAAGGATGAGAAGAATGACAAATGATGGTATATTTTAAATTTGTTAAAGCTCTGAAATTGTATTAAATTGCTAATCAAATTGAGGTAGAGGTAGACTCTAATGCTATTCCTTCCATATGTCAGAATGTAGGCCTCTCACCTTACTTTGTATACATTTTTTCCCCTAATTATATAAACACGATTCAATTTGAAATCTTTTTATAGTAGAAAAATTATAGGATCATTCATATGGTGCTTAAAAAAAATTCTTAATTACTAGCTCAAAAAAATCACTTAAAAACATACACAATAATTCAGTTTTCTTACTGCCAGTCATAAATATATCTGAAGAGTGTAGAGAAACTATATTAAGCAAATATTAAGAACAGTCACAAAATGAAGATACCTGAAACATAACTATAATGGGTTATGAACATTTCAGTATCTAGTTTTCGTCTTTGAAGGTTACATGTACACTTTGATTCATATTAAATTCTCCTACTAAAGTAACTAACTGTCTTTTCAGAATGTAAACAAATTCCATTAAATACAAATCTATTTCCATTTTAAATCACATACAAGCGCTATGTGATCAGAGGGATGGGAAACACTAGGTAAGGCCTGGTGAGTAGTGACTTCTTCATGACTAGGCAATGGAATTACCTGTTCAACCTCTAAAGCATTTAAGTCAATGAAAATGTAATCCAGACATCCATGAAAGCCACCAACATAATTTGTGTAAGCAGGTTCACCACAAGCACTTCTCAGTTTGAAGAAATGGGTAAGAGACATATTGCATCGTTCCTCTTCCCCATTGGAAGCCCAATCTTCATGATCCTCTGGAATGCTGCCATTGATGACAAAATGATACATTCCTGTAGAAGGTGTACTATTAAAGTCCCCACAAAATATAACTGGAATGCCAGGATACAGTTCACATGAAACATGTCGAATGTGAGCCAAGGCTATCGCCATTTGAATGAGACGAATGTATCCACCTATGAATATAAAAAACATTAGTATAAATACTTCAAAAAGTTGCCTTTAAGTAAAAAAGAAAGTAAAAAATTCACAAACTACTTATCTGGGTGGACATTTAAGATATATATTTATGTAAAACAGCTTTATGGACCTTAATTTAATGAAGTCACCATGTTTAAGTCAAACCTACCTTTTGGATGCCAGTAGAGATGTGTATTAGCAACACACATCTTTTTAGAAGAGTCCTTTGTAGACTGAAGAACTGAAACCTAAAACAAATGGAAAGTGCCAAGAGTTCAGTTGTTGTCTGCTAATCTCCTGAATGCTTTTTATCGAAGATTATATAATGTCATTTTCTTCCTTATCTTTCCCTTATTGATGAACTAAGACCACAGTTACAAAATCTGATTTTTATTATATGAGCTTTAGGATATACATAACTAGGACTCAGTGTAACATGTTTTAATAAAAGTCCAACATATAAGACTAGTATTAAAAGAATAAATTTTAGATGACAACAGTAAGGTCGGAGGCAGTGTTTTCAAGTGGATAAGAACAATTTTTGGAATTGGGCACCTAGGCTTGAATACCCGCTCTACCATCTACAACAATGTAACTTGGGAAAACACAAGTTTATTAAGCCAGCTTTGTCATAGGAAAAGAGACACAGGGGAATGTCATGTGCATTCAATTAAATGAGTTACACAGAGGTTCATGAAACAGCAGATGCTCAAAAAAAAAAAAAAAGGTAAGTTCCTCTTCTTACTATGAATAAAGTCAATAACCTAAAAACTCTGGACAAGCATACCAATGAAAATAATTTTTAAAACTAAGACAACCTTCATCTAAGTGGAAGCTAACACTCTGCCCAGTGGTATTATATTATAACTGGGTGATAATCCTGTCTCCACACTTGGGTGAAATTGGGTAAGTAAACTTGACATTTCCTCATATATAAAATGGGGCAAACAGCAGGATTACTATTAAGATTAAATGACATGAAACGTTAGATTTTAACTCACATTTACGGAGCACTTCGTCAAAAACGCAAAGCATATAAATAAATACTCTGCCCTCCAGACTAGAGTTACTGTACCTGAAGGACTGAAGATCTCTGGAGCACCCTCTCCTGTGCAGAAGGGTACAAAACTAGTTTTTCCAGCAGTTCTTTGTGAAGTGGGTCGGACTCCAGGGCTTCATGGAAAGAAATGTCATGCTGGCTAAGGAGAATAAACTTGGACTTTCGGTAGAAGGTGGCCAGGCCTTGATGCTGCTTGATTCGGAACACACCCTCCAGTCCGAAGGCCTCGAGAGCAGGAACCAAGCTGTCTGAAAATACTGCGCGGTCCACTTCCTGCAAACAGATGAGGTCGGCGTTGTAGCCCGTGAGCTCCTTCTGGATGAGGTTCTGGCGGTAGTCGAGCTCCAGGGCGTAGGGGGCACAGTACGGGTACAGGACCGTTCGGGAGAAATCAGTCTGGGCGTAGGTATCGGCCAGGATGTTGTAGGATACCGTGCGGATGAGAGCGTCGTCTGTCACCTTCTTGGTGTAAAGATGCCGGTGGTCAAAGGTGCAGGTGCCGGGTCCGGCTTCCACCGGACATACACTTTCCAACTCCCGGCTCGGTCCGAAGCGTTGACCATTGCCTGGAGTGCAGTGAAGCTTCAGCCGTAGCCCAATGTCGGCATTGGATGGAGTATAGACACGCTCGTTCACACCCGTCTCGGTCCAAGCAGGGAACGACGAAGAGGAGGAAGACAACGACGAAGCGCCCCCGCCCTCACGCTCAGCCGCTCCGGGTTTCGCTTCCTTGTACCAGCGGAAAAGGGAGCCGGCGGGATCCCCAAATTCGAGGCTGAGCTTGGGGCACACGGGGAAACCGGCCATGATGTAGCGCGGCAACTGCAACTCGGTGAAGGCGGGCGGGTTGCGCTCCACCTTGTATTTGACATCGCCAATCTGCAGCACAGCGCCGTCCTGCCAGGCGTCCACGTTGAGCACATCCTCAGCCACCGCCTCCTCCCTGTAGTACAGCTTCACCACGGGCTCGCAGGCCGGGGCCGGCTCGCAGGCTGGGGCCGCGCCACCGCTCGCGTTCGGCCGGTTCTTCCTGCTCTTCTTGGCGGCGGCTGCCTTGGCGTGGCCCTTGAGAGCGTTGGTGGCGATTCGGTTGAGGGCACGACCCAACGGTTCGCTCTGGTCGCGTTGCATGTTCTTGTGGCTGCCATCGGCCAGCGCGAATGACAGACTCAGCTTGGACTCCGAGGGCACACACCGCACCACAGCGCGCTCCATCGCGTCCGTCGCCGCTTCAGTAGCCGCCTCGGCCCGGCCGCACCGCTCTACCACGGTCCGTACCTTACAAAGCACGACGCGGGCGCCAGGGAGCCTCCACATGAACCTGGTGGTCCTGCAGCTGACTACACCCCCGGCCAAGCGGCGTCCGTGCGTCAACTGGAAAAAGAGGAGCTGCCGCCACCAGCTTCGGGACCTAGTCAGTTTCCGCGACTTCCGGCTGGCTAGGAGAGGGCGTCCCGAGCATTCGCTGCACACTTTCGTCAGGACCACTCGACAGTTCCTTTTTTTCCATAGCCCCTCTTGTCTCTAATCTCTCTCAGATTAATTTTTTATCTTCAATCCAAGTCATAATAAGGGAAAAGTGAAGGGAATACAGAGAGGTCAGAGAGAAATATTAGACTCTATATTTTTGTCGAAAGTGTAAGCGAGAGGCAGAAGGGAAGGCGCGGTGAGCCGGAAGTGGTTCAGAAGGTGTCTCTAGCTCCGCCTTGGCTGAGGGAGGTGAGCGCATCTTTTGGTTGGAGCCGCCGACGCCTTCCTCTGTTGTACTGAGTGAGGGTACCCGGAGCTCCCCGGGTTGCCAGTGACTTGCGCATAGGAAATGTCGCTCAGTTGCTGTCCACGGCGTTGTGGCTCACACCGCCTTCTTTCAAGACGTGGAGGGTTTGCCTCGGGCTCGGCCAGTGCTGTCACGCCGAGCTAAGCCTTTGGTGGTAGTTGATAACGAACAATACCTAAGAATTCCCATTTAGTGAATGCTAACTATGCTAAACCTTACAGTTCCTCTTAGGTGGGTTTCCTAATCCGTCTCTTACACGTGTGAGGTCCAGAGAGATTGTTACCTGCTCAAGATCACACTGATAACTGGTAAAGTGGCAGAAACAAATATTTTGACAAACTTGTGGAAGGCTGTTCATTTTTATTTAGGGTTGCCAGATTTAGTATGTAAAAATCCAGTACTCCCAGTTAAATTTGAATTTCACATAAAACAAGGAATAATAACGTGACATTCTTATGCTAAGAAATAATTCCTTGTTTATCTGAAATTCAATTTTATCTGGGCCTCTTGTATTTTATCTGGTATCCCTATTTCTATGGAAGATATAGAAGTGTAAAAGAACTTGGCTTCTTTGTAGAACAGAAATAAATCCAGTGTGGCTGGAACACATAAGCCTGTAACGGAGAGTTAAGAATTAAATAATTATGATTACTGAATCATTACATAGGTGATTTTCTTACTTTCTCATGCATTGTAAAATGGCAAAAGGGAAATACCTGAAGTTACCTCAAGCTGCCATGATCTTTGATAATGAGTGTATAACTGTATAGCCTTTATCTTATAATTGTAAAAGCCTTGTGACTGGCTCCCATTTGTACCCCCAATCCTGTTTTTCAACTTTAGAGTGTTATGATCAAAAAAGGACGGCCCCTAATGTTTATTAATGAAGGAACTTGGGTCAGCCCAGAACTAACCCATTACAATTCCTAAACTATCTTGCTAGAGGAAGCTGGAGCTAACAAAAATTGGACCGCCTGACATGCTCAGTAGCTTCATGTTAATCAGTCTGTGCATGCTCAATAATTAGATCATTTCAAGCTCTTGAACTCATTATCCTACAACCTGCCCATCTTTTTTTTTTCTCCCCTCTTCTTACCTCTCTAACTTCATCCTCTGTTATCCTGGTCTACTGTTTTACTCCAGCTACACTGCCTTCATCTCTCCCTTGACCAAGCACTCTCCTGCCTCAGGGCCTTTGCACTTGCTGTTCCCCCTGCCTGAAATGCTTGTCCTTCAGGTATCTGCATCTGCCATCTTTTGATACTATTAAACTATCAAAATCACTGCAGTTCAGAGAGACAGATTTTTAGGCTGATAGACCATCTAATCTGCTTTGCCCTTAGCAAGAAACTTTTTCTCTTTGATATCCTGGTGTCTCAGGAATTGGTCATTTGAGCACATTTTGTCAGAGAACCCATGGTTTTTGATTGGTTTCAAGCTCAGGGAAGAGGAGGAGATAGGAAAGCTGGGCAGCTACCAGAGTATGTAGTGCCTTTTAAGCCATGGTAAGAAGTTCTGGATTTTCTTTTAAGTAAATGGGGATCTGTTGGAGTTGTAGTGCTTGAATTATGGTAAAGTTTTAATTTTCTTTTTCCTCAAAGAGAAAAATAGATTTATTTGCTTGTGGAAAAAAAGCTTTTTTTAAAATTTTGAAACTATAATCCTCATTGCCCTCAATATAATTTTTTTTAATTAGAGAAGTTACAGAATTACAGAAAAAATTTTGCAAAAAACATGGAATTCCCATAAACAACCCTATTATTAAAACCTTGAATTAGTGAGGTATGTTTGTTACAATTCATGAAAGAAGATTTTTATAATTGGACTGTTAATCATTGCCCATCATTTACAATAGAGGTTCACTGTGCTGTACAGTCCTATATGGGATTTTTGCGTGTGTTTTTTAAAATGTTATTCTACTAACATAAATACAACATAAACTCTTCCCTTGTAACATTCAAATTTATAATTCAGTTCTGTTAATTACATTCACAATTGTGCTACCATCGCTGTAATTGATTACCAAAATTTTTACACCCACACAAATAGAAACTCTACAATTTAAGCATTTACTCCCCATTCCCTATCCCCAGCCTGTCCGCTGGTAACCTATACTCTAGAATCTGAGTCTACAAGTTTGCTTATTCTAATTATTTCATATCATGAGATCATGCAATATTTGTTCTTTTGTGTCTGGCTTATTTCACTCACATGAAGTCGTCAGGGTTCACCTATGCTGTTATACATTTCAGAACTCCATTCATTTCTATGGCTGAATACAATGGTATTGTATGGGTATACCATCCATTTTGTTTATCTGTTCATCAGTTGAGGGACACTTGGGTTGTTTCTATCTTTTAGCAATTGTGAATAATGCCGCTATGAACATCAGTGTGCAAATATCTGTCTGAGTCCCTGCTTTCAATTCTTTTGATGTACCAAGAAGTGAGATTACTTTCTGAGAACTGCCAAAATGTCTTCCACAGGGTCTACACCATTTCACATTCCTACCAACAATGAATGAGTGTCCTATTTTTCCATTTCCTCTCCAACACTTGTAATTTTCCAATTTTTAAATAGTAGCCATTCTAGTGGGTAGGAAATGGTATAGCCTTGTGGTTTTGATTTGCATTTCCAAAATAGCTAATGATGTTGAGTATCTTTTCACGTGATTTTGACCATTTGTGGCTCTTCTTTTGCTGATTTTTAAACTGGACTGTCTGTCTTTTATTATTGAGTAGTAGAATTTCTTTATATACAAGCATACCTTGTTCTATTGTGCTTTGCTTTATTGTGCTTCACACACATTGCATTTTATACAAATTGAAGGTTTATGGCAACTCTGTGTCAAGCAAGTATATTGGCTCCATTTTTCTAGCAGCATGTGCTCACTTCATGTCTCTTTGACACATTTTGATGATTCTCATAATATTTCAAACTTTCTCATTATTATTATATCTGGGTTGGTGATCTGTGATCATTGATCTTTGTTGTTACTATTTTAATTGTTTTGGGGTGCTATAAACTGCTCCCATATAAGACGGTGAACTTAATCGATAATTGTTGTGTGTTCTTATTGCCTCACTGACCTGCCATTCCCATTTCTCTCCCTATCCTCAGGCCTCAGTATTCCCTGAGACATAACAGTATTAAAATTTGGCCAGTTGATAACCCTATAATGACCTCTAAGTGTTCAAGTAAAAGGAAGAGTCACAAGTCTCTCACTTTAAATCAAAAGCTAGAAATGATTAAGCTTACTGAGAAAGGCATGTCAAAAGCTGAAATAGGCTGAGAGCTAGGCCTCTTGTGCCAAACAGTTAGCCAAGTTGTGAATGCAAAGGAAAGTATCTTGAAGGAAATTATAAGTGCTACACCAGTGAACACACAAAAGAAAAGAGAGAAAAATACCCTTATTGCTGATATGAAGAAAGTTTTAGTGGATAGAAGATCAAACCAGCCACAACATTCCCTCAAGCCAAAGGCTAATCCAGAGCAAGGCCCTACCTCTCTTCAATTCTTTGAAGGCTGAGACAGGTAAAGAAGCTGCAGAAGTAAAGGTTGAAGCTGGCAGAGGTTGGTTCATGAGGTTTAAGGAAAGAAACCATCTCCATAACATAGAAGTGCAAGGTGAAGCAGCAAGTGCTGATGTAGAAGCTGCAGCGAGTTATCCAGAAGATCTAGCCACCCTAATTGATGAAGGTGTCTGCACTAAACAAATTTTCAATGTAGACATAACAGTCTTCTGTTGGAAGAAGATACCATTTAGGACTTTCATAGCTAGAAAGGAGTAGTCAATGCCTGTCTTCAAAGCTTCAGAGGATAGGCTGACTCTCTTGTTAGGGGCTAATGTAGCTGGTGACTTTAAGTTGAAGTCAATGCTCAGTTACCCTCCCAAAAATTCTAGGGTTCTTAAAAATCATACTAAATATACCCTGCCTGTTCTCTGTAAGTGGAACAACAAATCCTAGATGACAGTACATCTGTTTACAACATGGTTGACTGAATTTTTTTAAGCCCACTGTTGAGACCTGCAGCTCAAAAAAAAATTAATTTCAATATATTACTGCTCATTGACAATTTACCTGGTCACCCAAGAGCTTTGATGGTGATGTGCAACAAGATGAATGTTGTTTTCATGTCTGCTAACACAACATCCATTTTGCAGCCCATAAACCAAGGAGTCATTTTGATTTTCAAGTCTTATTATTTACAAAATACATTTTGTAAAGCTATAGCTGTCATAGATAGTGATTCCTTTGATGGATCTGTGCAAAGTAAATTGAAAACTTGGGAAGAATTCACCATTTTAGAAGCTCTTAAGAACTTGGGCAATTCATAGGAGGAGGTCAAAATATCAACATTCACAGGAATTTGGAAGAAGTCAATTCCAACCCTCATGGATGATTTTGAGGAGTTCAAGACTTCAGTGGAGGAAGTAACTGCAGATGTTATGGAACTAGTAAGAGAACTAGAATTAGAAGTGGAGACTGAATATGTGACCAAAACACTGCAATCTCGTGATAAAACGTGAATGGATGAAGAGTTGTTTCTTATGGGTGAGCAAAGAAAGTGGTTTCTTGAGATGGAATGTACTTGTGGTGAAGATGGTATGAACATGATTGAAATGACAACAAAGGATTTAGAATATTCTATAAATTTAGTCAATAAAGCAGAGGCAGGATTGGTGAAGATTGACTCTAATTTTGAAAGAAGTCCTAGTGTGGATAAACTGCTGTCAAAACAGTATTGCATAGTATAGAGAAATCTTTCATGAAAGGAAGAGTTGATTGATGTGGCCAACTTCACTGTTGTGTTATTTTAAGAAATTGCTACAGCCACCTCAGCCTTCATTAATCACCACCCTGATGAGTCAGCAGCCATCAACCACTACCAGCAAAAAGATTATGACTCCCTGAAGGCTTAGATGATGGTTAGCATTTTTCAACAAGTTTTTTTTTCTTCCAGCCATTCCAACACCCCAGCTTTCAAATATATATTTGTATATAATTATATAAAGTTTCAGTATTCATAGACCTTTGTTCAATCTTATCTTGTTTGTTGCTACTCTTTCCTCTCACTTAATTTCTTTCTCCTTCTTTGGGGAAGTTCAGTGAACACCCTAACCTGTTTATATTAAAAGGGGGTGTCAACAGTATGGGGAAGGGCACTGCATCTGACAGTTGATCTTAAAGAGGCTGTTGCCTCTGGGTTTTAGGACTTGTCTGGTATAGGAACACTCTAGTGGATTTAAGTTTAATATCTCTCCTTTTGTGTCTGGCTTATTTCACTCGGCATTATGTCTTCAAGGTTCACGCATGTTGTCATATGTTTGACGACCTTGTTTCTTCTTACTGCTGTGTAGTATTCCATTGTGTGTATATACCACATTTTGTTTATCCACTCATTTGTTGAAAGACATTTGGATTGTTTCCATCTCTTGGCAGTTGTGAACAATGCCGCTATGAACATTGGTGTGCAAATATCTGTTTGTGTCACTGCTTTCAGATCTTCTGGGTACATACTGAGAAGTGTAATTGCTGTATCATAGGGTAACTCAATATCTAGCTTTCTGAGGAACCACCAAACTGTCCTCCAGAGTGGCTGTATCATTGTACAGTCCCACCAGCAGTGAATAAGAGTTCCAATTTCTCTACATCCTCTTCAACATTTGTAGTTTTCTGTTTGTTTAATGGCAGCCATTCTAATTGATGTGAGATGATATCACATTGTGGTCTTGATTTGCATCTCCCTAATAGCTAGTGAAGATGAACATTTTTTCAGCCTTGCATACCTGGAATAAACCCCAATTGGTCCTGGTGTATAATTCTTTTAATGTGCTGCTGGATTTGATTTGTGAGTATTTTGTTGAGGATTTTTGCTTCTATATTCATTAAAGAGATTGGTCTGTAATTTTCTTTTTCTGTAGTGTATTTGTCTGATTTTGGTATTAGGGTGATGTTGGCGTCATAGAATGAGTTGGGTAGCTTTCCCTCCTCTTCAATTTTTTTGAAGAGTTTGAGCAGGATTGGTATTAATTCTTTCTTGAATGCTTGGTAGAATCCACATGAGAAGCCATCTGGTCCTGGGCTTTCCTTTTTGGGGAACTTTTTGATGACTGACTCAATCTCTTTGCTTGTGATTGGTTTGTTGAGGTCTTCTATTTCTTTCTTCTCAGGTCAATGTTGGTTGTTTATGCCTTTCTAGGACGTTGTCCAGTTTATTAGCATATAGTTGCTCATAGTATCTTCTCATTATCTCCTCTATTTCTGCAGGGTCAGTAGTTATGTTTCCTTTCCCATTTTTGATTGTATTTATTTGCATCTGCTCTTCTTTTTTTTTTGTTAGCCTAGCTAGGGGTCCATCAATTTTGTTGATTTTCTTGAAGAACAAGCTTCTGGTTTTGTTGATTCTCTCTATTGTTTTCCTGTTCTCAGTTTCATTTATTTCTGCTCTGATCTGTTATTTCTTTCCTTCTGTTTGCTTTGGGGTTAGTTTGCTGTTCTTTTTCTAGTTCCTCCAGGTGGACAGTTACTTCCTCAATTTTTGCTCTCTCTTCTCTTTTAAAATAGGCATTTAGGGCAATAAACTTCCCTCTCAGCACCACCTTTGCTGCATTCCATAAGTTTTGATATGTTGTGTTTTCATTGTCATTTGCCTCTAGGTATTTACTAATTTCTCTTGTAATTTCTTCCTTTACCTACTGGTTTTCTAAGAGTGTATTGTTTAGTTTCCATATATTTGTGAATTTTACAATCTTCTGCTTGTTATTTATTTGTAACTTTATTCTGTTATGATCCAAGATAGTGTTCTTTATAATATCAATTTTTTTTAATTTGTTGAGACTTGCTTTGTGACCCAGCATGTGGTCTATCCTAGAGAATATTCCATGAGTACTTGAGAAAAATGTATATCCTGCTGTTGTGGGATGTAGTGTTCTATAAATGTCTGTCAAGTCTAGTTCATTTATCATACAATTCAATATCTCTGTTTCTTTATTGATCCTCTTTCTCCTGTCTTTTCCTATCAGCCTGTAGTGGTCCCTTTAGTATTTCTTGTAGCACCTGTCTCTTATTCACAAGCTCTCTCAGTGTCTGTTTGTCTGAAAATATTTTAATCTCTCCCTTATTTTTGAAGAACAGTTTTGCCAGATATAGAATTCTTTGTTGGCAGTTCTTCTCTTTCAATATCTTAAATATATCATATCACTGTCTTCTCACCTCCATGGTTTCTGTGGAGAAATCTGTACATAGTCTTATCGAGCCTCCCTTGTATGTGATGGATTGCTTTTCTCTTCCTGCTTTCAGAATTCTCTCTTTGTCTTTGACATTGGACAATCTGATCAGTAAGTGTCTTGGAGTAGGTCTGTTGGGGTCTGTTCTGTTTGGGATGTACTGTACTTTTCTGTCTTTCATACGAGTTGGGAAATTTTCAGTGATTATTTCTTCTATTATTCTTTCTTCCCCTTTTCCCCTCTCTTCTCTCTCAGGGACACCCATAACACGTATATTTGTGTGTTTTGTGTTGTCACTCAGCTCCCTAAGACCCTGATCATATTTTTCTCTTCTTTTCAGGGTCTGTTCTTTTGTATGTGTGAATTCAGATGTCTGGTCTTCCAATTCACTGATCCTTTCTTCTGCCTGTTCAAATCTACTGTTGTATCCCCCTCCATTGTCTTTTTTATCTCCTTCATTATGCCCTTCATTCCCATAAGTTCTGCCATTTGTTTTTTTCAAGTTTATGAATTCTTCCTCATGGTCATCCAATGTCCTTCTTATATCCTTCATCTCTTTTGCTCTGTCTTCCCTCAGTTCATTGATTTGATTTTTGAATTGATTTAGATTTCTTTGAACATCTCCAATTACTTCTTCCTTCAATTCATTGAACTCATTTAGCAACAATTGCTTCAACTCCTGTATGTCAGTTGAACTAGTAGTTTGTTCCTTTGGCTGGTCCATATTTTCTTGTTTCCTAGTATGGCTCATTATCTTAAGCTGTCTAGGCATCTGACTTTCTTGATTATTTTATTCTGGAGCTTGTTTTCACTCTTTTACCTAGGGCTTTCATGTTGGTTGGCTTTGTTCTCTAACCTTTGGTATTCAGTTCAGCTTATTCTAGACCGTTAACTTAGATTCTGTTTAGTTGATCAGTTTTTCACCTCTTGTTCTTCTGTTTCTTGCCCTGCCTCTATGTAGCCTTTTTGTGTGATGGTCTCCTCAGATATGGTCAACCCCAGTCAGGTTTTCCCAGTCCAGAGAGGTCCAGGTCTCAGGAGGATGGTATGGAGTTTCCTTGAGAATGAGACCCTCCTGTGAGGCCTTTAGACTCTGCTTCTCCTATGCTGTCCAGCAGGTGATGCTTGCCAGCCCGTAGTTCCCCCACCAGTGTAAGGAGGCATGGAGCCTTTAATTCTCCCGGTGATCCTGACCCTGTCGGGGGCATGGCTGACTGAAGCTGGTTTCTTAATTCCAGCCTCTTGGGTCTGAGTTCCCAAAAGGAGGGGTACCACTGGAGCTGGGCCACACCCCCCTTTTCTTGGGAAGTTATGGGGTTTAGCAAATTTTCTCCACCACTAGACTTATTGCTTTGTCTCTCAGAGCTGTCTTAGCTTTGCTCTTGCCTGGGCCCAAATTGCAAGTCTTTGAGGCTTTCTGTAATGGGCTTCTTAGAATAATTATTTTTTAAAAAAGATAAAAAATAAAATAAAAAATAAAAAAAAAGAAGGGCCCAGTATGGACTGTTTAGTCCTTGCAGATCTAATGGGCTATTGAAATGCTGAAAGACAAGGAGTTGAAGGCAATTAAGGAACAATCAAGAAAGCAGAGAAACCAGCTTTTCAGACAAGGGGTCTCACTCCCTGGATTTGCATATGTGGCTGATTCTGTTTGAGCCCTGCCCTTCTCCATATTATGTTCACCCAAACTCCAAAAATCTCTGTATGTATGTATGTATGTATGTATGTATGTATGTATGTATTTTTGCTGTTTTTGCTAGCCCTATCTCCTCTCCATCGGGCTGACTGCTCCCAGATTCTCCAGTGTCTGGTCTCAGTTTATCTGTGGTTGGAGTTTTTGTTCTCCCTCCTGGTTCCCAGCACTGACGGCACCCTCCTCCCTCAGGATTGTGCCTGGCAGGGAGGGACGCAGGGCCCCTCGCAACAAGAATGTACAGATTTTGCTCATCTCAGCTTTTCTATGTGTTTTGTTGTATAAAGTATGTCCAAACTCAAATTCCTCTGCAGTGTGCAGTCCACACAGTTCCTGGCTTTCTACCAGCTGCCCCTCACCACTCCACTATCCTGCCCCTACTCCTCTCCCTCATTTTTGAAGGACAGTTTTGCCAGATATAGAATTCTTGGTTGACAGTTTTTCTCTTTCAGTATCTTAAATATATCATACAATTGCCACCTTTCCTCCATGGTTTCTACTGAGAAATCCACACATAGTCTTACTGAGTGTCCTTTGTATGTGATGGATCACTTTTCTGCTGTTGTTTTCAGAATTCTCTAAGTCTTTGACATTTGATAAGTGACTTGGAGTCCATCTATTTGGAACTGTTCTGTTTGGGGTACACTGCGCTTCTTGGATTTGTAATCATGTTTTTCATAAGAGAAGGGACATTTTCAGTGATTATTTCCTTCATTATTGTTTCTGCGCCTTTTCCCTTCTCTTTCTGGGACACCCATGATATGTATATTTATGCACTTCATGTCATCATTCAGTTCCCTGAGACCCTGCTCATAGTTTTCCATTCTTTTCCCTATCTGTTCTTTTGTGTGTAGGAGTTCAGATGTCTTGTCCTCCAGTTCATGAGTCCTTTCTTCTGCTTCTTCAGGTCTGCTGTTGTATGTCTCCATTGTGTTTTTCATCTCTTGTATAGTGCCTTTCATTCCTATAAGTACTGCCAATTGTTTTTTCAAACTTTTCGAGTTCTTCCTTACGTTTGCCCAGTGACTTCTTCGTATTCTTCATCTCTTTTGCCAAATCTTCCCTCAACTCATTGATTTGATTTTTGAATTGATTTAGATTTGTTTGATTAATAATTAGTTGTTTCAACCCCTGTATCTCATTTGAAGTGTAAGGTTGTTCCTTTTACTGGGCCATATCTTCATTTTCTCTAGTGTGAATGATAATTTTTTGTTGTCTAGGCATCTGGTTTCCTTGATTACCCCAATCAGATTTTCCCAGACTAGACAGGTCCAGGTCTCAGGAGAATGCTCTATTCAGTATCAGGTTTCCCTGCAGTGAGATCCAGAAGATTGCTGACATTCCTATGGGTCCTCTAGACTCTGTGCTTTTCCTTTCCTGCCCAGCAGGTGGTGCTTGTCAGCCCACAGCTCCCCACCAGCATAAAGAGATGTGGTGTATTTAATTCTCAGTGGACCCTCTCCTGGCCAGGGACCGAGGGTGTCAGAAGTCAAGCTTAAGCTGTTTCTGTATTTCGCCCCCCCTGGCCCTGGGGTCTGAGTTCTCTGAGGGGGTGCCACCACATGAGCTCAACCCTGCCCTCCTCTTTCCTTAGGGAAGATAAGCCATTTAGGGAATTGTCTCCCACACTTGAATTTTTCCTTTGACTCTGTGACTATCTTTCCTCCACCCTTGCCTGGGTCAGTGCTGACAATTGAAAATGCCTGAGGCTTTCTCTAATGAGCTAATTAGAATGAGAGGAAAAAAAAAGTGGGATAAAAAGCAAGAAGTCCCCTTTTCAGTGCCAGTCCACAGCCCTCTAGTTCACCAGGCAAGAACCAGAATTTGTACCCAGTTCTTGTGCCCCTTTTCTTGGGGCACAGCCCCTTTCCAGCATTCTGTCTCTGCAGACTCCGAAAGCCTCTGTTTTTATTCACTTATGTATTTTTTTTTCCATCAGCCCTGCATCCTCTCTGCCAGGATAAACCTCTGGGTTCCTTTCTTGCTTTCTCTGGGGTTATCTGTGCTCATATCCTGTATTCAATAGTCCAAATTTGTTAATTAAAACTGCAGTTAGAGCCTTTTTGAACTACATTCCCTTGTTCTCAGCAGGGACTACTGCTTTTTCTCACAGCAGGATTTTGCAACTCAGCCTGCCATGCCAGTGTGGGGGGGGTACCTCCCCCACAGTTTGGGGAGCTTAACTTACAGTTCTATGCTGCAGTCTCAGCCATCCCACCCATTTCTGACTAGTGTACTATGTTGTCCGGTCATAGATGTCCCCCTATCTATTTTCCAGACTATTTTCTAGTTGTTCTTGGCTATTTACTAGTTGCTGTAGCAGACTAACTAAATTCCACACCTCTCTATGCTGCCATCTTGCCCCTCCTCTCAGTACCATGCTGTTTTGATCATCATAGCATTCTAATTAGTTTTAAAGTCAGGGAGTGTGCGTCCTCCAATTTTCTTCTTCTTTTTCAATATGGTTTTGCATATTCTGGGCCCCTTATCCTTGCAAACAAATTTGATGATAGGCTTTTCCATTTCTGCAAAGTAGGCTGTTGGTATTTTGATTGGGATTGCATTGAATATGTAAATCATTCTGGGTAAAATTGACATCTTAACAATATTTAATCTTCCAGTCCATGAGCATGGAATGCCCTTCCATTTATTAAGGTCTTCTTTGATTTCTTTTAGCAATGTTTTGTAGTTTTCTGTTTTTAAGTCCTTTAGTCCTTGGTTAAATTTATTCCTAGGTATTTTATTATTTTAATTGCTATTGAAAATGGAATTTTTTTCTTGATTTCCTCCTTGGATTGCTGATTACTAGTGTATAGAAACACTACTGATTTTTGCATGTTGGTCTTGTATCCTCCCACTTTGCCAAAGTCATTTATTAGCTCTAGGAGCATTGTTTTAAAATTTTGGGGACTTTTTCTATATAGAATCATGTCTGCAAGTAGTGAGTTTTACTTGTTCCTCTCCTGTTTGGATGCTGTGATGGCTAGGTTCATGTGTCAACTTGGCCAGGCGACGGTGCCTTATTTCAAGGACACTTGTGACTGGTTAATAAACCAGAAGGCTAGTTTATTAAATCATCAGTCAATCAATTGCATCTGTGGCTGATTACATCAATGAAGGGTTTCCCTTCAGCAGTGAGAGAATTCAGTCAGCTGGATTTATTCCAATCAGTTGAAGACTTTTTTTTAAATTAAATTCAGTTTTATTGAAATATATTCACATAACATACAATCATCCATGGTTTACAATCAGCTGTTCACAGTACCATCATATAGGTATGCATTCATCACCCCAATCTATTTTTGAATATTTTCCTTACATCAGAATGAATAAGAATAAAAAATAAAAGTAAAAAAGAACACCCAAATCATCCCCCCTTCCCACCCTATTTTTCATTTAGTTTTTTTCCCCATTCTATCCTTCCATACAGTAGATAAAGGGAGTACGATCCACAAGGTTTTCACTATCACACTGTCATCCCTTGTGATGTACATCATTATACAGTCATCTTCAAGAGTCCAGACTACTGGGTTGGAATTTGATAGTATCAGGTATTTACTTCTAGCTATTCCAATACGTTGAAACCTAAGAGGTGTTATCTATATAGTGTATAAGAGTATCCACCAGAGTGACCTCTTGACTCCATTTGAAATCTTTCAGCCATTGAAACTTTATTTCATTTCATTTTGCATCCCGCTTTTGGTCAAGAAGATATTCTCAATCCCATGATGCTGGGTCCAGATTCATCCTTGGGAGTCATATCCTGCATTGCCAGGGAGATTTACACCCCTGGGAGTTGGGTCCATGTAGAGGGGAGGGCAGTGAGTTCACGCCGAGGTAGCTAAGTTAGAGAGAGAGAGAGAAGGCCACATCTGAGCAACAAAGAGGTACTCAGGGGGGAGACTCTTAGGCACAATTATATGCAAGTTTAGCTTCTCCTTAGCGGTAACTAGCTTCATACAGGCAAGTCCCATGATAGAGGGCTCAGCACATCAAACCACCAGTGCTAATGTTTGTGACATCAGCATCAGTCCAGGTGAGGAAGTCCAACACTTCTGCACTTTCCCCCAGCTCCTCAGGAGGGCCCTGTAAATATATTTTTATTCTCTGCCCAAATTACTTTGGGATGTGTCACTATTTCACTCTAACCTATACTAATCTACCATATCTCAGTTCGTATTCAAAGTTACACTGTTTAGAAAATATAGATCCTGCACCAAATAGAAGTCTCTTCCCTTGGTCTCACATGGAAGTTGAAGTTTTAAAACACAGTTAGATTCAACTTTTACCCTTAGTTGAAGACTTTTAAGGGACAAGAGAGAACTTTCATAACTTTCATTTCTTCTTCAGCCAGCCAGCATCTCCTGGGGAGCTCATGAAAGACCTTCATTGGAGATTCCAGCTTGCTGCCTGCCCTATGGAATTTCAACTACTGCATCCTGCCCTATGGAATTTGGACTTGTGTATCCCCACAGTTGCGTGAGACACTTTTATAAAATGTAATATTTACAGATATCTCCTGTTGCTTCTGTTTCCCTAAAGAACCCTGACTAATACAGCTTGGTACCAGGAGTTGTCCTTAAGAAACAGAATATTAAAATGGGCTTTTACAATTGGCTGTCTACTCTGATTAGATTCAAAGGCACTAATGACTCCATTTCCAGTAAGCAAGATGGCACTGGCAGTCCATGGCATGAGTTGGCAATGGAGATAAGCAAAATATCACCATTTGATTCTCTTAATCATACTCTTGTATGAGGCAAGGCTTTGGATGACAGTGTTTTTGACACCTTGCCAGAGTTAACTAGTGTTCCCTCTTCTTCAATTTTTTAGAAGAGTTTTGTCAGGAATACTATTAATTCCTGGAATGCTTGGTAAAATTCACATGTGAAGCCTTCTGATTCTGGGCTTTTCCCTGTTGGCAGGTGTTCTCGTTTGCTAATGCTTCGGGAATGCAAAACACCAGAAATGGATTGGCTTTTATAAAAGGGGGCTTATTTGGTTACACAGTTATAGTCTCAAGGCCATAAAGTGTCTAAGGTAATGTGTCAATTGGGTACCTTCACTGGAGGATGGCCAATGGCATCTGGAAAACCTCTGTTAGCTGGGAAGGCACAAGGCTGGTGTCTGCTTGCTCCTGGGTTGTTTCAAAATGGCATTCTCCAAAATGTCTGCATCAGCTTCCAACGTCTTCAAAATATCTGTCTCAGCTACAGCTAGCTGTGAGCTCCTTCTGTCTGAGCATATATTGTGCTCCAGTAAACTAAACAAGGCCCATGCTGAATGGGTGGGGCCACACCTCCATGGAAATTATCCAGAGTTATCATCTACAATTGGGTGGGTCACATCTCCATGGACACTGAACCAATAGGTTTCAACCCAATCCACACTAATACATCTGCCCCCACAAGAATGCATTAAAGAATATGGCTTTTTTGGGGAGGACATAATATATACAGACCAGCAGATTCCATCCCCTGGACACCAGAAAAACATATTCTTTCCAAATACAAAATACATTCATCCCATCAAAATATCACAAAAACTTAAATCATTTCAGTAACAATAGGCAAGTACAAGATCCCATCAAAATCAGTTACAAACATGGTCTGTACAAAAGAAAATTACCCTCTGGCTCTATACCTGTGAAACAGAGCAAGTTATCTGCTTCCAATATACAAAGGAGGGGCATTCATAGGATAGACATTCCCATTGCCATAAGGAGAAACTGAAAGGAAACCAGGGTTTAAGAGACCAAAACAATTCCTAAAACCCAAAGGGCAAAATCCATTAGATTTCTTTTTTTTTTTATTTTGAAATAAATTCAAAGTTATAGGAACAGTTGCAAAAACAATACTAACCCCATACACAGAATTCCTTCATACCCTGACGCCCCTCCCCTGATGGCTCAATCCACCAACTTTAACATGCTGTCACATTGCTTTTTTTTTCCCTCCCTCCCTCCCTCCCTATCATCCGTCATCTATTGCTCTGTCTTCTGAACATATGAGAGCTAGCTGCACACATCCTTGAACATACAGTATAATTCACTTATACACTTCCCATGAACAAGAACATTCTTTTATGCAATCCCATTAAGCACAGCTAAGAAGTACAAGAGATTCAACAATGATACAAAGCTTACATTCTATATTTCCTTTTCCTTATGTCTCAACTGTGTTCCTTTGGGTCTCCTGTCCTCCATCCTCCAATCCCATCCAGGCTCATCCTTGGCATTCAATTGTCATCTATTTAGACTGTGTTTTTTTTTTTTTTTTGTCAGTTGTGGAAACATATATACAGCCTAAATCTTCCCATTCCACCCTCTCCCTAGCATTCCATTAGTGGGATTAATCACATTTAGAATGTTATAATGCTCTTTCTCACCATCCGTTACTAGAAATTTCCCTTCACCTCAAACAGCAACCCTACACTCATTTCTTAACTCCCCATTGCCCCTTCCCCCATTTCTCTTAACCCATACTCTACTTTTCATCTCTATGGTTATATTCTCTGATAATTCCTTTGTGTTTACTGTGGGGCTTAAAATTAACCTCTTAAATCCATAACAATCTTGTTTTTCTTTGATACCACCTTCACTTCAATAGGACACATAAACTATGTTCCTATACTCCACCATTATATAGTTGTCTAAAATTACATATTTTACATTGAGTTCAAAACCACTGATTTGTCATTAGAGTTTGTGTATTTTATATCATGTAAGAAGTAAATAGTGGAGTTACAGTTCAAAAATTATTGACTTCTATTTGTATTCCATTGTGGTTGGAGAATGTGCTTTGAATATATTCAATTTTTTTTTTTAAAATTTCTTGGGCTTGTTTTATGTCCCAGCTTATAGTCCTTTCTGGAGAAAGATCCATGACCACTAAAGAAAAATGAGTGTACTGGTGATTTGGGATGTAAGGTTCTATATATGTCTGTTAAAATTCTCTATATCTCTTTTTCCTTTCTTTGTTTCTCTGTCGGTAGGGCTCCCTTTAGTATCTGAAGTAGGGCAGGTCTTTTATTGGCAAACTCTCTCAGCATTTGTTTGTCTGTGAAAAATTTAAGCTCTCCCTTGAAATTGAAGGAGAGTGTTGCTGGATAAAGTATTCTTGGTTGGAAATTTTTCTCTCTCAGAATTTTAAATATGTCATGCCACTGCCTTCTCGCCTCCATGGTGGCCACTGAGTAGTCACAATTTAGTCTTATGTTGTTTCCTTTGTATGTGGTGAATTGCTTTTCTCTTACTGCTTTCAGAACTTGCTCCTTCTCTTCAGTATTTGACAGTGTGATCAGAATATGTCTCGGAGTGGGTTTATTTGGATTTATTCTATTTGGAGTTTGCTGGGCATTTATGCTTTGTGTATTTATATTGTGTAGAAGGTTGGGGAAGTTTTCCCCAACAATTTCTTTGAATACTCTTTCTAGACCTTTATCCTTCTCTTCCCCTTCTGGGACACCAATGAGTCTTAAGTTTGGACGTTGTATTTTATCTGTTGTATCCCTGAGATCCATTTAGATTTTTTCGATTTTTTTCTCCATTCTTTCTTTTGTTCTTTCATTTTCTGTTCTGTGGACTTCTAGGGCACTGAGTCATTGTTCAGCTTCCTCTAATCTTGTATTGTGAATATCCAGAGTCTTTTTAATTTGGCCAACAGTTTCTTTTATTTCTGTAAGATCTTCTATTTTTTTATTTACTCTTGCATTGTCTTCTTTATGCTCTTCTAGGGTCTTCTTTATGTCACTTATATCCTGGGCCATGGTCTTCTTGATGTCCTTTAAATCCTTTGCCATGTTTTCGTTCCTCGATTCTAGTACTTTGATTAATTGCGCCAGGTACTTTGTCTCTTCTGATATCTTGATTTGTGTGTTTGGAGTTGAATTCTCCATATCGTCTGGTTTTATCATATGCATTAAGATTTTCTGTTGTTTTTGGCCTCTTGGCATTTGCTTTGCTTGATAGGGTTCTTTCAAGTTGTAAAAAAAAATACCAATCTAATTTTTCAGAAACACAGTTTGGTGGCGTACACTTTCTCTAACTAACCAGCAGATGGCATCTGTGAGTCTCTTATACCCCTGAAGTCAGTTCTCCACCTTGTCCCCGCGGTGTGTGGGGAAATGATTCTTGTGGGGTTCAGTTGGAGAACTCAGTTTGGGTGTGTTGCTGTAGCCATCCGCCTTGAATGTGGGGCATGTGTCCGGGTGGCCAGGGAGGAAGGGCAGCTTTAAAATTCAAATCCCCCAGGTTCCTGAAGATTCAAGGCTGCCGCAAGAGTCTAAGCCTTCATTTCATTTCAGCCCCAGACCCTCTCTCTCGCTGTCCCACAAACCACCGGACTTGGCGTAGTGTCCCTGGGTTCTCCGAGCAGGTCCCCCTGCCCAGCTGCGATCCTCCAGGACCTCTGCTGAGGGAATGCTGTGCTACGTCACCAGTGCGCACCGTCCCTCAAGGGAAGCCCTGGGCCGCCGGGCCGTGCAGGGGCACTCTCAGCCTGATGCAAAGATGGCCGAACGGGGCATCTCAACCCCCCTTCCTCGCACAGTTCCTCCTTCCCAGCTCTGGGACAACTGGTGGGGCTCTGGGGTGTGGGCACGGTCCTGGGCAGGAGTTTATCCAGCCTTCTGGGGAGCCAGCTGCTAGCCACAGGGTTTCTTTCTGCTTCCGGCTCTCCTCTCCTTTCCCCCGGCCCTGAGGGTATCTACAGCGGCCTATCTTCCAGGCCAGACACCGAGAGGCCGTCCCAGCCCCCTCTTGCTGTGTTTTACTGCATGGTTCCCACTATTGCAACTGCAGCTGCTCCTGGGTTTTTCCCTTTTTTTTTTAAAGAGCCAGTCGGTCTCCAAACGCCAAATCCTGGCTTCCCCAGACCGCTGTGCAGCTGTGAGTCTTCCAGCCAGCTTACTCACTTGTTTTAGAATGCAGACTCCCGGTTTCACCAAGTATATGGCCCCTGTGGAACTAGCAGACCTTGTCCAGCTGGTGCATTGCTGTAACCGGTATTCTGGGTCACTTTCTGGTTTTTATCTAGTGTTTTTCATGGAGGTGTTTTTTTGGCCTGTCTCACCTAGCCGCCATCTTAGTTTCTTCCTCCATTAGATTTCAAAGTCTGAGAGTCATTCTCAGAATGATATTGCATCCTTGGGGCTTGAGAGAGCAGGAGTCCAACTCTTTCCAAAGGCTTTCTTGGCAGCCCTTTTCTCTCCAAACACTGGGGTGAGTGCTCCAACATATCCACACATTGGGGAGACCACCTTTTCAGCCCTTCCCTTCTCAAACATTGAGGCAGCACCCAGATTCTCTTCCATCTCTGGGCACATGCTCAACCCCTTCAGAACAGTGGGGTGGTGGCCAGGCTCTCCCCAATCCCCTGGGAATGTGCTCCACACTCTTTGAGGCCTGAGGTGGCAGAACTCTTCCTGAGCATCAAAGTGGAAGGCCCACCCTCAACCTACTGGGCAAACTCACCCTTTCCATGCATGTGGGCCACTCTGCTCTCCCAGCCTGAGACCTCTTGACTCCAGACCTCAACCGCCATGGCTCTGTCTTTGAAGAAATTTTTCCTTCAATTTGTTCCTTGTCTGTCTCCTCCAGTCCACACTGGCAGTGACTCTGTCTATAAAGATCTTACAAAAATTCTGTTGGCTTTGCATGAAGCACACAGGGGTCAAAGCCATCAGACAATAGGACTTTCCACAGATCCTTTCTGGATAACTCCATCTCCAATCCTGGCTTGTACTGAAATGGCAGCTGGGTTCCATGGTTGGTTAAATCCTCACATGTGACTGTAGCTTCTGGGGTTCTACCCTCTGGAAGCCCAGAGTTTTTCAGGCCATCAATTTCTGGTTTCTTTGAAACCAAGAATTCATTTCTCAGCTTATCTCTGTCCTCTCACATTTTACTATAAGCTACAAGGAGAAGCCATGCTATCTCTACAACTTTTAGTTTTGAAATCTTATCAGCCAAGTATGCCAGCTTGTTGCCTTCAAATTCTTCCTTCCATCTGACACCAGGACTCAATTTTGCCAAATTCTCTGCCACTTTAAAACAAGGATCACCTTTCTTCCAGTTCACAACAACGCATTCATCATTTCTGCTCAAGTCCTCTTTAGAAGTATCTTTAGAGTCCATATTTCCACAGTCTCTTCAAAGCAGTTTAGGCCTTTTCTATCAAGCTCGTCACAATTCTTCCAGAATCTTTCCCTTATCCATTTAAAAAGCTGTTCCAACATATTTGGTATTTGCAAACTCGGCAGCACCAGCACCCTACTTCTCTGGTACCAAAATCTGTTCTAGTTTGCTAATCTACAGGAGTACAAAACACCAGAAATGGATTGGCTTTTATAAAAGGGGGCTTATTTGGTAATACAGTTACAGTCTTAAGGCCATAAAGTGTCCAAGGTAATGCATCAACAGTTGGGTACCTTCACTGGAGGATGGTCAATGGCATCCAGAAAACCTCTGTTAGCTGGGAAAGCATGTGGCTGGTGTCTGCTTGCTCTTGGGTTGTGTTTCAAAATGGCGTTCTCCAAAATGTCTGCATCAGCTTCCACCAGCCATCTTCAAAATGTCTGTCTCAGCCACAGCTAGCTGTGAGCTCCTTCTGTCTGAGCATATATTGTGCTCCAGTAAACTAAACAAGGCCCATGCTGAATGGGTGTGGCCACACCTCCATGGAAATTATCCAATTAGAGTTATTACCTACAGTTGGGTGGGTCACATCTCCATGGACATTGAACCAATAGGTTCCAACCCAATCCACACTAATACATCTGCCCCCACAAGAATGCGTTAAAGAATGTGGCTTTTTTGGGGGGGACATAATATATACAAACCAGCACAGCAGGTTTTTGATGACTGAATCTCTTTACTTGTAATTGGTCTGTTGAGGTCTTCTATTTCTTATAGATTCAGTTTAGATTATTCCTGTGTTTCTAGGAATTTGTCCATTTCATCTAAGTTGTCTAATTTTTTTTGGCATACAGTTTTTCATAGTATCCTCTTAAAGATCCTTTTTATTTCTGTGGGGTCAGTAGTAATGTCCCCCTCTCTTTTCTGGTTATATTTATTTGCATCTTCTCTCTTATTTGTCAGTCTTGCTAAGGGTTGGCCAATTTGATTGCTTTTCTCAAAGAACCAAAATTTGGTTTTGTTAATTCTTGCTCTCTTTTGTTTTAATTCTCAATTTCATTGATTTATGCTCTAATCTTTGTTATTTCTTTCCTTTAGATGGCTTTGGGATTGGTTTGCTGTTCTTTTTCTATTTCCTCCAGGTGTGAAGTTAGGTCTTTGATTTTAGCTCTTTCTTCATTTTTAATGTAGGTATTTAGGTGTATAAATTTCACTCTCAGCACTCCCTTTGCTCAATCCAATAGGTTTTGATATGTTGTGTTCTCATTTTCCTTTGTCTCAATATATGTACTGCTTTCTCTTGCAATTTCTTATTTGACCCACTGATTGTTTAAGAGTGTGTTGTTTTGCAGAGTATGACTCCCGGGGATGAATGCGGACCCGGCATCGTGGGACTGAGAGTATCTTCTTGACCAAAAGGAGGATGCAAAATGAGACGAAGTAGTTTCAGTGGCTGAGGGATTCCAAATGGAGTCGAGAGGTCACTCTGGTGGACATTCTTATGCACTATATAGATAACACCTCTTAGGCTTTAATGTATTGGAATAGCTAGAAGTAAATACCTGAAACTACCAAACTCCAACCCAGCAGTCTGGACTCCTGAAGACAATTATATAATAATGTAGATTACAAGGGGTGACAGTGTGATTGTGAAGACCTTGTGGATCACACCCCCTTTACCTAGTGTATGGATGAATGGAGGAATGGGGATAAAAACTAAAGGACAAATGGGGTGGGATGGGGGGATGATTTGGGTGTTCTTTTTTCACTTTTATTTTGTATTCTTGTTCTGGTTCTTTCTGATGTAAGGAAAATGTTCAGAGATAGATTGTGGTGATGAACGGATAACTATGTTATCATACTGTGGACAGTGGATTGTATATCATGGATGATTGTATGGTGTGTGAATGTATTTCAGTAAAACTGAATTTAATTAAAAAAAAAAAAGAGTGTGTTGTTTGATTTCCGTATGATTTTTGATTTTCCAGCTTTCTGCCTGTTATTTTTTTTCCAGCTACATTCCATCATAGAGAAGATGGTTTGTATAGCTTCAGTGTTTTAAAATATATTGAGACTTGTTTTGTGATTCAGCATGTGTTCTATTCTGGAGAATGATCCATGTACCCTTGAGAATAATGTATATCCTGCTGTTTTGCAGTGCTGTGTTTTGTGTATGTCTGTTAGGTCTAGTTCCTTTATCCTTTTATTCAAGTTTTCTGTTTCCTTATTGATCCTCTGTCTAGATGGTTAATCTATTGATGAGAGTGCTGTATTGAAGTCTCCAACTATTATGGTAGAGACATCTATTTCTCCTTTCAGTTTTGTCAGTGTTTGCCTCATGTATTTTGATTGTTTTGCCTCAAATATTTATGATTGTCATTTTCTTTTGAGAGAGTGCTCCTTTTTAAATATATAGTGTATTTCTTTGTCCTTTATAACAGTTTTACATTTGAAATCTATTTTGTGTGATATTAGTATAGCTGCCCCAGCTCTTTTTTGGTTACTGTTTGTGTGGAATGTCTTTTGCCAAACTTTCACTGTCAGTCTATATGTATCCTTGGGTATAAGGTGAGTCTCTTGTAGATAGCACATAGATGACTCATATTTTTAAAATCTCTTCTGTAAATCTGTGTCTTTTGGTTGGAAAGTTGAATCCATTAACATTCAATATATTACTATAAAGCCAGTTATTATTTCAACCATTTTATCCTTTGGCTTTCATATGTTATATCTTATTTTTTCTTTCTCTTTTACCCTTTTAGTTACCCTCACTGATTATCTTCATTTCTACCTTCTCCTCCAAGCCTCTCTCTCATTTCTTTTCCTTTCAACCTTCAGAATTCCCTTTAGTTTTTCCTACAGGGAAGGTCCTTGTTAGTGAACTCTCTATTTCTGTTTATCTGTGCATATTTTAAACTCACCCCCATTTACCCAGTTTTGCTGTTTGCTGGATAAAGAATTTTGGCTGGCAGTTTTTCTCATTCAGTTCCATAAATATATCATACCACTGCCTTCTCATGTCCACGGTTTCTGATGAGAAATTGTGACTTAGTCTTATTGAGCATCCATTGCATATGATGGGTCATTTTTCTCTTGCTGCTTTTAGAATTCTCTCTTTGTCTTTGGAATTTGATATTCTGATTATCAATCAGATAATCAGAACATTGAAGTAGTCTTGGAGTAGCTATATTTGGATTTATTCTGTTTGGAGTACATCATGCTTCTTGGATATGTATATTCAAATCTTTTGTAAGTGTTGGGAAATTTTGAGCCATCATTTCCTCAAATATTCTTTCTGCCCCTTTTCCCCTCTCTTCTTCTTCTGGGATACTCAAGAGACATGTGTTTGTGTGCTTTGTGTTGCCACTTGATTCCCTGAGACCCTGCCCAATTTTTTCCATTCTTTTCTTTCTTTGTTCTTCTGTCTGTGAGATTTCAGATATCCTGTATTCTAATTCACTGATCCCTTCTTCCACCTTTTGAAATTTGTTGTTGTGTACCTCTAGTATATTTTTTATTGAGATTGTTCACATACCATACAATTATGCAGAGATCCAATGTGTACAATCAGTTACCCATGGTACCATCATACAGCTATGCATTCATCATCACAATTAATTTTTTTCAATGTTTAGAACATTTTAACTACTCCAGAAAAGAAATAAAGACAAAAAAGGAGACCCAAATCCTCCCATACCCCACCACCCCTTTCCATTATTGACTTATAGTATTGGTATAGTACATTTGTTACTGTTGATGAAAGAATGTTATACTACTAACTGTGGTGTATAGTTTGCTATAGGTATATTTTTCCTATATGCACCTCTATTATTAACTTCTAGCTATAGTGTCATACATTTGTTTTAGTTCATGGGAGAGATTTCTAATATTTGTACAGTTAATCATGGACATTGCCCATCACAAGTCACTGTTTTATACATTCCCATCTTTTAACATTCAACTTTCCTTCTGGTGACATATGTGACTTGGAGCTTCCCCTTTCTGCCACACTCACACACCATTCAGCAGTGTTACTTATTCTCACAATGTGTTATTGTCACCTCTGTCCATTTCCAAACATTTAAGTTCAACCTAGTTGAACATTCTGCTCATTAATAAGCAAGTGCTCCCCATTCTTTAGCCTTGTTTTATATCTTGGTAACTTATATTTCACATCCATGAGTTTACATATTATAATTACTTCATATCAGTGAGACCCCACAATATTTGTCCTTATGTGTCTGACTTGTTTCACTCAATATAGTGCCCTCAGGTTTCCTTCAACTCATTTTTTAAGATGGTTTTGTTCTCACACCATACATTCCACCCTAAGTAAACAATCGATGGTTCCCTGTATACTCACATATTTATGTATTCACCACCATCACCACTATCTATATAAGGACATCTCCAGTTCTTCCACAAAGAAGGAAGAGGAGTCAAAGAAGGTCAAGAGACAAAAGAAAAAGAAAAAAGAAAGAGAAAAAAATGAAAAAAAAAAACCCCATCTAGAAAGCAACAAAAGTAAAGATAGCATTAAACTAAAGTAGAATAAAGAGTCAGACAGCATCACCAATGCCAAGAGTCCCATACCTCTCCATTATGCCCCCCTTTTATATGCATTTAGCTTTGGTATATTGCTTTTGTTACATTAAAGGAAACATAATACAATGTTTCTGTTAATTATAGTCTCTAGTTTACATTGATTGTATTTTCCCCCCAATACCACCCTATTTTTAACACCTTGCAAGGTTGACATTCATTTGTTCTCTCTCATGTAAAAACATATTTGTACACTCTATCACAATTGCTGAACACTCTAGGTTTCATTGAGTATACAGTCCCAGTCTTTATCCTTCCTTTTTCCTTCTGGTGTCCCACATGCTCCTAACCTTCCTCTTTCAACCAAACTCACAGTCATCTTTGTTCAGTGTACTTATGTTGCTGTGCTACCATCACCCAAAATTGTGTTCCAAACCTCTCATGCCTGTCTTTTCCTATCTGTCTATAGTGCTCCCTTTAGTATTTCTTGTAGAGCAGTTATCTTGTTCACAAACATTGTCATTGTCTGTTTGTCAGAGAATATTTTAAACTCTCCCTCATGTTTGAAGGACAGTTTTGCCAGATATAGGATTATTGGTTGGTGGTTTTTCTCTTTCAGTATCTTCTGTGTATCACACCACTTCCTTCTTGCCTCCATGGTTTCTACTGAGAAATCCACCCATCGTCTTATCAAGCTTCCATTGTATGTGGTGGATCAGTTTTTCTCTTGCTGATTTCAGGATTCTCTCTTTGTCATTGAAGTTTGATAATCTGATTATTAAGTGTCTTGTCATAGGCCTATTCAGATCTGTTCTGTTTGGGGTGCGCTGCGCTTCTTGGATTTGTAATTTTCTGTCTTTCATGAGAGATGCAAAATTTTCATTGATTATTTCCTCTATTATTGCTTCTGCCACATTTCCCTTCTCTTCTCCTTCTGGGACACCCATGACATGTACATTCATGCATTTCATGTTGTCATTCAGTTCCCTGAAATGTTGCTCATATTTTTCCATTCTTTTCCCTATTTGTTCTTTTGTGTGTAGGATTTCAGGTGTCTTATTATGCAGTTCCTGAGTGTTTTCTTCTGCCTCTTGATATCTGCTGTTGTATGTCTCCATTGTGTCTTTCATCTCTTGTTTTGTGCCTTTCATTTCCATTGATTCTGCCAGTTGTTTTTTTGAACTTTCAATTTCTACCTTTTGTTCACTCAGTGTTTTCATTATATGTTCATCTCTTTTGCCATATCTTCCCTAATCTTTTTGAATTGATTTAGCATTAGTTGTTTAAATTCTTGTATCTCAGTTGAAGTTAAGTTTGTTCCTTTGACTGGGCCATAACTTCATTTTTCTTAGTGTAAGTTGTAGTTTTCTGTTGTCTAGGCATCTGGTTTCTTTGGTTACCCCAATCAGGTTTTCCCAGACTGGAAAGGTCTCAGGTCTCAGAAGGAGGCAATATTCAATATCAATTTTCCCTGAGGGTGTGTCTTAGAAGATTGACACACCCTATGAGGCCTCAAGCTGCTGTGTTTTTCCTAACCTGCCCAGCAGGTGGCACCTGTCAGCCTTTTGCTCCTGACTGGTGTAAGGAGGTGTGGTCCACTTAGTTTCTATTTTGGCTTTTGTCCCCCAGGCTCTGGGGTCTGCTTCTGAATGGAAGGCTGGTGGTAGAGCTGGGCACCACCCCCTTCTTCTTAGGGGTGTGTGATGGTTAGGTTCACATGTCAACTTGGCCAGGCGATAGTACCCAGCTGTCTGGTGAAGCAAACACTGGCCTAACAATTGCTGTGAGGATGTTTATGGCTGGTTAATAAACCAACAGGCTGGTTTATTAAATCATCAGTCAGTTGACTGCAGCTGTGACTGATGACTCACCGAAGGGCATGTCTTCCACAATGAGAGAATGCAATTGGCTGGATTTAATCCAATTAATTGGTTGAAGACTTGTAAGTGAGACAGATAGAGGACCTTCACTTCTTCTTCGGCTGCCCAGTGAAGCATTTCCTGAGGAGTTCATCAAAGTTGCTGGTTTGTTTCCTGAGGAGTTCATCGAACACGTTCATCGAAGATCCCAGTTCATTTCCTGAGGAGTTCGTCGAAGTTGCTGGTTCATTTCCTGAGTTCATTGGACATCTTCCTTGGAGTTGACAGTTTGCTGAATGCTCTACAGAATTTGGACTCATGCATACCCACAGTTGCATGTGTCACTTTTACAAACTTGATAGTCAGAGACACCTCTCATTGATTCTGTTTCCCTAGAGACCCCTAACTAATACAACTTGGTACCGTGAGAGGTTCTTGAGAAACAGAATCTTAAAATGGGCTTTTACAATTTGTTTTCTACTCTGATTAGATTCAAAGGCACAAATGACTCTATTTCCAGTAATCAAGGGGGCACTGACAGTCCATGGCATGAGTTGGCAAAGGAGATAGGCAAAATAGCACCATTTGATTCTCCTAATCATACTCTAGTATGAAGCAAGGCTCTGGGTGACAGTTTTTTTGACACGTTCACTGAGTTTTGCAGAATTAAGAGATATAATGATGTTGGCTGGCTGCTCTTAGATACTTTGGATAAAATTGTAAGAGAAAGGGATGAGCTAAAGGCTTCAAATTCAAAACTTAAATGCCGTATGACAGATGTAAAGGTTTCTATATGTGCCCTGAAAGAAAATCTATTTCCTTTGCCTGCAGACTGGAAGTTTCTGAAAACCAGATGCAGACTCTCATTGTGTGAGTAGCAGATTTACAACATAAACTAAAATCTCAACCTCTCAGGGTGTCTGCTGTTGAAGTGAAGGCATTGATTGGAAAAGAATGGGATCTGGAAACTTGGGATGGGGACATATGGATTGATAATAATGGCAATGAGGACATTGGAACCCTGGATTCTGCTGAGTCATTGTTAGATTTACCTGTAGAGGGCTGTCCTGAGGAAATAGCTTCTCCACCTCCAGTCTGTCCTAAGGAGCCTGCCATCCAACCCCCACCTAAAGAGATTAACCCTTCAGTGCCTGCTAATCCTGTAATCACCTCCCCTGAGGAAGCAGCCCTCACTCCTCTGTCTGGAGAGATTAACCCTGTTTTAAGAGATTAAAATGCAACAGAATGTCCTGAGGTAAATGGCTTGAGAGATAATTCTAATTCTTTTCATGACCCACTCCCACCACCAGCCTTTGCTTCAAGAACTATAACTAGGCTAAGGTCTCAACAGGCCCCAAAGGGTGAGATACAAAGTGTGACCCATGAAGAAGTATGCTATAATCCAAAGGAACTGTATGAGTTTTCCAATTTATACAGACAGAAACCAGGGGAATATGTGTGGGAATGGATATTAAGGGTGTGGGATAATGGTGGAAGGAATATAAGGTTGGTTCAGGCTGAATTTACTGATATGGGTCCACTAAGCAGAGATTCTGCATTCAGTGTTGTAGCTTGGGAGGTTAGAAAGGGTGTTAACAGTTTGTTTGGGTGGTTGGCTGAAACGTGGATCAAAGGGTGGCTGGCATTACTGGAGGTTGAAATGCCAGAACTGCCCTGGTACAATGTGGAGGAGGGGATTCAATGGCTTAGAGAGATTGGAATGTTACAGTGGATTTATCATGGAAGACCTGCTCACACACCCTTGGAATGTCCAGAGGACACACCTTTTACCAGGACCGTAAGGAATAAATTTGTGAAACTAGCTCCATCATCCCTGAAGAGCTCTGTAGTTGCTCTTCTCTGTAGGTCAGATATTACTGTAGGAACCGCTGTCACTGAGCTGGAATCCTTAAACACAATGGGGATAATCAGGTCCCGAGTCGTCAGAAGCCAAGTGGCTGCAATTAATCACCACAGACAAGGTGGGCATGGCTACCATAATGGAAAACAGGCTCAAAGCAGCAATCAAAATAATATGACTTGCAGAGACTTATGGCATTGGCTAGTGGATCATAGGTAAAATAGATGGGCAGTCGACTAAATTCTTGTTTGAACTATATAGGCAGGAGAATTCTAGGTCACGTGAACAAAAGTCTCCCTTGAATTACAAAAACAGAGAGTCACGGCCCCTTAATCAATTCCTGAACTTGAGACAGTTTACAGATCCAGAGCCCCTTGAATGAAGGGAAGGCCAGGTACACTTGGGGAAGGACCCTGTTACACTGCCAAAAATTTATACTGTTAATCTTCCTCCCAGCCTTCCCCAGGGGGGCCTATGGCCTCTTACCAGGGTAGCTGTGCATTGGGGAAAAGGCAATGATCAGATATTTCATGGATTATTAGACACTGGTTCAGAAGTGACATTAATTCCTGGAGACCCAAAACATCACTCTGGTCCACCAGTCAGAGTTGGGGCTTATAGAGGTCAGGTGATTGATGGAGTTTTAGCTCAGGTCCATCTCACAGTGGGTCCAGTGGGTCCTGGACCCATTCTGTGGTTATTTCCCCAGTGCCAGAATGCATAATTGGAATAGACATACTCAGCAACTGGCAGAATCCTCACATTGGTTCCCTGACTCCTGGAGTGAGGGCTATTATGGTGGGAAAGGCCAAGTGGAAGCCACTAGAATTGCCCCTGCCTAGCAAAATAGTGAACCAGAAGCAATACTGGATTCCTGGAGGGACTGCAGAGATTAATGCCATTCTTAAGGACTTGAAGGATGCAGGGATGGTGAGTCCTACCACATCCCCATTCAACTCTCCTACTTGGCTTGTCCAGAAAACAGATGGGTCTTGGAGGATGACTGTGGATTATCATAAGCTTAACCAGGTGGTGACTCCAATTGCAGCTGCTGTTTCAGATGTGGTATCATTGCTTGAGCAAATCAACACATCCCCTGATACCTGGTATGCAGCTATTGATCTGGCAAATGCTTTTTTCTCAATTGCTGTCAGTAAGGACCACCAGAAACAGTTTGCATTCAGCTGGCAAGGCCAGCAGTTTACATTCACTGTGCTACCTCAGGGTTATATCAACTCTCCAGCCCTATGTCATAATATTGTCTGCAGAGATCTTGATCATTTCTTCCTCCCACAAGACATCACACTGGTCCATTATATTGATGATACCATGTTGATTGGACCTAGTGAGCAAGAAGTAGCAACTACTCTAGATATGTTGGTAAGGTATTTGTGTGGCAGAGGATGGGAGATAAATCCAACAAAAATACAGGGGACTTCCACCTCAGTAAAATTTCTAGGTGTCCAGTGGTGTGGGGTCTGTCAAGATATTCCTTCTAAGGTGAAGGATAAGCTGTTGCATCTGGCCCCTCCTATCACCAAAAAAGAGGCACAATGCTTAGTTGGCCTCTTTGGATTTTGGCGACAACGCATTCCTCATTTAGGTGTGCTACTCCGGCCCATTTACCGAGTGACCAGAAAATCTTCTAGTTTTGAGTGGGGACCGGAACAAGATGAGGCTCTGTGACAGGTCCAGGCTGCTGTGCAAACTGCTCTGCTGCTTGGACCTTATGATCCAGCTGACCCAGCTGGAAGTGTCAGTGGCAAATAGAGATGCTGTTTGGAGCCTTTGGCAGGCTCCTATGGGAGAATCACAATGCAGGCCCTTAGGATTTTGGAGTAAAGCTTTACCATCCTCTGCAGATAACTACTTTCCATTTGAGAAACAATGTTGTTGACCTGCTACTGGGCCTTAGTAGAGACAGAACGCTTAACCATGGGCCACCAAGTTACCATGAGACCTGAGTTACCTATCATGAGTTGGGTGTTGTCTGACCCACCAAGCCATAAAGTTGGGCATGCACAGCAGCACTCCATCATAAAATGGAAATGGTATATACGAGATAGAGCTCAAGCAGGTCCCGAAGGTACAAGTAAGTTACATGAGGAAGTGGCCCAAATGCCCATGGCCCCCACTCTTTCCACTTTACCTTCTCTTTCCCAGCCCACAGCTATGGCATTTTGGGGAGTTCCTTCCAGTCAGTTGACCGTGGAAGAGAAAACTCGGGCCTGGTTTACAGATGGTTCTGCACGATATGCAGGCACCACCCGAAAGTGGACAGCTGCAGCACTGCAGCTCCTTTCTGGGATGTCCATGAACAACAGTGGTGGGGAGAAATCCTCCCAGTGGGCAGACCTTTCAGTAGTGCACCTGGTTGTTCACTTTGCTTGGAAGGAGAACTGGCCAGAGGTGCATTTGTATACTGATTCCTGGGCTTTTGCTAATGGTTTGGCTGGATGGTCAGGAACTTGGGAGAAACATGATTGGAAGACTGGTGACAAAGAAGTCTGGGGAAAGGGCATGTGGATAGACCTTTCTGAGTGGTCAAACAACATGAAGATATTTGTGTCCCATGTGAATGCTCACCAGAGGGTGACTTCAGCAGAAGAAGATTTTAATAACCAAGTGGATAAAATGACCCGTTTGGTGGATACCAATCAGCCTCTTTCCCCAGTAACTCCTGTTGCCCAATGGGCTCATGAACAAAGTGGTCATGGCGGTAGGGATGGAGGTTATGCATGGGCTCAGCAACATGGACTTCCACTCACCAAGGCTGACCTGGCTACAGCCAGTGCTGAGCATCCAATCTGCCAGCAACAGAGACCCACATGCAGTCCCTGATATGGCGCCATTCCCTGAGGTGATCAGCCTGCTACCTGGTGGCAGGTTGATTACATTGGACCACTTCCATCATGGAAGGGGCAGCAATTTGTTCTTACTGGAATAGACACATACTCCAGATGGGTTTGCATTCCCTGCATGACATGCTTCTGCCAAACCTACCATCCATGGACTTACAGAATGCCTTATCCACCATCATGGTATTCCACACAGCATTGCTTCAGACCAAGGAACCCACTTCACAGCAAATGAAGTGAGGAAATGGGCACATGCTCATGGAATTCTGTGGTCTTACCATGTTCCCCATCATCCAGAGGCAGCTGGGTTGATAGAACAGTGGTATGGCCTGTTGAAGACTCAATTACAGCACCAACTAGGTGGCAATACCTTGCAGGGTTGGGGCAGTGTTCTCCAGGAGGCTGTGTGTGCTCTGAATCAGCTTCCACTCTATGGTGCTGTTTCTCCCATAGCCAGGATTCATGGGTCCAGGAATCAAGGGGTGGAAACAGGAGTGGCACCACTCACTATCACTCCTAGTGATCCACTAGGTAAATTTTTGCTTCCTGTCCCTGCAAGCTTAAGCTCTGCTGGTCTACAGGTCTTGGTTCCAAAAGGAGGAGTGCTTCCACCAGGAAACACAACAATATTCCCATTGAACTGGAAGTTAAGACTGCCACTTGGCCACTTTGGTCTTCTTATGCCTCTGAATCAACAGGCAAGGAAGGGGATTACTGTACTGGCTGGGGTGATTGATCCTGACTATCAAGGGGAAATAGCACTGCAACTACACAATGGAAGTAAAGAAGAGTTTTCCTGGAATACAGGAGATCTCTTAGGGCGTCTCTTAGTACTACCATGCCCTGTGATTAAAGTCAATGGAAAACTGCAACAACCCAATCCAGGCAGGACTACCAATGGCCAAGAAACTTCAGGAATGAAGATTTGGGTCATCCCACCAGGCAAAGAACCATGGCCAGCTGAAGTGCTTGCTGAGGGTAAAGGGAACATGGAATGGGTAGTGGAAGAAGGTAGTGATAAATATGAGCTATGGCCATGTGACTAGTTACAGAAATGAGGACTATGATGGCATGAATATTTCCTCCTTGTTTTGTTATGATTATGTTTGTATTTGTCTGTAAAGCAAATATCTTTGCTTTCTTCTCTGTCTTATCCCCTTATCATATGGCATAACCTGTACTGTTCATTTTGCTGTATTTAAGCTAAAGGAAATCAATTTTAAGAGCTAATGTCACCCAAGGACTTGCACCCTATTCTGGAGAGATTTAATGCATTTCCAGTTGTATGCTGCACAGCAGAGTATTGTTAGGCAAACTATGTGTCTGTTATTGTTATCTACTTAGAGATAAAGTATGCTTCTAGGTGATGTGTATAACTGCCAAGTTGACAAGGGGTGGACTGTGATGGTTAGGTTCATGTGTCAACTTGGCCAGGCGATAGTACCCAGCTGTCTGGTCAAGCAAACACTGGCCTAACAATTGCTGTGAGGATGTTTGTGGCTGGTTAATAAACCAACAGCCTGGTTTATTAAATCATCAGTCAATTGACTGCAGCTGTGACTGATGACTCACTGAAGGGCGTGTCTTCCACAATGAGAGAATGCAAGTGGCTGGATTTAATCCAATTAATCAGTTGAAGACTTGTAAGTGAGACAGATAGAGGACCTTCACTTCTTTTTTGGCTGCCCAGTGAAGCATTTCCTGAGGAGTTCGTCGAAGATGCCGGTTCATTTCCTGAGGAGTTCATTGAACACGTTCATTGAAGATCCCAGTTCATTTCCTGAGGAGTTCATTGAAGTTGCTGATTCATTTCCTGAGGAGTTCATTGGACATCTTCCTTGGAGTTGACAGTTTGCTGACTGCTCTACAGAATTTGGACTCATGCATACCCACAGTTGCGTGAGTCACTTTTTTTTTTTAAATTAAATTCAGTTTTATTGAGATACATTCACACACCATACAGTCATCCATGGTATACAATCAACTGTCCACAGTATGATAACATAGTTATGTGTTCATCACCACAATCTATCTCTGAACATTTTCCTTACATCAGAAAGAACCAGAACCAGAATAAAAAATAAAAGTGAAAAAAGAACACCCAAATCATCCCCCCCATCCCACCCCATTTGTCCTTTAGTTTTTATCCCCATTTTTCTACTCATCCATACACTAGATAAAGGGGGTGTGATCCATAAGGTCTTCACAATCACACCGTCACCCCTTGTAATCTGGGTTGGAATTTGGTAGTTTCAGGTATTTACTTCTAGCTATTCCAATACATTAAAACCTAAGATGTGTTATCTATATAGAGCATAAGAATGTCCACCAGAGTGACCTCTCAACTCCATTAGAAATCTCTCAGCCACTGAAACTATTTCGTCTCATTTTGCATTCCCCTTTTGGTCAAGAAGATACTCTCAGTCCCACGATGCCAGGTCCAGATTCATCCCCGGGAGTCATATTCTGCGTTGCCAGGGAGATTTACAACCCTGGGAGTTGGGTCCCATGTAGGGGTGAGGGCAACAAGTTCACTTGTCAAGGTGGCTCAGTTAGAGAGAGAGAGGGCCACATCTGAGGAACAAAGAGGTACTCAGGGGGAGACGCGTGAGTGACTTTTACAAATTTCATAGTCAGAGACACCTCTCATTGATTCTGTTTCCCTAGAGACCCCTAACTGATACAGGGAGATACACCCCCTAAGGAGTTATCATGCATTTAAATAGGCTCTTTGTCTCTCTGACTTTGCTATCTCCACTGTTGTCTGGGTCAGAGCACTGCAAATTGAAAATGGCTGGGGCTTTCTCCACTGAGCCGCTTGGGTAGAGAGAGAGTGAAAAAGGGACAGAAAAGCCCCCTTTCAGGGTCAATCCATGGTCCCCCCAGTTTCACCCACCAGCCAGAGATAGCACCTGGTCCTCTGGGCTCCCCATCTTGGGACAGAGAAGTCTTCTGTTTCTTTAAGGTCAGTCATCACTAAAAGCCTCTGCCTGCTTATTGAGGATTTGTAGCTTGTATTGAGTCATCCACATTTGTTCATTAATACCCCAGTTGAAGCTGGACTGAGGTGTATTTGCTTGTTCAGAGAGTGCTGCTTTCTACCATGGTGAGGTTTTGCAGTTTCAGCTGCCATGGGGGAGGGGGTTTCTGGCTTGTGTCTGTAATTTTTACTTGCAGATTTTATGCTGCGATCTCAGGCATTCTTCCCAATCCAGGTTGGTGTAGATGTGTGGACAGTCACGGTTGTCCCCTAGCAGTTATTCTAGATTATTTGCTAGTTGTTCCTGGTTGTTTATTAGTTGTTTCAGGGGGGCTAACTGACTTCCAGTCCTCTCTATGCTGTCAACTTCTCCCTCCTCCTTGAGTTTTTTTTTAATCTCCTCTAATGTGCCTTTCATTCCCATAAGTTATTTTTCTTTGCATGCTTTCAAATTGTTCTTTATGCTCATCCTTTGTCTCTTCAGCCATATTTTCCTTCATCTTCTTGAATTGATTTATGAGCTATGTTTGAACATCTTTGATTAGTTGTTTCAAATTCTGTATTTCCTCCAACTTAAATTTGGTCTTTGACTTGGCCATGTCTACTTGTTTCTTAGTATGGCTTGTAATTTTTTGTTGATCTCTAGATCTCTGATTATCTTGTTGGGTATTTATGATGATGGTCATTTTCTCTCTCTTGTCTTGAGTTTTATTATTGATTGACTTTGTGTTAATGCTCTTGTTTGGCACTTGGTTCAAATCATTCTAGATCTTTAGAACTGTCTGTGTTTCAGTGATCAATACAGGACCAGAAACCCACGAAGAGGTGTAGTTCTAAAGGGCCCTGGGGAGAGGGTCATTAAAGATGCCCAAAAGCATTTTCATTTTCCCTTCACCTCCTCCATGCTGCACTTTCCTGACCTGCCCAACTGATGGTGCTCTTTGGCTAACCTTTTCCCTTGGCCCTAAGGAGGGAGTGTATTTTTTCAACCTCTGTTAGGTGTTGAAACAATGGGCATGGGGATCTGGCAAGCTAGAAATGCAATTCAGAACTGGAACCCAGCAGTCCATACTCACCAATCAGAAGCCGTACTCAGTTCTACTGTGTTCCCCATCCCTGTTCCCAGGGAGGAAGACGTTCACACCCCTCTCTGTTTGCGGCAGCCAGCAACTGACTGTATCTGAGGTAAGCCTTGATGGTGGGGGATGGGTGCTAGCCACTTCCACAGGAGTGATTCACTTAGTTTTTGCTGTAGCTTCTCAGTTTCCCTGTCCTGCTCTTTCCTGGATGCTGTAAACTGCTTTCCTCATCTCCATAGCCCCAGAATCATTGACTCAGATGGTTTCTGCCTGTCCACTAGCTGTTTTTGTAGGAGTATGTTCTGTATTTCCCTACTCCACCATCTTGGAGTATTATCAGCCAGCAATTGTTGTTTGTTTTTAAACTTTAAAATTCTTCTTTATGCTCACACATTGTCTTCTTAATATTCTTTATCTCTATAGCCACCATTAGTTTCTTTCTATCCGTATAGATTGGATTGTGTGGGTGTACCTCTTGACAGCAGTTCTGCAACAGTCTCTTTTTTAACCTGAGAACACTGGTGTATGTGGCACTCCTCAGCCAGTTGTGTTCAGCATTTGATCTTTGTGGACTTGTTTTCCTGTGCTTAGATTTGCATGGGGTTCTAACTTGCTGCTGTGAGTGGCCCTATGGTCCACATCTTTGGCAGGAGAGATCCAGGCCATGCTGCCTCTGTGTGACTTTTAAGCTACATGGGACTGAATGAAGGGGAGTGATCTGGACTGGCAGGTCTGGTATATACATCTCCTACCTAATTTTGGTGTTTTCTTTTATTCATTATTTGTGGAGTTCTTTTCCAATCTCTAAAGCAAGTGGGATTTATTCTTTTATTAGTTGATTCTGAGGGGAGACTTTTCCAGGGGATATCTTAACGTCATTATGTTGATGACATCACTCTCATTGTGTTTCTGATTTGCATTTTGTTACAGGTGAATAATGCTGAACATGTTTTCATGTACTTGTTAGCCATTTGTACATCTTTGGAGAAAGGTCTGTTCAAGTCTCATTTTAATTGTATTGTTTGTCTTTTTGTTTTGAATTGTAAGAAATTTTTATATATTCTGTACATTAAACCCTTATCAGATATATGTTTTGTAACTATTTTCTTATTTCTGTAGTTTGTCTTTTCACATTCTTGACAATGCCCTTTTATGCCCAGAAGTTTTAATTATTTTTAACTGTTTTATTTTGAAATACTTTCACATGTATAGGTCTGTTACAAAAATAATAAAAACCCCAGATAAAGAACTCCAGCATACTCCTATCCCTCCCAGGTATCCAGAAAAAGGTGTGAATTTTGATGAAGTCAAATTTATCTATTTTGTTTTCTTTTGTTGCTCATGCTTTTGGTGTTAAATATAAGAAACATTGTCAAATCTGAGGTCATGAGGATTTATCCCTCTGTCTTCTTCTTACTAACTTTATTGTTATTTAGGCCATGGTTCCATTTTGAGTTAATTTGTAGATCTGGTGTGAAGTATGGATTCAAACTCATACTTTGCATGTGGTTATCCAGTTTCCCCTCCCCATTTGTTGAGGCTGTTCTTTCTTCATTGACTAATCTTGGCATTTGTGATGGTTAATTTTTTTTTTTTACATCTTCATTTTATTGAGATATATTCACATACCACGCAGTCATACAAAACAAATTGTACATTCGATTGTTCACAGTACCATTACATAGTTGTACATTCATCACCTAAATCAATCCCTAACACTTTCATTAGCACACACACAAAAATAACAAGAATAATATTAAAATGAAAAAGAGCAATTAAAGTAAAAAAGAATACTGGGTACCTTTGTCTGTTTGTTTGTTTGTTTGTTTCCTTCCCCCATTTTTCTACTCATCCATCCATAAACTAGACAAAGGGGAGTGTGGTCCTTATGGCTTTCCCAATCCCATTGTCACCCCTCATAAGCTACATTTTTATACAATTGTCTTCGAGATTCATGGGTTCTTGGTTGTAGTTTGATAGTTTCAGGTATCTACCACCAGTTACCCCAATTCTTTAGAACGTAAGAAGGGTTGTCTAAATTGTGCGTAAGAGTGCCCACCAGAGTGACCTCTTGGCTCCTTTTGGAATCTCTCTGCCACTGAAGCTTATTTCATTTGTGATGGTTAATTTTATGTGTCAACTTGGCTAGGCTATGATGCCTAGTTTTTTTGTTTTTTTTTGATCAAATGCTAGTTTAGATGTTGCTGTGAAGATATTTTGTAGATGTGGTTACCATCTATAACCAGTTGACTTTACCCTTAAAAATGTGTTGTTGGTCTCTCTAATCAGTTAAAGGTCTTAAGAGAAAAAACTGAGGTTTCCTGGAAAAGAAGAAATTCTGCCTTAACACTGAAGCATAAAATCCTACCTGGATTTCTAGCCTGCCGACTTTCCCTATGGATTTCAGGGAATCCCCACATGAACCAATTCCTTCAAATAAATCTTTTTAGATATTTTTATAACTGCACACACACACACACACACACACACACACACACACACATACATACATATATATCCCCCTGTCTCCATCCTGTTGGTTCTGTGTCTCTAGAGAACCCTGACTGATACAGCACCCTTGTCAAACATTGATTGGCCATAGATGTTTGGGTTTATTTCTATACTCTCAATTTTATTTGATTGGTCTGTATTGTTATACCAGTACCACACTATTTTGGTTTCTGTAGCTTTGTAATAAGTTTTGAAATTGAAAGTGTTAGTTCTCCAACTTTTTTTTTCCTTTTCAATATTGTTTTGACTATTTGGGGCCCCTCGCAGTTTCAAATGAATTTGAGAGTTAGGTTTCCCATCCCACATGGGTTGTCTTTCCATTTTTTTAGACCTTCTTTCTTTCAATAATATTTTACAATGTTCAATGTTCAAGCCTTTCATCTCCTTGGTTAAATTTATTCCTAAGTATTTTGTTCTTTTGGAGGCTACTGTAAATGGAATAGTTTTCTTAATTTCTATTTTGGATTGTTCGTTGCTGGTGTATAGAAACACAACTGGTTTTCGCATATCAATCTTGTACCCTGCAATTTGGTTGAATGTGTTCGTTAGCTCTAGTAGTTTTTTTTTTTTTTGTGGATTCTATGACATTTTTATTTATAGAGTCATGTCATCTGCAAATAATAGTTTTACTTCTTCCTTTCCAGTTTGTACGGCTTTTATTTCGTTTTCTTGCCTCCTTTCGCTGATCAATTGACTTTTTCAACAAAGGGGCTAAGGCAATTCAGTGGGGAAAGGGCAGCCTTTTCAACAAGTGGTACTGGAAATTATCTTTCCATATGCAAAAAAATGAACCTGGATCATATATCCTCACCCCCTAGTCCTAAATGTAAAGTCTAAAACTATAAAACTTTTAGAACAAAAGAGGAGAAATCTTTGTGGCTTTAAATATCTCTCACAGATTACAACCCCGAAAGCATGATTTACAAGATTAAAAAAAAATAGATTGGACTTTATCAAAATAAAAAACTTTTGCTCTTCAAAAGATATCACTAAGAAAATGAAAAGACAAGCTACCGACTGGGAAACTATATCTGCAATCATCTTTTGGATAAAGGAGTTGTATCCTGAATATATAAAGAACTCTTACAATTCAATATAAGAAGTTAAATAATCTAAATGAAAAAAGGACAAGAGATTTCAATAGACACTCATCAAAGAAGATATCGATTAGTTAATAAGTACATGAAAAGATGCTCATTAGGGAATTGCAAATTAAAACCACAATTAGATAACCCTATCTACTTACTAGAATGACTGTTTTCAAAAGACACAGTGTCAGGTATTGGTGAGGATGTGAATAAACTGGAACCTTTATATATTGCTGGTGGGTATGTGAAATCTTTCAGCCACTTTGAAAAGGTTTAATAGTTTCTTAAAAATGTAAACATAGACTTGCCATTCAACCCAGAAATTCCACTCTAGTTTTCTGTTCATGAGAAATGAAAATCTATGTTCACACAAAGACTTGTACATAAATGTTTATGGCAGCATTATTCATAATAGCCCAAACTGGTAAATGGATAAACCAAATGTGGAATATTCAGCAATTAAAAGGAATGAACAGCATGGATGAACCTCAGACACATTATCATTAAATGAAAGAAGCCAGACAGAAAACACTACATAACACATTATTCCACTTATATGAAATTTCCAGAATTTACACATCTTTAGAAACTGAAAGCAGATCAGTGATTGCCTGGTGCTGAAGGTGGGAGCAGGGATTGACTGCAAAGGAGCCCAAAGGAACTTTTTGCAGTGATATAAATGTTTTAGAACTTGGTCATGGTAATAATGGAAGTGTATACTTATATATGGTGAATTTTATGGTATGTAAATTATACCTTAATAAAGCTATTCAAAAAAGGTATAGATTTTTTCATTCAGGGTTCAACCAGAGAAAAGAACTAGTAGGATATCTATCTATCTATCTATCTACCTACCTACCTACCTACCTACCTACATGCCTATCTATCATCTAGCTATAAATATGGCTATAGGTTTATAACGAGTAATTGGCTTATGCAGTTGTGGGGACTGGTCAAGCAAGTCTGAGGTCTGCAGGAATGGAAGGGAAGATCATGAGCAGCCTGGAATCCACAGAAACAGTTCAAAACTGTCATCCATAGGCTGTCAGGCAGGAAGATCCAGAAGGGGGAGAGCAATTGTAGACCCAGCCGCTGTTTGGAGTCTGACTCAGGGAATGCCTAAGCCTTTTTTCCCCCCGCAAAGGGCTTCCACTGATTGAGTTATGGCCACCCTGGACAATTTCCCTAGACCGAAGTCAACTGACCAGTGACTTGAATTACATCTGAAAAATCCCTTCATAGAAACACCTATATTAGTATTTGGTTGAATTACTGGGAGGTATGTGTATGACACAAAACACTACTACCCTCCTTCAGTCCTTGTAGTTTAGCCTAGCCATACTAACACATCAAAAAACCAACACATACTTGTACAAGTGTTTTGTTTTCCAAAGAAAGATAGTTTGCTTTTCCAAGCTACCTGGAAGTTTTATTTGCTCTTTCGGTCACTCAAATGGCATTTTTAGAGCACCCACTGTGTGCAAGACACAATATTGTAGGCTGCACTCTCTCTCTTCTTAAAATCTTTTTATATGGTGAGTGGCACATAGAATGTACTCAAATATGTGTCAAATGATGATGCCAGCAACACACGGACAAGATTTATTCAACCCCCAATTCTACTTAGGCACATAGTACTTATGTAGGCTATTGTTCTTTATTTGGAGTATGTATTTGCAGCTTCAAATTGCAAAGTTTCTCATTTCTTTCTCCAAGCATACTCACAAAGTTTACATACCTAAGCCTGTTTGATTTTGCCAAGGATTTCCTGAAGGAAAAGTGGTCTATAAACAAGTAACAAGTAGAGAAGCAAGATAAATTATATTGCTGATTAGTTACAATAATTATAGGAAGGGGCACTTGAAGACATGATCCTCTGAGAGCTAGTGTTTATGAAAATCTATTTTCTAACGGATCCAAATTTCTAGCCTTGCAGTTTTCCAGAATTTGAGGATACTGATTCCCTATACATCTTCCAAGGGAAGGCAAGTGAAAAGAAATCTCACTCACTCACCCTCCACTTCCTTGAGTAATGAATTAGTGTTGCAGCTAAGCAACCGTCTGTCCAGGCAACCTTCACCCAGCCCCTGGGGCAGCTGGCCGGTTTCCATGGTGACGACTTTGTTTCCACCAGGCTAGCGGCCACTCTCTGCTTGCTGTTCGGCTGTGAGCTAATGGGTTTCCAGAGATTTGACCCCTCGTTATCTTCCTTCCTTCAACCAAAGGAGAAACTCACTGAACGTTTGTTTCCTTTTCTCTGCGCAGCCGCGAAGTAGTGAAAAACAATCAAACAGGTACTTTTTGTCCTCCGTTTTTCTCTTGGCCTCCCTTCCAGGCTAGGCGACCGCGATTTGTGTGCCAGCAAAAATATTCTCTTTAAAGGTAGGAATCTCCAAATTCTGTGGGCATCTGCGGCAAATACAGTTGGTATCACCGTTAATTGTTCAGTATTTACATGACATTTCAGATTTCCAATACGTTAGGTATACCTATTTTTGCCCGATCATAGCATCACTCTCTCTAGGTTGGAAGCAAAACTAAGGTAAGACACACTATTGCTGTTCAAAAATAATAGTTTTAAATATCAGCTTTTTGTGGGGAGGGAGTTATATCTCAATAACCATATTATTTATTTATTTGTTGTGGTTTGCATCATAGGGAGCAATCTAGACCCAGAATTTCAGAGGTGTATGGATATTTGTAGAGCCCCTAATCCAATTCCTTAATTTCATCTACCGTGAAACTGAAGCCCCAAAGAGAAAGTGACTTACTCATTTCTTCAAAGCAAATGGGTGGGGAAACTGTAACAGGGATTCCTCCTCATTTATCTCAACTGCCATTTGTAAAACTAATACCATATTTGGAAGATCTAAAAGGGCCTAGAATTTTATTTTGGTGTTGATATATGATATATTATGAATATATTGAATTGTTATGAATGTATTGTTTGCTTTTACAATTATGGCTTTATGGACTTTTCTTCTCAGAGTGTAGATGTGGAGTATTTCATCTTTAGGGGACCAAGATGTCAGATGAAAACAAAGCTGCCATTGCGGCAGAAAAGGAAGCTTTAAACTTGAAGTTACCTCCCATTGTCCGTCCCCCAGAAGCTATAGGTGTTGACACACTATTACAAAGTAAGCTGCTGAGTTACAGAAGATCCAAGGAGCAGCAAAAGAAAATTAATCAGTTAGTGTAAGTAGCACAATTCTTACCTGAAATTCAAGTAAAGTGATTGGTGTTCATATGCTCATTCAAAAGCTTTAACTGTGTAGTTTGGTTCACGGACAAAATACCATCTTCAAGTTCAGTTAGGAAAATGATTGAAAAAGTAGTCATAATAATAGCAAATACTATACAGTATATAGTGCTTACTCTAATCAGGCATTGTTCTCATTACTTTACCTATATTAGTCATTTGCTTCTCACCACAACCCTATAAGGTAGGTAGTGTTGTTATCACTGTTTTATAGATTAAGAAAGTGAGGTGCAGATAAGTTAAGTAACTTGCCCAAGATCACATAACTAGGAATTGACAGAGTTGGGGCTTGAACAGTGGAGTTCTAGAGTTCAAATACTCGTCTCAGTATACTCTAACCATACTGGCCCCTGAAAGTCAAACCAAACCATTTGTGCCTCCACGAATAGCATTGCATTTCAACAAGTACTTAATAAAATATCTTGAAACTATTTGCATTTAAAATTTTTTCTTTGCAAAAGAAAACAGTCCATTATCCACCCCCACCCCCCTTTGTGGAAATTAAAACTGATTTAGGTACCAATTGAGAATTTCCTAGGTACTTGGCTTTGCTGGGCTCTGGGGATAAATAAGAGAAAGACATGGGTTTCATCTAGGAGATACCAACCCAACACTGAACTATGAAACAAAGAGTTTCTCTTTGGTGAGAGAAACTTTCTGCATTGCTTTTTCCCTTATTTATAAACATTTTTTTACCTGACTAATTTTTACTCTTACATTGTTGATGATCAATTATTACCAATTTGATAATTCAAATTTTGTTAATTTTATTTTCCTTATAATTAAATAAGTCAATTAATGCATATAAATTCTTTAGGTTTACATTTTTATTAGTCCATCGATCATCTACTCATATTTACACTTAAATATATAAAGTGTACTAACTGATATCAGTACCATGTACTATTAGAGATCCATCCCCATACTACCCCCTTCATTTCTAAGACTACTCAATGTTTCAGTAGACTTAGAGAGTAGAGGGGTTACCTAGGGATAACAAATGGGTCTTACTCCAAAACTTCATTATCCCACATTATTGTGGTGAACTACTTATAGTAGTTCATAGCTTTGAGGTCCTCTCAGGAATTTCCTTCTCTTTTTGTCTGCCTGAAAACTTACACTAGTTCTTCAAGGCTTAGCTTACAGATCACCTCCTCTAGGAAGCCTTCTTCTAATTTCCTTCATGCTGCTTTAACCCTTTCTACATATTGTTCTTACATCATTTTATTCAGCATATATTAAGTGCCTGTTGTTACAGAGAGAACCTGCATGTTACTGGGGAGACCATAGAGAACACGACAGAAAGGGCCCTGTCTTTAAGAAGTTTTATTCTAGTTGGAGGAGACAAACAGTAAACATGTTTTAAAAAGGGGGTGGTGTTGGTATTTTAAACTTTTAGATGTGAAGAAATAAGATAGTGGGATAGGAAGTGACAGAGTAGGTAGTGAAGAAAAGCCTGCTAAGATGATATTTCAATAGAGATCTGAAGAATGAGAGGCAGTCAGTCATTTAAATAAACTTGGGAAAAGCACTCTAGCAAAGGGAATAGTAAGCATGAAAGTCCTGAAATATGAATGCCCTGAGTCTGTTGTAGGGGTTGACAAAGGACAATGTCACTAGAGTATCATGGGCCTGAGAAAGAGTGGTATTAAGTAAAGATGGAGAAGAAGATGGGGCAGGTCATGCAGGGCTTTGTGGGCATGATAAGGAGTTTGGATTTTATTTTAAGGACAATGATTGCCTTGGAAATGTTTTAAACAGGGAAGTGAAATGAAATCTAATTTACATTTTTAAAATGTCACTCTAGCTATGGAGAATAGACTGAGGTGTAGGGGAAGAGGACAAGAGTGGAAGGAAATAAGAAACATGTAGGAAGTTATTGCAGTTACACAGGTAAGAACTTATGGTGATTTGGATGAGACTGGTGACAGTGATGGAGGAGAGAAATAGATTTACAGGGATATAATTTGAAGCCAGAATCAACAGTACTTGCTGTTGGATGGGTTTTGGTAACAAGGTGGATAATAGAGCTATTTATAAAATATTGGAAGTCTAGGAGATGGGGACTAAAAATCAATAATTCTCTTTTGGAGTTGAGGTGCTTATGTGACATTGAAAGGAAAGTATGTCAAGTAGGCAGTTGGATACATAAGGTGAGGGGTCTAGGCTGGAGATTCAAATTTTGGAGTCACCTTCATTGAGATGATTTCTAAACCTGTGGAGAAGAGTTGAAATCACCTACCGGGAGAGTGAAAATTGAGAAAAGACCCAGGACTAAGACTTGAGCAACTATAATATTTAGGTGTTGGATAGAGGGGATCAAACAACAAATAGACTGAGGAATGTGACTGATGAGCAGGAGGAAAACTAGAACAGTAAAATGTCATAAGCAGAGAGCACAGTGTATTATAACCCAATGTATTGTTATTAATTTTTTTAGTTGTCTTTTTCCTCCATTTAACTTTGACATGTTAATGACAGAGATTTGACACAAAGCACAGTGTCTGTGAAAAAAAACATAGGGATTTTATTTTAATACAAGCTCAGTAAGATTCAACAGGCAAAAGAAACTATTCAAAAATTTAATTCAGTCTTAATTTGCATTAATAAATATAGACTATCCTGAGAGAAAAATTTCACACTGCACTGGTCAAACAGCATCTGGAATTCTGGGATCACACTTTAAGAGGGACTTTGATAAACCAGAATAGTTACAGAGGGGAGTGACCATGATAGTGAGGGAATTTGAAACCACATCATTTGAAGGAAGCTGATTTGCTTAATGAGTGAGAGCATATACTCTGCTATCAGACAGGCATAAGTTCATATCCCATCTCTGCAGCTTACTAGCCATGTGAATTTGGCAAGTCATATAATCATACTTATCTTCCTTTCTTATGTGTAAGATGGAGATAAGAATCATGCTTACCTCTTAGGGTTGTTGTGAGAGTTAAATGACATCCATGCACATAAAGATCTTAACCCAATGTCCAGAACATAATAAGCTCACTATAAATAGTAGCTCTTATTGTCAGCAGTAGATGAAGGAACTGGATAGGTATCATTAAGTTTTTGTAGTGTGATGTGGAATAAAAATATGACTTTTTCTATATAGCTACACAGAATAGAAATTACGGGCCACAACTCAATATGAGAAATTTGTTTCTAACAATATGAGCTAGGTGACAATAAACCGACTGTCTCAGAAAGTGAAGACCACCCCTTCCCCAGGTACAAGGGTTACAACTCAATATTGTTGACAGTATTCATGCATCACTTAAGATACAGAATTAGACATGTGAGATCTTTTCCAAACCCACTATTGTCATAATTTTTTCAACATGTATTTATTGAGCTCCTACACTTTGATGATACTGTTAGGTGGTACAGATATAGCAGTGAGCAAAACCGAGAACTGACAAGGTGGCATTTGAGCACCAATAGTAAAGATAAGGGCTCACAGTGCATCAGGATTAATTTCAAAATTGTCAATAAGTTATAATTGAAGAAGGAACAAATTAATTTTTATTTTTAGTCTTACCCTTTTCACATAAACATTTGAAAATTAAGGTCTCCTTAATAATGGGTATTAGAATTTGTTTCTCACAGAAAATTCAATAATATAAAAGAACTCTTGAATAGCTGTTCTTTTAGTATAGTCAAAAAAGTTCAGATTATAGTGTTTTAATAATATATCCTAATGTTATCGTTAAGAGAGTCACACATTTTTCTAATTATAAATTTCAGAACTGAGGGAGCAAAAAAAAATTTAGACAGAACACTGAGTAAAAGAGTGCCTTCATTACCAGAGCCAGATTATCCTCCAACTGTAAGTTTAAATTTTGTCTTTAAAAATTTTATTCTCTTACCTTTTTAATTATCAATTTTTAATTCAATATCAATATAATATTTTTAAAAGAATAACTGATATATTTTAAACTATATTTAATTTTTCTCTTTGATTTAATTATGTCATTTGTTTGTTTTTGACAGATGACCAGTGAAATTAAAAAAAAAGGAGTAAGTTCGATTTTTTTAAAATTCTTATTTTGAAAATGTTCAGAGAAATTATTACAATGTATTTCATTGAAAGACATTTAGAAACTGAGATTTTTATTTTCTCTACCCAAAGGAACAAACATGTTATGGAGGACAGTATGAGTTTTAAAAGTTGTATTTTTCTTGATCCATTATTTGAGGATTAGTTGTGTAAATATTTTAGTTCTTATTCTAAACAGCTGAGAAAAGAAATATTCACAGTGGTAGTTATAAAGAAAATGTGTTGCCCTCTTTTTTTTATTAGGACAAGGGTTTGATATAATGGTGGTTCTTCACCCACTCATCAAATACTTATTGAGAAGCTATAGGTGTTAGAGATTTTTTAAAAAAAGACACTGCATGGGTGACAACATGGGACTATGATGTATTTAGTGGAAAGATGGCAATATGTAAAATTTCTTTTATAGTAAAGGATTTGGGAATTTATGGAGATGCTTACACAGAAGAGGAAACAATGCTGCATGCTCCCAGATGGGGAGTACAGGCATCCCAAGATTCTTAAAGTTCCCTATGGAGATAGAGGGTTGAGGCCGATACCACAATGTGGATTAAAGATCCTTGCAAGAACTTCATTTTAACTATTATTTCAAGTTTTAGTTTTTTTTTTTTTTTAAATGCCCTCTTCCTCCCACCTGTGCCTCCAACTTTTCTCAAGACTTTGACTGTGGTTCCATCTCTTTATCAGATGTGAGAACTTATATAAAACAACCCCAAAATATTCATAAGTATTTAACATGAGGCTGGTGGATTGCAAGACACATTTATGTAAATGTGTATAGTATTCCTCACTGTTCCTCCACAGTTCTTGTCTTTTAGTGTCCTGCTATCTAAAATAGGAAATTGGATATGAAAATAGTTGTTTACTTCTTATTTCTTTGCTCTTGGCAAACTGACTTCTAGGAACTGCACCACAAGTACAGCCAACTGATTTTTAACAAAGGTGCAAAGGCAATTCAATGGAGGAATGATAGTCTTTTCAACATATGAGGAGGAGCAATTGGCTATCCATAAGCACAAACAAACAGAAAAACCAAACAACAACAAAACTTTCACCCAAACCTCATTCCATGTACAAAAATATTAACTAAATATGGTCATAGCGTTAAATGTAAAACATAGGAATATAAAAAGTTTTAGAAGAAACATAGGAGAAATGTAAAACTATAAAATATTTAAAAGAAAACCTAGGACCAGGCAAAGAGTTCTTAGATATGAAACCAAAATCACAATCCATAAAAGAAACAATTAGATTTCATCAAAACCTAAAAACATTTGCTCTGTGAAAGACCCTGTTAAGAGGATGAAAAGATAAGCTACATACTGGGAAAAATATTTGCAAATTACATTTCCAGCAAAGGAGTTGTATCTAGAATATATAAAGAACTTTTGAAACCCAACAGCATAAAAACAATACAATTAGAAAATGGGCAAAAGACATGGATAGGCATTTTACCGAAGTGGATGGATGGATGGTAATAAGCACATAAAGATTTTCAACATCATTATCCGTTAGGGAAATGCAAACTAAAACCACTATGAGATGTCACTATGTACATATTAGAGTGGTTAAAATAAAAAAAAATCAGTGATAATTGCAGCTGATTTTGACACTGCTGGCTTTTCATTTCTTTCTTATTACCTTATTGTGCCAGTTTGGATGTATTATATCCCCCAAAATGCCATTACCTTTGTTGATTAGGATGGAATCTTTGACTGAGTGTTTCCATGGAGATGTGACCCAATCAACTGGGTGAGACCTTTGATTGGATAATTTCCATGGTGGTGTTACCCCATCCATTCAGGGTGGGTCCAGGATTAGTTCACTGGAGTCCTATAAAAAGAGTTCAGACAGAAGGAGCCTGCTTCTGCAACTTACAGAGGCATTTTGAAAACAGCCATTGAAAGAGTTTTGCTGATGCTTTGGAAGTACTAGCCCAGAGTTTGCCCTGAGAAGCTGACACAGAGACATTTTGGAGAATGCCATTTTGAAACACAACCTGAGAGCAGCTAAGAGTGACATTCTGGAGAACTGCTGCAGCCTAGAGAGGAATGTCCTGGGAGAAAGCCATTTTGAAACCAGAACTCTGGAGCAGACGCCAGCCACGTGCCTTCCCAGCTAACAGGTTTTGCGGTCGCCATTGGCCATCCTCTAATGAAGGTACCCGATTGTTGTTGCCTTACCTTGGGCACTTTATGGCCTTAAGACTGTAACTGTGTAACCAAATAAACCCCGTTTATACCAATCCATTTCTGGTGTTTTGCATAACGACAGCATTAGCAAACTGGAACACTTATATTTATTGTTCTGGTTCTCTGACCATTATTTCTCTGTCACCTTCATGGATTTATTTCTCCCTACCTGGCTATGGCCCACTTTTCTCTCTCCTTGACTCTCCCTGGGTGATTTTCTCCTTTTCTGATTTCATCTGTTTTCCATATATTGATGGCTTCCTGAGATTTATGCACAGATACCTCAAGTGCATCATGTCAAAAGTGAACACATCAGCTTCCTCTACAGGACTCCTCTTTCTCCTTATCCTTTATTCTAGTTGTATCACTGTCTATCCAGTCATTCATGCTTAAAACATCTGAGTTGCCTTAACTTCTCTCAGTTCTCTAACTACCCACTTGCCATCCAGTTGGTCTCCAAGGACTGTATTTCTCCAGTCCTCTTCTTGCTGTATCTTATATCAGGCCTTCATGTCTTCATCTCAACTATAGCAATCTTCAGTGGCTTCTCATAGCCCATAGAATTAAAGCTTTCCTGTAACATGCAAGGCCCTCTGTAATACGATTCTACTGACTCTCCAGCCTCTTTTCTCACCACTCTCTGTTGTATACTTGACGCTCAACAACGTAGACTTGCTTATTATTCCTTGAGGAAATATGACATGTCTCACCTCACTCCTTTTTCCTGGCATGCTACCCCCCCCCCCATCCATGCTCCTTTTTACTTGGCTATCTCTAACTCATCTTTGAAAACTAAACTCAGTCATCAGCCCACAGGAAGCCTCTCCCTATTCTTGTTGGTTTGGCTTGATGACTTCCTTTTTGTTCCTACTGTAATACCCTGTTCATTTTCATTACCTTACTTAGCACATTGTTATTTATGTTTTGTCTTTTTGTGTATTATAGTTATCTGCTGTTTAGTCTTGAGGCTAGGGATTGTTTATTAGTTGTCTTTGTATCTTTAACATCTAGTATTAGAGTCTTGACCCAGAGTGAGAACTCAATAAATGCTTTATGAATGAGTAAAAATTAATGTTCAATAAAATATACCAAGTGTGATAGATGTATGAAGAGATTACAGTGAGGGCACAAAGGAGGATGTTTTTAAGAAAGACTTTAGAAGTACACAGTTTGATTCAAGAAAGAGACATAACTTTTTGCTAAAGAAAGAATTTATACTATAATTCTAATGGTCAAATATATATTTATTGGGGGATAAAAGGGTTAAAAACCCAAAAGGTATGAGTTAAGAATACATAGTTAGAATAATGATTTTTAAATTTCTTGTCACTATTAGTCATATAGTAATTTTATCAAGCCTAGTTTTTTAAAATAATTTTTTATTAGAACAGTTGTAGGTTTACAGTAAAATCATGCAGAAAATACAGTTTCCATATACTCCCCTATTATTAACATGTTACTTCAGTCTTTCACAATTAATGAAAGAATATTATTATAATTATACTATTATTATAGTCTGTAGTTTGCATTAGGGTTCATTGTGTTGTACAGTGCTTGTTTTTTTCAATTTTTATTCTAGTAGCATATATAAAACCTAAAATTTCCCCTTTTGACTACATTCAAACATATAATTCATTGGTTTTAATTAAATTCACAATGTTGTGACACCATCATCACCATCCATTACCAAAACTTTTTTGTCACCCCAAACAGAAATTTTGTACCAACTAAACATTAACTCCCCATTCTCTACCTCCACCCTGGTCCCTGGTAACCTGTATTCCAGTTTCTGACTCTTATGAATTTGTCAAGCCTAGTTTTTTAATATGATACATTAGAGCTTGACCTGACCTGCTTTATAGTACACTGTAGTTTGGAGGATTTAGACAGTATCTTCCTTCCTCTAATTCATTTATTCAGGAGATAATTAATGTCTACTATGTACTTGGTTCTGTGCTAAGTGCTGAAGATTAATGAAAAAGACAGACATAGTTTTTGCCCTCTTGGAGCTATCCTCTGATGGGGGAAAACATAATAATCAAGTAAACAAATCAATAAACAAAATACTTGTAGTATATTGAAGGAAATACAGGGCAATATGATAGACAGTGACTGGTGAGGGAGTGGAGCTGTATTAGGCAGGTGATCAGAGAAGGCATCCCTGAGATGGTGACATTTAATGAGATATGAATGTAGGAAGGACCTGGGGTTGAGAATTTCCCACCAGAGGGAACAGCTAAATTTAAATTCCAGGAAGGAGAAAAAAAAATAGTATGTTCCAGGAACTCAGAGAAGGCCAGCTTGACCAGAACATAGTGATTGACTTCCAGGAAATATATGAAATGAACTTGAAGAGGGAATGAAAGGCCAGATCATGAGGATCTTGTGGGTTATGGTAAGGAATTCAGATTTTATTCAAAGTGCAGTGGGTGGTTTTTGAAGGAGTCTTCTCATGGTAACATTATGATCTGATTTATGTTTTTTTTTTTTAATGATAAAATGCCATTTTGACAGTGATATGACAAAAAACAAAACAAAACAAAACAAAACAAAAAACCACTTTGGCACTTTAGAGAATGGATTGTACCCAAGGCAAAAGTAAAAAGCAGGAAAACCTAGTTAGTTGTAAAAGGTAATAATCTAGGTGAGAGATGATTGCAGTTGAGAATAGTGTGATAGTAGTAGAGCTAGAGAGAAATTGATAGATTTGGGATATATTTTGGATGATGTGGCTATGACAGGACTTGCTGATGGATTGGATATGGGAGTTGAGGAAAAGAAGAACCAAAGGTGAATTCTAGGGTTTTGACCTGATTTTATAGGGTAATTGGTGGTGCTGTTTATTGAGATGCTGATTGAGGAGGGAACTGATTAGGAACTGGGGAGATCAAGAGATCTGTTTTGGCTATGCTGGAGATTTCAGGAAGAGCTCATTTCTAGAAATAAAGTTTGGGGATCTATCAACGTATAGATATTATTTATAGTCATAGGACTAGATGAGCTTACCTTGGAGAGAGGGTAGAGAAAGGGATGATGTGCTAAGCTCATTAGTGAGGGATTGGGGACCATCACAAGACTTTTAAGATCAAGCAGCACGTTAATGGAATGGATATAGAAGATGACCTTCTGCAAGAATTCTGGAATGAGCAAATAAATGAAAAAAAAAAAGGGAAAGTAAGATAGAAGAAAAATGTCCACTATCCATCTAGACTACTCAAGTTTTAAAACATGTTGTTTTGAAGTAACTTTAGACTTGTAGAAAAACTGCAAAAGGAGTACAAAGAATTCTCATATATCCTTTACCCATTCTCTTAATTTTAACATTCCTACCTGAAACAATGATTACTATGATTACTCTGGTGGTTACCACATGGTGATTTTTCTGTCATTCCTTCTATATATTTTTTTTATTTGAAATTTTGTAGTAAGGAAGAATTTTATCTTTTCTCTTATTTATTCATTTATTTATTTACATCAGTATAGGTGATGGATTCTTATTTTAGCCATTGGGTTATAATCTGTTTTCATAATACTTATTTTAATTTTCAAATTATCCTACGTTTGGCCAATGGGCACCCTTTAAGCTGACTCTTAAGCTTTTTTTGACACACTTCATTATTCTTTGAGCATTTCCTCACTTTCTGGAACAATAAGATGTTCTAGGTGCATCCTGTACTTTCTCTGATCTGGCCCTGGAACCAGTCATTTTTCCAAGGATTCCTGTTTTCTTTTAGTAGAGAATGGTATTTAGAAACTATGATATGAGTGATAGATGCATTCCTTGATACTAGGGTGTGCCAGTTTGAATGTATTGTGTCCCCCAAATGCCATTATCTTTGTGGTCTTGTGTGGGGCAGACGTTTTTGGTGCTGGTTGGATTTGCTTGGAGTGTGCCCCACCCAGCTGTCGGTGATAATTTTGATGAGATGTTCCCATGGAGGCTTGGCCCCACCCATTCGGGGTGGGCCTTGATCGGTGGAGCTATATAAATGAGCTGACTCAAAGAGGAAAGAGAGTGCAGCTGGGAGTGATGTTTTGAAGAGGAGCAAGCTTGCTAGAGAGGAACGTCCTGGGAGAAAGCCGTTTTGAGGCTGGAGCTTTGGAGCAGATGCCAGCTGCCTTCCTAGCTAACAGAGGTTTTCCGGAGGCCATTGGCCATCCTCCGGTGAGGGTACCCGATTGCTGATGTGTTACCTTGGACACTTTGTGGCCTTAAGACTGTAATTGTGTAGTGAAATAAACCCCTGTTTTATAAAAGCCTATTCATCTCTGGTGTTTTGCATTCTGCAGCATTAGCAAACTAAGACATAGGGTGTCATTGATTCTTGGCATTCTCAGCAGAAAGAACTAGGAAATAATTCTCTCTGTTTCTCTCTCTTTCTCTCACACATCATCACCATCATCATGTCATCTATCTATTGATCATCAACTTATCTTAAAACCCTTGAGTCCATACTGATATTTCCTATTCCAATTCAACACTACAGGGTTACTTTTTGTTTTTTAGTTAACAGAATTTTTTTGAATTAGAGAAGTTGTAGGTTTACAGGAAATTGTATAAAAATTACAGTGTTTCCATGTACCATCCTATTGTTGACACTTTGCTTTAGTGTTGTATTGTTGTTAAAGTTGTTGAAAGAATATTAAAATTGTACTATTACCTATAGTCCACAGTTTACATTAGGTGTATTTTTTCCATATACCACCCTATTATTAACATCTTGTATTAGTGTGGTACATGTGTTATAATATAGAAAAAATATTTTTATACTTGTACTATTAAATATAGACCATCATTTACAATAGGGTTCACTATGTTATACAGTCCTATGTTTTATCTTTTAATATTTATGCTAGTAACATATATATACAACCTATAATTTCCTCTTTTAATCACATTCACATATATAATTCAGTGCTGTTAGTTAAACTTACAATAATATGCTACCGTCACCACCATCCATTTCCAAAACTTTACAATCAATCTTAATAGAAATTTTGTATAAGTTAAGCCTTAACTCCTTATTCCCTACCCCTACCCTATCCCTTGGTAACCTATATTCTAGATTCTGCTATATGAGTTTGCTTATTCTAATTATTTCATATTAACGAGATTACACATTTGTCCTTTTATGTCTGGTTTATTTAACTCAACATGATGTCTTCAAAGTTCTTCCATGTTGTTGCATGTATCAGTACTTCATTCATTTTTACAGCTGAGTAATATTCCTTTGTGTATATATATATACACCACATTTTTTAAATCCGTTCATCAGTTGATGGACACTTGGGTTGCTTCTATCTTTTGGCCATTGTGAATAATACAACTGTGAACATCAGCATGAAAATATCTGTGTGAATCCCTCCTTTCAATTCTTTTGGAGATATACCTAGTACTGGGGTTCCCAGGTCATATGGCAGTTCAGTACTTAGCTTTCTGAGGAACCACCAAACTGTCTTCCATAGCGGCTGCACCATTTTGCATTCTCACCTGAATAATTAAGTATTCCTATTTTTCCACATTGTATCCCAAAATTGTAATTTTCTGTTTTTTGAAATAGTAGTCATTCTAGTGGGTGTGAAATGGTATCTCCTTTTGGTTTTGATTTGCATTTCCCTAATGGCTAATGAACATCTTATCATGGATGTTTTTGGCCATGTGTGTATCTTTTTTGGAGAAATGTCTATTCAAGTGTTTTGCCAATTTTTATATTGAGTTGTTTGTCTTTTTCTGGTTGAGTTGAAGAATTTATATATTCTGGGTACTAAACCTGTATTGGATATGTGATTTCCAAATATTATGTCTCATTGCATAGGTTATTGTTGTACTTTATAAAGTTCTCTGTTTGTAGAATTATGCCATCTGAAAATAGTGAAAGTTTTACTTCTTCCTTTCCAATTTGGATGCTTTTTATTTCTTTTTCTTGCCTAACTTCCCTATGTAGAACTTCTAGCACAGTATTGAATAACAGTGGTGACAATAAATATCCTTGTATTGTTCCAGATCTTAAAGGGAAATATTTCATCTCTTCACCATTGAATATGATGTTAGCTGTGGGTTTTCCATATATATGCCCTTTATCATGTTGAGGAAGTTTCCTTTGATTCCTGTTGTTCTAAGTGTTTTTATCAAGAAAGGATGCTGGATTTTGTGAATTGCCTTTTCTGTATCAATCAAGATGATCATGTGGTTTTCAACTTTCAAATTGTTAATGTGCTGTATTATATTAATTAGTTTTCTTGTGTTGAAAACCTTTACCTGGAATAAAACCTACTTGGTTATGGTGTTGTGCCAGTTTGAATGTATTATGTCCCCCAAAATGCCATTATCTTTGATGCAATCTTGTGTGGGCAGATGTATTAGTGTTGATTAGATTGTAATTCTTTGATTGTTTCCATGGAGATGTGACCCACCCAACTGTAGGTGATAACTCTGATTAGATAATTTCCATGGAGGTGTGGCCCTGCCCATTCAGCCTGGGCCTTGATGAGTTCACTGGAGCCCTATAAAAGCTCAGAAAGAAGGAGCGAGCTTGCTACAGCCAAGAGGGATACTTTGAAGAATGCACAGGAGCTGAGAGAGGAGCTGCAGCTTACAGAGCAACATTTTGGAGATGGCCTTTGAAAGCAGACTTTTGCTCCGGAGAAGCTAAGAGAGGACAAATGCCCCAAGAGCAACTAAGAGTGACATTTTTAAGGAGCTTCAGCCTAGAGAGGAACGTCCTGGGAGAAAGCCATTTTGCAACCAGAATTCTGGAGCAGTCACCAGCCATGTGCCTTCCCAGCTAACAGAGGTTTTCCGGATACCATTGGCCATCCTCCAGTGAAGGTACCTGATTGTTGATGGCTTACCTTGGACACTTTGTGGCCTTAAGACTGTAACTCCATAGCCAAATAACCCTCCTTTGTAAAAGCCGATCCATTTCTGGTGTTTTGTGAAAAGAGAGCATTGGCAAACCGGAACACGTATATAATACTTTTAATATGCTGTTGCATTCAATTTGCTGGTATTTGTTGAGGATTTTTGCATCTATATTCTTTAAACAGATTGGTCTGTGATTTTTTCTTGTAGTATCTTTATCTGGATTTGGTATTAGGGTTGTGTTGGCCTCATAGACTGAGTTAGGTAGTGTTCCATCCTCTTCAGTTTTTGGGAAGAGGTTGAGCAGGACTAGTATTCATTCTTCTTGGAATGAATGTTGAATTTACCTGTAAAGCCATCTGGACCTAAGCTTTTCTTTGTTGGAAGTTTTTTTTCTAAATCCAATTTTATTGAGATATATTCACATACCATACAATCATCCATGGTGTACAATCAGTTGTTCACAGTACCAATATATAGTTGTGCGTTCATCACCACAATCAATTTTTGAACATTTTCATTACCACACACAAAAAAAGAAAAAGAATAAAAGTTAAAGTTAAAAATACCCAAAACATTCTCTACCCCCCATCCCTCCCTGCTATTCATTTACTTTTTATCCTCATTTTTCTATTCATCTGTTCATACACTGTATAAAGGGAGTGGGAGCCACAGAGTTTTCACAATCACATAGTCACACAGTGTAAGCTATATAGTTATACAGTCATCTTCAAGAATAAAGGCTATTGGGTTGCAGTTCAACAGATTCAGATATTTCCTTCTAGCTATTCAATACACTAAAAACTAAAAAGGGACATGTATATAATGCATAAGAATAACCTCCAGAATGACCTCTTGACTATATTTGAGATCTCTCAGTCACTGAAACTTTGTTTCATTTATCTTCCCCCTTTTGGTCCAAGAAGGCTTTCTCAATCCCATGCTTCCAGGGCCAACTCATCCCCATGAATCATGGTCCCACATTGCCAGGAAGATTTACACCCCTGGGAGTCATGTCCCACATAGAGGGGAGGGCAGTGAGTTTACCTACAGAGTTGGCTTAAAGAGACAGATCACTTCTGAGCAACGAAAGAAGTTCTCTGGGGTGACTCTCAGGCATATTATAAGTAAGTTTAGCCTCTCCTTTGCTGTAACAGACTTCATAAGGGCAAGCACCAAGATCAAGGGCTTGGCCTTCTAAATTGGTAGCCCTCAATGCTTGTGAGAATATCATTAATTCCCCATGTGGGGAAATTTAATATTTCCACCTTTTCCCCCAGTTCCTCAAGGGGGCTTTGCAAATGATTTTTATTCTCTGCCCAATTACTCTGGGATTTATTGGGGCTTCACACTAACCTGTGCAAACCAACCAGATTTCACCCCCTATTCAGTGTTCCATGCAATTACGTTGTTTGAATAAACTGACCATACAAGTTAAATTGTATAGTATGTTACAAAAAATATATATTTTGCACCTAATAAACATCTCTTCCTTTGATCTTACACAGAAGTTGAAGTTTTAAAAACACAGTCAATATTTTCCTTTATCCTTTAGTCTGATTTACCTTAGTCCTAACCAAGTTTATTTTGTTCATATCTCTACCTGAAATCTGATCTCCTTTTTCAGACTCTAATATTTGTTTTATGGGGTAATGCTGACATTCGTAGCTGCTGGACTCTGGCTCTGAGTCTCAGGTGTCACAGAGATACCCAAAGTTCCAGGGACCAACCAGGTTATACACAAAGAGCTCAGCATCTCAGAATTTAGAAAAAATCATTATAACTCAGGAATAGATGTAACTGCTGGAACAGCTTGCAATCCAGGAACCTTTACAATAAGCAATCCCCTGATAACCTATGTTCTTATACTAAATTCTCAGAGTTTGCCCATTGTAGTTAGTCCGTATGAGTGAGGCATTATAATGTTTTTCTTTTAATTTCTGGTTTATTTTACTCAACATACTGTCCTCAATGTTCATTCACCTCACAACTTCACTCCTTCCTGTAGCAGCTCAATATTTCATTGTATGTATACACCACAGTTCACCATTCTATTCATCAGTTGATGTACCCTTAGGCCACCTCCATCCACTGCAAATCGTGAATACTGACACCATAAACCCCACTGTGCAAATATCCATTTGTTTCCTCTTTTCAGTTCTTCCACGTACATACCCAATAACCGAGTTGCAGGCCCATATGGCAACCCCATGCTTAGCTTCCTGTGGAACCACAACACTGCCCTCCAGCTGGGCTGCACCATTCTACTTCCCTACCAATGGTGATTAGGTACATCCCTTTCTCCACATTTTCTCCAGTACTTGTATCCCTCTATTTGTTTTTTAGATGGTTTTATTCACATACCATACATTCCATCCTAAGTAAACAATCAGTGGTTCCTTGTATAATCACATAGTTATGTATTCACCACCACTACCTATATAAGGATATTTCCATTTCTTCCACAAAGAAAGAGGAAGAGGCAAAAAAAGTGAAAAGAAAAAGACAACTAAAAAGCAACAAAAGAAAAAATAAAATTAAATAAAATACAATAAAAAAGTCAGACAACAATACCAACACCAAGAATTCCATACCCTTCCTTATATTCCCCTCTTGTAGACATTTAGCTTTGGTATATTGCCTTTGTTACAATTAATGGAAGCATATTACAGTGTTCCTGTTAACTATAGACTCTAGTTTGCATTGATTGTATTTTTTACCGAATACCACCCCATTTTTAACATCTTGCAAAGTTGACATTCATTTGTTCTCCCTCATGTAAAAACATATTTGTACATTTAATCACAATCATTGACCTTGCTAGGTTTCACTAAATTATACAGTCCCACTCTTTATCTTCTATTTTTCCTTTTGTTGTCCCACAGGCTCCTAAACTTCCTCTTTCATCCATACTCATGGTCATCTTTGTTCACTGTACTTACATTATTGTGCTACCATCACCCATAATTGTGCTCCAAACCTCTCTCTCCTGTCTTTTCCTATCTGTCTGTAGCATTCCCTTTAGTATTTCCTGTAGAGCAGGTATGTTGTTCACATACTCTCTCAGTGTCTGTTTGTCAGAGAATATTTTAAATTCTTCCTCATATTTTGAGGACAGTTTTGCCAGATACAGAATTCTTGGTTGGCAGTTTTCCTCTTTCAGTATCTTAAATATATCATACCACTGCCTTCTCTCCTGCACATAGTCTTATCAAGCTTCCTTTGTATGTGATGGATCGCTTTTCTCTTGCTGATTTCAGGATTCTCTCTTTATCTTTGATGTTTGATAATCTGATTATTAAGTGTCTTGGCACGGGTCTGTTCAGATCTATTCTGTTTAAAGTATGCTGCACTTCTTGGATCTGTAATTTTATGTCTTTCATAAGAGATGGGAAATTTTCATTGATTATTTCCTCTATTATTGCTTCTGCCCCTTTTCCCTTCTCTTCTTCTTCTGGGACACCCCTGACATGTACATTCCTGCATTTTGTTTTGTCCTTAAGTTCCTGGAGATGTTGCTCATATTTTTCTGTTTTTTTATCTATCTGTTCTTTTGTGTGTAGTGTTTCAGGTGCCTTGTTCTCCAGTTCCTGAGTGTTTTCCTCTGCCTCTTGAGATCTGCTGTTGTATATTTCCATTGTATCTTTCATCTTTTGTGTTGTGCCTTTCATGTCCATAGATTCTGCCAGTTGTTTTTTCGAACTTTCGATTTCTACCTTATGTATGCCCAGTGTTTTCATTATACACTTCATCTCTTTTGCCATATCTTCCCTAAACTTTTTGAATTGATTTAGTATTAGTTGTTTAAATGCCTGTATCTCAGTTGAAGTGTAAATTTGTTCCTTTGACTGGGCTGTAACTTCGTTTTTCTTAGTGTAGGTTGTAGTTTTCTGTTGTCTAGGCATCTGGTTTCCTTGGTTACCCCAATCAGGTTTTCCCAGATCAGAATGGGCTCAGGTCTTGGAAGGAGGCAATAGTATCCAGTTTCCCTGAGGATGTCTTAGAAGATTGGTACATCCTGTGAGACCTCAAGTCACTGTGCTTTTCTGCCCAGCAGGTGGCACCTGTCAGCCTGTAGCTCCAGAGTGGTATAAGGAGGTGTGGTGCATGGCTATTTTCCCCCAGGCTCTGGGGTCTGGTTCTGAATGGAAGGCTGGTAGTAGAGCTTGGCACCACCTCTTTCTTCTTAGGGAAGATACATCCCCTAGGGAGAGGTCATTTGCATTTGAATAGTCTCTCACTCTGCTATCTCCACCCTTGTTTCTGTCTGAGTGCTTGGAATTGAAAATGACTGAGGCTTTCTCCACTGAGCTGAAAAAGGGACAGAAAGCCCCCCTTCTGGGTCAGTCTGTGGCCCTCCCTCAGTTTCACCCATCAGCCAATGATAGCACCTGGTCCTCTGGACTTCCCTTCCCTCCCATAGAGGTCCTCTGGCTGTCCAAGTTCACTTGTCACCAAAAGTCTCTGTCTGCTTGTTGGGGATTCATAGCTTGTATTGAGCAGTCCATGATTGTTAATTAAAACCCTAGTTGGAGCTCAGCTGAGTTATATTCGCTTGCTCAGAGAGCACTGCTCTCTAGCACCGCGAGGCTTTGCAGTTTGGGCCGTGGGGGAAGGGACTCCTGGCTTGGAGCTGCAGTTTTTACTTACAGATTTTATGCTGCAGTCTCGGGCATTCCTCCCAATTCAGGTTGGTGTGTGATGAGTGGACAGTCATGTTTGTCCCCCCGCAGTTATTCTAGATTATTTACTAGTTGTTCCTGGTTGTTTATTAGTTGTTCCAGAGGGACTGACTAGCTTCCACTCCTCCCTATGCTGCCATCTTCTTCTGCCTCCTGCAATAGGAATTTTGATTCATATTGCATTGAATTTGTAAGTCAATTTGGGTAGAATTGACATCTTAATGATATTTAGTCTTCCAATCCATGAACACAAATGTTCTTCCATTTCTTTAGTTCTTCTTTGATTTCTTCTAATGATGTTTTGTTGTTTTCTATGTTCAAGTCCTTTACATCCTTGCTTAGATTTATTCCTAGAATTTTGATACTTTCATTTGCTGTTATAAATGGAATTTTTATTCATTTCCTTCTCAGCTTTCTCATTACTTCTGTATAGAAGTACTCCTGATTTTGTGAAGATTGTAAACTCTCCCTTATCTTTGAAGGACAGTTTTGCTGGATAAAGAATTTTTGCCTAGCAGGTTTTCTCTTTCAGTACCTTAAATGTATCATACCACTGCCTTCTCTCCTCCATGGTTTCTGATGAGAAATCAGATGTAGTTTTATTGAGTGTTCCTTGTATGTGACAAATCACTTTTCTCTCAGTGCTATCAGAATTCTCTCTTTTCTTTGGCATTTGACATTCTGATTAGTGTGTGTTTTGAAGTAGGTCTATAAGGATTTATTCTGTTTGGAGTACAGTGCGCTTCTTGGACATTTATATTGATGTCATTCATAAGAGTTGGGAAATTTTTGGCCATTATTTCCCCTAATATTCTTTCTGTCCCTTCTCTCTTCTCTTCTCCTTCTGGGACACCCATGATATGTATGTTTGTGAGCTTCATGCTGTCACTCAAAATCATGTGGTTCATTCTTGTCTTCACCCTTTCTATATTTGTTGCTCTTTTCTCTGCCAATGAGATATATGGCTTCCATTAACCACAATATTTATTACTTAAGCACATAAATGGTTTCAATATTGCTGTCTCATATCACTGTGAAAAATAAATCTATTCACTCATTTTGATTCAATATTTGTCTAAAGATGTTTGTATTTAGCCTGAGGATATATGGTAAAAATACTATGTTCAAAAGTTACTTTGGCTAGTTTCAGCATGGCTATGCTATTAATTTGAATTACAGTTAGATTCTTTTGTTTTTGTTTTTATTACATTTTGGATTCCTTTTGTCCTTCCTTGTTGATTTTGTATTTTGAGCATGTGAAACAATGGCATGGTTTGAAAGTCAGAACAATACCAACAGGTATACTCAGAGGAATGTCTTCCCATCTCTTCTACCCCATTGCCATCTGTGCCAGTTTGAATGTATTGTGTCCCCCAAACACCATTATCTTTGATGTAGTCTTGTGGGGCAGACGTTTTGGTGCTGATTAGATTTGCTTGGAATGTGCCCCACCCAGCTGTGGGTGGTGACTCTGATGAGATATTCCCATGGAAGCATGGCCCCACCCATTCAGGGTGGGCCTTGATCAGTGGAGCCATATAAATGAGCTGACTCAAAGAGAAGGAACTCAGTGCAGCTGTGAGTGATGTTTTGAAGAGGAGCAAGCTTGCTAGAGAGGAACGTCCTGGGAGAAAGCCATTTTGAAACCAGAATTTTGGAGCAGACGCCGTTGTCCATCCTCCATTGAAGGTACCCGATTACTGATGTGTTACTTTGGACACTTCATGGCCTTAAGACTGTAACTGTGTAGCCAAATAAACCCCCTTTTTATAAAAGCCAATCCATTTCTGGTGTTTTGCATTCCACAGCATTAGCAAACTAGAACACCATCCCCCCATACTTTCTATCCTGTTCTAACACACCACCTTTATATGACAAATCTCACTTTCTAGTTTATCCCTCCTGTGCTTAATTTTGCACAAATAAACAGATAATATTTTGTTTTTCCTGTTTTATCTTAGACAAAATGCATCACACCATAGATACTCTTTTGCATTTTGGTTTTTAACCCAACAATATATCCAAGAAATCACTTCATATTAATTCATAGAAGTCTTCCTCATTCTTTTTTTTTAATTAGAGAAGTTACAGATTTACAAAAAAGTCATGCATACAATACATAAAATACAGCGTTACCATATACCACCTTATTATTAACACCTTGCATTCGTGTGGTATATCTGTTACAGTTCATGAATGAACATTTTTATAATTGTACTATTAACTATAGTCCATTATTTACAATGGGGCTCACTTTTTGTGTTGTACAGGCCTATGCTTTAAAAATTTTTTTTATTCTAATAACATATATACAACCTAAAATTTCTCCTTTTAACCCTGTTCACATATATAATTTAGTGCTTTGTTTATGTTTACAATGTTGTGTTACCATCACCACCCTCCATTGTCAAAACTTTAAAATCAACCCAAATAGAAACTCTGTACAACTCAAGCATTAACTCCCCATTATCTACCCCCTATCCATCCTATGGTAACCTATAGAAATTCTGACTCTATGAGTTTACTTATTCTAATTATTTTGTATAAGTGAGATCATAAAATATTTGTTCTTTTGTGTCTGGGTTACTTACTCAGTTCAATGTCTTCAAGGTTCATCCATGATGTCACATGTATCAGAACTTCATTCCTTTTTAATGCTGAATAATATTCCATTGTATGTAGATACCACATTTTATTTATCCATTCATCAGTTGACAGACACTAGGATTGCTTCCATCTTTTGGCATTTGCGAATAATGCCACTATGAACATTAGTGTGCAAATATCTTTTTGAATCTCTGCTTTCAAATCCTTTGGGTATATACCTAGAAGTGGGATTGCTGGGTTATAATTCTATACTTATCTTTCTAAGGAAATGCCAAACTGTCTTCCAATGGCTGCACCATTTTACCATCCCACCAGCCATTAATGAGTGTTCCTATTTCTCCACATCCTCTCCAACTCTTGTCATTTTTTAAAATAGTAATAATTCTAGTGAGTGTGAAATGGTACTGCATTCTTTTTTATTCCTACATAGAACACTAATTTTTGGATGCATAATAATTTATTCAACGACTCTCAAATGTTTCCAGTATTTTGCTGCAATGAATAACCTTGTGTATAAGTATTTTCAAATTGTTGGAGGTATGTCTTCAATTTTTAGAATTGGGATTTGTGGGTCAATATATAATTTTGTTAGGTATTGTCAACTTCCTCTTCAAAAGTGTTATGTCAGTGAGCATTCCTCCTAGCAATTTATGAGAGTGCCTCCTTCCTCACTTTCACCAACAGAATGCGGGGTGGTATCTTTTTTTTTTTTTTTCCAATCTGATAGGTGAGAAATAGTATCTCAGTGTACTTTTTTTTTTTATCATCATTTTATTGAGATATATTCACATACCACGCAGTCATACAAAACAAATTGTACTTTCGATTGTTTACAGTACCATTACATAGCTGTACATTCATCACCTAAATCAATCCCTGACACCTTCATTAGCACACACACAAAAATAACAAGAATAATAATTAGAGTGAAAAAGAGCAATTGAAGTAAAAAAGAACACTGGGTACCTTTGTCTGTTTGTTTCCTTCCCCTACTTTTCTACACATCCATCCATAAACTAGACAAAGTGGAGTTTGGTCCTTATGGCTTTCCCAATCCCTTTGTCACCCCTCATAAGCTAAATTTTTATACAACTGTCTTCGAGATTCATGGGTTCTGGGTTGTAGTTTGATAGTTTCAGGTATCCACCACCAGCTACCCCAATTCTTTAGAACCTAAAAAGGGTTGTCTAAAGTGTGCGTAAGAGTGCCCACCAGAGTGACCTCTCGGCTCCTTTTGGAATCTCTCTGCCACTGAAGCTTATTTCATTTCCTTTCACATCCCCCTTTTGGTCAAGAAGATGTTCTCCGTCCCACGATGCCGGGTCTACATTCCTCCCCGGGAGTCATATTCCACGTTGCCAGGGAGATTCACTCCCCTGGGTGTCTGATCCCACGTAGGGGGGAGGGCAGTGATTTCACCTTTCAAGTTGGCTTAGCCAGAGAGAGAGGGCCACATCTGAGCAACAAACAGGCATTCAAGAGGAGACTCTTAGGCACAAATATAGGGAGGCCTAGCCTCTCCTTTGCAGCAACCATCTTCCCAAGGGTAAAACTTAAGGTAGAGGGCTCAACCCATCAAACCACCAGTCCCCTATGTCTGTGGTCATGTTAGCAACCATGGAGGTGGGGTAGGCGAATACCCCTGCATTCTCCACAGGCTCCTCAAGGGGGCACTACATCTTTTTTTTTTTCCTTGTTTTTCTTTTCTTTTTTTTAACTTTCCCTTCTTTTTTAAATCAACTGTATGAAAAAAAAAGTTAAAAAGAAAACAAACATACAATAAAAGAACATTTCAAAGAGACCATAACAAGGGAGTAAGAAAAAGACAACTAACCTAAGATAACTGCTTAACTTCCAACATGTTCCTACTTTACCCCAAGAAAGTTACAGAATATAGCAACATTTCTGTGAACTTGTTCCTACTACATCCATCAGAAATTAACAGACCATAGTCATTTCTGGGCATCCCCAGAACATTAAATAGCTTATCTGTTCTTGGATTATTGTTCCCCCTTCCTTAATTGCTCTCTACTGCTAGTTCCCCTACATTCTACATTATAAACCATTTGTTTTACATTTTTCAAAGTTCACATTAGTGGTAGCATATAATATTTCTCTTTTTGTGCCTGGCTTATTTCGCTCAGTATCATGTCTTCAAGGTTCATCCATGTTGTCATATGTTTCACCAGATCGTTCCTTCTTACTGCTGCGTAGTATTCCATCATGTGTATATACCACATTTTATTTATCCACTCATCTGTTGAAGGACATTTGGATTGTTTCCCTCTCTTGGCAATTGTGAATAATGCTGCTATGAACATTGGCGTGCAGATATCTGTTCGTGTCACTGCTTTCCGATCTTCCGGGTATATACCGAGAAGTGCAATCGCTGGATCGAATGGTAGCTCTATATCTAGTTTTCTAAGGAACTGCCAGACTGACTTCCAGAGTGGCTGAACCATTATACAGTCCCACCAACAATGAATAAGAGTTCCAATTTCTCCACATCCCCTCCAGCATTTGTAGTTTCCTGTTTGTTTAATGGCAGCCATTCTAACCGGTGTTAGATGGTATCTCATTGTGGTCTTAATTTGCATCTCTCTAATAGCTAGTGAAGCTGAACATTTTTTCATGTGTTTCTTGGCCATTTGTATTTCCTCTTCAGAGAACTGTCTTTTCATATCTTTTGCCCATTTTATAATTGGGCTGTCTGTACTATTGTCATTGAGTTGTAGGATTTCTTTGTATATGCAAGATATCAGTCTTTTGTCAGATACATGGTTTCCAAAAATTTTTTCCCATTGAGTTGGCTGCCTCTTTACCTTTTTGAGAAATTCCTTTGAGGTGCAGAAACTTCTAAGCTTGAGGAGTTCCCATTTATCTATTTTCTCTTTTGTTGCTTGTGCTTTGGGTGTAAAGTCTAGGAAGTGGCCGCCTAATACAAGGTCTTGAAGATGTTTTCCTACATTATCTTCTAGGAGTTTTATGGTACTTTCTTTTATATTGAGATCTTTGGTCCATTTTGAGTTAATTTTTGTGTAGGGGGTGAGGTAGGGGTCCTCTTTCATTCTTTTGGATATGGATATCCAACTCTCCCAGCCCCATTTGTTGAAAAGACCATTATGGCTCAGTTCAGTGACTTTGGGGGCCTTATCAAAGATCAGTCGGCCATAGATCTGAGGGTCTATCTCTGAATTCTCAATTCGATTCCATTGATCTATATGTCTATCTTTGTGCCAGTACCATGCTGTTTTGACATCTGTGGCTTTATAATAAGCTTCAAAGTCAGGGAGTGTAAGTCTTCCCACTTCGTTTTTCTTTTTTAGAGTGTCTTTAGCAATTCGAGGCATCTTCCCTTTCCAAATAAATTTGATAACTAGCTTTTCCAAGTCTGCAAAGTAGGTTGTTGGAATTTTGATTGGGATTGCATTGAATCTGTAGATGAGTTTGGGTAGAATTGACATCTTAATGACATTTAGCCTTCCTATCCATGAACATGGAATATTTTTCCATCTTTTAAGGTCCCCTTCTATTTCTTTTAGTAGAGTTATGTAGTTTTCTTTGTATAGGTCTTTTACATCTTTGGTTAAGTTTATTCCTAGGTACTTGATTTTTTTAGTTGCTATTGAAAATGGTATCTTTTTCTTGAGTGTCTCTTCAGTTTCTTCATTTCTAGCATATAGAAACATTACTGACTTATGTGCATTAAACTTGTATCCCTCTACTTTGCTAAATTTGTTTATTAGCTCTAGTAGGTATATCGTTGATTTCTCAGGGTTTTCTAGATATAAGATCATATCATCTGCAAACAATGACAGTTTTACTTCTTCTTTTCCAATTTGGATGCCTTTTATTTCTTTGTCTTGCCAGATTGCCCTGGCTAGCACTTCCAGCACAATGTTGAATAACAGTGGTGACAGCGGGCATCCTTGTCTTGTTCCTGATCTTAGAGGGAAGGCTTTCAGTCTCTCACCATTGAGTACTATGCTGGCTGTGGGTTTTTCATATATGCTCTTTATCATGTTGAGGAAGTTTCCTTCAATTCCTACTTTTTGAAGTGTTTTTATCAAAAAGGGATGTTGGATTTTGTCAAATGCTTTTTCAGCATCTATTGAGATGATCAATTGATTTTTCCCTTTCGAGTTTTTAATGTGTTGTAATACATTGATTGTTTTTCTTATGTTGAACCATCCTTGCATGCCTGGAATGAACCCCACTTGGTCATGGTGTATGATTTTTTTAATGTGTCTTTGGATTCGATTTGCAAGTATTTTGTTGAGGATTTTTGCATCTATATTCATTAGGGAGATTGGCCGGTAGTTTTCCTTTTTTGTAGCATCTTTGCCTGGTTTTGGTATTAGATTGATGTTAGCTTCATAAAATGAGTTAGGTAGTGTTCCATTTTTTTCAATGTTTTGAAAGAGTTTGAGTAAGATTGGTGTCAGTTCTTTCTGGAAAGTTTGGTAGAATTCCCCTGTGAAGCCATCTGGCCCTGGGCATTTATTTGTGGGAAGATTTTTGATGACTGATTGGATCTCTTTGCTTGTGATGGGTTGGTTGAGGTCTTCTATTTCTTCTCTGGTCAGTCTAGGTTGTTCATATGTTTCCAGGAAATTGTCCATTTCTTCTACATTATCCAGTTTGTTGCCATACAGTTGTTCATAATATCCTCTTATAATTTTTTTAATTTCTTCAGGATCTGCAGTTATGTCACCTTTTTCATTCATTATTTTGTTTATATGGGTCTTCTCTCTTTTTGATTTTGTCAGTCTAGCTAGGGGCTTGTCAATCTTGTTGATCTTCTCAAAGAACCAACTTTTGGTGATATTTATCCTCTCTATTGTTTTTTTGTTCTCTATGTCATTTATTTCTGCTTTAATCCTTGTTATTTCTTTCCTTCTACTTGGTTTAGGATTGGTTTGCTGTTCATTTTCTAGCTTCTTCAGTTGATCCATTAGTTCTTTGATTTTGGCTCTTTCTTCCTTTTTAATATATGCGTTTAGTGCTATAAATTTCCCCCTTAGCACTGCTTTTGCTGCGTCCCATAGGTTTTGGTATGTTGTGTCCTCATTTTCATTCGTCTCTATATATTTAGCAATTTCTCTTGCTATTTCTTCTTTAACCTACTGATTGTTTAGGAGTGTGTTGTTTAACCTCCAGGTATTTGTGATTTTTCTAAGTCTCTGATGGTTATTGACTTCTAATTGTATTCCATTGTGGTCAGAGAATGTGCTTTGAATAATTTCAATCTTTTTAAATTTATTGAGGCTTGTTTTATGTCCCAGCATATGATCTATTCTGGAGAAAGTTCCATGAGCACTAGAAAAGTATGTGTATCCTGGTGATTTGGGATGTAATGTCCTGTATATGTCTGTTAAATCTAATTCATTTATCAGATTGTTTAGGTTTTCAGTTTCCTTATTGGTCTTCTGTGTGGTTGATCTATCTATAGGAGAGAGTGCTGTGTTGAAGTCTCCCACAATTATTGTGGAAACATCAATTGCTTCCTTTAGTTTTTCCAGTGTTTCTCTCATGTATTTTGTGGCACCTTGATTGGGTGCATAGACATTTACGATTGTTATTTCTTCTTGCTGAATTGCCCCTTTTATTAGTATGTAGTGGCCTTCTTTGTCTCTCAAAACATCCCTGCATTTGAAGTCTATTTTATCTGAGATTAATATTGCTACACCTGCTTTCTTTTGGCTGTAGCTTGCATGAAATATTTTTTCCCATCCTTTCACTTTCAGTTTCTTTGTGTCCCTGTGTCTAAGATGAGTCTCTTGTATGCAACATATTGATGGTTCATTTTTTTTGATCCATTCTGCGAATCTATATCTTTTAATTGGGGAGTTTAATCCATTTACATTCAACGTTAAAACCGTGAAGGCATTTCTTGAATCGGCCATCTTATCCTTTGGTTTATGTTTGCCATATTTTTCCCTCTCTCTATTAATATCCTTTATTGTACCCATACCGAATCTCTTTAGTACTGAACCTTTCTCCAAGTCTCTCTGTCCTGTCTTTGTTTCTCTGTCTGTAGGGCTCCCTTTAGTATCTCCAGTAGGGCAGGTCTCTTGTTAGCAAATTCTCTCAGCATTTGTTTGTCTGTGAAAAATTTAAGCTCTCCCTCAAATTTGAAGGAGAGCTTTGCTGGATAAAGTATTCTTGGCTGGAAATTTTTCTCACTCAGAATTTTAAATATATCGTGCCACTGCCTTCTCGCCTCCATGGTGGCTGCTGAGTAGTCACTACTTAGTCTTATGCTGTTTCCTTTGTATGTGGTGAATTGTTTTTCTCTTGCTGCTTTGAGAACTTGCTCCTTCTCTTCTGTGTTTGACAGTGTGATCAGTATATGTCTCGGAGTGGGTTTATTTGGATTTATTCTATTTGGAGTTCGCTGAGCATTTATGATTTGTGTATTTATGTTGTTTTGAAGATTTGGGAAGTTTTCTCCAACAATTTCTTTGAATACTCTTCCTAGACTTTTACCCTTTTCTTCCCCTTCTGGGACACCAATGAGTCTTATATTTGGACGTTTCATATTATCTATCATATCCCTGAGGTCCATTTCGATTTTTTCAATTTTTTTCCCCATTCTTTCTTTTATGCTTTCATTTTCCATTCTGTCATCTTCCAGGTCACTGATTCATTGTTCAACTTCCTCTAGTCTTGTACTATGAGTGTCCAGAATCTTTTTAATTTGGTCAACAGTTTCTTTAATTTCCATAAGATCATCCATTTTTTAATTCATTCTTGCAATGTCTTCTTTATGCTCTTCTAGAGTCTTCTTGATTTCCTTCATATCCCGTACTATGGTCTCATTGTTCATCTTTAGTTCTTTGAGTAGCTGCTCTAGGTGCTGTGTCTCTTCTGGTCTTTTGATTTGGGTGCTTGGGCTTGGGTTATCCATATCGTCTGGTTTTTTCATATGCTTTATAATTTTCTGTTGTTTTTGGCCTCGTGGCATTTGCTGAACTTGATAGGGTTCTTTTAGGGTTTGTAGACCTATTGAAGTCCTTATCTCTAATTTATCAGATCTACAGCTTCGTGGAGTACACTTTCTCTAACTAACCAGCAGGTGGCGTCCACGAGCCACCTGTTCTGCACAAGCCAGTTCTCCCCTGCTTAGCCTTTTTGGTGAGTGGGGGAGTGAGTCTTGTGGGGCCCAATTGGTGTACCAAGCTTGCGTGTGTAGTTGGTGTTGCCTGCCCTGTATGTGGGGCGTGTTTCTGGGCAGTCGGGGAGGGGGGGTGGCCCTAACAATCAAATCTCCCTGATGATCCTAGAGTTTTAAAGCTGCTGCAATAGTCTAATCCTTCAGTTCAGTCCTGCCACAGTTTGTCTCTGCCACTGACCCACAAGTCTTTGGTATTGGCGTATGGCTCCTGAGACTTGCAAGTGGGCCACTCTTCCAGGCTGTGCACCCCGGGTCCTCTGTTGAGGGATGACTGTGCTATGTCACAGGTGAGTGCCGTCCCCCCAGGGCAGTTCTGGGCTGCTGGGCTGTGTAGGGAGGCTCCCAGTCTGCTGAAATGATGGCTGAATGGGGCTTTGTTAATTCACACTGCTCTACCTTCCCAGCTCTGGGACAATCAGCTGAGGTTGCAGGGAAGGCTAATGTCCACGCCCAGTTTTGTGGTGTGTGCCTGTTATTTGAAGCACTTCCGTCACACTGGGTTGTCTGGGGCAACTCTGGGCTATGGGGCTGGCGATGGGCAGGAGTGTTTCCTGTCCATCAGGATGGTGGCTGTGAGCGGACACCCCCCTTTTCTTGGGAAGTTGTGGTGTTTAGTGAATTTTCTCAGCCACTGGATTATTGCCTTTTGTCTCAGAGCTCTCTTAGTTCTGCTCTTGACCTGATGTGCCCAAATTGCAATTCTTTGAAGCTTTCTGTATTGGGCTTCTTAGAGTAATTGTTTTAGAAAAAGAAAAAAAGGATTAAAAAAAAAACAAAAAAAAAAACAGGGCCCTCCTCAGAGATCTAATGGGTTATTGAAATGCTAATAGACAAAGCAACCAGGGCCATTTAGGAAAGGTCCACAGGGCAGAGAGATCAGCTTTTCTTCGGGATTTGCATATGTGCCTCAAGGCCTGAGCTCCGCCCTTCCCCTTTCTGTGTTCACCAGAACTCCAAAAATCCTCCGCTTTTAATTTGGAGTTTTTCGTGTTGTTTTTTTTTTTCTATGCCTGTCTCCTCTCTGCTGGGCTGGCAGCTCTCAGATTCTCTGGTGTCTGGTCTCAGTCTATCTATGGTTGGAGTATGGATCAGTAGAATGAGTTTCCGAGAAGGGCTACCACTACAGTTCTCCCTTCTCCTTCCAGGAGCTGGCAGCCCCTCCTCCCACGGGACTGAGCCTGGCAGGGAGGGGCGCGGGTCCCCTGGCCGCAAAAACTTACAGATTTCGCTGATCTCAGCAGTTCGACATTTTCGTGAGTGTTGTATGAAGTATGCCCAAAGACAGATTGCTTGTGGGTGTCCAGTCCACGCAGTTCCTGGCTTTTTACCTACTTTCCTGGAGGAGTAACTAAAACTTACAGCTCACCAGTCTGCCATCTTGCCCCGCCTCATCTCAGTGTAGTTTTAATTTGCTTTCTCTAATTATGAGATTGAACATCTTTTCATATGGTAGTGGCCATTTTTATACATTTTTTTTTGCCTGAAATGTTGGTCTATATTTTCTACCCATTTTTCTATTGTGCTTTTGGACTCATTTTCCCCTAAAGTTTTTTTTTTTCTTTCTTTTTTTTTAAATGCAATTTTATTGAGATATCATCACATAGCATACAGTCATTCAAAGTGTACAATCAGTTGTTCACAGTGTCATCATATAGTTGTGCTTTCATCACTACAGTCAAACTTTAAACATTTTCATTACTCCAAAAAATAAAATGAAAATTAAAATAAAAAAGAATATCTGAAACATCCCATTCCCCTCCTTCCCCCATTGTTCATTTACTTTTTAAAAAATGCATTTTAATTGAGATATATTCACATGCCCTATTACAGTCATCCAGAGTGTACAATCATTTATTCACAACACCATCATACAATTGTGCGTTCATCACCAGAATCAATTTTTGAAACTTTTCCTCTCCAAATCAAAAATAAAAGCAAAATAGAACACCTAAATTTTTCCATCCCCTCCATCCCACTCTATTCTTCATCTATTTTTTGTCCCCCTTTTTCCAGTCATCTGTCCATATACTGGATAAAGAGAATGTAAGCCACAACTTTTCACAGTCACATAGGCACACTATGCAATATGCGTAGTTATACACTCGTCCTCAAGAATCAAGGTCGCTGGGTTGCAATTTGACAGCTTCAAGTATTTCCCTCTAGCCATTCAAACACTCTGAAGACTAAAAGGTGATATCTATATAGTGCATAGAAATACCCTCCAGAGTGACATCTCAACTCCATTTGAAATCTCTCAGCCACTGGAATCCTACTTTGCTTCATTTCTCTTCCCCCTTTTGGTCAAGAAGAGCCTCTGAATCTCACAGTGCTGTCCCCTAAAGTTTTAAGCATTTTATCCTTTATGTGAAATATATGTTGCAGATATTTTCTCCCAGATTGTCAGTTGTATTTTTTTCTATTAAAATTTTTTTATTAGAGCAGTTATAGGTTCACAGAAAAATCATGCAGAAAATACAGAGTTCCTGTATACCACTGCCTCTTAACACACAGTTTTTTCCTGTTATTAACATTGTGCATTACTGTGGTAACTTTGTTACAATTGATGAAACAATATTATTTTAATTATATTATTAACTGTAGTTCCATAATTAACATTAAGATTCGCTCTTGTGTTGTACAGTTCTATGGTTTTTTTTTTTTATTATTTTATTCTGGTAACATATATACAACCTAGAAATAATCATTTAACCACTGTCATGTGTACAATTCAGTAGTGTTAAATACATTTAACCACTGTCATGTGTACAATTCAGTAGTGTTAAATACATTTATAATGTTTCGTCAGTTGTCTTTGATTAATAAGATGTTTTTTCCATGCAAATGTTTTTCTTTTTATGTAGTCAAAATTTATCATTTTTTTCTTTTTTTCATTTGGAATTCAAATCATAACTAGAAAGTTTTCCTTACATTCAAGTTATAGAATAATACATCCATGTTTTCTTCTAGTCCTTGTGTAGTTTCATTGTTTAATTTAAATTCCTGATCTATTTGGAGTTGATTCTTGTGTATGGTGTAAGGTATGGATTAAATTTATCTTTTTCCAAATTGCTATCCAGTTGTCCCAGCACTATTTATTTAAATTTTTGCCCTAGTGATTTGTGATACTATATTTATCATATGCTTGATTTCCCATGTACTGGATCTATTTCTGATCTTTCTATTTTTTCCGACTGGTCTGCTTGTCTCTTCGTGTACCTGTACCACACTTTTCTAATTATAGAGGCTTAATAATATGTTTTAATGTCTCCTAGGGCTAGTCTTCTCTTGAAGGTTTTCTTTCTCAGGTTTTCCTGATTACTCTTGCATGTTTATTTTTCCACATGAACTTTAGGATCAACTTGTGTAGTTCCATAAAAATGCTTGTAGGTATTTTTATTGGTATTGTGTTAAGTTAATTTGGGGAAAAATTGAAGTTTTCATGATGTTCAAGTGTCTTTACTAAGATCAAGTGATCTTACCATTTGTTCAAGTCAATTTTTGTTGTAATACTCATTCTTATGGGAGAATTTATGAAATTATATCATAATTCTGTTGTACAATAACATAATCTCCAGGGTTTTTGTCTGTTTTATGTACTATTATATCCTCAGCATTCAAAACAATGTCTGAATGTTTGTTGAAATAATGAGTATTTATCAAATGAAGGAATAAAAAGTTAAAGGATCTCTGTTTTGCCATAAGAAATTGAAGAATATATTAAGAACTTTAATTTGGTGAGAGCTCATCATAAACAAAGAAAAGGATAAAACAATTTCTTTATATGTCACATTTTTGATAAAATGTTTTTATTGTTATTACAGCTTGCTAATGCTGCCATTATGCGAAAATACCAGAAATGGGTTGGTTTTTATAAAGGGGGTTTATTTGGTTATAAATTTACAGCCTAAGGCCATGAAAGTGTCCAAACTAAGGATTGTCAAGAGGATACCTTCACTGAAGAAAGGCTAATAGCATCCGGAACACCTCTGTTAGCTCGGAAGACATATGGTTGGTGAATGCTAGTCCTTTGCTCCCAGGTTGCATGCTTGCAGCTCTGATTCCAGTGGCTTTCTCTCTAACCATCTGGGAGTACTGTCTTCTCTCTGTGTGAGCTCTTTTTAAAAGATTCCAGTGATCTGATTAAGACTCACCCTGAATGGGTGGGGTCTTTATCTCCATGGAAATAATTCAAGCAGAGGTTCCACCTTAATCAACAGACTAATGAGTCGGCCCCCACAAGATTGCCTTAAAGAATATGACTTTTCTAAGGGACATAATATATCCAAACTGGCACAATTGTGAAACCAGTAAAGTTATTAACATTTTGAGAAGGCAGAGCTCTGTAGTTACATCAGAATGCCACAACATGCAGAACATTTAATTTTGTCTTTTAACATTCTCAGTACAACTATATGTATATGAAGCAATGCGTAGAAAGTAGTCCTGTAATACCTATTCAGCAAGAATGGCTGAATCACATGTTAACGCTGATACCTGCGTCTTTAAAGGAAGGAAAGGAAAGAGAAAAACTTGTTGAAAATCTCATAAATGAGGTGTCAAGTGACTTTGAAAAGAGCATGAAGAGATATTTGGGTAAGTAGCATTTCACACAGACAAAGCTTCCTTTCCTTACATTTTTTTCCCTCTGTTGAATCAAAAGTAGAAATAAACATAGTGAATAATGAAGTAGACTAACACTATATATTTCTTAGATATGATTTTTATTTAAAGTTTGTACTTTGAGCCTATAACCTAATCAAAATCTTTGTCATTTAAGAACACTTTTTTGTGATTTTTTTTTGTGTACCTATTAGTTAATAGCTTTAAAATTTTTTTACTTTGTTTTTATGATTGTAGCTATATTATTTAGAGAATTGTAAAAAAAATTAAATCACTCATTTGGGGAGATTTATTAAGGGTTTAATCTTTGCAATTTTTATTGGAAAAAATTTTCTGAAATGGATATACTAGTGAACTTTGTGTGGACAGAATATGAAAAACTGAGAATTTATTAAAGCTTTACTGTATCTGGATTCACCTCCAACATAAGACCAAGATATTACCAAGAGTTTCATTTTGCTTCAAAAAAAAAAAACAAATTTTTTTCTTATACTAATTTAAATGCACAGTAAACTATACCCTATAATGTCAAAAAGTCAGAAACTTTGATAATTAGAGCTTGTAAGGATTTTCAAGAAGTATTAATACATATATGTATTTTAGTGCGGAGTGTTCTTGTGAAACCTCCAGTTAAATGGCTTGAAGATGAAGGAGGCCCTTTACCTGAATCCCCTTTGTGAGTAAATTATTTTAAAAACAGTACTTCATCTAGTTTTTGATAACAGATTGAAAATAAACTGACCTTTATACAGGTGTAAAATTGTGAAATTTAAAGGTATTTTGACCACATTTAAAAAAACTAATTCTACACTGCTCCCCAAAGGTATTCTCAACACTATACTTGTTTAGTTGCTGCTTACATAATTACGGGAAACTTTCTGAACTTTTAGCTCTGCTGGCCTTGAAGAAGCCTCAGTGTATGCTAGGCAGATTTCTTTATTCCTTCTCCCCAGTCCTAAGGGCTGTGTTCTTTTCGCTCCATCCAGGGTAATTGAGCCAGAGCACAGAGGAAGCTAGCAGGGCTCTCACATCTGGCTCCATCAGCCTTCTTCCCCACATGAAGACAATCTACTTTTGAGATCTTGATGTGTTTTTATTAAATGTATACCTCCCAGGGTTCACATTGCTGACTACTGTTCCCTTTTCTAAATCCCCAGTTATCTCACTTTAATACTAATTACTTATCATAAACAGTATTTCTTATAATTTGGAGTTTATTGTTTTATTCCTGTTTGATACTGTGCTTTGTTTTTCCAGAGGTCTAGATTACTCTAATCCTTGGCATTTTAGCTATGTGCAGGCGAGAAGTCAAATATTAGCTAATTTGCACATTGTTCATCCAATCATGAAAGTGTTACTGGAACTTGGTTATACAACGTTTGCTAACACAGTTTTGCTAGACTTAACAAGAATAAGGTAAAGCTCCACATTTATTAATTAATGTTTAAGATTGAAATGACTTCTTGCTTCAGTCTTTTTATTTTTGACTGTATAATTTTTAAAATTTTGATAAATCTTCAAAAGTTTTCTTTGGATTTTAGAATTTTTAAAATTTATTTTAGTTTGAATAGTTTTATATTAAGGCTAATATTTATTATCTGCTTTAAATAATATTTCTTTTTCTCATAGAGCTAAAGGTCCAATTGATTGTGAGTCACTAAAAAATGACTTATCAATACAAGCTAAAAAAGCAGAAGAGAAGATAATGAATACATGGTATCCAAAGGTTATAAGTCTCTTTACCAAGAAGGATGCACTAGAAGGCATTAAACCTGAAAAACTGGATGCTTTTTATAACTGTGTTTCCACACTTATGTCAAATCAGGTAAATATGTTTTATATATCTTAAAATATAATGATATTAAAATTAGTTCAGCTCCACAGAGCAGGCAAATGAGCTCCAGACCACATGCTATGTCTCTGGAGCACATGCCATATGGAGACAGGTCTAGACCGCCTCTTCCCCATCCATACTCCATTACTTGAACTGAGGAAGACATGAGTAAGTTTCTGAAAAGACAGGAGGATAGATTTTTCTGGGAAATAAAAAAAATTAGTTCAGTGTTTTAAATAACATTCTATTTATACACTGTGCTAAGTAATTATTTTGAAATAAATTAATAAATACATTGTTACTATATATTTATTTAAATATGTTTGGCAGAAATATTTAATTTCTGAAGCAATCTAAACTGAGAGAAAAGTTTAGAAGTGTGTGTCATAATTATGAATGATTACTTAGCTCATGCTTAAAGACTGTAAACTAAATATCTTTAGCTTTATTGGAGTATGTTAACAAAGAAACCATGCTATGAAACATATTTTTGAACTTACGTAATTCCAAGTTGATGGATTCTTATTTTGTGCTCAGTAAATCTACAGCTGATTCATATATTTATAGTTTTGGTTCAAAATGTTATTGATGAAAGGCGGGGCAAGATGGTGGATTGGTGAGGTGTATGTTTTAGTTACTCCTCCAGGGAAGTAGGTAGAAAGCCAGGAATTGTGTGGACTGGACACTGCACAGCAATCTGACTTTGGGCATACTTCATACAACACTCATGAAAACGTGGAACTACTGAGATCAGCGAAATCTGTAAGTTTTTGCGGCCAGGGGACCCGCACCCCTCCCTGCCAGGCTCAGTCCCGTGGGAGGAGGGGCTGTCAGCGCCGGGAAGGAGAAGGGAGAACTTCAGTGGCAGTTCTTATCGGAAACTCATTCTGCTGATCCAAACTCCAACCATAGATAGACTGAGACCAGAAACCAGAGAATCTGAGAGCAGCCAGCCCAGCAGAGAGGAGATAGGCATAGCAAAAAACAGCAAGACAAACTTAAAAATAAAAGCAGATGTTTTTTGGAGTTCTGGTGAACATAGAAAGGGGAAGGGCAGAGCTGAGGCCTGCAGGCTCATTTGCAAAACCCGAAGAAAAACTGATCTCTCTGCCCCCTGGATCTTTCCTTAATAGCCCTAATTGCTTTGTCTCTTAGGATTTCAATAATGCATTAGATCTGCCGGGAGGGCCCTTTTTTTTTTTCTCTTTTTTTCATTTTCTAAAACAATTACTCTAAGAAGCCCAATACAGAAAGCCTCAAAGACTTGCAATTTGGGCAGGTCAAGACAAGAGCAGAACTGAGAGCTCTGAGACAAAAGGCAATAATCCAGTGGCTGAGAAAATTCACTAAACACCACAACTTCCCAAGAAAAGGGGGGGCATCCTCTCACAGCCATCATCCTGGTGGACAGGAAACACTCCTGCCCGTCACTGGCCCCATAGCCCAGAGATGCCCCAGACAACCAAATGTGACAGAAGTGCTTACAATAACACGCATACACCACAAAATTGGGCATGGACATTAGCCTTCCCTGCACCCTCAGCTGGTTGTCCCAGACTTGGGAAGGTGGAGCAGTGGGAATTAACAAACCTCATTCAGACATCATTTCAGCAGACTGGGAGCCTCCCTACACAGACTGGCAGCCCAGAACCACCCTGGGGGGACAGCACTCACCTGTGACATAGCACAGTCATCCCTCAACAGAGGACCAGGGGGTGCAAGGCCTGGAAGAGGGACCCACTCACAAGTCTCAGGGGCCACACACCAATACCAAGGACTTGTGGGTCAGTGGCAGAGACAAACTGTGGCAGGACTGAACCAAAGGATTAGACTATTGCATCAGCTTTAAAACTCCAGGAACAACAGGGAGATTTGGTTGTTAGAGCCGCCCCCCTCCCTGACAGCCCAGACACACGCCCCTTGTACAGGGCGGGCAACACCAACTACACATGCAAGGTTGGTACACCAACTGGACCACACAAAACTTACTCCTCCACTCACCACAGAGGCAAAGCGGGGGATAACTGGCTTGAGGGGAACAGGTGGCTCGCGGATGCCACCTGCTGGTTAGTCACAGAAAGTGTACTCCACGAAGCTGTAGACCTGACAAATTAGAGATAAGGATTTCAATTGGTCTACAAATCCTAAAAGAACCCTACCAAGTTAAGCAAATGCCAAGAGGCCAAAAACAACAGAAAATTTTAAAGCATATGAAAAAACCAAACGATATGGATAACCCAAGCCCAAGCACCCAATCAAAAGATCAGAAGAAATACAGTACTTAGAGCAACTAATTAAAGAACTAAAGATGAACGATGAGACCATGGCACGGGATATAAAGGACATCAAGAAGAGCATGGAACAGGATATAAAGGACATCAAGAAGACCCTAGAAGAGCATAAGGAAGACATTGCAAGACTAAATAAAAAAATGGATGATCTTATGGAAATTAAAGAAACTGTTGACCAAATTAAAAAGATTCTGGACACTCATAGTACAAGACTAGAGGAAGTTGAACAACGAGTCAGTGACCTGGAAGATGACAGAATGGAAAATGAAAGCACAAAAGAAAGAATGCGGAAAAAAATCGAAAAAATCGAAATGGACCTCAGGGATATGATAGATAATATAAAACGTCCAAATATAAGACTCATCGGTGTTCCAGAAGGGGAAGAAAAGGGTAAAGGTCTAGGAAGAGTATTCAAAGAAATTGTTGGGGAAAACTTCCCAAATCTTCTAAACACCATAAATACACAAATCATAAATGCCCAGAGAACTCCAAATAAAATAAATCCAAATAAACCCACTCCGAGACATATTCTGATCACACTGTCAAATATGGAAGAGAAGGAGCAAGTTCTGAAAGCAGCAAGAGGAAAGCAATTCACCACATACAAAGGAAACAGCATAAGACTAAGTAGTGACTACTTAGCAGCCACCATGGAGGCAAGAAGGCAGTGGCACAACATATTTCAAATTCTGAGTGAGAAAAATTTCCAGCCAAGAATACTTTATCCAGCAAAGCTCTCCTTCAAATTTGAGGGAGAGCTTAAATTTTTCACAGACAAACAAATGCTGAGAGAATTTGCTAACAAGAGACCTGCCTTACTGGAGATACTAAAGGGAGCCCTACAGACAGAGAAACAAAGAAAGGAGAGAGAAACATGGAGAAAGGTTCAGTACTAAAGAGATTTGGTATGGGTACATTAAAGGATATTAATAGAGAGGGAAATATATATATGACAAACATAAACCAAAGGATAATATGGCTGATTCAAGAAATGTCTTCATGGTTATAACATTGAACGTAAATGGATTAAACTCACCAATTAAAAGGTATAGAATTGCAGAATGGATCGAAAAAAATGAACCATCAATGTGCTGCATACAAGAGACTCATCTTAGACACAGGAACACAAAGAAATTGAAAGTGAAAGGATGGAAAAAATATTTCATGCCAGCTACAGCCAAAAGAAAGCAGGTGTAGCAATATTAATCTCAGATAAAATAGACTTTAAATGCAGGGATGTTTTGAGGGACAAAGAAGGTCACTAAATACTAATAAAAGGGGCAATTCAACAAGAAGAAATAACAATCATAAATGTTTATGCACCCAATCAAGGTGCCACAAAATACATGAGAGAAACAGTGGCAAAACTAAAGGAAGCAATTGATGTTTCCACAATAATTGTGGGAGACTTCAACACATCACTCTTTCCTATAGATAGATCAACCAGACAGAAGACCAATAAGGAAATTGAAAACCTAAACAATCTGATAAATGAATTGGATTTAACAGACATATATAGAACATTACATCCCAAATCACCAGGATACACATACTTCTCTAGTACTCACGGGACTTTCTCCAGAATAGATGATATGCTGGGACATAAAACAAGTCTCAATAAATTTAAAAAGATTGAAGTTATTCAAAGCACATTCTCTGACCACAATGGAATACAATTAGAAGTCAATAACCATCAGAGACTTAGAAAATTCACAAATACCTGGAGGTTAAACAACACACTCCTAAACAATCAGTGGGATAAAGAAGAAATAGCAAGAGAAATTGCTAAATATAGAGAGATGAATGAAAATGAGAGCACAACATACCAAAACCTATGGGATGCAGCAAAAGCGGTACTGGGGGGGAAATTTATAGCACTAAACACATATATTAAAAAGGAAGAAAGAGCCAAAAGCAAAGAACTAATGGATCAACTGAAAAATCTAGAAAATGAACAGCAAACCAATCCCAAACCAAGTAGAAGAAAAGAAATAACAAGGATTAAAGCCAAAATAAATGACATAGAGAACAAAAAAACAATAGAGAGGATAAATAACACCAAAAGTTGGTTCTTTGAGAAGGTCAACAAGATTGACAAGCCCCTAGCTAGACTGACAAAATCAAAAAGAGAGAAGACCCATATAAACAAAATAATGAATGAGAAAGGTGACATTACTGCAGATCCCGAAGAAATTAAAAAAATTACAAGAGGGTACTATGAACAACTGTACGGCAACAAACAGGATAATGTAGAGGAAATGGACAAATTCCTGGAAACATGTGAACAACCTAGACTGACCAGAGAAGAAACAGAAGACCTCAACCAACCCATCACAAGCAAAGAGATCCAATCAGTCATCAAAAACCTTCCCACAAATAAATGCCCAGGGCCAGATGGCTTCACAGGGGAATTCTACCAAACTTTCCAAAAAGAACTGACACCAATCTTACTTAAACTCTTTCAAAACATCAAAGAAAATGGAACACTACCTAACTCATTTTATGAAGCTAACATCAATTTAATACCAAAACCAGGCAAAGATGCTACAAAAAAGGAAAACTACCGGCCAATCTCCCTAATGAATATAGATGCAAAAATCCTCAACAAAATACTTGCAAATCGAATCCAAAGACACATTAAAAAAATCATACACCATGACCAAGTGGGGTTCATTCCAGGCATGCAAGGATGGTTCAACATAAGAAAATCAATCAATGTATTACAACACATTAACAAATCAAAAGGGAAAAATCAAATGATCATTTCAATAGATGCTGAAAAAGCATTTGACAAAATCCAACATCCCTTTTTTTTCTTTATCTTCATTTTATTGAGATATATTCATATACCACGCAGTCATACAAAACAAATCGTACTTTCAATTGTTCACAGTACCATTACGTAGTTGTACATTCATCACGAAAATCAATCCCTGACACCTTCATTAGCACACACACAAAAATAACAAGAATAATAATTAGAGTGAAAAAGAGCAATTGAAGTAAAAAAGAACACTGGGTACCTTTGTCTGTTTGTTTGTTTCCTTCCCCTATTTTTCTACTCATCCATCCATAAACTAGACAAACTGGAGTGTGGTCCTTATGGCTTTCCCAATCCCATTGTCACCCCTCATAAGCTACATTTTTATACAACTGTCTTCGAGATTCATGGGTTATGGGTTGTAGTTTGATAGTTTCAGGTATCCACCACCAGCTACCCCAATTCATTAGAACCTAAAAAGGGTTGTCTATATTGTGCGTAAGAGTGCCCACCAGAGTGACCTCTCGGCTCCTTTTGGAATCTCTCTGCCACTGAAGCTTATTTCATTTCCTTTCACCTCCCTCTTTTGGTCAAGAAGATGTTCTCCATCCCACGATGCCGGGTCTACATTCCTCCCCGGGAGTCATATTCCACGTTGCCAGGGAGATTCACTCCCCTGGGTGTCTGATCCCACGTAGGGGGGAGGGCAGTGATTTCACCTTTCAAGTTGGCTTAGCTAGAGAGACAGGGCCACATCTGAGCAACAAAGAGGCATTCGGGAGGAGGCTCTTAGGCACAACCATACGGAGGCCTAGCCTCTCCTTTGCAGCAACCGTCTTCCCAAGGGTAAAACCTGTGGTAGAGGGCTCAACCCATCAAACCACCAGTCCCCTATGTCTGTGGTCATGTTAGCAACCATGGAGGTGGGGTAGGCGAATACCCCTGCATTCTCCACAGGCTCCTCAAGGGGGCACTACATCTTATTTTTTTCCTTGTTTTTCTTTCTTTCTTTTTTTTTTTTTTTAACTTTCCCTTCTTTTTTAAATCAACTGTATGAAAAAAAAGTTAAAAAGAAAACAAACATACAATAAAAGAACATTTCAAAGAGATCATAACAAGGGAGTAAGAAAAAGACAACTAACCTAAGATAACTGCTTAACTTCCAACATGTTCCTACTTTACCCCAAGAAAGTTACCTAATATAGCAACATTTCTGTGAACTTGTTCCTACTATATCCATCAGAAATTAACAGACCATAGTCATTCCTGGGCATCCCCAGAACGTTAAATAGCTTATCTGTTCTTCTTGGATTATTGTTGCCCCTTCCTTAATTGCTCTCTATTGCTAGTTCCCCTACATTCTACATTGTAAGCCATTTGTTTTACATTTTTCAAAGTTCACATTAGTGGTAGCATATAATATTTCTCTTTTTGTGCCTGGCTTATTTCGCTCAGCATTATGTCTTCAAGGTTCCTCCATGTTGTCATATGTTTCACGAGATCGTTCCTTCTTACTGCCGCGTAGTATTCCATCGTGTGTATATACCACATTTTATTTATCCACTCATCTGTTGAAGGACATTTGGGTTGTTTCCATCTCTTGGCAATTGTGAATAGTGCTGCTATGAACATTGGCGTGCAGATATCTGTTCGTGTCACTGCTTTCCGATCTTCCGGGTATATACCGAGAAGTGCAATCGCTGGATCGAATGGTAACTCTATATCTAGTTTTCTAAGGAACTGCCAGACTGACTTCCAGAGTGGCTGAACCATTATACAGTCCCACCAACAGTGAATAAGAGTTCCAATTTCTCCACATCCCCTCCAGCATTTGTAGTTTCCTGTTTGTTTAATGGCAGCCATTCTAACCGGTGTTAGATGGTATCTCATTGTGGTCTTAATTTGCATCTCTCTAATAGCTAGTGAAGCTGAACATTTTTTCATGTGTTTCTTGGCCATTTGTATATCCTCTTCAGAGAACTGTCTTTTTATATCTTTTGCCCATTTTATAATTGGGCCGACTGTACTATTGTCATTGAGTTGTAGGATTTCTTTATATATGCAAGATATCAGTCTTTTGTCAGATACATGGTTTCCAAAAATTTTTTCCCATTGAGTTGGCTGCCTCTTTACCTTTTTGAGAAATTCCTTTGAGGTGCAGAAACTTCTAAGCTTGAGGAGTTCCCATTTATCTATTTTCTCTTTTGTTGCTTGTGCTTTGGGTGTAAAGTCTAGGAAGTGGCCGCCTAATACAAGGTCTTGAAGATGTTTTCCTACATTATCTTCTAGGAGTTTTATGGTGCTTTCTTTTATATTGAGATCTTTGGTCCATTTTGAGTTAATTTTTGTGTAGGGGGTGAGGTAGGGGTCCTCTTTCATTCTTTTGGATATGGATATCCAACTCTCCCAGCCCCATTTGTTGAAAAGACCATTATGACTCAGTTCAGTGACTTTGGGGGCCTTATCAAAGATCAGTCGGCCATAGATCTGAGGGTCTATCTCCAAATTCTCAATTCGATTCCATTGATCTATATGTCTATCTTTGTGCCAGTACCATGCTGTTTTGGCAACTGTGGCTTTATAATAAGCTTCAAAGTCAGGGAGTGTAAGTCCTCCCACTTTGTTTTTCTTTTTTAGAGTGTCTTTAGCAATTTGAGGCATCTTCCCTTTCCAAATAAGTTTGATAACTAGCTTTTCCAAGTCTGCAAAGTAGGTTGTTGGAATTTTGATTGGGATTGCATTGAATCTGTAGATGAGTTTGGGTAGAATTGACATCTTAATGACATTTAGCCTTCCTATCCACGAACATGGAATATTTTTCCATCTTTTAAGGTCCCCTTCTATTTCTTTTAGTAGAATTATGTAGTTTTCTTTGTATAGGTCTTTTCCATCTTTGGTTAAGTTTATTCCTAGGTACTTGATTTTTTTAGTTGCTATTGAAAATGGTATCTTTTTCTTGGTGTCTCTTCAGTTTGTTCATTTCTAGCATATAGAAACATTACTGACTTATGTGCATTAATCTTGTATCCCGCTACTTTGCTAAATTTGTTTATTAGCTCTAGTAGCTGTATCGTCGATTTCTCAGGGTTTTCTAGATGTAAGATCATATCATCTGCAAACAATGACAGTTTTACTTCTTCTTTTCCAATTTGGATGCCTTTTATTTCTTTGTCTTGCCAGATTGCCCTGGCTAGCACTTCCAGCACAATGTTGAATAACAGTGGTGATAGCGGGCATCCTTGTCTTGTTCCTGATCTTAGAAGGAAGGCTTTCAGTCTCTCACCATTGAGTACTATGCTGGCTGTGGGTTTTTCATATATGCTCTTTATCATGTTGAGGAAGTTTCCTTCAATTCCTACCTTTTGAAGTGTTTTTATCAAAAAGAGATGTTGGATTTTGTCAAATGCTTTTTCAGCATCTATTGAGATGATCAATTGATTTTTCCCTTTTGAGTTGTTAATGTGTTGTAATACATTGATTGTTTTTCTTATGTTGAACCATCCTTGCATGCCTGGAATGAACCCCACTTGGTCATGGTGTATGATTTTTTTAATTTGTCTTTGGATTCGATTTGCAAGTATTTTGTTGAGGATTTTTGCATCTATATTCATTAGGGAGATTGGCCGGTAGTTTTCCTTTTTTGTAGCATCTTTGCCTGGTTTTGGTATTAGATTGATGTTAGCTTCATAAAATGAGTTAGGTAGTGTTCCATTTTCTTCAATGTTTTGAAAGAGTTTGAGTAAGATTGGTGTCAGTTCTTTCTGGAAAGTTTGGTAGAATTCCCCTGTGAAGCCATCTGGCCCTGGGCATTTATTTGTGGGAAGATTTTTGATGACTGATTGGATCTCTTTGCTTGTGATGGGTTGGTTGAGGTCTTCTATTTCTTCTCTGGTCAGTCTAGGTTGTTCATATGTTTCCAGGAAATTGTCCATTTCTTCTACATTATCCAGTTTGTTGCCATACAGTTGTTCATAGTATCCTCTTATAATTTTTTTAGTTTCTTCAGGATCTGCAGTTATGTCACCTTTTTCATTCATTATTTTGTTTATATGGGTCTTCTCTCTTTTTGATTTTGTCAGTCTAGCTAGGGGCTTGTCAATCTTGTTGATCTTCTCAAAGAACCAACTTTTGGTGATATTTATCCTCTCTATTGTTTTTTTGTTCTCTATGTCATTTATTTCTGCTTTAATCCTTGTTATTTCTTTTCTTCTACTTGGTTTGGGATTGGTTTGCTGTTCATTTTCTAGCTTCTTCAGTTGATCCATTAGTTCTTTGAATTTGGCTCTTTCTTCCTTTTTATTTTTTCTTTTTTTTTTTTTTAATCATCATTTTATTGAAATATATTCACACACCATGCAGTCATACAAAACAAATCGTACTTTCGATTGTTTACAGTACCATTACATAGCTGTACATTCATCACCTAAATCAATCCCTGACACCTTCATTAGCACACACACAAAAATAACAAGAATAATAATTAGAGTGAAAAAGAGCAATTGAAGTAAAAAAGAACACTGGGTACCTTTGTCTGTTTGTTTCCTTCCCCTATTATTCTACTCATCCATCCATAAACTAGACAAAGTGGAGTGTGGTCCTTATGGCTTTCCCAATCCCATTGTCACCCCTCATAAGCTACATTTTTATACAACTGTCTTCAAGATTCATGGGTTCTGGGTTGTAGTTTGACAGTTCCAGGTATCCACCACCAGCTACCCCAATTCTTTAGAACCTAAAAAGGGTTGTCTAAATTGTGCGTAAGAGTGCCCACCAGAGTGACCTCTGCTATAAATTTCCTCCTTAGCACTGCTTTTGCTGCATCCCATAGGTTTTGGTATGTTGTATTCTCATTTTCATTCGTCTCTATATATTTAGCAATTTCTCTTGCTATTTCTTCTTTAACCCACTGATTGTTTAGGAGTGTGTTGTTTAACCTCCAGGTATTTGTGATTTTTCTAAGTCTCTGATGGTTATTGACTTCTAATTGTATTCCATTGTGGTCAGAGAATGTGCTTTGAATAATTTCAATCTTTTTAAATTTATTGAGGCTTGTTTTATGTCCCAGCATATGATCTATTCTGGAGAAAGTTCCATGAGCACTAGAAAAGTATGTGTATCCTGGTGATTTGGGATGTAATGTCCTGTATATGTGTGTTAAATCTAATTCATTTATCAGGTTAGTTAGGTTTTCAATTTCCTTATTGGTCTTCTGTGTGGTTGATCTATCTATAGGAGAGAGTGATGTGTTGAAGTCTCCCACAATTATTGTGGAAACATCAATTGCTTTCTTTAGTTTTGCCAGTGTTTCTCTCATGTATTTTGTGGCACCTTGATTGGGTGCATAAACATTTATGATTGTTATTTCTTCTTGCTGAATTGCCCCTTTTATTAGTACGTAGTGGCCTTCTTTGTCTCTCAAAACATCCCTGCATTTGAAGTCTATTTTATCTGAGATTAATATTGCTACACCTGCTTTCTTTTGGCTGTAGCTTGCATGAAATATTTTTTTCCATCCTTTCACTTTCAGTTTCTTTGTGTCCCTGTGTCTAAGATGAGTCTCTTGTATGCAACATATTGATGGTTCATTTTTTTTGATCCATTCTGCGAATCTATATCTTTTAATTGGGGAGTTTAATCCATTTACATTCAACGTTATAACCATGAAGGCATTTCTTGAATCGGCCATCTTATCCTTTGGTTTATGTTTGTCATATTTTTCCCCTCTGTGTATTAATATCCTTTATTGTACCCATACCGAATCTCTTTAGTACTGAACCTTTCTCCAAGTCTCTCTGTCCTTTCTTTGCTTCTCTGTCTGTAGGGCTCCCTTTAGTATCTCCAGTAGGGCAGGTCTCTTGTTAGCAAATTCTCTCAGCATTTGTTTGTCTGTGAAAAATTTAAGCTCTCCCTCAAATTTGAAGGAGAGCTTTGCTGGATAAAGTATTCTTGGCTGGAAATTTTTCTCACTCAGAATTTTAAATATATCGTGCCACTGCCTTCTCGCCTCCATGGTGGCTGCTGAGTAGTCACTACTTAGTCTTATGCTGTTTCCTTTGTATGTGGTGAATTGCTTTTCTCTTGCTGCTTTCAGAACTTGCTCCTTCTCTTCTGTGTTTGACAGTGTGATCAGTATATGTCTCGGAGTGGGTTTATTTGGATTTATTCTATTTGGGGTTCGCTGAGCATTTATGATTTGTGTATTTATGTTGTTTAGAAGATTTGGGAAGTTTTTCCCAACAGTTTCTTTGAATACTCTTCCTAGACCTTTACCCTTTTCTTCCCCTTCTGGGACACCAATGAGTCTTATATTTGGACGTTTCATATTATCTATCATATCCCTGAGGTCCATTTCTATTTTTTCAATTTTTTTCCCCATTCTTTCTTTTATGCTTTCATTTTCCATTCTGTCATCTTCGAGGTCACTGATTCGTTGTTCAACTTCCTCTAGTCTTGTACTATGAGTGTCCAGAATCTTTTTAATTTGGTCAACAGTTTCTTTAATTTCCATAAGATCATCCATTTTTTTATTTAGTCTTGCAATGTCTTCTTTATGCTCTTCTAGGGTCTTCTTGATTTCCTTTGTCTCCCGTACTATGGTCTCATTGTTCATCTTTAGTTCTTTGAGTAGCTGCTCTAGGTGCTGTGTCTCTTCTGGTCTTTTGATTTGGGTGCTTGGGCTTGGGTTATCCATATCGTCTGGTTTTTTCATATGCTTTATAATTTTCTGTTGTTTTTGGCCTCGTGGCATTTGCTGAACTTGATAGGGTTGTTTTAGGATTTGTAGACCAATTGAAGTCCTTATCTCTAATTTATCAGATCTACAGCTTCGTGGAGTACACTTTCTCTAACTAACCAGCAGGTGGCGTCCACGAGCCACCTGTTCTCCACAAGCCAGTTCTCCCCTGCTTAGCCTTTTTGGTGAGTGGGGGAGTGAGTCTTGTGAGGTCCAATTGGTGTACCAAGCTTGCGTGTGTAGTTGGTGTTGCCTGCCCTGTATATGGGGCGTGTTTCTGGGCAGTCAGGGAGGGCGGGGTGGTTCTAACAATCAAATCTCCCTGGTGATCCTAGAGTTTTAAAGCTGTCCAATAGTCTAATCATTCAGTTCAGTCCTGCCACAGTTTGTCTCTGCCACTGACCCACAAGTCCTTGGTATTGGCGTATGGCTCCTGAGACTTGCAAGTGGGCCCCTCTTCCAGGTCGTGCACCCCGGGTCCTCTGTTGAGGGATGACTGTGCTATGTCACAGGTGAGTGCCGTCCCCCCAGGGCAGTTCTGGGCTGCTGGGCTGTGTAGGGAGGTTCCCAGTCTGCTGAAATGATGGCTGAATGGGGCTTTGTTAATTCACACTGCTCTACCTTCCCAACTCTGGGACAATCAGCTGAGGTTGCAGGGAAGGCTAATGTCCACGCCCAGTTTTGTGGTGTGTGCCTGTTATTTGAAGCACTTCCATCACACTGGGTTGTCTGGGGCAGTTCTGGGCTATGGGGCTGGCGATGGGCAGGAGTGTTTCCTGTCCACCAGGATGATGGCTGTGAGCGGACACCCCCCTTTTCTTGGGAAGTTGTGTTGTTTAGTGAATTTTCTCAGCCACTGGATTATTGCCTTTTGTCTCAGAGCTCTCCTAGTTCTGCTCTTGACTTGACCTGCCCAAATTGCAAGTCTTTGAAGCTTTCTGTATTGGGCTTCTTAGAGTAATTGTTTTAGAAAAAGAAAAAAGGATTAAAATTAAAAAAAAAAAAAGGGCCGTCCTTAGAGATCTAATGGGTTATTGAAATGCTAATAGACAAAGCAACCAGGGCCATTAAGGAAAGGTCCACAGGGCAGAGAGATCAGCTTTTCTTCGGGATTTGCATATGCGCCCCAGGGCCCTTCCCTTTCTATGTTCACCAGAACTCCAAAAATCCTCTGCTTTTATTTTGGAGTTTTTCGTGTTGTTTTTTTTCTATACCTGTCTCCTCTCTGCTGGGCTGGCTGCTCTCAGATTCTCTGGCGTCTGGTCTCAGTCTATCTATGGTTGGAGTTTGGATCAGTAGAATGAGTTTCCGATAAGGGCCGCCACTGCAGTTCTCCCTTCTCCTTCCCGGAGCTGACAGCCCCTCCTCCCATGGGACTGAGCCTGGCAGGGGGGGGGCGCGGGTCCCCTGGCCGCAAAAACTTACAGATTTCGCTGATCTCAGCAGTTCCACGTTTTCATGAGTGTTGTATGAAGTATGCCCAAAGTCAGATTGCTCTGTGGTGTCCAGTCCACACAGTTCCTGGTTTTGTACCTACTTTCCTGGAGGAGTAACTAAAACATACAGCTCACCAGTCTGCCATCTTGCCCCGCCTCCCCCAACATCCCTTTTTGATAAAAAACTTCAAAAATTATGAATTGAAGGAAACTTCCTCAATATGATGAAGAGCACGTATGAAAAACCCACAGCCAGCATAGTACTCAATGGTGAGAGACTGAAAGCCTTCCCCCTAAGATCAGGAACAAGACAAGGATGCCCGCTATCACCACTTTTATTCAGCATTGTGCTAGATGTGCCAGCCAGGGCAATCTGGCAAGACAAAGAAATAAAAGGCATCCAAATTGGAAAGGAAGAAGTAAAATTGTCAGTTTGCAGATGATATGATCTTATATCTGGAAAACCCCAAGAAATCGACGTTACAGCTAATAAACAAATTTAGCAAATTTAGCAAATTTAGCAAAGTAGCGGGATACAAGATTAATGCACATAAGTCAGTAATGTTTCTATATGCTAGAAATGAACAAACTGAAGAGACACTCAAGAAAAAGATACCATTTTCAATAGCAACTAAAAAATCAAGTACCTAGGAATAAACTTAACCAAAGATGTAAAAGACCTATACAAAGAAAACTACATAACTCTATCAAAAGAAATAGAAAGAGACCTTAAAAGATGGAAAAATATTCCATGTTCATGGATAGGAAGGCTAAATGTCATTAAGATGTCAATTCTACCCAAACTCATCTACAGATTCAATGCAATCCCAATCAAAATTCCATCAACCTACTTTGCAGACTTGGAAGAGCTAGTTATCAAATTTATTTGGAAAGGGAAGATGCCTCGAATTGCTAAAGACACTCTAAAAAAGAAAAACGAAGTGGGAGGACTTACACTCCCTGACTTTGAAGCTTATTATAAAGCCACAGATGTCAAAACAGCATGGTACTGGCACAAAGATAGACATATAGATCAATGGAATCGAATTGAGAATTCAGAGATAGACCCTCAGATCTATGGCCGACTGATCTTTGATAAGGCCCCCAAAGTCACTGAACTGGGTCATAAAGGTCTTTTCAACAAATGGGGCTGGGAGAGTTGGATATCCATATCCAAAAGAATGAAAGAGGACCCCTACCTCACACCCTACACACAAATTAACTCAAAATGGACCAAAGATCTCAATATAAAAGAAAGCACCATAAAACTCCTAGAAGATAATGTAGGAAAACATCTTCAAGACCTAGTATTAGGTGGTCACTTCCTAGACTTTACACCCAAAGCACAAGTAACAAAAGAAAAAATAGATAAACGGGAACTCCTCAAGCTTAGAAGTTTCTGCACCTCAAAGGAATTTCTCAAAAAGGTAAAGAGGCAGCCAACTCAATGGGAAAAAATTTTTGGAAACCATGTATCTGACAAAAGACTGATATCTTGCATATATAAAGAAATCCTGCAACTCGATGATAGTACAGACAGGCCAATTATAAAATGGGCAAAAGATATGAAAAGACAGTTCTCTGAAGAGGAAATACAAATGGCCAAGAAACACATGAAAAAATGTTCAGCTTCACTAGCTATTAGAGAGATGCAAATTAAGACCACAATGAGATACCATCTAACACCGGTTAGAATGGCTGCCATTAAACAAACAGGAAACTACAAATGCTGGAGGGGATGTGGAGAAATTGGAACTCTTATTCATTGTTGGTGGGACTGTATAATGGTTCAGCCACTCTGGAAGTCAGTCTGGCTGTTCCTTGGAAAACTAGCTATAGAGATACCCTTCGATCCAGCGATTGCACTTCTCGGTATATACCTGGAAGATCGGAGAGCAGTGACACGAACAGATATCAGCACGCCAATGTTCATAGCAGCATTATTCACAATTGCCAAGAGATGGAAACAACCCAAATGTCCTTCAACAGATGAGTGGATAAATAAAATGTGGTATATACACACGATGGAATACTACACGGCAGTGAGAAGGAACGATCTCGTGAAACATATGACAACATGGATGGACCTTGAAGACATAATGGTGAGCGAAATAAGCCAGGCACAAAAAGACAAATATTATATGCTACCACTAATGTGAACTTTGAAAAATGTAAAACAAATGGTTTATAATGTAGAATGTAGGGGAACTAGCAATAGAGAGCAATTAAGGAAGGGGGAACAATAATCCAAGAAGAACAGATAAGCTATCATGGATAAATTTAATGTTCTGGGAATGCCCAGGAATGACTATGGTCTGTTAATTTCTGATGGGTATAGTAGGAACAAGTTCACAGAAATGTTGCTATATTAGGTTACTTTCTCGGGGTAAAATAAGAACACTTTGGAAGTAAAGTAGTTATCTTAGATTAGTTGTCTTTTTCTTACTCCCTTGTTATGGTCTCTTTAAAATGTTCTTTTATTGTATGTTTTTTTTTTAATTTTTTTTAAATTTTTTTAATTTTTCATGCAGTTGATTTAGAAAAAAATAGTTAAAAAAAAAAAAAAAAAAAAAAACAAGGAAAAAATATGCAGAGCCCCCTTGAGGAGCTGGTGGAGAATGCAGGGGTATTGGCCTGCCCTACCTCGATAGTTGCTAACATGCCCAGAGACATAGGGGACTGGTGGTTTGATGGATTGAGCCCTCTACCACGGAATTTCCCCTTGGGAAGACGGTTGCTGCAAAGGAGAGGCTAGGCCTCCCTATAATTGTGCCTAAGAGCCTCCTCCCGAATGCCTCTTTGTTGCTCAGATGTGGCCCTCTCTCTCTACGTAAGCCAACTTGAAAGGTGAAATCACTGCCCTCCCCCCTACGTGGGATCAGACACCCAGGGGAGTGAATCTCCCTGGCAACGTGGAATATGACTCCCGGGGAGGAATGTAGACCCGGCATCGTGGGATGGAGAACATCTTCTTGACCAAAAGGGGGAGGTGAAAGGAAATGAAATAAGCTTCAGTGGCAGAGAGATTCCAAAAGGAGCCGAGAGGTCACTCTGGTGGGCACTCTTACGCACACTTTAGACAACCCTTTTTAGGTTCTAATGAATTGGGGTAGCTGGTGGTGGATACCTGAAACTATCAAACTACAACCCAGAACCCATGAATCTTGAAGACAGTTGTATAAAAATGTGGCTTATGAGGGGGGACAGTGGGATTGGGGGGGCCATAGGGATCATACTCCCGTCTGTCTAGTTTGTGGATGGTTGAGTGGAAAGGTGGGGGAAGGAAACAAACAGACAAACAAGCAGACAAGGGCGCCCAGTTGTTCTTTTTTACTTTAGTTGCTCTTTTTCACTTTAATTATTACTCTGGTTATTTGTGTGTGTGTGGTAATGAGGGTGTCGGGGATTGATTTTGGTAATGAATGTACAACTACGTAATGGTAATGTGAACAATCAAATGTATGATTTGTTTTGTATGACTGTGTGGTATGTGAATATATCTCAATAAAATGAATAAAAAATGTTATTGACTATCTTTAAATGATAAACACTAAAAGAACACTAAATTTATGCAATTATCTTTATGGACTCCTCAGATTTTTCACCATTATTGAAATATAGTTTTAGAAAAATAGTTTTGAATAAAAATTTTCCTTTTGGTAATGATCTCCCAGATTCCAGAATTTTGTAATTCATCTTTAAAAATATATACATATTTAATATATAGTATGTAATGCTGTAACTTTATACTTGATTTTCTTTCTGCCTTTACCTTCTTAAGAGGATTATGATTATTTGATAAGAAGTAAAGAGATAAGGAACATTTTGAATACTATTTAGATCCACCTTTGTCTGGCTAAATTTCCAACAGTTTGTTCTGCAAAAGAATGTATCATTCATACTTTAGTAACACATTATTTCTGAGTTCCAGTAACTTCACCCTCACCTGCTGGTGTGCTTGAAAACTTGCACTCAAAAACAAACAGACAAGCAAGAAACCTGACCTATAGTGTTTGCTGATTTCCGTGGTGTAAATATTATCACTATGATGGATTTTAGGATTCTAAGCGTTCAGCAACTGGTTTGCAAAAATCTTGAATATTTAACAGTCCACTCTTGTAACGATAGGAGCCAGCTTCAGCTCACCCCATGTGTCAGGTGTCAAGCCTACCCCACTCCCAGTCTGCACCATGTTGTTTGGTCTTGTGGAACATTCTCTGTACCAGGGCATATTGCTGAAGATTGTGGAAACATCTGAGTTGCCATTTAAAGATTGTTGACAGTCTATTACAAAAAATGTTTGTATGTATTTTTCTGTTTATTGTTTTAGACTATTTATTATTAAGAATGTATTATGTTAGATAAAGATAATTTTCAGGGCTAAATAGATTGATAGAATGATTTAATTATAGACAGACAATACTTCACTGATTGTAAAGGCTGAATTCATTTGTCTGTTCTAAAATAGTAGTAATTTATGATATTGTGCAGCTGAAGGATCTCTTAAGGAGAACTGTAGAAAGATTTCTAAAACTCTTCGACCCAGAAGACCAATGTGGGCTCCCAATATTTAAGATGGAATTGACATTTGATGATGAGAAAATGGAATTTTATCCCACTTTTCAAGATTTGGAAGATGTTGTTTTGAGCTTGGTAGAACGGATAGCTGAAGCTCTGCAGGTATTGTATCATCCTTACCCATTGAATTTATTTATATGGCTCTTTTTTCCCAGAGTTTTAAATTATTTGAGTTGAGTCGTCTTTGTCTTTATACAGTGTATGTAAGTACATAAAATTTTATAACCCTTTGTTTTATTTTCTTATCCAACTTATTTCCAGTTAAAGAGTTCTTTCTCTTCAAAAAAGTCTCCTTGCCGGAATGACATTTTCCTTCTTTGAACTTTTATTGTAGTTACGAATTGATATTTTTGTGCCTGTCTCATCTCCCCTACTGGGTTGTGAGCTTAAGGACAAGATCCAAGTCATGTTTGTTCTTTCTGGAGCTTTCTGGTATAATTTCTTCAACCTTATAAGTACTCGGTAAAGATTTATGAATGATAGACACATAAGTCAATTTACATTTTCTATTAGACTGCAAACTACACCCTTTTAAATTATTATTTTTCATCAACTTATCTTTTCTTGGACCATTAAAATCTGAAAAGAATGTTTTAAAAATAAAATAAAAATATAGTGTAAGATCTAATTATAGACCAACTGCACAGTTGTATCTTTATTTCATAAATTGTTATTTTAATTTGCATTAGAATGTCCAAACAGTACCTTCTTGGCTATCAGGAACTTCAACAACTGTAACTCTTGACACAGAACTTCCTGAGCATGTGATGCAGTGGGCTATTGATAAGCTGAAGATGGCAATACATCAGAACTTAGAAGGCCCAAGAAAACATTATGACTCATACGGTATATATGATATATATATATATAATATACCTTTTTTCCCAACATATACAAGGTTGTCATTTTATTTTTACTAAAATTTGGTCAGATATTTGGCTGGGACATTCATTAAAGAAAAAGGAGAGCCAGAAGTGAACATAGCCATGTTTTTTTGGCAGAAGCAAGGATCAAAGCCAAGACATTTGAATTCTGTTGTCAATCCAAAGGGTGAATATAAACTGGAGCAGGGTTTATAGTGTAGAAAGGGTAGAAAGGAGAGATATTGAAATAGGAGGAAGCTGAATCACAAGTAAGAGCAACATAATTTCTGAGAATAGCTATGAAAATCTGCAGCTCAATTTTTTGGTCAATAGTCTTTACAAGAGTGTGGAGTCAGGATGGATAGTTGCTATTAGATCCTCAAATATTCTGTTGCCTTTATTTAGAAATGTCTGTTTAGCCTGGTTTACTTGCTAAGTGTATTTTATTTTATTCTATGTATTCCTTTGAAATGTAATAGTCCATTTATGTTAATACTCTATTAACAATAATATTTGTGTAGGCTACCCCATTCCATGGCTTGACCTTTTTAAAAAATATTATTGAGATTTTAATTAGATTATTACTCTTCAGTTGAAAAATATAATTGGCTCCTTGATGGAACAGCAGATGAACAGATACGGACTTTTCAGGCAAAAGATCATACTTTTGATGAATATACACAGGTAAGTGGTAATTCTGTTTTATTGATGTCTTTTGATCTTTTATCTCTTAAACCTTTTATTTTGAAATAACTTCAAACTTATAGGACAGTTGCAAAAATAATACAAAACCTAAACAGAAAAGCAACATAATCCCCCACCATAGATACCTAGATCCACCAATTATAGATTTTGCCACATTTGCTGTATTATTTAATGTAATCACGTATCTATCTATCTGTCTATCTATTTATCCATCAGTTTACTAAACATTTGAGAGTAAGTTTTATATATTATTCTCCTTGAACACATAATACTTCCGTATGTATTTCTAAGAACAAGGATATTCACTTGTGTAACCCTATAGATACAATTATTGAGTTCAAGAAATTTAGTATTTATATAAATTTATAGTCTATATTCCAGTTTTTTCATAAGTCCCAATAATGCCCTTTTGGGCCTTTTCTCCTCCAATATTAAATTCAGTTCAGGGTCATGTGTTGCATTTAATTGTCATTGTCTCTTTAGTTGCTCTTTTTTTTTTTTTTTTTTTTTTTTTAAATTGTGGACATGTATATACCCCAGAAACATTCCCATCTCAGTCACTTCCAAGCAAATTATTCAGTGGGATTAATCACAGTCACAATCTTGTGGTACCCTCAACCCCTAATCATTACTAGGACATTCCCAACACTCCAAACAGAAACCCTGCACCTATTATGCATTAACTATCCACCCCACCTCCACTACTACCCCTGTTAACTGTACTCTACCTTCTATCTCTATGCCTTTGCATATTATAGCTATTTCATATAAGTGGAATCATACAATATCTGTCCCTTTCTTTCTGACTTACTTCTTTCCTCTGCATGATGTCTTAAAGTTTATTCCATGTGGTAGCATGTATTAGAACTTCATTCCTTTTTAAGGTTAAAAGGAATTCCGTTGTATGTATATACCACATTTGTTTGTCCATTCTCCTGCTGATGGGCATTTGATTGCTTCCACCTTTTGGCCATTTTGAATAATGCTGCTGGGAACATTGATATACAAATATCTGTTTGAGACTCTGCTTTCAGTTACTTTAAGTATACAGGAAACCTCATTTTATTGCTCTTCATTTTAGTATGCTTCACAGATATTGTGCTTTTTTACAAATTGAAGGTTTATGGCAACCCTGTGTCAAGCAAGTCTATCAGTGCCTTTTATCCAACAGCATGTGCTTATTTTGTGTTTTTGTCACAAAATAATTGTGTTTTTGTCTCGCAATATTTCAAACTTTGGATTATTATTATATCTGTTATGAGATCTGTGATCGGTTATGTGATCAGTGATCTTTGATGTTACTATCATAATTGTTTTGGGGCTTCACAAACTGTGCCCATATAAGATGGCAGACTTAATTGATAAATGTGGTGTGTGTTCTGACTGCTCCACCAACTGGCTGTTTCCCATCTTTCTCCCTGTCCTTGGGCCTCTCTATTCCTTGAGACACAACAATATTGAAATTAGTCCAATTAATAACCTTACAATGGCCTCTGAGTGTTCAAGTGAAAGGAAGAGTCGCAAGTCTCTCACTTTAAATCAAAAGCTAGAAATGGTTAAGCTTGCTGAGGAAGGCATGTCACAAGGCAAGATAGGTGGAAAGCTAGGCCTTTTGTGCCAAGCAGTTAGCCAAGTTGTGAATGCAAAGGAAAATATCTTGAAGAAAATTAAAATTGCTTCTCCAGGGAATACATGAAAGATAAGAAAGCAAAACAACCTTGTTGATGATACGGAGAAAGTTTTAGAGGTCTGGATAGAAGATCAAACCAGCCGTAACATTCCCTTAAGCCAAAGACTAATCCAGACTAAGGTCCTACCTCTCGTCGACTCTATGAAGGCTGAGAGAGGTGAGGAAGCTGCAGAAGAAAAGTTAGAAGCTAGCAGAGGTTGGTTCATGAGTTTTAAGGAAAGAAGCCATCTCCATCACATAAAAGTGCAAGGTGAAGCAGCAAGTGCTGATGCAGAAGCTGTAGCAAGTTATCCAGAAAATCTAACCAAGATATTTGATGAAGGTGGCTACACTAAACAACAGATTTTCAATGTAGATGAAACAGCCTTATATTGGAAGGACTTTCATAGCCAGAAAGGAGTGGTCAGAGCCTAGTTTCAAAGCTTCAGAGAACAGGCTCACTCTCTTGTTAGGGGCTAATGCAGCTGGTGACTTTAAGTTGAAATCAGTGCTCATTTACTGTTCTGAAAATCCTAGGGCCCTTAAGAATTACACTAAATCTATTCTGCCTGTGCTCTTTAAATGGAACAACAGAGCATGGATGATAGCATATCTATTTACAATATTGTTGACTGAATATTTTAAGCCCACTGTTGAGACCTGCTCAAAAAAAAAAAAAAAAAAAAAAGATTTGTTTTAATGACAATGTACCTGGTCACCCAAGAGCTCTGATGGAGAAGTACAATGAGATGAATATGAATGATTTTTTCCTGCGTGCTTACACAACATCCATTTTGCAGCCTGTGAACCAAGAAGCCATTTCAACTTAAAAGTCTTATTATTTAAGTAATACACTTTGTATGGCTATAGCTTCCATAGATAGTGATTCCTCTGATGGATCTGGGCAAAGTAAATTGAAAACCTTCTGGAAAGGATTCATCATTCTAGATGCCATTTAGAACATTCGTGATTCATAGGAGGAGGTCAAAATGTCAACATTATTTCCTTCTTTCTATTCTCTTTGTATTTGCTTTGCTCTTCTAATTCCTACAGATGTGAGAATAGGCTACTGATTTGAGATCTTCTTTTTTAGTGCAATTTTATTGAAATATATTCACATACTATACAACCATCCAAAGTGTACATCATTGTTCACAGTATCATCATATAGTTGTGTATTCATCACCACAATTTTTGAACATTTTCATTACTCCGAAAAATAAAAATAAGAATAAAAATCAAAGTAAAAAAGAGCACCCAAAACATCCCATACCCCTCCCCCCATTATTAATTTACTTTTTGTCCCCATTTTCCTACTCATTTGTTCATACACTGGGTAAAGGGAGTGTGAGCCACAAGATTTTCATAATTACACAGTCATATAAGCTATATTGTTATACAATCATTTTCAGGAATCAAGTCTTCCGGGTTGTAGTTCAGCAGTTTCAGGTATTTCCTTCTAGCTATTCCAAAACACTAAAAACTACAAAGGGATATCTTTATGATGCATAAGAATGATATCTAGAATGAACTCTCGACTCTATTTGAAATCTCTCAGTCACTGAAACTTTAATTTGTTTCATTTCTTTTCCCCCTTTTTATCAGGAAAGCTTTCTCAGTCCTACAAAGCTGGGTCCAGGCTCATCCTCGGGAGTCACATCCCATGTTGCTAGGGAGATTTACACCCTTGTGTGTCATGTCCCATGTAGGGGGGAGGGCAATGAGTTTACCTGCCAAGTTGCCTTATAGAGAGAGGCCACATCTGAGCAACAGAAGAGGTTCTCTGGGGGTGATTCTCAGGCACAATTATAAGTCAACTTTGTTTCTCCTTTGCAGTAATAAGCTTCATAAGGGCAAGCCCCAAGATCGAGGACTCAGCCTGCTAAACTGGTAGTCCGCAATGCTTGCAAGAATATCAGGAATTCCCCAGGTGGGGAAGTTTAATATTTCCACATTTCCCCCCAGTCCCTCAAGGGGGCTTTGCAAATACTTTTTATTCTCTGCCCAAATTACTCTGGGATGTATCGGGGCTTCATGCTAACCTGTACAAACCAACCAGAATTCACTCCCTATTCAAGATTCCATGTAATTATGGTGTTTGAGTAAATTGACCATACAAGTTAAATTATATATTATGCTATAGATAATACAGATTTTGCACCAAATAAACATCTCTTCCTTTGGTCTCACATAGAAGCTGAAGTCTTAAAACATAGTCAATATCATCCTTTACGCATTAATCTGATTTACCTTACTCCCAACCAAGTCCATTTCATTTATATCTCTAATTGAAGTCTGATCTCTTTTTCAGCTGTTTTAACAGTTTCTGTATTGGGTAATGCTTACATTCATAGCTGCTGAACTCTGGCTCTGAGTCCCAGGTGCCACACAGACACCCAAAGCTCCAGGGACCAACCAGGTCACACACAAACAGCTCAGAATCTCAAAAAATAGACATAACTGTTACAACTCATGAATAAATATGACTGCTGTAAGAGCTTACAATCTAGGAAACTTTACGTAAGCCTTTCCCTTATAACTCATGCTCCCAGATTCAATTCTCAGAGTTTACCCATTGTTATTAGTCTGTATTAGTGCAGCATTATAATATCTGTCTTTTCATTTCTGGTTTATTTCACTCAACCTACTGTCCTCATGTTTCATTCACTTTGTTGCATACTCACAGCTTCATTCCTTCTTGCTTCTCCCTCATACAATAACATTCTTATATTTGTACATTTAATCACACTCATTGACCACTCTAGGTTTCACTAAGTTATACTGTCCCAGTCTTTATCTTCTGTCTTTCCTTCTGGTGTCATAACAGACCCCTTACCTTCCTCTTTGAACTGTATTCACAGTCATCTTTTTTCAATGTATTTACAATATAGTGCTACCATCACACAGTTTTGTGCTATCCATTTCTATATGTACACAATCAGTCCTCTAGAACATTCTATACTCCTTCATCAAATGCCCGATCTTTACTCTCTTTCTATGTCCTGGTGTCTTCATTTCTACATTCTTCTCCAAACCTCTCTCCTGTCTTTTCCTATCTGTCTGTAGCCCTCCGTTTAGTATTTCCTGTAGAGGAGGTCTCCTGTTCATGAACTCTCTCAGTGTCTATCTTTAAATATTTTAAACTCTCCCTCATTTTTGAAGGACAGTTTTACTGGATATAGAATTCTTGGTTGGCAGTTTTTCTCTATCTGTATCTTGAATACATCATACCACTGCCTTCTCACCTCTATGGTTTCTGCTGAAAGATCTGTACTTAGTCTTATCGAGCTTCTCTTGTATGTGATGGATTGCTTTTCTTTTGCTGCTTTCAGAATTCCCTCTTTCTCTTTGATGTTTGAAAATCTGATTATAAAGTGTCTTGGAGTAGGTCTATTTGGTTCAGTTCTGTTTGGGGTACACTGTGCCTCTTGGACCTGTAATTTTATGTCGTCCATAAAAGTTGGGAAATTTTCATTGATTATTTCCTCTGTTATTCCTTCTGCCTCTTTTCACTTTTCTTCTCTTTCTGGGGCACCCATAACACATATATTTGTGCACTTCATGTTGTCATTCAGTTCCCTGAGACCCTGCTCATACATTTCCATTCTTTTCCTTATCTGTTCCTTTCTGTGCAGGATTTTGGGTGTCCTGTCCTCCATCTCACTGAGTCTTTCTTCTGCCTCTCCAAGTCTGCTGTTGTATGTCTCCATTGGTTTTTCAGCTCTTCTATTGTGGCTTTCATTCCCATAAGTTCTGCCATTTGTTTTTTCAATCTTTTGAATTGTTCTTTATGATCAGGCAGTGTCGTCTTTATAGCCTTCATCTCTTTTGTCACATTCTCTCTCGCTTTGTTGATTTGATTTGAAAGATTTGTTTGAACATCTAAAATTAGTTGTTTCAACTCCTGAATCTCAGTTGAAATGTTAGTTTCTTCCTTTGACTGGGCCATATCTTCCTGTTTCCTGATGTGGCTTGTGATTTTTTGCTGGTGTCTAGGCATTGATTCCCTTGATTGGTTTATTCTGGAGGTTGTTTTCTCTCTTTAGCCTAAGGTTTTCTTGCTGATTGACTTTGATCTCTATCTTTTCTTTTTTTCACTCCCCAGCCAGTTTTCAGATTGGCTCTGCCCCCCAGTCTTCTCCCTAAAATCAGGTACCTAACATGGTGTGCCACAGGGATGGGAGGTAGGCACTGGGCATCCCAGGAAGTTCACTGTTTGTGGTAATACAAATCTACTGGCTTCCAGTGTTGCTCTATTTTCCACCAGCTAGCAAGACCTGGGTTTGTTTTGGGGCCCTGCTTTAACAGTTGGGTCTTCTCTATTTCTCAGCCAAGACAGGGCCAGGTTTCTGTACAGGGTGTGTAGACCAGCTCCTGTGTTGCTAAGAAAGGATCCTTGCACTTTCTGGACTGTCCAGCAGATGATGCTGTTTGGTAACTTGATCATCCTCAGAGGCTGCTCTGCCTTGGAACACAGCCAGGCTGAAACTGCAGGACAACTATGCCCTCACTCTGCTGGCCAGTCTGGCTTGATGTGGGGTTCTCCCTGTGGTGAAGCACTCCTCCAGCTGACTCAGCACTCCAGCTGTCCCCAAGGCAAGGAAACAGCTACCATCTGCTGCTTTCCTCAAGGGTGGATGAAGGGCTTTCAGACCCAGGGCTGAAAATGCGTCTCTGTCCATGTTTTCTTAGTTTCTTTGTCCCTCACTGATCTGGGACTTGAAATGTCCTCCCCTGTACACTGGGTCTTCAAACAGTGAGGGTATTTTTCACTGCTGTGAGATTTTAAAATCTGTGTCCCTGGTGGGAGGGGTCCCACATGGAGACTGAGTGAGGGGGAGGGGAGACTACTGGCTGGTCTGGGACAGAAAATTCCTACCTCATATTTCTTCTCTTGCTTCAATTCAGCATTTGCAGGGTCCTTCTCCAGTCTATATCCTCCTCCAGAGTCTCAAACACTTCAGAATTGTCCTTTTTTTAATTGACTCTCTGGAGAGAAGTTTTCAGTAGCTGTTTACATTGCCATGTTGATGACATCACCTTCATTGTGGTTTTAATTTCCATTTCCCTGATGATACAAGATATTGAGATTTTTTTATCTTCATCTGCATTTCTTTTTTTTTTCTTTTTTTTTTTGGCTTTTATAAAAAGGGGGGTTTATTTGGCTATACAGTTACAGTCTTAAGGCCATAAAGTGTTCAAGGTAACACATCAGTAATCAGGTACCTTCACTGGAGGATGGCAAATGCTGTCCAGAAAACCTCTGTTAGCTGGGAAGGCACGTGGCTGGCGTCTGCTCCAAAGTTCTGGTTTCAAAATGGCTTTCTCCCAGGACATTCCTCTCTAGCAAGCTTGCTCCTCTTCAAAACAGTCACTCACAGCTGTACTCCATTTAGTCTCTTTGAATCAGCACGTTTATATGGCTCCACTGATCAAGGCCCACCCTGAATGGGTGGGGCCATGCCTCCATGGGAGTATCCCACCAGAGTCACTACCCACAGCTGGGTGGGGCACATCTCCATGCAAACAACCTAATTCAAACGTTCCAACTTAATCCCCACTATTCTGTCTGCCCCACAAGATTGCATCAAAGAATATGGCTTTTTCTGGGGGACATCATACATTCAAACTGGCACAATTACCAAATCTGCTCTTAAGCAATGAGTGACAGAATCAAGATGCATAATGTCTTAACAGAATGAAACCAATAAAATTTAAGTTTTAACAGCGTTAAAAAAATATATCCTGATTTTCATTTTTTAAGAAATCAATTGCACTTCCACAGTGGGGGGGAGACCTTGGATTTACAGAAGCTCATGTGAAGAAGATGTTGGTATTTTAGTTGATTACTAAAGAAATCAACTAATATTGAAACTAATAGAAATATTAAAGACTCTGTAGGGGATGTCATTTGTAAGCCAGGGGCATGTATGCAGTTTGTGGAGCATCCAGAAAAGGGCAATGGTAACATGATTATTACAGCTTCAGAGGTGTCAGGTAGAAAGTGTTCTTTCTAGTACCTGAAGGCAAGCATTACCAATAACTATAGGTTGCAAAGGCATATCCTGATTCAGTTGGAAGAAAGGTTCTTCTATAAACCAGGAACTATATGAACCGCTGTAAAGAAATAGAATTGTTCACAGTTTTGCAGAAAGGAAACCTAACTCTCACAGCAGTATCAAGATAGAACTATTTAGGACAGTGATATCAAATTGTCTCTAAGTACTCTTTCACTGAAAGTGAAAGGTGAGATGATATTTCCTAGCCATTTTATGAAAGGTATTTCTGCATTGGGTTGAAGATTGCATAAGTAGACCTCCAAGGTCATTTTCAATGCCAAAATTCTTTGTTCCTAGGACATCTTTATTAAATAGCATTGTGAATCAAATATAGCTTCTGTTGACTCATGGCCATTACTATGAACATCATCTCATTAATTTGGACTGAAATTACTAGCTTTTTACTGCATTTCTTTTTAAAAATAAAGTATCTGTTCTAATAGTTTGAACATTTTAAATTGAGTTTTGTATTATTATTGAGTTATATTGGAGTTATTGTTACATTGTTATTATTTATTTACAAGAGTTATTTGTATATTCAGGATAAAAATTCTTTAGCCAAAATAGTGTCTCCAAGTTTGTGGCTTGCTTTTTCATTTTTGTAACAATTTCTTTCAAAAAGGAGATGTTTTCAACTTTAATGAATTCTTTGCCTATTCCAAGTTCACGAAGATTTTCTCCTATGTTTCTCCCTAGAAGTTTTATAGATTTAGCTCTTACATTTAGGTCTATGACCCATATTTCATTTTTGGGTATGGTATGAAATATGGGTCATGGTTCAATTTCTTCCTTGTGGGGATCCAGCCATTCCAGCATCATCTATTGAAAATACTATCTTTCCCCCGATAAATTATTTTGGCATCTTTGTTTGATATCATTTGATTCAACATTTGTGAGTCTATTTTGTGGATTCTCTTTTCTGGTCCACTGATCTATATGTCTATTCATATGCCAATACCACACTGTCTTGATTTTTGTACTATTATAGTAAGTTTTAAAATCAGGTAGTATAAGTTATCTAACTTTGTTGTTCTTTTTCAAAATTATTCTGACTATTCTGGGTCCTTTGCATTTCCATATAAAATTTTTAAATCAACCTGTCAATTTCTAGAAAGAAGTCTTTTGGGGTGTTTTTTTTTTTTTTTAGAATTTCATTGAATTGCTGGATCAGTTAGGGAAGAATTGCCCTCTTGAAATGAATCTTTCACTCCATGACCATCCTGTGTGTAAGATTGAATCATGTACCCCAACCAAAGGCATGTTCTTAATCTTAATCCCCTTTCCTGCAGGTGTGAACCCTTTTGTAAATAGTATCTTTGAATATGTTAATATGAGTGAGGGTATGGACACATATGTGAATAGGAATCTTGGAAGATTCTATTTAGTTTTTGTTAAATTGAATCAGGGTGGGTCATAATCTGAATGACTGGAGGCCATATAAAAAGGAAATTCAGATGACTGAGCAGGAGAAGTAGAAGGAAGAAACCAGAAAGGATGGAAATGAAATAAAGCCCAGGAGAAGACTAAGGACATTGCCATTTGACAGAGGAACACTACCAAGTCTGAGAGAAAGCATGGCCTTGCCTATGTGTTGATTTTGGACTTCTAGCCTCCAAAGTGTAAGCCAATAAATTATTGCATTTAAGCCAACAATATATTGTCTAGTATTTGTCATAGCAGCTCTGGACAACTAAGACACTCTCCTTGATTATTTGACCAAAAACAAAAAGTTCCTTTCATTTCTTTTCCTGCAGATTTAATTAGAATCCTTAGTGAGACATCAGTAAGGACACAAGAAAATATTTAACAGGTACACAGATTCTCACATGATATAGGTTTGTCCCTAAAGAGAGAGAAATGGGCTGACTTTGGGATAGTATTATTGGTAAGCCTCAGGGTAGATTTAATCTTTTGAAATGTCCAGATTTTGATGCTGTATTGACATTGCATTGGATATTTACTGGTAGGTCGGCAACTTCTTTCATGAAAGGATAAGGTGAAGAAAGATTTAAGCAACAAAGGGAAAAATTTTAGTCATTTAGCAAAAAGAAATGAATTTGCACTTATATGATTAAGAATTTTACTACAATAAAGTACTATAAAATCACTGATGAACTAGAAAATTCAACGTAATTTAAAAATTTTAAATGCATTTTTTTTTTAAGTTTTTAGAAAAATTTTTCAATCTTGCCTCAGAAATAATGCTTTTGCCTCAGTGGGTTCATTTCCCTATGGTGCGTTTGGATTGCGAAGATTTGAAAACAGGCCTAACAAATAAGGCAAGATCCTTTGCAAGCATATTGTTAAATGACATAGCATCAAAACATAGAAAAGAAAATGAATGGTAAGTAGAATTAATTGCCAACCTCAGAATTATAGAACTCAAAAATATTTTGCTAATAATAACTCTTAAAAAAACAGATTAAAATATGTGTATTTAAAATTTTTCCTCTATCATGCCTACTAACAAGGTTCGTTTGTAGTCTTATTGGGCTGGGTGCTTTTCATTGTGATTATTTGAGATTAGTTTTAAGGCAACTTGGATTTTAAAACAAAAAACTTGAAATACACCTGTATTTGGATACAAGTTGCATGATAATGCAAAGATCATAGGTTTTCTGTGATATTTGGAAGATCTGGGATCATTCTTGACCTCAGTAGTTACTTGTTGGGTGATCTAGCTTTTCTCATCTGTAAAATGGAAACAATAATATCCAATTTTCAGGGTGGTTATAAAATTGGATTTATAAACTAGTTGGCTGTTAGCTGAATGTGTCATGTGAATGTGTTTTACTTGTCTTGCATTGTATTATATTTTGTTTAAACAAATTTTGAATTTGTTATCAACATTTCAAAATTTGAGGATTTCACACACATAAAAAATCCAAATTTCTTATTTCTCTTGAAAAAGTGGGAAGACCATTGGGCCCACAATGGTAAATGAAGCTGAGTATCAGCTTACCCTTTTACAGGGAATATGTCCTCTCATCTGCTTACCCAGTGCTTGGCTAACTCATTGTCCAACTCACTCTGACTCCCTTGTTACCTATCTGACTCTCTAAAGGGATTTGAGTTTGTACTTCTGTAAAAAATAAAACTAATATATGTATATAGCATCAAGCATAGTACCTGGCACGTGTTACTCAAAAAATGTTACCTATTGTACTTATTTTCTCAGAGAATGTGAGAAAATTATATAATTTGGAATCTGAAAGACCTGAATTTGAATCCAGACTTTGCCATTAACTATTTCCATGACTTTGGGAAAGTTACCTGAGCCTCAGTTTTTGGCTATGCCAACTGTGAAAAAAGATATCTCCTTTGTAGGGTTAATATAAGGACCAAAGATAACATTGGTAAAGCATCTAACACTGTGACTGGCATAGAATAGACACCCAATAAAGGGAGTTGTAATGTCAATAAATTTTTTAAATAGAGAAACAAATATATTACTTATAGAAACTCAAGTATTTATCAGACATACTAGTTTCAAAAGTATATTACACAAAAAATAACAAAGATGGTAAAGTATTAGACACTATCCCTTTCTTGAGAGTCTAACAATCTTATTGAAAAGACCAATGGTAATGTCATAGCTAATCTAAAAGTGATTTATGTTTACTATGACTTTTTTTTTTTTTTTTTGCTATTTATTTTTGGAGTATCTGTGGTTTTACTGGAAAAGTCTATTACTTCCAACAAAACTGTATCTTAATGTAAACCCTTGGTATAAGAGTAACCAAGCTGTCAGTTTCCTCTACCTAGCTCATTTTTTTCAATAGATTTTTTTAATTTTTAATTTTTTATGCAATTTATTGAGATATTTTCATTACTCCAAAGAATAAAAATAAAAATAAGAATAAAAATAAAAGTAAAAAGGAAAACCCAAAACATCTCATACTCCTTTTTCCCCCTTATTATTCATTTACTTTTTGTCCCTCTGTTTTCTACTCATCTGTCCATACACTGGATAAAGGGAGCGTGAGCCACAAGGTTTTCACAGTCACACAGTCACACCGTATAAGCCATATAATTATACGATCATCTTCAAGAATCAAGGATACTGGATTGCAGTTCAGCAGACTCAGGTATTTCCTTCTAGCTACTTGAATACACTAAAAACTGCAAAAGAACATCTATATCATGCATAAGAATAACCTCCAGAATGACCTTTCAAATCCATTTGAAATCTCTCAGCCACTGAAACTTTATTTTGTTTCATTTCTCTTCCCCCTTTTGATCAGGAAGGCTTTCTTAATCCCACAGTGGTAGGCCCAGGCTCATCCCTGGGAGTCCTGTCCCACGTTGCCAGGGAGATTTGCACCCATGGGAGTCTTGTCCCATATAGAGGGCAGGGTAGTGAGTTTGCCTGCCAAATGGGCTTAGAGAGAGACAGCCCACATCTGAGCAGAAGGAGTTCTCTGGGGGTGCTCAGGCACAATTATAAGTACGCTTAGCCTCTCCTTTGGAATACAAGCTTCATAAATGCAAGCCTCAGGATCGAAGGCTTGGCCTACTGCAGTCTCTACCTAGTTCATTTTAAAATTCCTTCCTGTTTAAATTCCATATACTTGATATAGATAGCATCAAAAGGAGAAAAAGTGTGCCACTAGGTTAAGGAGAAGGTCATTAAAGAGCAATTCACTTACTTCACAGTTTGGTTTAGCACTGCCTGGGTCACCTTGCTCTTAATCATTTTACTTGCCTTCTTTTTTTTTGCTATGTATGTCTCTCCCCAAGGGTCTCAGATTCTACTCCAGCAAGGCAAAAATTCTCCAGGAGGATCATCTGCGTTTTTGCATTGTCCACGTAATTGCATCCCTGCTATATTTTTGAGAATCAAGAATTGACTACATAGTGGGAAGATGGCAGAGTAGGATGCTCCAGGGTTAATATTCTCTGCCAGAACAACTATTAAACAGGCAGAAACTGTCTGAAACCACTATTTCAAAACTCTGGAGTCCAGTAGAACAATGTATAGCATCCAGGGAAGAGTGGGAGGAAGAGGCTGGTAAATTATAATAAAGACTAGAAGGGAAATTACTCTCTCCAAGCTGCAAACTGCAGTTTACCAGCACCCACCTCCCACTCTTGCAGCAGACCGCTATGGGGTACGGCCCTTGACTAGCACCCTAGAGACAAAAAGGAACACAAATTTCCACTTCTCCAAAATCAGGGGTGGATACATGATCACTGACCATGGCTTTTCATTAATGACTTTGGATCACTGGGGGTCTGCCCCAGACAAAGGTTGCTTAAAGATGCTACACTTCTGAAAAGCTGTGGGGTCAGTTCAAGGACTGTCTTTGCTGGGCAGGTCAAGAAAGTGCACTTTTGGGGAACAATGGAAGATGTTTCTGGTACACTTCCAGATCCCTTCCCTAGGGCAGTTTGGAGCAGGTCTGTTCCTTCTTCAAGGGTCTCTGGCCTTGTTCCAGCTGGGAAAGACTGACTTTGGAAACTTCTCTCTGGTGTTTTTTTCCTTCTAGGCATAAAACAGCTTGAGACTGACAGTGAAAGCAGGTTTTACCTGCTTTAAACACCAGGAAGAGGGAGACGGTCTATCTCCTGGGAAATAGAGGGGGCCTTCAAATTCCTGTAAACAAGGGAACTTCAAAGCATCTAACAAGCACAAGGCTAGGACCAGACACAGGTCCAGAGAAGACAGAGAGAGCCCTGCACTTTGCATTTGCCTTGGGGGAACTTTCCTGATAGGAGGGATGGCACTCAAGAAAATCTCTGCCATATTACCATGTATTAAAAAATCAAGAAACAGACATTTCAGGAAATAAATCCCAGAGTTAACATTTAAAAATATTCAAATGTACAGTGTGCAACAAGAGTACAAGACAAATAAAGAAACAGGAAATGATGGCTCATCAAAAGGAAGAGGATAAAAATCCAGAATACACCATTGAAGAAGACCAGACTGTGGACACACTAAACAAAGATGTTTTAAAAAATGATATTAAAAATGCTGAAACAGATAAAGAAAAATACACAGAAAGAACTAAAGGATATCAGGAAAATAATGAATGAGCAATATGAGTCTTAGTAAAGAGACAGAAATTTTAAAAAAGGGACCAAACAGAAATTTTAAAAAGGAACCAAACAGAACTACTGGAGTCGAAGACCACAGTAACTGAAATGAAAAATTCCCAGGATGGCTTCAGGGGCATGTTGGAGCTGGCAGAAGAAAGAATAAATGAACTGGAAGACAAGTCAATTGAAATGAGTCAGGCTGAGGAGCAAAAAGAAAAAATACTGATAAAAAGCAAAAATAGCCTAAGACACCACTGGACACAATCAAGCAAACAATACCAATATATGCATTAAGGAAGTCCCAGAAGAAGGAAAAAGAGAGAAAGAGGCAGACAGAATAGTCCAAGAAATAATTATAGAGAACTTCCCAAATTTAGCAAAAGATGCACAAAAACATGCACATCCAAGAAGCCCAGAGAACACCAAACAGGATAAACAGTGATTTAAAGCAGCATAAAGCAATAAAGATCTCCAGTAAAAGTAACTATTTGGGTAATTATAAATGCCAGTTTTATTGTATTGTGTTTTTTTATGATATATAACTCCACCTCTTACTTTCTACAGGTGCTAAAATTCAAATGCATAAAAAGTAATGATAAAACTAGTTTTGGACATGCAATGTACAGAGATTGCATGGGATTGCATGCAATTTACAGAGATAAACAGTAACAAGTAAAAAAAAAAGGTGAGCTGACTGAGGGGTATGCATATGTTATTGAAGTCAAGTTGATATCAAACCAAATATGATTATTATATATTTTAGGTTGTTAAATTGTTACCACAAGGAAAACATATGAAAAATATATTCAGATAGAAAAGAGAAGTAACTCAATATGGTACAACACACAAAAAAATCAAATAAATATAAAAGTAGGCATTAACAGAAGAATTGGAGGGGGGAGGCATAAGGCTTAAAATGACTAACAGAATGGCAGAAGAAAGTCAGACATTATCAGTAGTACATTTTTTAAAATGTAAATTGATTAAACTGTCCAGTTAAAAGGCAGAGCTTGACATAATGGATAAAAAGCATGACCCAACTATATGTTGTCTATAAGAGACTCAGTTAAATCCACAGACACAAGTAGGTTGAAGGTGAAAGGATGGAAAAAATATACCATGCAAATAGTAACCACGTGAGAGCTGGAGTAGATATACTAATATCAGATAAAGTAGCCTTTAAGTCAAAAATGGTTACCAAGAACAAAGACAGTCATTATATACTGATAAAGGGGTCAAGTCAACAAGAAGATGTAGCAATTATAAATATAGATGCACCTAACAGTAGAGCCCAAAAATATATGAATACTGAGGGATTAGAAGGGAGAAATTGATGGTTTACGTTAATAGTAGGAGACTTTAATGCACCACTTTCAAGAATGGATAGAACATCTAGACAGAAGATCAATAAGGAAATATAGGACATGAACAATAATCTAAATCAATTAGACCTAAAAGACATATATGGAACACTACACCTAACAACTACAGAATACACATTATTCTTGAGTACATATGTATCATTCTCCAGGATAAACCATATGTTAGGTCACAAAACAAGTATTGATAAATTTAAAAATACTGAAATCATACAATGTATCTTCTCCAAACACAAAAGAATGAAGCTAGAAGTCAATAATGGGGAGAAATGGAAACTTCACAAATATGTGGCAATGAAACAACCTACCCTTAAACAACTAATGGGTTAAAGAGGAAATCACAAGGGAAATTAGGATATATGTGAAGGCAAATGAAAATAAAATTATAACATATTAAAATTTATGGGATGCAGCAAAGATAGTGCTGAGAGGGAAATTGTACCTCTAAATGCTTACATTATGAAAGAAGAAAGATTTCAAATCAGAGCCCTAACCTTGAAACTGAAAGAATTAGAAAAAGAAGAGCAAAATAAAACCAATAGAATCAGAAGAAAGGAAATAACAAAGATAAGAGTGGAGATAAATGAAATAGAGAACAAAAAACAGTAGAGAGAATCAACAAAACCAAAACCAGTTCTTTGAAAAGGTCAATAAAATTGACAAACCTTTAGCTAGACTGACAAAGAACAAAAGAGGGCATGAATAAATAAAATTGGAAAAGGAAAAGGGACATTGCTACTGAAATTACTGAAATAAAAAGGACTATAAGAGGATATTAGGAACAACTGTATGCCAAAAGATAGATAACCTAGATGAAATGGAAAATTCTTAAAAACACACAAACTACCTACACTGACTCAAGAATAAACAGAAGATCTCAACAAACCAATAATTGATAGAGATTGAATCAGTAATAAAAACCTTCCAACAAAGAAAAGCCCAGAACCAGATCATTTTACCGGGGAATTTTGACCAACATTCCAAGAAAGCTTAACACCAATCCTGCGCTTTCAAAAAATTGAAGAGGAGGGAATACTTCTCATACCAAAGCCAGATAAAGATAACTCAAGAAAGGAACATTACAGACCAATATCTTTTATGAATATAGATGCAAAAACTTCCTTAACAAAATACTAGCAAACCCAATTCAACAGCAAATTAAAAGAATTATGCATGATGATCAAGTCAGATTTATCCCTGATATGCAAGGATGGTTCAATGTAAAAAAATCAATTAATGTAATACACCACACTAACAGAATGAAGGAAAAAAACACATGACCATCTCAATTGCTGCAGAAAAGGTATTTGACAAAATCCAGAACCCCTTCTTATTCCTAGTTTTCAAACACTTTGTCAACTAGGAATAGAAGGAATCTTCCTTGGCATGGTAAAGGGCATATATGAAAAACCCACAGCTAATATCCTGCTTAATGAAGAAAGTCTGTAAGTTTTCCTTCTAAGATCAGGATGCCCAGTGTCACCACTGTTATTCAACATTATTTTAGAAATTCTTGTTAGAGCAATTAGGCAAGAGAAAGATATAAAAGGCATTCAAGTTGGAAAGGAAGAAATAAAACTTCCCTATTTGCAGATGACATAATCCTATCTACAGAAAATCCTGAAAAATCCACAACAAAGCTCCTTGAGCTAATATGTGAATTCAGCAAAGTGGTAGGGTACAAGATCAACACTCCCAAATCAGTAGTGTTCCTATACACTAGCAATGAGCAATCGGAAGAAGAAATCAATGAAAAAATAATTCCATTTATAATAGCAAAAAAAGAATCAAATATCTAGTAATAAATGAAACCAAGATTGTCAAGGACTTGTACATACAAAACTATGAAACACTGCTAAAAGAAATCAAAGAAGACCTAAATAAATAGAAGGACAATCCATGTTAGTAGATTGGAAGACTAAGTAGTGTTAAGATGTCATTTCTACCCAAAGCAATTTACGGTTTCAACAGCCTTCTTTGCAGAAATGGAAAAGCCAACAATCAAATTTGTATGGATGGGTAAAGAGACCCAAATAGCCAAAGCCATTTTAAAAATAATAATGAATTTGGAGGCATCACACTTCTGATCTTAAAACGTGTTACAAAGTCAGAGTAATCAAAACAGCATGGTACTGGTACAAGGACAGACATATAGACCGATGGAATCGAATTAAGTGCCTGGAAATCAACCCTCACATTTATGGCCAAATGCTTTTGACAAGAGGGCAAAGACCACTCAATTTGGGAAGAATAGTCTCTTCTACGAATGGTGCTGGGAAAACTGGATATCCATATGCAAAAGAATGAAGAAGGACCCCTGCCTCACACCCTATACAAAAATTAACTCAAATAGATGAAAGACCTAAATATAAGAGCCAGAACTCTCAACCTCCTAGAAGAAAACATAGGGAAGCATCTCTATAGTACCTTGTGTTAGGCAATGGTATTTTAGACTTTACACCCAAAGCACCAGCAATAAAAGAAAAAATAGGTAAATGGGACCTCATCAAAATTAAAAACTTTTGTTCCTCAAAGGACTTGATCATGAAAGTAAAACAAAAACCTACACAATGGAGAAAATATCTGATAAAGTTTTAATATCCAGAATATATAAAAAATATCCTCAACTTAAAAACGAAAAGACAAACAACCCAATTAAAAAATGGGCAAAGACTTGAATAGATATTTCTCCAAAGAAGATAGACAAATGACCAGAAAGCACATGAAAAGATGCTTAACATCATTAGCCATTAGGGAAATGCAAATCAAAACCACAATGAGATATTATCTCACATCCACTAGAATGGTTAGTATTGAGAAAGCAACACCACAGAAACTTGAAAGTATTGGAGAGGATGCAGAGAAATAGGAAACTCATTCATTGCTGGTGGCAATGTAAAATGATGCAGCTGCTGTGGAAGTCAGTTTGGCAGTGTCTCAGAAAGTGAAGTATAGAATTACTATATGACTCTGCAATCCTGCTACTTGGTATATACTCAGAAGACTGAAAGCAGGGTCTCGAATAAATATTTGCACGTTTATGTTTATAGCAGCATTATTCACAATTGCCAAAAGATAAAAGCAAGTTTCCATTACGTGATGAATGAATAAATATAATGTGGTATATACATACAATGGAATATTATTCAGCTGTAAAAAACAATGAAGTACTGATACATGTGACAACATGGATGAAACTTGAATACATCATGTTGAGTTAAATAGGCCAGATGCAAAAAACAAATATTTTATGATTTCACTGATATGAAATCATTAGAATAAGCAAACAGGTTTAGAATCTAGAATATAGGTTACCTGGGAATGGGGTGGGGATAGGGAATAGAGAGTTAAGACTTAAATTGTGCAGTGTTCTTATTTGGAATGATAGAAATATTTTGGTGGTGAATTGTAGTGATTGTAGCAGAACATAATGAACATAATTAACAGCACTTAAATATACATCTGTGGTTAAAGTGGAAATGTTAAGTTATTTGATAATAGAATAAATTAAAAAAATCATGAAACTGCACTACTGAATCAGTGACTATAAATTATGGACTATAATTAATAGTACAATTATAAAAATGTGCTTTCATCAATTATAAAAATGTACCACATAATGCAAGATGTTAATAATAGGGTAGTATGTGAGAATCCTGTGTTTTATGCATGATTGTTGTGTAAATGCACAATTTTTGTAATAAAATTTTTTTAAAAAGAATTCACTACAAAGTCCTATATGATCTTACTTCTTCTTACCTCTCCAATTTCCTCTTCTGCATTATCCCTTGTATTCATATTGGCTTTTTTTTGGCCATTCCTAGAATATGCAAAGCTTATTGCTACCTCAGGGCCTTTCCCCTTGCAGTTTTTCTTCCCAGAATGCTCTTTTCGTGATATTTGCATGACTCACTGTTTTCTTCTCTCACCTTAAATATCACCTCCCTAGAAGAGGCCTTCTCTGGCCAGTTAAAAAAATAGTAGCCCCTCTCCCATGCTCCATTATTCTTTATCCCTTTACCTTTATTTTCTTTGTAGCAGTTTTTACTACCTAACATTGTGTTATATATATATGTGTGTGTTTTTTTTTTTCCCTATCCTGAACTTGAATGTTAAGCTTTGGACTTGTTTACTACCATATCTCCAATGCTTAAAACTTTACCTATAAGTTGTAGGTATCCAATTATTTATTAAATGGTTGAATGACTAAGTGTAATAGTCCATGTAATATAGATGAATACTGCATGCTCCAAAATTTATTTTTAAAATTCACTTACCTCTTTTTGTTTTTGCACCCAATTTTCCTGATTTTTCTAGTAATAATAGTGTGACAGTACAGATAGTACAAGATACAGGAAAAAACTCTATGAAATGTACCTTTAGTTGAATAATGGCTATTAGTTACCTAGTTCATACATACATACAGAGGATATCCCAAGAGAATGTTAGGCTTTTAAAAAATGTGTGTAAGGGTTTGATTCTTTCACCTACTGTAGAACAATTTTTCACAAAAGACACTAATAATAATAATTCAAATAATGATTATAGTTACCAATAAATAGGAATATACTCTGTGCTAGGCCCTTTACATTCATTATTACATTACAACAATCCCACAAGATGAATGTTAATAACTTGATTTTACAGATGAGAAAACTGAACCTGAGTTCACAAAGCTAGCAGCAGCTGAAGTGCGATTAAGATTTCTGGCTGCCTAATCCAAAGTGTGCTCTATGTCATACTGGCTATTAAGAGGGTGAAAGAGATCAATAGAAAAATATTTAAATATGCCACAATTTCATGTGAAAATATTACTTTAATTTTATGTATTTTATAGATGTATGATGGATTATATTTGATAAGTTGAGCTTAAATATTTTAAGATATTTTAAAATTATGTTCAGGATATCACAATTCCCATTTGATAATAATCATAACACATTTATTGAGTATGAGATAACATTAATTACCATAACTATCATAAAGCAGAGTATTATGTCAGTATTTGCAGTGAATTTGAAGCAATTAAAGACCACGCATTAAAAGTTCCTGAGACGACAGAAGAGATGATGGAGCTGATGGGTTATGTAGAAAACGCCCGAACTGTAGGAATTCATGAATTGATTTTAAGGATCAAGGTAAGAGTCTTTTAATTTCTATATATTTTTAAATAATTTTAAAATTATGAAATGCTGCATTTATATAGAAAATTTCTAAAACATATAGATAAGTAGTTATAAAGCAAGGATCTATGTTGCCACCACCCAGGTCAAGAAATAGGATATTTGCTAGCACCTCAGAAGCCCTCTGCATATACTTTTTGATCACACTCCCTCACCCCTGCCCTCCCCTAGAGGTTCTCACTTGATTTTTACAGTAATCATATCTTGGTTTTCCTTTAGATTCACCAACTATGTGTACATCCTTAAACAACATATCTTAAAAATGTTTTTTCTTTTAGAGTTTCTACATTTAATGATATACTTATGCCTTCCCCAGCACAAGATTATATACATATTCACCTGTATTTTATTCTTTGTTTAAAAAACTTTTAACAATGTGAAATATGGTACACATATGGAAAATTGCATAAGACATAATTGTATAAATTAAAAAGTTATAAAGTGAATACCTAGTAATTACCATCCAGGGAAAGAAATAGAACCATACCAACACCCTAGAAGCCCTTCACAATCCCCTGCCCTTTTCTAGATTTGAGCACTATTCTGACTTTTTAATAATGTCTTAGTTTCTTAGCTGCAGAGACAAATCCATACAATGAGTTGGTTTAACAACAGGAAATTACTGGCTCATGTTTTCTAATGCTAGAAGGCCTGGCTCTTCCCGGAGTTGGTGTTATTTTAGCTGGCCTGCAATCTTTGAAATTCCCTGGCTTTTCTGTCACATGGCAATGCACGTGGTGGCCCCTTCTCCTTTCTCTTTCAGTTTCTGTTGCTTCCAGATCCTGCCTGCATCATGTGGCTTCTTTTTCTGTGTCCAATGTCCTTTGCTTACAGAGACTTCAGCCATACTGGATCAAGGCCCACCTTCATTCAGTTTGGGTGCACCTTAACAAATAACACTTCAAAAGTCCTATTTACAAATGGGTTCACACCCCCAGGACCAAGAGTTGGGACCTGAATATGCCTTTTGTGGGTGACCTGATTCAGTCCCCAACAAGTAATCACTCTCTTGCTCCTCTTTATGGTTTTAGTATCTAAAATTGCATTCTTAAGTAATAGTTTATTTTTGTCTGATTTTGAGTTTTACATAAATGGAATCGTATTGTTAATATTCTTTTGTGTCTTATCAGCATTATGTGAGTAATATTGCTGTTCAATAACTGTAGCTTATTTTCATTGCTGCCTAGTATTCCATTGTATACAATGGTTTATTTTTTTTATTTTACTGTTGATAGGTATTTAGGTTGTTTCTACTTTTGATATTAAGAGTAATGCTGCTGGGAGAAATCCTGGTGCATATATTCATGTGTTTCTCCCAGGTGTTATGGGATAGGTTTCTCTTCACCTTTACTAGCTAAGGCAAAACTCTTTTCCAAAGTGGTTCCAATTTTATGCTCCTATCAACAGTGTGCAACAGTTCCTGTTATTTTATATTTTTACTCTTACTTGGTATTGTCAGATATTATAAGTTTTGCCAGTATGCTGGGTGGTGGCACATTGTATTTTTAATTTGGATTTCTCTGAATACAAATGAGTTTGAACTGTTTATATGTGCTTATCGGCCATTGGGAGTTCCTCTTTTGTGAAATGCTGGTACATGTCTTTTGCCCATTTTTCTTTTGGATTGTGTGCCTTTTTCTTACTTATTTGTAGTAGCTTTTTTTTGTTTTAATTTTAAACTTTTTATTTTGAAATACTTTCAATCTTACAAAACAGAGAACTCTAACATACATCTATCCTCTCAGATACCCAGATCCACCAGTTTTTAAATTTCCAAATCCTTCTATCCATCAATCCATCTATCTGTTTTCTGAACTTTGAGAAAGATGTTTCTTCCAGTTCTTGCTGTTTGTTCAGTTTTATGTGGGAGGATGGAGCCATGAAGCATCTCACTTTGTCATCTTGATTGGGTGGGACCAGTGGTTTTTAATCTACTATTGATAAGGGTCTTTTGCTTGACTTTGTAATTTGTTTTAACTTTCTGGTGGTGTTTTTGATGAACAGAAGTTCTAAATTATAATGCAATCAAACAGATTACTTTTTTATTTATGGCTAGTGCTTTTTTTTTTTTTTTTTTTAATCATCATTTTATTGAGATATATTCACATACCACGCAGTCATACAAAACAAATCGTACTTTCGATTGTTTACAGTACCATTACATAGTTGTACATTCATCCCCTAAATCAATCCCTGACACCTTCATTAGCACACACACAAAAATAACAAGAATAATAATTAGAGTGAAAAAGAGCAATTGAAGTAAAAAAGAACACTGGGTACCTTTGTCTGTTTGTTTCCTTCCCCTATTTTTCTACTCATCCATCCATAAACTAGACAAAGTGGAGTGTGGTCCTTATGGCTTTCCCAATCCCATTGTCACCCCTCATAAGCTACATTTTTATACAACTGTCTTCAAGATTCATGGGTTCTGGGTTGTAGTTTGACAGTTCCAGGTATCCACCACCAGCTACCCCAATTCTTTAGAACCTAAAAAGGGTTGTCTAAATTGTGCGTAAGAGTGCCCACCAGAGTGACCTCTCGGATCGTTTTGGAATCTCTCTGCCACTAAAGCTTATTTCATTTCCTTTCACATCCCCCTTTTGGTCAAGAAGATGTTCTCCGTCCCACGATGCCGGGTCTACATTCCTCCCCGGGAGTCATATTCCACGTTGCCAGGGAGATTCACTCCCCTGGGTGTCTGATCCCACGTAGGGGGGAGGGCAGTGATTTCACCTTTCAAGTTGGCTTAATGGCTAGTGCTTTTTGTGCCTTGTTTAAGAAATCGTTTCCTACAGAGGATCACTAGTATATTTTCTTATATCCTCTTCTAGAAGCTGCTTAGTTTTGCCTTTCATGTTTAGGTTTTCAAGCCTCCTGGAATTTTACTGTTGTGAATGATGTGAGATAGAGATCCAATTTTATTTTTTTCTATATAGATGTAAAGTTTTGTATTTTAAAAAAGATCATCCCTTTCCTACTGCTTTGCAGTGCCATCTCTATAATTTATCAAGTATCCATATATGTGTTGTCCTTGAAGCATTCTCCTCTGCTCCCTTGGTCTTTTTGTCTAAACTTGTATCAACACCACACTCAATTACAATTGCTTTATAATAAGCGTTGATACCTGGTCAAACATGTTCTCTCATCCTATTCTTCATTAAGTTTCTTGTGTATTCTTGGCCTTCAGCATTTCTGTTTGAATTATGGAGTCAACTTTTCAAAGTTTTGATTGAAATAGCTCTGAATTGATAATAAATATAGAGAGAATTAGCATTTTTACAATATAAATTTTAGAATCAGCTTTTCACATCCTATAACAAACCTTTGGGATTTTGATGGGAATGCATTGAATTGAGTGTGAGGAGAATTGACACATTTACAATATGGAGTCTTCCAATTCATGGTAATCTTTTATTTATTTATCACTTCTTTAACACCTCTTAATGTTTTATAATTCTCTCTCTAGAGACAATCCTTGTTTATGGATTTGAAGACTAAATATTGTTAAGATGTCAGTTCTATCCAAAGTGATTTACTGATTCCACTCAATCCCAATCAAAATTTCCAAAATGCTTTTTGCTAAAACGGAGAAGCCAATCATCAAATTTATATGGAAGGGTAAAGGGCCCCAAAAAGCCAAAAGTATTTTGAAAAATAAGAATAAAGTTGGAGGACTCACACTTACCATCTTACTACTGTCATTACTACTGTGTCATTACACAGTAATCAAAACAGCATGGTACTGGCACAAGTACAGATATACAGGCCAAAGGAATAGAATTGAGAGTCAGAAATAAACCCTCACATTTATGGCTAAATGATTTTTGACAATGGGGCGAAGTCCACTCCATTGGGATGAATAGTCTCTTCAACAAATGGTGCTGGGAAAACTGGATATCCATTTGCAAATGAAAGGAGGACCCCTACCTCATACCTTATACAAAAATCAACTCTAAATGGATCAAAGACCTAAATATAAGAATCAGAACTATCAGCTTCTGAGAAGAAAACTTAGGGAAGTATCTTCAGGACCTTGTGTTTGGCAATGGGTCTTTGGACTTTACACCCAAAGCACATGCAACAACAAAAAAAAGTAGGTAACTGGAATCTCATCAAAATTAAAAACACTTGTTCCACAAATGAATTTTTCATGAAAGTGAAACAGCAACCTACAAAATGGGAGAAAATATTTAGAAATCATATATCTGAGAATGGTTTAATATTCAGAATATATAAAGAAATCTTTCACGTTAACAACAAAAAGCCAAACAAACCAATTTAAAAGTGGGCAAAAGACTTGAATATACATTTTTTCAAAGGAGATGTAAAAATGGCCAAGAAGTACATAAAAAGATGTGCAACATCATTGGCCATCAGAGAAATACAAATCAAATCCACAATGTGATACCATTTCATGCCCACTAGAATGAATACTATTTAAAAAATGTAAAATTGTAAGTGTTGGAGAGGATGTGGAGAAACAGGAACACTCATTCATTGCTTGTGACAATGTAAAATGGTGCAGCCACTGAGGACGACAGTTTGGTGGTTCTTCACAGAGTTAAGTATAGAATTACTATATGACTCAGCAATCCCACTACTAGATACATGCTCAAAAGAATTGAAAACACTTGAACAGACTTGAACAGACGTCTGCACACCGATGTTCACAGCAGCATTATTCACTAATTAGAAGCAACTCAAGGGTCCATCAATTGATGAATGGGATAAACAAAATGTGGTATAGACATACCATGAAATGTTACTCAACAGTAAAAAGGAATGAAGTTCTGATCCATGCAACAAAATGTGTGAACCTTGAAGACGTCATGTTGATTGAGAAGGACATAAACACATATTGTATGATCTCACTGATATGAAATAATTAGAATAAGCAAATTTATAGAGTCAGAATGTAGAATATAGGTTACCAGGGGATGGGGTGGGGACAGGGGACAGGAAGTTAGGGCTTAAAGTGTACATTGTTCTTATTTGGAATGTTGGAAATGTTTTGGTAATGGATGGTAGTGATGGTAGCACAACATTGTGAATGTAATTAACAGCACTGAAATATACATCTGAATGTGGTTAAAAGGGGGAAATGTTAGGTTGTATATATGGTAATAGAACAATTTTTTAAAAAATAATACATGAAACTGCACTCTTCAAACAGTGAACCCTAACTTAAACCATAGACTGTAGTTAATAGTACAGTTATAAAAATGTGCTGTCATCAAGTGTAACCAATGTGCTACATCAATGCAACATGTTAATAATAGGGTGGTATACACGAATCCTGAATTTTATGCATGATTGTTCTATAAGCCCACAAATTCTGTAATAAAAAATATTAAAATTCTTGAACTTGATAAGTTGGTTAGATAAATGAATATCCTATTTCTTTAGAAATGTAACGGAAGTATTAAATGTCCAAGGAGCTCAATGTATACAACCTACTCTCAAATAGAAAGACAGATAAATGAATGGATAGAATGATACAACAAATGAGACAAAAACGTTAAAAGCTGGTGGATATATGTATCTGGGTGGGGGGTGTGTTGGAGTACTCCCTATGGGTTTTATATTATTTTTGCAAACTTCCTGTACATTTGAAATTATTTCAACATAAAAAGTTTTTAAAAATGTCTTGAACTTGATCATTGTACTTAATGTGATTACATAACTGAATATTTTTATTCTTAGGAAATATACATGGAAATATTAAGTAGTGAAGGAGCATGATATGCAACGTACTCTCAAGTGTTTAGAAAAAATATTTATGGAGAGAATAATATAACAAATGTGGCAAAATGCTAAAAGTTGGTAAAACTGAGTATCTGGGTGGGAGCAATATTTATGTATTGTTTTTCCAACATTTTGTAAGGTTGAAATTATTTCAAAATAAAAAATAAAAAATAAAAGACTGCAGAGAAAAAGTTGCACTTTTGATCACTTTTTAAAATATACCAGGTGGACCAAGAGTACCTTTTGGTTATGTCAATTGCAAGTGAAAACTTAAAAGTTATTTATTTCCAGCTTAGAAGTATGCAGTTGTGTGTTATGAAGCCAAATTAATAATTCTACAGCAATTGAAATACCCATGTGATTACAAAATTTCAGTCAGACTGAAATGTAAAAGAATATTGGAATTTGTTGTTGGTTTTTTCCTTTTCATTGTACCTTAGATTTTCTATATGATGTATTATATCTGGAATTTCTTTTGCAGGAATCCAAACGCCGAATGTCTTACTTTCTAGATGTTTTTATGTTTCCTCAAGAAGAGTTAGCTTTGAATGCAACTGTCCTCATGTGGCCTTGGAAAATCAACCCTATCTTTGACGAAAATGATAAAGTAAGTATACTTTTCAGCACGTACTTTTATATTCTGACATTTTAAACTTAGTGTTCACATTTAATTTTCATTCATACTTGCCATCTACCTTTAAAAAGTATTGTCATGTCTCAATGTGAGGTGGTTGTTAGCAATATTTATGAACCTGTGGTGTCAGGCAGTTAGGTTGAACTCACAGGGTCTGGCAAGTAGCAGGGCTGATATTAATGAAGTCAGAACCATTATGTAAATATGTGATAATAATAGTAAGCACTGTGCTAAGTGTTTTCCATATAGTAAAGCATTTAATACCCATGAGGAAAATGAGACTCAGAGAAGTTAGGTGACTTGCTCAATATTGCAGAGATATGAAATAGGAGATTCAGGATTTTATGTCAGACTGAATATAATTCAGATTTTGAAAAAGTCTTAATGCAAGCCAGTTTATCCTAAAGTTGGAGGTGATATAGTACAGTAGTCAAAAGCATGGGTTTCAGTCAGATTAATCTGGATACTAAATCTAGATTTTGACTTTTACTATTTCATGACTAGAGAATGTCTCATGACCTCTATCAACCTCAATTTCTTCGTTTCTAAAATGAGAATAATGATACCTGCAATAATGCCGTTACAGTATTGAATAGTTCTTGACACATAATAGGTGTTCAGTAAATAGTAGCTTTTATTATTACCCAGAATCTCTTATATAATTGTTTGGAAATTCACATTGGAGATTTAGGAAACTTTATCTGAGTGGCTTCTTATTTTTTGCATTTTTATATCAGTCTTTATATACAGTATTTCTGTACTCATCTTTACTTCTCTGATTATATTGCTATCCAAAGCATTCAGATTTCTGTTTTGAAAATCCCTTCGTTTGTAGTAAAATAATTAATGTGATTAAATTGTCTTTTAAAAAGCTCATTGAGAATGCTAAACATAAAAGAGAAAACGATCTAATAGCCAAGAGAGAGAAACTGATTTTGGAAATAGAAAAACAGTCACGCCGCATGGAAGAGTTAAAAGAATTTGCAGAGCTGGAACGCATGCAACAGGTCTGATTAATATGTAAGGTAGTAATTATGGCAGGACCATGGATATAATACAGGACACAGTTACATAACCTTTAAAATATAGAACATATCATAACTATGGCAAACAGGGATCGACCTCTTGGGGTTAACACTGGCACTATGTAAATCTTTTTGTAACTTAGTCTTCTATTTGTAAAGTAGACAAAACTACATTTTGCTCTCTGTTGTAGTAACTTTGTGAAGTTAATATTTCAAGTTGCTATTTAAAGGCAAGGACATATTCTATGCAGTGTCATATAATCTTGTTTTTATAACATTTCTTGAATATTCTCAAGATAGAAATTATTTACTTTCAGTATGTAACAGATGTAAGACAACTGCAAAAACGTATTCAGGAGTCTGAAGAAGCAGTTCAGTTTATTAATAAAGAAGAGGACCTTTTCAAATGGGAATTGACAAAATATCCTGAATTGGATAAATTGAAAGTTAATATTGAACCCTATCAGAAGTTTTTTAATTTTGTTTTGAAGTGGCAACGAACAGAAAAACGGTAATTTACATTTCTGTAATAAAAATTAAGCAAATATTGCAAAAGTATTTGTAAAGTGTAAATTGATTTTATTTTCTTGGCTAAGTGTTTAAAAGTTGGATTTATCCATCCATTTAAAAGGGAACAATTTGTCATATGGGAGAAGCATCAAATGCTGCTAAGGTACCACCTAACTTTAATTTCTAAAATCAGTTAACTTTAAAAATATATATATATATATTTTGTTAGAGAAGTTGTAGGTTTACAAAAAAATCATGCAGAAAATACAGAGTTCCCTCATACCACCTCACACATGCAGTTTCCCTATTATTAACACTTTGCATTAATCTGGTGCCTTTGTGACAAGTGATAAAACAATATTATTATAATTATACTGATAACTGTAGTCCATAGTTTATATTAGTATTCAGTTTGCACTGTACAGTTCTATGGTCTTTTTAAAAAAGTTTATTCTAGTAACCTATATACAACCTAAAATTTCCACTTTTAACCATATTCAAATATGTAATTCAGTAGCATGGATAATTACATTCACAATGTTGTGCAAGTATCACCAACATCTATTACCAAAACTTTTCCATTACCCCAACCAGAAAATCTGTACCAATTGAATATTAATTCCCTATTTCCTACCCACCCCCAGTCCCTGGTTACCCATATTGTAGTTTCTGATTCTATGAATTGGCTTATTTTAATTATTTCATATCAATGAGATCATACAATATTTGTCTTTTGTGTCTGGCTTCTTTCACTAAACATGATGTCTTCAAGGTTGATCCATGTTGTCGCATGTATCAGGACTTCATTCCTTTTTACGGCTGAATAATATTCCATTGTGTGTCCGTTAGGATTTTTGCATCTATATTTATGGGTGAATATACCACATTTTGTTTATCCATTCATCTGTTGATGGACACTTGGGCTGTTGTATTTTTTGGCAAATGTGAGTAATATAGCTATGAACATTGTTTTGAAAATATCAATTCGAGTCCTTGCTTTCAAATCTGTTAGGTATAGAAGTAGGATTGCTGGGTTATATGGTAGTTCTTTAACTTTCTGAGGAACTGAAAAACTGTTTTCCACAACAGCTGAACCATTTAACAATCCCACAAACAATAAACTAGTGTTCCTACTCCCCATGTACTTGCCAACGCTTGTTATTTACTGTTATTTTTTAAAAGACAATTTTATTCTCACAATACAATTCACCTAATGTGTACAATCAATGACTGTCAGTATAGTCACAGAGTTGTGCTTTCTTCACCACAATTAATTTTAGAACATTTCATTGCTCCAAAAAGAAAAACCCCATATCCCTTATACCTCCCTATTATTGAAACTTAGCGTTGGTGTAGTACCTTTGTTACAATAGATGGAAGAATATTATAATATTAATGTTAGTTATAATCCATAGTTTTCATTCAGTATATATTTTCCCATATACCACCCTATTATTAACACCTTGTAATCGTGGCATACATTTGTTCTAGTTCATGAAAGAACATTCTTATATTTGTAGTATTAACACCTTCATCATCCACAAGAGGATTCACTATGTTATACATCCCATGTTTCATCCTCTAGCTTTCCTTCTGGTGACATACACAACCCTAAACTTCCACTTTCAAATACAATCACACACATGATTCAGCACTGTTTATTACACTCACAATAATGTGCTACCATCACTTCTATCCATTTCCAAACACTTACAGTAAACCTAATTAGAAATTCTCTATAAATTAAGCATCAGCTCCCCATTTTCTACCCCCATTGTATCTCCTGGTAACCTATATTCTAGTTTCTAACTATATGAGTTTGCTTATTATAATTAGTTCATATCAGTGAGATCATACAGTATTTGTCCTTTGCTGTCTGGCTTATTTCACTCAACATAATGTCCTCAAGGTTCATCTATGTGACCACATGCTTCAGGACTTCATTCCTTCTTACTTCTGAATAAGTTTTCATTGTAAGTATATATCACATTTTGTTTTTTCATTCATTGGTCGATAGATACTTGGGTTGTTTCTATCTTTTGGCAATTATGAATAATGCCGCTGTGAACATCGATGTGCCAATGTCAGTTCACGTCCCTGCTTTCAATTCTTCTGGGTATATACCTAGTAGTGGAATTGCTGGATCATATGGCAGTTCTATACTTAGCTTCCTGAGGAACCACCAACCTGTCTTCCGCAGCTGTTGGAATTCTACATTCCCACCAGCAGTGAATGAGTGTTCCTATTTCTTTAAATCCTCTCCAACACTTGTAGTTTTCTGTTTGTTTTAGTGGCCATTCTAGTAGTGTGAATGATAGCTCATTGTGGTTGTGATTTGCATTTCCCTAATAGGTAGTGATGTTGAGCATCTTTTCATGTGCTTTTTAGACATTTCTATTTCCTCTTTGGAAAAATGTCTATTCAAGACTTTTGCCCGTTTTTAAATTGGGTTGTTTGTCTTTTTATTGTTGAGTTGTAGGATTTCTTTATATATTCTGTATATTAAACCCTTATCTGATATGTGATTTCCAAATATTTTCTACCTTTGAGTAGGCTGCCTTTTCACCTTTTTGACAAAATCCTTTGAAGCACAAAAGTCTTCAATTTTGTGGAGGTGCCATTTATCTATATTTTCTTTCATTGCTTGTGCTTTGGATATAAAGTCTAAGAAACCACAGCTTACCACAAGATCTTGAAGATGCTTCCCTACATTTTATTCCAGGAGTTTTATGGTCCTGGCTCTTGTATTTGGGTCTTTCTTCCATTTTGAGTTAATTTTTGTATGAAGTGTGAGATTTGTAGATTTTTGGGGACTTTCTATGTATAGCAGCATGTCATCTGCAAATAGTGAATGTTTTATTTCTTCCTTTCCAATTAGATGCCTTTTTTTTTTTTCCTTGCCTAACTGCTCTGATTAGAACTTCCAGTACAATGTTGAATAACAGTGGTGACAATGGGCATCCTTGTCTTGTTCCCTATCTTAGAAGGAAAGCTTGCAGTCTTTCACCATTGAGTACAATGTTAGTTGTGGGGTTCTCATATATGCCCTTTATCATGTTGATGTAGTAACCTTCTATTCCTATCTTTTGAAGTGTTTTTATCATGAAGGGGTGCTGAATTTTGTCAAATGCCTTTTCTGTGTCCTTTGAAACAAGTCAGTATTTTATGCAATTAGTTTATTTAACTAATGTTTACACCAAAAATTACAAGTGTGTTGTCAAATCTGCATTTTATTTAGTTACCTTTAGTCGACCATTTATTAATTTGATACATATTTTAGCACATGCAGCATGGCTGACAGTTTTGGCTTGTTTCTCAACCATCAGCTTTTCCTGTGTGACTGAGAAAGTGTTTACTGTTCTTGCTCTCTGTTATTTCTGTTATAAAATGAGGGTCCCAGCCTAAAATATCTCTAAATCCCCTTCAAACTCACAAACTCTCTGAGTTTAGTGCTAATTTTCCTTTCATTTCAGGTGGATGGATGGAGGTTTTTTGGACCTCAATGGGGAAGGCATGGAAGCTGATGTAGATGAGTTTTCCCGAGAAATTTTTAAGACACTAAAATTTTTCCAAATGAAGGAAAAGAAAGAATTACAAGAAAGAAGAAAATTGGCAAAAAGACGATCTCTGGAAGAAGAGAAACTTGAAAAAGAACCCAAAGAGAATCCTACTATTACTATGTGTTGTGCAGTAATGGAGCAGATAAAAGTATTTAAGGTATGAAAATATTTAAAGGCATTTGAATATTATTGATATCCTTTCAACTTTCTATTGTCTACTATATCAAATATAAAATCCATCTTCTGGTCTTGCACTTTCTTTATAACAGTAGTCTAATTGTCTATAAAATGGGTTTGGTGAGCATCTAGTTAGTCTCATCTTCAGTGGGCATCAACTGAAGATGAGCCAATCCCAATATACCATATCTCCAGTCATTGTCTTTGGCTTAAGGAGAGGCATGTGACCCAAACTGGGCCAGAGTTCTCCCTGAAATTTTTGAGCTTGAGCTAGGAAAGGAAGCCTCTTTTTTCTCTATTCACAAGGTGTAATGATAATGTTGAGAGCTACCTATGGTCACAGGGTAGGTGGTTTTAAAGACTGACATTGATACTTAAAAGAGGAAATAAAGGAAGGAGCCATGATTGTGCTCACTTCTCTGAGTCTCAGGATTGTAGAGGCATTTATATCTCTTCCCTGTTTCACTTTGCACATGCAAGGTAATAGAGTGCCTTCTTCCCCACCAACCCCCCACCCCCCAACTTTATTGATTTATTTATTTTCAGGTTGCCCAGTCTGTATCAGGTCTCTATCTGTATCAGGTCTCTGTCAGTTGTAATCAAAGGAGTGCAGCCTAATAAAGATATTGAGGGAAAAACAATCAGAAAAAAATGAGATTCTTAAAAGCTTTCCTATCCTTCAGCTTCTTCATCAGGCTCTTTCTCACTCCCAGCCTTCTTTTCCAGGCATTGGCACTGTGAAAAACTGAGGGATCAGCTTTGGGTGGAAGTGCTGACGGCAAAGAGAGAGGACTTTTTTCTCAGCTTTTGAATCAGATATTTTTGCATCTTTGACATTTTGGTATTCAATTCCCACATCTTTAAACCCTTATATTAAAGCACTGCTATCAAGGACGGTTTATGGGAAAGGCTGGTTGGGTGGAGGATAGAAGCCATATTTGGGTGGATCAAGGGGAAGACATACCATCTCATTTGGCAATGGTGGGGCAAAGGGCTCCTCAGGTCCACAGAAGGCAGTAGAAGATTGCTCAGACCTGTTATGGCATATTGCACAGCTCACTGAATATAACACAAAATAAGCATTTGAAAAACACGAAGCCTTCACCATTGTTTATGATTTACTATAATAAAATTAAATGAGCATAATGATACAGCCTACCATTAATCCAGAAAAATTAAAACTTTGAAATGAGATCATAAGTATTTTTTTTCCAGGATGGATACATTTTTAAAAATTTGTCATCTGCAAAACACTTAGAAAGAGTAGGATTTTGAGTTCATAGAAGTCATTGACCCATAGACTCTGTCTGAGTCGTAAGAATTATCTGGGAAAGACCAGGTAGAGCTAATTGCATATAAGCAAATAAACTAAGTAAGCTAAGTAAGACCACTTAGCCTATGCTAAAGGCAGCAGAACAAGATGGCAGTTAGTTTGTGAATTCCTTGTACTCATTCTCACATCACCATTCTTCACTTGGTACCAGTGTACCTTGGACAAGATATTTAGCCTCTCTGCCTCCATCACCTCATTTATAAAGAGAGGATAATAACAATTTTTTGTGACAGTTCAATAATGTATCTAGCTTCCCAAGGATGCAGTGGCAGTGGTTCTAGCAGCAGTGGCAAACATCCACTATCAGCATGCCCAGAGAGCAAACTGTCATGTTTGTGCCCTGTAGTGGCACAGACCAGTTCTGTGATGAGATTTTTTTTTTTTTTAATCATCATTTTATTGAGATATATTCACATACCACGCAGTCATACAAAACAAATTGTACTTTCAATTGTTTACAGTACCATTACATAGTTGTACATTCATCACCTAAATCAATCCCTGACACCTTCATTAGCACACACACAAAAATAACAAGAATAATAATTAGAGTGAAAAAGAGCAATTGAAGTAAAAAAGAACACTAGGTACCTTTGTCTGTTTGTTTGCTTCCCCTACTTTTCTACACATCCATCCATAAACTAGACAAAGTGGAGTTTGGTCCTTATGGCATTCCCAATCCCACTGTCACCCCTCATAAGCTACATTTTTATACAACTGTCTTCGAGATTCATGGGTTCTGGGTTGTAGTTTAATAGTTTCAGGTATCCACCACCAGCTACCCCAATTCTTTAGAACCTAAAAAAGGTTGTCTAAAGTGTGCGTAAGAGTGCCCACCAGAGTGATCTCTCGGCTCGTTTTGGAATCTCTCTGCCACTGAAGCTTATTTCATTTCCTTTCACATCCCCCTTTTGGTCAAGAAGATGTTCTCCATCCCACGATGCCGGGTCTACATTCCTCCCCGGGAGTCATATTCCACGTTGCCAGGGAGATTCACTTCCCTGGGTGTCTGATCCCACCTAGGGGGGAGGGCAGTGATTTCACCTTTCAAGTTGGCTTAGCCAGAGAGAGAGGGCCACATCTGAGCAACAAAGAGGCATTCAGGAGGAGACTCTTAGGCACAAATACAGGGAGGCCTAGCCTCTCCTTTGCAGCAACCGTCTTCCCAAGGGTAAAACTTATGGTAGAGGGCTCAACCCATCAAACCACCAGTCCCCTATGTCTGTGGTCATGTTAGCAACCATGGAGGTGGGGTAGGCGAATACCCCTGCATTCTCCACAGGCTCCTCAAGGGGGCACTACATCTTTTTTTTTTTTTTTCCTTGTTTGTCTTTTTTCTTTTTTCTTTTTTTTTTTTAACTTTCCCTTCTTTTTTCAAATCAACTGTATGAAAAAAAAAGTTAAAAAGAAAACAAACATACAATAAAAGAACATTTCAAAGAGACCATAGCAAGGGAGTAAGAAAAAGACAACTAACCTAAGATAACTGCTTAACTTCCAACATGTTCCTACTTTACCCCAAGAAAGTTACATAATATAGCAACATTTCAGTGAACTTGTTCCTACTACATCCATCAGAAATTAACAGACCATAGTCATTTCTGGGCATCCCCAGAACGTTAAATAGCTTATCTGTTCTTCTTGGATTATTGTTCCCCCTTCCTTAATTGCTCTCTACTGCTAGTTCCCCTACATTCTACATTATAAACCATTTGTTTTACATTTTTCAAAGTTCACATTAGTGGTAGCATATAATATTTCTCTTTTTGTGCCTGGCTTATTTCGCTCAGCATTATGTCTTCAAGGTTCATCCATGTTGTCATATGTTTCACCAGATCGTTCCTTCTTACTGCCGCGTAGTATTCCATCGTGTGTATATACCACATTTTATTTATCCACTCATCTGTTGAAGGACATTTGGGTTGTTTCCATCTCTTGGCAATTGTGAATAATGCTGCTATGAACATTGGCGTGCAGATATCTGTTCGTGTCACTGCTTTCCGATCTTCCGGGTATATACCGAGAAGTGCACTCGCTGGATCGAATGGTAGCTCTATATCTAGTTTTCTAAGGAACTGCCAGACTGACTTCCAGAGTGGCTGGATCATTATACAGTCCCACCAACAATGAATAAGAGTTCCAATTTCTCCACATCCCCTCCAGCATTTGTAGTTTCTTGTTTGTTTAATGGCAGCCATTCTAACCGGTGTTAGATGGTATCTCATTGTGGTCTTAATTTGCATCTCTCTAATAGCTAGTGAAGCTGAACATTTTTTCATGTGTTTCTTGGCCATTTGTGTTTCCTCTTCAGAGAACTGTCTTTTCATATCTTTTGCCCATTTTATAATTGGGCTGTCTGTACTATTGTCATTGAGTTGTAGGATTTCTTTGTATATGCAAGATATCAGTCTTTTGTCAGATACATGGTTTCCAAAAATTTTTTCCCATTGAGTTGGCTGCCTCTTTACCTTTTTGAGAAATTCCTTTGAGGTGCAGAAACTTCTAAGCTTGAGGAGTTCCCATTTATCTATTTTCTCTTTTGTTGCTTGTGCTTTGGGTGTAAAGTCTAGGAAGTGGCCTCCTAATACAAGGTCTTGAAGATGTTTTCCTACATTATCTTCTAGGAGTTTTATGGTACTTTCTTTTATATTGAGATCTTTGGTCCATTTTGAGTTAATTTTTGTGTAGGGGGTGAGGTAGGGGTCCTCTTTCATTCTTTTGGATATGGATATCCAACTCTCCCAGCCCCATTTGTTGAAAAGACCATTATGGCTCAGTTCGGTGACTTTGGGGGCCTTATCAAAGATCAGTTGGCCATAGATCTGAGGGTCTATCTCTGAATTCTCAATTCGATTCCATTGATCTATATGTCTATCTTTGTGCCAGTACCATGCTGTTTTGGCAACTGTGGCTTTATAATAAGCTTCAAAGTCAGGGAGTGTAAGTCCTCCCACTTCGTTTTTCTTTTTTAGAGTGTCTTTAGCAATTCGAGGCATCTTCCCTTTCCAAATAAATTTGATAACTAGCTTTTCCAAGTCTGCAAAGTATGTTGTTGGAATTTTGATTGGGATTGCATTGAATCTGTAGATGAGTTTGGGTAGAATTGACATCTTAATGACATTTAGCCTTCCTATCCATGAACATGGAATATTTTTCCATCTTTTAAGGTCCCCTTCTATTTCTTTTAGTAGAGTTATGTAGTTTTCTTTGTATAGGTCTTTTACATCTTTGGTTAAGTTGATTCCTAGGTACTTGATTTTTTTAGTTGCTATTGAAAATGGTATCTTTTTCTTGAGTGTCTCTTCAGTTTGTTCATTTCTAGCATATAGAAACATTACTGACTTATGTGCATTAATCTTGTATCCCGCTACTTTGCTAAATTTGTTTATTAGCTCTAGTAGGTGTATCGTTGATTTCTCAGGGTTTTCTAGATATAAGATCATATCATCTGCAAACAATGACAGTTTTACTTCTTCTTTTCCAATTTGGATGCCTTTTATTTCTTTGTCTTGCCGGATTGCCCTGGCTAGCACTTCCAGCACAATGTTGAATAACAGTGGTGACAGCGGGCATCCTTGTCTTGTTCCTGATCTTAGAGGGAAGGCTTTCAGTCTCTCACCATTGAGTACTATGCTGGCTGTGGGTTTTTCATATATGCTCTTTATCATGTTGAGGAAGTTTCCTTCAATTCCTACCTTTTGAAGTGTTTTTATCAAAAAGGGATGTTGGATTTTGTCAAATGCTTTTTCAGCATCTATTGAGATGATCAATTGATTTTTCCCTTTCGAGTTTTTAATGTGTTGTAATACATTGATTGTTTTTCTTATGTTGAACCATCCTTGCATGCCTGGAATGAACCCCACTTGGTCATGGTGTATGATTTTTTTAATGTGTCTTTGGATTCGATTTGCAAGTATTTTGTTGAGGATTTTTGCATCTATATTCATTAGGGAGATTGGCCGGTAGTTTTCCTTTTTTGTAGCATCTTTGCCTGGTTTTGGTATTAGATTGATGTTAGCTTCATAAAATGAGTTAGGTAGTGTTCCATTTATTTCAATGTTTTGAAAGAGTTTGAGTAAGATTGGTGTCAGTTCTTTCTGGAAAGTTTGGTAGAATTCCCCTGTGAAGCCATCTGGCCCTGGGCATTTATTTGTGGGAAGATTTTTGATGACTGATTGGATGTCTTTGCTTGTGATGGGTTGGTTGAGGTCTTCTATTTCTTCTCTGGTCAGTCTAGGTTGTTCATATGTTTCCAGGAAATTGTCCATTTCTTCTACGTTATCCAGTTTGTTGCCATACAGTTGTTCATAATATCCTCTTATAATTTTTTTAATTTCTTCAGGATCTGCAGTTATGTCACCTTTTTCATTCATTATTTTGTTTATATGGGTCTTCTCTCTTTTTGATTTTGTCAGTCTAGCTAGGGGCTTGTCAATCTTGTTGATCTTCTCAAAGAACCAACTTTTGGTGATATTTATCCTTTCTATTGTTTTTTTGTTCTCTATGTCATTTATTTCTGCTTTAATCCTTGTTATTTCTTTTCTTGTACTTGGTTTAGGATTGGTTTGCTGTTCATTTTCTAGCTTCTTCAGTTGATCCATTAGTTCTTTGATTTTGGCTCTTTCTTCCTTTTTAATATATGCGTTTAGTGCTATAAATTTCCCCCTTAGCACTGCTTTTGCTGCATCCCATAGGTTTTGGTATGTTGTGTTCTCATTTTCATTCGTCTCTATATATTTAGCAATTTCTCTTGCTATTTCTTCTTTAACCCACTGATTGTTTAGGAGTGTGTTGTTTAACCTCCAGGTATTTGTGAATTTTCTAAGTCTCTGATGGTTATTGACTTCTAATTGTATTCCATTGTGGTCAGAGAATGTGCTTTGAATAATTTCAATCTTTTTAAATTTATTGAGGCTTGTTTTATGTCCCAGCATATGATCTATTCTGGAGAAAGTTCCGTGAGCACTAGAAAAGTATGTGTATCCTGGTGATTTGGGATGTAATGTCCTGTAGATGTCTGTTAAATCTAATTCATTTATCAGATTGTTTAGGTTTTCAATTTCCTTATTGGTCTTCTGTCTGGTTGATCTATCTATAGGAGAGAGTGATGTGTTGAAGTCTCCCACAATTATTGTGGAAACATCAATTGCTTCCTTTAGTTTTGCCAATGTTTCTCTCATGTATTTTGTGGCACCTTGACTGGGTGCATAGACATTTACGATTGTTATTTCTTCTTGCTGAATTGCCCCTTTTATTAGTATGTAGTGGCCTTCTTTGTCTCTCAAAACATCCCTGCATTTGAAGTCTATTTTATCTGAGATTAATATTGCTACACCTGCTTTCTTTTGGCTGTAGCTTGCATGAAATATTTTTTTCCATCCTTTCACTTTCAGTTTCTTTGTGTCCCTGTGTCTAAGATGAGTCTCTTGTATGCAACATATTGATGGTTCATTTTTTTTGATCCATTCTGCGAATCTATATCTTTTAATTGGGGAGTTTAATCCATTTACATTCAACGTTAAAACCGTGAAGGCATTTCTTGAATCGGCCATCTTATCCTTTGGATTATGTTTGCCATATTTTTCCCTCTCTCTATTAATATCCTTTATTGTACCCATACCGAATCTCTTTAGTACTGAACCTTTCTCCAAGTCTCTCTGTCCTGTCTTTGTTTCTCTGTCTGTAGGGCTCCCTTTAGTATCTCCAGTAGGGCAGGTCTCTTGTTAGCAAATTCTCTCAGCATTTGTTTGTCTGTGAAAAATTTAAGCTCTCCCTCAAATTTGAAGGAGAGCTTTGCTGGATAAAGTATTCTTGGCTGGAAATTCCTCTCACTCAGAATTTTAAATATATCGTGCCACTGCCTTCTTGCCTCCATGGTGGCTGCTGAGTAGTCACTACTTAGTCTTATGCTGTTTCCTTTGTATGTGGTGAATTGCTTTTCTCTTGCTGCTTTCAGAACTTGCTCCTTCTCTTCTATGTTTGACAGTGTGATCAGTATATGTCTCGGAGTGGGTTTTTTTGGATTTATTCTATTTGGAGTTCGCTGAGCATTTATGATTTGTGTATTTATGTTGTTTAGAAGATTTGGGAAGTTTTCCCCAACAATTTCTTTGAATACTCTTCCTAGACCTTTACCCTTTTCTTCCCCTTCTGGGACACCAATGAGTCTTATATTCGGACGTTTCATATTATCTATCATTTCCCTGAGGTCCATTTCGAGTTTTTCAATTTTTTTCCCCATTCTTTCTTTTATGCTTTCATTTTCCATTCTGTCATCTTCCAGGTCACTGATTCGTTGTTCAACTTCCTCTAGTCTTGTACTATGAGTGTCCAGAATCTTTTTAATTTGGTCAACAGTTTCTTTAATTTCCATAAGATCATCCATTTTTTTATTTAGTCTTGCAATGTCTTCTTTATGCTCTTCTAGGGTCTTCTTGATTTCCTTCATATCCCGTACTATGGTCTCATTGTTCATCTTTAGTTCTTTGAGTAGCTGCTCTAGATGTGTCTCTTCTGGTCTTTTGATTTGGGTGCTTGGGCTTGGGTTATCCATATCGTCTGGTTTTTTCATATGCTTTATAATTTTCTGTTGTTTTTGGCCTCGTGGCATTTGCTGAACTTGATAGGGTTCTTTTAGGGTTTGTAGACCAGTTGAAGTCCTTATCTCTAATTTATCAGATCTACAGCTTTGTGGAGTACACTTTCTCTAACTAACCAGCAGGTGGCGTCCACGAGCCACCTGTTCTCCACTAGTCAGATCTCCCCTGCTTAGCCTTTTTGGTGAGTGGGGGAGTGAGTCTTGTGGGGCCCAATTGGTGTACCAAGCTTGCGTGTGTAGTTGGTGTTGCCTGCCCTGTATGTGGGGCGTGTTTCTGGGCAGTCGGGGAGGGGGGGTGGCCCTAACAATCAAATCTCCCTGATGATCCTAGAGTTTTAAAGCTACTGCAATAGTCTAATCCTTCAGTTCAGTCCTGCCACAGTTTGTCTCTGCTACTGACCCACAAGTCTTTGGTATTGGCGTATGGCTCCTGAGACTTGCAAGTGGGCCCCTCTTCCAGGCTGTGCACCCCGGGTCCTCTGTTGAGGGATGACTGTGCTATGTCACAGGTGAGTGCCGTCCCCCCAGGGCAGTTCTGGGCTGCTGGGCTGTGTAGGGAGGCTCCCAGTCTGCTGAAATGATGGCTGAATGGGGCTTTGTTAATTCACACTGCTCCCCCTTCCCAGCTCTGGGACATTCAGCTGAGGTTGCAGGGAAGGCTAATGTCCACGCCCAGTTTTGTGGTGTGTGCCTGTTATTTGAAGCACTTCCGTCACACTGGGTTGTCTGGGGCAGCTCTGGGCTATGGGGCTGGCGATGGGCAGGAGTGTTTCCTGTCCACCAGGATGGTGGCTGTGAGCGGACACCCCCCTTTTCTTGGGAAGTTGTGTTGTTTAGTGAATTTTCTCAGCCACTGGATTATTGCCTTTTGTCTCAGAGCTCTCTTAGTTCTGCTCTTGACTTGACGTGCCCAAATTTCAATTCTTTGAAGCTTTCTGTATTGAGCTTCTTAGAGTAATTGTTTTAGAAAAAGCAAAAAGGATTTAAAAAAAAAAAAAAAAAAAACGGCCCTCCTCAGAGATCTAATGGGTTATTGAAATGCTAATAGACAAAGCAACCAGGGCCATTAAGGAAAGGTGCACAGGGCAGAGAGATCAGCCTTGCTTCGGGATTTGCATGTGCGCCTCAAGGCCTGATCTCCGCCCTTCCCCTTTCTGTGTTCACCAGAACTCCAAAAATCCTCTGCTTTTATTTTGGAGTTTTTCGTGTTGTTTTTTTTCTATGCCTGTCTCCTCTCTGCTGGGCTGGCTGCTCTCAGAGTCTCTGGTGTCTGGTCTCAGTCTATCTATGGTTGGAGTTTGAATAAGTAGAATGAGTTTCCGATAAGAGCAGCCACTGCAATTCTCCCTTCTCCTTCCTGGAGCTGACAGCCCCTCCTCCCCCGGGACTGAGCCTGGCAGGGAGGGGCGCGGGTCCCCTGGCTGCAAAAACTTACAGATTTCGCTGATCTCAGCAGTTCCACGTTTTCATGAGTGTTGTATGAAGTATGCCCAAAGACAGATTGCTCTGTGGTGTCCAGTCCACGCAGTTCCTGGCTTTTTACCTACTTTCCTGGAGGAATAACTAAAACATACAGCTCACCAGTCTGCCATCTTCAAGAGAGACTTCTGTGATGAGATTTTAAGCATTGTTCCTGGCTGTGTCTGGCCCTCTCAGATTTCATGAGCTGCCTGAATTTTTTTTTTTACATAAATTACCTAAAAAATTATTTTCAATATACAGTACATTAATGAGATCCAAAAAATGTAAAAAGGAAGTTTTCCCAACAGAAAACTTTTCCTTGTGTTTCCCACCTTCGCAACCCAGGTGACCACTGTTACTCTTGCCTGCATGGTTTCTTATGTGAAATTGGCACTCAATCTAACTGGGACTCCCTTGCATGTAACTTGTTGCTTTTCTCTTGCAGCTTTCAGAACTCTCTCTTTGTCCTTTATGTTCAATAGTGTGATTAATATATGATGGGATGTATTTTTTTTATGTTTATACTATTTAGTGTTGTTCTAGTTTGCTAATGCTGCCAGAATGCAAAACACCAGAGATGGATTGGCTTTTATAAAAGGGGAGTTACTTGGTTACACACTTACAGTCTTAAGGCTATAAAGTGTCCAAGGTAACACATCAGCAATCGGGTACCTTCACTGGAGGATGGCCAATGGTGTCCGGAAGGCCATCTGGACACCATTGTTAGCTGGGAAGGCACATGGCTGGCGTCTGCTCCAAAGTTCTGGTTTCAAAATGGCTTTCTCCCAGGACATTCCTCTCTAGGCTGCAGTTCCTCAAAAGTGTCACTCTTAGTTGCACTTGGGATATTTGTCCTCTCTCAGCTTCTTCAGAGCAAAGAGTCTGCTTTCAATTGCTGTCTTCAAAATGTCTCTCATCTGCAGCTCCTGTGCTTTCTTCAAAGTGTCCCTCTTGACTGTGGCTCCTCTTCAAAATGTCACTCTCAGTTGCACTTCAAAATGTCACTCACAGCTGCACTGAGTTCCCTCTGCCTGTCAGCTCATTTATATGGCTCCACTGATCAAGGCCCACCCTATGGGTGGGGCCATGCCTCCATGGAAATATCTCATCAGAGTTACTACCCACAGTTGGGTGGGGTGCATTTCCATGCAAACAACCTAATCCAAATGTTCCAACTTAATCCCCACTAGTATGTCTGCCCCACAAGATTGCATCAAAGAATATGGCTTTTTCTGGGGGACATAATACATTCAAACCAGCACAAGTGTCCTCTGGGCTTCTTGGATGTGCATATTCACATCTTTTGCTAAGTTTGGGAAGTTTCCTATCATTATTTCTTTTAATATCCCTTCTGCCCCCTTCTCTATTTTTTCACATTCTGGGACTCCTATAGTGCATATGTTGGTGTGCTTGATTGTGTCCCAGAGGTGTCTATTTTTGCTTTTTGTATTTCTTTTTCCTTTCTGCTCCTCAGTTGGACTCATTTCAAGTGTCTTGTCTTCAATTTCACTGATTCACCAGCTCCAATCTGTTCTTGAAAACCTCCTGGGAATTTTTCATTTTAATTACTGTGGTCTTCAACTCCAGTAGTTCTGTTTTGTTCCTTTTTAAAATTTCTGTTTGGTTCCTTTTTAAAATTTCTATGTCTTTACTATGACTCTCATATTGCCCATTCATTGTTTTTCTGATATCCTTTAGTTCTTTCTCTTTATTTTCCTTCATCTCCTTGAGCATTTTTAAGATCATTTTTTAAAGGCCTTGTATGGTATGTCCACATTCTTGTCTTCTTTGTTGGTGTTTTCTGGATTTTTATCCTCTTCCTGTTTCTTTGTTTGGTTTATATTCTTGTTGCATACTCTACATTTAAATATTTTAAAGTATTAGCTCTGGTATTTATTTCCTGAGAAGTCTGTTTCCAATTTTTTAAAGCAGCTGATGATAAGACAAATACTCTCTTTATCTTCAGCCCTCCTATCAGGAAGGTCTGCCCAAGGCAAATACAGTGTGCAGGGTTTTCCCTGTCTTTCTGGACTTGGATCTTGTCCTGGGCTTTTGCTTGTTAGTTGTTTTGGAGTTCCCTGTTTACATCAGTTTGGTTGTCTGCTCTGTTTCCCAGGAGACAGAACTCTTACTCCTAGGTGTTTGAAGCCAGGCAGGCCTTTGTCCCAGACTGTCTGCCTCTATGGTTTTTTATACTCCTTTTATTGTCTCAAGCTGCTTTTACCTGGAGGACAAACTTTGGGAGGGGGGCATAATGGAAAAGACTTTCCCAAGTCAGTCTTTCCCAGCCAAAACAGGGTCAGAGACCCATGAAGGGAGCACAGACTAGCTCCAAAGTTCCCTGAGGAGGGTATTAGGAAGGGCACCAAGAGCTTCTCTGACAGTTCCCCGAAGCTGAGCTTTCCTGGCCTGCCCAGCAAATGCAGTCTTTCAGCCAACCGTTCCCTGAAACCCTGTAGAAAGTGCTGCATCTTTAAGTTTCCACTGCCACTGGCACCTGCCCAGGGCAGGTGGAAACAATGGCTGCTGCTGCCCTTTTTGGGAGGGTTGAAACAATAGCTGTGCTCAGAGCTAACACCCCAGCGATCTGAATTCACTAATCAAAAACTACGATCAATAATCAGCTGTGCCCACCCCGTTCTTGGGGAGTAGGATTTTTTTTTTATGTCCCTTTTATGTTCCCTGACTAGCTGCTGGACTCCACAGCAGCCTGCTATGAGAGTAGGGGGATGGGCACTGGTAGCTGCCATGAGGCAAAAGTAATTTACTTTTCTTTACCATAATTTATCAGCCTCTTCCTCCTGCTCTTCCCTGGTGCTGTACAGTGTTTTCTGGCCTCTGGAGTTTCAAAATAGTTGTTTCAGACAGCTCCTACCTGTTTAATAGTTGTTTTGGTAGAAGAACTGAATCCTGGACCTCCCTACTCTACCATCTTCCTGTCATTGGTTTTTTGACTTTGCTTATGGTGGCATTTGTCATGCAGAAGTTTTAAACCTCATATAGCTAATTTATCATTTTGTTTCCTTTATGGCTACTGGTTCCCGATTTATAGTTAGAAAAGCCTTCTTGACTGCAAGGTCATGTTTTCTCCCTATACTTACATAGTTTATTACTTGCTATTTTTTTTTTTTTTTAAGGATTGTTGAGATTATGTTCAGGGAATTCTAGTTTGCTAATGCTGTGGAATGCAAAACACCAGAGATAGACTGGCTTTTATAAAAAGGGGGTTTATTTGGCTATACAGTTACAGTCTTAAGGCCATAAAGTGTCCAAGGTAACACATCAGCAATCAGGTACCTTCACTGGAGGATGGCAAATGGCGTCCGGGAAACCTCTGTTAGCTGGGAAGGCACGTGGCTGGCGTCTGCTCCAAAGTTCTGGTTTCAAAATGGCTTTCTCCCAGGACATTCCTCTCTAGCAAGCTTGCTCCTCTGCAAAACGTCACTCACAGCTGCACTGAGTTCCTCTCTTTGAGTCAGCTCATTTATATGGCTCCACTGATCAAGGCCCACCCTGAATGGGTGGGGCCATGCCTCCATGGGAACATCTCATCAGAATCATTACCCACAGCTGGGTGGGGCACACTCCAAGCAAATCTAACCAGCACCAAAACTTCTGCCCCACAAAACTACAAAGATAATGGCATTTGGGGGACACAATACATTCAAACTGGCACAGTATGTAATTTTCTTTTCTTGTAATTTGTTTATCAGATTATGGTATCAAGGTTGTGTTGGCCTCATAAAACAAGTGGGAAAGTTTTACCTCCTCTATTTTCTCAAAGAGTTTTGTGTAAACATGTTATTGTTTCTTAAATGTTTTATATAGAGTTCACTAGTGAAACTGTTGGTTGAATTTTGTGGGAAGAATTTTGATAACAGATTCAATTTCTTTAACAGATAATACAGTTTGCCAGTCAGGGTTCTCCATAGAAACAGAACTAATAGGATGTTTATTTGCTTTATTTTAAGGAATTTATTTTAAGGACTTTGGCTACTGTGATAGTGGGAGCTGGAAGTTGGAATCTTTAAGGCGATCTGACAGGCTGCAGACTCAGACTGGAGTTGATACTGTAGTTTTGAGGCAGAATTTCTTCTCCAGGACTTTTTTCTCATAAGGCCTTCAACTGATTGGATGAGGCCCACCCACATTTTTGAGGGTGATCTCTTTTACCTAAAGCCAACTGATTATAGATGTTAACTACATCCACAAAATACCTTCACAGCAACACTAGATTAGTGTTTGATTAAATTACTGGGTACTATAGCCTAGCCAAGTTGACACATAAAACTAACCATCACATGGGAGAATTCAGATTTTCTGTTTAATTTTGTGTCTGTTTTGGTAAATTGTATTTTCCAAAGAATATATCCATTTCTTCTGAGTTACTGAATTTGTTGCCATGCAGGTCTTCATAATATTCCTTTATTATCCTTTTAATGCCTTTAGAATCTATGGTGATAACTCCTTTTTCATTTCAAATGTTGATAATTTTTATTTTCCTTATTTTTTCTTAATTAGTCTAGTTAGGAATTTAGCTACAATTTATTGTTAACATTTAAGTCTTTGATCCATTTTTGAATTTACCTAGATTATATTCCTCCTCTTCTTTTTCATCACTGCTATTCATTAGCCCTGTCATTATCAGCAGCACATTATCATCCTCATTTCTGGAAGTCTTCTTGAGATGAAAGATAAATAGAAATTTTCCCATATCACTAATAATCTCACTATATTTTTTCTTTGCTATTTCTTCCTATTTTCTCCAACCTCTTTTATTTTGGAGGATCTTAAGGCTCAATCACTGGTCCTTTTATTTATCTATATTTACTGTCTTGATGATTCATCTAGTTCCATGATTTTGAATACCATCTATATGTCAAATTTTTTTTATCAAGATTTATTCACGTACCATACCATCGTCCAAAGTATATAATCCACTGATCACATTACCATCATATAGTTATTCATTAATCACTCTGATCTATTTTTTTTAACATTTTCCTTGTACCACAAAAAGTAAAAGTAAGAATAAAAAAATATGAGTAAAAACAGAACACCCAAACTGTCCCCTTCCCGCCCTATTTTTCCTTTAGTTTTTTTTTTTTTTTTTGCCCCCGTTTTTCTACTCATCCATCCATACACTGGATAAAGGGTAGTGTGGTCCACAAGGCTTTCACAATCACATTGTCACCCCTTGTAAGCTACATTGTTATACAATCATCTTCAAGATTCAAGGCTACTGGGTTGTAGTTTGATAGTCTCAGGTATTTACTACTAGCTATTCCAATTCATTAAAACCTAAAAAGAGTTATCTATATCGTGCGTAAGAGTGCCCACCAGAGTGACCTCTTGGCTCCTTTTGGAATCTCTCAGCCACTGAAACTTTATTTCATTTCATTTCACATCCCCCTTTTGGTCAAGAAGATGTTCTCCATCCCATGATGCCGGGTCTAGATCCCTCCCTGGGAGTCATATTCCACGTTGTCAGGGAGATTTACACCCCTGGTGTCAGATCCCATGTAGGGGGAGGGCAGTGAATTCACCCACCAGGTTTGCTTAGCCAGAGAGAGTGGGCCACACCTGAGCAACAAAGAGGCATTCAGGGGGAGATTCTTAGGCGTGATTATAAGCAGGCCTAGCCTCTCCTTTGCAGTAACAGGCTTCCCAAGGGCAAGTCCTGTCATAGAGAGTTTGGCACATCAAACCACCAGTCCTCAATGTTTGTGAGAACATCAGCAACCATCCAGGTGGGGAAGCCCAACACCTCTGCATTTCCCCTGATATATGCCAAATTTTTAACTCTAGCCCAGATTTCTTTTCCAAACCCAAGATTCATACATTTATCCAACTGTCTACTTATAATCTTCCCCTGGGTGTTCAATATACATGACAAACTCAAAGCGCATCTCCCCCCATTAACGCCACCCTGGTCCAAGCCACGTCATTTTTTTCACAGATTTCTACAAAAAGCTCTTAATGGGTCTCCTCCTGTCAAGACTTTAAAGTCTATGTGTATGGAAATCAAATGAGTGACCCATTATTGTTTAAATTTTCACCATTAGGAGTATATCCCTACTGTTTCCATCCTGTGCAATCCAGGAATGAGAGCTCGTCACTGGAACCAGATGTCAGAAATTGTAGGCTATGATTTGACTCCAGATTCTGGAACTACACTGAGAAAAGTTTTAAAATTGAATCTTGCACCATACTTGGAAAAATTTGAAGTAATAAGTGCAGGTGCAAGCAAGGTAAATATAAAGATCACCTGAAAGACTGATGAGTTTGTTAATCAAATAATCATATTTTTTGTTGTAGTTAAAGGCAAAGCACTGGATAGCACTCCCCCCTCAATAAAATTTGTACGTCTTTACTACCTGCTTGTCCTAAATCCATACTAGAAATGTTTCTTTTGACTTCTTAATTCTGCCACATTCTGATATACATGGATGATGTGCTAGTCTTCATACTTGGGCCATTAAAAATACCAGATAGATATATGTGTGGCATGTGATGTGTGTGTGTGATTTAGCAGAATAAGTGCAGCTCTAGGGAAGGAGTTCTTGAAATATACAGAAAGCATCTTTAGACTGTAGGCTGCAGAAAAGCCATTTCAGAGAAAGTCCAGCAGGTATTTTATTCTGTTGTCCATTTTAATACTGACAGCAGTAGTTTTCATAGCAAGTGAATTTTTAAAAACTACGTTATTATTCTTATTAGGAATTTTAAATCATTAAAACTTTATAACTTAAAAAATTACTCTGTAGTCAAAGGTTATCTTAATAAAATAAAACTGTAATGCATCAAATATTTACTCAGTTCAGTAGAGAAAGTCAGTATAGTAAATAAGATCCTTTCTTCCACCATCTCATTCTTCTTTTCTTCTTTCTAGGAATTTTCATTAGAGAAAGCTATGCATACAATGATAGAAACTTGGAATGATATTGCTTTTCATGTAAGTCTGTATCGAGATACTGGAGTCTGTATTCTTTCTTCAGTGGATGAGATTCAGACTATCCTTGATGATCAAATTATAAAAACTCAGACAATGAGAGGTTCGCCTTTCATCAAACCATTTGAAAAAGAGATCAAGGTATGTTAAATATGATATTTAGCTCCTGATCATTTATAAAAAGTTGCAATCATGTTACATATACACTCTTGTGGAAATAAGTTGAGTTTTTGGATGGACTTTTAATTGTTTATTTAAGTCACGGGCCTATAATTTTGATATTTTATCTTGTGAAATACTGGAACAGATACTCAAAAATTAATATGGAAATATATATAATAGACTGAGACATTAACTCTGATGATTTTTAAAAGAAAAAAATTATATTTCATTAAAATAAATCTTTTCCCATGACGGTAATAGGCTTGGAAGGAAAGCAGTTGGTATAATTTATTCTAACTTCAAAACTTCTAGACTCTATTTCATGCTATATTCTTGTAACTTGTAGAAAAGTTCTATACACCAAACTTTAATTATATTTGTGAACAACTAATTTGAAGGTCTTTTAGAAGAATTAATTATCATCTACCTGAGAAAAATACATGATATTTGAAGCCCCAAGATTTTTTTCACCTTTATAGTTGATATGGGGTAAATTCAGAAAGACAAGTTATATTAACTAATAGTTTCTTATATAGTTTCAGAATTCTAACTGGGGAACAAAGAAATTGGGGAAAAGACAAATAACAAATGCAATATTTTCTCTGATATTTAGTTTGATCCCTAACTACTTGTTAGATACTGCTGTAGGATCCTTTCTTTTACTAATCCATTTAATCCTCACAGCAGAACTTCATGGTAGGTATTGTTATCATTGGTATTCATAAATAAGGAAACCAAGGCAGAAGAGAATAGATATTTGTTCAAGTTCACCCAACATGACACAACTGGGATTCAAACTAAGGCAGTCTGGTTTGAATTTGATCATAAATAGTGTTTTATAGCAGAGGTTGGCTGCCGTTATTTGGAGAAGACTAATTATGTTCCAAAAGAACGTAATGCTGAACATTTTCTTACAAATCAGGCTGGTCTAGCCCTTTCTTGATAAGATATTTTGTTTTTTGTAGAAATTCCTTACTTAATTTAAAAGTTCTAGTTTAAAAGTTCTGTTAGAGCTCTTAAAAGAAGAAAAATATGAGGCCCATTCTCTTTACACATAGGACCTGAAGGTCAAATATATAAAGTTCCAAGGATAGAAATTATATGAATAGTCTTCAAACTAATGAAATACCTACTTTAGAGGACCAATGAGAATAAGGAGACTTTTTAAAAATTGTGTTGATGTAGAGCAGGGTTTCTCAGCCTGCCACTATTGATATTTTTGTTTGGATAATTTTTGTTATGGGGATTGTCCTGTAAATTATATGATGTCTAGCAGAAGCCCTATCCTCTACCCACTAGATATTAGTAGCATCCCTCCTTCAATGTGACAACTAAAAATGTCTCCAGATATTGTCAGATGTCCCTGAATTGAGGGGTAAAATTGCCCCTGCTGAGAACTATTGATGTAGAACAGTATATATTCCCAGATGCATTAAGACCTAGGAATTAGGAAACTGGATTATTAACTTTATAGTCATTTCCAATTCTAAGTTTCAATGATTTAGGGAAACCTCAGACCTCCTAGAGTTTTCTAAGCTTACATGAGACACTCATAAGTGACCTTCAGCTATTTTGCATTGATTTAAAAATAATAACTGAAAATTTTAAATGAATTTTTCTTGCTATAATTTATAGCTCTTCTAAAATAAATAGTATTTAGTACAGTATACTTTTCATTAAGGCCTGGGAGGACCGTTTGATTCGAATACAAGAAACAATTGATGAGTGGTTAAAAGTACAAGCTCAGTGGCTATACTTGGAGCCCATTTTTTGTTCTGAGGATATCATGCAACAGATGCCAGAAGAGGGGCGTCAGTTTCAGACAGTGGACAGACATTGGAGGGATATCATGAAGTTTTGTGCAAAAGATCCAAAGGTGAAGTGTTTATTTTCTCTCTTACAGTAGAGGAATCTTTATTTTTGACTATAAAAGTAAGCATTTGACAGTTTTTTTTTAATCACTAAAGTAAAACCTGCTCATTATATACAAATTGGAAAGTTCAAAAAAATATTAAAAAGCATAAAAGCACTAAAATGATTTTACTTTCAATTCCTAAGTTATATTACTTATAACTCTTTGTATATGTAGTTATATATGTGTATATATGTATCTACACACATAGATATAGTAGAGCTACTTCAAATTTACATTTAACTCACTTGATCTCTACTGTATACACTATATATCTTTCCCCTTGCAAAATGAATAAATGAAATAAAATGGGGACAGGAGTTAGAAGGGGGTGGAAGAGAGGGAGAGAATGAATGAATAAATGACTACTGTAGATGATTCACCTGACCATGGTTGGGAGTGGTGGGGTTAAAAGAACCTGCTGTTCTCTCAGTTGGTCTTATATGTCTGCCTCAGAGTATAGCACTTTGTTGAATGTGATTCTAATGTTTAAAGACAGATATGTATTTTTTTCATCCACCTGGTACACACAGGGACAGAAGCATACTTTAAAAAACCTGGTATTCAACTAAAGAAATAACAATTAATTCCAGTGCTGGGTGTAAATATTGCACTGAAATTTATGAAAGTTTGAAGGATTTTTTGCCTTACACATTGACTTTAGAACATTTGTGAGACATGATTTCCTGTAGATCAGTAGTCAGCAAATTTTTTTTGTAAAGGACCAGATATAGTAAAAATTGTAGGCTTTGTGACACATGGTCTTTGTTGCAGCTACTCAACTGTGCAGTCATTGTAGTGTGAAAGCAGCCAGAGACAATATGTAAATGAATGGGCATGACTATGCTCCAATAAAACTTTGTTTATGGGCATTGAAATGTTCAAGTGTCATGAAATATTATTATTCTTTTGATTTTTTCCAACCTTTTAAAAGTATAAAATAATTTTTAACTTGGAGGCCATACAAAATCTGGCAGCAGGTCAGAATTGGCCCATGGGGTACAGTTTGCTAATTCCTGCTGCAGATTGTTATTGGTTGACAGTTGTTGAAAAATTAAATCACACCTCAAAAACTAAAAGAACATAGGAGAAACAAAATTATTCATGAAAATTATAACTTCTCATTTGTAACTAGCATCCTTGGATAAGAATATTTATGATTCATTGAATTTTCATAGTCTTTACATTACAAAAAACTAAAATTTTGTGAACCTTTTAACATTTCAGTACTTTTGACATATAATACAGATTTGGTCTTGTAATTATATCTAGTATATAAGTGCTGACCAGACAAATTCTCTTTTAGGTACTTGCTGCCACTTCTTTAACAGGTTTATTGGAAAAACTGCAAACCTGCAATGACCTTTTGGAGAAAATTATGAAAGGACTTAATGCATATCTTGAAAAGAAACGTCTTTTCTTCCCTCGGTATGATGGATGATCAATTGTGCTAAAATTAAAAGCATTTTCTAATGTGTGATGAATTATAACTAAAGCTTTTGTATTTGCATGTTTTTCCCTAGTTTTTTCTTCTTATCTAATGATGAAATGTTAGAGATTCTGTCAGAGACCAAAGATCCACTTAGAGTTCAGCCACATTTAAAAAAATGCTTTGAGGGCATTGCTAAATTGGAGTTCCTTCCCAATTTGGACATTAAGGCCATGTATAGCTCTGAAGGCGAGCGAGTAGAGCTGATTGCACTTATTTCCACGTCCGCTGCGCGGGGTGCTGTGGAAAAGTGGCTCATTCAAGTGGAAGACCTAATGCTCCGGAGTATTCATGATGTGATCGCTGCAGCCAGGCTGGTGTGTTTTTTAGAATTTGATGGATATTCTGTATTCTGCAAATGCTTTCTTTTGGCATAGGTGCCATGGGTATCAGCAAATTAATGGCTACCCATGAATTCACACTTAAAAGTTCTTGCTCTTTTAAATCTTTTATTATTTTCTTTACCTCTTTGTTTCTAACATTATTAAAATAATAATAGTAAGAATTGATAATAATCTGTGATTAAGTGCTATAAAAGAAAAAAAGTTATGAGAGAAAATAAAAGGGCTATATGATTTAGAATTGGGGAAGCCAGTGATAGACTGAAGAAATGATGTTGAAACTGAGACCTGAAGTATAAATAGGCATTAACCAGATAAAGAGCAAATTGGAAGAGCATCTAGGTATCCTGTGTAAAGACTCTGGGGTCAAAAAGAACCAGGGATATTTAGGAACCTGGAAGAAGGCTGCTGGTCTGGTGTAGAGCAAGCAAAGAAAAGAGTGAAGTTAGATGAGACTGGGAAGCAAGGCAGTTTAGGAGTTTGTATTTTACTCAAATGCAATGGAAAGACACTAAAGGATTTTAACCAGGGCATGGATATGATCTGATTTATATTTTTATATCACCATGACTATTTTCTGAAGCACGGATTAATAGGGAACAAGAATGAAAACAGGCAAGCAAAGTAGGAGACTGTTGCATTAGCTCAGATAAGAAGTGAGGTGGGCTGGTAGCAGTGAAGTGGCAGAAGGGATGAAATAAAATAGACAGATTTGAAATATATTTCAGTTTCAACAGGTCTTGGTTATGGATTGGTTATAGAGGATGAAAGGGAGGAAGGGAAGTTCTCAAGAATCACTTTTTTTTTTAATAATAAATTTTATTTTGAAAGAAGTTCAATCTTACAGGAACAGTTGCAAAAACAGTACAAACCCCATACATAGAACTCCATCATACCCCAGTCCCCCTTCCCTGATACCCCAATCCATCATCTTTAAGATCCTGTCACACCACTGTCTCTTTCTTTCCCTCCCTCCCTCCCTCCCTAACACCCATCATCTATTGCTCCGTCCTCAAGAATCACTTTTAAGTTTCTGATTTCAGCATTTGGATGGCATTTCCTCTGAGGGATGCCTGGAGGAGGATGAGGTTTGTGGCTCTTGGTGGGGGGTGGGGGGGGAATCAAAAGTGCAATTTTGGGTATGTTAAAGTTGAAATGCTTATGAGACATCTTACCAGACACATCTAGTAAGACAAAAATCGTGCTCATTAACATATATGCTAATCTATAGGTCAGTTCTTCTCAGACATGGGTGTTATATATGTGATCTAGTTCATTTACTGCTTTTTACATTTGAACAATTACTTAAAAACTCAAAATGAGGTGAACAAATATTAAAGTAGGATATATACTATTTGAAAGAAATGTCACACACCTGGGCACTTAGATGTACCTCACTTATGCTAATGCGATTAACCTCAACCTGAATTGATAACTCAGTGTATTTCTGTCTTTAGGACCACAAAAGAACTGTTGTATAGTGAAAGATTAATTTTAAAAGGTACTGCAACCTTATATCCAGCAATTTATTATGAGTGAGGTATCCGTTTTCCTTCATGGAGCCCTGTGAAGCTCAGCCTCTTGCAGTGGCTGTCCTATTCAGCTTCAGTGTTTTTTCAGATAAATCTTGACATTTTCTCTTCTTTTACTTCTTATGGTTTCAAACAAACTAAAACGTGAAGGAAAGAATCAACATTGCCCATGAAAGCATTTCCTTAATCAGTGTAAGAAATTTAGCAAATAGCTCTCAGTCACCCCTCATCCTTCTTGGAAGCTTAGGTTGGTTTTCCATTTGTGTTTATTTCTAAATATTGCTCATGAAAGCCATTTCTGTAACAATATCTTTATACCCATGTCCTTAACATTCTTATTTCTAAGACGATGTTATTAAAAATAAAAGTTTCCATTGGCATCCTCTTCAAACTTATTTCTCCAGGTATTTGTAATTTGGATCTGCTATTATCATTTCATTTTTTTTCTATTGTACTTTTGGCTTATAATTTTTTTTCTTTATTAGGGAAGTTGTGGGTTTACAGAACAATCATGCATTAAATACAAGATTCCCATATATTGCCCTATTATTAACACATTGCATTATAATGGAATATTTGTTACAACTGATGATAGCACATTTTTATAATTGGACTATTAACTATACTCCATGGTTTAACTTGGGGTTCACTGTATGTGAAGTGTAGTTCCATAGATTTTTTAAAAACTTTTATTCTGTTACCATATATACAATCTAAAATTTCACCTTTAAATCACATTCAGAATGTATACTTCAGTGCTGTTAACTATGTTCACAATGTTGTGTTAGCGTCACTATTCATTACCTAAACATTTCCATCATTCCAAATAGGAACTCTGTACATTTTAAGTCTTAAATTCCCATTCCCTAGCCCTCTACCTTCCCCTGTATGCGATATTCTAGATTCTGACTTGGTGAGTTGGCTTATTCTAATTCTTTCAAATCAGTGAGATAAGATAGTATTTGTTCTTTTGTGTCTGGCCTATTTCACTCAACCTGGTATCTTTAAGATTCATCCATGTTGTCACATGTATCATGATTTCATTCCTTTTTATGGCTGAGTAATATTCCATTTTGTGTATATACCACATTTTATTTATCCAGTTGGTGGACACTTGGGTTGCTTCTAACTTTTGGCAATGGTGAATGGTGTTGCTATGAACACTGGTGTGCAAATATCCATATGAATCCCTGCTTTCAATTCTCTTGGTTATATACCTAGTAGTGGGATTTCTGGGTCAGGTGTTAATTCTCAACTTAGCTTTCTGAGGAGTCACCAAATTCTTCCACAGCAGCTGCACTATTTTGCATTGCCACAAGCATTGAATGAGCCTTCCTGTTCTCCACATCCTCTCCAACACTCAATATTTTCCATTTTTTAAATAGTATCCATGTGAGTGGATATCAAATGGTATCTCATTGTGGATTTCATTTGCATTTCCCTGATGGCTAATGATGTTGAGCATCTTTTCATGTGTTTTCTGGCCACTTGCATATCTTTGGAGAGATGGCTATTCAAATCTTTTGCCCATTTTTAAATTGAGTTTTTTGTCTTCTTATAAAGTTGAAGGATTTCTTTATATATTCTGGATATTAAACATTTCTCAGGTATGTGAATATTTTCAATATTTTCTCCCATTCTATAGGTTGCTGTTTTACTTTCATGATAAAGTCCTTTGAGAAACAACAGTTTTTAATTTTGATGAGGTCCCATTCATTTTTTCGTTTGTTGCTTGTGCTTTGGGTGTAAAGTCTAAGAAACCATTACCTAACACAAGGTCCTGAAGATGCTTCCCTATGTTTTCTTCTAGTAATTTAATAATTCTGCCTCTTATATTTAGGTCTTTGATCTATTTTTAGTTGAGTTTTGTGTATGGTGTCATGTAGGGGTCCACATTTTTTCTGCAAATTGAGATCCAGTTTTTCCAGTACCATTTGTTGAAGAAATGATTCTTTTCCAATTAGGTGGTCTTTGCTCCATTGTTAAAACTCATTTGGCCATAAATGTGAGGGTTGCTTTCTGAGCTTTCAATTCAATTCCATAGGTCTGTATATTTGTCCATGTGCCAGTACCCATCTGTTTTTTTGAAAACCACATATTTTTATTGTAGAATATAAGATATATATATATGTGTGTGTGTGTGTGTGTGTGTGTGTGTGTGTGTGATAAATTTCTAAGTGCAATTTAACAAGTCGTTAGGGAGCAAATTTTAAAGAATATTATGTGTTACATTTCCATAGTCTCAGTTATTTCCTTATTGTGAAATATAACTTATTTGCAGAAAGGTAGTATATTTCAAAGTATGCTTTAACAAATAGTTATATAGGAAATTTCCAAAAATTTTATGAGTTATAGTACCACAGTTTCAGTTATTTCCTTATTGTGAAATATAACATATATTCAAAAAGGTGATAACTTTCAAATTACAATTTAACAAGTTTCTATAGAACAGATTTCAAAGGATGCTTTGGTTTACCATTCCACCATTTCAATTCTTTCCTTCTAGTTATTCTAATACCCTAGCAGCTAAGAAGAAGAAAATTATATAGAGATTGAGTATTTGTAATCATTTGTTAAATTCCATTTTGTCTGTTGCTATGCCTTCCTCTAGTTTAATCACTTTCCCGATTTTCAGGGATGTTTAGGTAGTGACCACCCTGACTTGTTCATGTTGAAAAGGGGTGTCGACATTATGGAAAAAGGGGACCCATCTGGTTGATGTTCTTGAAGAGGCTATTGTCTCTGGATTTGGGGACTTAGCTGGCATAGGAATACTCTGGAAGATTTAAGTTTCTGAAGAATAAACTTAGTGAAACTTTTATAGAGTCTCAAATAGGGATTTGGGTATTCTTTAAGGTTTTCAGGACTACTGTTGACTTGGACTTATCATACTGTGGTCATTTGGCAAATCTAGCTAAAGCTTGCATAGGAGTAACCTCCAGGACAGCCTCTTGACTCTATTTGAATTCTCTTAGCCACTGAAACCTTATTTTGTTGCCTTTCTTTTACCCCTTTTGTTCAAAAAGGCATTCACAACCCCTCTGCCAGGGTCAGGCTCATTCCCAGAATCTGTCCCATGTTGTGGGGGAGGGTGATGAATTTATTTAGAGTTAACTTAGAGAGAGAAAGTCTGCATTTGAGCAACAAAAGAGGTTCTCTGGAGGTGACTCCTAGGCATAAATATAGATGGGCTCAGCCTCCTCTTTACAACCATAAGTTTCACCAGATGAAGCCTCAAGATTGAGGGCTTGACTTATAAAGTAGGGGGTTCCTAAGTTCACATAGCATATGCTATGTACAGAATAATCCATCCGTATCTCACATTATCATCACTTAGTTGTATAATCCTCATCACTTTCCATTTTAAATTATTCTCATGACCCAACATACCTCATAGCTCTTTTCACCCCTTAATTATTTGTCCCTAGTATTTGTGTGGTACTAGTATAGTATTCCTATTAATTATAATTATATTAATTATAGTATGCAATACATAGATTTTTCCTATATACCTTTCTGTTGTCAACTTTCTGTACTAGTGTCATTACTTTAGAAGTGTATCATACAAGCACCTATCTATAGTTGTAGTGCTGATCTGTGGGATACATACCTTTAAACAACCCCTTTCAATCCTATTCACCTTCAGTACAGCTCTGATACTTATTATGCTGTTTTGTTTACTCTGGCTGTGTGATAAGTTTTAAGATCAGGAAGTGTGACTCCTCCAAATTCATTCTTATTTTTCAAAATGGCTTTAGCTATTCAGGCCCTTACTCTTCCATATAAATTTGATGGTTGGCTTTTCCTTTTCAGCAAAGAAGTTTGTTGGAATTTTCATTGGGATTGCATTGAATCAGTAAATCACTTAGAATTGACATCTTAACAATATTTATTCTTCTGATCCATGGCAATGGAATACCCTTCCATTTACTTAGGTCTTCTTTGATTTCTTTTAGCAATGTTTTGTATGTACAAGTCCTTGGCAATCTTGGTTAGATTCATTCCTAGATATTTGATTCTTTTAGTTGCTATTCTGAATGGAATTTTTTTTTCTTGATTTCTTCTTCTGATTGTTCACTGCTTGTGTATAGAAACTGATTTGGGGGTGTTGATCTTGTGCCCTTCCACTTTGTTGAATTCATTTATTAGCTCTAGGAGCTGTGTTTTGGATTGTTCAGGATTTTCTGCATGTAGGATCATTGCATCTGCAAATAGGGAAAGTTTTATTTCTTCCTTTCCAACTTGGATCCCTTTTATTTCTTTTTCTTGCCTAATTGCTCTGCTAAGGACTTCCAGTACAACGTTAAATAACAGTGTTGTGAGTGGGCATCCTTGTCTTGTTCCTGATTTTAGAAGGAAAGCTTTCAGACATTCACAATTATGTAGGATGTTAGATGTGGGCTTTTCGTATATGGCCTTTATCATGTTGAGGAAATTCCCTTCTATTCCTAGTGTTCTAAGTGTTTTGATCAAGAAAGGGTGCTAGATTTTGTCAAATGCTTTTTCTGCATTAATTGAGATGATCATGTGGCTTTTTTCGCCTCATTTTATTATTGTCATGTATTACACTAATTGAGTTTCTTATTATGAACAAACCTTGCATATCATGGATAAATCCACTTGATCATTGTGTCCAATTCTTTTAATATGCTGTTGGATTCAGTTTGTGAGTATTTTGTTAAGGTTTTTAATCTATACCCATAAGGGATATTAGTCTGCAGTTTTCTTTTCTGGAGGTATCTGGCTTTTGTATGAGGGTGATGTTGGCCTCATAGAATGAATTAGGGAATATTCCCTCCTTTTTAATTTTTTTGGAAGCATTTCAGCAGAATTGGAGTTACATCTTCTTGGAATTCATAGAATTTCCCTGTGAAACTGCCTGGTCCTGGGCTTTTTTGTGTTTGAGGGGCAGGTTTTTGATTACTGATTCAATATTTTTACTTGTATTTGGTTTGTTGGGATGTTCTATTTCTTCTCGAGTCAATATAGTTAGCTTGTGTGTTTCTAGGAATTTGTGCATTTCATTTAGGTATCTAGTTTATTGGCATATCTTTGTTCATAGTATCCTCTCATAGCCCTTTTTATTTCAGTGGGGTTGATAGTAATGTCTCCCTTTTTATTTCTGATTTTTTAATTTCTTTCCTCTCTTTCTTTTTCTTTGTCAGTTTAGCGAAAGATTTGTTGATTTTATTTATCTTTTCAAAGAGCCAACTATTGGCTTTGGTGATTCTTTCTGCTGTTCTTTTTTGTTGTTGTTGTTCTCTATTTCACTTATCTCCACTCTAATCTTTGTTATTTTCTTCCTTCTGCTTGCTTTGGGTTTAGTTTGCTCTTCTTTTTCTAGTTCTTCCAGTTTTGAGGTTAATCTTGATTTGGAATCCTTCTTCTTTTATAATGTAAGCATTTAGAGCTTTAAATTTGCCTTGCAGCACTGCCTACAGTGCATCCCATAAATTTTTATATGTCGTATTTTCATTTTCATTCACCTCAAGATATTTTCTAATTTCACTTGTGATTTCCTCTTTAACTCATTGGCTATTTAAGAGTATGTTGTTTAAATTCCAAATATTTGTGAAGTTTCCATTTCTCCCTCTGTCATTGATTTGTAGCTTCATTCCATTGTGGTCAGAGAATACACATAGTATGATTTCAGTATTTTTTAATTAATTGAGACTTGTTTTGAGACCTAAAATATGGTCTATCCTGGAGAATGATCCATATGCACTTGAGAAGAATGTATATTCTCTTTTTGTTGAATGAAGTGTTCTAAATTTTGTTAGGTCTAGTTGGTTTAGAGTATCATTCAAGTCTTGTATTTCCTTATTGATCTTCTAACTGAGTGTTCTATCCATCACTGAAAGTGGTGTATTAAAGTCTCCTACTATTAATACAGAACCATCAATTTCTCCCTTCTAATCCTTTAGTATTAGCTTCATATATTTGGGGGCTATGCCGTTAGGAGCATATATATTTATAATTATTACATCTTCCTGTTGAATTGTCCCCTTTATCAGTATGTAATGACTGGCTTTGTCCCTTATAACTGTTTTTTTTTTTTTAATGTGCTGATCAAGTTTTAATAACGTGGTTGGTTAACAAGGTATATATACCATTTGGCAAGCACACAAAGACTGTGGTAGGAACTTCTGATCCCTGGGGCATTTGGCTCTCCAGCCCACTCTCTGCCTAGCCAGAGAATCCAAAAGGATTGCATAGACAGATGAACCTTTATTTTAAAAAAATAGCACTCAAATAAATTAAAAGGGACAACCATCAAGGGTTCAAATTGTGAAGAAATAGTTGAAAACCTAGAGACTCCAAACTGCAGTTTCTAACTTCATTTTTTGTCCAATGGCAAAAGCCACACATCTCAGTATTCCCACTTAGTTTTTTTCCCCTACTGAGATGAGGGAAGCAGCTACAACCAGGAGACCAGAGGGAGGAGAAAGCTGCATTTGTCTGGAATGAACATTGCCACATGTTTGCTAATATGTGTTTCACTTTATGACCAAATGAATTCTTTCAAAAATAAATAAGGGAGGAGGAAACCTGCATGTTTTTAAAAATTGAAATTATTTAGGGATAAAACACTAACTCTAATGCTGTTAATAGGCAATAGCAACTTTTTTCCTCAAAGTCAAACATCACCCCCAGCTGGGCCCTTGTGCTGCAAGCTTTTCAGATGTTACCTAAACTTTAATAAAAGAAAAGAACAAGTTTAAATGTAGACACTGGACTAGTCTGGATCTGTATTTTCAAGTCCACATTCTTTATCTGAAGAACTGTATCAGGGACCTCCCAGAGGCTGCATGTTTTGAAGTTCACAGTACATGGAACCAGTTTTTCTTTATAATTTTTTTCCTCACTCAGAGCAGCCACACACAGTGGCCATTAACACTGGAATCTTGGATGAGGCCTTTTCTTATGAGGTCTGACCAGAGCTGCCCAAAGTTTCTCCTCAATGAGAATCAATGCTGTTCTGCTCTATGGATGGGATAAAAGCAAGAAAATAGAAATACCTGGTACAGGTTTCATGAAATCTATTTGGATTTTCTACTTTCCAAACCCACTGCTGAATGCCATTTGTTCACTTCATATGTGTTGAACAGTTTGTGGCCTAATAGTCTCAATTCAAAGAACTATTATTGGATGCCCCAGAGGTTGATGCAATAGCAGCTCCAGCAGGACTGCTTATGGAGACCAACTTTTGGATGTGAGGTAACAAGTTGGGGTCACAGGCCAGCTGCTGGTCATTGATGTGGTCCTCCTTTTGGTAGGCCAACCGTTGTTGAATAAACGCCTTTGCTTCAGGTATTACTATTGGCTTTGGTGGAAACTGTACTTCAGTAGCTTTAAAAATAGTATTCTCTTGTAGAATGTCTTACTGGGACTGGTTATGGCCAAAAGGCTTCCTTCCATAAAGACAATGTTAGAAGATCACACCCACTGACCAGATGTCAACTTTATTTGAGATCTTTGGTGGTTCTTTCCCAACCACAAAACACTCTGGTGGTAAATACCAAAAAGTAACAGCATCCCCCTCCCCCCAAAAAAACAAAAACAAAAACAAAACAAAACAAAACAAAAAGTACCAGCACCTTGTGACATTAGCTCCATGACATCCACTGAATTGTAGCTATCATCATCCATAATCTTGGAAAGACCAAAATCTGTAATTTTTATCTCCCCACATGTTGTACCATTGACTAAAAGATTATTACTTGGTTTGAGGTCATAGTATGTGATGGGAGGTTTTTTTTCATTTAGGTACTTTAAAGCATTTACAATCTACATGATAATGAATCAGGCCTCTTTTTCTGACATTAATTTGTGCTGTTTCAGGTAGAAATATAGATCACTTCCCTCCCAGTATTCTAATACTTTACAAAACGAGTCAGTGTCCAGTGAAAAATAATCATACAGCTTAACCATTCTGGGATGATCCAGTTCTTTGTGATATCCAATATTTCCTATATGCGTGCTTGTGGTAATTCTCTTTTTCTCATCTCTCCAGTTTTTATTTAACTAGTGTATTTTCACAGCTACATATCTTTGCTCTGTTAGATCAAATGCCTTGTAAACTTCAATGAAACTTCCTCTGCTCAAAAGATATAACAACAAATAGTTGTCATTTAGTGTTGGGTGATTTTAAATTGTGAATTATCTTCATTATGTAAACTTTATAGTTCCATGAAATGTAGATTTCTAACTTTTTCTAGCCTTTTCAGCTCTGCCTGGATTTCTGCTTTCTCCTCCTCCTTTTTCAAGACTACCTAATCTGAGTTTGAAGATTTCTTCTTGTTCATGGTCTTCTGCTAATATTAACATTTCATTTTCAGCTCCATTGGTCTTGCTTTTCTGCTCATTGGTTGCTGGAGGGGCCAGTCCCATGGCAGGAGGTTTTCACGTTGCTATCATTTTCCATTGTCTTTCAATCTCTTCCCTCTGTGAATTAATCCTTTCCTGTTGCTTGATAAGGTTCTGGAAAGCGGAACCATTGGTCCATTTCTCAGTAAAAGAGGCCCCATGTCAGACAGTGGTAAAATGGCCCAATATCAAGTGATCTTGCATGCTCTTATCTCTTCATGCCATCTTCTCTTGTTTTGACTTTTCTATAAGAAGCTTCTTGCTCATTGTCACACATCTATTTAATCGCTCCTTGTATTTCTCTAGTATCTTTTGTTGTTCATCAATCTGTCATCTCAATTCATGGTTGGCTCTTAATAAATCATCTGTTCAAATCATCTGTTCTTCCCTCCATCTTCTCTAAATCAGAATTGTTACTGTTTTCTAGTGCAGATATTTTTTCTATTGTGAGATCAGACTGAGTCTGTGCAGGATGGAGATTGGGGAGCTGCAGGAAAGCTCTTTGTTGACAGATCCTGTAGAAGAGGAACTGTTTTGCTGAGCTGAAACGAAAAGTGAAGCAGAGGCCAGCTATGCTTTGGGCCAGCTGCTCGGTGTCAAGACGAGGTTTTGGTAGCATCACTGACTTCAAAGTTGGCAGAGCACATCGATCCTCTGATGCCTCGTTTGCAGCACCGCCATCTAAACCATAAAGGGTCTGCTCTACTCTCCTTGGTAAGGGATTAGATAAGGAATGTTGCCACGAGGATCATACAACTGGTGGAACACTTCTGCCAGGGCTGGTTCCTGGCCAGCTTCCCCCACGAACTCAAAGTAATTACTAATTTTATGTCCATAGAAGTGCCTTTCCCTTGGCTAGCTTTTCTTTCCCGGTTTCTCTGGTCACTCTGCTTTTCCTCAGGAGTCTCTAATTCTGTGTCACACAAGGGCCCCAGGTGGCACAAACTCTGGTTGGAAGACTCACTACTGTGTGGCCCCTTACTAACACCAACAGCTGTAAACCTGGCCTCCAATAATTCCTGCCATCCTGGGTCCAGGTTACGCAATTCTTCCATCATTCTGCCACTGCCACTTCATGCTCCTCCCAAGAGGGGCCCCAATCCAATGCTGCTGTAGGTGGCTCAACTTTCCCCCTGGGCAGTCCCCAGGTGAAGCAAGGGCCTTGCCTGAGCACTGCAACCACCCCACCCCCAGTTGCCCCCCTCATCCCTGGCACAGGGCTCCTCTAGAGGGTGGGCAGGGGAGGGGGCAATGGAGGCCTCAGATCTCCTGGGTTCACATACAAAGCCAGGTGCCCCATGCAGCCGACCTGGGTGGCCAGGTACTCAGGTGGGGTTGGGGACATGGGACCAGCCTTCTGGTGCTGGACCAAGGCCTTGTGACTGTTTTTGACTTAGAGTCTGTTTTGTCTGCTGTTAGTGTAGCTACTCCTGGCTCTCTTGTGGTTACTACTTGCATGTTTTATTTTTTTCCATCCTTTCACTTTCAACCTACTTGTGTCTTTGAATTTAAGGTGAGTCCCTTGCAGAAAGCATGTAGTTGGGTCATGCTTTTTTATCCAATCTACCAATCTCTTTCTTTTGACTTAAGACTTTAATACTTTTACATTTAAAGACACTACTGATAATGCAGGGCTTTCTTCTTTCATTTTGCTATTTAGACTTTATAAGTCTTATACCTTCTTTGTCCCTCAATTCTTCTGTTAATGCCTACTTCTATGTTTATTTTACTTTTTGTGTTGTACTATATTGAGTGCCATCTCTTTTCTAACTGGATTTATTTTCCATCTGTTTTCCTTTGGTTGCCATGGGGTTAAAATTTAACATTCTAAATACATAATAATCATATTTAGTTTGATACCAACTTAGCTTTAATAGCATATACATATACTTCTCCTTTACCCCTCTGTTCCCCATCTTTTTTGTACTTGTTACCACTTATATCTTTGTACATTGTGTGTCCAAAACCATAGATTTGTTGTTACTTTTTATGCATTTGAATTTTAGCACCTGTAGGAAGTAAGAGGTGGAGTTACATATCAAAAAATACAACACAATAATATTGACATTTATAATTACCTGAATGGTTACCTTTACTGGAGGTCTGTATTTCTTTATGCTGCTTTGAACCACTGTCTAGTGTCCATTCCTTTGAGTTTGAAGAGCTCCCTTTAGCATGGCTTATAGGGCAGGTTTAGTGGTGCTGAATTCTCGGCTTTTATTTATCTGGGAATGTCTAATCTCTCCCTCTTTTAAAAAAATTTTAGATCACGTGGTGTATCCATTTATTTTACATTTTTTATTGTGAAATATAGCATATATAAAAGAAAAGTGATAACTTTCAAAGTACAATTTAACAAGTAGTTAGCAAATTTCAAAGAATGTTATGGGTTACAGTTCCACAATTTCAGTTACTTCCTTATTGTGCCATGTAACATATATGCAGAAAGGTGATAATTTTCAAAGTATGATTTAACAAGTAGTTATATAGCAAATTTCAAAGAATGTTGTGGATTACAGTTCCACAGTTTCAGTTGTTTCCTTATTGTGAATATAATGTACATACAGAAAGGTGATAACTTTCAAAGTACAATTTAACAAGCAGCTATAGAGCAAATTTCAAAGAATGTTATGGGTTACAGTTTCACCATTTCAGTTATTTCCTTCTAGCTATTCTACTACCCTAGCATCTAAAAAAAAATTTATATAAAGATTCAGTATTCATAATTCATTATTAAATCCTATCTTGTCTGTTGCTACCCCTCCCTCTCATTTAATCACTTTCTTGGTCTTCAGGCATATCTGGGCAGTGACCTCCCTAACTTGTTCATATTGAAAAGGGGTGTCAACATTATGGAGGAGAGGGCTGCATCTGGTTTATGTTCTTGAAGAGGCTGTTGCCTCTGGCTTTTGGAGTTTATCTGGCATAGGAACACTCTGGAAGATTTAAGTTTCTGAAGAGTAAACTTAGTGAGTGAAACTTTTATAGAGTCTCAGATAGGGACCTAAATATTTGGGACTACTGTTGTTTAGGGCTTGGCATACTGTGACCATTTGGGGTATCTAGCTGGAGCTTGTTTAAGGGTAACTTCCAGGATAGTCTTTCAACTCTATTTGATATCTCGTAGCCACTGAAACCTTATTTTGTAACCTTTCTTTTCCTCTTTTTGGTCAAGAAGACATTCTTAATCCCTCAATACTAGGGCCAGGCTCATTCCCAGAATCAGTATCCCATGTCACCAGGGAGATTCACTCCCCTGGGAGACATGTCCCATATGGGGGGGGGGCGGTTAAAGAATTTATTTGCAGAGTTTCTCCCTTATTTTTGAAAGAGACTCTCGCTGGATATAAATTCTTAGCTGGCAATTGTTTTCTTTCAGCACTTCAAGTATTTCAGCCCACTGCCTTCTTGCCTCTGGTTTCTGATGAGAAATTGGCACTAAGTCTAATTGAGACTCCCTTGTACATAACATGTTGCTTTTCTCTTGCAGCTTTGAGAACTCTCTCCTTGTCTGTAGCATTCAATAGTGTGATCAGTATATGATGGGGTGTATTTTTCTTCATGTTTACTCTGTTTGGTGTTCTCTGTGATTCTTGGATGTGCATATTCACATCTTTTACTAAATTTGGGAAGTTCTCTCTCATTATTTCTTTGACTATTTCTTCTGTTCCTTTCTCTTTTTTTGCATGTATTTTGTATATTGGTATACTTGATGGTGTCCCAAAGGTGTCTTAGACTATTTTAGCTTTTTATATTTGTTTTTTCTTTCTGCTCCTCAGCCTGACTCATTTCAAGTGTCTTGCCTTCTTGTTCGCTGATTTTTTTCTTCTGCCAGCTCTGTTTTTCATTTCAGTTACTGTAGTCTTCAACTCAAGTAGTTCTGTCTGGTTCCTTTTATTGTATGTGAATAAAACTGTATTTAAAAAAAAAAAAACAGTTAATAACAAGTGTTGGTCACATGGAAGGTCTGCCCAAGGTGAATGCAGTGTGCAGGGTTTTCCCTATCTTTCTGGGCCTGGATCTAGTCCTGGGCTTTTGCTTGTTAGTTGTTTTGGAGTTCCCCTGTTTACAAGAGTTTGGTTTTCTGCTATTTCCCAGGAGATAGTCCTCCCACTCCTAGGTGTGTGAAGCCAGCAGGCCTTTGTCCCAGAATATCTGGCCTTATGGTTTTTTACACTCCTTTTATAGTCTCAAGCTGCTTTTGCCTGGAGGGCAAATTCTGGAAGGAGGGCATAATGGAGAGTCATTCATTCTCAAGTCAGTCATTCTCAGCCAAAATGGGGCCAGAGACCCAGGAAGGAGGCACAGACTAGCTCCAGAGTTCCCAGGGGAGGGCATCAGGAAGGGCTCCAAGAGTTTCTTTCATGGCTCCCCAAAACTGAGCTTTCCTGGCCTGCCCAGTAAATGCAGCACTTCAGCTAGCTGTCTCCTGCAGCCCTGAGGAAGTGGTGTGTTACTAAGTCTCCTCTGCCTAGCCTGTGTTCTGGGCAGCTTGAAACAATGGCCACCACTGCATTTGTCCCAGGTGGGTTGAAACAATGGCCACCCTCAGAGCACGGCCCCCAGCTATCTGAATTTGCTAATCAAAAGTTGTGATCAGTGATCAACTGTGCCAACCACTGGTCTTGGGGAAAAGGATTTTTGAGTCCTTTTGTGTCACAGATGGATGGATCGCACAGTGGCCTGCTGTAAGAATAGAGGATGGGCACCTGTAGTTGCCATGCAGAGAGAGCAATTTACTGTTCTATCCTGTAATTTATCAGCCTCTTCTTCCTGCTCTTCCTGCTCTGGATGCTATAAATTGCTCTTTTAGCCTCTGGAGTTTCAAAATAGTCATTTTGGTCAGTTCCTGCCTGTTTAATAGTTGTTTTGATGGAAGGACTGAGTCCTGTAGCTCCCTACTCTGCCGTCTTCCCGTAATCCCTCTATCGTTTGTTTTTTTAAAACAATTTTATTGTGGTAACATACATATCACAAAAAATTTTCATTTTACCATTTTAAGTGTATAATTCAGTGGCATTAATTACATTCATAATGCTGTACAACCACCACTTTTGAAATAAGTTGTTTTTTAAGATTAAACACTTTCTCTCTGATCAATTTAAATGGATTTTGAAAATAGAAGTGTTAGAAATGAAAGTATACTTTGAACTTCAAAGCACAAATTGGTTCAATTATATATGTAATTGTTCAAATTATATACCCTAGTCATGCAAGGTTTTAGAAAAGCTATGGATAAGTAACACAAGGGCTTTTACTATAAATCCGGTTTTCTACTAGATTGAGTAGTCTCCTTTTAAATTAAATCTTGGCATCAATGTACATAATTTGTTTGTTTCTTTTTTTAGTTTAATAAAACCCTTACATTTCATTTGAATGGAAATTAATATCTATTCCATGTAGAAAACTTGACAAGTTTCCACAGCAAAGAAACATAATAACCATACGGAATTCCTCCTCTCAGGAATTCTTTTATAAACAAACAAACAAATATTTCAAATATATAATCATTGTAACTTAAAAATATTTTCAGGTCTTTAGTTATCTGAAACATTTTTCTTGACTGCGTGATATTCTAGCCTATGAATGTACCAAATAATGCACGTTATTAGACATTTAGATATTTCCTTCCTCTTGTAATCTTTTAAAATTAGAAATGCATTTTAATTATTTAGGCTTATCCAGAATCTGCAAGAAGAGACTGGGTTCGAGAGTGGCCTGGCCAAGTTGTACTTTGTGTTTCTCAAATGTTCTGGACTTCTGAGACACAGGAAATTATAAGCAGTGGGAAAGAGGTAAAGCAATTATTTGATTGTAAATAATATTCTTTTCTCCATCCTGTATTTTTTAGTTAGCTTATCTATTCTTTGCAAAGGCAACCCCCTCTCAATTTCTCTATATAACATTAAAATTATACAAATATAGTTTGAAAAATCGTTTGTCGTGGCCCATGAGGGCTTTGCCAGTCCAGAGGCCAAAGAAGACACTGGGCATTTTCTGATACATGAACTTTTATTCAGGGTTTACCAACAGGGTGAGAAGTCACTAAGAGATCATGATGCTATCTTAGGCCAGGCAGGCATCACATTCGCAGGGAAGTTTACTGCTTAATCAAGCTAGCTGGTCAAGTGGGTTGTAAGGGTTTAAGACAAAGACATTCCTAAGGGTGGGAGAGCATAGATGCGGGAACAGGATCCTGTGACATGGGGTGATGCAGGAAGGAGAGGAGAATTATAGGATGGGGCTTTGTAGATAACCACAAGAGTGATAACATTTGGGAGACAAGAAGCAGGTAGGCTAGATTAACATTTGACGGGGGGTGGGGGGGTGGGGGGGAGGTCTGGGGTACATTTACATCTTATTCTTTCGTGAGGCCAAGAGTTTCATGTTTTAAAGTTACATTTTAAGGTTAATTTACCCTTTTCTCTTTACTGGCTTACAAAGATGATGGGTTAAACATTAGCTGCCTAGGTCACACAAACTGTGATAGCTGGATAAGTAGAAAATATTCAATATAATTCTTTAGCTGGAAAATGGTTAGTATAGTCTTCAATAGCCAATAGAGGAAAAAAAAAACTGTTTATTAAGATCACTTCACTCAAGCAGCTTTGAGTTATTCTGACCATGAAAAGCCCTTGTTAAAATAACTTGCTGTTGCTCTGATCTCAACAACAAAAACTTATTCTCTGCTCCCAGGAACTTTCCCAGCATTGCCTGCAGTAAGATATGAGGGATGTAACCATATGGTTTCATAATCAGTACCTTGAAAAACAAGCCTGAATGAGGGGAGGACCTGAAAATAGTGAGATGCCGACCAAACAGCTTTCTCTCTTCTATTTTTTTTTCCTTTCTGCTTTCTTCTGGCTTCTGGCCATTTCTTTGTCTGTCTGGGGTTATAAAAGTCCAAATAATTCTTCTCACTCTGAACTGGTCTCAGAAGGCTTTTTTGACCCTCCAGTTCCTTGCTGATGCATCTTCAATAAACTCACCTTCTCACCAAAGCAAAGACTTGTTTCTCTGTTTAATGCGGGAGCAGGCGGGCCTGACTATTTAGAACCGTGTTTTCAAACGGTATTAACTGCTGTGCACCAAGGTCCGCAGGCCTGTTTTGCTCTGGCCAGGGGCTGCCACATCGTTCTTCATATTTTCTAAGCTTAGAGAAATGTACTATATTCTGTAATTCATTTCTATATTTGAGATAGATTATGAAGTCAGGAATTTTTCATGAAAGTAAATATACGAAATATGTGGTTTAGGTACTATATAACATCAGTTTAATTATTTTTTATTTTGCAGGGATTAAAGAAGTATTATAAGGAACTTCAGAATCAGCTAAATGATATTGTAGAGCTGGTAAGAGGAAAATTGTCAAAGCAGACCAGGACCACTCTGGGGGCTTTGGTTACTATTGATGTCCATGCTAGAGATGTGGTCATGGACATGATTGAAATGGGTATGTGAGCTTTTCCCTTAATATTAAAGAGAAAATAGTGAAACTTGGGAGACATGAATTATTTTAATATTTACTGTTATAAAAGATGATGACATACCTAGTTTTGTAATAATTTCCATTGAAAGGTATGTGTCTGGTTTTACTATATTCTTTCCAGGTGTCTCACATGATACAGATTTCCAGTGGCTTGCTCAACTTCGATATTATTGGGAATATGAGAATGCTCGAGTTCGTATCATTAATTGCAATGTAAAATATGCTTATGAATATCTTGGTAATTCACCGAGACTAGTCATTACTCCTCTAACTGATAGGTGCTACAGAACATTGGTAAGCATTTACATTATTTAAGTTCACATATAAATTCACACAAAGTACTTTTTGGTTTGATACATTTTCTTGTCCAAATTTAACATTGTTATCCTTATTTATTTTCTTATCTGTAATAGTTGAATATAGTTGTCACTTCCTAATCCCAAACTCCCTTTATGTCAAAGTCTAGTAACGAATATTTAATTCTGAATGCTTTTGTAGAATCATAGATGTTTGAATTCTACTGTTTGAAAATTGTGAGTCACTTCCATTGGGATAACTAGAAAAAGAAGGTACTGGAGATATAAAGAGAAAATAGGAGCTTCAGAAAACGGTATATACTTTTGCAATGGAGTCTTAGGAGAGATGTTAGGGAGATGAGAAAAGTACATTTGGGCATTAGAATTGCAAATTAGTGATTCTGAATAAGAGAGAGAGCAGAAATGTAGAAGGTTTGTACTGAGGGCCTGTGCTTGGTTGAGAATATGGAAGAGCTCTGACCATAAAGCCCTGGGAATAAGGTTGCCAGATAAAATATAGAACTGCAAGATAAATTTGAATTTCAGGTAAACAACAAATAATTTTTATTATAAATGTGTCCCAAATATTGCACAAGCAAACTTACACTAAAAAATAATTTTGTTTATATGAAATTCACATTTCACTGGGCAAGCCTGTATTTTTATTTGCTAAGTCTGGCAACCTTACCTGGGGATTGAGGAGGAGCATCAAGAAACACCAATCCACCTATGCTGAGTAAGCAATGTTAGAAATTTCGGAGCGCAGTCACGGAGGGCACAGAGACCAATTGACTTTCAGGAAAGAAAGTTTTATTTGAGCAGCAGCAGGGTGGGGGTTGGAAAGAAAAGCGCCATCAGTATGGCGGGGGTCTGAAGTAAAGCTGTATTTCTGCTTTTCCTTTGGGGGTGGTCAGTCGGTAAGATGGACAGAGATTTAGCTGGTGGGCCGAGTGGTGATTGGGCCCGGGGGTCTGCCAGGGTGGGAATCGAGAAGGAATGACGTGGAGCCCATGGCTAAGTGAGTAGTGGGCTTTATGACCGTGTAAGGATTGGAATGTATATAGCTGGGGAAAGGGGGTTGGGGGCAGGATTTAGTGGCCACCACATGTTATTCCGGCCACTAGGAAGTTTTGCACAAAAGGCTTGTCTAATGTGCCATTTGTGAAAGCCTGCATTTGGAGTGTAATCTTCCAACAAGTAAAATTAACGTGTCTTAGATTGAGTTCTCTAAAAGCAGAGATGAAATGGTTTTTCTGTGTGAATGATTTATTAAGGAAATAGTCTTTAAGGTAAAAACCTTAAAGCAAGTGAGGAAAGCTGAATAGGGTAGGGGAACAAGCTAAGCAAATATGTGGTTTCAACCAAAGTATATAGCCTTAGTAAGATTTCATGGGGAGCTTTGGAACTTGAATGGCATCATAGAGTTATGCCACTTTAAGACAAAGGCAGGTGGGATATAAGCATGAGTAAGCTTTCAAGTATTTGCTGAGGAGGTAGCCCCTATCAGCTGAAGGCAATTCTTAGAACAGGGCAGCTGTGCGCTATTAGCACCCATATGCACAATCACAGGCAATTGGGGGATGAATGTGATGGCCTGATAAAGGACATCTGGGCAGGACACCAATGAGTCTAATACAAAACTTTTCACAAAACCCTCTCTTTTCTCAGGAAGCTACCTGAAGGTAGGGACCGTGTCTGTCTTGTTCTTTCATCTAGTGGTGAACAGTATGTATTTACTACCTAAATGTTGAGCAAATAAATCTTAAACTCCTGTAATATATCTGAGACCTCAGTGAACTGAGAAGCTTTGACATGCTTGAAAGATTCTGCTTTTATAACTTTGAGTTATAAAAGCAGAATCATATTAAGCATTTGTATGGGGCACTAGACATTGAAAGCAACATCTCCTAGTATATTTATTATTCAAAATAAAGGGAACTCATTTGTAAGCATTTTCTTGAACTAGTAAATACAGGGGATCCTGAGGTTTCTAGCAACTAAGTTAACGGACGTTAACAGAGCATCCATTATAAATTTGAGGTGAGTAAAATATCACTGATATTGCATTTATTTAATGAGCTGTCTCTATTGTTTTATTTTAGCAAAGATAAAAATACTTATGATTTTCCTAGGTCTATTTTCAGCCTTAGTTCCTTAATCTTATTTTTTCTAAAAGTTAAGTTTCACAAACTCTCATGGAATTTTCATGAAATGAACTCCATAGTTAAGAGAAAGATGACTGCAGTATGTATGCTTCTAAAACTTTCTAGCCACTCTTCTAGTCCTTGTGGGGACCCAGAAAAATTTCAGAGATTATTCATGTTGCCCTTATGGAGCTTAAACACTAATTGATGAGAATAAAATGTACATAAGTAAACATAATACAAAGAAGAAAGTGATATTACTAGTAAGAGAGGTATAGAACAGTACTATGGGAATATAGAAAATAAACACACCGAGAGGAAGGCATTAGCCAGGGTGAATCATAGGCAAAATTAGATAGTAAGTCATCTGTTTCTCTTCCAATTGATTGACCCCATTTAGGGTCGTCACTCTTTGCAGCTGGCCATGCAGGATGTGTCATTATCATCCTCTACACTCAGCTCCATAATCACTTCTAATTAAAACCTTCTTACCTAATTTTACCCCTTCAAGGCTGTATTCTTTTTGCTTTTAAAGGCAAATTATATATATATGGAAAGTCATTGAAGTATTAGAAGATAAAGAGACTGATGCATTTTCATTTATATTGGACCCTGCTTTTTCTTTGTGCAGCTAGAGAATTTTGTGCTAAAAATTAGCTGAACAGTCTAATTGTATACCTGCCTCTCTGAAGCTACAAATAAGACTAATCCATTTAGTAAACATTTGTCTAAGTTTTTTCTGTTAAGTGTAGGTTTCTTTTTATATATTTTTTTGTTTTCCAGATAGGTGCCTTCTATTTAAACCTGGGAGGTGCTCCAGAGGGGCCAGCAGGAACAGGAAAAACTGAAACCACTAAGGACTTGGCTAAAGCTCTTGCTGTACAGTGTGTGGTGTTCAACTGTTCAGATGGGCTAGATTATCTAGCGATGGGAAAGGTAGGTAAATTACAAAATCAGTTTGATTATTAAATGTAACAGACTTGCAGCTGGATCTTACTGGATAAACCGACGCTGACTCATGTTTGAGAATTACTTGAATGTGGGTAACTTGGTTTTAGAGGAAAAGACCTTGTTATTATGCTTGGGGCTTTTATTAAACTTATCCTTCAATTTTGACTTAAAAGGTTAAATATTTATTTTATGATGCCCCTTCCTAAGAAGAATCACCACCTTTTTTTTCTTGTCCTTAGTTTTTTAAAGGACTGGCTTCTTCTGGTGCTTGGGCTTGCTTTGATGAATTTAATCGAATCGAGTTGGAAGTGTTGTCAGTGGTAGCTCAACAGATCCTTTGCATTCAAAGAGCCATTCAACAGAAGTTGGAAGTGTTTATTTTTGAAGGAACAGAACTTAAGCTCAATCCAAACTGTTTTGTAGCTATTACCATGAATCCTGGCTATGCAGGACGCTCTGAATTGCCAGACAACCTTAAGGTAAGATTTTTTAAGAGTGTTAATTTTTTTTTAACCAAAAATAACAACATATCCATTCAAAATGTCGTAATTTTCTCCCATGAATTTGTAATGTCACTTTTACCTATTCTATTTCCTGTAAGGCAAACCTCCAAAAACATTTTTAGGTGTCTAAAAAATATTGAAGTACATAAAAATATTAAAAGTACTACTGAAAAAATTAGAGTTTATGAAAAGGTGCTGCATTTGGAGAAGAAACTTGAATATCAACACAGTCTCATTGGATGCTTATGCTCAGCTTTTAAAATGGTTTCCTTTATGTAAATAATGTATTTCATTATTATATGCTTCAGGTACTTTTTAGAACAGTGGCTATGATGGTTCCAAACTATGCCCTTATAGCAGAAATCTCCCTCTACTCCTATGGCTTTTTGAATGCAAAACCTCTGTCTGTGAAGATAGTAATGACCTACAGGTTATGCTCAGAGCAGCTCTCATCGCAATTTCATTATGACTATGGAATGCGAGCAGTAAAAGCAGTTTTAGTGGCTGCTGGAAACCTAAAACTAAAATATCCAAATGAAAATGAAGATATACTTGTAAGTATTAAATAAATGCATACATTGTTAAAGGTTCAGTAGAAAGATTAATTCCTAAAACTTCTTTTTAGTAAGATTGGTCAGGAGCTATAAATAGGCAATTAGGAGGGTTATTGCTTCAATTCTTTTTACGTGATGTTGAAATGATACTTTTGGGGTTATGCTATTCACTGTATTCAATATGAATACAAGGACCTTTGGCTTGATAAACAGTATTGGCTTCTTAGTATAGTGATTCCATGGAGTAATGTAAAATAAACTTTGACTTTTTTAGGGGGTGGGGGAAATGTTGGCAATGAACTTATATTGCTTTTCTTTGGGTTATTTTAGCTTCTTCGATCAATTAAAGATGTAAATGAACCAAAGTTTCTGTCACATGATATTCCCTTATTTAATGGAATAACTAGTGACTTATTTCCTGGTATTAAACTTCCTGAGGCTGATTATAATGTAAGTAACCCTGTGGAAATGACCTATTTTGCACAATAAAGTCATTAGATGACCCAGTAGTTTACCAGATTTTATTTAATGAAAGAAATTATTCTGTTTGGAGGATAATCTAATCTGACTGAGTTTTAGTGCCTTCTGTTATATGATACAAGGGTTAACAAGATTTGGGTTAAAATGTTCCATGTAAGAGAACAAATATTTTATTTCCTGTATTATGGTTTATAATAATTGCTAGTAAGTATAATACAACACTATTGTGAATTTCAGCAAGTAGAAAAGATGGAAAAACATCCTATAGTTAGCATAATAATTTCCAATTTTATTAAATATATTATAGACATATAATGATGCCTAACTATATACTCACATAAGTGTCTGCTCTTTATAGATGTTATATAATTAAAAGCAAAATAAATTTAAAAATGAATTAACAAAACAATCTCAATAAAATTCAGTTTAACACAATTGATTTAATTGGATAGATGATAATGTGTGACTAGAACTAAATGGCCACTTTATGGTAATTTCTATGGTAAAATGTACAGGGAGAATTCTTTTGAATTTAGCATATATTGGGTACCTTTTGCCATGTGATAATTCAATTCTTCCACTTCTCTCTATTAATGTTATTATAAAATCTCTTCGAGCTGTCATATTATTAAGGCATAACTTGCTTAAATGCATCGTTTACATTTTAGCCTTTCGAAAAAATTCTCAAGACTAGAACTTCTACCAGGTTAAGGAGATTATTAAGGTGGTTTGGGATATGCTAATATGATTTTAAAAATCAAAATGAAAATGCAAAATTTTAACATTCTTTTGGAGAGCTCTTGGACTCCCATGAGTATTAACTATAGATCCAGGAATCCATAGATTCCAGTTTGAAAAAACTATTAAATATAATATCTTGTTTTTCTTTGCTATTTTCCCATATATTCTATCCTATATTTTTCCTTTACTGAACTACTTTTTTTGAATTTCAAATAATTTTTTTTATCATTCTATTTTATTTGTGTTGGCTTTTTAGTTATACCTTGGTCACTACAGATTGTGATATGCATCCTTGGCTTTTTACTAATTTAGTTCTAATTGGTACTCTACCATTTCACAATATAAAAACCCTCAATGGTTTAATTCTATTATCCACCCTTGCCTGCCCATTGTGCTATTGTTGCCATCTATTTTTTTTTTTTTTTCAATTTTTATTGGGATTGTTCAGATACCATACAATTATCCAAAGATCCAAAGTGTACAATCAGTTGCCCCTGGTACCCTCTTACAGCTGTGCATCCATCACCACACTTACTTTTTGTTCAATTTTTAGAAACTTTTCATTACTCTAGACAAGAAATAAAGTGAAAGATGAAAAAAGAAAAAAAGAAAAGGAAACTCTAATCCTCCCCTATCCCTAACCACCCCCCCTCAATTGTTGACTCGTAGTATTGGTATAGTACATCTGTGCGGGATACTGATTACGTGCTTCAACTTGGCGGGCCTGGGCCAGGGGACCGGATCCGCCCCTGGGGAGAGTGGTGGGCACGGGCGGTAGCGCCCTCCACAGCCCCCCGGGCCTGAGAAAGTGGAGCCGGATGCAGGCCCCATTTCCTCACCCCAAAGTACAACTGTCAGGAGAGGCTTGCCGGAGAAAACCGCCCCCTTTACCTTGCCCGCCCACTCCCCGTTACCAGAGCAACTCCCGCCCTCCCCGTTGCCGGAGCAACTCCCGCCCTTTTCAAACGACCTCCGCGCCCTCTCAGAACCAATCCAAGCCTTTAACCCCTACAGCTAGCCTGCCCTCTAAACCGCCCTATATAAACGTGTACTCTCCCCTAATAAACGCTCTCGGCTTCCCCACCCTCAAAGAAAAGCGTCCCGCCTGTTTCCTCTCGCCGCCCTCCACACCTTGCACGCCACCGCCGGGGACCTGGCCAAGTCCCCCGCCTCGCCTTCGCCTCCGGGAAAGAGCCCCCGCCGCCGGTACCCTCCGAGCAACGCCGAGAGCCGAGGGTTCAGCAACTGGCCGCCCCCCGACGCAGTAGACGCAACCGCACATCTGTTACTGTTTATAAAAAAATGTTGAAATACTACTAACTGTAGTATATAGTTTGCAATAGGTATATATTTCTTCCCTATATGCCCCTCTATTATTAACTTCTAATTGTATTGTCATACCTTTGTTCTGGTTCATGGAAGTGATTTCTAGTATTTCTACATTTGATCATGGATGTTGCCCACCATAGGATTCAGTTTTATACATTCCCATCTTTTGACCTCCAACTTTCCTTCTGGTGACATATACGACTCTGAGCTTCCCCTTTCCACCTCATTCACGCACCATTTGGCACTGTTAGTTATTCTCACATCTTGCTACCGACACCTCTGTTCATTTCCAAACATTTAAGTTCATCCTAGTTGAACATTCTGCTCATACTAAGCAACCGCTCCCCATTGTTAAGCCTCATCCTATATCTTGGTACCTTATATTTCATGTCTATGAGTTTACATATTATAATTAGTTCCTATCAGTGAGACCCTGCAATAATTGTCCTTATGTGTCTGGCTTATTTCACTCAGTATATTGCCCTCAAGGTTTTGTCATCAACCCATTTTTTTTTTTTTTATATATGGTTTTGTTCACTCACCATACATTCCATCCTAAGTAAATAATCGATGGTTCTCTGTATGGTCATATATTTATGTGTTCACCACCTTCACCACTATCTATAAAAGGGCATTTACATTTCTTCCACAAGGCAGGAGGGAGAGTCAAAGAAGCTAGAGAGGCGAAAGAAAGAGGAAAAAAAGATGACAGCTAGGAAGCAGCAAAATGGAAAATAACCTTAAATCAAAGTAGGGTAAAGAGTCAGACAACACCACTAATGTCAAGTGTCTATCTTGCCTCCCCTATCCCCCCTTGTTATCTGCATTTACCTTGGTATATCACCTTTGTTACATTAAAGGAAGAATAATACAATGATTCTGTTAGTTACAGTCTCTAGTTTAGATTGATTGCATCTCTCCCCCAATGCCTCCCCATTTTTAACAGCTTGCAAGGTTGACATTTGCTTGTTGCCCTCGTAAAAGAACATATTTGTACATTTTATCATAATTGTTGAACACTAGATTTCACCAAGTTACACAGTCACATTCTTTATCTTTCCTCCTTTCTCCTGGTGTCTCACATGCTCCCAACCTTCCTCTCTCAACCGTATACATAGCTATCTTTGTTCAGTTGTCTTACGTTGCTGTGCTACCATCTCCCAAAATTGTATTCTGAACCACACACTCCCGTCTTCTCTTATCACTCTGCATTGCTCCCTTTAGTAATTCCTGTAGGGCAGGTGTCTTGTTCACAAAGTCTTTCATTGTCTGTTTGTCAGAAAATATTTTGAGCTCTCCCTCATATTTGAAAGACAGCTTTGCTGGATATAGGATTCTTGGTTGGAGGTTTTTCTCTTTCAGTGTCTTAAATATATCACACCAATTCCTTCTTGCCTCCATGGTTTCTGCTGAGAAATCTGCACATAGTCTTATCAAGCTTCCTTTGTATGTGATGGATTGCTTTTCTCTTGCTGCTTTCAGGATTCTCTCTTTGTCTTTGACATTTGATAATCTGATTATTAAGTGTCTTGGCGTAGGCCTATTCAGATCTATTCTGTTTGGAGTACACTGAACTTCTTGGATCTGTAGTTTTATGTCTTTCATAAGAGATGGGAAATTTTCATTGATTAGTTCCTTTATTATTGCCTCTACCTCTTTTCCCTTCTCTTCCCTTTCCAGGATACCAATGATATGTAGATTCTTGTATTTTGTTTCATCTTTAAGTTCCCAGAGATGTTGCTCATATTTTTTCATTCTTTTCTCCATCTGCTCCTTTGTGTGTAGGCTTTCAGGTGTTTTGTTCTCCAGTTCTTGAGTGTTTTCTTCTGCCTCTTGATGTCTGCTGTTGTATGTTTCCATTGTGTCTTTCATCTCTTGTGTTGTGCCTTTCATTTCCTTAGATTCTACTAGTTGTTTTTTTTGAACTTTCAGTTCCTGCCATATATATGCTCAGTGTTTACTTTACAGCCTCTATCTCTTTTGTGAAATATTCTCTAAAGTTATTGAATTGATTTAGCATTAGTTGTTTAAGTTGCTGTATCTCAGTTGAAGTGTATGTTTGTTCCTTTGACTGGGTTATAGCTTTGTTTTTGTTAGTGTAGGTTGTAGTTTTCTGTTTTCTAGGCATCTGACCTCCTAGGCCACCCCAATCAGTTTTTCCCAGATGAGAACAGGTTCAGGTCACAGAAGGAGGAAATATTCAGTATCTGGTTCCCCTGATGGTTTTTCTTAGAGGATTAATAACACCTGTGCTTTTCTGTTTGGCAGGTGCAGTCTGTCACCGCCTGTGTAAGGGGGTGTGGCCTGTGGCTCTCCTCCCCCAGGCTTTGGGGTCTGGTTCCGGAAAGGCGGGCAGTAAAGCTGGGCCCCTCCCTTTCCTTTGGGAAGCTATGCCCCCTCCAAAGAGGTCACTGCCTATCAGGAAGTTCTTTGTTTCTTTGACTCTGCTGATCAAAGTATTTTGATTTTAAAATAGCTGAGTCTGTCTTTACTGCAAAGCACTGCGGGCTGAAAGCAGATGCAGTTTTCTCCACAGAAAGCAGAAGGGACAGAAAAGCTCCCGGGTTCACCCGTCAGCCTCTGGGCTTCTCATCCTGAGACAGATATGTCCCCCGACTCTCCCAAGGCCAGTTGTCCCCAAAAGCCTCTGTCTGCTTGTTGAGGATTCGCTGTCTGTATTGAGCAGTTAACATTAAAACCCCAGTTGGAGCTGGGCTGAGAGAGTGCTGCTCTCTAGCACCGCAAGGCCTCTGTGAGGGAGGGGCTTTCGGCTCTAGGCTCTCTGCTCTCAGTGTGGGTCCGCAGTTTTACTTACAGATTTTATGCTGCGATCTCGGGCATTCCTCTCAATTCAAGTTGGTGGATGATGAGTGGGCAATCACGTTTGTCTCCCCACAGTTATTCCTGGTTATTTACTAGTTTTTTGGTCATTTATGAATTGTTCTCGGGGGGACTAACAGTTTTCCACTTCTTTCTATGCCACCATGTTTTCTCCCTCCTGTTGCCATCTATTTTAATTCTACGTGTGTTATAAACTCCACATATGTTATAAACTCCACAATAACATTATTATTTTTCCTTTAGTTGTTAGTATTTGAAAAAAAATTTAATTTTCCTTACATTTACTGTTTTCATTGTTTTTGAATTCCTTCCAGCATGTATGTGCTTTCATCTGGGATCTTTCCCCTTCAATCTAAAGAACTTTCTTTAGTATTTCTTGTGTGTGTGTTGGTGGGGACCCTTCTGGCAACAAATTTTCGGCCTTTATTTGTCTGAAAGTATCTATCTCATATTCATTTTTGAAGAATATTTTTACTGGGTATAGAATTCTAGGTTGGTAGATGTTTTTTCTTTCCTTCCTTCCTTCCTTCCTCCCTCCCTCCCTTACTTCCTTCCTTCCTTCCTTCCTTCCTGCATTTAAAGGTGTTATTCTGTTGACTCCTGGCTATCATTGTTGTACTTAGAAGTCAGGCATTTTTCTTATTTATGCCACTCTGAATATAATGTGTTTGCCCCTTCTGGCTGCTTTTAATATTGTATCTTTTTCTTTGGTTTTTAGCATTTTGAATATGTGCATGGTGCAAAATATATTTTGTTTTGTATATATCCTGCTTGAGATTTTCTGCACTTCTTGAATCTGTGGTTTGATGTCTTTCTCCAGTTAAATATTAAAACAATATTTAACAGTTTTAAATATTTCTTCTACCCTCTTCTTCTGAGACTATAATTACATGTTTGATATTGTCTCACATGTCTTGGCAAGCACTGTTTTTTGTTTGTTTGTTTTTGCTTTTTATTATTTTCTCTCTGTGCTTTAGTTTGGATAATTTTTATTGACCTGTTTTCAAGATTATCATTTCTTTCATAGATTCTGATAAGCACATGTAGTCTTATCTACTGTTCTTATAAGTTTACCTAGTTTTCTGATAAGCACATCCAATGAATTCTTCATTTCAGGTATTTGGTTCTTTTTAGAGATTCCACTTTCCTTACTGAAATTCTCCATCTTTTTATCTATTTCTCCATCTTATTGTCTATTTTCTTTATTATATTTATAAAAAATATTTTAAAGTTCTTGTCTGCTGCTTCTCAGTTCCTTCTTCTCAAGCCCTGTAAGTTTTGATTGTATGCCAAATATTACATGTAAGTATTTGTAGAGGCCAAACTACTGGTATTTTCCTCCTGAAAAACCGTATCTTTTCCTCTGTTAGGTGTCATAGTTTGCCTGAGCTGTTATCACAAATATCACACAGTGGGTTGACTTAAACAACAGGAATTTACTGGCTCACAGTTTTGAGGCTGGAAGAAGTCCAAAATCTAAATATTGGCAAGGCTTGCTGGCAACCCTTGAAGTTCCTTGCCTTTCATGTCACATGGCCATGTCTTCTCTATTATCCTCTGGGTTCTTGCTGACTTCCTGCTTCTGGCTCCTTCTTTTGACTTTCTTTTTATAAGATTTCTGGTAATCCACATTAAGACTCACCCTCATTCGGTGGGGCCACACTATCTAAAAATAATATCTTAAAGAGGTCCTGTTTACATGGGATTCACATCCACAAGGACATAGATTAAGATCAAGAACAAGTGTTTTTTAGAGTACATAAGTCAACCTGCCACAGCCAGGTTACTAGGTTAAGTTACTGGTCAATTAAAAGAGTAGTTGACCTACATCAGAGTTTTGTTGCAGCATTATCAAGCCTTAGTTTACCTCTGGTTTCAAATGTCTTCAGAGTGCGAATTGTCCTGCTGTATTGCAGACCCCTTTCTCTGGTAGGATTTTGGGATCTAAGCATCCTGAGACTCAAGAGATCTCTCTGCCTTTCCAGCTCAGCCCCTTGGTCTTCTGTGTTACCACACACTCACCAAAAGAATGGGTAGTAGGGAAAACCAACTTTGCATTTAGAGCTCTTTCAGATTCCAGTCTATCACACACATGCTCATGTGACTTAAAATCCCTGTTGGTTTCTCCTTACTCCAGCAAAGTCCCTCTATATAACAGGGCCAATCCTTGCCCACCCATATCCAAACTTGACAAATATCCCCAGGGGGAAAAGCAGCTATTGATCAGTGCTCACCTAGGAAAGGCTTACTCCTTTCTGAAATTTAGTTCCTTTAGACTTATTTTAATCCGAAGCTCTCCTAGATTTTTAAATGTTAATGACTTTTTTTAGCTTCTGTTTATTTCTAATTATTACAGTGAGAGATTGAATGGTAAGTCCTTCTATGTCCTAACCAAAACTGGGATTCTGGAAAACACCATTAAAAGGAGATATTTTCATGAAGCATACACCCAAAACTGTGATGCCATGATTGTTAATAATTTATAATGGGGAATACTAATGATTTAAGAATATTGTTGCTCCATTTGTTCTTTCTTTTAATTTGAAAAATGTTTTAATAATTTATCAATGTAAGAAGATACAATTTTCTTGTTTCTAAATGAAAAATCTACATTTGTAAGACATATATGACATGTTTTATATTATACTTTTGTAGAAACATAGAAACTCACTCCATTTTCCTTTATTTCAGGAATTTTTGGAATGTGCTCATGAAGCCTGCAATGTACATAATCTTCAGCCTGTTAAATTTTTTCTTGAAAAAATGATTCAGACATATGAAATGATGATTGTTAGACATGGGTAAGATTTTTAATTATAATTTTCTTCCATATTTATATATTCTTTTTCAATTAAACTATTAAAACAACAGAATGCGTGAACTACATTACTCACTGAATTTCATAGGCTAGGTAGTCTAGGGAGCAAATAACCCCCATCTCAGCAGCTTAAGAAACAGAGGTGTACTTCTCTCTAATGCTACATGTCCAAGAAGGGTTGGTAAGGACCTGAAACTAGTACCACAATTTGGCCTTTTGGTTATCAAATATGTTATTGACTGTTCTTCATGCACAGATTTTACAGTCTTCCTTTCCAAGGGAGCTTAAAACTTCCAATCAATCAATGAACCAAGCTCAAAGTTTAGGATCTCTAGATGATGCATGTAGTCTTTTTTTTTTTGAATTTGGAAATTGCTTCTCTTGATCCAGAGACCTACAGACAAAAAGACCAACAATCTGCCTTATACACACCCAGTATACATTAATGGAACAGAACAGGATTGCCAGAGCAAATACTCCCATTTAGAAATTGAGGAATGGGAGCCACAGACAGCACTGGTCCATAGCAATTCTGAAATCCAACTAGGCATGTGGAGGCCCCAATTCCAGAGATGGCTTGACCATGAAACGAAAAGAGTTTAAACTTCAGGGTCTCTTATTTGTAGGAGCCCCTCTAAGGAGCCCAAAGCACTGTATATATATTTTATTGTGTAGGGTATAATTAAAGTGGCTATAGACATTTGTTTTCATAATTTTGTAGTTCTTTTTCTTAGAGAGGCCCCCCAAATTGTATAAACTAAAAGCCCACAAAACCTGGATCCATTCCTGTTTAATTTTGCTCCCTGAAAAGGACTTTGCAATTAATTATTTTTGTGGACTTTGGTTCAACCTTCTAAGAGGTCTTTCCGTTTCCATTGGGAAATGGAAAAAATGAGGTCCTTGGGAGCTGAGAAATATTTGTAGCCTGCTTCCTGCCTATAGAATGTTGAACTCCAATGGCCATGTTTTTTTTTCTCTTAAACTTTTATTTTGAAATAATTTCAAACTTACAGTACAGTTACAAAAATAAAACGAAATCCATACAGAGAACTCAACATATCGCCCCTCTTGCTACATAGTTCCATCAGTTTTAATATTTTGCTCCATGTGCTGTATCATTCTATCCATGTATTGATCTATCTGTCCTTCCATCTATTCATCTATCTATCCATTTCAGTTAGCTAAAGCTGCCAAAATGCAACATACCAGAAATAGACTGGTTTTTAACAATGGGGGTTTATTAGCTTACAAATTTACAGTGATAAAGCCATGAAAATGTCCCAGTTAAGGCATCAACAGAATGATACCTTCTCTGAAGACAGGCTGCTGCATCAGGTTTTCTCTGTCAGCTGGCAAAGCACATGGCCGGCATCTGCTGTTCCTTTGTTCCCAGGTCTCATTGTTTTCAGCTTCTGGTTCCAGTGGCTCCCTCTGTCAGCTCCTCCAGGGGCTTTCTCTCCAAGCTCTCTGGGTGTTTCTTTCTCTGAACTCTTTTGGCTTTTTTCTTTCTTTTCTCTTCATAAAGGACTCTAGTAAAGGATAAACACCCACCTTGAATTGGGTGAGTCACATCTCAATTGATTAGAAATAACCTAATCAAAGGTCCCACCCACAATAGGTCTGCACCCACAAGAATGGATTAAAAGAACATGGCCTTTTCTGGGGTACATAACAGCGTCAAACCATCATACCATCCATCTATCCATTGTCCATCCATCCATCTGTCCATCCATCTTATTTTCTGAACTTATTAGAGTAGATTGTACACATCAGGCCTACTGTGGGTGTGAACCCATTTGTAAATAGGACCTTTAAAAACATTATTAGTTAAGGTGTGCCCAAACTGAATGAGGGTGGACCTTAATCCAATATGGCTGAAGTCCTCATAAGCAAAGGAAATTGGACATGGGTGAAGAAGCCAAGAAGTACAGCAAGAAACTGGAAGTCAGCAGAACCAGGAAGGGAAAGGAGAAGATCCTTCCAGGTGCATTGCCATGTGATCGAAAAGCCAAAGAACCCCAAAGATTGCCAACAAGTCAGAAGATACTGACCATGGAGGAAGCAAGCCTTCTAGCCTCTGAAACTGTGAGCCAATAAATCTCTATTAAACCAACTAATTGTATGGTATTTGTTTTAGCAGCTGGGAAACTAATACCGTTTTTCTTACCAGAAAGTGGGGTGCCTGAAATGAAATTCACATACTTGAAAATGTGGAAACAGATTTGAAATTGGGTAATGGGTAGAGGCTGGAAGAATTAATTGTGAGGCACTTGATAGAAAAAGCCTCTATTACTTTGAAGAATCTTTTGGTAGAAATGTGGATGTTAAAGTTACTTCTGATGAGGACTTAGCAGCAAATGATGAATGTGTATTAGAAATTAGAAGAAAGGTGATCCTTGTTATGTAGTAGCAGAGAACTTGGAAAAATTGTTTTCTGATGTTGTATTGAAAGTGGAACTTGTAAGCGATGAACTTGAATATTTAGCTGAGGGGATTTCTAAGGGAAGTGTGAAAGGTGCAGCCTGGCTTCTCCTTTCCACTAATGTAAAATGTGAGAAGAAAGGGATAAGTTGAGAATTGAACTCTTAAGCAGAAAGAGCAATTGATGATTTTGAAAATTCTTTGACTACCCAGATGGTGTGCTCTGAGACTAGAGCCAGAAGTGGCTCTATCAGGGACTTCCCTGAGCTTTTAGGAAGTGACTCCTCAGAGAATAGGGTTCCAAGTGAGGGTTTCACTGAACAACCCTATACTAAAGACGATGTGGCTGAACATGGATCCAGTCAGCCATTTTAGTAGTAGTAAAGATCAGAAATGCAGTTATGTAGGAAGGTTCTTTGGAAAGTTTTATTGTCTGATAGTTTAGACCCGCTGGAAGTGCATGCAAAGCTGGCGAGGTTTTTGGAAAACTTATATAAGCAGACCACTGAAATAAAGGGGCTAGAGAAGGGACAATTGAAGGAAGAATGACTTCAAGGGCAGAATTATGAAATCAAAGGTCTGGACTGAAAAGATTTCCTCAAGCCAGGAGAGTGCCCACCCACATCTGAGGAAAGGGCAGATCTGGCCCTGTACTCAGATGGGGCAGGCCTTATGCCATTGTTCAGGCCAAGTGCCACCATCCCAATGCTTAGAGAGGGTGTGGCTATAACTCAGTTTTCAGGGAGAGCCAGCCACTGTACAAGTGCTTGGATGGGGTGGGGCTGCCACCACAGCAGGTCTGGAAGCAAAACATCTGTAAAGGCATACCTTGGAGATATTGCAGGATTGATTCCAGACCACTAAAATAAAGTGAATATTGCAATTAAGTGAGTCACATTAACTTTTTGGTTTACTGGTGCATATAAAAGTTATGTTTACACCATACTGTGGTCTACTAAATGTGCAATAGTGTTAAGTCCAAGAAAAACAATGTACCTATCTTAATTTTAAAATTGCTAAAATATGCTAACCATTATCTGAGCTTTCACTGAGTCATAATCTTTTTGCTAGTGGAGGATCTTGCCTCAATGTTGAAGACTGATGACTCATCAGGATGGTTGCTGAAGGCTGGGGTGACTGTAGCAATTTCTTAATATAGCACAACAATGAAGTTGGTTGCATCAATTGACCCTTCCTTTCATGAATCATTTCTTTATAGCATACAAGACTGATAGCATTTTACCCAGAGTAGAACTCCTTTCAAAATTAGAATCAATCCTCTCAAATCCTGTCTGCTTTATCATCTAAGTTTATGTAATATTCTAAATCCTTTGTTGCCATTTTCAATGATGTTCACAGCATCTTTACTAAAGATGCTATAGCCTTACGAAATGTTTTTTAAATAATAAGAATTGAAAGTCAAAATGACTCTTAGGTCCATCGGCTGCAGAATGGATATTGTATTAGCAGGCCTGAAAACAAGATTCATCTCACTGTACTTCTCCATCAGAGTTCTTGGGTGACCAGATGCATTGTCAATGAGTGGTGGCATCTTGAGAGGAATATTTTTTTTTCTGAGCAGAAACTCAGCAGTGGGCTTAAAATGTTCATTCAACCATGTTGTAAACAGATGTGCTGTCATCCAGGCTTTGTTCCATTTAAAGGGCACAGGCAGAGTAGATTTAGCATAATTTTTAAGGGTCCTAAGATTTTCAAAATGGTAAATGAGCCTTGGCTTCAACCTATACTCACCAGCTGCATTAGCCCCAAGAAGAAAGTAAACCTGTCCTCTGAAGCTTTGAAGCTAGGCATTAGCTATGTCTTTCTAACTGTGAAAGTCCTAGATGGCATCTACCTCCAATAGAAGGCTGTTTCATCTACATTGAAAATCTGTTGTTTAGTGTGGCTATCTTCATCAGCACTTACTGCTTTGTCTTTACTTTGATGTAATGGAGATGGCTTCTTCCTTTAAACCTCATATACCAAAATCTCTGCTAACTTCATACTTTTCTTCTGCAACTTCCTTACTCCTCTCAGCCTTCAAAGAGTTGAAGAAAGGTAGTTCCTTTCTCTGGATTAGGCTTGGCTTAAGGGAATTTTGTGACTGGTTTGATATTCTATCCAGACCACTAAATTTTTTTCCATATCAGCAATAAAACTATTTTGCTTTCTTATCATTCATGTGTTCGTTGGATTATCACTTTTAATTTCCTTTGCATTCCCAACTTGGCTAACTGTTTGGTGCAAGAGGCCTAGCTTTCAGCCTATCTTGGTTTTTGCCATGCCTTGCTCACTAAGCGTAATCATTTCTAGCTTTTTATTTAAAGTGAGAGATCTGCGACTCTCCCTTTTACTTGAACACTTACTTAGAGGCCACTATCGGGTTATTAATTGGCCTAATTTCAATGTTGTATCTCAGTGAATAGGGAGGCCTGAGGAGAGAGAGAGGGCTGGGTGAATGGCCGGTTGGAGGATAAGTCAGAACAACACACAACATTTATCAATTAAGTTTACCATCTTATATTAGTGTGGTTAGTGGTACCTCAAAAAAAGGACAATGATAACATCAAAGATCACCATAACAGATATAATAATAATGAAAAAGTTTGAAATATTGCAAGAATTGCCAAAATGTGACAGAGGCACAAAAAGAGCACATGCTGTTCGAAAAAGTGGCACTGGTTGACTTGCTTGACGTAGGGTTGCCCCAAATGTTATTGAAAAAACCACAATATCTGTGAAGCACAGTAAAGCAAAATGCAATAAAATGAGGTATGCCTGTACTAAGGTTCCAATATCTCTGCATCTTTGCCAGCACTTATTTTCCATTTTTAAAATAATAGCCATTCTAGTGGGTATGAGGTGGTATCTCATTGTGGTTTTGATTTGCCATTCCCTAATGTTGTTGAGCATCTTTTCAGGTGCTTATTGGTATTTGTATATTTTCTTTGGATATTCAAATCCTTTGCCCATTTTTTATTTGGTTGTTTGTCTTTTTGTTATTGAGCTCTAGGAGTTCTTTATAAATTCTAGATGTTAATCCTTATCAGATATATGGTTTCCAAATATTTTCTCCTGTTCTTTAGTGTGTCTTTTCACTTTTTTGATAATATCTTATGATGCACATAAGGTTTTTTGTTTGTTTTTAATAATAAATTTTATTTTGAAACAAGTTCAATCTTACAGGAAAGTTGTAAAAACAGTACAAACCTCATACATAGAACTCCATCATACCCCAACCCCCCTCCCCCGATATGCCGATCCATCACCTTTAGGATCCTGTCACACCACTGTCTCTTTCTTTCCCTCCCTCTCTCCCTCCCTCCCTCCCTCCCTAACACCCATCATCTATTGCTCTGGCCTCTGAACATATGAGAGCAAGCTGCACATATCTTTGAACAAACAATATAATTCACATATACCTTTCCCATGGACAAGAACATTATTTTATGCAGTGTCATTAAACGCAGCTAAGAAGTTCAAGAAATTCAGCATTGATATAAAGCTTACATTCTATATTTCCTTTTTTTTTTTTTTTTCCTTGTGTCCCATCTGTGTCCCTTTGAGCCTCCTCTCCTCTGACCTCAGATCCCATCTAGGAACATCCTTGTAATTTAATTGTCATCTATTTAGACTGTCTTATTTTTTTTTTCCACTGTGGAAAGATATATATAGCCTAAATCTTCCTAGTCCACCCCTCCCTAGCATTCCATTAGTGGGATTAATCACATATAGAATGTTGCAATGCTATCACCTTCTGACCATCCATTTCTAGAAGTTTCCCTTCACCCCAAACAAAAACCCTGCTCTCATTTCTTAACTCCCCATTGCCCCTTCCCCCACTTCTTGGAACCCCTACTCTACTTTTCATCTCTTTGGTCATATTCTCTGATACTTTCTTTGTGTTTACCATGGGGCTTAAATTTAACATCTTAAATCTATAACAATCTTGTTTTTTCTTTGATACCAACTTAACTTCAATAGGACATGTAAGCTGTGTTCCTATACTCCTCCATTCCCCCACCTTTATGTAGTTCTTGTCAAGAATTACATATTTTACACTGAGTCCAAAACCACTGATTTATCATTACAGTTTATGTATTTTAGATCCTGTAGGAAGTAAATAGTGGCGTTATAAATCAACAATACAGTAGTATTGGTCTTTATATTTACCATGTGATCTTTACTGGAAATCTTTATTTCTTCATGTGGTTTCAGTCAATTGTTTAGTGTCCCTTCCTTTCAGCCTGCTTAGGACTGATCTACTGGTGATGAAGTCCCTCAGCTTTTGATTATCCGGGAATGTTTTCATCTCCCCCTCATTTTTATCATTCAGGTGTTTGTGAATTCTCCAAGTCTCTGATGGTTATTGACTTCTATTTGTATTCCATTGTGGTCAGAGAATGTGCTTTGAACAAATTCATTTTTTTTATTTTTTATTTTATTGAGGTTTGTTTTTATTTCCCCACATACAGTCCATTCTGGAGAAAGATCCGTGATCACTAGTGAAGAATGTGTGTCCCAGTGACCTGGGATGTAATATTCTATATATGTCTGTTTAAAGTCTCTATGTCTCTCTCTCATTTCTTTGTTTCTCTGTCGGTAGGGCTCACTTTAGTATCTGAAGTAGGGCAGGTCTTTTATTAGCAAATTCTCTCAGCATTTGTTTGTCTGTGAAAAATTCAAGCTCTCCCTCAAATTTGAAGGAGAGTTTTGCTGGATAAAGTATTCTTGGTTGGAAATTTTTCTCTCTCAGAATTTTAAATATGTCATGCCACTGACTTCTCGCTTCCATGGTGGCCGCTGAGTAGTCATTACTTAGTCTTATGTTGTTTCCTTTGTATGTGGTGAATTGCTTTTCTCTTGCTGCTTTCAGAACTTGCTCCTTCTCTTCAGTATTTGATAGTCTGATCAGAATATGTCTTGGAGTGGGTTTGTAAGAATTTATTCTATTTGGAGTTCACTGGGCATTTATGCTTTGTGTATTTATATTGTGTAGAAGGTTTGGGAAGTTTTCCCCAACAATTTCTTCGAATACTCTTTCTAGATCTTTACCCTTTTCTTCCCCTTCTGGGACACCAATGAGTCTTAAATTTGGACATTCTATTTTATCTATCATATCCCTGAGATCCATTTCAATTTTTTCAATTTTTTTCCCCATTCTTTCTTTTGTTCTTTCATTTTCTGTTCTGTGCTCCTCGAGGCTGCTGAGTCGTTCAGCTTCCTCTAATCTTGTATTATGAGTATCCAGAATCTTTTTAATTTGGCCTACAGTTTCTTAAATTTCCATAAGATCTTCTATTTTTTTATTTACTCTTGCAATATCTTCTTTATGCTCTTCTAGGGTCTTCTTTATGTCTTTTATATTCTGTGCCATGCTGTTCTTCAAGTCTTTTATATCCCGTGCCATGATCTCATTGCTTGTCTGTAGTTCTTTGATTAATTCTGCCAGGAACTGTGTGTCTTCGGATCTTTTGATTTGAGTGTTTGGGTTCGGGTTCTCCATGTTGTCTAGTTTTATCATATGCTTTAAGATTTTCTGTTGTTTTTGGCCTCTTGGCATTTGCTTTACTTGATCTTTAATTTGTTAGAATTGCAGCTTGGTGACATACACTTTCTCTAACTAACCAGCAGATGGCGTCTGTGAGTCACTTATTCCCCTCAAGTCAGTTCTCCCCAACTTTGTGGTGTGTGGGGATCTGATTCTTTTGAGGTCCATTTGGTGCACTCAATTTGGGTGTGTTGTCGGTGCTGTCTGCCCTCAATGAGGGGTGTGTGCCTGAGCGGTTAGGGAGGAAGGGCAGGTTAATCAAACCTCCCAGGTGTTCCTGGAGATTTAAGGCTGTTCTCTGCCGCTGACACAAAAGTCCTTGGTATTGGCGTAGGTTCCCTGGGATTTCCGAGCAGTTCCCCCCTCCCTGCTATGTTTTCCCAGGACCTCTGCTGAGGGGGGGCAGGCTGTGCCATGTCACAAGTGCGCACCAGCCTCCAGGGAAGCCCTGGGCCGCCGGGCTGTGTAGGGGCATTCCCAGCCCGCTTCAAAGATGGTTGAATGGGACGCGTTAACTTCCCCCTTTCCTCACAGCTCCGCTCTCCCAGCTTCGGGACAATCAGCTGTGGGTGTATCCAAGGCCACTGTCCATGGCCGATATTGTGTTATGTGAGCGGTGCTGCGGGAAAGACTCCCTGTTAGGCTAGTTTCTTGGCTCGGCTCTGTGCTGTGTGTTTGGTCTCGGGAAGGAGTAGCCCTGCCTGCTGGGGAAACGGCTGCAAGTCGTGCATCTCCCCTTTTGCTCCCCTGGACCCGAGACAATCAGCAGTGGGTGTGGGAAGGGGTATCCTCCACCCCAGACACCGAGGCGTTAGTCCAGACTGCTCCCGTCTTATCTGCAGTTGTTCCCGGGCTTCTTTATTTATTTATTTATTATTATTGTTATTATTTTTTAAAACGTCATCCCACCATTTCCCCACACCACAGCGTGGCCGAGGGACTCAGCCGACACACTCCCTCATTTCAGAATGCAGACTCCTGGTTTCACCAAACACACGTTCCCTGTGGCTTTAGCAGAACTTGTCCGGCTGGTGCTACTCTGGAAGTGGTGTTCTGGGTCCTTTCTGGTTTTTTACCTAGTGTTTTCCACAGAGGTGTTTTTTTCTCTGTCTCACCTAGTCGCCATCTTAGGTTCCTCCCCGCACATAAGGTTTTAATGTTGATGAAGTCATTTATCTATTTGTTCTTTCATTGCTCATGCTTTTGGTGTATAGTTTAAGAATTCATTGTCTTATATGAGTTCCTGCAGATATTTCCCTATATTTTCCTCTAAGAGTTTATAGTTTTAGCTGTTATATTTAGATTGTCGATCTATTTTAAGTTAATTTTCATGTGTGGTGTCAGGTGGAAGACCACTTTCAGTTTTTTGCACGTGGTTGTCCAGGTTTCCCAGCACGATTTGTTGAAGATATTGTTCTTTCCCCATTGAGTGGAATTGACTCTTTTGTCAAAATCAATTGGCCAGAGATATATGGGTTATTTCTAAACTCTCCATTTTATTCCATTAGTCTTTATGTATGTCCTTTTGCCAGAACCATACTGATTTGATTACTGCAGCTTTGTAATAAGTTTTGAATTTGGTAAATATGAGTCTTCCAATTTTTGTTCTTTTGCAAGATGCTTTTGGCTGTTTGGGGTCCCTTGCCATACCATATGAATTTGAAGACGATTGTTGGAATTTTGATTGGATTGCATTCAATCTGTAAATCTCTTTGAGTAATATTGAAGTCTTAAGTCTTCCAATCCACAAGTGTTGAATATCTTTTATTTAGTTTCATTTATTTAATTTCTTTCAGTAATGAGTTGTCACTTTCCATGTACACATCCTTTACATAATCAGTTAAATTTATTCCTAGATATTTGATTCTTTTAGTTGCTATGGTGTAGCTATCAAATGGAACTTGATTTCATTTTAGGATTATTCATTGCTTGTGTATAGAAACACCACTGATTATTGTATGTTGATCTTGTACTCCATGGTTTTGCTTAATCTGTTTATTAGCTCTGGTAGCTTTCTTGGAGTTTCTTCTGGATTTTCTGAATATAGGATGATGGCATCTATTAATAGGGATAATTTTACTTCTTCCTTTCCAATTTTAATGCCTTTCAGTTGTTTTTCTTGCTAAATTGCTCAGGCTAGCACTTCCATACAGTGTTGAACAGCAGTGGTGATAGCAGGCACCTTTATCTTATTCCTTATCTTAGGGGCAAAGCTTTCAGTCTTTCACCATTGATTATGATAGTCCCTGTGGGATTTTCACATATGCCCTTTACCATCTTGAGATAGTTCCCTTCTATTCCTATTTTTTCTGCATGTTTTTATAAGAAAGGTGTTGGATTTTGTCATATTCCTTTTCTGTGTAAATTGACATGATCATGTGGACTCTTTTCTTCCATTCTATTAATGTGGTATATTATATTAATGGATTTTCTTGTGTTGAACCACATTTGCATTCTTGGGATAAATCCCAGGTGATTAAGGCATATAATCCTTTTGCTATGTTGTTGGATTCAGTTTTGCTAATATTTTCTTGAAGATGTTTGCATCTATATTCATAATGGTAATTGGTTTGTAATTTTCTTGTGATATCTGAATTTGGTGTGAGCGTAATACCTCACAGAATGAATTAGGACTTCTTATCTCCTCTTCAAGTTTTTGGAAGAGTTGAAGCAGAGTTAGGGTTAAGTCTTTTTGGAACGTTTGGTGGAATTCCCCTGTGAAGCCATCTGGTCCTGGGCATTTCTTTGTTAGGAGTTGTTTAATTATAGATTTGATCTCTTTACTTGTTATTGGTCTGTTGAGATTTTCTATTTCTTCTTGGGTCAGTGTAGGTAGTTTGTGCGTTTCTAGGAATTTGTCTATTTCATTGACCATGGTTTTTTAAAGAGGCAGGATTTTTTTTAAAACTTTATTATGTAAAGTTTAAAACATACACAAAAATAGAGCAAATAATACAATCAACCCTCATGTACCCCACACCCAAGGGTCATTTTGTGACTCAGACACTCACATGTGCTTTAGTCCAGACTCTTTCTTTCCTTGTCAGTAAACTCTCTCAAAAAGTTAATCAACTTTTTATCTATTTGATTCCAGGCAGTTTCATGTGCCAGCAGCCACAACTACAGTTCTCGTTAATACATATCTTTCTAAATTTCCTTGCAGTATCCTTGCACATATCAGGCTTAGTTTAGAGGGCCACACTCTTAATATTTACTGAAATATTTTATCCCCCTAAATGATTTCTAGGAGCCTTTTTAATCCATTCATAAGTTTTAATGATATATAACAATGGCCCTACCCTTGGTTTCATACTTGACGCTAGGCTGAGTTTTAACAGATTTGTAGCTTAAAGCCTTTATCAATTTTATCTTTTACCAGTTGGACACGAGAATAAGTTGTCTAATTCAACCCTGCAAGTCCCTGAACTTTTTTTTGTGTGTGTGATTGTTCACATACCAAACAATTATCCAAAGATCCAAAGTGTACAATCAGTTGCCCTGGTACCATCATACAGCTGTGCATCCATCAGCACAATTAATTTTTGTTCAATTTTTAGAACATTTTCATTACTCCAGAAAAGAAATAAAGATGAAGGAAAAAAAAAATGAAAAGGAAACTCAAATCCTCCCATATCCCTAACCACCCCCCCACCCCGTTGTTGACTTGTAGTATGGGTATAGTACATTTGTTACGGTTTATGAAAGAACGTTGAAATACTACTAACTAGTATATAGTTTGCAATAGGTATTTATTTTTCCCTATATGCCCCTCTGTTATTAACTTCTAGTTGTAGTGTCATACATTTGTTCAGGTTCATGAAAGAGATTTCTAATATTTGTACAGTTAATCTCGGACATTGCTCACCACAAGGTTTACTGTTTTATACATTTCCATCTTTTAGCCTCCAACTTTTCTTCTGGTGACATACATGACTCTGAGCTTTCCCTTTCCACCACATTCACACACCATTCAGCACTGTTACTTATTCTCACAACGTGCTACCATCACCTCTGTTCATTTCCAAACATTTATGTTCATCCTAGTTGAACATTCTGCTCATACTAAGCAATCGCCCCCCATTCTTTACCCTCATTCTATATCTTGGTAACTAATATTTCGTTTATGAGTTTACCTATTATAATTAGTTCCTATCAGTGAAACCCTGCAATATTTGTCCTTATGTATCTGGCTTATTTCACTCAGTATTTTGTCCTCAAGATTTCATCATCAACCCATTTTTTTTTTAAGATGATTTTGTTCACACACCATACATTCCATCCTAAGTAAACAATCGATGGTTCCCTGTATAGTCAAATATTTATGTGTTCACCACCCTCACCACTATCTATCTAAGGACATTTACATTTCTTCCACAAAGCAGGAGGTAGAGTCAAAGAAGGTAGAGAGGCAAAAGAAAAAGAAAAAAGAAAGGGGGGGGCGGGACATGACACCTAGGAAGCAGCAAAAGGAAAGATAACCTTAGATCAAAGTAGAATAAAGAGTCAGACAACACCACCAATGCCAAATGTCTCACACCCCTCCCCTATGCCCCCCTCTTATCTGCATTTACCTTGGTATATTGCCTTTATTACATTAAAGGAAGCATAATACAATGATTCTGTTAATTATAGTCTCTAGTTTATATTGATTGTATTTTTCCCCCCAATACCTCCCTATTTTTAACACATTGCAAGGTTGACATTTGTTTGTTCTCCCTCATGAAAAAACATATTTGTACATTTTATCACAATTGTTGAACACTCTAGGTTTCACTGAGTTATACAGTCCCAGTCTTTATTCTTCCTCTTTTCTCTGGTGTCCCACATGCTCCTAAACTTCCTCTTTCAACCATATTCATAGTTATCTTTGTTCAGTATACTTACCTTGCTGTGCTACCATCTCCCAAAATTGTGTTCCAAACCTCTCACTCCTGTCTTTTCCTATCAGTCTGTAGTGCTCCCTTTAGTATTTCCTGTAGGGCAGGTATCTTGTTCACATACTCTCTCATTGTCTGTTTGTTAGAGAATATTTTGTACTCTCCCTCATATTTGAAGGATATTTTTGCCGGATATAAGAGTCTTGGTTGGTGGTTTTTCTCTTTCAGTATCTTAAATATATCACACCACTTCCTTCTTGCCTCCATGGTTTCTGCTGAGAAATCCACACATAGTCTTATTAAGCTTCCTTTGTATGTGATGGATTGCTTTTCTCTTGGTGCTTTCAGGATTCTCTCTTTGTCTTTGACATTTGATAATCTGCTTATTAAGTGTCTTGACGTAGGCCTATTCAGATCTATTCTGTTTAGGGTATGCTGCGCTTCTTGGATCTGTAATTTTATGTCTTTCATAAGAGATGGGAAATTTTCATTGATTATTTCCTCTATTATTGCTTCTGCCCCTTTTCCCTTCTCTTCTTCTGGGACACCAATGATACGTACATTCTTGTATTTTGTTTTGTCCTTAAGTTCCCAGAGACATTGCTTATATTTTTCCATTCTTTTCTCTATCTGTTCTTTTGTATGTAGGCTTTCAGGTGCCTTGTTCTTCAGTTCCTGAGTATTTTCTTCTGTCTCTTGAGATCTGCTGTTGTGTGTTTCCATTGTGTCCTTCATCTCTTGTGTTGTGCCTTTCATTTCATAGATTCTGCCAGTAGTTTTTTCAAACTTTTGATTTCTGCCTTATGTACACCCAGTGTTTTCTTTATAGCCTTTATCTCTTTTGCCATATCTTCTCTAAACCTTTTGAATTGATTTAGCATCAGTTGTTTAAATTCCAGTATCTCAGTTTAAGTGTAAGTTTGTTCCTTTGACTGAGTCATAACTTCATTTTTATTAGTGTAGGTTGTCCAGGCATCTGACCTCTGTGGCCACCTCAGTCAGGTTTTCCCAGATGAGAAGAGGCTCAAGTCCCAGAAGGAGGAAATATTCAGTATCCAGTTTCCCTGATGGTGTGTCTTAGAGGATTGACACACTCTGTGCTTTTCTGCCCAGCAGGTGGTGCCTGTCAGCCTGTCACTACAGACTGGTGAATGGAGATGTGGTCTGTGGCTGTTTTCCCCCAGGATCTAGGGTCTGGTTCTGAATGGAAGGCGGGTAGTAGAGCTGGGCCCTGCCTCTTTCCTCTTTGGGAAGATATGCCCCCTAAAGAGAATCCATTTGCATATAAATAGATTCTTTGTTTCTTTGACTCTGCTATCTCCACCCTTGTCTGGGTCAGAATGCTGTGAGTTTAAAATGGCTAAGTCCTTTTCTACTGCAGAGTACTGCAAACTGAAAACGGTTGAGACTTTCTCCACTGAACTGCCCAGGTTGAGAGAGAGAGAGAGGGACAGCAAGCCCAAGATTTACCTGTTGGCCAGAAATAGCACCTATCCTTTGGGCTCCCCGTCCTGAGACATACGTCCCGTGACTCTCCAAGGTCAGTCACCATCAAAAGCCTCTGTCTGCTTGTTGGGGATTCGCAGTCTGTATTGAGTGGTTAACATTAAAACCCCAGTTGGAGCTGGGCTGAGGTACACTCTCTTGTTCAGAGAGTGCTGCTTTCTAGCACCGCAAGGCTTCCATGAGGGAGGGACTCTCAGCTTGGGTCTGCAGTTTTTACTTACATATTTTATGCTGCAATCTCAAGCATTCTTCCCAATTCTAGTTGGTGTATGATGAATGGACAGTCATGTTTGTCTCCTTGCAGTTATTCCAGGTTATTTACTAGTTGTTTCTGTTGTTTATTAGTTGTTCCATGGGCACTAACTAGCTTCCACTCCTCTCTATGCCACCATCTTAGCTCCTCCAAGTCCCTGAACTTTTGTACTTCCTCTGTTCCCTTTCTTTCCTGCTTATAAATTGGTAATTTTTTTCTGTGCTCATGTCTTTACTTGTTAAATGTAGCTACCAGCTATCAATATGCATAAATAACAGTGTGTTTACTATCTTCTTCCCCTGAAATGATAATTTCATTAGGTATATTAACTGTCTTTCAGGTTATCTCAAGTGACAATTTCACCGAATGTTTCATCACTGTATAACATCAATTGCCAATCTTCTAGTCTTGATAACAGTTAATTTGATCTCCACATCTCACATCTAAACCAATCCCACCTATTTTTGTCTTTTTATTATGGCAAGAACCCCTTCCCCTCTTCTAGGCACTAATTTCTGTCAGTAAGGATGGACTAAGTTATTTATAGGAACAATCAATACCCAAATCTTAGTGAGCTAACAAAAAATGAAACATTTATTTCTCACTCATGCTGTATGTGTGTTATAGGACAGCAGGCAGGCTCTGCTCTTCATAATCACCGAGGGCCCCAGACTGTTGGAATAGCCAACTTGGTGGGTCATCTAGAGGGAAAATAGAGAGCTCTGTGAAGACTCTTACTGGCAATTATCTATCCCTGCTGGGAAATAATACTCATTATTTCTGCTGCTTACTCATTGTTTAGGATTAGTTACATAGTTCTTGCACAAGATGAACCCTACTATGTGCCAGAAGAGAAGAAAAACAGAAATATTTGGCAAAGAGCACTAATAATTACTATAGAAAGTGAAGACTTGAGAAAAAGGAATCCTTCCTACTTCTCTACTTAGGAGGTCCTGAATCTTTTTTTTTTTTTTTTTTTTTTTTAAGAGTATACAGATAAGTTTTCATTGTCATTTGGAGACTTTTTATTATATTCCCTTTTGTAGATGATGTTATTAATGTGGAGAATTTGATTTAGAGATCAACCTATTCAGAAGTAAAGTGTATTTTCCTCATATCTGAGAAAACTCCATGTAATTAAAAAAAATTTATGTAGTAATTAACACAATTTTACATGCCAATGTATATGGCAAATAATTTATCATTATATTTTAGAGTCTTACTGTGTTAATTACTTTTCTCTTTAAAAGTTTTATGTTAGTAGGAGAGCCTTTTGCTGGTAAGACTGAAGTTCTGCATGTGCTGGCTGATACTCTAACTCTGATGAATGAACGTGGCTATGGAGAGGAAGAAAAGGTTATTTATAGGACCGTAAACCCCAAATCCATTACTATGGGCCAACTTTTTGGACAGTTTGATCCGGTGTCTCATGAGGTAATCTACAATTTAAACATTCTCAATTCTTTTATTAGCAGTTCACATTAAACCAAGAAATTTGAAATATTTTCCCATTTTCAATGCTAAATTCAGTTTTCTAAATGGGGCTTTACAACCCTGTCTTTTTTTTTTTTTTCCTCTTAGTGGGCTGATGGCATTGTGGCAAACACCTTTAGAGAATTTGCCTTATCAGAAGCACCTGACCGCAAGTGGGTTGTATTTGATGGTCCTATTGATACTTTGTGGATAGAGAGCATGAACACAGTATTAGATGATAATAAAAAGGTAATCATCGTGACTTAAAGCAAAGCAGATGTAGAGATGCTTAATTAAAGTTATATATTCAAAAACTAATCAACTAGGACAATATTTTTATAATAAAAGATGCAACAAATTGAATAGGTTTGTAGAATTATCTTTTCAATGACAACTATATTACAATAAACCCTTTGTTTATTTTTTCATAGAATGAAAGTATATTTTATTGAAACTACTGCTTTACCACGACGACATAGTATTCTAATAGATAACAAGTTGTTAAGTGACTCCATTCTTATGGTTTATTGTATGACTTCAAATTAGTATTTTAGAAGAAAATAAAACAGCTTCATTCCCTTTTTAAAACATTGAATACTTCAGGGTTTATATGTAGCACATGACCTTAGAACCTGTGAGATATACAACAGAACTAGGAAATGAAATCTTCTAATATTTAATTTAGAGATAATATACATCCTGGAAAGTATAAAAAGTACACTAATGTAAGGGTAGATTCTGTGATTATTTTACATTTGGGTACACTCACATAACCACCACTCAGATAAAGACGCATAAAATTTCCTGTGCCCTGTAAGGTTCCCTCATGTCCCTTCCCAGTCTGTACACCCTCCCCCAGAGACCATCACTATTCTTACTTCCATGATGATAAATTAGTTTTGCCTGTTCTTGATCACCATGTAAATGTAATCATGCTCTTTAGTGTCTGAATTTTTTTGGTGAATATGATGTCTGTGATATTCATGTTGCAGTTCCAGGTGATTCTTTTTTATGTCTGTATTTAGTGTTTTATTGCATGAATTTACCATGATTTATTTCCATACCTATATGAAATAATTACACCCTAAATAGGCATATTTAGCATATTTATTTAATTAGCGTACATATATTCTAGTAGTTTACCATAGGTGATTGGTCACTTATTATTTCTGCAATATTGATTGAGCTTTGGGTAGGAGGAGTAAATAGACAAGAAGCAGTAATGATTCAGAAGAGAGGAGTTAATCAATAGAGTGAAGTGTAAGGATTCAAGGACAAGTGGAAGGATTGTCTCAACTAGATGAGAGAGAGCAAAAGGGTGTAGATACAGGTGAATATATGGATTTGATAGAGGAAATTTGAAGGCAAACCCTTTTGATGTCTTCTCTTTTCTTTGTGAAGTATTATCAGTCCTGATGATTTGCAAGTTTGTGGAGAAAGGAGGAGATTCAAATTAGCCCTTATGGAAAATGGGAACAACAACTGTCTTGGAAGATGTAGAGGGATATCTGAGTAGCACTGAGGGTCTGATTGAGTTGAAGACCATGTATTATTAGTAATGCTTTTATGAGATTTTCTCTACCAGTCTAAGAAGCTTAAGTGTGAGTGTGTGTAACATTGCTATACTAGTAATGTGGAAAGATTTTGAAGATATTTGGTATGAGAATGGTAGATGTGCTGGAATATGGAACAGAAGCTGGCTAATGAAAGGAAGTGAAAACAACAGGGATGTGAAAGTCCTTACAAAAATGAAGAACTGGTATAGTAGGAGCCAATGAGAGCTGTGTGGATCAGTGGCTGTGGGCAGAGTCTGAGATGATTGAACTGAATATTTGTTACAGGAGAGAGGGTCCCAATATATGAAGTAGATGGCTAGGGTGGAGTGAGGAGAAAGTAACTGAAGACAAGATGGTCAGGGATCCGAGTGGATGCCAGGTTGAGATGTTCTTCCTTGTAAATACTGGATAAAGTCAGAGTTAGAATAAAAAGAAAGATACTGAGCCCAGCACCAAAGACTTTAGCCAACAAGGGAGAATGTTTGGGTGCTGGTGGGTGACAGCAACAAGCAGGAGTTGTCAAAGGAGCAAGGGTTGTACATGAGAGCAGAGTAGAAGTAGTTGGGAAGCAACATGGAGAAGTGAGAAGAATGCTGACTCCACCTCCAAAATTTGTGGTAAGCAGGAGAATGTTTGCTGACATAATCTGGTTGAGGGTTATAAGTGCTCTGGACCAGCACTGTCCAATAGAACTTTCTGCAATGATGGTGCGGGACACTGATTACGTGCTTCAACTTGGCGGGCCTGGGCTGGGGGACCTGATCAGCCCCTGGGGAGGGTGGTGGGCACGGGCGACAGCGCCCTCCGCAGCCCCCCGGGCCTGGGAAAGTGAGGCCGGAGGCAGGCCCCATTTCCTCACCCAAAATAACACTGTCAGGGGAGGCTTGCCGGAGGGAACCGCCTTTTCCCCACCCCCTTATCTTGCCCGGACACTCCCCGTTGCCAGTGCAACTCCCATTACCACCAGTGCGCATACATTGTTGCCAGACACCGTTACCGGAGCAACTCTCGCCCCTTTTCAATCAACCTCCGCGCCCTCTCAGAACCAATCCAAGCCTTTAACCTCTACAGCTACCCCGCCCTCTAAACGCCCGATATAAGCTTGTACTCTCCCCTAATAAACTCTCTTGGTTTCTTCACCCTAAAAGAACCGTGTCCCGCCTGTTCCTTTCTCGCCGCCCTCCATACTTTGCACGCCTCCGCCGGGGACCTGGCCAAGTCCCCCGCCTCGCCCTCGCCTCCGGGAAAGAGCCCCCGCCGCCGGTACCCTCCAAGCAATCCTGAGAGCCTAGGATTTAGCAACCGGCCGCCACCCCCCCCCCAGATGAGTCAACTGCGACCGCAACTGGCGCCCAACGTGGGGCCCCTGGAATTAAAAGTCCTCTCCACGCAGCGGTCCAGTGAAACCACCCGCTCGCCCGGACGCCTCTCCAGCTCCCCTTCTCCTCGCCTGCAAAGTAAGGGCCGCCTCTCCCTTGCCGCCCCGCGGAGCCGCCTCTCCCTCGCCGCTCCACGTCTGGAGCCGCCTCTCCCACGCCGCTCCGCGCCCGGGCCGCTCTTCCTTTCCCGCATTAACCTGGCTTTTGCCCCCGACTACCTTTCGTCTTCTCTTCCTATGTCCCCCCATTCCTCCTAACACTCTTCCTCCAGTAGCTTTCCCTCTTCCCCTCCATTACTTTGCTGTGGTCCTTTGTGTCTTTGTTTCTTTGTTTCGCGCGGTGTGCCTCTTTGCGACCGCCCCCCCCCAAACTGCTCTCGCTACTAGAGGCTCCTGCCTTCTATTCTCGCCGTCTCCTTCGGCCTCGCGACCACGGTTTACCTCATTTTCTTTACTCAATAATCAACCCCCCTTTTTCTTTTCTCACTCCGCTATGGGTAATCGTCTATCTGCACGCCAAGCACCCCAAGTTCGTGCTCTGGCTGGTCTCCTAGACACACATCGCTGTAAGGTGTCTGTCCGGCAGCTGCAAGTATACTGGGACCTCCTGCTGCCCTTTAACCCATGGCTCACCACTTGCCATCTTTGGGACCCTGTTACTTATGATCGCCTTATTGATCGGGTCACCAACGCCATGGGACATGAGAGCAAGCGCTTCCCTCCCGGCTTGCTCCCCACCTTAATAACCGTCCGCTCCTGCCTTCAAGGCTCCCTCCCCCCTGATCGAGGCCCCATTAAATCCAAGGAGGCCCTATCAACCCAGTCAACAGATTCAGACAGCGATACTAATGTAGACCACGATTCGGACACAGAGTCCTTAGTCGAGCAGATTAACAACGCGCTCGAAGTGACTCCCAAAAAACAAAATAACACTGAGCCTCGCCAAGATGGCGAACTTCCTCCTCCTCCTTCTTCTTCCATCGAGGGGAGGAAGTGCTCCGGTGACGACGTCAGCCCTAAGCTGGGCCGGAAACCGCAAGCGCTTTACCCCACCCTTTCACAGGGCGGAGCTAGTCCACCATCTTATGCCTTAGCCACTCCCACCGCGCCACCGTCTTGCGACGCTTGGGGCCTCCCACTTCCGCCTCCCCCTCCGGCGAGCTCCCCCTCGGAGCCGCTACCGGCAGCTGCCGCCGCTCCTCCCACCCTGCCGACTAACAACCCCTGGCTGCCTTCTACACCTCAAGGCAACCCTTGGGGCAACGCTCCCCCTACCCCCACTCCCGCGCCAAGCCCTCTGCAAGCGCGTCCTCCTTTCTCTCGTGCTTTTCGCTGCTTTCCTCTTAACCTTACCCCCACACCACAGAAACCGTATGACTGGTATCCCATTGACTCTGATACTATTAAGCAGCTTCGCAGGGCCGTCAAGGAGGACGGGTTAGGTAGCCCATACGCTTCCCAAATACTGCAGGATCTCGGCATGGACTTTTGCATCCCCCAAGACTGGGCCTCGCTTGCCCATTCCATTCTTAACCCCGGCCAGTTTGTTGATTGGCGTGCTCACTTCCAGGCGGAAGCAGCTAAGCAAAGTGAGCAAGACGCAGCCACTGGAGTCTGTCATCACCCCGAAGCCTATCTAGGCACGGGAGCGTTTCTAAATGCATCTGCCTATATTAATGCACCTGCCACCTTTTGGCCTATCCTTTGGGGAATCACCTTACGAGCGTTTGCCAACTGCTCTGCCTGTCGGCCTAATAAATTCACCAAGCTCTTCCAGGAGCCGAGTAAGCCTTTCGCCACCTTTGTCTCCAGAGTCGAAGAAACCTGCGCTCGAAAGCCCTCCAGCCGCACCTCAACTACAAGCAGCGCATCTGGAAACCGCACCTCAGCTACAAACAGCGCATCGCCAACCCCACCACCCCAACCTTTTCTGCCCCCCTCTCATTACTCCTCTCCCCTCCTCGGCCTTATCCAAGCAGCCTTCACCTCGGTAAATTTCTCCAACCCCAATCTTACCTCCTCTTGTTGGCTTTGCCTCTCCACTTCCTCCCCCCTGTATGAGCCAGTTGCCTCCAACCTCTCCTTTTCAGAAAACACAGAGGACAGCCCCTCGGAATGCAATTGGAATACCTCTGCCGTCCCCCTAACCTTTCATTCAGTCTCCTTTACAGGAAAGTGCATCCGCCCTCGCTCAAGTAACTCTCCCAACCTCACAGCTTGTGCCGACTACTCATCTCCCAGCAGCTCTGCAAAATTTCTCATCCCTCATAACTCCTCCCAATGGCTCTGCTCCTCTACAGGGCTTACCCCCTGCCTTAACGTGCAAACCCTCAATACAACTAATGAAACTTGCCTCCTAATTGTCCTCATCCCTAGGGTCCTATACCACAGCGAGGAAGACTTCTTCCTCCGCCTGGAAACAACTGCAGCTTCTGCCCCACTGCAAAAGCGAGAGCCCATCACCGTCCTCACGATTGCCTCCCTCCTAGGTCTTGCAGGCGCTGGCACCGGAATCGCTGCATTAGCCAGTCAAGGCTCCGCCCTAACTCACCTCCGGGCGGCTGTTGACGAGGACATTCGTCACCTACAAGACGCTATTTCCCATCTTAAAAATTCTGTCAGTTCCCTCTCTGAGGTAGTGCTCCAAAACCGCCGAGGTCTCGACCTTCTCCTCCTCAAAGAAGGAGGCCTTTGCGCCGCCCTAGGAGAAGAGTGCTGTGTATATGCCAATTCCACGGGTCTCGCCGAGGACAGCCTAAAGAAGGTCCGAGAGGGACTGGAACAACGCAAAAGAGACCGTGAAGCCACCAGCTATTGGTCCCACATCTTTACCCCCCTCCTCCCTTACCTCCTCCCTCTCCTCGGCCCCCTACTAATGATTATTCTAGCTCTCACCTTAGGACCCTGCATTATCCGCAGAATTGTCCAGCTTGTAAGGAAACAAACGGATGCTATTTTCTCCTCGTTTGTGCAAGTCCAGTACCAGCGACTCGCCACCTCTGACGCTCCCTACTCCGAGATAACAACCAACCCTCCGCGACCTCACCGCCACCGGTCAACCCGCCGACCGCGAGGCCCTTCTCGATCGCCTGAACATCGTACCAACCTCAAGCTCCAGCTTCTCTGAACCTCCAACTTTAAACCCCCCACCCTCGTCCATCCCGCAAGCAGCAAGGCCCCTGTCGAGCGCCCGGGCGCCACACCAACGCCGAGCTCCAGCCTCGCTGAGCCACCGTCAACCCCTTTTTCCCCTCCCCGGTCTCCCCCTTCCCTCATCCCTTAGCGGGCCTCTCCGGTAAGCTTCTTCCTTTAATTAGAAAAGAAGGGGGAAATGCGGGACACTGATTACGTGCTTCAACTTGGCGGGCCTGGGCTGGGGGACCTGATCAGCCCCTGGGGAGGGTGGTGGGCACGGGCGACAGCGCCCTCCGCAGCCCCCCGGGCCTGGGAAAGTGAGGCCGGAGGCAGGCCCCATTTCCTCACCCAAAATAACACTGTCAGGGGAGGCTTGCCGGAGGGAACCGCCTTTTCCCCACCCCCTTATCTTGCCCGGACACTCCCCGTTGCCAGTGCAACTCCCATTACCACCAGTGCGCATACATTGTTGCCAGACACCGTTACTGGAGCAACTCTCGCCCCTTTTCAATCAACCTCCGCGCCCTCTCAGAACCAATCCAAGCCTTTAACCTCTACAGCTACCCCGCCCTCTAAACGCCCGATATAAGCTTGTACTCTCCCCTAATAAACTCTCTTGGTTTCTTCACCCTAAAAGAACCGTGTCCCGCCTGTTCCTTTCTCGCCGCCCTCCATACTTTGCACGCCTCCGCCGGGGACCTGGCCAAGTCCCCCGCCTCGCCCTCGCCTCCGGGAAAGAGCCCCCGCCGCCGGTACCCTCCAAGCAATCCTGAGAGCCTAGGATTTAGCAACCGGCCGCCACCCCCCCCCAGACGAGTCAACTGCGACCGCAGATGGAAATATCTGCACTGTCATGTGAAGCTATTGAACACTTGAAATGTAACTAGTGCAATTAAGGAACTGCATTTTAAATTTTATTTAATTTTAATTATTAAAAATTGAATACAAATAGCCATATTTGGCCAGTGGCTACCATATGTATGAATAGTGTAGCTCTAGACCATTCATTCTCTTTCAAACTAAGAAACTGAGATCCAGAAATGTTAAATGCCTAATTGTTGACATATAACTAGATAGGAACAAAACTGGGACTAGAAAGATGAGTGTAGAAACAGAGAGGAAACGTTAAAAAAATAAATGTGGGGGAAGAATTTAAAGGACTTAGAAATCAAATCACTTTGGAGTATCAACAGTTAATAATTTTTATTAATATTATTAAAAGTTAATAATTTCAAAAGAGGAAGCCAAGGAGGTTGAGAAGATAGGGTTGCTTTAATAGTTCATAATGGACAGGATTGGAATTTGAGAGAAGGGAAGAGGTTGATGAATTCAGTTTTTGGCATATATAATCAAAGAGGAAATATTTTAGATTAAAAGAGACTAACAAAATATAACAAACACAGTGCATGGTCTTTGAATTTTGGTTCGAAAAATCAATTGGAAAGACATTTGTGGTATACATGAGGAAATTTAAGTATTGACTATTAGGTGATATTTAGGAATTATTCTTGATTTCATTGGTTGTGATAATACCATTGAGGTTATGTAGAAAACATCCTTACTTTTTAGAGATGCATTCTGACATACTTGGATCTCAAATGCCATGAAGTCTGTGATGTTCTTTAAAATACTAAAAGCAAACAAACAAATGAAGTGACTATGGCAAAATGTTAATGGTTAAATCTAGGAGATTGGTATATGAGTGGTCATTATACTATTTTCTTTTATTTTTCTGTATGCTTGAAAGTTTTCATAATTAAAAAGGCCCTTTGACAACTTCATAAAACCAGGAGTATTTCATGTAATTTTACTTATTTTTTAAATTACTAAAGTTTATTCTTTTTTTATTAGAGAATTTGTAGGTTTACAGAAAAATCTCATGTAATTTTATTAATAATAAGAATTGACATTGTAAAGCATTTTACAGTTTTTGGAGTATGCCATGTAATCCCTTCCATTCTATAAGAGAGATAGTACCTTGTTTCATAGGTGAAGAGACTGATACTTAGATGTTAAATATTTGCTTACCTAGTAAGTGACAGAGGTAGACCAATGAAGATAGTCTAGCTTCCATTTTATACTTATTCTATCACAAAGAGATACTTTATAAGTTGAAAAAAGTGTATTTGAGAAGTTTGAAATATTATTAAAATAATTTTTTTTTAAATAACTGCCTTTAGCTTTGCCTTATGAGTGGAGAAATCATTCAGATGTCTTCTCAAATGAGTCTCATCTTTGAAACAATGGACCTTTCCCAGGCTTCAGTAAGTTCATTTATTTATACAACAGTGCTTTGTTTGTTTGTTTACTCATTCATTTTTCTTCTGTTAATTTGGTCAAAAAATTTTTTTGTTATGTGTGAGACAATGGGTTAAGCTCCAAGAATGCAAAGATGACTATGGCACAGCTTATGCTCATTTAGAGAGGCTGAGAAGCATGCTGACATCCCCAGTACAGAGCTACATGTCAGTGCTCTGAGAGTATGGAGGACAATGAACACTCAAGTGGTGAATGGGTAGAGGAGGACCATGGAAGGTGTTTGAGTGTTTGAGATATATATATGTATATATACTCAGAACATATATATTATATATATTTTAACAGTTTTATTCACACAACATAGAATGAAGTGTACAACCACTGGCTCTCAAATAATCACAGAGCTGTGCATTCACCTCCACAGTCAATTTGAAAACATTCTTTTTGCTCTGAAAAAAAAAATGGTTTTGAAGGAGGTTTAAAATTTCTTCAGGGAGACTGTTTGGGGCAGGGCATTCCAAATCATGAGAAGACGATGTATAAAGACATGGAGCCATGACATCATGGCATGACTGAGGAACTGAACTGCAAATAGTTTTCTGCATGGGTAATTCTATTGTATGTGATGTGGTCAGGTATCAGGCTGCAGGGGTAGACAGGAGCCAGATCATGAAGGGCCTTATAAGTCATGCCAAGGAGTAGTTGATAATTGCCAGTTATTACCGGTAAACAACATTGGAAAAAGAAAACTTGTCTTTTTTCTTAGCCTGCCACTGTAAGCCGCTGCGGCATGATTTATTTGGAGCCCTCACAGTTAGGCTGGGAACCACTTGTGTCTTCATGGTTAGATTCACTAAAAGGACCTCTACATGAACCAGAACATCAAGCTCTTCTGAGAAGACTTTTTGACTGGTTAATACCACCCACTTTAAGATTTCGTAAGAAAAAATGCAAGGTAACACTATAATTCTCAAGTTTCTTTAGTTTCCATTTAAGCTGAATTAGTCTAAAGTCACAATATGAGGGTGACTGACTAAAACCACTTACTTATTTAGTACCTGCCTTTGATTTTATATTGCTCAAGTTAGAGCTAAATAACCCAGAGGTAAGATTTACTCTAGGTGAACTCTTCGGATAAAACTATGGTGACTGAAACTTTAAAAATCCCAGTTATTTTCCATATAATAAAAGTATTTTAAATATGTGCCTTTAAAAAATCAAGTGTATATTTAGTATTTTTTGAGAAAACTTTACATATTAGTGTCCTAGAATTGCCATAGCAAATTACCACAAATTTGGTGGCTTAACACAGCAGAAACTTATTCTCTCATAGTTCTGGAGGCCAGAAGCCTGAAATCAAGGTGTTGGCAAGGCCATGCTCCCTCCAAAGGCTGTACAGGAGGATCCTTCCTTGTCTTTTCTAGTTTCTGGTGGCTCCAGACGTTCCTTGTAGCTGCATAACTCTTATCTCTGCCTCTGTCTTCACATGGCCTTCTCCTCTGTATGTCTCCCCTCTGTGTGTCTCTTACTTATCATTGAATTTAGGGCCCACCTGGATAATCCAGGATGATCTCATCTCATGATCCTTAACTTAATTACATCTGGAAAGTCCTTTTCCCAAGTAAGATCATATTCACAGTTTCTAGTGATTAGGGCATGGGCACCTTATCTTTTGGGAGGCCACCATTCAACCCATCATATGCATATATATTAGTTATTTACATGTAAGTATATAAAGTTTTCATTCTAAAATACTATTTTAGGGATAGAGAAATATTCTTCATAAAGGAAAAAAGCTTCCATTTTATGAAGATTGTGTATGTCTTCATAGAACAAATATATGGATGAAGTTCTTTTGCAGTTTTACAATTTTAAAGCTCTTTGTGCTGTAAGTAATGCAAAATAAGCTCTAACTTTCTGAAAAGGCGTGTTGGATTTTCTTCCTATAATTTATTCCCATGTTTTCCATATCTAGTCAGTCACCTAAATCTGTTGACTTTCATTCTTTGATAACTTTCACATCTGTCCTCTTTTCTTCATGCCTATCTCCCACTCGTTTCCCATTATAGCAGCCTCAGTTCTGACCGTCGTCATTTTCCTACCTGGACCAATACACTAGAGCTGTTCTGGTCTAGTCTACCTCCTACTACCAGAAGGAAGATCCTAAAATGCAAATTCATCAGTTTACCCCCTACTTAAAACCCTTCATTGGAACCCTCTTCCTTTTAGAATAAGAACCTTAATACAGGCTATAAAGCCTTTCAGGATATGGCCACTGTCTGCTTCTCAAGCCTCATTTCTTGCCATTCCTTCTTTTTTTTTTCTTTTTTTTTTTCATTTTTATTGAGATTGTTCAGATACCATACAATTATCCAAAGATCCAAAGTGTACAATCACTTGCCCCTGGGTACCCTCATACAGCTGTGCATCCATCACACTTAATTTTTGTTCAACTTTTAGAAACTTTTCATTACTCCAGACAAGAAATAAAGTGAAAGATGAAAAAAGAAAAAAAGAAAAGGAAACTCTAAACCACCCCTATCCCTAACCAACCCCCCTCAATTGTTGACTCCTAGTATTGATAAAGTACGCTTGTTACTGTTTATGAAAAAATATTGAAATACTACTAACTGTAGTATATAGTTTGTAATAGGTATATAGTTCTTCCCTATATGCCCCTCTATTATTAACTTCTAATTGTATTGTCATACATTTGTTCTGGTTCATGAAGTGATTTCTAGTATTTGTACAGTTGATCATGGACATTGCCCACCACAGGATTCAGTTTTATACATTTCCATCTTTTGACCTCCAACTTTCCTTCTGGTGACATATATGACTCTGAGCTTCCCCTTTCCACCTCATTCACACACCATTCGGCGCTGTTAGTTATTCTCACATCTTGCTACCAACACCCCTGTTCATTTCCAAACATTTAAGTTCATCCTAATTGAACATGCTGCTCATACTAAGCAAGAGCATCTACATTTCTTCCACAAGGCAGGAGGGAGAGTCAAAGAAGGTAGAGAGGCAAAAGAAAGAGGAAACAAAAAAATGACAGCTAGGAAGCAGCAAAAGGAAAAATAACCTTAAATCAAAGTAGAATAAAGAATCAGACAATACCACCAATGTCAAGTGTCTAACATGCCTCCCCTATCCCCCCCTCTTATCTGCATTCACCTTGGTATATCACCTTTGTTACATTAAAGGAAGCATAATACAATGATTCTATTAGTTACAGTCTCTAGTTTGTGCTGATTGCATCCCTCCCCCAATGCCTCCCCATTTTTAACACCTTGCAAGGTTGACATTTGCTTGTTCTCCCTCGTAAAAGAACATATTTGTACATTTTATCACAATTGTTGAATACTCTAGATTTCACCAAGTTACACAGTCCCAGTCGTTATCTTTCCTCCTTTCTTGTGGTGTCTCACATGCTCCCCATCTTCCTCTCTCAACCGTATTCATAGTTACCTTTGTTCAGTGTACTTACATTGTTGTGCTACCATCTCCCAAAATTGTGTTCCAAACCACACACTCCTGTCTTCTGCCACCCTGTAGTGCTCCCTTTAGTATTTCCTGTAGGGCAGGTGTCTTGTTCACATAGTCTCTCATTGTCTGTTTGTCAGAGAATATTTTGAGCTCTCCCTCATATTTGAAGGACAGCTTTGCTGGATACAGGATTCTTGGTTGGTGGTTTTTCTCTTTCAGTATCTTAAATATATCACACCACTTCCTTCTTGCCTCCATAGTTTCTTCTGAGAGATCCGCACATAGTCTTATGAAGCTTCCTTTGTATGTAATGGATTGCTTTTCTCTTGGTGCTTTCAGGATTCTCTCTTTGTCTTTGACATTTAATAATCTGATTAATAAGTGTCTTGGCATAGGCCTATTCATATCTCTTCTGTTTGGAGTACGCTGCGCTTCTTGGATCTGTAATTTTATGTCTTTCATAAGAGATGAGAAATTTTCATTAATTATTTCCTCTATTATTGCTTCTGCCCCCTTTCCCTTCTCTTCTCCTTCTGGGACACCAATGATACGTACATTATTGTACTTTGTTTCATCCTTGAGTTCCCGGAGACGTTGCTCATATTTTTTCATTCTTTTCTCCATCTGCTCCTTTGCGTGTAGGCTTTCAGGTGTTTTGTTCTCCAGTTCCTGAGTGTTTTCTTCTGCCTCTTGAGATCTGCTGTTGTATGTTTCCATTGTGTCTTTCATCTCTTGTGTTGTGCCTTTCATTTCTATAGATTCTACTAGTAGGTTTTTTGAACTTTTGATTTCTGCTGTATACATGTCCAGTGCTTCCTTTACAGCCTCTATCTCTTTTGCGATATCTTCTCTAAACTTTTTGAATTGATTTAGCATTAGTTGTTTAAATTCCTGTATCTCAGTTGAAGTGTACGTTTGTTCCTTTGACTGGGCCATCACTTTGTTTTTCTTAGTGTAGGTTGTAATTTTCTGTTGTCTAGGCATGGTTTCCTTGGTTATCCAAATCAGGTTTTCCCAGACCAGAACAGGCTCAGGCCCCAGAGGGAAGAAATATTCAGTATCTGGTTTCCCTGCAGGTGTGTCTTAGAAAATTGCTCCACCCTTTGATGCCTCGGGTCACTGTGCTTTTCTGCCCAGCAGGTGATGCCTGTTAGCCTATAATTCTTGACTGGTGTGAGGAGGTATGGCCGTGTTCCCCCAGGCTCTGGGGTCTGGTTCTTAATGGAAAGGGCCCCACCCCTTTCCTCCTAGAGAAGACAGAGCCCCCAGGTGGAGGTCATTAGCATTTCAATGGTCTCACTCTCTGCTTGTGGTGTCTCCACCCTTCCCAGAGTCACAGCCCTAGAAACTGAAAATGACTGGGGCTTTCTCCACTGAGCCAAAAAAGAAACAGATAGTCCCCTTCAGACGGAGTCCAAGGTGACCCTCCGGCTCTCCCAGGTCAGTCGTCACCCAAAGCCTCTGTCTGTTTTTTGGGGCTGCGTACCTGTAGTGAGCAGTTCACACTCGCTACTTAAAACCCCAGTTGGAGCTCAGCTGAGCTGTATTCGCTTGCTGGGAGAGAGCTTCTCTCTGGCACCACGAGGCTCCGCAGCTCGGGCTATGGGGGAGGGGGTTTCCCGACCTGGTTCCGCAGGTTTTACTTACAGATTTTATGCTGTGTTCTCGGGCATTCCTCCCAATTCAGGTTGGTGTATGATGAATGGATGGTCTCGTTTGTCCCCCCGCAGTTATTCTGGGTTATTTACTAGTTGTTTCTGGTTTTTTGTAGTTGTTCCAGGGGGCTACTTAGCTTCCACTCCTCTCTATGCCGCCATCTTGCCCGAGTCCTGCCATTCCTTCTTTACACCTTATTTTCATGTCCTACAGAATCCCCTTAATACTCATGCTTGCTCACATCTCTACTTCCTTTTATGTGTAGCTTCTCCTGCCTTGAACATCCTTCTCTTCTTCACTTAGCTAACTCACATTTTCCTTCCAAATTCAGCTCAATTTTTACTTCCTCTGGGAAGCTTTCCTTGATTTATCCCTCTCCTATTTCTCTCCCTGTTACTCTCTTCAAGTCTGGATTAATTATTTATCCCAAGAAATCTAGTAGCTTCTCCTTACCCTGGGACTTCCTCTGTCTTATCATTATTATTCCATATTATTTTTGTCTATTTAATTCCAATATCATTCCCTGTCAGGGATTATGTCTTTTATTTCCATATCCCCTGGCTTGGTATATAGGTTATGTTTTCCATAATTGTTTGTTGAATAAATACATGAATGAATGGCTATTAGAGACTTCAGTTCTACGATCCCTAGAACATTGTTTATTCTCTTACAATAGCTAGTTTTCTTTGTCAGAAAATTTAGAAAAAGAATATATGTACAGTTGTATATTATGCTAAAGTAAGATGTTTGACAAATACTGTTTGCAAATTATTTTATCATGCCTATGATTTAAATTCTTTAAGTAAAGATCTTATGAATGCCACGTATACTTTTATTAGTTTTTAAAATGAAATATTTATCTTATTTTATTCTTCAAATCAGATGAAAGTTAAGGAAAGTATCTTATTCTTTTCACTTTGCAGGAACTGATTCCTACAAGCAATAGCAATGTGGTTGTATCACTCACACGCCTTTTTGAAGTCCTACTCTGTCCCGTGGTAGAAAATGATCCTACCAGCAAACACATTCGTGTTTGGATTATGGTTGGTTTTATATTTAATGTGGTTTTTGATTGTAGAATAAAATATGCTTCCAGCAAATTATACTTGCATTGAGAAAGACATTACAGCATATTAGCTCAATAGCTGTTTTTGGTAAGCTCGAAAGGAAGAGCTGAAGACAATGAATTTTCCCTGACCTGGTATTCTGATGTTAAAAAGCACTTTAAAGAAAGTAAAATATGTGAAAATGAACCAAAACTGCCCTGTGATTTGTGAAAGGTCACAATCAGATTAACATTTAATAAGGTGATTTAGTATTAACCAAGATGGACTTTAGATGAGGTGTTTGTTGTTGTTGTTGTTGTTGTTTTTTAAATGTTAAGCCAGGATGTGGACAACAACAATTTGACTTGAAAGACCAGGAATGGGAATCAAATCAGCGAGGTGGAGCATTGTAGGCAGGAACCATGGAGTACATAGATAGTCTTGGATAGCTAATGTCTGGAGAAGGCCAGTGAGCATGGCACTAGTGAGCAGACATTATTAAAGGCCAGTCAAAGGAAAGATGTGTTTTCTCTTCCCTGGTATATGCTACTTTCCCATCTACCACCTTATTCCTAAACATCTTGATTTATACTCAGACTGCCTTCTCTCCCATTGCTTTCCCTTCACTCTGTTGCCACAGAAAAGCTTCTACCTCAGACATCTCACATTCCAGGGTCCCCTGCTAACCATAACCTCTTACCTTCCTCCTCCCTTTTTACCCCATTTCCCTGCATTTAGAAGAACTTGAACAGACGTGTTTGAAGTATAACTTATTTATATCACTTTTCCTCCCTAGGTTTGGAACTGCCTTCCACAGAACTTGTTTTTAATATTCTTCCATATCTATCAGTTAACCTTTTATAAAATAAAAAAAAACTTTTTTAATAAAAGAAGTAGTTAATTTCTCTAACCTTCAATTTATGTATTTCCTGAAAATTTTCGCTCTGTTAGTAAACCCAGACTCCCAACATTTTCCGAAGGATTCAGAATCATTTTTAGAGACTTACATTTATTGACACCTGGTTGAGAAATTTATCTTTTAAAACACACTTGATTGATTTATTTTTTCACTAGATAAGGACTATACCTAGAGTAAAATTCAAAAGGCAAAAGCAAGTTGATTGTACACCATGGATGATTGTATGGTATGTGAATATATTTCAATAAAACTGAATTTAATTAAAAAAAAAAGGCAAAAGCAGATTTTCTATCCATACCAATTCCCAAGCCACCCAGTTTCCTCCCTCAAGGCAACTTCTATTACCAGTGCCTTATGTAAGTAACCCTCTAGAGTTATTTTTTGCATACACAAGAATATACTCTTTTGTATGTATACATTTTTTACACATATGCTAGCATACTGTACATGCTGATTTGCATCTTTTCTCATTTACAGTATATCTTGGTGATTGTTCCATATCAGTACTTACCGAGTTGTCTTATTTTTTAACGGCTACTTGTATTCCGATGTAGGTAGCATAATCCAAATAAGCAGATCCCTATTGAAGAATATTTAGCTTGCTTTTGGTCTTTTGAAATTGGAAATAGTGCTGCAGTGAATATCCTTGTCCACATATCATTTTCACATGTGGTAATATATTTGAGGATAAACTTCCAGAAGAGGAATTCCTAGCTCTTTGATATTTGCATTTTAAATTTTGATAGATACCATCAGAGAAATGACTATGTAACTTAGCTGTGTTCTATTCTACTTTGTTTATAAATATGACCTTTTCTCGAAGGTTTTACCAGGCCTTAATATGTTAAACTAAAAAGAAAATTTTCACCAACAGGCTTGTTTTATATTCTCTTTGATTTGGTCCATTGGAGGAAGTTGTGATACAGATAGCCGCATTATTTTTGATACTTTCCTAAGATTAATCATACTGGGAAAGGATGAAGACAATCCAGTTCCAGCCTCTATGGGTAAATGGGAATGCCCCTTTGATGAAAAAGGCCTGGTCTATGACTACACTTATGAGGTATGACGTACAATTCTTGTTAAGACATAAAGTACTAATCCTTGAATCAGCAGACAAAACTTGTGTGTTCCCATCCTAGAGTTATTTTGAGTCTCAATTCAATTCCATTGATCAATATGTTTCTCTTTGTGCCAGTATCATGCTGTTTTGACTACTGTGGCTTTATAATAAGCTTCATAGTGAGGAAGTGTAAGTACTCCCACTTTGTTTTTCCTTTTTAACATTTTCCTTTTTAGAATGTTTTTAGCAATTCGAGGCATTTTCCCCTTCCAAATAAATTTGATAACTAGCTTTTCCAAGTCTGCAAAGTAGGTTATTGGAATTTTGATAGGAATTGCATTGAATCTGTAGATGAGTTTGGGTAGAATTGACATCTTAGTGTCATTTAGCCTTCCTATCCATGAACGATGAATATTTTTCCATCTTTTTAGGTCCCCTTCTATTTCTTTTAGTAAAGTTATGTAGTTTTCTGTGTATAGGCCTTTTACATCCTTGGTTAAGTTTATTCCTAGGTACTTGATTTTTTTAGTTGCCATTGAGAATGGTATCTTTTTCTTGAGTGTCTCTTCAGTTAAAGTCATTTCTAGTGTATAGGAACATTACTGACTTTGTGCATTAATCTTGTATCCACTACAATTTTGATTTCTCAGGGTTTTCCAGATATAAAATCATATCATCTGCAAACAATGACAGTTTTACTTCTTCCTTTCCAATTTGGATGCCTTTTATTTCTTTGTCTTGCCGGATTGCCCTGGCTAACACTTCTAGTACAATGTTGAATAACAGTGGTGACAGCAGGCATCCTTGGCTTGTTCCTGATCTTAGGAGGAAGGTTTTCTGTCTCTCACCATTGAGTACTATTCTGGCTATAGGTTTTTCATATAAGCCCTTTATCATATTGAGGAGCTTGTCTTCAATTCCTACCTTTTGAAGTGTTTTTATCAAAAAGGGATGCTGGATTTTGTCAAAAGCTTTTTCATCATCTATTGAGATGATCATTTTATTTTTCCCTTTGGATTTTTTAATGTGTTGTATTACATTGATTTATTTTCTTATGTTGAACCATCCTTGGGAGCCTGGAATGAACCACACTCGGTCATAGTGTATGATTTTTTTAGTGTGTCTTTGGATTTGATTTCCAAGTATTTTGTTGAGAATTTTTGCGTCTATATTCATTAGGGAGATTGGCCTGTAGTTTTTCTTTCTTGTAGCATCTTTACCTGGTGTTGGTATTAGAGTGATGTTAGCCTCATAAAATGAGTTAGGTAGTGTTCCCATTTTCTTCAATGTTTTGAAAGAGTTTAAGATTGGTGTCAGTTCTTTTTGGGAAGTTTGGTAGAATTCCCCTGTGAAACCATCTGGCTCTGGGCATTTATTTGTGGAAGCTTTTTGATGACCAATTGGATCTCTTTGCTTGTGATGGGTTGGTTGAGGTCTTCTGTTTCTTCTCTGGTCAGTCTAGGTTGTTCAGGTGTTTCCAGAAAATTGTCCATTTCCTCTACATTATCTAGTTTGTTGGCATGTAGTTGTTCATAGTATCCTCTTATAATTTTTAAAATTTCTTTGGGATCCACAGTAATGTCACCTCTCTCATTTATTATTTTGTTTATTTGGGTCTTCTCTCTTTTTGATTTTGTCAGTCTAGCTAGGAGCTTGTCAATCTTGTTGATCTTCTCAAAGAAACAATTTTTGGTGTTATTTGTTCTCTCTATTGTTTTTTTGTTCTGTCATTTATTTCTGCTTTAATCTTTGGTATTTCTTGTCTTCTACTTGCTTTATGATCCATTTGCTGATCATTTTCTAGCTTCTTCAGTTTTTCCATTAGTTCTTTGATTTTAGCTCTTTCTTCCTTTTTAATGTATGCATTTAGAGCTATGAATTTTCCCCTCAATACTGCCTTTGCTGCATCCCATAAGTTTTGATATGTTATGTTCTCATTTTCATTCATCTCTCTATATATAGCAATTTCTTTTGCTATTTCTTCTTTAACCCACTGATTGTTTAGGAGTGTGTTGTTTAACCTCCAGATATTTGTGACTTCTCTAAGTCTTTGATGGTTATTGACTTCTAATTGTATTCCATTGTGATCAGAGAGTGTGCTTTGAATAATTTCAATCTTTTTAAATTTATTGAGACTTGTTTTATGTCCCAGCATATGATCTATTCTGGATAAAGTTCTGTGAGCACTAGAGAAGACTGTGTATCCTGGTGATTTGGGATGTAATGTTCTATATATGTCTGTTAATTCAAATTCATTTATCAGATTGTTTAGGTTTTCGATTTCCTTGTTGATCTTCTGTCTGGTTGATCTATCTAAGGAGAGAGTGATATATTGAAGTCTCCCACAATTATTGTGGAAACATCTGTTGCTTCCTTCAGTTTTGCCAATGTTTGTCTCATGTGTTTTGGGGCACCTTGATTGTGTGCATAGACATTTATGATTGTTATTTTTTCTTTTTGAATTGTCCCTTTTATTAGTATTTAGTGACCTTCTTTGTCTCTTATAACATCCTTGCATTTAAAGTCTATTGTATTTGAGTTTACTATTGTTTCTCCTGCTTTCTTTTGGCTGTAGCTTGCATGGAATATTTTTTTTCCATTCTTTCACTTTCAATTTCTTTGTGTCTTTGTGTCTAAGATAAGTCTCTTATAAGCAATATATTGATGGCTCATATTTTTTAATCCATTCTGCCAATCTGTATCTTTTAATTTGGGACTTTAATCCATTCACATTCAGTGTTATTACTGTGGAGGCATTTCTTGAATCATCCATCCTATCCTTTGGTTTATGTTTGTCAGATATATTTTTCCCCCTCTCTCTCTTTATTTCCTTTAATGTACCTTTACTACATCTCTTTAGTTCTGAGCTCTTCTCCATACCTCTCTCTCCTTTCTTTGTTTCTCTGCCAGTAGGGCTCTCTTTAGTATCTCAAGTGGGGCAGGTCTCTTGTTAGCAAATTCCCTCAGCATTTGTTTGTCTGTGAAGATTGTAAGCTCTCCCTCAGATTGAAAGGAGAGCTTTCCTGGATAAAGAATTCTTGGTGGGCAATTTTTCTCTTTCAGTATTTTAAAAATGTCATACCACTGCCTTCTCGCCTCCATGGTGGCCACTAAGTAGTCACTACTTAGTCTTATGTTGTTTCCCTTGTATGTGGTGAATTGCTTCTCTCTTGCTGCTTTCAGAACTTGCTCCTTCTGTTCAGTATTTGACAGTCTGATCAGAATATGTCTCAGAGTGGGTTTATTTGGATTTATTCTGTTTGTAGTTCGTTTGGCATCTATGATTTGCATCTTTATGTTGTTTAGAAGGGTTGGAAAGTTTTCCCCAACAATTTCTTTGAATACTCTTCCTAGACATTTACCCTTCTCTTCCCCTTCTGGAACACCAATGATTCTTATATTTGTGCACTTTATGTTGTACATCATATCCTTGAGATCCATTTCATTTTTTTTCTTTCGATTATTTTTTTATTCTTTTGTACTTTCACTTTCCATTCTGTACTCTTCCAGTTCTTTCCTCAGCTTCCTCTAATCAAGTACTGTGTGTATCCAGAATCTTTTTAATTTGATCAACAGTTTCTTTTATTTATATAAGATCCTCTATTTTTTTCTTTATTTACTCTTGCAAATTCTAATTTATGTTCTTCTAGGGTCTTCTTCATGTCCTTTATATCCTTTGCCACGATGTTGTTTGTGATTACTTCTTTTATTATTTGCTCTACATACTGTGTCTCTCTGATCTTTTGATTTGGGTGATTTGGTTTGGGTTATCCATGTCTTCTGGTTTCTTCATATGCTTTAAAGTTTTCTGTTGTTTTTGGCTTCTTGGCATTTGCTTATCTTGATAAGGTTCTTTTAGGATATACAGGCTTATTTGAACAATCATCTATAATTTGTCAGAGCTACACTTTGGTGGAGTGCATGTTCTCTGACCTACCAGCAGATGGCACCCTGGAGCCACCTATTACCCTCAAGCCAGTTCTCCCCAACTTCATCTATGCTGTGAGTGGGGGTCTGAATCTTGTGGGGATCTGATCAGTGCACCAAATTTCCGTGTGCAATTGGTGCAGCCAGCCCTGAAGGTGAGGGGTGCGCCCTGTGCAGTTAGGGAGGGAAGGGGGCTTTGAGACTCAAATCTCCCAGCTATTCCTGGAGACTTAAAGCTGTTGCATGAGTCCAACCCTTTGGCTCAGACTCCCCACAGTCTCTCTCTGCCATAGGCCCAGAAATCTCTGGGATTGGTGTAGGGCCCTTGGGACTTCTGTGCAGGACCCCACCTCCAAGCTGTGCTCCCCGTGGGCCTTCACGGAGAGAAGACTATGCAATGTCACAGGCGAGCAAAATCCCCTAGGGAAGCTCTTGTCTGCGGCGCCGTGCAGGGGTGTTTTCCAACTGAGAAGATGGCTCCTTTCCCCCTTCCACAGGCCTCTGCCTTCCTAGCTCTGTGACAGTTAGCTGCGGGTGTGCGAAAGGCTATCATCCTCGCCAGATACTGAGGCCGGTGCCCGGGTCATGGAAGGCACTCCCCGCTGCACTTGATTGCATGGGTTTCGCTGCTGAATCTGCAGCCACTTTTGGAGTTTTAAAACTAATCTTTATCCAAATGCCAATCCCCGGTTTCTCCTGACCACGGCCTGGCTGCTGTTTCCCCAGCAGCCTCACTCACTCATTTCCAAATGCAGACTCTTGGTTTCACCAAGTGCACAATTCCTGTGGATTTAGCGGACCTTGTCCATCCAGTACAACACTGGAACTGGTATTCTGGAGCACTTTCTGTCTTTTATCAAGTGTTTATCATGGAGAAGTATTTTGCTCTGTCTCTCCTAATTCACCATCTTGGATCCTCACTTTTCCAGGTATTAGCTCTTCTGTTATTTGATAGTGGGAGCTCTGGGGATCACCAGGAAGGAGCCAAGACAACCTGGGAGAGGGGTAATAGAGAGACAGATAGGGAAGCAATCAGGAGTGTCAGGATGGCAACTTTTTAGTTACTGCTTCAGAAGAACGTCATTATTGTAGCAATCAGACAGTCGTGCTGAAATGTCCTGACTGAATATCAGCTTGGATCAAAATGCCATAGAAAATAATTTTAGAGAAACAAACATAGTTCATGTACTATTTTGTTTTTACTTAGATTATTGCCATTTTACTTTCAAATAATGAAAAATGTGAAGACAAAGTCCAGAAAATTGTAATTTAAGCTACATCAGAGTGGCTTTCTTATAAATACTTGATATATGCAAAAAGAACATTTTAAAGTCATTGTGGAAAGATAAGAATGTTAGGAAGACAAAAAGTATACACACAAACACACACACACACATACATACATACATATATACACATTTATCTTGTCAGTTCTGTTTCCCTAGAAAACCCTGACTAACATAACAAGTTTCATTAAGTTCTTTAGGTTATCATTTAAAAAGGAAAATTAATCTAAAGAAAAATTTGTTTTTCTTAAACTGGGTAGTGGATTCATGGATGCTTATTTTATTAATCTGCTTCATGACTTAAAAAATGTGACGTACATTCTTTTGTATGAATCTAGTGTTTCATAATACTAAATATAAAAAGAGAAAAGACAAAAGTTTTTAAAAAGCAAATATGATAACAGTGTAGGTGTTGAAAAGAGACTTTGAGATATAGCAACTGCATGATTAAAATATTTTAAAAATTATGCTCTCTTGTAGTTGAAAAACCGAGGTCGCTGGCTTCATTGGAATGAATTAATTAAAAGTACCAGTTTAGGAGATAAACGTGTCAAGATTCAAGATATAATAGTCCCTACGATGGACACAGTTAGATATACATTTCTAATGGATTTGAGTATTACCTACGCAAAGTAAGGAACTCTACTGTAAACATATATTCTATATGTAGCAGGCCATTCAAATAGGATCATAGCAATTTTGAACTGAACTCTGTGGTCTTCCATTTTCAGATAACTAAGACCCTTGGTGACTAATTGACATGTCCAAAGTGACATCTATTGCTAGTGTCAAATCTAGAAATCCAGGTTTCCTATTGTTTACTCCAAAGCCTTTGTTGTCACGTTTTTTTGTGTGTGTGACTCATATAGCTACCTTAGATTTCCTTTATTTGTAATAGCAGATGCAAAATGAGCTGCAGTATTAATGTTTAAAAGGGTACACATTGTACTCTAAAGGTTCTCTGGAGGTATCAGATTAACCATGATGCACATTCTCCCAATTCAAATATGTCCCATGCCACTTCTGAATTCTATACTTAAGATGAACATGAAAAACTGAGACTTAAATCGGAAAAGCACATCAAAAAGAGTACATGAAACTGAGCAAAAGGCTTCAGATGTATAATAGGCATAATGATACCAACTTTCTTAAAACATTTTGTAGTTTTAAAACATTAGACATAATTTATTGTTAATATGGTTTAAATTAGACAAGCTTCTATAATATGCATGAATTTCGTGGTTTGTTTATTTTTTATAAGGAGTCTGTTTTCTGAGTGAATTTTGTGACAATTTTAGATTGTTTAATTAAAAAAACAGGAAAAATAGCTCATGAAGGAAAATTATTTTATCCCTATTTTGTACCAGTAGTTGCACTTTTGCACTTAGAAGCTAGTATTAAAAAACTTCGTTAGGCAAGGAAGGCAGTTGTTAATTCTGGGGAATTCCTAGTATAGGAGTTCTTTTGTGCCATTAGCCCTTTGTCAGCATAATGCTTTTAAATGTATAAATACATAGAATTACAAAGGAAATCCCATATTGAAATGTATTTATTAAAATATTGAATAAATTTTAGCTGTAGTTGTGCTTTAATTTCTGAATTTTATCTAAGAATCTCCTCTGTTGGTCCATGGACTCCAAGTTAAGAGCACTAATATTTGTTAAACTTATTTTTAATAAATACCTTTTCCTAAGGTAAGTGTAACTCAGACTGGGATCCATAGGTGAATTCTCAGGGGTCACTTAGTTCTAAAAGAATTTTAATTATGTGTTTGTACTTCAATGATACTTAAAAAAATTAATCTTAGCATAATTTGGACCAATTAGATGACCCCTTATAACTGAATATTGCTACTCAATTTCAGTGCTAGTCTTTGTATTTGTGTTAATGTATTGTCTAGTGCCAAGTTATCATGTAAACCGACAGCATTTAATTTTTGGTGCATATCTCAAACAGATATCCCAGGGTTCTGTGAACATAAACCAATGAGGTTTTTTCTCCTTTAAAATTGATCATAATCATTTAAGGATTAGAAACCCTGTTGGAGGCCCCACTGAATGGGGGAATTCTTTAGTGCTTGCTTTTAGACATGTATTTTGTTAGCAACTTTGACTCGATTCTAAAATGCTATTAAACAGGTATACAGAATCATTAACTTTAGAATTCGCTATCTTTCAATTTCTTACACAAAACTTTATGCTATTGAGATAATTGTGAAACACCCTAAAACCTATCTTACTGTCACATCTGGTTATTTTTTTCCTCACTGCCATCCCCATGCCCATACCCCTAAGTAAAAGTACAAATATATCACTTTTCTGAGGAGACAAACTTTGGCTTCCTTTTCCTGAAATGTTAAGCATGTCATACAGCAACGTCATACAGCAACGTTATATTGAAATAATAGTTTATAACTCTTAAAGTCTCTGTCACAATATGCAAAAATGTGTGCCAATCATTACTTTCACCAAATAATAATTACGTATAAAAATGTGAGTTTTTAGATAAAGATGACTTGATCATTATTTAAGTTTTCAGCTACTCCAGCTTCTTGTAGTAGAAATGTATTCTGATCATTTTTCTGTTTTGAATGATATGTCCATTGTTTTCATCAAGGCCGCTGCTTTTTGTGGGTCCAACGGGTACAGGAAAATCAGTGTATGTGAAGGATAAACTCATGAATAACTTGGAAAAGGACCGGTACTTCCTTTTTATGTCAATTTCTCTGCACGGACCAGTGCCAATCAGGTTCAGGTTAGTTTCAAGCCAAACATGGCTCTATAATTATTAATTTTTTTGTTTTGAGAAGTGTTTAAAATTGTATATTAAGTGAGCAGCTGTGTAAATCTGTGAATTTAAATAAAATGTTAAAAACTTTTGTTTTGAAAGATTAAAGCAAGTTTTAAAACTAAGTTTTAATGACAAAAGATTTAGAGAGAGTGAGAACTTGAAAAATTGGTAAATTTAATTGCTCTTTCTAGACTTTCCTAGATGGTCCTGGTCATTAGAGATATTTGTGGTGTACTGCAGCTTTGTCAGTGAAAGATCTTTTTAAATCATGGGCTATTGTGTAACCTGTGACAGATACCATGGGCCTGTGCATTCCAACCTTGACCCCCAAATGTGCCAAGATGAGAGTATTGCATGAGACCTTTTTGAATCATCACTTTTGCCATCCATTCCTAAATTATGCCTGTTTATTCTCTCCTGACCAGTGAGGCTCATTTGGTTGTTTTAAGCCTATAGAATACCCTTAACTTCAAAATATTACACATTTAGAACTTCCTTCTTATGGAGCTTTGTTGGAATGAAAGCAATAATTTTGGTGTTCATTTTTGCAATGGACAAGTGAGTTCTAAAAATACCAGAAACAAGAAAGCTCTCAAAACTTATGTCAGCTATAAAAAGTTGCTTAAGGATGCAAAGGTGGTGCTTTTAAATATTAACTTAAAGTTAGTAGATATGTGGGGGTACCTGAGAAAAGTAATATAGAAATGTGTTATACAATGTAAATACACACACACACACACACACACGCACACAGATGTAACAATTATGAGCAGCTGGTAGGATTTCAATAAATGCTTTTTGAATGATGTAGAATATGAAGTTTAGTAGTTTAGCATCACCTTAAATATGATGTAAATATAAATAATTACACAAACACACATATCATGCTGCTGACGTTATTTCCTTACATAGACTTTTAAATTCCTTTTTTTTGTGGTGTTAAGTATAGCTTTTTATCTTAAGTCAATAATTGATAAATTAAGCAAATGGTAACTGTTACTGATAAAAATCCCACAGACTGTGGCAGCATAGGTCTTTCTTATTAATACTGATTTAACATAAGCACTGTAAATTCATAATTCATTTATGGATAAATATACCACTTTCTTCTTTACATTTCTTCTTTATATTGTATTTTAGAACATTATTATGGCTAGATTGGATAAAAGACGCAAAGGAGTTTTTGGACCACCTATGGGAAAGAAGTGTATAATTTTTATAGATGATATGAATATGCCTGCATTGGAGAAATATGGAGCTCAACCTCCTATTGAATTATTACGACAATTTTTTGACTGTGGGAATTGGTAACTATTTAATTGATGTCTTAAGCCATGCTGAGGTCATATTTTGCTCTCATTTTCTATTGTAGTTTCTTAAAGTAAAGTATAATATTTTTTAAAGCTATTTAGGGGAGAAAATGGTTGTCCAGACTTTCCTATACATTTTTTATATCATTTTTTCCTCTGAATATGTGAGTTAGGTAGCTGGGATGAATTAATTCAGTATTGGAAATGTATTCATTTAATAATGTAGTAAATTCTTTCCTTTTCAACCACTATCTTCAATTATTGAAATAATTTACAGATTACATCTTTCAAAGTACCACTCTTCCAAGGTACTTACTGCTTTGCAACTTTTTACTTAAATGTTTATCTTGCATATCAATCCATATTAGTGCATATTTGTCTATCATTCATTTTGTTGGCTTTTAATACTACTTAGTTGTGTGGATGTTCCTTATAATTTACTTGGTGGTTATTAGGGTTGTTTCCCAAAACTAAGTCATATTTCCCTACTTTTTAGTGTGCTATTAGACTAAGGACTGACTCTGTAGATTTCCATCCCCTACCCCTCCTTTTTTTTTTGCAAGAGCTTCAATATTTAAGGACTTAATGGCCTGTTGGAAATAGCCACATTTTCACTCTGAGTGATTCTAACTGAACTGTGCCATCTAGATATCTCTTTCTGATTAAAATGTCTTTGATGCTTTGTTATTCCCTAACAGTCCTTTCCTATAAAACAAAATTTATAGATTACTTAGACATCCTTATTTGCTCTGAAGATAAGATGAGACAAAGAAAATCAGGACTTTTCTGTAACTAGGGTGACTATATAATTTACTGTTCACTTGGAATAAAAGGGGGTGTTATTAATAATTACTCCAGGATAACAAGCACAAACCAGAATTGTTGTAGCCAAAATGGCACATAAGTCACCTTATCTAGAATCAGCTACAAACAGAATTGGTCACTCATTCATGCTTCTGGATTTGGAATAAGAGTAGGAGAAGTGAGGAGTCATTCATCATTGGAAGGAATAACAGGAAGAAAGAAAGGAAAAATAAAAAGGAAGGGACATTCTACATAACAAGAATCTGGGCAAGGGAATCCGAATCACTGAAAGGAGAAATACAGTGCTGTTTTTTCTTGTTGTTTTTGTTTTTTTAAATTTCTCCTACTCCAAGCATTATCTGAAACTATTCCTTTTAGAGAAGACAAAATTGGATTAAATTCCTAGGGAAATCTGTATTTAATTACATCTTATTGACTTTATAATTGATTGCTTTGAAATTTTTATATGCTTTCAAGGTATGACCTTAAGGACACAAGTAAAATCACCTTGGTTGATATACAGCTGATTGCTGCCATGGGCCCTGCAGGTGGTGGAAGAAATCCAGTCACTCCCCGTTTTATCCGACATTTCAACATCTGCAGTATTAACTCCTTTAGCGATGAAACTATGATCCGTATCTTCTCATCAATTGTAGCATTCTACCTTAGGACTCGTGAATTTCCTCCAGAGTACTTTATAGCTGGGAACCAAATTGTCAGTGGGACTATGGAGGTAGGCAAATAATGCTGTATGAAATGTTTTAGTATTGCGTATTTCCCTCACTTGGTTCTTACTGTTTTTAAACCAGTATTTCCCTTAGCCATCTACTTTGGTCATCAGTGTCAGAGATGCTGTTCAGAACACCTGAGAACAGGAAGATCATAAAGTTAGAAATTAGGGAGTCTAACTGGGTCTGAGCCTGGGCTGTCACTTTCTAGCTATATGACCTTAAGCAAGTAATTTGACCTTCCAGAGGCTCAATTCTTTAATTACTATAATGGGATTTCACAAGGTTGTTTAACAGAAACCATCCAGAACCAGTATCTCCCACATCATAGATGTTTCCCTAATTGTTAGATTCCTACTGTGGTATTTAATTTTCCCTTTTCCCTCTTCATGTTTGTCTTCAAACAAACAAACAAACAAACAAAACTTAAGCAACTTATGAATACATAGCCAGACCATATACTTTCAGAGTAGCAGTGACAGAATAAAATAATAAGGAAACACAAGGGTGGGAACAGAAAACATGACTGTCAGCGTGGTCAAAGAGCAGCTCATACTTACTCAGGGTGTGCTATCTGCCTTTGTGCAGAGGCCAAAGCCAGCCTCATCACTAATTGTAAAAGAGAAAAATGTATGTAATGGTAAGTCAGTGATAATGTCATTGAACCATGTTTTCTGGAGACTTCATCAAATGGGGTTCACTTCAGGATCACTGCACCCAGAAGCAAAAAGCTCCCAGAGTCATTCTATCTGTTTCCAAGAACATTGTATCTCTCTAAAGTTCTTCTCCCTTTGTGTCAGTGGAAAATTTGTGTTGTTAAAGTAGAGAAACTATGAGCAAAGATATATTCTGATTATTGTATTTGTTCTGAAATAGAGAAATGCTTCTATTTATAAAATCTGATGTTTATATTTCAGGCATCTCCTGGAAAGGGGGAAGGGTTTAGAATTGGTCAGGTATAATAGGATGCAGAAAGGATCCTTCTTTTTCTTTCTTTCAAGAATTATAGACCTACTATGTATGGAGGTAGAAGGAGGGACATGAATCACAGAACACACAAAAATAAGCAATTAATTTAGTTTGAATTTATTTTTTTTTCAGGATAAAAGATTTAAAATAGAAGATTTAATTTGCCTGCCTTAAAGAGAATATTAAACTTGCTTTGGTAGATTCAGCATATTGTAAAAATATGCTTCGTTTCCATTTTATAGCCAATTAAGATAGAAGGAAGAATAGAGAGAGAAAGAATGAGAGAAAGGAACAGAGAACAAATTGATTTGTTTTGATATCAATGGTGGTCAGAAAGAAATTGTTTCATCCTTAATTTGGAATGGGTCAGGATGAGTTATCTGATTACACTTTCTGCTGACGTTCTTGTTAACTAACTCCAGTTTATATACTTTTGAATAATTGAGAAATAATTTCATCACGTCTTGGGCTTGGATGGAATCAAATAATAATAAGTTCCCTCAGCTTCATAATGCCTGATTGAGTGCTATAAACCAAAATAAACAGATAAATGTCGTGCTAGGCTTACTACTATACAATTTTCCAAGCCTATATGATCTGATGGGATAAATATTTAATATACTATTTTTTACATGCCTTTGCTGATTATAAACATTTTTATTTTTACTTTGATGCTTTTTTCATATTCAGATATATAAACAATCCATGGAAAATCTCTTGCCTACTCCTACCAAGTCTCATTATACTTTCAACTTGCGTGATTTTTCACGTGTTATCCGGGGTTGCTTACTCATAGAAAGAGATGCTGTCGAGAACAAGCACACAATGATCCGTCTGTTTGTGCATGAGGTTCTCCGGGTGTTTTATGATCGCCTCATTAATGATGATGACCGAAGCTGGTTGTTCAGATTAATCAAAACTGTTATAAAGGACCATTTTAAAGAATCATTTGATGGTATCTTTTCACACTTGAGGAAAGGGAATGCACCAGTGAGTCCATTTAATGATTAAAAATATATTAAGTTAAACCAGTACGATAGTATGAATTGTTACAATCTATTTAAATTTAAAAATGTTATTGCTTCTTAATGATCATATTGTTTTAACTTTAGTCTTAGATAGGTATTTTTGAGAAGATTTGCCTTCAGAAGGAACTATTTATGTAACACAGAAGTTATTGAAATAATGAAGGCTTATGTGCTAGGGTATTAAATGACATAATTGATGTAAAGTGCTTAAATTGGTGACTATCCCTTAGTAGCCACTCAATAAATGGGAGTTGCCCATAATAACGTCTCCAGCCTATGAAAAAGCAAAACAAAACAAAGCCTTACATGATAGGAAAAAAGCTCTTACCTTTTAAAATTTTCTATTTTGTGATATAGTCTAAGGTATTAATTTTATAATACAATATTATTTACTCTTGTAGTGTTTAAAATAATTAATTAATAATCAGACCATTAAACTTTTCAAAATAATTCACTCCCATAACATGGATGAAACAAAATTTTGTATAGTATTTTCTTAAATTTATTTTGGAGATGATTTTAAGTTTTTTTAATTTGCCGATTTCCATTCTATAGATGACTGAAGAGGACTTAAGAAATCTCATGTTTGGCGACTACATGAATCCTGATCTTGAAGGAGATGACAGAGTTTATATTGAAATTCCAAATATTCATCATTTTAGTAATGTTGTGGACCAATGCTTAGATGAATATAATCAAACTCACAAAACAAGAATGAATCTTGTCATTTTTAGGTACCTACATTTAGCATTGACACTCATTTGCTATTTGTAAAATTTTATTATCAAATATTTACAACATTCACAAAGATATAAAAAAAATACAGTGAATATCCTTGTCCCATCACCCAGCTTAAGACATTAAACATAAATAAATTAAACATTAGCAATTCATTTGAGGCCCCCAGTATAGCCAACCCTCCCTCGGTGTATCCCTCATCATACCCTTCAGAAATAAAACAAAACCTGTGTTTCTTTGGACTTCTATTACATATGTGCATTTTTTTTTTAAATAAATTTAAAGTTATATGAACAGTTGCAAAAACAATACTAACCTCATACACAGAATTCCATCATACCCTGACCCACCTCCCCCGATAGCTCAATCCACCAACTTTAACATGCTGTCACATCACTATTTCTTTCCCTCCCTCCCTATCATCCATCATCTGTTGCTCTGTCTTCTGAACATATGAGAGCTAGTTGCACACATCCTTGAACATACACTGTAATTCACGTATACGCTTCCCATGAACAAGAGCATTCTTTTATGCAATCCCATTAAGCGCAGCTAAGAAGTACAAGAGACTCAACAATGATACAAAGCTTACATTCTATATTTCCTTTTCCTTGTGTCTCAGCTGTGTCCCTTTGAGCCTCCTGTCCTCCATCCTCCAATCCCATCCAAGTTCATCCTTGGCATTCAGTTGTCATCTATTTAGACTGTCTTTTTTTTTTTTTTTTTTTTTTCAGTTGTGGAAACATATAGAGCCTAAATCTTCCCATTCCACCCCCTCCCTAGCCTTCCATTAGTGGGATTAGTCACATTTAGAATGTTGTAATGCTCTTTCCCACCATCCATTACTAGAAATCTCCCTTCACCTCAAACAGCAACCCTACACTCATTTCTTATCTCCCCATTGCCCCTTCCCCCATTTCGCTTAACCCAAACTCTACTTTTCATCTCTATGGTTATATTCTCTGATAATTTCTTTGTGTTTACTGTGGGGCTTAAAATTAACCTCTTAAATCCATAACAATCTTGTTTTTCTTTGATACCACCTTCACTTCAATAGGACACATAAACTATGTTCCTGTACTCCTCCATTCCCCCACCTTTATTTAGTTGTCTAAAATTAAATATTTTACATTGAGTTCAAAACCACTGATTTGTCATTCGAGTTTGTGTATTTTATATAATGTAGGAAGTAAATAGTGGAGTTACAGTTCAAAAATTATTGACTTCTATTTGTATTCCATTGTGGTTGGAGAATGTGCTTTGAGTATATTCAAAAAATTTTTTTTTTACTTTCTTGAGGCTTGTTTAATGTCCCAGCTTATGGTCCCTTCTGGAGAAAGATCCATGATCACTAGAGAAAAATGAGTGTCCTGGTGATTTGCGATGTAAGGTACTATGTATGTCTGTTAAAATTCTCTATATCTCTTTCTCCTTTCTTTGTTTCTCTGTTGGTAGGGCTCCCTTTAGTATCTGAAGTAGGGCAGGTCTTTTATTGGCAAACTCTCTCAGCATTTGTTTGTCTGTGAAAAATTTAAGCTCTCCCTCAAATTTGAAGGAGAGTTTTGCTGGATAAAGTATTCTTGGTTGGAAATTTTTCTCTCTCAGAATTTTAAATATGTCATGCCACTGCCTTCTCACCTCCATAGTGGCCGCTGAGTAGTCACAACTTAGTCTTATGTTATTTCCTTTGTATGTGGTGAATTGCTTTTCTCTTGCTGCTTTCAGAACTTGCTCCTTCTATTCAGTATTTGAGTGTCTGATCAGAATATGTCTTGGAGTGGGTTTATTTGGATTTATTCTATTTGGAGTTCACTGGGCATTTATGCTTTGTGTATTTATATTGTGTAGAAGGTTTGGGAAGTTTTCCCCAACAATTTCTTTGAATACTCTTTCTAGACCTTTACCCTTCTCTTCCCCTTCTGGGACACCAATGAGTCTTAAGTTTGGACATTTTATTTTATCTATCATATCCCTGAGATCCATTTTGATTTTATTTTTTTCCCCATTCTTTCTTTTGTTCTTTCGTGTTCTGTTCTGTGGACTTCTAGGACACTGAGATGTTGTTCAGCTTCCTCTAATCTTGTATTATGAGTATCCAGAGTCTTTTTAATTTGGCCAACAGTTTCTTTTATTTCCATAAGATCTTCTATTTTTTTATTTACTCTTGCAATGTCTTCTATATACTCTTCTAGGGTCTTCTTTATGTCACTTATGTCCTGGGCCACGGTCTTCTTGATATCCTTTAAATCCTTTGCCATGTTTTCATTCCTCGATTGTAGTTCTTTGATTAATTTTGCCAGGTACTGTGTCTCTTCTGATATCTTGATTTGTGTGGTTGGAGTTGAATTCTCCATATCGTCTGGTTTTATCATATGCATTAAGATTTTCTGTTGTTTTTGGCCTCTTGGCATTTGCTTTGCTTGATAGGGTTCTTTCAAGTTGTAAAAAAAAGATACCAATCTAATTTTTCAGAAACATAGTTTGGTGGCATACACTTTCTCTAACTAACCAATAGATGGCGTCTGTGAGTCACCTATACCCCTCAAGTCAGTTCTCCACTTTGTCCCCACGGTGTATGGGGAAATGATTCTTGTGGGGTTCAGTTGGAGAACTCAGTTTGGGTGTGTTGCTGGAGCCGTCCGCCCTGAATGTGGGGCGTGTGTCCAGGTGGCCAGGGAGGAAGGGCAGCTTTAATATTCAAATCCCCCAGGTTCCTGGAGATTCAAGGCCGCCACAGAAGTCTAAGCCTTCATTTCATTTCATTCCCCCAGACCCTCTCTCTCGCTGTCCCACAAACCACTGGACTTGGCGTACTGTCCCTGGGTTCTCCGAGCAGGTCCCCCCCCCAGCCATGATCCTCCAGGACCTCTGCTGAGGGAATGCCGTGCTACGTCACCAGTGCGCACCGTCCCTCAAGGGAAGCCCTAGGCTGCCGGGCCGTGCAGGGGCGCTCTCAGTCTGATGGAAAGATGGCCGAACAGGGTGTCTCAACACCCCCCTCCTCGCACAGTTCCTCCTTCCCAGCTCCGGGACAACTGACAGGGCTCTGGGCTGTGGGCACGGCCCTGGGCAGGAGTTTATCCAGCCCTCCGGGGAGCCAGCTGCTAGTTGCAGGGTTTCTTTCTGCTTCTGGCTCTCCCCTCCGTTCCCCCGGCCCTGAGGGTACCTGCAGCAGCCTATCTTCCAGGCCAGACAGCAAGAGGCTGGCCCAGCCCCCTCTTGCTGTGTTTTACTGCATGGTTCCCACTATAGCAACTGCAGCCGCTCCAGGGTTTTTCCCTTTTTTTTTTTTTTTAAAAGAGCCAGTCGGTCTCCAAAAGCCAACCCCTGGCTTCCCCAGACCACCGCGCGACTGCAGGTCTTCCAGCCAGCTTACTCACTCATTTCAGAATGCAGACTCCCAGTTTCACCAAGTGTACGGCCCCTGTGGTACTAGGAGACCTCATCCAGCTGTAGCATCGCTGTAACCAGAATTCTGGGTCACTTTCTGGTTTTTATCTATTGTTTTTCATGGAGGTGTTTTTTTGCCCTGTCTCACCTAGCCACCATCTTAATTTCTCCAATGTGCGTGTTTTTAAACATATGTGCACAGTATAATTTTGCATGGTTTAAAACTGCATGTCATGCCGTATATATTCTTCTGGAAGGTGGTTTGTTCCAAATTGTGAGATTCATAAAAACTGAACTTATACTACCATATAGTATTCCATTGTATAATTATACCACGGTGTAGCCATTCTTCTAAGACAGACTTTTAAGTAACTTCTAGTTTTTGCTGTTATAAAAAATATTATAAACATTCATGTTCATGTTTCATTGAGCACAAATATGGGAGACAACTGTAGAGAACTAGGGTATATTCCTGGGAGTGAAATTACTGTGTCATGTTATATAAGCATCTTCAACTTTTCTAAGTTTTGCCAAAGTATCTTCAAAATGATTAGTTTTTAAGAGCTTCCATTGTTCTTCACCCTCAACATCACTCAGGATTGTCAGACTTTGTAAGTTTTGCCAGTCTAAGGAGAGCAGAATGGTATCTAGTGGTTTTAATTTTAATTTCCCTAATTACTAGCGAGGCTGAGTGTCTTTTCTGAATTTGTGATTTTGTAAATAACTGTAATTTTCTATTTCCCACATAGAAATCCTAATATTAAGAGATTAAGAAATTTATTTAATAAAATCAATAATATACTGCCAGTATAAGCAGTTAATTTTTCTTTTTATATAATATAAAATTTTTTATTATAGTAAATATATTCAAATTATATTATATAAAATTTTATTTATATAATTTTGGTTCTTGCATTTCCTGAATTTGTACTTTAATTACTTTTCCTTTTTATCAAATAATCCAATTGTAACTTGCTTTTGAAAACTCACACTTTTTGATGGCAAGGTCTTTACGGTTAGGGTAGTAACAGATGAGACAGCACATTCACATGCTTCTAGGAAAGTGGAACAGTAGTTATGTGTCATATATAATAAGATCATTATTTTGTGGTAGGTATGTGTTGGAACATTTATCACGAATATGTCGAATTCTAAAGCAGTCTGGTGGAAATGCTTTGCTTGTTGGATTTGGAGGAAGTGGTCGTCAGTCTTTAACTCGTCTGGCTACATCCATGGCAAAAATGCAGATTTTCCAGCCAGAAATTTCTAAGAGCTATGGTATGAATGAGTGGAGAGAGGATTTGAAGGTAAAATTATGAAGAAACGTAGTGTGTAAAATAATATCAGTGCATTCTTTTATCTGTGAACGGGGAGCCAGCCTGGATAGGTGTATACTGAATACAATTTGTGATGATTATAATACCATCCATAGAGTACCTACTATGTGTGCTGAGCACTGACCTAACTGCTTTACATGTATGATCTCTTTCTACAGGTCCAACAATCCAATGTGGTAGGTTTTGTTAACTCCATGTTTTACTGATGAGGAAGCTGAGGCTGAGCAAAGTTATGCAAAACATAGGAAGGGTTTTTTCTACCTCAAGTCTTAATTTCTACACTGCAATCATCCATGCTGACTCTTAGTTCAGGGAAGCCTTATTTCAGATAAATTTATGTTTTCTAGCAACTGTTAAGTATGAACCTCATGATAAGGATGATGATGATGTCATTAATGTTGTCAATATTGTCAAATCTTAATGGCTTCTTTGGAGCTCTATTGCTTTCTCATAACCAATAAAACACTGGAGTACATACCTGGGAGCTCATCTTCATGTACCTAGAGCTCTGCAGGACCCAGGAGAGAGATGACCCAAAGTGAAAAAAAGGAGGATGTGATAATTCTAGACTTCTTTCACTTTTACTGACTCTCACATCCTAAATTTCCACATCTAAAAGTTAACATAGAGAAATGGGCTTTTCTTGACCACTTGCTGGTGGGAATGGTAGAATCCAAGCTGATAACTGAGAGGTCTGCCCAGACATGGAAGGAAAAATTAAATTTATATTGTTTCTGTTTCTGCTTATGCTTTAAAGGAAAATTTTTGATGCATTTACTCCCAAATGAAATAATAGAGTTAGAAAGCAGTGTACTATAGTAGAAAGAACATGGACTTTGAGGTCAGACTCAGTTTTGATTCCTGCTTTGCATGACCTGTTAGCTATATTATCTTAGGTATATTACTTAATCTTTCTGTATTTTAGTTTCTTAATTTGTAAAATTTGGGTGATACCATCTGTTTCACAGGTTATTATGATTCAATATATAATGTATGCAATATGCTCAGCATATAATTAGTGTTTTGAAATGGTTAATTCTCTTCTCCTTTCCTATTTTTAACCAGTTTTCCACATAGTATGTTCGAATATGGCTTTTAAATATACTGATGCTTTTGGCAATGAGTTAAATCTGTTTACTTACATTTTCTGTTGTATTTTGATATAATGTTAATAACTGTAAATCTGATGTGATTAGATATAATGCTGCTTTAAAAAAAATCTGCTTCCCTCACTTGGATGATGGAAAATTATTTCTGGGAACACAATAGTCTACCTATTGGTAGATAGCTTTAATGTAAAATGGTATAGGTTGTTGAGGCATTTTACAAACTGAGACTCTGATGGTAAGAGGAGCTAAGGAGCCTGTCCAGGGTCCCTAAGCTGGTGACAGGCAGGGCCAGGCAGGGACTGTCACAGGCAGGGACAGGAAGGAACATTTGGCCCCGACCTCATATTCGTCAAAGGCCTCCTATTTAGACCTTTGACGTTATTGCCTAATGAAGTTCTACACAGAGTCCCAGAGACACACCAACAGGAAGGAAGCCTGGATTTTAAAATTGTGTCCCATTACCAGCCCACACATCTCTAATGATGGTGCATTAGTATTTTGTAATAAATCATGTTATTGCCTGACGAATAGTTAATTATATTGCATTGTAGTTTGTTTTGTTTTCCCCCTTGTGTTAAAAATGTTGTGGGAGGGTAAATGGAAACTTTGTGCTTTCTGCATGATTTTTCTGTAAACCTACAACTGCTCTAATTAAAAAAAAAATTTTTTAGGCTTAATTAAAAAAAGGTATAGGTTGTTACAATTTAAAAATTCAGCATTTATTTTATTGAATGAAAATATTAGATTGAATATTTAATTATTTTAAATACGTGACTTTACAATAGAGATAGAATTTTATAAAAAATCATTTGCATAAGTTTTAATGCTATTTTACTATGGATTTTATTCAGTGGTATGCTGGAAAATGTTTATCAACCACCTCTCTGGAGGGTAAAACATTCTGATTTATAGCATTTGCATATTTCTTTGGTGTAAATAATTCTACCATGGCTGATTTTTAGCTACCAATGTGACGTCGCTGAACACCGAGTTGGGAAGAGGTGTGCTTTAGACTACCGTTACATGGTATTTTACTGTAGAGATACAAGACATGTAAATAACTTCCAGAGCATAAATAATAGTAAATAAAATAATTAGGAAGTGATAAGTTTTGAGTATCTGGTACCTTTGTTTTTAATGTAATTTATTTAATTGTAAATTCATATAATTTAATTTTCAGTGTTGACTGTGTTTAACAACTTGTACACTAGTTCCTGAAATTTTAGGAACTTTTGGTTCTAATGAACTGGTACAAGCCAGCTCCAGTACACCACTGAGTTCATATCTGTATGTTAGTTGGGACTGTTTGGTAGTGATTGACGAAAAAACCAGTTCCAACTTGTTAAACCAAAGAAAGAGTTATTGGTTGACATGACTGAAGAGTCCAGTAGTAGAGAAACTTTTGACATGGCTGAATTTATGGGCTCAAATTATGTCCTAAGTAATTACCCTTTCCATCTCCTGGCTCTATTCTCCTCTATTTGGCTTCATTCTCCACAGGCATACAGATGGCCCCTGGCGGTACTATATTACTGGCCTTTATATCCTATGTCTCAGAAAGACAGGAATCCTTTCTGTTTTCAAGTCCATCTGAATCCCTGAAAGTAAGACTATGATGGGGCCTTGCCAGGCCCCTCTTCCTGGGATCAAAGACTGTGTCTAGGGACTTAGGGGAACTGACCAGTTGGGGTCATGTGCCCACCAGTGGGAAGGAAAAGATGGAGCCCCTTGATTGACAGACCCACCAGAGGTGGGGAGAGATGCTACCCTAAAATCAAGGTGGTCTTACCAAAACAAGAGAAAAGGGAGGGAAAGCAAAACAACAGATATCCATCACATTCTGCTTATAAGTACATTTGTATCTTTAAGGTTCTCTTAAAGAATGCGGGCATGAGGGGCCAGAAGACAGTCTTTCTAATCACTGACACTCAGATTAAAGAAGAAGCTTTTCTGGAGGACATTGACAGTGTACTCAACACTGGAGAAGTGCCTAACATTTTTGCAGCAGATGAAAAACAAGAAGTGATGGAGGTAAAATTCTGTTTAAGGAGTGCTGCTCCAGCACAGAAATTTTCTTGAAACTTTCTTGAGGATAAATATGGCTTGTGAAGATGATTTTGATATTTAAAATTTTTAAGTATACTATTTTACTACATTATGTTTTAGTGAATTTTAAATTGCTCCTACCTTAGTCATGAGACAATTTTTATTTTACAATTCCTTTCATTGTAATGATGTCAGTTTGTTTCATCTGTTTGATCTTATTTAGTATGTTTCATGGAGTGATTAGAGATTTTAAAATCATGCCTTGGGGCTATATTGATATGGGAAAACATAGCTTTTATCAAAAACCTTTATTTAAACTTACTTGTTTTGCAGTTCTGATACATCTGAGAGACATGCTTTGTGATTTGGTTGACAAAAAAAAAATAACAATTGTGAAGGGGTCATCATTGTCAGATGTCCTGTCCTTCAATCCCCATTTTAAGTACTTCCTATCCCAGACCTTTGCTGGTAATTTCCCCCTTTCTTGTGTCCATAACGACTTTTATACACAGAAAATATCACTCACGCCTGGATGCTTCATTCCCAGCCTTCAGCCATAGCATCTGGAGTGAAATGGATTCACCCTGATAGTTTAGCACACCATTTTTCTCTTTTGTCGAATGGGAGTACAGATAATAGTTCTTGCGAAGAGTTGTTGTTAGGTCCCAGAATCAAATGAAAAAAGCACTTTAAAAGCCCTCAGTCCATGGTATATTACTAAGGGTGGGGAAGGAGGAAAGAAAAAAAATGACTCCAACTTTTCTGGTTTAATTTGGAGATGTCAGTGATGTGGCCAAAGCTGCTGGAGAATGGTGATTTCTCCCAGTCCATAGGCATCCCTCTACTCCCACCCAAGGAATACTCAGTTTTGGAAATATTATTTCCTAAACTTTGCTTGGCTTTACTGCTCACTTTAGCTGTTGTCTTATTTTTTTTTCCCCATCACTTTGCTACTAAACTTTTCCATTGCTTCACTATCTCTATTTTATGGTATGATCCAACAGTGGCTTTCAGGACTTTATTCTTTCACATCCCACCCAGGTCTAGGAATACCATATTAATTTGTGCACAAGGAAATAGCCATGTCACAACTCAGGGTACTGAAATGCATCCCTGTTTCTTCTTGCTTTATACTGCTTTTTTAAAATATAAAAGAAAAGAAGTTCTGTTACTTTCTTTTTACACTCATCACACAATCCTCCCATTTTCGAGACCACTGCCCTGGACTTGGCATTTTTATCACTCTGACAAAGATTTTACTCCTGATTTTATCACTCTTGATAACTGATAATTTATCACAGTAACAACTGAAATTATATGGTCATTGTGACTACTCCCTATATTTACTATTGAAAAATATTTTTTATATTTATATTCATCAGAAAGATGACTCAATATCAATATATATTGGCTCTGAAGCTATTTGTGCTCTTAACAAGGAGGAAGGTAGGATTTAAAATAAAATCTAACAGGTATTAAATTAAATTACTGGAATGTCTTTCTCAGATATGGTAGTGACTTCGTATTTACCGCATTTGGTGATCTGTTCTCAGTTTCTTTCTCTTCTTTTTTTTTTTTTAATTCTTGTTCATGTTTGACATAATTCATCATTCCTTCTTTTAAACTCTGCTTTCCCTTCACTGCCATGACATTTCTCTGAGTTTGTTTCCTATATCCTTGTTTATTCCTTCAGTAACTATCTTCTCTTTCACTCGAGAATTTGTCCTACTCCCAAAGAAACTTGTGTATGTGTTTAATATATATGTTATATATAATATACTGTATGTACATATAATGTATATCTATATTATTTTTACCCACAGGCAACTCAGCTCATCTACTCTAGAAGCTTCAACAATTGTTTCTATGTAAATAACTCCTATATTTATGCTATCATCCTGGCCATCTTTTGACTTTCTCTATTTGAGTCTACCACTCTTATCTCAAACTTAATACTATGACCACCTAAACATAACTCCATGAACTCACAATGATCACAATGATCATAATTTGAGACCTACTGCCAGAATATACGTATTTAGAAAGTCAATTTACAGTTTCTCATTAATGTAGCTATCACATCTACCAGAACATAGCTATAGTAGGGAATTCTCTTAGAAACAAATTAATCACAGTAACAACTGAAATTATATGGTCATTGTGACTACTCCCTATATTTACTATTGAAAAAATATTTTATATATTTATATTCATCAGAGAGATGACTCAATATGAATATATATAGACTCTGAAGCTATTTGTACTGTTAACAAGGAGGAAGGTAGGATTTAAAATAAAAGGTAACAGGTATTGAGCACTTACCTATGTGGCACACAAAATAAGTGTTCACACAAAATAAGTAATTTGATCTTTCAACAACCCTCTGATGTAGGTACTCTTTTCCCCATTTTAAAGATGAGGAAACTAAGTGAAGTAAATTGCCCCAAGGTCACACAGGTAGTAAGTAGCAAGCAGGGACTCACACTCCAGAAGTTTAGCTGCAGTGCTATTTTGCCTGATACGATATACATACAGAGATACACAAAGAAAGAAATTTAAAAATGACCCCTAATCTCACTGCCATTATCCCTATTAACATTTAAAAAAATATACAAATGTTATAACAATAAAGTTAGAGAATTCAAATAGTAAAAGAGCATACAAATTTTTAAAAAAGATTTATATAAACAACAAAATAGAATATCCAAAGTGAAAAATGAAAGCCTTCTTTCCACCCTCTCCTTAAAGTCCATGTTATGAAAAGTAACCACTATTAACTGTGCTATGTGATTGCTTCCATATAAAGGTATATCTATGTGCTCAACATACGTATCTATATGTATTTTCAATTTAACAAAGAGGATCATATTACACCTACTGGTTATACAACATTTTTTTACTTATTTTATCTTGCCAAGCTTCCCATATTACGTACATAGAGTGTGCCTCATTATTTTTAACAGCTGTGTAAAATTCCAACATATGGAATGTTTTATAATGTTTTAAACCAGTCCTTACTGATGGACACGCATTATTTCCATTTTTTCTCTTAAAATAATGCTGATCTGTTACATCAGCAGCGAGAGGGACCCGCCTTTCCCAACATCCGAGCCAATTGGCCGTTATGCACCTGCGGACTGGCCGAGCTCCATCCTGTGTCCTCTGTTGTCTGGGAGGGTCTGGGCACTGCCTAGATGGTGACCCCCCCCAGACACGCAGGCAGGGCGGACCCCACACAGCAAACGGGTGGTGTCATGAGACACCTGCCCTACTTCTGCCACAGCCAGGTGGTGGGGGGCTTCGGTCATGCTCCAAGAGCTGGGCATTCCCAGTGCTAAGTTTCCTGAACAAATAACAAATAATCTTCCAGCTGATATATCCACTGGCATTTATTATGGTTGGGCCAGTGTGGGAAGTGGAGTTATCCATAAGATGGTAATGAGCATAGGATGGAACCCATGCTACAAGAAAAAGAAAAAATCCATGGAAACTCACATTATGCATACCTTCACAGAGGATTTCTATGGGGAAATGCTCAATGTGGCCATTGCTGGCTACCTCAAATCAGAAAAGAACTTTGATTCTTTAGAGTCACTTATTTCAGAAATTCAAGGTGATATTGAGGAAGCTAAGAAGCAACTAGAATTACCAGAATGTTTGAAACTTAAAAAAGACAATTTCTTTCAGGTTCCTAAAAGCAAAATATGAATGGCCACTGCTGAAAAATCATCTTATTTAGTTCATTCACTGTTTTCTGTTATTTTGCTACTCATAACTACATAGTCTCATGTTGGCTATATTTTAAAAATCAATCATTTTCCTATAGCTGTGAATTAAACAGTATACTCTAATTACTGTATTTATGCTTCACCTGTTAAACCCATCATGCCACAGCACTAAAAAGATTTCATTTAAAAATCTTTTTTATGTTATATGTTGATTAAAAACTCTTTCAAAGCTTTCTAAAATGTACCACTTAGAAAAGTCTGAAGTTTCTTATGATGAAAATAAAATATGTAAGTGTGGGTGGAGGACATAGCATTAGTTTGAGATGAGACATAATGATTCTCATGGTAAAATACCAGTATGTATATACGTACTTGTATATAGCATATACTGCTAAACAGCACAGGTTTGTAGAAGTAAATGCATTAATAAGGTTTGGTAGTCTATTATAAACCTAAGAGGAACAATCCAGACTCTGTATTTCTTTATAATTGTGCATTGATTTTTTTTTATTTTATTTTGAAATAAATTCAAACTTACAGCAACAGTTGCAAAAACAATACAAAACCCATACACAGAACTCCAGCATACCCCGACCCCCCTCCCCTGATACCTGATCCATGAACTTTAACATCCTGTCACACCACCATTTCTTTCTTTCCCTCCCTCCCTCCCTTCCTCCCTTTCTCCCTATCGATCATCCATCATCTATTACTCTGTCTTCTGAACCTGAGAGCAAGCTGCACACATCCTTGAACAAGCAATGTAATTCACATATACAATTCCCATGAACAAGAACATTCTTTTATGTGCATTGATTTTTTCACATTAATATATTTTATTATAGACATGAAGACTTGTGAAATTTCATTTCAGTCATTTCCTTTACAAGGTGAAATCATTGTACTCTGTTCCATTTTTACATAGACGTGCCTCGATTCTAAGTAGTCTTGACTTCCTCCTTCCACTATTTTTTTGTTTGTTTGTATTTTAAGACAAGGACAAATGAGGGTTTTTCAAATCTGTAGTTTTCATTTTTTTGTGTTGGATAAGACTTTTCTCCTTTTTACGATGAGATATTCTTGTTCTTCAACATTTTTCTTGATTGGTTCTTTTTTCTTTTAATCGACTGTCAGTGTCAAGTTTTTTGTTTTGTTTTTCCATTTAGATTAGCTTACAACTGTACACTTACAAGAAATTGAATCTGTCTTTACAATTCCATCTTTTCACTATACAAACAGTAATGGTCACGCATATCTACATTGCACTTTCAGGAAAAAAATTCTTTAGGTTTCAAGATTTAATTAAACATGTAACAGTTCATTTATACGTGCCAGTTACTTAAAGAACAAAAAATCCTTGGGATTCCCCTCTCCTGAAAATATTTAAGAGCCAATTCAACCAGGAAAGAGCTTGAAAGTTATTTATTTTTCGTGTAATTACATGCCTGAAAAATATCTAAACTCTGTAGTTGTGTATGTTCAACGTCAGTCTAAAAAGTGCCTGTAGCTTGGGGGAAAAGCATAAATAATAAAACTGTAGTTAAATAATCTTCATCTCATTCATTTTCCTTCCTGCTAACTGTGAAATTTTGGGCTGTTTGAGTCTTTTTGTTTATGTAAGCAGAAATTTGAAATTGAAATTTGGGAAATTAAGGTTATGATTGCTTTGGTCCCCTGAAATGGTACATTACATCATTGTTAATTTCACACTGGATTTGCTGGAAAGGAGGGTCAGTAAATAGAATGTAATTTTAAAGATGAAAACAACTCATTATAAACCAGTTTTCCCTGATCTGTATAAATGAATTAGAACAAAGTATTTAGGAAAACATCTAAAAGCCACATTCGATTAGGGGGAAACATGGATAAATTCACTTGGTTGGATTTTACTTTATGGTGTACAACTTTGTAGCAAACAGCAGTTTGTGCCATTTTTCATTTCTTTATAAAAATATTTAGAAAATGTAATTTAACACTAGAAATAAAAAAGTTGAACAAAAGAAATGTTGAATTGTATTCCTGTAAGTATATCTTGGTGAACTTTTTGTAAATATCTTTTTGGAGTAAATTCTTGGCAGATATTTGCTTTAAAATTATAGAATTTTAGAGTTGTAAGAGGTCTCTAAGTGCAAACTATATTAAAGCCATTATATTGATATAAAACATTTTAAAAGATATTTACAAGGGGAATAATAAAAACTCCTTAAGACTTCATTATCCACTAATCTATCAGTTTATTTTTATTTACTAGGCTTTTATTTTCCCATTTACCTTAGGGTGTTCGCCCCATAGCCCATGCTGGCAATAAACACGATGAACTCAGTCCCTTAGCCCTGTTTGCTTTCTTCGTGAACCGCTGCAAAGATAATCTTCATGTCGTAGTGGCCTTTAGCCCCATTGGAGATGCTTTTCGGAACCGTTTGAGGACATTTCCATCCCTCATCAATTGCTGCACACATGCACCATTGACTGTTTCAGGTTTGTAATTTTTTTTTTTAAACTCTGTTGGGAAGTTAACTGAAATCTTATTTAATCTCCATTAATATATATTCAGCAACTGTTTCATGATCACTTACAATAATAACAGGCATACTTTTTGGCACTAGGGACTGATAAGACATGATCCCCACAAGGAGCTCACATTCTAGTCTAGGAGAACGAGAAAACAATCAGCAAGTCAGCAGTCACAGTTATATAAAAGAGCCATAATTTTAGCATGCAAAGAGTATACATATGAAAATAGTGACTCTCGAAGTATGAAAGTGGATTAGTTATGTAGAGGGGAAAGTATGTGTAAAGGCAGAAGGGTAGAGAACACATAGCTCATTTGGACAAGTGGAAATAGTTTGGTATAGCTGACTGGCAATGAGGTTGACAGGAGATAGTTGGAGCATTGGATAGGTGCCAAGTTATAAAGGGATTTGTAGATATACCTAGGAATTTGAATTTATCCCAGAGACATGGTGGGGGCATTAACATACTTTTAGCTAATCAAATATTTTAGGGAAAAACCACTTGAAGGCTGTGGGATGGATAAATTGCAGTGGGGCAAAACTATAAGACTAATTGGTCAACAATTTCAGTTATGCCAGCAGCAAATGATTAAGGTCACCACCTCACTTAACCTTCAGGCAAATTGTCACTGCCTCTGTAAGACCTTCAGGTATTCATACTCTTGAGAACAGGAGCTCATGGTGCCTACTTAATTGTTTTATGCACAATAGAATGTGGGATATAGATTGACTCTGGATAATTTCTTTTAAAAATAATTTCGGATACTAATTTGTTTTACTCTTTTGCCTCTATCAATTATATATTTGAAAAACAAGTTTTGCCCTCTGTGAGTATTACACATATATTTCAGCTAGTGAATGTTTTAGTGTTTAAACTGTAATAAAAGTTTGGTGTGAAACTATTTTGCTTTATGTAACCATATCTTAATATTGCTTCCATTAAATAGCCAAAAAAAAAAAAAAAAAAAAAAACAAAAAAAAACCAAAACGCAACAACAGCAAAGACCCTGCCCAACCATAAGTTCTTTTTGAAATCTTGTACCTACAATTCTACTTCTGGATACCTTTTTCATAACCATGATTCTTTCAATTCTATTATAAGTCTTTATCTGTTTGAGAATATTAGAAAAAGAGGAAATTGGAAGTTTTAAAAAGGATAAGGGAGAGTGAATGGATAACAAAAAGAAATAGTTCTTACAGTGAAACATTGGAGAGAGAGAGCCCATGTCAGAGGGGTGATAGCATTGTTTGGGGCTGGGCCTATGAAACTCAGGAAGTGAGTGTAAACCACTATTTATTACACATTGAGAGAGGCACTTTTTGGATAGATCCCTAGTCTCCAAGTAGGGTGTACATTTACCAGGGGTGCCAAAACTATTCAGAAGATAAGTAATTATTGGATTGTTTCTAAAAAAAATATTTCATATGCATTGACACTGACGTTCTTCCTCTGTTTGTATGTCACATGGTCATGTGTCATAGGCAGCAGCAGAATACCCTAAGGGGTTCTTGCAGTGAACTGAAAATTGAAGGAATAATGCAGGAATTGAAGGGACAGACAGTAAGAGAATAGCATAAACTAGTCTGAGCTAGCTTGAGCTCTTTGTCAGCTATATTATCAGGTAAAAACAATGACTATTTGACAAGATCTGATAAGTTAGTAAAAAAAAAAATTGAAGGCTATTTGGAATATGGATTTACATCAACTGTGTAAACAATAAATCCTATCCCCAGGACATATTATGTCTGCAGTATTAGCTTATGATGACATGAGAGATACTATTGGTTACTTACCTGTATTATCAGGGCTCTTTAGGGAGACAGAACCGGCAGGAGATATATGTAAATATTATGAGATTTTTATAAGAATTGTATCACATGACTGTGTGGATGGGCAAGTCCAGATTCCACAGGCAGGCCACAAGCTGGAAACTCCAATGAAGGTTTTTGATGAATTCCCCAGGAGAAGCTGGCTGGCTAGAGTAGAGATGGACGTTCTCTCTTCTGACTGCTGTAATCATCACTTCTCCTTTTAAAGCCTTCAACTGACTGGATGAGACTTCTCTCTCTGCTGAAGGCAATCTCCTCAGTTGATTGTAGATGTAATCAGCCACAGATGCAATCAGCTTACTGATGATATAACTCCACAAAATAGCCTCACAGCTACAAACAACTTGACCAAACAACTAGACACATAAACTGGCCAAGATGATGAACTTAACGATCACACTATCTGATAGCCATTCTCTACTCCCTCTGTCCATGCTAATAGATTCTGATATTGTTTAGAAAATCACCCTCTATGTAGCCATGTGCCACAGGGGTTGATTCATGGTTGATTTCAGTCAACAATGGTGCTGTCTTTCCTCTTGCTAGTGCTTGGTTTATGCAAGAGTCTATGCTTGACCTAGTCTTTGCTAATGGGTCCTAGGGTAAGGTCTGCTGGGAAGCTTTGGGGACAAGTTTTCTTCACAATAACAAATCCAATGATAGGAAAAGGGCCTTCTCTGTCTTTCAACCTTGTTACTTGAGGATGTGATACCCATAGTTTCAGCAGTCATTTGGTCACCACGATGAGACAAGCCAAGGATGACATAAAGTACACTGGAAATGGTGGAGCAAAGAGATGGGAAAATCCTAGATCCCTGATGACATGGTTGAGCTTCTAAATTAAACAGTCCTGGAAATATCCTCCTTCTGGATATTTGTTTGAAGACATAGTAAGACTGGTGTTATGTAACTCTAGCCTTAAATATTCTAACTGTTACTTAGAGTAAATTATCATGATTATCAGGTAATTAAAAACAAAACAACCAGAATTCAAAGACAAGCCTTTTTAATGTTCTTAATGATCTGTAAAGTCATATGATACTTAATTGAGCATTTTATAGAATTTTGCTGATCTCAATAATCTTTAGAAGCCTCTTTTAAGATTTAGAAATATATGAATACAATAATTCCACACAAATATAATTTGTTAATACATATGCATACACTGGCATTATGTGCAAAAAACCATTTTTACTGATGGGGGTATTAAGGTAGTCTGGATAAGAAACAGATTTGTGGGGAAGAGAATCAAAAGTTCAGCTTGAACATTATAACAATTAGGAATTGTGATTGATTGTTAACAACAGAAATCCAAACTAAATACACAGCATATTTTCCTCTCACATAGAAAAAATTTGAAGGTAAGCATCCTGGAGTTTGTGGCTTAACAACAACACCAAGATTCCAGTTTTTTTCTTTGAACAACACCAAGATTCCAGTTTCTTTCTTTCTGCTTTATTATCCTTAGCATGTGGTTTCCATCCTCAAAATCACATTACGGTCCATCATGGCTGGTGGAACTCCAAATTCCACATCTGTGTTCCAGGCAGGAAGTAGAAGAATGAGGGTGGGGCATAAAGGATACATATCAGCTCTCTGTAACCCTCTTAAAGAGCCTACTCTGAACTCCCACCCAATTGCTACTTGTATGTCATCAGCCACTTGGAATTGCAAGACAGTTTAGGAAATGTAGTCTCTCAGCTGGGCATAGTGCTACCCAGAATAAATTTAGAGTGTTAAGGAAGAAGGAGCTAATAGATATTGGGTGGATGACTAGCAACCTCTGCCATCGTCATGCTAAATTTGAGATGCGTAATTTACGTCCTAGTGGAAGAGTTGGGAAAGCAGTATATCTTTGAAATTGTAAAATATCATTGATCCTTCCTTTATATTACGTTGTCTTCATTTTTAATTTTAGTATATAAAAATATTTATTAGGTCTTTCATAATTAATTTGTGATCTCAGTCCCCCCAATTCCATTTTCCCCATTTAGATTTTAAGTTTAACCCTCTATTCTGCTCCCATGGGAATATACTTATGTAGTTGGAGGGGGACCACTTATCTTAAATTTCATAAGTTTTTCTTTTTTCTTATTTTTAGCCATGGCCTGAAGATGCTCTTGAACTTGTAGCTGTGAAATTCTTAGAAACGTTGGAGCTAACTGAGCTTGAACGACGAGAGATAGTTCCAGTCTGTAAACACTTTCATACCTCCATTATGAATCTTTCAGAAAGGTTGGTATAAATAAAGTTTAAAATGATGATGGCGTCTTTTTGTGAAAAGTCAAATTTTAATATGATTTCTATGTCTTCTAAATCTTTCTGATCATTTAATTGGTTAAGACTCAGCATGTAAGTTATAGAAAGCCACTTAATCTAGCTGTAACGAAATGGAGGATTTACTATAGAGATACAGGGATGTCTAACAAAACTTAAAGGAAAGAATACAGTTGGATCTCATAAGTGACTGGAAGCAGGAGTTAGAAAGCCATCAGAAACACAGAGATGCTTTTTCTATGTTTTCATAATTGCTTCTCTCTGGGCATCTGCTTTCTTCTTTCTATTTGTAGAGTGACTTTTTTACTTTCCAATGCACATGGAGGAAACTGGCTGCCTCTCAGCTCTCAAGTTTACTGCTTGAAGTTCCAGCTATAAGTAGAGATTAACTAGCTATATCTAGCTCCCTATTCCATATTGCCAGAAAATAAAATGTGCTTAGCCTTTTTGGTGTCCGCTGCCTACCCCTGGTCCAATTAGCTATGGGTTGGGCAACATTGCTGCTGGAGCATTAGATGGCAGTTCTCAGAGAAGGGGAGCTGATTGATGGGCTGTGGATATCCATAAATTGTCTGTTTCACCTATATAATCTCTGTGATCCTTATTTCAAAGGTGCATAAGCCAAAGTGTTTATGATACATTGCCTGTCCAGGATCATATATCCAGCCAGCATGGTTAATTTGGACAGCGTCACCAAGCAGGGGGCTCTAGCCCACGTACTTACCGTGAAACATCATTGCTTCTATTGCTTCTGTCTGCCTGAGTAGTAGTCTTGTAATTGTGGCTTTATTTCATTCAGCTAACAAGTGACTTACTTGTGCAAAGTATGGAATACGTAAAAGGGCATGTATCTTTCTTGCATGTATCTAGACACATTTGTTGATTTGTACTTTTTTAAATTCAATGCTATTTTGCAAACCAGAAAATTAGGATATGGTTATATGTAGAATTCTAGAGTTTTGTAAAGTTTGCCAAGTATTCAGCAGCTTCTGAATGGAAATTAAGCTTTAATCTTTTATAATATTATATTGAATTTACCCCCTCTTCTGTGAAACTTCATTACTTGCAGTAAGATATGTAATCTGCCTCTCTTTTTTAGGTTCTTGCAGGAGTTAGGACGACATAACTATGTTACTGCTACTTCTTATCTTGAATTGATTGCCTCATTTCGACAACTTTTGACTCAGAAGCAACAAGCAGTCATGAAAGCAAAACAACGATATACAAATGGACTTGACAAATTAGCTTTTGCTGAGTCTCAGGTAATTTGATGTGCTGCTCAAAACAATAGTATATGTAATGGTAAATATAAGAAATAATAACAATAGCTGCAGTTTATTGAAAATATCTTATGTGCCATCCACTGTGCCATGTACTTCACATGCATTTCTTCAATTACGATCATCATCTTACAGACGAAAAAAGAATTTTAGAGAAGTTCAGTTAGTTGCCCAGACCAGATAGACTCAAATATATCCTGTTTTGTTTTTAACTAATATTTTTGTGCTTTGAGAGAAAGTCCAGGTTGACTTTTTATTGTAGCAATAGTTAAATAAAACATGTGGGGTTTTTTAAAATAAAGTCAAGTGTTAATACTTAGTAGTTTTAGCACAATATAAATATCTAGTTTGTCTTTGCATTGTATGCTGTGTACAGATTATAAAGCAGATACCCTGAGCTGCTGCCTTCTTTTCTGTCTGCATTTCTTTGATGACAACTGCATCCTCCCACTGCTCTGTCGTATACTCAAGGAAGATAGTCTTTTGTGAAGAAACTGGCCACACTCTCCTAGTTTTGTTTATCATTCAAAGAACTGGAAGGAAAATTTAAGGTCTTCCAGCCCTGAAACTTTATCATACATTTAATTTCCTATTCTCTGTGCTTGGTTTCCAAGGTTGGTGAAATGAAAATGGAGCTTGTTCAATTACAGCCCAAATTGGAGGAAGCTAAAATTGAAAATGCACATATGATGCAGGTATATATCTTGAATGCTTTTTTATTAATCTCAAAAGACAATTGAAATGTATAAAATTAGGTCTTCTTTTATTTCTTTTAGCAATATTTTGTAGTTTTCTGGATATAGATCCTTTACATCCTTGGTTAAGTTTATTCCTAGATCTTTGATTCCTTTAATTGCTAATGTAAATGGAATTTTTTTTTTTTTTATTTCTTCCTTGGATAGCTCACTACCAGTGTATAGGAACACCAATGGTTTTTGTGTGTCAATCTTGTATCCTGCCACTTTGCTGAGCTCTTTTATTAGCTTGAGGAGCTTTATGGTAGATTTTTTTGAACTTTCTAAATATAGGACCATGTCTGCAAACAGTGAAAGTTTTACTTCTTCCTTGCCTATGTGGATGCCTTTTATTTGTTTTTTCTTCCCTAACTGTTCTGGCTAGAACTTCCAGCATGATTTTGAAAAAACAGTGGTAACAGTAAACATCTTTGTCTTGTTACTTATCTGAGAGGGAAAACTTTCAGTCTCTCACCATTGTATATGATGTTAGCTGTGGGTTTTTCATATATGCTTTTTATCTTGTTAAGGAAGTTACCTTCGATTCCTACATTTCAGTGTTTTTGTCAAGAAAGGTTGCTGGGTATTGTCAAATACCTTTTCTACATCAATTGAGATGATCATGTGGTTTTTCCCTTTCAATTTGTTAATATGGTGTACTACATTAATTGATTTTCTGGTGTTGAGCCACCCTTGTATACCTGGAATAAAACCCACTTAGTCATGGTGTATAATTTTTTTTAATGTGCTGTCAGATTCATTTTGCAAATATTTTGTTGAAGATTTTTGTGTGTATATTCACTAGAGTGATTGGTTTGTAATTTTCCTTTCTTGTAGTATCTTTTATTGTGGGTTGTTTTTAAAACTTTTATTGTGGTAACATATATACAATGTAGGATTTCCCATTTTAACCATTTTCAAGTATACAATTCAGTGGTGTTAATTATATTCACAATGTGCTACCATCAACATTATGTACCATTTCAAAAACATAATCCCAATGTACCATGCCCAAATTTTAACAATAATTCCTTAATATAGTCAAATACCAAATCAGTTTTTAATTTCCCCCATTGTGTCATAAATGATGTTTTACAGTTGGGTTATTTGAATCAGTGCCCATTGGGTTGGTACATCTCTTAAATATCCCTTAATTATAGATTTCTGCCTCCACTTTTTTTGTTTGTTCATTTTGTTTTTGGCAATTTATTTGTTAAAGAAGCTGGGTCTTTTACCCTTTACAGTTCCCTACACTTTAAATTCTGCTTATGGTATCTCAGCAGTATCATTTAACACTTTCTCTGTCCCCTGTATTTCTTGTAAACGGGTACTTAGATCAAGAAGTTTGATCAGATTCAGGTTTGAATGCTTGTCAAGATAATTTCATGGTTGGTATGTGCTTCCTATTGTATCACATCAGGAGATACATAATGTCTTTATTCTCTCTCTTTTTTTAATGCTTGGATTTCCCTGTGGGGTTTGGATGTTGTCAGCCTAATTACAAATTTCCTATAACCTTTTCTCCTAATGATTTTAGCAACCATTGATGGTCATTGCTTAGATCTATTCTTTCATAAGGGATAACAAAATGGCTATATCCCAATACGAATCCTTCTTTATTTAAATTTTTCTACAAAGTAAAACTTTTCCTCATCTATTGTATTGTTACCCTGAAGAACAGTTATTTCCCATTTATCAGTTTTCAGAATAATGAATTGGTTACCTAGTGACAAATGAATCTGTGTGTGTGTGTGTATAAGGGGTATTGGTACAATTTTGAACTCTTGAATTGTTTAAAAACATAATTTATATGCTGTGATTCACTGTAATTATTATGCTTGATGATGCTCAAAATGTTCCCTCTTTGGCCAGTGTACTTGTTTCCTATGTCTGCTGTAACAAATTATCATGAATTTGGTGGCTTTAAACAGCAGAAATCTAATTCACTCTTCTGGAGGCCAGACGTCCAAAATCAGTTTCACTGGGCCAAAACCAAGGTGCTGTTAGGGCCACATGTCCTTTAGCAGCTCTTGGAGAGAGTCCCTTCTTTGCCTCTTCTAGCTTGTGGTGGCTGCTGACATTCCTTGACATGTAGCTGCAACATACCGGTTTCTTTCTCTGTGGTCACTTCGCCTCCTCCTCTTCTCTCTGTGTGTCAAATCTCCTTCTGTCTCCCTCTTGTTTGTTTCTCTTCTCAGGAATTACAGCCCTGGGTTGTCTGGTGTCCAACATCCTGAATTTGACTCTGTTCCTGACCCTCTGAGCCAATGCTGAATTTATAGCCTTATCAAACTGAAGTAGAACTTGAAGGGCAAGTTGAGAGGTGATTTTTTTGAGACAGTATGAGCTCATCTAGGCTCTCCTGAAGACTGTTTCCCAAAGTGGTATTTCTGTATAACTGATATGCTTTGGCTTTGGAGGAAGACATTGTTTTCTCATTCAGGCTTGCATTGATGTCCTGCAGAGAAGTCGCTTCCCACCGTGTTGCATCCAAAGCTGGGCGGAAGTGCCTACTTTCCAGACCACCTCTTCAGCAGCGGCAGAGACCACAGAGCAAGCTCTTGTGGTATCTGTATCTGGCTTTGGTTTTGGGATGATGTTGGCTTCATAGAATGAGTTAGGTAGTGTTCCCTTCTGTTCAAATTTTTTAAAGAGTTTGGGCAGGATTGGTATTAATTTTTCTTGGAATGATTGTAGAATTCACCTGTGAAGCCGTCTCTCCTGGGCTTTCCTTTGTTGCAAGGTTTTTGGTGATTGAATCACTCTCTTTACTTGTGACAGGTTTGTTCTTCTGGAGTCAGTGGAGATTGTTTGTGTGTTTCTAGGAAATTGTCCATTTAATCTAAGTAGTCTAACTTGTTGGCATACAGTTGTTCATAGTATCCTCTTAAGAACTTTCTTGTTTCTGTGGAGTCAATGACCCATCTCTCATTTCTGATTTTATTTATTTGCATCTTCTCTCTTATTTTCTTTCTCAGTCTAGTTAAGGGATTGCCAATATTATCAATCTTTAAGAACCAACTTTTGGTTTTATTGATTCTCTCTATTGTTTTTTGTTCTCAATTTCTTTTATTTCTGCTCTAATCTTTGTTATTTCTTTCCTTCTACTTGCTTTTGGGATTAGTTTGCTGTTCTTTCTCTAGTTTCTCCAGGTATTAAGTTGGTCTTTGATTTTAGCTCTATCTTCCTTTTTAACATAGGTATTTAGGGCTACAAATATCACCCTCAGTACTGCCATCGTTGCATACCATAAGTTTTGATACGTTGTGTCTCATTTTCATTTGTCTTGAGATATTTATTAATTTCGATTGCAGTTTGTATTTTGACACATTGTTTGTTTAAGAGTATATTGTTTAACCTCAATGTATCTGTGAATTTTCCAATTCTCTAGCTGTTATTGATTTCTAGCCTCATTCCATTATGATCAGAGAAGCAGCTTTGTGTATTTCCAATCTTTTAAAATTTATTAAGACTTGTTTTGTGCCCCAGCATCTGGTCTATCTTGGAGAATGATCCATGAGCACTTGAGAGGAATGTATATTCTTCTGTTTTGGGGTACAATATTCTGTGTATGTCTACTATGTCTAGTTCATTTATCGTATTATTTAGTTTCTTACTGATCCTCTGTTTAGATGTTCTAGTTAGTGATGAGGGTGGTGTGTTGAAGGCCCCCACTAATATTGTACAGACATCTAGTACTCCCTTTCATTTTGCCAGTGTTTGCTTCATGCACTTTGGGGCACCTTGGTTAGTTGCATAGATATTTATGATTGTTATTTCTTCTTGGTGAACTGCCCCTTTTATTAATATAATGTCCTTTTTTGTCTCATAACATTTTTGCATTTAAAGTCTATTTTTTGTGATATTAGTATAGCAACCCCAACTTTTTTTGGTTACTGCTTGTGTGGAATATCTTTTTCTAGCCTTTCACTTTCACCCTGTTTGTATCCTTGGGTCTAAAATGAATCTCTTGTAAATAGTATATAAATGAGTAATATTTTATTTTTTTATCCATTCTGCCAATCTGTGTTTTGATTGAGAAGTTTAATCCATTAACATTCTATGTTATTACTGTAAAGGAAGTACTTCACCTATTTTATCCTTTGGCTTTTATCTGTTGTATCTATTTTTTCTTTCTTTTTATTTTAGTCACCCTTCCTGAGAATCTTAATTTCTACACTATTTTTTAATTTGTTCCTTCCACTGGGCCATGTCTTCCAGAGTTTTAGTATGGTTTGTGATTTTTTGCTGATATCTGAGCGTCTGATTATCTTGATGGGTTTATTCTGAAGGTTGGTTTCTCTCTCTTGTTTAGAGTTTGTTGTTGATTGGGTTTCTGTTAAGGCTCTTCTTTGACAGTTGGTTTGTTGGTATTTCTCAGGCAAAACAGGGTCAGGTACCCATGCAGTGGGTGCAGATAAGATCCAAAGGGCCCTGGGAGAGGGCCAGGAAAGACTGCACAAAGCTTTTTTTTGTTTTGTTTTTCCTTCCACATCACCAGGCTTCTTCACTTTCCAGCCTGTCCAGCCGATGGTGTGCTTCAGCTACTATTCTTCTCTGCCCTACAAAGGCAGGCTTTTATGACTTTTTTTCCAGTTCCATCTCTGACACTGTTGAAACAATGGTGCCCAGTGGCATCTGACCAGGACGGGCTGGGATAGCAGGATTCCGCATTCTAACTTTGCCTACCAAATCTGGCTCGGTACTGACCTGTGTCCCACTCTGTACTTGGCGTGGAGGGCTTCTGTGGCTCCCCTGGACTCCAGAGCCCCCAAACAGTTGATACAGTTTTTACATTGCTACACACTGCTTTGGGGAAAGAAATAAGTTCTGTGGCTCTCTTCCTATTCCTCATGTTCCTGAAAGTCTTAAACATTCTTTTTGTCTCTAGGATTGAGAAAGTAATAGGATATTTGAGGAATTGTCTTTATTTCTTTATTTTTTTCTCTTTTCTTTAGGTTATTGAGATAGAGTCTGCAGAAGTGGAAGCAAAAAGAAAGTTTGTGAAATTAGATGAAGAGATTGCCAGTGGGAAGGCTGAAGAAGCCCAAGCTCTGAAAAACGAGTGTGAAAGTGACCTAGCTGAGGCAATTCCAGCCTTGGAAGCAGCTCTGTCTGCGCTAGATACCCTAAAGGCAAGTTTTTAAATTATCACTTTATGAAACACAAACAAAATCAAATACTTGGTTAGTTAAGTGTGGTTCTATTTCAGTAGGTGATATTATATTGTTTTTATCTAGTTAAATGCAGCTTGATTCTGAACAATTCTTTCTTGATATATTATTTTTCTATGTTTTCTTTTCATATTATGTTTATAATTTTCATTCAGGATATTCCAGTGGGAATGGGATAAAGTGTCTGTGAGAATCCTAAATAGTTCTGTATATGGACTGGGGTGCATGTGTTAGATAAAATGTGGAGCTACCCTTCTGTAGCCTCCTTGGCATTTATGTACAGAATAATTTAAGATTTTTTTCCAGTATAGCTATGAGTGGCACCTACCTGCATTACAGTGTATTGTATATGACACTTTATAGTGTCTTCAGGCAACACAAGAATAATTTCATCAGTTGGGGAGCAGGACAGCTTCTGTTGACCAGGGAAGCTCGGTGTAGTATGGTGATTCAGGATATTGAGGCCTCTTTCCTTGCCTTCTTTCCTGTATTCAGTGCCTTAACTTTCATGTAAGAAACCTTACAAGACTGTGAATTCAGCTTATGGGTAATTCAGCATCTCGTTGGTCAAATTCTATTTGATTTTCAGTTATGTTATCTCAGCAGTCATAAGACAATATATTAGGGCAATTATAGAAAATTTCTAGTGCTCTCCTAGTGATTTGAACAAGGAATCTAAAACCCTAGGTTTATTATTTTCTTCCTTTATGCTCTCTGGTATGTATTTTTAACTTTTTACCTTGAAATACTTTTGAAATCATATAACAGTTACAAAAATAAAACCCAATACAAAGAACTCGAACATACCCTCCCAAAACCCATATCCACCGATTTTAACATTCTACAACATTTGCCTTATCATTCTGTCTGTCTGTCCATCCTTCCTTCCTTCTGTTTATCTATCTGCTTATCTGTTTATCTACATATACGTTTTCTGAACACTTGAGTGTAGGTTGTATACATCGTGATCCTTGAATACTTAATATACTGCTATGTACATTTCCTAAGAACAAGGATATTACTTATGTAACCCACCTTAAATTCAGATAACAAGTTCAAAATACTTAACATTGATATAAAGCTTATGGTCTATATTCTAATTTTTTCATATGTTCCAACAATTTTTCCCTTTGAGCCTTTTCTCTTCCCTTGCTGGATTTCATCCAGGAAGTATCATGTATTACATTTAATTGTCATTGTCTCTTTAGTTGCTCTTCCTTTTTTTAAATTGTGGGAACATATAAACAACATAAACTTGCCCTTCTCAAACACTTCCAAGCATACCATTCAATGGATTTAATCACATTGACAATCTAGCAGTACCCTTAACATCTTCCATTACTAAAACTTTCCCATCTCCTGAAACAGAAACCCTGTGTCCATTATGCAGTCTCTTTGACCCCAGCCCTGGCAACCAGTACTCTACTTTTTGTCACTATGAGCTTGTACATTTTATGATATTTTCTTTGTATTTACCATGGGACTTAAATTTAACATCCTAAATCTATAACAATCCTGTTTGTTTCAATACCATCTTAACTTCAATAGTATACACACACTATATTCCTATCTCGCTCTATACACCCACCTTTATATAGTTCTTGTCACAGAGTTCATGTTTTTACATTATTAGTCCAAAACCACTGATTTCTCTTTACATTTTATACATTTGCCTTTTAAATCCTATGGGAAGTAAAAAGTGAAGTTACAAACCAAAAATACAGTGTACCGGTATTTTTATTTATCTATGTTACCCTCACTGGAGATCTTTATTTCTTCATGCACCTTTGATTTATGGTCTAGTATCCTTTGTTTCAATCTTCAGAATTCTCTTTAGCATCTCTTATAGAGTTGATCTAGTGGTGACAAACTCCATCAGCTTTTGTTACCCGGAAACATCTTAATTTGTCCCATTTTTTGAAAAACAGCTTTGCCAGATATAGACTTCTTGGTTGGAAAGTTTTTGCTTTCAGCACCTTAAACATGTCATCCCACTGCCAACCATGGTTTCCAGTGGTTTCTTTTTGAGGCTCTGTTGTAAGTGACATGTTGCTTCTCGCTTGTGCCTTTCAGAATTCTCTCTTCATCTTCAGCTTCAACCAGTTGATTATAATATGTCATGGTGTAGGTCTTTTGGGGTTTACCCTGTTTGGAGTTCTTTGAGCATCTTGGATGTGTATATTCATGTCTTTCATCAAATTGGGGAAGTTTTCATCCATTATTTCTTTGAATACTTTCTCTGCCCTTTTCTCTTTCTTCTCCTTTTGGGACTCCCTCAATGAGTATATTGGTACACTTGTTGGTGTCCACAGGCTTCTCTAGATTTGTTCACTTTTTTTCATTCTTTCTTCATTCTGCACCTCAGACTGAATAATTTCAATTATGTTATCTTCAGGTTCACTGATTCTTTATTCTGCCAACTCCAATCTACTGTTGAACCTCTCTAGCAAAAATTTATTTCTATTACTGTGGTCTTCAGTTCTGTTTGGTTATTTTTCGTAATTTCCATCTCTTTTGAAATTCTTTGTCTTCATCATTTTCCTGTTTTCCTTAGTTCTTTGTCCATGTTTTCCTTTAGCTCTTGAAGAATATTTGTACCATTTTTTAAAAGTCTTTGTCTGGTAAGTATCCCAGGACTGATCCTCTTTATTGATGGTTTCTACTGCTTTACTTTTCACCTTTGTCTGGGTCATCATTTCCTATTTCTTTGTACATTCTGTAATCTTCTGTGGAAACCCAGACATTTTGATATTTTAGTGTATCCCTGGAGTTTAGATTCTGATGCATCTGTTCCTTAAGCTTTTATACAGCTCGTGTTATAATAGAGCTTTCCTCAAATGTCAGGAGCTTACAAAAAATAAAAAGGAGAACAAGAAAGAGGAGGTGGAGGAGTGGGAGAGGGGAAGGTGGGAGAGGAGGAGGAGCTGCACTGGGATCTATACTGGAAGCCAGTCAGACTCCATGGGGAGCTGGTGAAGGGTAAGGGAGGGGCCAGCCAGGGTGCCATGAGATCCTACCACTTTTAAGTAGCCTTTTTCTTGATTTAGCTGTCCTTATGGTCATTTAACTGTTTTTTCTGGAGCTTTGAGAAAAATATTTCTGCCAGTTCTTGCTGGTTATGCAAGGCTTCTGTGGGGGCATGGAGCCCTGAAGTGTATCACTCTGCCATCTTGATAGAGACTGGTACTTTCCATGGTCTTTCTTCATTTTCTTCTTAGAGGTTTATTGTAACAACCATTCAGTTTAACAAAGCCTTGTTGTTAATAGGCACTCTATTTGAGGTGACCATGGGGATTGATTTAAATAACTGCTTTACCATTGTGTAATAATGGTAATAATCTGAAGATATCCTCTTTTCTTTTGATTTAGCCAGCTGACATTACAATTGTGAAATCAATGAAGAATCCTCCATCTGGTGTTAAACTAGTTATGGCTGCTATTTGTGTCATGAAAGATATAAAACCAGAGAAAATTTCAGATCCTTCAGGAACTGGAGGCAAGGTAATAAGTGGGCACATATTTGAATATTATTAATGAATGTACAGAACACGTTTGTGGCAACTATCATCAAATGAAATGCCAACAGTATCCAACCCAGGGAAGACACATGCTTTCCAGATTAGAATGGATTTGGAATAAACTATGGAAAACACTAGCCATATGTATTCCAAGAAAAAGCTAAGGCAATATAGCATCAGAAAAATGTGTTTCCAATTACTTCCATCTCCTTTTCTGCCTCTCATAAGGTTGAGTTTGAATGAATGCTGAGTTTCGTGCATTTTTTCCGGCAAAGATTCTCACATATGTGATATATCATGGATAGATGTTGTTCTTGAGCATTAAAAAAAATTCTGCTGAGTTAAGCAGTATAATGAAATTGTTAAAAGTATATGCTCTGGAGCCAGAATGTCTGTAGTCAGAAATCCAGGACCAACTAGCAATGTGACCTTGGGTAAGGCACTTCTGTTAAATGAGAATAATCATAGTACCTGCCTCACAAGGTTGCTATGACATTAGATTAGCCAACACATGTAAAGCTCTTATATATAAGCCTCACAAGCAGTAAGTTCACAATAAATGTTAGCTGTTCTTATTTTTTCATTACTATTATGATTATTATTTAAATCTGTATCTCTTAAAAAGGAAGACATAGAATCTGTCCTACTTTCTTTTCAGGTTTTTACAATACCTGGGTTTGAATCCCTGAATTGGAGAATTGGGCTTTGGGGGACCATTTGATCCTTGATAGAGATAATAAAGAAGATACATAGGCTCTTACCTTATCAAGTTATTCTCATTCGAATACACACACAAATGGCCAGGCCTCTGGAAGCAGGGAAAAAATGTGTAACTAGTTATTTAACATCTTTTACTACAGAAGTGGCATGTGCTTTACCCTATAAATCGCAAAGCAATGTGTAATCTTTGACTTTCCGCTCTCTCTTCTTTCTTTCACTTGGAGGGCATAGGTATGCGAGGATGTCTATAAGAAAAATGTTTCACTTTCTGATTTGGAAGACTCAAAGAAAAAGGAAACTAGACGTTGAAATAAAATTTTATTTTCTTATTGAAATTATGGTGACTATGCTAGTTGCTTTTCTTAGTTTTCAAAAGAGAGATAATCATATCCTTTTCCTTTCAATGTTTTTTGATAATTAATTCAAGCTATAAGTTTATGTCTACATTTAAAATAGTCCCTATATTTAACATGTTCTTGGGGATGGGGTTGGGGTTGGTCTGTGTGTATTTCCAGGGAGAAATGTTGCTACTTTGAAAATATATATTTTCTGGATAATTTATCTTAGATTTCAAGAAGAAAATTTTAATAGCAAGCATCTTTAATTGTATGTTTAATGTTTCCATAAATTTTATTTATAGATACTAGATTACTGGGGACCTAGCAAAAAACTTCTTGGAGATATGAATTTCTTAAGAGATTTGAAAGAATATGACAAAGACAACATTCCAGTGAGTTTCCTTGGATTTTTTTCAATAGATGTAACTTTGCAAATATACAAAGATCTTTAACACTATGCAGTATTATCTAAAATACATGAAGATGGTCCATTTTTAGGAATAATATATAAATAAAGGGATATTAAATTTATTAATGATGATATCAATTTACATTCTCATGATACATAAAACCTCTCTTCTTTCAGGCGATTAGAAAGTAATTTAATAAATTAATGTATTGTTGACTGGAGAGAGTTCTCTAAGCATGTTGTAATAGTTTATTTATTATAAGTCTATTATACAAAATTATATAAAGTAACAAAAAATGTATAATGCATACTTTTCCACCACTCATTTACCTATTAATGCTTAATTGTTCTTTTGTTTCCATTTCTTCTTACAACCCATGAAAGTATGTTTTTTTTAATTACAGAAGTTGTAGGTTTACAGAAAAATCATTCAGAAAATAAAAGTTCCCATAAACATTCCCTCCCCACAGTATTCCGTATTAGTAACATTTTCCATTAGTGTGGTACCTTTGTTACAATTGATGAAACAGTATTATTATAATTATACTATTAATTACAGACTATAGTTTACATCAGGGTTCCTTGTGTGTGTTGTACAGTCCTATGGTTTTTATACAATTTTTATTCTAGTCACATATATACACCTAAAATTTCCCCTTTTAACCACATTCAAATATATAATTTAGTGGTGTTAATTATGTGGTACCATTACCACCATCCATTAACAAAATTTTCCATCATTCCAAACAGAAACTCTGTCCCAATTAAACATTAACTCCCCATTCCCTACCTCCCCCCTGCCACTGGTAACCTGTGTTCTAATTTCTAACTCTATAAATTTGTTTATTCTAATTATTTCATATCAGTGAGATCATTTGTGACCAACATGATAAAAAACATATATGTAAAACTCACAGCTAACCATTCTCAATGGTGAAAGTCTGAAAGCTTTCCCTCTAAGATCAGGAACCAGACTTGGATGCCCACTGCCACCACTGTTATTCAACATTGTGCTTTAAGTTATAGCTAAAATAGTTAGGCAAGAAAAAGAAATAAAAGGTATCCAAATCAGAAAGGAAGAAGTAAAACTTTCACTATTTGCAGGAGACATGATCTTTTTTTTTTTTTTTCATTTTTATTGAGATTGTTCAGATACCATACAATTATCCAAAGATCCAAAGTGTACAATCACTTGCCCCTGGGTACCCTCATACAGCTGTCCATCCATCACCACACTTAATTTTTGTTCAATTTTTAGAAACTTTTCATTACTCCAGACAAGAAATAAAGTGAAAGATGAAAAAAGAAAAAAAGAAAAGGAGACTCTAAACCTCCCCTATCCTTAACCAACCCCCCTCAATTGTTGACTCCTGGTATTGATATAGTACGTTTGTTACTGTTTATGAAAAAATGTTGAAATACTACTAACTGTAGTATATAGTTTGTAATAGGTATATAGTTTTCCCCTATATGCCCCTCTATTATTAACTTCTAATTGTATTGTCATACATTTGTTCTGGTTCATGAAGTGATTTCTAGTATTTGTACAGTTGATCATGGACATTGCCCACCATAGGATTCAGTTTTATACATTTCCATCTTTTGGCCTCCGACTTTCCTTCTGGTGACATATATGACTCTGAGCTTCCCCTTTCCACCTCATTCACACACCATTCGGCGCTGTTAGTTATTCTCACATCTTGCTACCAACACCTCTGTTCATTTCCAGACATTTAAGTTCATCCTAATTGAACATTCTGCTCATACTAAGCAAGAGCATCTACATTTCTTCCACAAGGCAGGAGGGAGAGTCAAAGAAGGTAGAGAGGCAAAAGAAAGAGGAAACAAAAAAAAAATGACAACTAGGAAGCAGCAAAAGGAAAAATAACCTTAAATCAAAGTAGAATAAAGAATCAGACAATACCACCAATGTCAAGTGTCTAACATGCCTCCCCTATCCCCCCCTCTTATCTGCATTCACCTTGGTTTATCACCTTTGTTACATTAAAGGAAGCATAATACAATGATTCTGTTAGTTACAGTCTCTAGTTTATGCTGATTGCATCCCTCCCCCAATGCCTCCCCATTTTTAACACCTTGCAAGGTTGACATTTGCTTGTTCTCCCTCGTAAAAGAGCATATTTGTACATTTTATCACAATTGTTGAATACTCTAGATTTCACCAAGTTACACAGTCCCAATCGTTATCTTTCCTCCTTTCTTGTGGTGTCTCACATGCTCCCCATCTTTCTCTCCCAACCGTATTCATAGTTACCTTTGTTCAGTGTACTTCCATTGTTGTGCTACCATCTCCCAAAATTGTGTTCCAAACCACACACTCCTGTCTTCTGCCACCCTGTAGTGCTCCCTTTAGTATTTCCTGTAGGGCAGGTGTCTTGTTCACAAAGTCTCTCATTGTCTGTCTGTCAGAAAATATTTTGAGCTCTCCCTCATATTTGAAGGACAGCTTTGCTGGATACAGGATTCTTGGTTGGTGGTTTTTCTCTTTCAGTATCTTAAATATATCACACCACTTCCTTCTTGCCTCCATGGTTTCTGCTGAGAGATCCGTACATAGTCTTATGAAGCTTCCTTTGTATGTAATGGATTGCTTTTCTCTTGCTGCTTTCAGGATTCTCTCTTTGTCTTTGACATTTGATAATCTGATGATTAAGTGTCTTGGCGTAGGCCTATTCAGATTTCTGTTTGGAGTACGCTGCGCTTCTTGGATCTGTAATTTTATGTCTTTCATAAGAGATGGGAAATTTTCATTAATTATTTCCTCTATTATTCTGCCCTCTATCCCTTCTCTTCTCCTTCTGGGACACCAATGATATGCACATTATTGTACTTTGTTTCATCCTTGAGTTCCCGGAGACATTGCTCATATTTTTTCATTCTTTTCTCCATCTGCTCCTTTGCGTGTAGGCTTTCAGGTGTTTTGTTCTCCAGTTCCTGGGTGTTTTCTTCTGCGTCTTGAGATCTGCTGTTGTATGTTTCCATTGTGTCTTTCATCTCTTGTGTTGTGCCTTTCATTTCTATAGATTCTACTAGTAGGTTTTTTGAACTTTTGATTTCTGCTGTATACATGTCCAGTGCTTCCTTTACAGCCTCTATCTCTTTTGCAATATCTTCTCTAAACTTTTTGAATTGATTTAGCATTAGTTGTTTAAATTCCTATATCTCAGTTGAAGTGTACGTTTGTTCCTTTGACTGGGCCATAACTTTGTTTTTCTTAGTGTAGGTTGTAATTTTCTGTTGTCTAGGCATGGTTTCCTTGGTTATCCAAATCAGGTTTTCCCAGACCAGAACAGGCTCAGGTCCCAGAGGGAAGAAATATTCAGTATCTGGTTTCCCTGCAGGTGTGTCTTAGAAAATTGCTCCACCCTTTGATGCCTCGGGTCACTGTGCTTTTCTGCCCAGCAGGTGATGCCTGTTAGCCTATAATTCTTGACTGGTGTGAGGAGGTATGGCCGTGTTCCCCCAGGCTCTGGGGTCTGGTTCTTAATGGAAAGGGCCCCACCCCTTTCCTCCTAGAGAAGACAGACCCCCCAGGTGGGGGTCATTAGCATTTCAATGGTCTCGCTCTCTGCTTGTGGTGTCTCCACCCTTCCCAGAGTCCCAGCCCTGGAAACTGAAAATGACTGGGGCTTTCTCCACTGAGCCAAAAAAGAAACAGATAGTCCCCTTCAGACGGAGTCCAAGGCGACCCTCCGGCTCTCCCAGGTCAGTCGTCACCCAAAGCCTCTGTCTGTTTTTTGGGGCTGCATACCTGTAGTGAGCAGTTTACACTCGCTACTTAAAACCCCAGTTGGAGCTCAGCTAAGCCGTATTTGCTTGCTGGGAGAGAGCTTCTCTGTGGCACCACGTGGCTCCGCAGCTCGGGCTATGGGGGAGGGGGTCTCCCGACCTGGTTCCTCAGGTTTTACTTACAGATTTTATGCTGTGTTCTCGGGCATTCCTCCCAATTCAGGTTGGTGTATGATGAATGGATGGTCTCGTTTGTCCCCCCGCAGTTACTCTGGATTATTTACTAGTTGTTTCTGGTTTTTTGTAGTTGTTCCAGGGGGTCTACTTAGCTTCCACTCCTCTCTATGCCACCATCTTGCCTGAGTGTCAGGAGACATGATCTTATATTTAGAAAATCCTGGAAAATCTATGGCAAAGCTACTAGAGCTGGTAAACAAGCACAGAAAAATGGTAGGATACAGAAAAATAAGATCAATATGCAAAAATCAGTAGCTTTGAGCAATCTGAGGAGGAAATTAAGAAAAAAATTCCATTTACAGCAGCAACTAAAAGAATCAAATATCTCAGAACAAATTTAACCAAAATGTAAAGGCCCTGTACATGGAAAACTATAAAATATTGCTAAAAGAAATTTTAAAAGGTCTAATAAATGGAAGGATAGTCTGTGTTCATGGATTGGAATACTAAATATCCTTAAGATGTCAATTATACCCAAACTGATTTACAGATTTAATGCAATCCCAATCAAAATTTCAACACTCTACTTTGCAGAAATTGAAAAGCAATTATCAAATTTATTTGGAAGGGTAAAGGGCCACAAGTTAACAAAACATCTTAAAAATGAAGAATGAAGTTGGAGGACTCACACTTCTTGACTTTAAAGCATATCACAAAGCCACAGTGGTCAAAGAGGCATGGTATCGGCATTAAGATAACCATATTGATTGATGGAATCAAATTGATAGTTCAGAAATAGACCCTCACATCTCTGGTCAATTGATTTTTGACAAGGGTACTAAGTCCACTCAATTGGAACAGAACAGTCTCTTCAACAAATGGCTCTGGGAGAACTGGCTATCCATGTCCCAATGAATGAAAGAAGACTCCTGTCTCACACCTTATACAAAAAATTACCGAAAATGGATCAAAGACCTAAATATAAGAGCCAGGACCATAAAACTCCTAGAAGAAAATGTAGGGAAATATCTTCAAGATCTTGAGGTAAGCAGTGGTTTCTTAGACTTGACACCCAAAGCATAAGCAATGAAAGAAAAAAAATAGATAAATGGGACCTCCTCAAAACTGAATACTTTTGTGGTTCAAGGGACTTTGTTAAGAAGGTGAAAAGGTAGCCCACTCAATGGGAGAAAGTATTTGGAAACCACATATCCACTAAGGGTTTGATACCCAGAATATGTAAAGAAATCCTACAACTCAACAATAAAAAGACAACCCAATTAAAAAATGGGCAAAAGACTTGAATAAACATTTTTCCAAAGAGGAAATAAAAATGGCTAAAAAGCATATGAGAAGATGCTCAACATCACCAGCTATTAGGGAAATGCAAATCAAAACCACAGTGAGATATCATTTCACACCTACTAGAATGGCCACTATGAAACAGAAAACTACAAGTGTTAGAAAGGATGTGGAGAAATAGGAAGACTTATTCACTGGGAATCTAGAATGGCCCAGCTGCTGTGGAAGACATTTTGGCAGTTTCTCAGGAAGCTATGTGTACAATTACCGTATGATCCAACAATCCTGTTACTAGTTTTAAACTCAGAAGAACTGAAAGCAGGGATACAAGCAGACATCTGTACACTGATGTTCATAGTGGCATTATTCACAATTGCCAAAAGATGGAAACAACCCAGGTGTCCATCGATCAATGAATGGATAAAGGAAATGTGATATTTATGTTTGATGGAATACTATTCAGGTGTTAGGAGAAATGAAGTCCTGATGCATGTGACAACATGGATGAACCTTGAGGACATTATGTCAACTTAAATAAGCCAGATACAAAAGGGCAAATATTGTATGATTTCACTAATAAGAACTAATAATGAACAAACTCATGGAGTTAATATCTGAACTATAGTTTACCAGGAGACAAAATGAGTGTAGAGAATAAGGAAATGATGCTTAATTTGTATAGAATTTTAAATAAGGCTGATTGCAAATGTTTTGAAATGGATAGAGGTGATGGTAGCATATAATTGTGAGTGTAACAGTGCTGAATTTTGTGGCTGACTGTGGTTGAAAGGGGGAATTTTAGGGTTGTGTATGTCACTAGAAGTATAGCTAGAGAATGAAATATGGGACTGTATAACATAGGGAACACTGTTGTGGATGATGAAGGTACTTAATAGAAATATAAGAATGTTCTTCCATGAACTAGAACAAATGTATGTCACTGTTACAAGGTGTTAATATTAGGGTGGTATATAGGAAAAATCTACCTGATGCAAATTATGAGTTATAGTTAACAGTATTATTTTAGTATTCTTGAATCAGTTGTAACAAAGATACCACACCAATACTGTGTCATTAATAGAGGGGTGTAAGAGGTATGGGATTTTTCTTTTTGATCGTGGTAATGAATGCACAATTCTGTGATAATATGGAGAGGCATTGATTGTACACTTTGGATGGATTGTATGGTGTGTGAATAAAACTGCTTTTAAAAAAATTGTTCCTTAAAGGACTTATCAAGAAAGTAAAACTGCAGTCTATACAATGGGAAAAATAATTGTTAACCACATACCCAATAAAAGATCAATATCCATAATATATAAAGAAATCCTTCAACTTACAACATAAAGACAAGCAACCCAATTAATGGGCAAAAGACTTGAATAGACATCTTTCCAAAGAAGATATACAAATGGCCAGAAAGCACATGAAAAGATGCTTAACATCATTAGCCATCAAAGAAATGCAAATCGAAACCACAATCAGATACCATTTCACACCTACTGGAATGGCTACTATTTTTTTAAAAAAGCAGTAAATGCTAAGTGTTGGAGAGGATGCAGAGAAATAGGAACATCACTCGTTGGTGGCAATGTTAAATGGTGCAGCCACTGTGGAAGACAATTTGGCGGTTCCTTAGAAAACTAAGTATAGAATTACCATATAATCTGGCAACCCTAATACTAGGTATATACTGAAAAGAATTGAAAACAGGGATTTGAACAGACATTTGCACACCAGTGTTCATAGTGGCCCAGAGATGGAAACAACCCACAACCCAAGTGTCCATCAACCATTGAGTGGATGAATAAAATGAATTTATATATATATATATATATGGACTATTATTCATCTGTAACAAATAATGAAGACTGATCCATGTGACAACATGGATGAACCTTAAAGACATCATGTTGGGTGAAATAAGCCAGACACAAAAGGACAAATATTGTATGATCTCACTGATTTGAAATAATTAGAATAAGCAAACTCAGAGAGTCCAAATCTAAAATATAGGTTACCAGGGGATGGGGTAGGGATAGGGAATGGGAAGTTAAGGCTTAAAATGAACAGTGTTCCTATTTGGAATGACGGAAATTTTTAATAATTCATATCATTTTAAATGTAATTAACAGTGCTGGAGTATATATATTTGAATGTGTTGAAAAGTGGAAATATTAGATTGTATATGTGATAGTGAAATGAAAATTTTTTAAAAATCCATGGCACTACACTACATAGTAAACCCTAAGTTAAACCATAGATTATAGTTAATAGTGCTATTCTAAAAATGTACTATCATCAATTGTAACAAATGTTCCACAGCACTGCAAGGTTGTTAATAGGGTGGTATTTGAGAATTTGATTGTTCTGTAAACCCAAAATTTCTGTAATGAAGAAAAAAAGAGTTAAAGAAAAAAAGAATATTGTAACTGTACTATTAACTATGTTCAATGATTTGCACGAGGGTTCCCTGTTTGTCTCAACACCATTTGGTAAAGAGACTATTCTTTCCCATTTGAGTGGACTTGGCACCTTTGTCAAAAACTAGTTGTCTGAAGATGTGATGGTTTATTTCTAAATTCTTAATTTGATTCTGTTGGTCTATTTGTCTGTCCTAGTGCTAGTACCATACTGTTCTGAAGACTGTAGCTTTGTAGTAAGTTTTCAAATTGGGGAAGCATAAGTCCTCTAACTTTGTTCTTTTTCAAGATGGTAAAAAACTTTTCTTAAACATTAATATAAATTTGATGATTCAGTTCTCCCTTTCTGCAAAGAAGGCTGTTGGAATTTTGACTGGGGTTGCATTGAATGTATAAATAGCTTTGGGTAGAACTGACATCTCAACGATGTTTAGTCTTACAATCCATAAACATGGGATGTCCTTCCATTTATTTGGGTCTTCTTTGGTGTTTTTACCAGTGTTTTGTTTCTGTTTGCAACTTCTTTATATCCTTGGTTAAATTTATTCCTAGATATTTGATTCTTTTATTTGCTAAGGTAAAAGGAATTTTTTTTTCTTGATTTCCTCTTCAGATTGTTCATTACTATAGAAATATTACTGATTTGGGGATAACGTTCTTGTACCTGCCACTTTGCTGAATTCTTTTATTAACTCTAGTAGTTTTATTGTGGATTTTTCAGTATTTTCTCTATATAGGATCATGTCATCTGCACAAAGGGAGTTTTACTTCTATTCCAATTTATTTCTTTTTCTTTACCAATTGCTCTGGCTAGAACTTCCAATACAATGTTGGAATAACAGTGGTTACAGTGTTCATCCTTTTCTTTTTCTTGGTCTTAGAGGGAAAGCTTTCAGTTTTTCACAATTTAGTAGGATTTTAGCTGTGGATTTTTCACCTATGCTATTTATCATGTTGAGGATGTTCCATTACTAGTTTTCTGAATGTTTTTTTTTTTATCAAGAAGGGGTGCTGTATTTCCTCAAATACCTTTAGTGTATTAATTGAGATAATCGTGTGGGTTTTTTCCTTCATTCTATTATTGTCGCCTGTTACATTAATTCATTTCTTTATGTTGAATCATCCTTGCATACCAGGGATAAATCCCACAAGATCATGATGTATAATTCTTTTAATATGCTGTTGGATTCAGTTTTCTAATATTTTGTTAAGGAATTTTGCATCTATATTTATAAAGGTATTGTACTGTAATTTTCTTTTCTTGTGGTATCTTTATCTTGCTTTGGTATTAGGGTGATGTTGGCCTCAGAATGAGTTAGGTAGTGATCCCTTCTTTTCAGTTTTTTTAGAAGTGTTTGAGTAGAGTTGGTGTTAATTCCTCTTTGGAATATTTGGTAAAATTTACCAGTGGAGCCATCTGGGCCTAGGCTTTTCTTTGGGGAAGTTTTTCTTTTTTTTTTTCCAAGGTAACTACTTTACTTCCAACATGTTCCTACTCTACCTCTTTGGGGAGGTTTTTGATTAGTGATTCAATCTCTTTACCTGTTACTGATTTCTTGAGATCTTTTATTTCTTTTTCAGTCAATGTAGGTAGTTTTTGTGTTTCTAGGAATTTGTTCATTTTATCTGGATTTTCTATTTCATTGATATAGAGTTGTTCATAGTATCCTCTTATAATTCTTTTTATTTCAGTGAAGTCAGTAGTAATGTCCTCTTTTTCATGCCTAATTTTAATTACTTGCATCCTCTCTTTTTTTCTTTGTCAGTCTCACTGAAGGTTTACCAATTTTATTGATCTTTTCAAAGAATCACCTTTTGTTTTCATTGATTCTCTGTTTTGTTTTTTATTCTGTATTTCATTTATCTCTGCTCTAACCTTTGTTTTTTCTCCCCCCTTCTTTCATTTTGCTTTTGGTTTAGTTTGCTCTTCTTTTTAGATCCTCTAGTTCTGAAGTTTGGTCTCTGATTTGAGATCTTTCTTTTTTAATGTAACATTTAGAACTATAAATTTTCCTCTCAGGACTTCCTTTGCCACATCCCATAAGTTTTGGTATGTTGTGTTTTCATTTTCATCTGCCTTAAATATTTCATATATTCCCTTATGCTTTCTTCTTTGACCCATGGTTATTTAGGAGTTCATTGTTTTATTTCCACATACTTTGTGAATTTTCTATTTCTCCCTCTGTTAGTGATTTCTAGCTTCATTCCATTGTGGTTGCAGAAGAGAAAATGTATGATTTCGGTATTTTTAAATTTATTGAGACTGTTTTGGGACCTAACATTCTCTATCCTGGAGAATGACACATGTGCATTAGAGAATAGTGTATATTCTGCTGGTGTTGAGTGAGTGCTCTATATATGTCTGTTAGTTCTAGTTGGTTTAGAGTGTTGTTCAAGTCTTCTATTTCCTTATTGATCTTCTGTCTAGATGTTCTATCCATTACTGAAAGTGGCATATTGAAATCTTCAATAATAGTATGGAATCATTTATTTCTCACTTCAATTCCATCAGTATTTGCTTCATATATTTTGGAATTCTGCCATTAGGGATGTGTGTGTGTGTGTGTGTGTGTGTGTGTGTATACATATATAATTTTCATGTCTTTTTGTTCAGTTGACCCTTTAATCAGTATATTGTGATCTTCTTTGTCCCTTGTAACAGTTTTTGACTTAAAATCTATTTTATCTGATATTAGTATAGCCCCCTCAGCTTTCTTTTGGTTACTGTTTCCATGGGATATTCTTCCCATACTTTCACTTTCAACCTTCTGTGTTTTTTAATTTAAGGCGAGTCTCTTGTAAATAGCATATGGTTGGGTCGTGTTTTTTTAATCCATTCTCCCAGTCTCTGCCTTTGACTGGCAAGTTTAATTCATTTACATTTAAAGTAACCACTGATAATTCAGGGCTTTCTTTTCTGCTTTTGCTATTTATAAGTCTTATAACATTTTTGTCCCTCAATTATTCTGTTAATTCCTGCTTTCATGTTTATTTGATTTTTTTTGCATAGTACCATTTTGAGTCCCTTCTCATTTCTTTCTCTATATACTTTTCAGATATTTTCTTCATGGTTACCTTGGGGCTTATATTTAACAACCTAAATCTATAACAGTCATTTTGTTTTGATGCCAACTAAACTTCAGTAGTATAGACATACACTTTTCCTATACTCCTCCATTCCCCCCACCTTTTTTGCTGTACTTGTTACATACTGTATGTTTATACATTGTACGTCCAAACAGATTTGTCATTACTTTTATGCATTTGCATTTTAGAACCTGTAAGAAATAAAAATTGCAGTTACAACAAAAAATACATTAGTTCTGGCATTTATGATTCTCTATAAAATTACCCTTACTGGAGCTCTTCATTTCTATATGTTGCTTCAATCCGCATTTTATGTCCTTTCCTTTCAGTCTGAAGAACTTCCTTTAGTATTGCTTGTAGGAAGGGTCTAGTGGTGATGAACTCTCTCAACTTTCATATATTTGGGAATGTCTTTCTCCTACCTCATTTTTTTTTTTTCTTTTAGTACCTCATTTTTGAAAGACTGTCGCTGGATATAATTCTCGGTTGGCAACTGTTTTTTTTTTTGGATCTTTAAATATTTTGTCCCCTTGCCTTCTTGCTTCCATGGTTTCTGATGAGGAATCAGTGCTTAATCTTATTGGGACTCCCTTTTACACAATGTATTACTCTTCTCTTGCAACTTTCAGCACTGTCTCCTTGTCCTCGGCATTTGACAGCTTGACTGCTGTATGTCTAGTCATGGTTTTCTTCTAGTTTATCCTGTTTGGGATTTGTTGGACTTCTGGGAAGTTTTCTGTCATTATTCCTTCTGTCCCATCTCTCTTTCTTCTCCTTTTGGGACTTGCATAATACATACATTGTATACTTTATGGTGTCCCATAAGTCTATTAAGCTCTGTTCACTTTTTTCCATTCTTTTTTTTTTCCTCAGCCTGAATCATTTCAATTGTCTTGTCTTCAAGATGACATAATTTCTTCTGCCAGCTCCAGTCTTCTCTTGATACCCTCTAGGGAATTTAATTTCAGTTATTGTGGTCCTCAACTCCGATATTTCTGTTTGGTTCCTTTTAAATTTTTCTATCTCTTTATTGAGATTCTCATATTATTCACTCACCATTTTCTTGATTTTCTTGTCTTTCTTTGTATTTTCCTTTATCTCCTTAAGCATATTGAAGATCATTTTTGAAAGTCTTTTCAGTATCTTCAAAGTCCAGTCTTCTTCACTATTAGTTTTTTGATTTTTATCTTGTTCCTTTGGATGGGACATAATTTCCTGTTTCTTTGTTTGTCTTGTAATTGCTTGTTGAACACTGTACTTTTTAATATTTTAAAATGTTAACTCTGGGATTTAGTCTCTGAGCTGTCTGTTCCTTAAGTTTGTCTCTAGCTGGTGACATGACAGAGATTGCCTAGACGGCCAGAAGCTAATCAAAACAAACAAACCAATGCAAAAAAAAAGAAAAATACCTTTCGCTGTCTTTGAAAATTGGCCCTGTTCTGGCTGGTGCTGTCCTTCAGAATTTATCTCCCCCCCCGCCCCTCAAATCAGAAATTATCAGCCTGAGGTGAAAGTGAAGCGCAGTTTCCTCTCCATCTTTTTTGAGCCTACATCTTGTCCTGGGCATGTGCTTGATTGATCATGGCCTTAAGAATTCCCCCACTTGTAGAAATTCAAAAATACCCCCTCTACTCCCTCCTTCCTGAGTGGTCTTCTCTGTCTAAAAGCAGGTAATTCTGTGCCCTAATCCACTTTGACTTAATTGTTTTTTGCACTTCTTTAGCTACCAACAACCTGTTTCTACCTGCAGGACAAGTTCTGGGAGGGCAAGCCAGAGATGAATTTCCTGTTTCAGTCTTTCAGGCTGCCACTTGATAGATTGGCATTGACATGCAGGCACTCCACTATCCACCTAGGTGTTACTCTGCTACCTCTGGAAACAGGGCCAGGGACTCAAAATGGGGGTAGACTGTTTCTATACCTTGTGGGGAACAGTAGAGCATGGACCAGCAAGAGCACCATGAGCTTCATTTACTTTTTCTAAAGCTAAGTTTTCTTGATTCAGCACTCATCTAATTACTGTAACCCTGTAACTTTTCTGGAGTTTTGAGGAAGATTGCTTTGCCAGTTTTTGCTAGTTGTTAAAAGATTGTATGGGGAAATAGCACCCCAGAGCAACTTTCACCACTCTCTTGGATGACTGGAATTCCAAGAAAGTTGTTTAATTATTTGGAAGACATGCCTTGTCTCAATATCTGTAATTTGTTTGCACATTTTGCCCACAAATGGACTTGTGTTTCTGCTACTGTTGTACCTATTTTAAAACTATTGTGACTATTAAAAATTTATCTTGAAGAATTGATTGTGGTTTAAAAATAGTTTTATTTTATACAAATGTTTTTATTGTATGTAATTATTTTTTTATTTTATGATTGTGATATATGTTAAAATTTAAAACTCTAAATATTTGCTATGTAGGTGACTGTTATGCAGAAGATTCGTAGTGAATATTTATCAAACCCTGAATTTGACCCTCCTAAGGTTGCTAAAGCTTCTTCTGCGGCTGAGGGTTTGTGCAAGTGGATCATGGCAATGGAAGTGTATGACAGAGTTGCAAAGGTATTTTGAGGATAAGCACATCCATTTTCTACTAAAATTGTCCCAGAAACTAAAGTCTATGTATACATTTACTAGAGGTTTCTAAAAATGATTCCAGGAAGAATTTGTCCTGCTGCAGCGTAATCAGACATTGACAAAGTATCTAGTAGATGAAGAAAGTGCTTGCATGTGGCATAACCTTTTGGAGCTGATGTGGGAATAGTGCTGTGGGAGCTGGGATGATCATTGCAATTTGGTTGGACTCACCTATAGCTATTGGGCCCTGAGGCAAAGGTGAATTAGGTTTGATTAGGGGAAGCAGAAGCAAAGAAAAATCCACAGTATTGGGGAGAGCAGAAGCAAGAAAAATCCACAGTATTAAGGGCAAAGTAGTAGATTAAAAATAGACTGGAACTGGAACCAAAGGGTCATAATTAAGAAGATTCAGTAGGGTTAGGAGGTAGAGCATGGAAAGATCTCCTGAAGCAATAGTATGCATTGATAGGAAGCCTTTTAGGGACCACCCACTGGGTCCAAATTTCTGGGAGAGGAGAGAATAGTTAAGAACATTTTGTAAATTTGGGAAGCAAAAGACTGGGGAAATACAGGTCATGAGCTCTAATAGTTTGCAGATTATACTCAGGTAAGCAAGAAATAAAATTAAAAGGCAGATGAAAACATATAATAGCTATGATCTCAGAAGATAGACTGAATGATCAGGCTGTAACAATTAAGAAAAGATTCCTAAAGGAGGTACATTATGTTCCTATCAAGTGATAAGGCCTTAGATTGTTAGTTCTAGGCAATAAACCTGTATAAACTTATTAAATAAATAAAATTATTTATTATTTTATTTTATATAGCCTTCTTTTGAGCATCTTGACCCTTCCACAGTAGTCTCATGACAGGTCTGCTGGCTCTCAGTACTAATTTCTGCTGTCTCATAGGGCATGTAGACTCTTCTGGATCCCTTCTATGCAGCACAGAAGTCAAAGCACTCAGGGAAGCTTTTTCCTTTCTATCAACTTATTACATGTTCCCCCTTTAGGATTTCAGTGTCTGACACATTGCCTCCCCTTCTCTTTTTGCCCTCAGCTTCATTCATGACAGTGCACCAGAAGGGTTAGGTCTCCCACATTTCTTAGTGGCACAGACTCTTTGGTCATCTAAGTTCTTTCTCCCTGTGGTTTATAGTATACTCAATGATCAAGTTGGTCAAATCTCATTCTTATATCAAGAATGAGCATAACAAAACAAGAACTTTAGAAAATCCCTTTTCTCTCAACAAAGTCTTGCTTTTCAAGATTTCTTGAGGACACACAAATTCAGTTTTGGTTTTGAAAACTGAGTGCTTTCTTTCTATCTGCATTAATCCCCTCAAGGCAGATGTATGCCTTTGGTTGACTAGAAAGAAGATCATAGTCTTGGAGATGCAAAAGAAAAAGGCATATTTGTGTATTTTAAACACTATTTCCTGTTACATGTTTTTCTCTTTTTGACAAAACTTGAGTAGTGACTTTTTATTATTTTTATAAAAAATTCAAATTCCTATTTGTGACATTTTGCCAGTCCTGAATAATCTATATTTATAAGTGATAGTTTGCTAGATCAGAATGATTTATATTTTATAAAATATTGGTAAATTTCACTTTATTTGTATGTAAAATATGATGTAAGGTTTATGACAAAATGTTTAGCCTGTAGAATTGTTATTATAACACATTCCTTATCCATAATATCTATAAAAGCATTATATAGATATTAATTTTATATACTGTATGACAAATCTGCATATATTGTTCTCAAATAGGTAGTGGCTCCAAAGAAAGCCCGCCTAACAGAAGCTCAGAAGTCTTTAGCTGAGACAATGGAGCTTCTGAATCAGAAGAGAGCTGAACTGACAGAAGTAGAAAATCATTTGGAAAATTTACAAAAAATATTTCGTGAGAAAACTGAAGAAAAGGCTCGTCTAGAAGATCAGGTGGATCTCTGTGCTAAGAAACTTGAAAGGGCTTCAAAACTAATTGGAGGACTGGGTGGAGAAAAATCAAGGTCAGATTTCTACTCATTTTAATGAAATTTAAGACTACCAGGCTTGAAGGTGTGGTTTTCTTGGGGGTAGTTTTATGATTACTGAGTTAAAATGGCTGGTTGAAAATGTGGGACGTGCTACAAAGCAACTGGCCTGATATCTTCAAACAGGAATGTCAGTGTCAAGGATAGTGTCTGTAGATGGTTTTACACACACACAGAAGGCAAATTAGAATTTTTGAAACAGAGTGGTGAGTGTGTGGGTGCTCATTAGTATGATTCTTTCAGTTGTTTGAAATATTTCTTAATAAAATGTTAGAAGAATAAATGTATGTCTCACTTGGTTAAAATGTATTTCAAAGATATAATTGGCTTGATCTAACAAAGCCAGTTAGCTCTTTCCTAATCTACTTATTTACACCAGCCAACTATCCCATTTATTAATTATATTTGTTGACTTACTAACATGATAAGGTAATATGCCTTTGACAATACTTTGTAGTATAGATTAGATGGTTTGGGAATGTACTTTTTTATTTAAGGGTTTAAATAGAAAAGCATATCAACCATGGCAATAGTATGTCAACTTCTACACAACTTAAATGTAATTTTTGGTAATGAACTGCAAATATGCCTGTGTTTTATAGCCTAACAATAAATATTGAAACAGATTTCTAGACTACTAGACCAAATCATCTTAGAGAAAATTATTAAGCAAAATGCTGCTGTTTTGTTTGTCTGTTTTTGCTTTTTCTGAGGGCCAAGAAATCCTGAAAGAAATGCCTAATATTCTAATAATGAAAGGTGGATTGTCACTTACATATTATAGATATGTATCATAGCATTTTAGCTACAAAAGGGATCCAACCTCCTTATTTTGCAGATAAGCTAGTGCCAACATGTCAAAAATTTTTATTAGAGAATATGAACTAGAAGTTTCTTGCTCTTTCATTATTGTCTTCCATAATTCTTATTATGAATCTGTTTTGCCTTTGGTTGAATGCACAGATGGGCTCAAGCTGCAGATGACCTTCAGATAGTATATGATAATTTGACTGGTGATGTCTTAGTATCAGCAGGAGTAATAGCCTACCTTGGCGCTTTCACTTCTGGTTTTCGACAAACATGTACAATAGATTGGAGCATGTTGTGTAAGGTAATGGTTTTATACTACATAATTTTCTTTTTAGAACATTTAAAATACCTTTGGGGGTATTTTGGAGGAAAGGATAATTTGGGGGAAGGACAGTGAAGGGAAGGAATCACTGAAAATATGGGGTCTTCCTGTTTTTGCTTTGTTTGATCAGTAAAATACTTCTATACCAACTTTTAATTCAGTTTTTTTCTGTTCCTCAGTTGTTAAATAATACTAATGACAGTTAAATCAGTATTTTTAAATATTTGAATAAGTAAGATAAAATATCATCAGAGTTTTGTTTATTTCTTACAGGAGAAAAAAATCCCATGTTCAGAGGAGTTCTCATTGAGTAAGACCTTGGGTGATCCAGTAAAAATTAGAGCTTGGAATATTGCTGGATTGCCAACAGATACTTTCTCCATAGATAATGGAGTGATTGTGAATAACTCTAGGCGCTGGTAAGGAACACAACTATTTTTCCTATTATTCCATTTGAAATTTTTCAACTATATATAAAAGTTGAAAGAATTTTATAGTTAGCACTCATATATAGCCACCACTTCCTAGATTCTGCAATTAACATTTTACTAAACTTTCTGCTTTATCACATTTCTATTCATCCCTCTATCCATCCATCAACCTATCTTTTTTATGTATTTCAATTTAAGTTGCAGACATGAATATACTTTCCCCCAAATATTTCACATGCATATCATTAACTAAAGGTAAGTATTTGTTTATGGTTTTTTTGTTGTTGTCTTTTCAGGTAAAACTTACATATAATGAAATCCGCAAAACTTAAGCATACCATTCAGTGATTTCCAATGAAAGTATGCACCTGTGCAATCAAATCTCTGTGGAACATGATCATTATTTCAGGAGGTTCCATGTCCCTTCCAGTAAATTTCTGCCCACCCCACCCCAGAAAATAATTGTTTTGATTTTTCTCTCTCATTGGTTAGTTTTTCCTATTCCACAACTTTGTATAAATGGAATCATACAATGTATGATCTTTTGTATAATGCTTATTCCACTCAGCATATTATTTTTAAAATTCTAATATATTACTCCCTGCATTGGTAGTTTATTCCTTTTTATTGCTGAATGAAATATTATATAACTATATCACTGTTTATGCATTCTATCTGTGGGCACCTGTTTCCAATTTTTGGCTATAAATGTGTCTATTTTCTGGGTATTTCTATCCATTTGCAAGATACTATAACTTGATCATTTATGCAGCTTCATGGATATCATTGTTCTTTTGGAGCAAGAGAAAAATTAACAATATAGGGAAATCTTAAATTCCAAAAGTTTGAGTTATTGTTTGTTTTTTTATTATTTGGAAACTTTTCTATATACTCAAGACATTTAATTCTCCTTTATATTCTTAGTATTGTTCTAAAAAATGTGAGGATATAGTAATCATGTTTTGAGTGTTTATTCACTCAAAATTTTACTTGGGAATGGACATCCTTAGGTTGGAACTTCTAAACAATTAGCAATATTTATTTTAATTTGTGAGTTTATTTTAACTACTCAAAAAAGTGTTCTCTGGTAGTGTACGGAAAGAGTTCTATTTAACAGACTCTTGGTTATTTATTAATTCTGTTTTAGAAACCATTTCCATGCATTTGATGGCCATTCAGATTTTTTTAAATTACAGTTCAGAAAATGCTGTTGAGATAGTTGTAAACCTTAACTGAAATTCAAAGAAATCAGAAGTTTCTGGGAAGTGTATAAATTAAGGACAAGAATCTCATTTTCTGACAGAAGGACAATAAGTCTAATAAAATAACATTCCAATGGAGTTACCATCTCTACATGTTATTTTACATTACTTGGTCACCAGGCCATAAACCTGTTGAGTTTGGGGGGATGAGTCTCCAGACTTATATTCCTTCATGTAGACTCTACTTCTTGCCTAATGGGTCCAGTGTGGTCATTTATGGTTATGATCCTTCTTGACATCAATATAAGTGACTAAAGAGGCTTACTCCCCTCCATGTACTTCCTGACAGTGAAACCCAATAATGTAGCTAATGTTCACATTTTTGGTTATTCACTTTAAACCATCTTGAGAGTATCTCAGAGAAAAATTTGGGTCAGCAGGTGAAAATGGGAAACCTTTAGTAACTAAGGCAGCCATTTTGAAATCTCTCTTTCTCTCTAGGGCCGTAGGACTTATCTTATACATTATTATCTATGCCTCTACTTCATTAGTCTACCTCTGCAGATGGGCTGCTTCTGTTCCTCTGTGATCATGGCCACTCACTATAGAAGTCTCAGTTCCTGAGTTCACAAAACATTCAATTGAATAGAGTAAAATAACCAGAACCATCAAGTCCCAATTCTAATTCCTGTGAGTGAACATTGGATTTGTCAAGCTTGGGGCCTGGGTCTAGTCTCCTTTGGCAGGGGGCCAAGCCAATACAGTGACAAACACCTGTATTGGAGGCCAAGAGGATAGTTCTCAGAGAAAGAATCATAGTGGGCTGGGAAAGCAGTGTGTTTTTTACAGTTAAGACTCTGGTGCTTGCGTCTTTTTGCATCTTTGGAAATGATAAAAGATAATATAATTTTATTTATTTTTTCATAATCACTGCCATTTACCACAGCACTGTTTACTGAGTTATCCATCCTTTCCTCAGTGATTTGTAATGCTATCTTTGTCACAAAACAAGCTCTTGAAAATGTGCATGTGTATCTGTGTGTGTGCATGCACATGTATTCATTTTCAGTCTCACTGTTCTGTTCTAGTTTTGTGTCCTTGCATAAGTGCTATGCTACCTTAATAACTATAATAGTAAGTCTTGATATATCTGGTACAGGCTCATCTGTCCATCTGTAGTGACAATATGCTATGCTGCCCAGATCCCCATACATGAATTACTCTCAGCTGAAGAAAACTCTCTCACCCAAGGTCATGCCCCCTTCTAGGTGAGGGTGTGGTGGGACAACTTGCATCCAATTTATGTGGGCATATAAGGGTCTGACCACCTCATCCCAACTGAGGATAATTCTGAAGGGCCTTCCCAGCTTCAGAGCTAACCCTGGGGTTGGCTGAAACTTTTGTTGACTGCACTGCAACACGGCTTCTCCCTTTGCCAAATCCTGCTTGCTCTCCTTTCCTCATGGGTCTTAATCCTAAAACCACTCTTTAATAAACTTCCTGCAGGAAAATATCCATCTCAGAGTCTGATTTCTGGGGTATCTGACCTGCAATACCATCTTTGATTTTTTTAGTGTCATCTAATATATTTTTGGCCATTTATTCTTCCATGTGAATTTTAGGATCAGCTTGTCAATTTCCATGAAAAACATAACTGGAATTTTTATTGGAATTGTATTGCATTTAGAGATTATTTTGGAGTGAAATGCAAAAGTGGAGTCTTCTCATATATTAAGGGGGTCTTTTTCTCCATTTATTTCATCTTTTCTTTTTTGTGTCTTCTTTTTTTCCTTGTCAGTCTAGCTAAGGGTTTGTCAATTTTATTGATCTTTGTTCAAAGAATCAACTTTTGGTTTTGTTAATACTTTTTTTCTCAATTTCACTGATTTCTGCACTAATCTTTTATTTCTTTGCTTTTGATTGCTTTGAAATTAGTTTGCTATTCTTTTTCTACTTCCTTCAGGTAGGCAGTTAAGTCTTTGATTTTAGCTTCCTTCTTTTTTAATGTAGGCATTTAAGATTAAATTTCCATCTCAGCACAGCCTTCACTGCCTCCCATAAGTTTTGATATGATATGGTCTTATTTCATTTGTCTCAAATACTTATTGATTTCCATTGTAATTTTTACTTTGACACCCACTGATTGTTTAAGAGTGTGTTATTTAATTTCCGTAAATTGTGGCTTTTCCTGTTCTCTGCATGTTATTGATTTCCAGCTTCATTCCATTATGGTCAGAGAAGATGCTTTGTTTAATTTTAATCATTTTAAATTTATTGAGACTTGTTTTGTGACCCAACATGTGGTCTTTCTTGGGTGATGATTCATGTGTACTTCAGGAATGTATATCTTGATGTCTTGGGGGTGCAATGTTCTGTATATGTCTGTTAGGTAAGTGCATTTATTTAAGTTCTCTGTTTCCATGTTGATCTTCTATCTAGATGGTCTATCTATTGATGAGAGTGGTATATTGGTTTCTCCAACTATTGTTGTAGAGATGTTTATTTCTCCCTTCAGTTTTGCCAGTGTTTTGTCTCATGTTTTGAGCACCATGTTTAGGCGCATAAATATTTATTGTTTTCTTCTTGGTTGATTGCCCCTTTTATTGATATATAGTGTCCTTCTTTGTCTTTATAACAGCTTCAACTTAATGTTTCTTTTGTCTGCTATTAGTATAACTGCACCAACTCTTTTTTGTTTACTATTTGCATAGAATTCCTTTTTCCAACTTTTCATTTTCAACACATTTGTGTCTTTGGGACTAAGGCGAGTCTCTTATAAATGTCATATAGTTGGGTTACGCTTTTTTTTTTTTTTTTTAATCCTGCCACTCTTTATCTTTTGATGAGTTTAATCCATTAATATTCAATGTTATTACTGTAAAGGCAGCACTTCAACCATTTTATCATTTGGTTTTTATATGTCATCTCTCTCTCTTTTTTTTTATCTTTTCCTTATTTTAACCTCCTTTTCTATATAGTTGATTTTTTGGAATATATCTGATCTCTTCCTCATTTCTTTTTCTGTATATTTTTAAAATACTTTCTTTTTTGGTTGCCCTGGAGTTTATATTACACATCCTACATCTATTACCTACTAATCTGAACAGATACTAACCTAACTTCGATAGCATGCATATCCTCTGCTCTCATATCTGCTGTTTCCTCTCTTTGTTTTTTTTGTCCCACTTTATCATTTTTTATTTTGCATGTTCATTATCAGGAAATATGTCTTTTACTTGTTCAGTTGTATCTCACTCTCATAGGAATTGAAGAATAGAGTTGTATATTGAGGATACAGTACTTTTGGGTTTTGCATTTACTCTTTTGGTTACCCGTACTGATATACTTCACTTCACACTACTCCAAGCCACTTTCTCTTGTCTTTTCCTTTCAATCTGCAGAACTCCCTTTAATAACTCTTGTAGGGCAGGTCTCTTGTTGATGAACTCTCTCAGTTCCTGTTTATCTGTGAATATTTAAAACTCCCCCTCATTTTTGAAGAACAGTTTTGCTGGTTAAGGAATTTTTGGCTGGCAGCTTTTCTCTTTCAATGCCTTAAATATACAACTTTCTCTCCTCCATAGTTTCTGATGAGAAATCCACGCTTAGTCTTATTGAGTGTTTCTTGTATGTGACAAATTGCTTTTCTCTTGCTGTTTTCAGAATTCTCTCTTTATCTTTGGTATTTGAATTTTGATCAGTGTGTGTCTCAGAGTAGGTTCTATTAGGATTATTTCTGTTTGGAATACATTGAAACTTCTTGGACATGTATATTTATGTGTTTCATGAGAGTTGGGAAATATTCAGTCTTAATTTCCTCAAATATTCTTTCTGCCTCCTTTCCCTTTTCTTTTCCTTCTGGAACACCCATGATGCATATGTTTTTGTGCTTCCTGCTGTCACTAAAATCCCTGAGACACTGCTCATTTTTTTCTGTTCTTTTCTCTATGTGTTCTTCTTTCTGTATGATTTTGATTTTCCTTTCTTTTAGTTCATGGATTCTTTCTTCTGCTGGTTAAAATCTGCTGTTGTATGCTTCTAGTGTATTTTTAATCTCTACTATTGTGTCTTTCATCCCCATGATTTCTGCTATGTTTCTTTTTATGCGTTCAAATTCTTCTTTATGCTCATACATAGTCTTCTTAATATCCTTTATCTCTGTGCACATTTTCCTTCATCACTTTGATTTGGTTTAGAAGATTTGTTTGAACCTCTTTGATTAGTTGTTCCAAATTCTGTCTCCTCTGAAGTTTTAATTTGGTCTCTTGACTGAACCATATCTTCTTCTTTCTTAGTATGGCTTGTAATTTTTTGCTGATGTCTAGGCATCTGATTATCTTGATCAGTTAACTCTGAAGGTCAGTTTCTACCTCTTGCCTAGGATTTTATTGTTGACTGGCTTTGTGTTAAGGCTCATCTTTGATGCTTGGTCCAACTTATTCTAGACCTTTAGAATAATAGTCTGTGTTTAACTGATCTGATTTTTCTCAGCTCTTCTTCATCTGATTCTTGCCCTGGATATGTGGAACAATTTTTTAAGATTGCACTTTTTGTGTAATTGTTTCACCTACAGGAGAAAATTTCCTTTCTTCTGTTTCTTCTTCATGAATCTTGATCTGTTCTGTTCTGTTTTTGTGTAGAATTATCTCCCCAGCTCCTATGATTTGTTTAAATTCCCTCTTCCATTCAGTGCCCCATTTTCCTCACTCTTTTCATTTCTGGTACTCTCCTGTCTTGCAGCAATTCAGTTTAACAACCCCTCTCCTTTCTTATTTCTCTGTGAGGCTTTTCTGCTTCTGGTTTATGCCCCAGGAAGCCAGATGGAGTCATTCTAGAAAGGTAGATCACTCTAGAAAAGTCTATTTTGTGGTTCTGTGGCCCAGTCAACAGACACTAGATTGGTGACTGCAGCACTTTCCATCCACAGTTTTACTGCTGTTCACCCACCCCCACTCCCCACCCACCAGGGCACTTTTCTATGCAGTACTCCTCAGCAGCTTGTGGTCTCTCCTGGGTCTCTGTTGACTTGGGTCTCTGTGCCTGGGTGTGCATGGGGTTCTATCGCTGCTGTCCCCTGTGGGAGGTGGGAGGGATTTGTGCCACTGCCTCTGAGCAACTCCCTAAAGCTGCATGGACCGAGTGAGGGAGAGGTTATAGACCAGCAAGTCTGGAATGGAAGCTCCCTACCTGGTGTTTTCCTTTTTCTTTGATTCAGCATAAGTGGAGTCCTTCTCCAGTCTCAATTGCCCTCCAGAATTCTAAGCAAGTCAGATTTGTCCTTTAGTGTGCTGAATCCCTGGGGAGGTTTTTTTCAGGGGATATCTTATGTAACCATGTTGATGACATTGGTCTATGTGAAACACTTTGTAACTGAAAATGTTGATAATGGTGTTTATTATTTAAACTATATATTTCTAAAGGAATATCAGCATTTCTTTATCGCCTTCTGAATTTTATTCTTTTTTATATTCTAGGCCTTTAATGATTGACCCCCAGGGTCAAGCCAATAAGTGGATCAAAAACTCTGAGAAGGAAAACCAGCTTAGTGTTATTAAACTATCAGATTCAGACTATATGAGAACATTGGAAAACTGTATTCAATTTGGAACTCCACTTCTATTAGAAAATGTTGGTGAAGAACTGGATCCCTCTTTGGAGCCCTTACTACTTAGGCAAACTTTTAAACAAGGTAGAATACACTATCAGTTTTTAGAATTGAAAGATGTTTGGATTATCATTTAGAGATGGAAGAAAAAGTACTACATAGAACTAAAGATAATGTTAATAACTTAAAACTTCTTTGTATCATTGTTATGGGTGACAGGAGATTTGGAGTAAGCTATCAGGAATGAACTTTGGTCAGGTATTCTAAAATTAATGCCTTGCCCTCTCTTCATTACCTGAACCACTGCTATCTAGACTGTTGTTCTATAGGGATCATAAAGAAGTTGAAGCCAGCCTAAAATTCCTTTATCTTGTGACCAGAGACCACACACAAAGCCCATTATTAAGGATAATGATCGTGAATGCAAGCCAGACTTGACTTTAGATAAGCATTGCTCATCTTACATCTTTCTGCTTATGAAAATGTTAGCTCTGCCAAACTCTAGTACCTTTAATAGCTTTAATCTTGTATAAATAATTTGAAACCATCATTGAAAATTGATGGAGGAAGGAAACTCCAAAAGAATCTTGATTTAGAAGACTGTGACAACCAGAAAAAAAAAGTTCAATACTAATCCAGAATGAGTTCTGCTGTATAATTGCCTACTTGCCCTGGTGTCTGTGACTTTTGTCTTATCTGTTTTCTCTTTTAAATTACTTTAGTATCCTTTGTTTGTAACCTAGGCAAGGCCTTACAAGTACATTGTGGGAGGGGCTGTGTAACTTTGGCTTATTTATTATACACTTATTTTCTGAAATATAGGTGGCATTGATTGCATCAGACTTGGTGAAGTCATTATTGAGTATTCTTTTGATTTCAAATTTTATATCACCACAAAACTGAGAAATCCACACTATATGCCAGAGTTGGCTACAAAGGTGTCTTTGCTCAATTTCATGATAACACCAGAAGGACTCGAAGATCAGTTACTAGGTATTGTTGTTGCAAAGGAAAGGTATGTCTTTTCTTAGATGCTTCCAAATGGTCCTGAGAGGAATATTTGTAGTCCATTAATACTTTTATTTTGTGATTGTTTCATTATACTGTCAAATTTTGCATTTTGTTATTATAAGTTAAATAATTACATAATCCTTTAAAATAAACAGCCTATAACAAGTAAGTTACAATTGGACGATGTTATATTTGACTTTCAGTAAGATTAGTATGATTCAGATGATGTGCCATCACTGACTTCTGAGTGTTTGAGCCAGAAATTTTATTCCTAGGAATCTATGCTATAGACATAAACATAAACGCATTTCAAGACTTTTGTATGGGATGTTAATGAAATGAGAAAATGCTTAGGATAAGAAGGAAAAAGCAGAATACAAAACTATATACACTATAAGTAATATTTTGCAAAAAAAATTAATGTTATTGCCACACTTGACATGTATACAACTAATGCATTTTTGCTTAAATTTCTCAAATTATTGTTTGTATGAACTAATTTTTCCTTGTGTTAGGATAAAGAAACTTAATCACCTTGGTTTATGTTACATGTCTGCAAAATTACTTAAATGTCTACAAAATTGTGACACATAATATTTAGACATAGATTAGATAAAATACTACAAATTTAGGTGAAATGTTTGTTTTTTTAGACCAGAATTAGAAGAGGAACGAAATGCTCTTATTCTTCAGTCTGCAGCTAATAAGAAACAACTAAAAGAAATAGAAAGAAGAATTTTAGAAACATTATCATCTTCAGAAGGGAACATTTTAGAAGATGAGAGTGCAATTAAAGTCTTAGACTCTGCTAAAATTATGTCCAATGAGATAACAAAGAAACAACAGGTAAAAATCTTTTGATTCTTAAAATTCTGATTTGCTTCCAGTCCCTGAGGAAAGTGCTGTATTAGGCTTCCTGGAAAAGGAAAAAATTGATAAAATACTAAAACACAGAATCTAACTTTAAACACACAAGAAAAAAATCTCTTCCTGTCCAATTATTCAAAAACTGATCTGATCTATATGGCTCCTATACATGGAAGAAATAAATTTAGAATGAAAAAAATTAAATATATTTATTATTATTGGATAGGTAAGGCAGGCTAGTCAGGTTCACTCAAGTTTAAGTTGACTCTCCCTCTAAAAATTTGAGTTTGATAACTTGGCTTACCTCTATTCCTGGTTGGAGGTTGATGTATGTGGTGATAATTGCTGGTTAGTTGGACAATCAGACATTCTAGGAACCAATAGGGATGTTTTCCTGACATTGCCTTTTCATTTGTTTGTCAGGGAGAGAGACAGGAAAGTTGAGGGTGGCAGGTGGAGGAAGGGAGCCAAGTAATCTGTAGCTAATAATGCATTTATTGCAAATTCATCTAACACAACCAAATGTTTTTTTGATATTACACCTCTTTTTATAGAATCTTACAGTATTATACATGGAAGAGGCCTTAGATCAGTCATCTTTTGCATTTCTAGCTTAGAAAACTAGGGCCTAGAAAAATTAAGTGAGACCCCAAGTTTGTACAATTAAATGATATTGCGCAATGACTTCTGTGGTTTAACTTTATTAATTTTCAACCTCTTTCATTTCTTCTCAGCCCAACCAAAGAAAGCACTCTTTAATATTGGAGTAATTAACATATAAAAAGAAACCTAAATAGAAATTGTACCAGTCTCTCTGCATCCCTCTAGCCCCCGCCCCCAACTCCATCCACTCCTAATCCGGGCCAGAACACTCAGAATATCTAAGCAGGCTTCCCCTGGGGATGAGTTTGGCTTTGCTTGAATGTTAGGGTAACAGCTCCTCCTGGTCAGGTGCACTATTTTTAATTTTTGTATCAAGGGAGAGCCAGAGGATTAGAGTAATATCCTATGACAGCCCCCAATCTGGAACCACGACTGAGATATCATATAGCATCCCCCTTCCCAGTTCTTGTTCATCAGAGCAGAATCAACTTCTCATTATGCCTTCACTAAACCAAAGGGAAAGTAGGAAAGGAAGCACTTATCACTGATTCACACTGCCTATTAAGACTCAGGGAAAAAAGGAGATATAAATATTTCTTGGATCAAGTAGTTTATCTTACAAAGAGAAATTTAATACATCATAATATCTTTCTGACTGGGTCCCATTGATCATTACAATCTTAGTTTTTAATTCATTATTGATCCAAATGCTTGATCCAAAACATACTTGATATTCATACCACCCCTTCTCCACCTACCCAGAGTGAGAAAAACCACCTTCAAAGGAAGGTTCCCCTACATAGTTAAAACCTGCTTTTCCCTTTTATCCCAACCCACAGGATTAAATAAACATAAAGAAAACTTAATGAATTTGTTCTACAGATTTCAGAGTCCCTCCCCCTGCCCCCCAAAGTTTTCTTGACTGGGTATAGTCTTTTTTATTCTTGGAAAGTATAAGATATATTCTTGGAAAGTATAAGACATACCAATACCACAGACCAGGAAATATTCATCCAATAATGAAATTTTTATCAAATAATTATCCTCTTTTAACATGTCTAGCATATACTTTCAATGTTTATTTCTTGGAAAATGGCTTGTTCCTTGATATGAAGACTAACTGTAAATGATTTAAAAAAATAACCTATATTTATTTCTCGAATCTAGCATTTCATACTAAGACAAATTAAGCAAACACTGTTTATAAAAATTCTGCAGATCAATCTATGGAACATGAGTTAAATTATTACTGTTTAAAAATAATAACAATATTTGCTATTTTTGTTGCTTGATGTTGTCATTCATGGTGAAATGTCATTTAAGTTGAAAAGTCAAAATTTAAATAGCAGAAGAATCAGTGAGAATACCTAAGATTATGCTTACTTGTATAAAATGTCATTCATTTCTGTTGTTGACAACTTTGGTTTACTTATTTAAAGTCAAGAATGAGGTACAAAGCTTATTTGTAGTGGTAATACTATATAATTTGTGGGAAAATTCGTTTGCAATGAACAAAAACCCACTCAAATTAGCATAAATAGAAAAGATACAAAGGAATATTTTATAACCCAATTACAGAAAATATATGCAGGCCTCAAAAGAGAATGGAAAGCATTAAGTTGCCATTCTCTCTGTCTCTCCCCGTCTTTCAAGGGCTATATGGTCTTCATCTGTTCTTTCTATGTTCCATTTGAACACTAATTTCATCTAGAAAATTTTTCTGTTTCCTCATACATTCATCTTGCAGTAAAAGCCAACTCTGGTCCAGTTACCTTTTAGCACTAATACTGAGTAGAACCTGACTTAAGTTTCCGAGGCTCTCAAAGATCTAATTTTCCAAGAGAAAAAAATGGTTAGCTTATTATTCTTGTCATTTTTTTGTGTGTGGTAATGAGGGTGTCAGGGATTGATTTTGGTGATGAATGTACAACTATGTAATGGTACTGTGAACAATCGAATGTACGATTTGTTTTGTATGACTGCGTGGTATGTGAATATATCTCAGTAAAATGAATATTAAAAAAAAGTCTCAGAGGAAGTGAGTGGAAGAGCATGCAGGCAGAGGGAACAACAAGTGCAAATGCAAAACCCCAGTCATGTTTTGAACACCTGCTGAGTGGTCAGCATTGTGTGTGACAAAAAGAACTAAAATACAGGCCTCTGTACCCCAGGATCTTGAAGAGGAGAGAACACATCTACATGCCCCCAGAATAGGCAGTAAAAAAAAAAAAAAAAAATTTATTGGCAGTTCCTTTATTTTTCTTTATACTGAGAATAAATATTCAAAGTTCTATGTTAAAAAATTACTTGTATTAGTTTTTTTGTTCTTCAGTGTATATATGTTATTCATTTTAAATACAGCTAGGTTCATTATTTTGATTTACATTCAGTTTTAGAGTTCCTCCCCTCCTGGTTGATTTAATTTTACCTTTTGAATATGTAGAAGACTAACAATAGTTCAAAAAAAGATATACTCAGAGAAGTATTACAAGCTCTTTTTATTTTTATTATTTTAAGTTAGTAATCTGATTTTAAAGAATATTTTAAATATTTTAGAGTTATGATTTTAATATTTTAAACATAATTTAAAATTAAACATGGTGCATGACTGGAAAAAAAAATGGTTAGCATATCTTGGGTTTGGTTCTATCCCTACCACTTGATGAATCAGCTACAAATACAATAATTCAATATAAACATGACCACCTAGGCACACTCATTCAGTAGTCTCCCTTCTTTTCTTCCTTCCTTCCTTAATTCCTCCTGTTCCTCCCCTTCCTTTCCCTCATACCTTCTCCTTCCCTCTCTCCCTCCCTACCCATTTCCCTTTCATTCTTTCTTGCATAGTTGTCTGCTTTCTCATTTTCAGCATGATAAGGACTTTTCTTATAAACTATTCTCCTATAACTGTGTCATTGGGTTTGAAGTGTTTTTAAATAAACCTCATTATATGAAAATTACATGATTAAAGCAAACTCCCCATTTTTTAATTTTGATTTTTTTTTTGTCTTCTAGATTGCAGAAAAAACAGAACTCAAAATAGCAGAGTCTCGTGAAGGCTATAGACCCATTGCTAAACATTCATCAGTGTTATTCTTTAGCATTGCAGACCTTGCTAACATTGATCCCATGTACCAGTACTCACTCACTTGGTTTGTGAACCTTTATATCAACTCTATTCATGACAGGTAAATATTCTCTAGCTTTAGTCATCCTTCCTAGATTGGATCTTCAACATTTTTCCCATTTAAAAAATTTAACTTTTTTTTTCTTATTACTTATATAATAAGATTCAGTATAGAAGCAGGAGGGAGGGAGGAAGGATCGATTAAAACCTCCTTACTGTTTTTCTGTTTCACTCCTACTCAAGAAAGATTTGGGCATAGAGGGGTTAGCTTTAGTCCTTTTTTCTCTTTAAAATATTTCAATAAGTCACCTGAATTATTTTTGTCGGCAACTCCAATATGTCTTTCTCCAGTCCCGAGGTCTGTCTAAGGTTTCAGCCCCACATTTTCAATAGTTTCCTCAATATTTTCACTTTAAAAAGTTAATGAATGTGTATGGATTTTGGAATCACACACAGAAGACAGGGATTAAATCGCAATTCTGGCCGTGTGACCACAGACAAGTCAGTTAATCTTTCTGTAATCACCTCAATTGTCCTTATGTAGTACCTAGCTTATACAGTTGTTATAAGAATTAAAAGAAACAATGTTTGTAAAGTGTTTATGTCAATGTCTGGTAATTTAGTAACGGTTACAGTTGTTAAGTAAAATAAAAATATTTGAGCCTAATAAGTACTATAAGGAAAGTGTTTCTACATGGATTCCAGTTGAGCAATCTCTCTAGAGTGATTGAAATCCCTAAGCTGTCCCAGTTAAGATATAGAATTTGGATTTACACAAACCACATGATACGGGAAATTCAAGTTGAGGAATTGCCATAAGTATTGGTTCCAGGCTGGTGGCCCCAAAGTCATCTAGGACCATGGAAGATTTAAATGTAAAACTACTAATGGAGGGACACTCTGACAACCAAAATCACCCAGGATTTCCACACAAGAACAAATTCCCATTAAGATGAACTCACATTTAAAATAAATAGTAAACAAATAAGGAAATGAACTACTATGAGAGTCAGCATACAAAACAAATGGGAGGATTAGCATCCCAAATACTTAAGATAATTTTTAAAATCTGTAAAAGAACATAAAATAAGTATGTTTTGAAGATTAAAGAGATGAAACAAAAATAGAAAACTTAAGAAAAAGATAAGACATTATGAAAAAAGGACAAGCAGATATGAAAAACAACCAAATGAAACTTTTAAATGAAAAAAAATTATTGAATATTTTTAAAGAGGTGGCAGGGGCAGACTTCTGCTTCTGACCATTATACAGTAGCTCATATCTGGCTTTCCCTATTGGGAACGACTATAAAAGAATTTAAGACATTGGAAAGAAAGCAAAAAAATCAGAATTTTTGGAGTCCAAGTTCCTGGAGAGAACAGAAACACACCCAGGTGAGGCCCACATTTTCTCCCACTTTTTTCCTAAGGGTATTGACTGATTCTCGGTGCAAGGGAACAGGGACCAAGTAGAAAACAGCAATCTAGGGCTGGTGGCAGACTCGTTGAATAAGAGAGTCAGAGGTTGGAGTTTGGGACTGCCAACATGCCAGGAGTTGAAGTGACAAGATCTTGGAGAGGAGGGAACTGCAGAGTATGGAGCCCAGAGTATTTCCCCTTGAGACGTTTGCCAACTCCCAAGCTCTACATGGTTGTAGAGCAAGACACAGAGAAACAAGGAAGAGAACAGCAAGTAGGAAGCTAAAGAGCTATGCAGAAGTTTCTTGGAGCTGGGAAGACAGGTTGGCATTCAGAGCATGCCAAGTTGGAAGGGTGCTGGTACATTTCTTTAGGCTTTGTGTTGAAATCTCAGAAGGGCCACTTCCCAGGGGTATGGGCAATAGACTGTCCATAACTGTGAAACCCAGCCTTGATGAGATCTACCCAGGATCTCTTCCTCTCTCTACCTGACAGAAAATTAAATCCTCTCTGCAGGAAGATAAATTATCCAGATCCCCTACAGTTTTTTATACACTGTGTCCAGTATTCAATAAAAAGTTTACCAGGAATGCCAAGAAACAACCAAATGACAAAATCCAGGAGAAAACCAACAATAGAAATATATCAATAGGTGACCCCAGCTATTGAAATTATTATTCAGGGATTTTAAGATAACTATTATCAATATGTTGAAGAAAATAGAGGAGAATATGGAGAATTTCACCAGAGACTTGGAATCGATTTTTAAAAGAATTAAATGGAAAGTTGAGAACTGAAAAATGCAGTAACTGAAATTCAGAAGAATAATAAGAAAATATTCTGATTGAAGCACAGAGAGAAGGGGGCATAGTGAAAAGTTCTAAGTATGTATAATTGGAATCCCATAAGAGAAAAAAAGAGAATGGAACACATTAATATTTAAAGAAATAGTGACAAAGAATTTCCCCAAAGTGATGAAAAACATGAAGCTACAATTCAAGAAGGCATGAAAAACATACGTAGAATAAATAAAAAGAAAACCACCCTTAGAACCATAATGAGCTACCACTTCACCCTTGGTAAGGTTGTAGAGAAATTGAAACTCTTGTTCTTTGCCTTTGTTCATTTTTAAATGGTGCCTCCACTTTGAAAAACATTTTGGCAGATAATCAAAATGTAAAGATAGATTTACGATATGACCCAGTGATTACACTCTAGATATAAACACGAGATTGAATGCATACATCCACACAAAAACACAGTTCTTTTTGTTTTTAGACATAAAATAACTGTATTTCAAAAGTTACTTGGATTAGTTTCCCCTTCTTCGATGGGTAATTTTATTCATGTGAAATACAGTTAGATTCATTTGTTTATTTTTATTTCATGTTAGTTTTTTTCTCATCCTTTTTAATTTTAATTTTATTATATTTTAGAGTTCATAAAGCATTAATATGACTCTAAAAGCCAATCCTTAAAACAAGTGTCATTACCTGCAGCTTTTCCATTCCATTCTCGTGGACCCAAGTATTACTTTTTTAAATTAAACTTTAAATTTTGAGATAATTGTAGTTTCACATACAATTGTTAGATGTGAAACAGAAAGATCCTGTGTACCCTTTACCCAGTTTCCCCCAATGTTACCTTCCTGCAAAACTATAGTAGAGTGTCACAACCAAGATATTCATATTGATACAGTCAAGACAGAACATTTCCATCACCACAAGGAAACCCATGTTGCCCTTTTATAGCCACCCCCACTTCCCTCCCACCTCACCCCATCTTTAATCCCTGGCAACCACTAATCTCTTCTCCAAATTTGTAATTTTGTCATTTCAAGAATGTTAAGTAAGTGGAATCATACAATATGTAATATGGGGGGATTGACATTTTTCATTCATAATTCTCTGGATATCCATTCACATTTTTGCATATATTAATAATTTTGTTCTTTTATACTGCTGAGAAGTAGTCCATAATATAATGTACTCCATTTTGTTTAATCATTCACCTGCTGAAGGGCATCTGTGTTATTTCCAATTTGAGGCTAATTACCAATAAAGCTGCTGTTGTCCTTCATGTACAGGTTTTTGAGTAAACAGAAGTTTTGATTTCTCTGCGATACATGCCTGAGAGTGCAATTGCTAGGTCACGTGGCAGTTGCTTGATTAGTCTTTTAGGAAACTGCCAAACTGTTTTCCAGAATGACTGTACCATTTTATATTCCTTAAGAATTGCTCTTTAAAAATGAACCAAAAAAATGGAAGCAATATATACATATTGCAAAATTTTAAAAATACCAAAGTGTATAAAGAAGAAAATAAACGTTATAATCCCACCCAGAAATCACCACTTTCGTCTATATATTTTCTGAGTTTTAATGCATGTTTTAATGTGAGGGTCTTCGTCTAGCTTTTAAGTTTCTTTGGGGCAAGTGAATATTTCATGACTTTTACATTTCATATGTGTCTCCCTAGCATAGGCTTCACACTTACAGAGATTTAATATGTGTTTTAACATTAACTGATTGTTTTCAGTTATTTTTGGTTAGAATAAGAAATTTAAGATTTTAGAAATGAGAAATGGTGTAAACCATATTTCACTTTCTCACAGAATTATAACCTACTTTTAAAAACTTTTTATTTTTAAATACTTACAGATTCCTTGATGTTTTTACTCTGGGTCTTTAACGTACTATATTCAATTTTTAGAATTGGTTTTATTCCACATAAGATCTTCACACACTGTCATCTTTTAACTATACTAAGCTTTGAAAGCTCATACTAAAGAATCGTAAGCTTTTTGTTTATAAAACTTTTTACTTTATTTGCATAGTTTTGAGGTGAATTTTTTTACGTAGAGAGCTCTCCTATCTTTGAGGTGTATATTTAGTAAGAGGAATGTGGTCCAAAACAACGTCACTAGTAATTTTGGTAAATTTTGGTGTTACTATTTTAAACACTGCAGGTACCTAAAGATCAAATTCAATGTGACAATGTGCGATGGTGTAACTGACTGTGAAAACTGTTGCTTTTAAAACCACTTCTTGCATGTTAGGTTTTATCCATCAAGCTCAAGCTTTTCATGTAGCATCTGACAATCTTAGGAAAGATGGCCTCAAGGAGTAATTCAGACTCCATATTGATAGACTGCCTTAGAAACCTGATTTTCTCTTGGGCTTTGAACAAGCTGGTCTTTCTCTAGTTTAAATACAGACTCATGTGCTTACTATTGAAAACTCCAGATATTGATAAGACCTGGAAGGCAAATACTGACTTTTGTTCCCCCTTGTTTTTAAGTAGAGGACAAATGAACAAGATTTTTAAAGTACTTTTGAGGTGCATGAGCAACACATGAAGCAATATGAATTAACTGTGGGTCCCCTTCCAATGTCCAAGTCCTTTTGAACCTATGAAACTTTTTAAGTTATAGTAATTGTATGGTCCTACTTTCTTCTTTACATCCTAGAAACTAATGTGTTTATAATCATGTTATTAATTCTTGGGACAAATTGCAAGACAGTGAGATAGTTAAAATGATCTTTCATGTTGAAAAGTTGGAAACTGTTTGAGAATACACCGATATTTAAAGTATAGAATAAAATAATTGCTATATAAGACTCTTTGAAATTTTGGTTTTAAGTTCTTAATTAAAACAATTCCCATAAAAAATAAAATAAAATAAATAAATGCATACATACATACATACATACTTACAGATTCCCAAGAAGTTACCAAAAAAAATGTACAGGGATGTCCCATGTTCCCTTCACTCATATTCTCCAATGATAACATCTTATATTACTATAATACAATTTCACATCCGAAAGTGACATTGGTACAATCTATAGAGCTCATTCAGATTTCATCAGTTTACATGTACTTGTGTGTGTGTGTGGTTCCATATGTTTTTAATACTGGATAATTTGATAACATAAAACAACTTATATTTTAATTTATGTTACTTATTTTTCTTAGTTTTGTTTTGACTCAGTTTCTTTTCCTTTTTTTTTTAAATCCTTTAGTAACAAATCCAAAATTTTGGAAAAGCGCCTACGATATTTAAATGACCACTTCACATACAACTTATATTGTAATATATGCAGATCACTATTTGAGAAGGACAAGCTGTTGTTTTCCTTTTTATTATGTGCCAATCTTCTTCTGTAAGTTACTTGCATTTTCTTAATTTATGTACTTGAAAAAAATACCTCTCAGGAAAATCTAATCTTAAATAAGCATTCAGATTAGATTCTTGTATGAATTCTGTGAGAATTTAGTGTATGTATTTCACTAATAACCATGGCTTCTATAGTAGTATTCATTTTTTAATGTTTATTTGATTTTTAAAATTTAGATCACACAGCTTGTTCACAAAAATATTAATGTATGTTTCGAAAAATTCTTACAAAGTGAAAGTCTGTATAATTGCCTCCAAGAAATAGAACATTCCCATCATACCTGAAGTACTTTTTGTACTCCTTCCAAAATACCACTCCTCTCTCCTTCCCAAAGATAATTACTATCCTGACTTCTAACGCTGAAGTTTAGTTTTGTCTTCACATAAATGAAAGCAAATAGTATGTATTTTATCTGGCTTCTTTCTCTGAACATTATCTTTGTGAGATTCATCCATGTTGTTATGTGGCTATAGTTTGTTTTTATTGTTTTATAGTATTACCTTGTATGAATGCATCACAATTTATTCTTTCTACTGTTGATGAACATCCGGGTTGTTTCCAGCATGGAGCTGCTATAAATAATGGCACTGTGAACGAACATTCCTGTACATAGCTCTTGGTGCACATGTGAGCATATTTCTGTTGAGTCTATACCTAGAAAGAAATTTGCAAATTGTTTTCCAGAATGATTGTACCAGTTTAGAGCCCATTATCAGTGTTTGAGCATTCTATTGCTCCAAATCCTCACTGTCATTTTGTATTATCGTTTTTAAAAATCAGTTTTGAGATGTGGGGAGTATTATTGCATTGTAGTTTAAATTTATATTTCCCTGATGACTGATGAAGTTGGGCATGTTTTCATATGTTTATAGGCCATTTACAAATCATTTTTATGATGCACCTCTTCATATCACTTTCATATTTCTCTTTTGAGTTATCTATGTTTTTCTTATTGATTTGTATGAGTTTTTTACATATTCTGGATACAAATCCCTTGACAATTATGTGTGGCAAATATCTCCCACTCTCTAGTTTGCTTTTTTATTCTCAGTGTTGCCTTTTGTTGAACAGAGTTTTTAATTTTAATATAGTCCAATACTTTGTGCTCAGTAAGAAATTTTTCTCCAGCCTAAAATTATAAAGGTATTTTCCTATATTATCATCTTGAAGCTTTATTGTTTTGCCTGTCATGTTTAGATCTAGAACTGACTTGTGTGTATAGTCTGAGGTGTAGATATCAAGTTTCTTTTTTTTCCTTTACAGATATCCACTTGTTGAAAAGACTGACCTTTTTCCACTGCTCTATCATGCCACCTTTCCCATAAATGTTATAGACATATATCTAGACATTATTCAGTTTAATTACTGTATTTGTCTGTAGTTATTTAACCTTCAAATATGTCTTGATGTCTGATAAAGTGTCCTCCAATGTGGTTATTTTATACGAGTGTCTTTTCTATTCTTGAACCTTTATATTTCTGTATAAATATTAGAATAAGTCTTTCAAGCCCCAAGAGGGAAAATACTAAGCAACCTCTTGGACTTTTGATTGGTAGTGCATTGAACTATAGTTTGGTTTGTGAAAAAATTAACAACTTTACAACGTTGAGTATTCCAATCTAAGACTATAATATGTCACTCTATTTCCTTAGTTTGTTATTTCATTTCTCTATAAGATGTTTTATAATTTTCTGTATCTTGCACATCTTTTATTAGGTTTATTCCTGGGTAGTTAAAAATTCTTCATACTGCAAATCTTTGGGAGTGATGAAAGTGTTCTAAAACTTGATTGTTTGGAATGATGGAAATGTTTTGGTAATGGATGGTAGTGATGGAAGCACAGCTTTGTGAATATAATTAACACCACTGAATTATATATCTGAATGTGGTTAAAAGGGGAAATAACAGATTTCAGAATAAACTTTTAAAAAAAATCCATGGAACAACACTACACAGTGAACCCCAAGTCAAAACATGGACTATAGTTACTAGTACAATTATAAAAATGTTCCATCATCAATTGTAACAAATGTTCCACACCAAAGTAAGATGTTAATAATAGGGTGATGTATGGGAATCCTGTATTTTATGCATGGTTGTTTTGTAAACCCACAACTTCTCTAATAGAGGAAAATTAAATTAAATTAAAAATTAAAAACTTAAAAAAAAATTCTTCCTGCTATGGTAAATGGTATCTTTCACTCTATTTCATTTTTTGACTTCTTTTTTTTGCTGGTATGCAGAATTACAATGGACTTTTTATATATTTATTTGGTATCCAGTGACCTTGTTTAACTCATTTAGATTCTAATAATTTATCCATAGATTATTTGGATTTTCTATGAATACAAACATATTGTCTATGAATAATGACGATTTCAGTTTTTCTTTATAATATTTATATTTGTTAGGACTTAAATCCTAAACAAGTCTTATCTCATTTTGATTTCAAAGGGAAAGTTTTCACTATTTAACCATTAAGACTGATGTTTTCTGTGGGTTTTTATAAATATTTTTTGTCGATTTAAGGTTGTTCCTTTCCATTATTAGTTCTTTAAGTGTTTTCTCTTTAAATGGTGAGTGAATATTGAAATTTATCAAATGATTTTTTTCATATTCTGAGAACTTACGATTTTTCCTTTGTTCTGTTCATGCACTATATTACATTGGTTGATCTTTTTTAACAGCTTTATTGAAATATGATACATACACCATTTAATTCACCCATTTAAGGTTTACAATTCAGTGGTTTTAGTATATTCACGGAGTTGTCTAACCAGCAGCACAGTTTCAGAACGTTTTCATAACCTCAAAAAGAAACTGTGTTGCCTTTAGCTATCATCCCCACCCCCGCATCACCTCATCCTACATGCAGGAAACCCTAAGTAACTACTATTATATTTTGCCGGTTTTTGCTAGTTCTTCAGAGATTCTGTGGGGGAATTATACTGTTGTCTTTGTTGACTAGAAGCCTCTTATCTTTATTATTTCCTCCTTTCAACTTTCTTTGGGTTTGATTTGCCCTTTTTTCCTGCCTTTTTACATGGATGCTTAGCTTGTTGGTTTTCAACCTTTCTTCTTTTCTGATATTTACATTTAAGACTATAAATGTACCTCTAAGCATTGCTTTAAAGGTAAATCTGATATATAGTATCAAATATATCAGTAAAGCATTTTCACTACCATACAGTTCAAATGTTTTCTAATTTTCATTGTGATTTTTATTAATGGGTTACTTATAATTGTATTGCTTAATTTACAGCATTAGGGAATTCTCAAGTTATCTTTTTGTTATTGATTTCTATATTAATTGCTCTGTACTCAAATAACATATTTTGTACGATTTTAGTCATTTGATATTTGTTTAGACTGCCTTATGATCCAGAATATGGTCAATTTTTTAGTGTTCTGCATATATTGGGTGCATAATTGTATATATGTTAATTAAAGTCTGTTGATCTCATTCTTCATCTATGTTCATCAACCCATCTAATTCTTTTGTTTGATTGTTTTATCAGTTAATGGGAAAAAGTACATTAAAATTTCCCACTATGATTGTGAACTGATCCATTTCTCCTGCATTATATATTTTGAAGCTGTGTTTTTAGGAGCATTCATATTTAGAATTTTTATAGTGAATAAAACATTATATCATTGTAAAGTATTACATATTACATCTAGTAATTCATTTTGCCTTATAGTTTGCTTTTTCTAATGGTAATATAGCTATACTTTGCCCCTTAATTTAGTGTTTATATGGTATATCTTTTTCATCATTTATTTTCAACATTTTGTAGCCTTATATTTTAGATATGTCTTGGAAGCAACACGTAGTGGGCTTTTAAAAATCCAGTTTGACAATCTTTGTTAAGTATGCTTAGTCCATCTATATATAATATAATTTTTATATTTTGGGGGTTAAATCTACCACTTATTATGTATCCCAGCAGTTGTGTTTGCTTTTTCTCCCCTTTCTTGCCATTTTATAAAGTTGATTTTCAGTGTTTTTTTTTCAGTTTTCCATCTTTTATCTTTTACTCTTCTTTTAATGATCATCTTAGGAATTATAATATGTACCTGCAAAATGCCTTAATTATTTTTACTGCTTCTGCCTTTTTCCCACACAATGCGAAGACTTAAAAATTTTTATCTCCGTGTACCACTTCTAGTTTATTTGCTCTTGTTTCCATATATTTCAATTTTCTCTGTATTTTAAGCTTTATGAGAGGTTCTTTTTATTGTCTATACAGTAATTCTTCATTTAAATTTACCCACATATTTACACCTTTCGTTGCAATTTATTCCTTTGTTCACTTCCACATTTCCCTATGGTATCTATTTTTGTTTTCCATGAAAAAATCTCTTTAATATTTCATTCATTGTATGTCTGCTGGTCATGAATTCTCTTAGTATTAATGTGTGTGAAAATATATTTTACTTTCATTCTTGAAGGATATTTTTGCTAGGTTTAGAATTTCTCGTAACATTTGGAACTATTCATTGTCTTCTAGCTTCCACTATTTTGAATTTTTTAATTGTTCTTCCTATGAAAGTAAGGTACCTTTATTCTTAGGCTGTTTTTAAGGTTTTATTTCCCAATCTCTACTAGCCCTTACCTCTTCTCCAGAGGTAACTACCATACTAACTTCAAATAGTGTGTTTTTCTTTTGACTTATCCTGTTTGAGATTCCTAGGGCTTTTTGATTCTGTAGCTTGATAGAAACTGATTTGAAAATACTCAGTAATAATTTCTTCAATCCCTTTTTCTTTTCTAGTTCACTATTAAACTTTCTTATGCATACCTTCTATATTTTCTAGCTCTTTGCTTCTCAAAATTTTATTATTCTAATTCAATAATTCTCTTGTCATATGTCAAATGCTACAAAATACATCCATTTAACTCTAAATTTAAATTATTGTAAAGATAAGCAAATACATGTATGGTTTCTTTTTTCCTTTCTTTCTTACAAAAATGTAATACACTATATATGCTTCTTTGCACTTTTTTTTCTATTAACAATATGCACTGGAAGCCACTCCTTAGATATTTCTTTTATTCTTTTTTAAGCTTTATTGAGGTATAATTTATATACCATGCAATTCACTACTGTAAGATAATAGTTCAATGATTTTTAATAAATCTATACTGTTGTGCAACTATCACCAAAGTCCAGTTTTAGAACACCTCCATTGCTTCAAAAAGTTTCCTTGTGTCCATTTAGTCAATCTCTGTTCCTACTCCTAGTCCCAGGCAACCACCAATCTGCTTTCTGTCTCCACAGTTTACCTATTCTAGAAATTTTATGTGAATAAGACTTGTTGTTTCACCCAGAATGTGGTCTGTCTTTGTAAATATTCTCTGTGCCCTTGAAAAGAATGTGTATTTTGCTGTTCTTGGGTAGAGTGTTCTATAAATGTCATGTAAGTCATGTTGGTCTTATGTCTTCTATGTCTTTATCAACTAGCTGTGTACTTGTTCTATCAGTTATTGAGTGTTGGAATTGCTAACTATAATTTTGAATTTCTCTATTTATCCTTTTGTTTTAAAGCTCTGATTTTAGGTGCATAAATATTTAGGACTGTTATGTTCTCTTGATGAGTTATCTTTTTAATCTTTGGTTATATCTTTTGCTCTGAAATCTACTTTGTCTGATATTATTATATCCCTTCCAGCTTTCTTTTGATTAGTGTTAGTATGGTATATCTTTTTCCATCCTTTTAACTTTTAATCTCTTTGCATCTTTATATTTAAAGTGTGTCCCTGTATATTGCATATAGTTGGGTCTTGCTGATTTTGTCCAGTCTGATCATCACTGCCTTTTAATGAGGTTGTTTAGACCATTTACAAATAATGTGATTATAGATAGTTATGTTTAAATTTACTGTCTTATTTCTTTTCTGTCTCACTTATCTGTTTTTTTTTGTTCTGTTTCTGCCTTTCTGCCTTTTTTTAGATTGAATATTTTTTATGATTCCATTTGGTCTCCTTTGTTGACTTAGTAGCTATAACTGATACTGATTAAAGTGGGGGTTCTCTGCCCGCTAGGCATAACAACCAATCTGTAACACCAGGGTTTGCAAAGTGCAGAGCAAGGAGATCAGTAGGCTTATGGGCCTCAGTTATGTCTCCCTAAGCTGCAGTAACTCTACAAGTTTTAAAATAGTCAAAGACAGATAGGATAATGAGTATAGTGGCTCAAGATGATGAAAATAGAGATAGTCTAATTATTGAGCATGTGCAGACTGATTACATGCCTAGTCACAGAACATATGTAAGAAAATGGAGGCCTTAATATGATGATGGTTGTGATTTTTAGTATTATAATGAAGTTAGGTCACATATAGGTTACAGTTTAACCTACTGCACGTCAGGCTGGCCAACTTCGGTTAGATACAGCTTTGTCTAGTAAGATAGTTTAGGAATTGGGCTGGGTAAGTTCTAGGCTGACTCAAGTCCCTTCATTAGTAAACATTAGGGGCTGTCTTCTGTGATCCTAAGACTCTAAAGTTGAAAAACAGGATTAGGGGGTACAAGTGGGGCCAGTCACAAGGTTTCTACAATCACAAGATAAAGGCTATAGAGTTATACAATCATTATCAAAGATCAAGGCAGCTGGGCCACAGTTCAGTAATTTTGGGTACTTCCTTCTGTCTATTCTAATATATTAGAAAGTAAGAGGAACATCTATATAATGATTCAGTAATAATAATTTGTTAATTCTTGGTTTCTCAGTTATAATTTTGGATATTGTATCTTTCCTCTCTAGAAGTTACACTTGGTTTTTTTTTAATATATCTTCAATTTCTTTCTTCACCAAGAAAAATTTTGTTGTATTTTTCTTTAAATCATTCAGCATATTTGTTGTAGCTATTTTAATGTCTTCTCTACTTATATATCATCTCTACCACTTCTAGTCTGTTACTATGGACTGATTATTCTCCTGGTTATGAGTGCTTTGAATTTTATTTTGGTAAATGCTGGCTCTTTTGTATTCCTTTAAAGATCATTACACTTCACTTTTGCAGGTAGTTAAACTACTACTGGATTAGCTTGATCATTTCAAGACTTGTTTTTAAGCTTTCTTATGGCAGTTTTAGAAGCCTTTATTCTAAAGCCAGGATAGCTTCACTACTAAGATACGATCCCTCTGGTGTCTCTCCTGAATTCTCCCAGTATTCAGCAAAAGCTTAACTCTGGTTGGCAAGAACTCATATCTCCCAACCCTGTGTGAGTTCTGGGAACTGTTCAGTTTACAGCTCCCCAGACATTCTTTGCCTGGCCTTCTGGAGTTTTACCTTACTCATACATGTTGTAGTATTTAGCTTTAGAATCGAGAGGACACTTACACAGATTTTTGGAGCTCCCTTTCTATGCATTTCCCTCCTCTCTGGTACTCTGCCCACCAATTCCTGCCTCCTCAGCCTTCCTGAACTGATCTGTGTTGCCTCTCCTCAGCAATACTGCCACACTCTGATTTAAATCCCCTTCCTGCTCTATGGTCTGGAATGTTCCTCCAGGCAGACAGCTGAGGCAGTCATAGGGCCCACCTTGTCTCCCTTCTTTCAGGGACTATAGTCCTGCACTGGCTATTGTACAATTTCCATAAACAGTGTTTCATTCACTTTTGTCCAGTTTTCTAGTTTTTTACAGCAGGAGAGTAAGTACAGTTCTGGTTACTCCATCCTAGCTAGAAGCAGAAGTTGACTACATTCAAATTTAAAAATCAACGATTTACAACAGTCCTTATTTTGTGAATACAGGGCAAAGAAAGAGATTGAATACCAGGAACTGATGTTTCTCTTAACTGGAGGAGTGAGTCTTAAGAGTGCTAAGAAAAATCCTGATCCATCCTGGTTACCAGATAAAAGCTGGGAGGAAATATGTCGGGCAAGTGAATATCCTGCCTTCAAAGAACTCAGGTACTTGTTTAAATTGGATGACTTAGTATTGAATAGTGATGGTAAATTTGTAATCTGAATGGTCCCACAGCTGTCTGTTTTTGTCCCCTTGCTCAGTAATCTTGTTTTTAAATATTTTCCCCAATGAAAAGAATATTTATTAAGCATTTTTTCATTAGGGAGCATTTTTGTGAAAATATATTGGAATGGCGGGAAATCTATGACAGTAAAGAACCACACAATGCTAACTTTCCAGAACCAATGGATAAGATGCTAAATGAGCTACAGAAAATAATAATTCTTCGGTGCTTAAGACCTGATAAGGTAAAAGTTAAATGTGTTCTATTTGAAAACCAGATAATTTGCTACTTATGTGCCAGGTTTAAAGTTATTGTTATTTGGTTCTTTAATCCTCATTTCAGATGTGAGGGGTTAATGTTAATTTAACTTCCTATATTTGAGTGTTTATAGTTTTCCTTAACTTGGGAAAAATTTTGGCCATTATTTCTTCAAATATTTGTGTGCCCACACCCAAGATTCTAATTATATATACATTAACATTTGACTGCTTGATATTATGTCACAGGTGACTGGTACTCAGTTATTTTTTCATCTTCTGTATCTCTGTACTTCCGTTTGGGAAGTTTCTATTGTTATCTTAAGGTATGATCATTTCTTCTGTTATAGTGTTTAATGTGCTATTAACTCCATCCAATTAACTTTTTAATTTGGCTATTATATATTTTATTTCTAGAAATTCCTTCTAGTTTCTTTTTTATATTTTCTATTTCTCTTATTTTATTCATATTTTCCTTTAAATACTTGAATACAATTATAATAGATATTTTAAAATATTTGACCGCTAATTCTGTCATTTCTTGGTCTGTTTCTATTGCCTGAATTTTCTCTTGGTTATGAGTTACATTTTTCTGTTTCGTAGCATACCCAGTAATGTTTGACTGGATATTGATAGTTTGATTTTTTTTTCTTCCTTTAAAAATTGTTGAACTTTTGTTCTGCTAGTTCAGGGATCAGTAAACCACACCTTCAGACCACATCCTTCCCATGACCTTGTTTTTATCCAGCTGTGAGCTAAGAATGGAATTTACATTTTTAAAGTGTTAAATAATAGAAGACGGCCACAGAAACCATATGTGACCCACAAAGCCTAAAATATTTACCATCTAGCCCTTTATAGAAAAAGCTTGCCAACCCCTGTGCTAGGTAGTTCAATTACTTAATTTTAGGTTGTTCCTTTTGAAAATTGTTTTTAAGATTTATCAAGGCATGTCTAGAGAAGCCTTTACTCAATAGATAGTTTAGCGCCACTACTAAGTTATGGCTCTTCTGGGGTCTTTCCTAAATGCCCCAAGTAATCAACAAGGATTCTCCACTGTGGCTATTGGAAACTTGAATGATTCCCTGCTATGCATGAATCTGGCTGTTCCCCAGCTCACAATGTCGCAGTCACCCTCTGCTTGGCCTTAATACAGGTACACATAGTATTCAGCAAAGATTCAAGGGTACTGCTATGCATATTTCTGAGCTCTTTTTCTTCATGGCTCCCTCCTAATAAGAACTCTACATCTTCCAGAAACCTTATAGATACTCCTTGAACGCTTGTCTCTGTCTTCCCAACTCAGCAACACTGTGTTGCTCTGCTTCAGTCGCTTTCCTTGTCCTGTAGTCTAGAATGCGTCTCTGGGCAGAAAGCAGAGGGCATAAGAGGATTCACCTTGTTTCTTTTTTATCAGTAATCACATTCCTGCGCCACCTGTTGCCTAATGTCTGACAATGACTGTTTCATTAATTTTCCTCATTTTTTAGTTGTTTTTGATGGGAGGTTTAATCTGATTCTTGTTACTCCATCATGGGTGGGAACAGAATATGGTAAAAAAATATTGTACGTTTCACAATTTTGTTAGTTTAAATATGTTCAGAAAGCTTTCTACAAGCAAGATAGGTAGGCTGATATCAGTTTTCACACATTCAATAAAGGTGATTATGGTGTTACAAAAGAAAAATTTTCAAACAGAAAGAAAACTAAAAACCATGTCCAGACATGTAGTTCAAACTTTGAGTGAGTCACTTCACCCTTCTGTGATACAGATTCACCATTTTTGAAATGAAGGTGTTTGAAGTGATTGCTATAGTCCTTCTCTCCCTCCCTCCCTTTTCCCTCCCTTCCTCTCTTCCTCCTTTCATTCCTCCCTTCTTTTCTTTCTTTTAATATTTCATGCTTTTAATAAAGTTCTCGCAAGGAACTTGATCTAATGCTTCATTCAGTCTCTGGGTAGGTTCAAACAGAGATCTACCTAATTACTTGACCCCTGAAGCATTTCTCCTTACTCAAACTCCCAAAGACCTTGTACTTTGTTAAAACTTACCTCATTCTTCTCTACCTGATAGTTGTATATGCATACATTTCCCTCTGCCTTAGTTTGCCAGAGCTGCTATAACATATGCTACTCAATAGGTTGGCTTAAAAACAGGAATTTATTGTCTCACAGTTTTGAAGGCCAGAAGTCCAAAATCAGAATGTCAGTAAGGCCATGCCTTCTCTCAGGGTCAGTAGTATTCTGTGATGATGTTGTAGTTTGGTAGGCTGCTTGAGCAAATACCATGAAATGGGTCCAGTTAAACAATGTAATTTATTTGCTCACAGTTTTGAGGTTAGGAAGAAATCCAAATCAAGGCATCATTAAGGTGATGCTTTCTCCCCAAAGACTGTGGCATTCTGGGCTGGCTACCAGAAATCCTTGGTCCTTAGCTTGTCACGTGGCAAGGTACATGGTGATATCGCCTGGTCTCTCCGTTCTTCTCCACATTCTGTTGATGTTCATCTGCTGGCTGCTCTATCTAGCCGCCTCTCTTTCTTCTGTCTGAATTTCATTCTGCTTATAAAGGACTCTAGTAATAGGATTAAGACCCATCCTGATTGAGGTGGGCCACACCTTAACTGAAGTAACCTCATCAAAAAGTCATACTTCCTATAGGCTCACACCTATAGGAATGGATTAGGTTTAAGAACATGTTTTTCTGGGGTACCTACAGCTTCAAACCACCACACATGCTGATCTGCTTCATTGTCTCCTCCTGTGACTTTCTGTGACTTCTGGTTTCTAAATCTTTTGGTTTCTTCTGATATCTGGATTCTCCTGACTATATCCTAATTTCTTCTCTTTATAAGGTCTCCAATGATACAGATTTAGACCCACCCTGATACAGTTTGGCCTACCTTAACTAAGAACATCTTCAAAAGGTCCTATTACAAGAATGTGATTAAGACTAAGAACATGTCTTTTGTTGGGTACATGATTCAATCCCCAATGCCCTCTCACTAGACAATAAATCCCTAGAGATCCAAAACAAAGCTTTAGTCATCGGAGGTAGCTGAAGGATTGAAATCTTTTATGAAAGGCTTGTAACTTTTTTTTTTTACATTAATTTACTGTAACAGGGTACTTTTTCTATAGAAAACTATCATGCTAGATTTCAATTACATCATGTCAGGAGATGGTGGCCCTAGTAGAGCTTAGAGTACTGGGGAGCAGTGTCTACGGCATTTCTCTTTTCTTAAATGTATATAATGATCTACTGTGCTAGGTAGGGACTATACATGGTGTCGGGTGTAGAGAACAAAAATAGACTTCATCTTTGCTCATGAGAAGTTATTAAAGAAAGGAAAAGCTGCCATGACATTATTAGCTCCTTTTTGGAAAACCTTCAGTGGACTTTCAATACTTATGGAGTAATGACAAAACTGTAGCCTGGCAGTTGGTATCTTTTTCTAACATGGCCACTTTCTGCCATTCCATTGCTATCTCTTTGAAACATCCACTGTTTCAAAATAATAAGAGAGCTGCTCAAAGCTACACAAAATTTACTTCTCTAGAATGTTCCATCCTTCCTTCTCACCTATTCCATGAAGCTTCCAGAACTACAAAAGCCTCCTGTGGTCCCTCCTCTCTCCACTGAATTCCTAGAGTTTTCTCTTTAGAGAAGCATTTGGCATTTAGAAGATAATGTCTTATGCCCCTTTGTACTTATTTTTAGCTTCTAATGCTGATGAGTAGCATTGATTTTTAAATTAATTTTAATATAATTTATAAGTCACATATCCCTGTTTTTCAAAACTCAAATGCTATTTTGAATGACAGGAGTAAGTGGGTATATAGTGAAATGTATACCTCCCATCTCCATCTCTCAGTCACTCAACATCCTTCCCCTCAGGCAATCAGTGTTATTTGCCTCTTTTGTATATTTGTATGCATTTAGAAATATGCACACACATAAATTCCTTTCCAACTTCTATTTAGCACAAAGAGCGTCAGGTACTTTTTTGCATATTGCTTTTTTCCCTATCAGTTCATAAAGAGCTTTCTTATTTTTTAAAAAAAAAATTGAGGTAACATATGTAAAATAAAATTTTCCATTTTAGCTATTTCTAAATGTACAATTTGGTGGCATTAATTACATCTATAATGCTACGCTGTGGTCACCATCATCCACTACCAAAGTCTTTTCATCATCTTAAGTAGAAACTGTACTCATTGAGAATAGTTAGTCATTTCCCACTCCACCCAGCCGCTGCCAACCTTTAATCTTCTTTCCACCTCTATGAATTTGCTTATTCTGGATATTTCATATAAGTGGAATCATACAATATTTGTCATTTTGTATCTGACTTATTTCACTTAACATGTTTTCCATTTTTTCATGTTGTAGCATGTGTCAGAACGTCATTGCTTTTTATGACTAAACATTATTCCATTATATGGCTATATAACATTTTGTTTATCCATTTATCAGTTGATGGACACTTGGTTTTTTTCCTACCTTTTGACTTCTGTGAATAATGAGGCTATGAACTCAGTGTACTCTCATTCTTTTTCACAAGTGCATAATATTCCATTGTATAAATTTATCATAATTTCTTATGATTACTAATGTTAGAACTTTATGATATTTTTTAATGTTATCTATTACTAAAATGCTGCAATGAATAATCTTATTTAAAAGTCATTTTTCAAATAGGCAAATATCTCTTTGAATAAAATCCTAGAAATTAAATTGCTGGGTAAGTGGGTTTGTTCATCTGTAATTTAAATAACTGTTGCCAAATTGCCTTCCACGAAAGTCACACCAATTTACTTGTCCACAGCAAATGTATGAGAATGTCTATTAACTCATACCTTTGCCCACACAATATGTTGCCAAACTTTTGGATCTCTGCCAATCTCATTGGGTGAAAAATGGTATCCACGTATGGTTATAATTTGTGTTTTCTTTTTATGAATATTAGAGTACAGACTAAGCTGCTGTAAAAGAAAAAGATCTAAAATGTAGTGACTTAAATGAAATAGAATTTAACTTCTCTCTCTGCTAATAGCCCAGGGGCAAGTGACTGGGGGCTGCCAGAGCAGAAGTGGTCTTGAGATCATCCAGACAGTCAGGTTAAGTCCCCTAGAGTGCATTCCTCATTAGCACGGTTGAAGCTGGCTCATGAGCACTACATCTGTTGAAGAGGAAAAGAGAATGTTAAAGGCAAACAGCTTCCTTATAAAAATATGATCTGGAATTCCATATATAATTTCTACTTGTATCCTTCTGGCCAAAACTTAGTCATATGGCCACACCTAGTGGGGTTCTATTGTCAGAAGGAGGCAAAGAAGGAGGGCAGTTTGCAGTCTCTGCTACACCAAATGAAGTTGAGCATCTTTTTGTATGTTTAAGATCTATTCATATTCCTTCTTTATAAATTGTTCATCTCCTTTGGCCATTTTTCTTTGGGGTTGTTGGTTTTTGTCCTGTCAATTTGTAGAAGCTTTTTATATAATAAATTAGTATTTTGTCTATGATAAGTTGCTTGTGTTTCTTAACCATTACACTCTTATTTTACTGTTGGTTGATTTTCAGTAACAATCAAAGCTATGTGACATAAAAGTTGCTCTAAAAGTCACATTTTCTCTTTTCAACAGATTACCCCAGCTGTAACAAATTATGTAACTGACAAACTAGGGAAAAAGTTTGTAGAGCCTCCACCATTTGATTTGACAAAGAGTTACTTGGATTCAAATTGCACAATTCCCTTAATCTTTGTGCTTTCTCCAGGAGCAGATCCTATGGCCAGTAAGTGAACACACTGTAAACTGTTAAGGAATTCTAAGTAATACATCTTGCTCAATGCCCATTTCTAAAATTATAAATCAGTTTGTAGATCCAGTAATTACAGAGAAAGGTAAATAGAATTTTCCATGATTAAACACCTAGACACTGAAATCATAAGGCCTATTTTGTAATTTTAAAGTAAGTAGTAAGACAAATTTTTGTACCTTTCTTAGGCCTGCTGAAATTTGCAAATGATAAAGCTATGTCTGGAAATAAGTTTCAAGCTATTTCACTGGGACAGGGACAAGGACCAATTGCAACAAAAATGATTAAAGAAGCAGTAGAAGAGGGAACTTGGGTTTGCCTACAGAATTGTCACCTTGCTGTCTCCTGGATGCCCACATTGGAAAAAATATGTGAAGATTTTTCTCCTGAAGTCTGTAACTCTTCCTTTAGGCTTTGGCTCACAAGTTACCCGTCTCCAAAAGTATGTTTATTTCCTGTAGAATTCAGTTCATTTATGTAGTTGTCTGTTACATTGTTTATCTTACTCCAACTTTGAGTGTTTAACCTTATGAGGTTTTTTGAATATTTCTGGAGTCCTCTATTATACCTGTTTCTTAATCCTCAGGTGTTTGTATTTTTAGGACCCGAGCTTGCTACTTTGCATAATGCTCTCCATTTATTTTTTCTTAGTTCCCAGTAACAATTCTGCAGAATGGAGTAAAAATGACAAATGAACCTCCCACAGGTCTTCGGCTAAATCTTCTTCAGTCATATCTCACAGATCCAGTTTCAGATCTTCACTTTTTCAAGGGATGCCATGGAAAGGAACTGGTAATATTCAGCCTCTTGAACTTTTAAAATGTTTTTACAATGAGAAAATATGAAAAACATAAATATTTTATTTAATAATGTTTTAAACTTTAGGCATTATCTAACAAGACAGAAATTGTACCTGTCTTGTTCACCATTTTATTCCCAATATTTTGTATTCTGCTTTCCACATAGAAGATGTTCAAATAAATATTTGTTGAATGAATTAATGTATCTTAGTTTGTAAACAAAAGCCCAAAGGTGTTTTTGATGAAGACTCAAGAATGGAAATCTACTTTCACATCATGAATTCATTCCTTCAACAAATATGTTAGGTACTCTCCTGCCCTCATGCAACTTAAATTCTAGTAATAATGATTTAACAAATTAATGATGCTTTTCTACGTATCCATCTAAAAAGTTTTGCACAGGGTATTGGGAACTTTAGGGGTCACATAAATAGCACTCCTTTTCCCTGCTTGAATTCTTACCACTTAAGAAGCAAGAAAAAGAATAAGCATATAGGAGCCAAAATATAGCCTTAATTACTGATCTAGGCTTGGTTGGAACATATAACTTAAATCTGTGGGGGAAAAATGGTCTTCCTATACTGAAGCCCAGAATTAAGCAGATTTATCTACCCAGAGGAACATAAGAAAACTCAACCTCCTGCAGAAGACTCAATTCTCAGAAAGAAAAGGAGATGAGCCAAGCATATCTGGTTAATTTTTCCAAAATTTATGGATTATGTGGGTCATCCCCACTCCGGCAGCAAGTGAGTAAAAGGACAGAGAAAAGTCAGGAGTATTACACTGATAGATACCTCCCCACATGTAAGGAAACATCAAGACTGGGGTAAATCATGCCTCTCCACTAATGCCCACCCCAACCCTTTCCTCCAACATATGGTATTTATCATACCTGCCTATTTGAACTAGAAAAGGAATGATAATGAAGGTAAAATAAAAGATTGAGTTCTTTGCTAGCTTGCTTCTATTTTATGATACTTTCTGTATAGCCCTAGTTCTGGGCAATAATTTTGTTTGTAACTCTGGGAGAAAGGGGGGGGGGTGTTTGGTGGTTTTAGCTGGAAAGAGAGCTTAATAGACTGGAGAAGGTGATATGGCATCTGATCCCTATCCAGTGCCTAGGGTTTGAGCACGTGAAATTAGAGGAGAGAGGATCTGAAAACAGAGAAGGAAAACTTTGAAAGCATGGGCAGAACTGTTTTGGGGCTCAGGTGACTGATATAAAGAGTGGCACTGAGTTGGAAAGGAATCACCCTCACTCCTTCTGCATTACGACATTGAGGAAATAGCATTGGCATCCAGCTGGGATCTGTGGACATCCAAAGTCGGCACACCCTTGCCATATGCCATCATTTTCATGATAAAAGTGGCAATAGGTAAAACTTCACCAAGCAACTTCTGTGGTTATAAAAACAATTGGTGACTTCTGGGAAGATGGCAGAGTAGGCGAGGCAGAGAGAGCGTCTCCTCAGTGAAAGAAACTAGAGAGGGCTCAGAGAAAGCCCAGGACTGCATTTTTGGGATGTGATCAGCCACAGAGGGACCCCTAGAGTGTGTGGTGGGAACATAGACAAAAACACAGAGATACTGTGCCTTGAGGAATGGTGAGTTTGTTTGGCTGGGACCAGCTCCCGGGGCCGGCAGGGGCAAGATAGAAGTCAGGTAAGGGAGTGAGCGTGGCTCTCCACTCCCATGCACCCACCTTTGCTAAAGACATAAATGACATCAAAAAGTCCCTAGAAGAGCATAAAGAAGAATTTGAAAGAGTAAATTTTAAAAAGCAGATCTTATAGAAATAAAAGATACTGTTGATCAAATTAAAAATATACCAGAGATACACAATAGCAGATTTGAAGATGCAGGAGAAAGAATAGGTGAACTACAGTACAGCGCAATCATATGTGAGTGTACAAAAGAACAGATGGTGAAAAAAATTGAAAAATTTGAAATGGATCTCAGGGAAGTGATGGACAACAGGCAACAAACAAATATAGGAATCATTGGTGTCACAGAAGGAGAAAAGTAAAGAGCTAGGAAAAGTATATCAAGACGTAGTTGGGGAAAACTTCCAAACCCTTCTAAATGACATCAATATGCAAATCAAAAATGCCCAATGAAAATAGAATGAACCCAAATAAACCCACTCTGAAATATATACTGATCAGATTGTCAAATGCTGAAGAAAAGGGGAAAGTTCTGAAAGGAGCAAGAGAGCAGCGATTCACCACATACAAGGGAAAATACATAAGACTAAGTAGTGACTACTTAGTGGGCACCATGGAGGCAAGAAGGCAAATGGTATGACATATTTAAGATTCTGAAAGAGAAAAATTGCCAGCCAAGAATTTTTTATCCAGAGAAGCTCTCCTGCAAAATTGAGGGAGAGCTTAAAATTTTTACAGACAAACAAAGGCTGAGAGAATTTGTTAACAAGAGACCTGCCCTGCAAGAAATGCTAAAGGAAGCTCTACTGGCTGAGTAAAAAAAAAAAAAGAGAGAGAGAGGTCTGGAGAAGGGCACAGAACTGAAGAGTATTAGTAACTCAAAGTAAAAAAAGAGACAGAGGGAAAAATAGATTTGACAACTAAAAACAAAGGATGAGATGGTTGGTTCAAAAACTCCCTTCACAGTAATAACTTTGAATGTGAATGGATTAAACTCTCCAATTAAAAGATACAGGCTGAAGATTGGATTAAAAGTATGACCATCAATATGCTGTTTACAAGAGATTCATCTTAGACTCTGTGACATAAAAAAATGGAAAGTGAAAGGATGGAAAATATTCAACACAAGCTGGAACCAAAACAAAGCAGGGGTAGCTATACTAACATCGGACAAAACAGACTTTAAATGCAAAGATGTCATAACTGACAAAGAAAGAAAAGGACACTATATATTAATAAAAGGGACAATTCACCAAGAAGAAATAGCAATCGTAAATGTTTATGCACCCAATCAAGGAGCTCCAAAGTACATGAGACAAACATTGGTTAAACTGAAGGGAGCAATAGACATGTCTACAATAATAGTGGGAGACTTCAATACACCACTCTCTTCTATAGATGGAATAACTAGACAGAAGACCAATAAGGAAATTGAGAACCTAAGCAATATGTTAAATGAATTAGACTTAACAGACATATATAGATCATTACATCCCAAAGTACCAGGATATACATTCTTCTCTAGCACCCATGGAACATTCTCCAGAATAGATTATATGCTATTAAGACAAAACAAGTCTTAATAAATTTTAAAAGATTGAAATTATTCAAAGCAAATTCTCAGACCATATTGATCTAACTAGAAATCAGTAACCACCAAAGAACCAGATCTTTTACAAATTTATGGAGGTTAAACAACACACTCCTAAACAACCAATGGGTCAAAGAAGAAATCGAAAGAAAAATTGGTAAGCATCTACAGACGAATGAAAATGAGAACACAACATATCAAAACCTATGGGATGTGGCAAAGGCGGTGCTGAGAGGGAAATTTATAGCTCTAAATGCATACATCAAAAAGCAAGAAAGAGCTAAAACCAAAGAACTAACTAAACAACTGAAGAGCCTAGAGAATGATCAGCAAACTAACCCTAAAGCAAGTAGAAGAAAAGAAGTAACAAAGATTGAAACAAAAATAAATGAGCTGGAAAACAAACAAACAAAAAAAAACAAGGGAAGAAATAAAACCAAAAGTTGGTTCTCTGAGAAGATAAACAAGATTGACAGACCCTTAGCTAGACTGACAAAATCAAAAAGAGAGAAGACCCAATAAACAGAATCAGAAATGAGAGCAGGTTAATTACTATGGCTCCTGAATAAAAAATCATGAGAGGATAGTATAAACAACTGCTGCCAACCAGCTAGACAATTTAGAGGAAATAGATGATTTCCTGGAAACACATGAACAACCTAGCCTGACCTAAGAAGAAACAGAAGACCTCAACAAACCAATCACAAGCAAAGACATCCAATCAGTCATCAAAAACCTACCTACAAATAAAAGCCCAGGAACAGATGGCTTCACAGGGGAATTTTACCAAACTTCCAAAAAGCATTGATACCGCTCCTGCTCAAACACTTGCAAAAAATTGAAGAAAAAGAAACACTACCTAACTCATTTTATGAAGTTAATATCACTCTGATACCAAAATGAGATAAAGAGACTACAAAAAAGGAAAACTATGGGCCAATCTCCCTAATGAATATAGATGTAAAAATTCTCAACAAAATACTTGCAAATCGAATCCAAATGCACACTGAAAGAATTTTACGCCATAACCAAGTGGGTTTCATTCCTGGTATGCAAGGGTGGTTCAACATAAGAAAATCATTCAATGTAATACAATACATTTAACAAATTGAAAGGGGAAAATAAAATGATCATCTCAATAGATGCTGAAAAAGCATTTGACAAAATTGAGCATCCCTTTTTGATAAAAACATTTCAAAAAGTGATAATTCAAGGAAACTTTCTCAATATGATAAAGGGTATATAAGAAAAACCCACAGCCTACACCGTATTCAACAGTAAAAGGCTGAAAGCCTTCCTCCTAAGATTGGGAATGAGACAAGGATGCCCACTGTCACTTCTGTTATTCAGCATTGTGCCAGAAGTTCTAGCCAGAGCAATTCACCAAGACAAAGAAATAAAAGATACGCATATTAGAAAGGAAGAAGTAAAACTGTCATTATTTGCAAATGACATGATCTTATATTTGGAAAATCCTGAGAAATAGATGACAAAGCTACTTGAGCTAATAAGTTCAACAGAGTGGTGGGATACAAGATTAATGCACATAAGTCAGTAATGTACGTAACTGAAGAGGCAATCAAAAAATTCCATTCACAATAGCAATTAAAAAAATCAAATACCTAGGAATAAACAACCTAGGACATAAAAGACCTCTTCACAGAAAATTATAAAACTTTACTAAAAGAAATAAAAAAGAACCTAAAAAGATGGAAAGATATTCCATGCTCATGGATAGGAAGGTTAAATGTCATTAAGATGTCACTTCTCCTCAAACTGATCCAAAGATTCAACACAATTCCAATCAAAATTCCAACAAACCTACTTTTCAGACTTGGAAAAGCTAGTTATCAAATTTATTAGGAAGGGAAAGGAGCCTTGTGCCAAAAACATCCTAAAAAAGAAGAATGAAGTGGGAGGACTTACACTTCCTGATTTGAAGCTTACTAGAAAGCCACAGTAGTCAAAACAGCAGGGTATTAGCACAAAGATAGACACATTGGTCAATGGAATCGAATTGAGAATTCAGAAGTTGGCCTCCAGATTTATTGTTGTCTGATTTTTGATAAGGCCCCCAAATCCACTGAACTGGGACAGAACAATCTCTTCAACAACTGGGGCTGAGAGAACAGGATATCCATCACCAAAAGAATGAAAGAGGACCCCTAACTCACACGCGAAAAAAAAAAAAATTAAAGTGGATCAAAGACCTCAATATAAGAGACAGCACAATAAAACTATTAGAAGATAATATAGGGAAACATCTTCAAGACCTAGTAATAGGAGGTAGCTTCTTAGACCTTAAACTCAAAGCACAAGCAACAAAAGAAAAAATAGATAAATGGAAACTCCTTAAAATCAAAAGCTTCTGTGCCTCAAAAGACTATCAAAAAGGTGAAGAGGCAGCCAACGCAATGGGAGAAAATATTTGGAAACCATATGTCTAATAAGAGATTGATATACTGCATATATAAAGAAATCCCCAAGTCTACAACAGCACCAACAGCCCAATTACAAAATTGGCAAAAGATATGAAAAGGCATTTTTCCAAGGAGGAAATACAAATGGCTAAAAAAACACATGAAAAATTGGTTGTCTTCACTAGCTATTAGGGAAGTACAAATCAAAACCACAATGAGATAGCATCTCACACCAGTAGAATGGCTGCCATTAAATAAACAGGAAACCTTAAATGATGGAGAGATGTGGAGAAATTGGAATTCTTATTCTTTGTTGATGGGAATGTGTAACGGTACAGCCACTGTGGAAGACAGTTTGGCGGTTTCTCGGAAAACTAGATATCAAATTACCCTACAATCCAACAATTCCGTTTCTTGGTATATACCCAGAAGATCTGAAAGTAGTGACAAGAACAGACATTTGTACACTGATGTTCACTTTGGTATTATTCACAGTTGCTAAGAGATGGAAACTAACAATCCAAGTGTCCTTCAACAGATGAGTGGATAAACAAAATGTGGTATGTATGTGTATGTATGTGTATGTGTATATATGTGTGTGTGTATATTTGATGGAATACTATGCAGCAGTAAGAAGGAACAAGGTCCTGAAACATATGACAACATGGATGAACTTTGAAGACATAATGCTGACTGAAATAAGTCAGACACAAAAGGAGAGACAGGGTGTTACCACTACCATGAACTCCCTTAACAATGTAAAATCAGTGTCTTATAGTGTAGAATATTGGGGACCTAGTGATAGACAGAAGCTAGTGAAGGGGGAATGATAATCTAATACATTCTAATATGTTTATGAGGCAAGCTCAATCACAAGTCCCATAAACCTGGGGAGCTTGTTAAACATATAGATGTCAATGCCCCACTCCTGGAGATTCTGATTCACTAGGTCTGAATTTGGGTTCAAGAAGTGATAGAAATAAACAAATAAAAGAAATTCACATGTTCAGCTAGGTTGGGAACCACTGCTCTCAACAACTGGGGTAGTATTATGAACTATGGAAGGACAAAGAAAGGAAAAGAGGGGGCGAAGGGAACAAATATTTATTGCTCACTAGCAGGTTCCAGGCAGTTTAAATATATGAGCCTCACAACAATCTTGTAATATAGGTATTGTTATCACACCCCTCTTTTTCAAATAAAGAAGCTAGGGTGTGGATAAATTAATTATTGAACTCATGCAGCTCATAAGCATTGTATGTTGATTAACTCTGCTTGACTGAGGTAGTGGCATTTGAAGTAGGCACAAGACGTATGTCTCAAGGCACAGAATTATGACAATGTTGTGGAAAGAGCAATAAGATATTAGGAAATATGTGTGGGAAGGAATATTGGGACAAGACTGTAAAAGCCTTAATATGTGTTGATAAGGAGTTTGGATGAGTCAACACAAATCAGCACCCCTGCATAGAACACAAAGAAAAATACATACCCACTGATGATGGGTCAATAACATAATCTTTAAGTAGAGAAGACAACATCCTGCTGACCCCTTGGTTTATTCACAAAATGTAACATGGAAAATATAAATATAATTCAGAAAACAGTTGGAAAAAAACATTAAAATAACCCACTTAAGCATTTAGGAAAAGTTTTGTTTTGTTTTAGAAAAATATTTTTTAATATTTAAATTTTTTTTAGAATATGTAGTTTTAAAAAAATCCAAATAAAAGAACTGTGGAAAACTCCTCTGGTGTCCCTTGTCACATCTCTTCAGCCCACATCTAATTTCAGCCATAGTTGTAAAAGTTCTTTGTGGGCTCAGATTCCTTTAAGGCTGACAGCATCCTACCTTAGGTAGGCATCTTTCTGCCCCCACGTGACTTCTCTGAAACCTGCTTGGTCCACAGATGCACAAGCATAGACTAGAAAAGTGGAAGAATATTCACCTCTAGGGGTAACACTCAACATACAGGGAACACTTGTCTCAACAAAATTGAGTCCCCATTGCCACAGCAACATCTCTCTTATAACTCACTCTTACAATGAAGCTTCTTTCCCAGTCTCACTTTCCCCATTCCTTCTTTCCTGCTTCCTGGGATCACCTCCCAAATAAACCCACCTATTCCCTAATCCTTCTCTCAGGTTCTGCTTTTGAAGGAACCCAATCTAAATAAAGGGACAAAGACAGAAACAAATGGAGCCATTCAAAAACATTTAGGCAGTCTAAAGTTGTATGTAATGGTGCCTAAGAGTCTCCCCCTGAGTACCTCTTTGTTGCTCAGATGTGGCCCTCTCTCTCTCTAACTGAGCCATCTCGACAGATGAACTCGCTGCCCTCCCCCCTACGTGGGACCCAACTCCCAGGGTTGTAAATCTCCCTGGCAACGCAGAGTATGACTCCCGGGGATGAATGTGGACCCGGCATTGTGGGACTGAGAGTATCTTCTTGACCAAAGGGGGAATGCAAAATGAGACGAAATAGTTTCAGTGGCTGAGAGATTCCAAATGGAGTCGAGAGGTCACTCTGGTGGACATTCTTATGCACTATATAGATAACACCTCTTAGGCTTTAATGTATTGGAATAGCTAGAAGTAAATACCTGAAACTACCAAACTCCAACCCAGCAGTCTGGACTCCTGAAGACAATTATATAATAATGTAGATTACAAGGGGTGACAGTGTGATTGTGAAGACCTTGTGGATCACACCCCCTTTACCTAGTGTATGGATGAGTGGAGGAATGGGGATAAAAACTAAAGGACAAATGGGGTGGGATGGGGGGATGATTTGGGTGTTTTTTTTCACTTTTATTTTTTATTCTTGTTGTGGTTCTTTCTGATGTAAGGAAAATGTTCAGAGATAGACTGTGGTGATGAACGGATAACTATGTTATCATACTGTGGACAGTGGATTGTATATCATGGATGATTGTATGGTGTGTGAATGTATTTCAATAAAACTGAATTTAATAAAAAAAAAAAAAAACATTTAGGCATAGTCCCTGCCTTAAGAAAACCCATTATGTGAAAATATGCAGAAAACGTATGTGAATTAGATCGTTGCTTTCATTGCCAAAAGTTTCTTCCCTTTATTAAGCGTAACATTCATCAACATATTCTTTATTTATGTACGGCATTTCAAGAACACATCTTTTGAGTAAAGCATGGTTCACTTGCATTTTAATAGTATAGAAATAATTTCTTCTACTGTATCACATGAAAATAGTTGGATGGATTTTTATTGGATTTGGAGGGTATGTTTGAGATGGTCTAATTTAAAATACATGCTGTGTATTATACTTGAAATTTACTTGAGGGGAACCTCAAAGAGATGGGTGGCCATCCTCCAGAACGCTGACACAGGTTTGGTGAGAGGCCCATGAGACTGTCCATCACAGCATAAATGTCACACATATGAAGATGCCATGGACTGATTAAATAAACTAATTTCAAAAATGATCTCCAACTGGAAAACACAAAGTCATATTTATTTATTTATATCATATTATTAACAATTCTGTAGTCTCAAGCATATTCCAGTAGTCTACAGGATGACATTTGAAGATTGACGTTGCAGATATCTATGAACAAGACCAAAGTATTATTAGCCAGTACTTTGGTATTTTAATAGTAACACTATTGCCTTTGAATAAAGTTTAATATTATTGTGGTTTGTCTAGCTTTGAAGATTTTGATGTTCACATTAGTACTTTTTGTATTCCGTATTATTTTAGATAGTATATCTTTTGAAAATATAAGTTTATAGAAATATACAATCATAGAATCTTATAATGAAAAGATCATTTATTTATTCCCCTTGTTATACTGATAGAAAATCTGATCTGAATTTTTTATTGTTGTTAAAGGCATGGGAGAAGTTGCTGTTTGGAGTTTGTTTTTTTCATGCCCTTGTACAAGAGAGAAAGAAATTTGGTCCTCTTGGTTGGAATATTCCATATGGATTTAATGAATCAGACTTACGCATCAGTATCCGACAACTACAGGTAAAATGGGAAAGGAACTAACATTTATAAAATATCACTGTACCAGGCCCTATGCAAGTCTCTATGTTTAGGATAGCTTATTCAGTTCTTCTAACACCACTATTAGGTCGCCAGGTAGTAGTAACAATTGTACCTAAGGTTTATGAAGCACTCTCTCTAGATTCTTTCTGCTGCAAGAAATGGAAAAACTGATTCAAACTGGATTAAAACCATAATGAATCTTATTATCTCATATTTAAAAAAAAAAAAGGTGCAGAGGAAAGACAGTCTCTGGGATTGGTTGATTTAGCAATACAGCAGTGTTGTCATCAAGGGCCCTGGTTCTTTCTTTTTGTAATGCCATCCTCAGTGTTGGCTTTATATTTGTTCTCACTACCCTCTACACTTCTCTTCCACTAAGTCAATTCCACAATTTAGCTCAATCCGTCAATAGAGACAGGCCATCTAATTTAAGCAAAACAGGAATTTATCGAAAGAATATTGGGTAATTCTCAGCATCATCAAGATGGCTGGAGAGCCAAGCTCAGAGACAAGGCATCCACTGTCGAATCCAGAATATGTCATGTCTGGTAAAAGAATAGAGCACCACTACCCTTGTTGATTTTTAGGCTTGCATTGCTGCCATACAGACTTGGCTTGACCACAGCCCTCTGATGTCACAACCATACCCAAACATATTCTTTGCTGTTTACCGCTTCTTTGCACCCTGATTCTCAGTTCAAAGTCTAGAATGAATGCATCTGAGTAGCAAAGCCCAGGTCATGGGCCTAGGCTTTAGTTGAAAGGGGTTAGTTTTCCCAGCTTCTGTTGACTCAAAAAGGAAACATTTAGGTCATCAACTGTACCCCCATACCTCATAAAAAGAATAAATATCCACTATAAATTCCTACTAACTCAAGAATTGAATTAGGCAACACTGTAAGGTTGGTATTATCCCTATTTTTGAGAAAACCAAAGCTCTAAAGTGAACTTGCCCATTGGTCTAGAATTTAAACTCAGGTCTGTCCAACTCCAATACTTTTGCTTCTGTCATATTTTACCAAATTTATCAATCCAGCTGGACAACCACAGTACATTAATTTTTTCTTCTGTGATGAAGGGCCTTTATGACATGGGGGCTCATAAAGAGAAAAGCAAAGTGTTGATTAAGCCAAATTAGGTGCTATTAGATTTCAATCAAGTTGGTGTTTGCAAGGCTATAAACATTTAATTGAGCTTATACCAAGCTTTAAAATCATAAATTGTAAATGATGACTATTTTAGAAACTGATATTTTATCTACTCTTCTTTTTAAAAGGCATGGCAGAAACTCTAACTAGAACAGTCTGTCAATTTGAAAGTCCTTGGAACAATTATTGAAATTGGTGCATGTGGAATTGTAATTTGGTGATGAAGCTATATTGATTGTAAACATTGGTCAATAGTTTGCTAAAACTATTCTCAGTCAACTGAGGATTATCCATCTTCTTGCCAGGCCCTAACCTGCAAGCTCCTGTCTTATTAACCTTCATAACCCCAACACTAGAGCCTATAGACATGGGTTGCATCCATCCTTCGTATCTTCAGGATCTGGGAACTTGACAGGATGGTTCTTCTTTAAACTACCTTCACCTGGTCATATCATCAGGGCACCTCTCTCTAAAGGGGCAAATCAGCAAACTAATGGCTAGATAGATAGCCAGGGAATGAGTTCTCAGTCTCCACTTCTTGTATACACCATTAATGTAACAAGAAATTCTCTTCTGGTATATTCCTTCTGTTTTGGGGAGGGAGAGGACCAAATTTAAACATACCTTTTTCTCCCCCAGAAAGAGAAGAGGGAGAAACTTTCCTCTTTTCATGAATAATGCATTCTCCCAAATGATATCTTTCCCTCTCTCTCAGTCCTCCTTTTATATCTCCTGACTCTTCTCTTGCCCCTGGAAGTCTCAAACAAAGAATTAGGCTTTCTTTTAACTTGGCCCTGGGGGATTTAGAAACATTTTTCTCAACCGTGCACCATGTCTGCTGCAATCCCTGCACTATTAAGTAAACTTTTCAGGGGTAGGAAAAACTCATCCAGCAATTTATACTGTCCCAATATATAAACTAACAAAAACTGTATATGAAGGAAGTACCTGAATCTGCTGAATCCAGTAGACTTGATTCTTGATGATAAATGTATAAACTATATAGCTTTTATCATGTGACTGTGTGATTGTGAAAACTTTGTGAATGACACTCCCTTTACCCAGTGTATAGGCACATGAGTAATAAAATAATGATAAACAGTATATTAATAATAGGAGGTAAGGGTATGGGATGGTTTGGGAGTTCTTTTTTATTTTTATTTTTTCTTTATTTTGGAATAATGAAAATGTTCTAAAATCGATTGTGGCGATGAATGCACAACTATATGATATGGTGAGTCATTGATTGTATACTTTGGATAGATTGCATTGTGTGTGAATATACCTCAATAAAATTGCATTTTAAAAAAAACTGTATATGAAGAAAAATACAGGATTAGTAACTAGAAGACATAACTCAGGCTTTGATATTGCTAAATAATTCTCTATGTAAAAAATTACTCCACATTTCCTAGCCTTGAGTCTCTACTCTACAGGGTTATTGACAGATGAATAAGACAATGTAAAAGCTATATAAATAGTAGTGTCACTACTGTTACTATAATAATAAGGCAACTAGAAAAGATATGTATTGTCTATTTTTGAAACTGTCATATTGGGTGTGTCAGCCTCTGGCACTATAGTTTGAAATTGCTTTGTTTTTATTTCATTGTGAAAGGTGCCCTAAACCGGGTCTTGTCAGTCTTGGCACCACTGACATTTTAGGTAGGACAGTTCTTTGTTGTTGGGGACTGACTTCTGCAGTGTAGAATGTTTAGCAGAAGTCCAGGCCTCTACCCACTAGATGTCAGTACCACCCCCCTCCTCAGTTGTGACAACCAAAACTGTCTCCAGGTATTGCCAGATGTCTCCCAGGGGACAAAAATGCCCCAAGTTGAGAACCACTGCCTGAAGGATTATCCAAGCTCATAGGAAAAAGACTTGGTAATTTTCATGTCATCATTTTTTAATAATTTTTTATTACAGAAGCAATAAGTGTTTATTTCAGGAAAAAATCAGGAAATGTAGATAAGCAAAGTAATTAAACATAAAACACCAGCAATCCCAGCCACCCAAGACAATGTGTGATGAGAATCCTTTTTGATCCCTCTTCTATGCCTATGTATATTTTTTTTCATACATATCCTATGGATATTTAATCATCTTACAGTGATAATGAAGTGAAAAACTATTTTGTTTAAGGTTTTCTCATTTCATTTTTCCTTTCTTTCAGTTATTTATAAATGAATATGATACAATCCCATTTGAGGCTATCTCTTACCTGACTGGGGAGTGTAACTATGGAGGAAGAGTGACAGATGACTGGGACCGACGTCTCCTGTTAACTATGCTGGCTGACTTTTATAATCCACAAATAGTTGAAAATCCTCATTATAGGTTTTCTCCCAGTGGAAACTATTTTGCACCTCCAAAAAGCACCTATGATGACTACATTGAATTCATTAAGGTAATTGAAGTCACTGGAAATAGGGCTAGATGTAAGTACGATTTTTTTTCTAAATGCAAATAGTGAACATTTCCCATGTACTGTATAGGTTTAGACAAGTATTACAGGTTCAATAAATTTTAAATAGCTTTTGTTTCTAGTAATTACTGAATGTTGGAAAAGTTTTATTACTCTTTTATTTGATGTTTAACTGATTTTTAATAATTTTTGGTCTGCACATGTCTGCCTTTATGAATTAATATCTCTTATGAAGATATGTTGCTTGCTTAATCTATTTCCTGGTAGAAACTTCCATTTACTCAACATCCTGAAATATTTGGATTACATGAAAATGTTGATATCTCCAAAGACCTTCAACAAACTAAAATCCTCTTTGAGTCCTTGCTCCTCACCCAGGGAGCCGCCAAACAGACAGGATCCTTGGGAAGTACTGACCAAATTCTATTAGAAATTACCAAAGATATTCTCAACAAGGTAATTATTAGCTAAGATGTACTGCTTACAGTATAATATGAATCAAAATGGTACTGAAATGACAATCTGATAACTCCATTTGCCAGCATTATGACCTTGAGCAAGATACTTTGTCTCTCTGTACATTAGTTTCCAAATCTGCAACATGGTGGTAATGGTGCAAACTATATAAGGTTCTTGTGAACAGGCTGTTGAACATATGATTTATTATCATTTCCAAACAAAAGGTAGTGGACCTTTTTTATAAAAAAAGGAAATGGTCTGAACTTGCTGGTTCAGAGACAGTGGTTTTTAATCTGTGACTTGGGAAGTGAGGAGACACAGGGAGATAAGATCAGCACTGTTAACTGGTACAGCTTTTTTTTTTTTTTTTTTTTTTCCATAATACAGCCCAGTGCACTTAGCCCTGTTCAGTAAAATGGAATGGTACACTCTATTCTCACTTTTTTTTCTATAAGCCTTAAGTTCAGTAAAGAAATACTAAGGGAACTTTAAAAAGATTATGGTCCTAAGCATAGATCTTCACTTACCTTCACCTCCAAGGTAAGAACTGTAATTATTCCTATATTTCATAAATGAGAAACTGAACCTCCAAAAGATTGAACAAAGGTCCCACCTCATGTGTGACAGAGCAGAACCTGACCATTTGCCTTCAGAGCCCATGGACTGGACCACTGCTCTACTCTCACAGTTAGTGTCTTTGCCTTACACAACTCACTGAAAGCTTGGCTGTGGCCACTGGAGAATAACTGAATAAGGAAGCAGCACTGCCTGAGACCCCGGGTTGAATACACACCAGCCTGCTTTGGCCCCTACCCTGGTGCTACTGGTTCTGCCATTTGCCTCTTCTCACTCCTGGCCCCTTGCTGCTTCTGTGGTTTATTTCTGTGGGGAGAGGTTCTTGCCCATGTACAATGATGGCTCTTACAAAATCCCTAAAAGGAAGTTACTTGGCAGAGACATTTGGAACTTATTTGGGGGCTGGGGATGTGCTATGCTAAAGGGCCTGCCAGTGACACCACTTAGTATATCTTAAAAGACTTCTTTGTACAACCCAGGGATCCACCCGGGGACAGTCGAGCTCTCTTAATTTGGGACTTTACTGATCGGGAAACTTCTTTACTCCTTTGAGAAAGTGAATCCCAATGTCTTGGGGCTTGGTTATCAGTCCCATAGTTCCTTTCAAATACTTGATGGCCTTCTCTCTTCTTATGCCCTGGAACCCCATTATATTTACACAAATTAATTATTTGATAGTGGGGTAAGCTAAGCTGTTTGGAGCCAGTTGATAATTGATTGGAAATGAATATATTTATGAATTAGTAAGTGAGTTTTATCAATGGAAAATAAGGTTTGATTTTTCAAAATAAATTACAAAACTTTTCAGGAATGTAAGTCTTTTGCAAAGTATTGTATGTTGTAGTAGTTGAGTTTATGAACCTTGGTGTCAGATACCTGTGGATTCAAACTGACCACTTTTGGGCTGTGTGCCCTTAGGCCAATTACTTACCTTCTCTGTACTTCCATTTTCACAGCTATGAAATGGAGATAATGTTGCCTCAGAATGTTATGGTAAGGATTAAATGAAACAAAGTATGGAAGCAGTTAACACAGTGCCTAGCACATAGACTCTATAATGTTAGCTATTATATTGATATTCAGATGAATGAAACAAATGATCAATTCTGATGGTAATTTGTGATATTCAAAATCTATTCTCTTAGCTTCCAAATGATTTTGACAAGGAAGCAGCACTTTTGAAGTATCCTGTGGAATATGAAGAGAGCATGAATACTGTGTTAGTACAAGAAATGGAAAGATTTAACAAGTAAGGATCTGTATCACCAGTGATTCAGAAGGCACCAACCAAAGTTGATAAAAGACACTTTGGTATTGAATTAAAATTTTAAGAAAAGATGATCAAAATCTACCATTTTTCCTTTTTTTCCCTTTCTTTTTCTTTCTTTCTTTCTTTTTTTTTTTTTAGTTCCATAACCTTCTACCTCAGAAGAGAGGGTATCTTTTATAAAGTAAAAGAGATGATGAAAAACACATCTGCTTTTTTACTGGTTAAAATATTCAGTAATCACAATTTCTCACCCACTCATTATTATTCTCCTTAAGAACGAAAGATGGAATGAATGTTAAGTTTTGCCCATGTGTAGTCACACTGTTTACCATTTTTCTGCCACCTGACACAATATACTTCCTTTTTCTTCCTGAGTCCAGTCTAGGTTGACCAGGCACCACATGATGGCAAATAAATTAGTTGCTTTGGATTATTTCATTGAATTTTCTGCAGCTCAATACTGGCTTAAGGAATGGAGAATTGTTTTGGTTATAGATTTTCTAAAGTGTTTTCAGTTTGATTTGACTTTCTAGACATGTTGACATTTTAAAATAAAGTATATTAGAACACTATGTTGCCTTAATTCATTCAATATTTCTTATGCAAAGACCATACATATTTATATATAATAATTTAACTATCTCTGAGTGCTAAGGCTTCTAGCCTAAAACCCTTACATTAGGTATATTTATAGTATTTTTAGCAGTTTAGACCTAAGTGGGAAATATAAGTATATAAGTGAATGTACAGTTTATGTTTTTAATGTAGTATTTCTCAAATTTCAGACATTATTCTTTTTTTCCATATTTACATGTCACTGTGATATTAGTTACTATTTTTCATTAAAAGATTCTGTGTTTAAATAGCCTAGTCCTAAGCAAATAATGCCCAGAAAGCAACATGTTTGATGTGCTAGTTACTATTTAAAATATGTAACAACTAAAATGAAAAATGTTTGTCCAAGAATCACCTAAAATTACTTCACATACCACGAAGTGGGTGGTAACCACACTTGGGAAACACTCCCATAAAGCTGTGAACAAAATTCTTGCGATATCTTCTTCTGGAAAGACTACATACTGGTATTGCTTTCATATATATGTTTATGGCATAATTTCTTTCATTCCAGCTTAATTAGAACTATACGTAACACATTACAAGACCTCGAAAAAGCTATTAAGGGCATAGTCGTGATGGATTCTACGCTGGAGGCCCTCTCTGGCAGCTTACTTATGGGAAAGGTTCCAGAAACATGGGCCAGACGATCATACCCAAGTCTTAAACCTCTAGGAAGTTATATCACAGATTTTCTAGCCCGGTTGGAATTTTTACAGGTACAAGATTTTATATATATAATTTTTTTGGTTGACTGGGAAGTAATCAGAAATTGGTTATAGTCACTTGAAAGTCTCTGAGTTTAATGGAATGTGAGTAATGGATTCATGGTAATTCTAGCCAAATTTTTAATATACTGGTAATTATACAAATTTCAAAGTACTGAGTAGAAAATTTTAAGTCTACTGTACCTGGATCTAAGTAACATGTAACATTTTATTCCTGAAGATTGTAGGTTTGTGGTTCTCTGAGACCAAAATTTAACATTGTCTTGTGATTTCAGTACTGACTTGGTAAGTCAAAAAGAGTCCAAGGCTTCGATTTACCAATAATTGGCCATTGTCTTAAAATTCAGTGCCTCACAATGGTCTCCTATCTCATGGAACCAGGGAAAAGATGAGTGCCTTGAAATCCACCACCCTTACGAACTCTCCTATGTGTCCCCAGTCTGTGGTTTATGTATATGTGAGGGGTGGAGAGAGACACCCAAAAATACCGCTTAGGGAAATTCACATACTTTCTGTCAGTATTCAGTTGCATTTTCATTATTCAAGCACTTTGTATGTTTCAATTTAGAAGCTACCATGAAAGAGTCAGTGTTTGTGAAGATGTGGAGAGGCAGGCTCTCTCATTTATCGTTTTTCAGTTTTTGCCGGTCTGCTAGATCAACCATATCTTGTTTTAGTGTGATTTATTTTGATTATTGGTGAGACTGCTTCATTTTGTATGTCTACTTACCATTTCTATTTTCTTCTGTGAATTGGTTATTCATATCCTAGGCCCATTTTTCTTTTGGACTATTTTTTTTTTATATAAAATGATTTATAGGGGCTTTCTACGTAGATTAAAATTTAACAAAAGAAACAGTATGGAGGTGTTAAATGTTTAGTCTCTAGAAGAGCTGCCACTTACTATCCTCAGTTTCCTCATCCACAAAATGGGCACTTCATAGGGTTGCTATAATGATTACATGTAAGAATTCATTCATAGCACTTAGCACAGTCCCTGGTACGTGATAAACATTTGATAAATGTAGATTATTCTTTTCATACAATCAGAAATTGTTGGATTTTATCAAATCCCTTTTCAGCATCTATTGCTGATGATGTGACCTTTTCTCTCTTCTTTAGTGTAGTATTGTTTTGAATTTTATCACTAGATTTCCAAGTGTTAAACCATTCTTGTGTTCCTAGAAAAATCCCTCTTAGTTGGTAGTTTCTTAGTCTTTTAATGTTTTAATGGATTCCATTTGGACATTTTTAGGGCTTTTGCTATGCATTACCTAATCACTCTGCAGAAAAATTATTTAATTTGTATTCCCTTCAATAGTGAATATGAGTGCCTAATTCTGTCATTATTGTTCTTTTGTTTTTTCTTTGCCAATTTGATAAGTGAGAATGTAATAATCCAGTGAACTCTCTTAGCCATGTCTGCAGCATGTCTTTGGCTGCTTCCTGCTTCTTTCTGTCCTTTATCAAAAGCATCTGGCATACTGTTTATTCCATCCTCCCCTTGCCACAATCTTAATTTTTATTTTTTATACCCCAGTTTGTTTCCAAAACTTTTCTAAAACTTTTACTGGAATTGCTCTTTTCCTGTATATTGTTTTGTTCCTGAAGAGCTTTTGAAGAGTCTTTAGCTTGGTCCCTCTGGAGGTGTCCTGGCACAATGTCAGCTAGCGTGGTCTCCAGGACAAATTCCCTTTGTTGTTAATATGAAGTTCACATCTAATTCTATACATCCTGAAATTTTAATTGCCCCCTTGGAATCATGCCAACTGAATTAATAAGAAGTGTCTCACACATTATCAGGTAGCTTCTCTCACCTCTTCATCACAACCCCTTGAATCAGTCTCCCCTCTTGTCCTCTTACTTTTATAGAAGCTGTACTGTTTTTCTCATCATGTTTCCTCCCCTCACAATTTCTTAGCTCCTAATGGTTCTTAGAGTTAACAAATTAAGCACGAATCATCTGAGTTTTCTTTTTCTTAGTTTTTTCTTACCTTTCATCCTATATATTCTCTCTTTCTCCTTCCTGTGCCATTTTTTTAAAAAGCTTTATACACACTGGCTGTAATCCCAGGTCAAATCCTGGATCTGACAAATGCTATCTCTGTGACGAGGAAGTCACTAATCTTTCTGCACCCCAGTTCTCTTTCTGTGAAATGGGAGGAACAAGATCTAACTCACTGAGTTATTGTGTGAACGTACTGAGCACTTGGTAAATGCTAGCTAATTCAGAGAATCTACATAGCTGATCATACATACTCATGACATTCTTGGTTAAATGAAGCCCTGGAGTGAGGGAGAGAGCTTTTTCCCATTTGCTCGCCTTCTGAGTTCTTACAGCTCTTTCTCATGTGTGGCAGTGGTTCTTTCTGGCTCATATTCTTGTCCAGCTCCATCTCTTTCTCTAAGTCTGGATTCATCAGTGTAGACTGTTGTAACATCTCCAGCAGCCATCCATTCTCTTCTTCCAGGGACCAAAGCTAGCTTCTTCCCATGGTGTACTGCTCAGTCAGAGACAAAGTTCATTTCATTGTATTCATCTGTTCAACAAATATAAATCGAGATCCCACCTCATCCAAGGCACCTTGTTGTGCTGTGAGAGACAATGATGACAGCATGAATCATATGTTCAAAACTGGCTCTAGTCTACAGGGAGATAAGCTATGCATGTAAAAATAAATAAAAAATAAATGAATATAGTGTTGAAAGGGACATGGTATAAAAGTAAAATGTTCTGGGATTTCAAAGAGGGTAGAGAGTTCTTTGGGCTCAGGAAAGAAGGGTTGATTCATGGATGAAGTAGCATTTGAGTTGTGTCTAAAAGGATGAATGATTTTGTACACTGCAAAGAAAGGAGAAAGACTTAGAAAGAGACATGTGGGATCACAGGCACCATATCATTTAGGATTAATTTCAGTGTAAATAACAAAAAGTTTGATATAAGCAAAAAGGAAGTTTGTTCCTTCATGTAACTGAAAAATCCAGGAGTTAAAGTGGCTTAGTAAGGATTCATCCTGGGGTGCAAACATGGTTACCTGGTCCTGGCTTCTTGTATTTCATCTTTTGGCTCCATACCTTTTGGGTTAACTCCTTTCTCAATTAGGTGGTCATCTGATGCTAGCAAGATAGTAGCATCAACTTTGGCTTCACATCCACGCAACGTGAAAGAGTTGAAATTGAGTCTTTTCCCCAAAAGACGCAACAAAAGTCTCTGTATCTCTTTGACTTTGATTGGTTTGCATGTCCTTTCCTGAATCCATTAGTATGAATGGAAGGATGATTGGCCAAGCATAAATCACACATCCACCCCAGAAAGCTGGGTGGAAATCCACCACATAAGTGCTTTGACCGAAGGTATGGGAGGATTCATCCTTCAGAGGGAAATCTGGGTTACTTGAAGAAGGGCAGAAAAAACAACAGATGTCTACCCAATACAGAGAAGAGACCAGAAATAGTCCAGTATGATTAGAATGTAGGATATACAAAGGGGAGTAAAAAGGGATACATGCTATAACATGGATGAACCTAGAAAACATCATGCTAAGTGAAACAAGCCAGTCCCCAAAGGCCACGTATTACATGATTTCATTTATATGAAATATCTAGAATAAGCAAATTCATAGTCAGAACATAGATTAAAGGTTCCCAGGGACCTGCAGGAAGGGGGAATGGCTAGAACAGTTTCTGTTTGGGGGTGATAGAAAAGTTTTGTTGATGGATGGTGATGATGGTAGCATAACATTCTAAATGTAATTAAGTTCATTGAATTGTGCCTTTAAAAATAGTTAAAATCATAGATTTTATGCTGTGTGTGTGTGTGTGTGTGTGTGTGTGTGTGTATGTATGCTACCTCAATAAAAAAATTTTTAAGGGTGGAAGGAGGATAGAGTTGGAAGTATGATTTGGGGCCAGCTTGTAAAGTGTCTTGAATGGGTGACAAAGGGATTTAAACTTTAATTTGGTGTGTAGTAGTAGGTCTCTGAAGAATTGTGGAAGATGCTAAATCTGATTGAAACCATGTATGGTGAGGTATACTCTAGCAGCATTGTGCTAAATTAATTGAGCAAAAAGTGGTGGTGGGAGGGGGACGGAAAAAGCAAGGAGACAGGACACAATGATACAGAAAGAAGACCATGAGTGGGGGCAGTGGGCATGCAAAGCGTTAAGGAACTAGAATCAACATATGAGGGCTATAGTTAGACAATGTGTAAGTTATATAAAGGTTACTTTTGAGTAGTATATGTAATGTGCTAAATCCCCAAATAATTTACATTTGGCTTTTTGTGGAAGATTTAAGTATTTCAAACCATGTTTTATTCAGGTTAATGTTCAAATTAGTTTGGATTTCCAAGAAGAGTAACTAGAAGGGAAAAGGGGTAAAAGAAAGGTAGGCTGTGTGTTTGGTAGCAAGGAAGAGGGTCCTATGATGGAAACTGTGGTAATGTGTGTATTGATTGGGCAACACAAACAGAAACCAGAATCAGGAATTGACTGTCATATGACACTTGTACAAGTTTAAAATTGAGCATAATATGTATGGTTTTCCCTTATAGGACTGGTATGATTCAGGGAAACCTTGTGTGTTTTGGCTCTCTGGTTTCTTTTTCACCCAAGCCTTTTTAACTGGAGCTATGCAGAATTTTGCCAGAAAATATACCATCCCTATCGATTTACTAGGATGTGAATTTGAGGTACGGTAACTCCTTGAACTTCACAGTGTATCATTATATCAAAGTCATGGTATTGAAGATGGAAGATACTCAGAATTTATATTTTATAGTACACTGAAAACAATCTGACTTCTTTCCATTCTTTGTCTTCCATGAAAAAAGTATATAATGTTCGCCTTGCTATATCCCTATGATAGAATTTTTATGTATCTCAATATTCAATTAAATAATATAATGCTGTTATGTTTTAGGAAAAATTAATGATACAGTAAAACCTGATAAAATGCTTCAAAAAAAAGAATGTATTATACATTTATATGAATGGCTGAAAAAAATTATAGATTAACAAGTATTATATAGTAAAGATTCTGAATATTTAGGCAATCCTAAATATATCAGACTAAGTTGTCTGGAGGTAACTATCAAATCAGGCAGGATTATGAAGTCTGAAGGAGTAAGCATTATAAATTAATAAACATTAACACGGTAGTAACTAGTGAATGTTCTTGGTACAGTTTGTTTTTAAATAACTTTTCATACTTAAAAATTGTTTATTCTAAACTTTAGAAGAATTGCATTTGCTTTTGTACCAATTCAAGGAAAGTGATTTCAGACATCTTTGCAAAAATTCAAGCAACGTGTGTTCTGTTCATATTGAAAGTGCCCTTTCCTTCGTATTTCTTCAAAGAAACAAATCTAGGGTGAATGAACCCAATTAGATACTACAAGAACCTGCCATACTTTGGTTATTAACTTTATTCCATTTAAAACCTTAATAGGACCTCCAAAATAAGGAGCTCCTTAGGTAAGTCACTTTCCTAACCCTTGTCTAAAAAAAAATGGGACTGACAATACCTATCGCATAGGCTGGCTGTGAGAATTAAACGGGACAGTTCAGGCGAAAGCACCTAGAGCAGTGCCTGGTACATAGGAAGAATCAGAATATACAGGAAACTTGGGTTAAGACAAGGAAAGACAATTGCATGAAAAAGCCTAAGGCAGGAAATCTAATGCTTAACTTTGTCTTTACATAATTAGTATCAAATAAATCTATATAGATATGTCTGTCTATCTAGTACCTATTTAAACCCCACATGTGTAGATGTTTCATTACATTTAGACAGCAGAGAGGAAGAGTTTGCCTCCAGAGAGATAACACTGGTGAGGGAGTGGTAGGAAAGAGGAAAGAGGAGATCATTACTAATGTGTGCCTCTACCTTCAGGTTATTCCTTCTGATACATCTGACACAGCACCAGAAGACGGCGTTTATATTCATGGACTATATCTTGATGGCGCACGCTGGGACAGAACAAGGTCAGTAGTTTCAACTGCAGAGACCACCTCAGTTGAAGCTGAACCATGGGCAAAATAAGCTGTCTGCTAATTTGTTTTCTTTTAGCCAAGAGGCCTCTTCTAGGGAATAATGCAAGTTAGAAATGATGTCAGAATTTTTACCATAAGTCATTATTTAGTCTGGGAAATTAATGAGTGATTATTTTACATCTGGAACAATTTTTAGTTTAATATTTCAGTGGTCTTATTAATAGACCTGCTTCTTCCATGTTACAACAGTTTCCTTCTGTTTTTTAATGTTTAGAGCCATCTCATTTTTAAATAATTTACAGTTACTATAAAGAAAAGTTCCCATTATTGTTGGTGAATGGAAAATTTTTTCTTGTATTTTGGCAAGATAATAAATAAACATTTATAAAACTTAAATAAATAACTATTGCATTTCCAGCTTAGGCAACTAGACAACTGCTATTTTGTTTAGATAGATAGATGGATGGATATGGATATATAATATCTATTTTCTTTTTCATCACTTTATTGACATTTCTCTTAATTTACTTTTCCTTGTACATGGATTCATTTTTTTCTTCCATTCCTTCCCTCCCTCCCTCCCTCCTTGCCTCATCCCTCTTTCCCTCTTTCCTTTCCTCCCTCTCCCACTTCCATCTTTCTTTCCTCCCAACCAATCAACGAACAATCAAACAAACCAAAAATGTGGCACAGTGTAAAGAAACAAGATTTCTAAGACAGGCAGATCTGTGTTTGATTACCGACTCTGGCACTTAAGAGCTGTGTAACTGTGAGAAAAGTACTCAATTTCCCTGAGCCACAAATCTTCATCTGTAAAATATGAGTAGCAAGGGGGGTAGGATCATTACGAGAGTCAAGTGTGATAGCATAGCATCTGCTTTGTACACAGTACTTTAAAAATGGCAGACATTGATATTTGTTGACTGCGCACTCTGCCTTCCCATGATTTTCCTTTGTCCTCTCAATTCTTCATTGCCTCTTAATTTTTTTTTTACATTTGTTTTCCTTATCTATGGTCCTCACTCATATTAAAAAGCATTATCTAAATATCAGTCTGTTTTAAGATGCAAATTTCATAAGTTATTTCTAATTACTTCTGTCAATTTCCCTTCACAGTGGATTGCTTGCTGAACAATATCCTAAACTTCTATTTGACCTGATGCCCATCATATGGATAAAACCAAGTAAAGATACTTTTTTTAAATGCATTTTTAATTATGAACTTTAACATATATGCATAACAGTGTTAACTTGCAAAGTACAATTTAACAAGTAGTTAGAGAACAAATGTCAAAGAATATCATGGGTCACAGTTCCACAACTTCAGCTATTTCCATTATTGTAAAATATAACATACATACAGAAAGGTGTTAACTTTCAATGTCCAGCTCAACAAGCAGTTATACAGGTAATTTCAAAAATTGTTATGGTTACAGTTCCAAAGTTTCAGTTCTTTCCTTGTTATGCAATATAGGGTATATACAGAAAGGTGAAGACTTTCAAAGCACAATTCAACAAGTAGCTATAGAGCAAATTTCAAAGGATGTTATAGGGTACAGTTCCACCATATCATTTACTTCCTTCTGGGTATTCCAATACCCCAACATCTAAAAATGTATATATGTTTATGTAAAGTATCAGTATTCATAGACCTTTGTTAAATCTCATCTTGTTTATTACTACCCCTTTCCTATCACTTAATATCTTTCTCCATTTTCAGGGGTCTCTAGGCAGTGAGCACCCTAACCTATTTGTACTGAAAGGGGGAGTTGACAGTTTGGGGAAGGGAGTTGCATCTGATTGTTGTTCTTAAAGAGGCTGTTGCCTCTGGGTTTTAGGACTTGTCTGGCATAGGAACACTCTGGTGTATTTAAGTATCTGAGAGAAAAAACTTAGTGAATGCTCTTTTATAGAATTTCAGATAGGGACCTAGGTATTTGGGGACTACTTTTGGTAAGGGCATGGCATACTGTGGCCATTTGGGGTGTCTAGCTGGAGCTTGCATACGAGAAACCTCCAGATAGCTTCTCAACTCTATTTGGGATCTCTCAGCATGTTACCTTTCTTTTTTTTCCCCCTTTTGGTCAAGTAGGTATTTTCAATCCCTCATTGCCAGGGCTAGGCTCATTCCTGGGAATCATGTCCCACATCACCAGGGAGATTCATTCCCCTGGGAGTCATGTTCCTTGCCGGGGGAGGGGGGGGTGGAGGGGGAGGACATTAATGAATTTATTTGCCGTGTTAGTCTTAGAGAAAGAAAGGTCACATCTGAGCAACAAAGAAGCTCCATGGAGGTGCCTCTTAGGCATAATTATAGGAGGGCTCAGCATCCCATTTATAACCCTAATTTCACAAGAGCAAGCCTCAATTTGAGGACTTGATTCATTAAGTAGCAGGTTCCTAATTTCACTTAATATATATTCTATCCCAAGATAAACGGTCAATTCTTACATTATCTTCACTTAGTTGAAAAATTATCGTCACTCTCAACTTTAAACAATCATCATAACATAATACATCCCAGAGCTCTTAGCAGCTGCTAATTATTCAGCCCTAGTATTAGTGTAGTGTCAGTAAGATATTCCTATTAAATATAGTCTATAATATGTAATAAGTAGTTTTTCCATATACCACTCTGTGGTTAACCCTCTGCACCAGTGTCATACCTTGTAAGTATATCATGTTAACACTTATTTAGGTGTGTGGTGCTACTCTGTGGGTTATAAGCTTTTAAACAACCATTTACAAACATGTTCACCTTCAATGCACCACTGATACTTATAATCCCATTAACAAACCATAGTCACCCCTGACCATTCCCATACCATTAAGTTCATCCTCATTATCATATCTGTACATACCAGATTATCATTCCCCCTTCACTAATTTTTTTCTATCTCTAGGTCCCCTATAGTCTGCATTATAAGACACTTATTTTACATTTTTCATGGAGTTCACATTAGTGGTAATATCTCTCCTTTTGTGTCTGGTTTAGTTCACTCAATATTGTTTCTTCATGATTCACCCATGTTGTCATATGTTTCATGACTGTGTTTCTTCTTACTGCTGCATAGTATTCCATTGTTCTAGTTTGCTAATGCTGCTGGAATGCAAAACACCAGAGATGGATTGGCTTTTATTAAAGGGGGTTTATTTGGCTACACAGTTACAGTCTTAAGGCCATAAAGTATCCAAGGTAACACATCAGCAATCGGGTACCTTCAGTGGAGGATGGTCAACGGCGTCCGGAAAATCTCTGTTACCTGGGAAGGCACGTGGCTGGCGTCTGCTCCAAAGTTCTGGTTTCAAAATCGCTTTCTCCCAGGATGTTCCTCAAAAATGTCACTTTTAGTTGCACTTGAGGTATTTGTTGTCTCTTAGCTTCTCCGGAGCAAGTCTGCTTTCAACAGCTGTCTTCAAACTGTCTCTCATCTGCAGCTCCTGTGCTTTCTTCAAACTGTCCCTCTTGGCTGTAGCTCCTCTTCAAAACATCACTCACAGCTGCACTGAGTTCCCTCTGTCCATTGGCTCATTTATATGGCTCCAGTGACTCAACTTAGACCCACCCCGAATGGGCGGAACAACACCTCCTTGGAAATTATCCAATCAGAGTCATTACCCACAGCTCGGTGGGGCGCATTCCAAAGAAACACTCAAAGAATTACAATCTAATCAACACTGATAACGTCTGCCCACACAAGATTACATCAAAGATAACGGCTTTTAGGGGACACAATATATTCAAACTGGCACATCCATCGTATGTATGTACCACATTTTTTTTATCCACTCATCTGTTGAAGGACATTTGGGTTGTTTCCATCTCTTAGCAATTGTTAACAATGCCGCCACGAACATTGGTGTGCAAATATCTGTTCAGATTACTGCTTTCAGATCTTCTGGGTATATACCAAGAAGTGAAATTGCTGGATCATAGGGTAACTCAATATCTAGTTTTCTGAGGAACCTCCAAACTGTCTTCCAGCGTAGCTGTACCATTATACATTCCCACCAGCAATGAATAAGAATTCCAATTTCTCCACATCCTCTCCAGCATTTGTAGTTTCCTGTTTGTTTAATAGCAGCCATTCTTATTGGTGAGAAATGATATTTCATTGTGGTCTTGATTTGCATTTCCCTAATAGCTAGTGGAGATGAACATTTTTTCTGTGTTTTCTAGCCATTTGTATTTCCTCCTTGGAGAAATGTCTTTTTATATCTTTTGACCGTTTTATAATTGGGCTTTTTGTACCATTGTTGTTGAGTTGTAGGATTTCTTTATATATGCAAGATACCAGTCTCTTATCAGATATATGTTTTCCAAATATTTTCTCCCATTGCATTGGCTGCCTCTGCACCTTTCTGACAAATTCCTTTGAGGTACAGAAGCTTTTGATTTTGAGGAGTTCCCATTTATCTATATATTTTTTCTGTTATTGCTTGTGCTCTGGGTGTAAGTTCTAAGAAGCTACCTCCCATTACTAGGTCTTGAAGAGGTTTCCCTACATTATCTTCTAGGAGTTCTATGGTACTGTCTCTTATATTGAGATCTTTGATCCATTCTGAGTTAATTTTGTATTAGGGTGTGAGGTAGGGGTCCTCTTTCATTCTTTTGGATATCCAGTTTTCCCAGTTCCATTTGTTGAAGAGACTGTTCTGTCCCAGTTCAGTGGATTTGGGGACCTTATCAAAAATCAATTGACCATAGATCTGGGGGTCTGTTTCTGAATTCTCAATTCAATTCCATTGATCAATATGTCTATCTTTGTGCCAGTATCATGCTGTTTTGACTACTGTGGCTTTATAGTAGACTTCAAAGTGAGGAAGTATAAGTTCTCCCACTTTGTTTTTCTTTTTTAGAATACTTTTAGCAATTTGAGGCCCCTTTCCCTTCCAAATAGATTTGATAACTAGCTTTTTAAAGTCTGCAAAATAGGTTGTTGGAATTTTGATTGGTATTGCATTGAATCTGTAGAACAGTTTGGGTAGGATTGACACCTTAAAGACATTTAGCCTTCCTATCCATGCACATGGAATATCTTTCCATCTGTTTAGGTCCCCTTTTATTTATTTTAGTAAAGTTATGTAATTTTCTGTGTAGCGGTCTTCCACATCCTCGGTCATGTTTATTCCTAGGTACTTGATTTTTTTAGTTGCTATTGAGAATGGAATCTTTTTCTTGAGTGTCTCTTCAGTTAGGTCATTTGTAGTGTATAGGAATATTACTGACTTAGGTGCATTAATCATGTATCCCACCACTTTGTGTAATTTGTTTATTAACTCAAGTAGCTGTGTCATTGATTTTTCAGGTTTTACCAAATATAAGATCACATCATCTGCAAATAATGACAGTTTTACTTCTTCCTTTACAATGTGGATGCCTTTTATTTCTTTGTCTTGCCAGATTGCTCTGGCTAGAACATCTAGCACAATGTTCAATAATAGTGGTGACAGCAGGCACCGTTGTCTCATTCTTGATCTTAGAGGGAAGGCTTTCAGTCTCTCACTATTGAGTAGTATGCTGGCTATGAGTTTTTCATATATGCCCTTTATCATATTGAGGAAGTTTCCTTCATTTCCTACCTTTTGAAATGTTTTTATATTAAAAAAAAAGGATGCTGATTTTGTCAAATGCTTTTTCAGCATCTATTGAGATGATCATTTGATTTTTCCCTTTAGATTTGATAATGTGCTGTATTACAGATTGATTTTCTTATGTTTAACCACCCTTGCATGCCTGGGATGAGCCATACTTGGTCATGGTGTATGATATTTTTTAATTGGATTTGATTTGCAACTATTATGATGAGAATTTTTGCATCTATATTCATTAGGGAGATTGGCCTGTAGTTTTCCTTTCTTGAAGCATCTTCATCTGGTTTTGGTATTACAGTGATATTAGCTTCATAAAATGAGTTAGTGTTGCATTTTCTTCAATTTTTTGAAAGAGTCTGAGTAAGAATGGTGTCAATTCTTTTTGGAAAGTTTAGTAAAATTCCCCTGTGAAACCGTCTGGCTCTGGGCTCTTTTTGTAGTTGTAGTTGTTTTTGTTTTTACAATGATAAATTATTATTTATTTATTTTTAATTGTGATTGTTCACAAACCATATAATTATCTAAAGATCCCAAGTGTACAATCAGTTGCCCCCAGTACCATCATACAGCTGTGCATCCATCACCACAATTAATTTTTGTTCAATTTTTAGAACATTTTCATTACTCCAGACAAGAAATAAAGACAAAAAAAAGAAAACTCAAATCCTCCCATAACCCTAACCACCCCCCCTCCATTGTTGACTCATAGTATTGGTATAGTACATTTGTTACTGTTGATGAAAGAACGTTGAAATACTACTAACTGTAGTATATAGTTTGCAATAGGTATATATTTTTTCCTATATGCCCCTCTATTATTAACTTCTAGTTGTAGTGTCATACATTTGTTTGGTTCATGGAAGAGATTTCTAATATTTCTACAGTTAATCTCGGACATTGCCCACCACAAGATTCACTGTTTTATACATTCCCATCTTTTGACCTCCAACTTTCCTTCTGGTGACATACATGACTCTGAGCTTCCCCTTTCTACCACATTCACGCACCATTCAGCACTGTTAGTTATTTTCACCATGTGCTACTGTCACCTCTGTTCATTTCCAAACATTTAAGTTCAACCTAGTTGAACATTCTGCTCACACTAAGCCACTGCTCCCCATTCTTTAGCCTAGTTCTATATCTTGGTAACTTATATTTCATGTCTATAAGTTTACATATTATAATTAGTTCCTATCAGTGAGCCCCTGCAATATTTGACCTTATGTGTCTGGCTTATTTCACTCAGTATATTGCCCTCAAGGTTTCATCATCAACCCATTTTTTTTTAAGATGGTTTTGTTCACAACCCATACATTCCATCCTAAGTAAACAATCAATGGTTCCCTGTATAGTCACATATTTATGTGTTCACCACCCTCACCACTATCTATATAAGGACATCTACATTTCTACCACAAAGCAGGAGGAAGAGTCAAAGAAGGTAGAGAGGCAAAAGAAAAAGAAAAAAGAAAGAGAAAAAACAAACAAAAAACCAACATGACAGCTAGGAAGCAGCAAAAGGAAAGATAACCATAGATCAAAGTAGAATAAAGAGTCAGACACCACCACCAATGCCAAGAGTCTCACACCCCTCCCCTATGCCCCCCTCTTATTTATATTTACCTTGGTGTGTTGCCTTTGTTACATTAAACGACGCATAATACAATGATTCTATTAATTATAGTCTCTAGTTTACATTGATTGTATTTTTACCCCAATACCTCCCTATTTTTAACACCTTGCAAGGTTGACATTCATTTGTTCTCCCTCATGAAAAAACATATTTGTACATTTTATCACAGTTTTGAACAGTCTAGGTTTCACTGAGTTATACAGTCCCAGTCTTTATCTTTCCTTTTTTCCTCTGGTGTCCCACATGCTCCTAACCTTCCTCTTTCAACCATATTCATAGTTATCTTTGTTCAGTGTACTTACATTGCTGTGCTACCATCACCCAAAATTGTGTTCCAAACCACGCACTCCTGTCTTTTCCCATTAGTGTTTCCTACAGAGCAGGTATCTTGTTCAGAAACTCTCTCATTTCTGTTTGTCAAAGAATATTTTGAACTCTCCCTCACATTTGAAGGACAGTTTTGCCAGATATATGATTCTTGGTTGGCGTTTTTTCTCTTTCAGTATCTTAAATATATCACACCACTTCCTTCTTGCCTCCATGGTTTCTGCTGAGAAATCCACACATAGTCTTATTAAGCTTCCTTTGTATGTGATGGATCGCTTGTCTCTTGCTGCTTTCAGGATTCTCTCTTTGTCTTTGACGTTTGATAATCTGATTATTAAGTGTCTTGGCATGGGCCTATTCAGATCTATTCTGTTTGGAGTTTGCTGCACTCTTGGATCTGTAATTTTATGTCTTTCATAAGAGATGGGAAATTTTCATTGATTATTTCCTCTATTATTGCTTCTGCCCCTTTTCCCTTCTCTTCTCCTCCTGGGACACCAATGATACACACATTCCTGTATTTCATTTTATCCTTAAGTTCCCAGAGACTTGGCTCATATTTTTCCATTCTTTTCTCTATCTGTTCTTTTGCATGTAGGCTTTCAGGTGCCTTGTTCTCCAGTTCCTGGGTGTTTTCTTCTGCCTCTTGAGATCTGCTGTTGTATGTTTCCATTGTGTCTTTCATCTCTTGTGTTGTGCCTTTCATTTCCATAGATTCTGCCAGTTGTTTTTTCGATTTCTGTCTTATGTACGCCCAGTGTTTTCTTTATAGCCTTTATCTCTTTTGCCATATCTTCTCTAAACTTTTTGAATTGATTTAGCATTAGTTGTTTAAATTCTTGTATCTCAGTTGAAGTGTAAGTTTGTTCCTTTGGGTCATAACTTCATTTTTCTTAGTGTAGGTTGTAGTTTTCTGTTGTCTAGGCATCTGACCTCCTTGGCCACTTCAATTGGGTTTTCCCAGATGAGAACAGGCTCAGGTCCCAGAAGGAAGAAATATTCAGTATCCAGTTTCCCTGATGGTGTGTCTTAGAGGATTGACACATCCTGTGCTTTTCTGCCCAGCAGGTGGTGCCTGTCAGCCTGATACTCCAAACTGGTGTAAGGAGGTGTGGCCCATGACTGTTTTCCCCCAGGCTGAGGTCTGGTTCTGAATGGAAGGCAGATAGTAGAGCTGGGCCCCACCTCTTTCCTCTTGGGAAGATATGCCCCCTAGAGAGATGTCATTTGCATATAAATAGATTCTTTGTTTCTCTGACTCTGCTATCTCCACCCCTGTCTGGGTCACAGTGCTGTAAGTTTAAAATGGCCGAGGCTTTCTCTACTGCAGAGCACTGTGAGCTGAAAATGGTTGAGGCTTTCTCCACAGAGCTGCCCAGGTTAAGAGCGAGAGAAAGGGACAGAAAGCCCCCTTTCAGGGTCAGTCTACAGCCCCCAGATTCACCCGTCAGCCAGAGATAGCACCCGATCCTTTGGGCTCCATCTCAAGACAGATACGTCCCCTGACTCTTAAAGATCAGTCATCACTAAAAGCCTCTGTCAGCTTATTGGGGATTCATAGCTTGTATTGAGCAGTTAACATTAAAACCCCAGTTGGAGCTGGGCTGAGGTATATTCGCTTGTTCAAAGAGTGCTGCTCTCTAGCACCATGAAGCTTTGCAGTTCAGGCTGCCATGAGGGAGGGGACTTTTGGCTTGGGTCCACAATTTTTACTTACAGATTTTATGCTGTGATCTCAGGCATTTCTCCCATTTCAGATTGTTGCACAATGTATGGACAGTAGCAGTCATCTCCCAGCAGTTATTCCAGATCTTTTACTTGTTGTTCCTTGCTTTTTATTAGTTGCCCTGGGGGGACTAACTAACTTCCACTCCTCTCCATACCTCCATCTTCTCTTTCCTCTGGCCCTGAGCTTTTATTTGTAGGAAGCTTTTTGATGACTGATTGGCTCTCTTTTCTTGTGATTGGTTTGTTGAGGTCTTCTATTTCTTCTCTGGCCAGTCTAGGTTGTTCATGTGTTTCCAGGAAATTATCCATTTTCTCTAAATTTGCTAGTTTGATGGTGTACAGGAGCTCATAGTATCCTCTGATGATTTTTTTTATTTCTTCAGTAATATCTCCCCTCTCATTTATTATTTTGTTTATTTGGATCTTCTCTCTTTTTGACTTTGTCAGTTTTGCTAAGGGTTCGTCAAACTTGTTGATCTTCTCAAAGAACCAACTTTTGGCTTTATTTATTCACTCTATTGTTTTTTTGTTCTCCATATCATTTATTTCTGCTTTAATCCTTGTTATTTCTTTTCTTCTAGTTGCTTTAGGATTTGTTTGCTGATCATTTTCTAGCTTCTTCAGTTGTTCCATTAGTTCTTTGATTTTAGCTCTTTCTTCCTTTTTAATGCATGCATTTAGAGCTATAAATTTCCCCCTCAAAACTGCCTTTGCTGCATCTCATAAGTTTTAATATGTTGGGTTCTCATTTTCATTTGTCTCTAGATATTTAGCAATTTCTCTTGCAGTTTCTTCTCTGACCCACTGATTGTTTAGGAGAGTGTTGTTTAGCCTCCAGATATTTGTGAATGTTCTAGATCTTTGATGGTTATTGACTTCTAGTTGTATTTTAGTAGTCAGAGAATGTGCTTTGAATAATTTCAATCTTTTAAATTTATTGAGGCTTGTTTTATGCCCCAATATATGATCTATCCCGGAGAAAGGTCCAAGAGCACTAGAGAAGAATGTAAAGCCTAGTAATTTGGGATATAATACTCTATATATGTCTGTTAAGTCTAATTCATTTATCACATTGTTTCAGTTCTCAGTTTCCTTACAGGTCCTCTGTCTGGTTGATCTATCTATAGGAGAGAGTGGTGTATTGAAGTCTCCCATGATTATTGTGGAAATATCCATTGCTTCCTTTACTTTTGCCAATTTTTGTCTCATGTACTTTGGAGCACCTTGATTGGGTGCATAAACTTTTATGATTGTTATTTCTTCTGGTGGATTGTCCCTTTTATTAGTATATAGTATCCTTCTTTGTCTGTTATGACATTCTTGCATTTAAAGTCTATTTTTTCTGAGATTAGTATTGCTACACCTGCTTACTTTTGGCTATAGCTTACATGGAATATTTTTTCCATCCTTTCACTTTCATTCTTTTTGTGTCACTGGGTCTAAGATGAGTCTCTTGTAAACAGCATATTGATGGTTCATATTTTTTAATCCATTCTGCCATTTTTTAATCTGTGTCTTTTAATTGGGGAGTATAATCCATTCACATTCAATGTTGTTACTGTGAAGGCAGTTCTTGAATCAGTCATCTTATCCTTTGGTTTTTATTTGTCAGAACTATTTTTCCCTCTCTCTTTATTTCCTTTAAGTTATCCTTAATAGTACTCGTCAGTTCTGTGCCCTCTTCCATGACACTTTCTCTTGTCTTTTTTTTCTCAGCTGGTAGAGCTCCCTTTAGTTTTTCTTGTAGGGCAGATCTCTTGTTAACAAATTCTCTCAGCATTTGTTTGTGAAAATTTTAAGCTCTCCCTCCATTCTGAAGGACAGATTTGCTGGATAAAGAACTCTTGTTTGGCAATTTTTCTCTTTCAGAATTTTAAGTAGGTGATACCACTGCCTTCTTACCTCTGTGGTGCCTGCTGAGTAGTCAGTACTTAGTCTTGTTTCCCTTGTATGTGGGAATTGCTTCTCTTGCTTTTTCAGAACTTTCTCCTTCTCTTCAACAGTTGACAATCTGATCAGAATATGTCTTGGAATGGGTTTATTTGGATTTATTCTATTTGGAGTTCATTGAGCATCTCTGATTTGCATATTGATGTCATTTAGAAGGGTTGGGAAGTTTTCTCCAGCAGTGTCTTCGAATATTCTTCTTAGCCCTTTACTCCTCTCTTCACCTTCTGGAACACCAATGATTCTTATATTTGTGCCCTTCATGTTGTCTATCATTTCCTTGAGATCTGTTTCAAATTTTTCAGTTTTTTACACCATTCATTCTTTTGTGCTTTAAACTTCCATTGTCCTGTCCTCGAGGTCACTAATTCATTCCTCTACCTCTTCAGATCTCCTGTTATATGTCTGAAGAATATTTTTAATTGGATCAGCAGTATCTGTTATTTCCGTAAGATCCACTTTGTTTTTAATTTACTCTTGCAAATTCTTCTTTATGTTCTTCTGGGGTCTCCTTCATGTCCTTTATATTATGACATTAATGTTTGCATGTACTTCTTCGATTAATTACTCCAGTTCTGTGTCTCCTCTGGCTTTTTAATTTGGAAACTTGGATTATCCATATCTTCTGGTTTCTTATATGCTTTATAATTTTCTGTTGTCTTTGGCCTCTTGGCATTTGCTTATCTTGATAGGGTTCTTTTAGGATATGAAGGATTATATGAACATTTATCTATAATTTAGCAGAGCTACAGCTTGGTGGAGTGCCATTTTCCTGACCTACCAGCAGATGGCACTCTTGAGCCACCTCTTTGCCTCAAGCCAGTTCTCCCCCAACTTCATCTGTGCATTGAATGGGGTCCAAACCATGTGAAAGTCCAATGAGTGCACCAATTTTCTGTGTGTACTGGGGACTGCCAGCCCTGTGGGTGGAGGGTGTACCCTGTGCAGTTTGGCAGGGAGTCTGCTCCAGGACACAGTGGTCCCAGCCATTCCCAGGGCTGTGGGTAGAGTACTCTGGGGCTGCAGAGCTGTGTGTCTCTTTCAGCTCAAATGCCCCACAGTCCCTCTCTGCCATGCACCCACAAGTCTCTGGGATTGGGGGAGGGCTCCTGGCACTTTGATGCTGCGCCCTTGCCTCTAGGGTGTTCACACCATGGGCTTCCATGGAGGAAGAGTGGATGGTGTCACAAGTCCATCGAATCCTGAATTCCTTCAAGGAAGTTCGCAGCTGCAAAACTGTGAAGGCTTATCTCCCCAGTCAACTGCAAAGTGGGCTGTACAGGGCATGGAAAGCTGCCCCCTTCTGCGCTTTTCTGCCAGCTCCTACTATCAGTCCCTGGTACGGGGGCTCTTGACTGTGGGTCTGTGAAGGGTTATCACCTGAGCCAAGTGCCAATAAGGGTTCCATGGGCATGGGAAGGTTGCTTCCCTCCGCACTGGTTAGCTAGCTCCAACCACCTGTTCCCCAGCAGCATTCCAGGCTGAACACTCACTGGTCTTAAACATAGTCTCTCAGTTTGTCCAAGTACATACTCACTATGGGTGTAAAAGTCCCTGCCCAGCCGGTAGAACACTGGAACTGCTGTTTTGGAGCTCTTTCTGTCCTTTATCTAATGTTTTTCATGGAGGAGAGTTTTGCTCTGTCTGTCCTAATCTGCCGTCTTCCTGAAAGCTAAATATACTTTTAACAAAATATGTTTCTGTCTCAAATCTATTAGGACTTAGTTAAATTATAAGTGGTGACTATGTTTACCTTAGAAACGTATTGGGACCCCAATTTTTTTGTGGCATTTATATTATTTTAGGACTAAACATCATTTCTGCCTCTTTATGCTCTTAGTCCATGGGATTGTCTTTTCTTTTCCCCTCCACATACTTCTACAAGGGGTTTCAGAGAGTCTATAGCTGCTTACCCATGGTTTGATTCTGAATTCTCTTTGTACACTGCTCAGAGGCACCAATAGGCCAGACACAATCTTCAGCTAGTGACTAGCATTTTCTGACTATAAGAAACCCCTAGGCCTAAGAGCCAGCCAGGTACTTCAAGGCCTGGATATTGCAAGCCACTTGAGGTGATGGCCAACTTTGCTCCCTTGGAGAAGCTACTTGTTCCTTCCACCTACTGCCAAATCATTTTCCCACAAACCTGAGGAAATGGGGCTCATTCTTTTATTTTATCCTTCTATAACTTTTTACCAACTTTTTATTTTGAAACAATTTCAGACTTACAGGATAGTTGCAAAAATAATACAAACTTATACAGAGAACTCCAAAATACTCCCCACTCTGATACCCAGATCCACTAACTTAACATTTTGCCGTATTTGTATCTCATTCTATCCTTCTTTCCTTCCACCGTCTACTCTCTCTCCCTCTCCCTCCCTCCCCTAAACATTTGAGAGTAGACTGTTTACATCATGCTCCTTGAACACTTAATACTTCCATGCATTTTCCTAAGAAAAAGGATATTCACCTACGTAACCATCTTAAGTAGAGTTATCAAGTACAAGAAATTTAATATTGATATAAAGCTTACAGTCTATATTCCAGTTTTTCACATATCCCAAAAATGTCCTTTGGGGACTTGACTCCTACCTGACTAGATCAAGTCCAGGATCATGTATAGAATTTAGTTATTTCCTCTTTAGTCTCTCTCTGTTTTTAATTGTGGAAATATATTTACAACATGAAATTTCCCATCTCAACCACAGAACAGCCTAAGGTTTAGTGGGAATAATGACATTCCCATTGCTGTGCTACCCTCACCACTGTCTAAGACCAGAATTTTCCCATCAGAAATACTGCCCCATTACGCATTGACTCTCCATTCTCCCTCTGCCTCCCCCTGCCTGTCCCTGGTAACTTGTACTCTATTTTCTGTCTCTATGAATTTTCACATTTTAGCTATTTTGTATATATCATATATATTGTACAAAGTTTGTCCCTTTCTTCCTAACTTCCCTCAGCATTTATTCAAGGTTCATCCACATATAGCATGTATCAGAACTTAATTTCTTTTTATGGCTGGGTACTATTCCACCATGTGTATATACATCATATTTTGTTTATCCATTCATTTGCTAATGGACATTTGGATTGCTTTTACCTTTTGGCAATTGTGAGTAATGCCACTTTGGACCTTTGTGTACAAATATCTGCCTGAGTCCCTATTTTCAATTCTTTGGTGGTATAAACCTAAAAGTAAGATTGCCATCATATGGAAGTTCTATTTTAACTTTTTAAGGAATCACCAAACTGTTTTCCATAGCAGCAGAAAACATATTTCACATTCCCACTAACAATGTACTATGGTTCCTATTTCTCTGCATCCTCACTAGCACTTGGTATTTTCTATTTTTTAAAAATGTGAGGTGGTATCTCATTGTGGTTTCCTTAATGCCTAATGATGTTGAGCATTTTTTTCATGTGCTTATGGGCCATTTGTATATCTTCTTTGGAGAAATGGATATTTAAGTCCTTTGCCCACTTTTAAATTGTGTTATTTGTCTTTTTATTGAGTTGTAGAAGTTCTTTACATATTCTGTATTCTAAGTCTTTATCAGATATACGGGTTCCAAATCTTTTCTTCCATTCTGTTGGTTCTCTTTTTATATTCTTGATAATGTCCTTTTATGCACAAAAGTTTATACTTTTGATGAAGTCCAATTTATCTATTTTTTTGTTGTTGTTGTTTTTCATGCTTTAAGTGTAAAGCCTAAGAATCCATTGTCTAATACAAGGTTCTGAAGATATTTCCTGCTGTTTTCTTCTAAGAGTTATAGTTTTAGCTTTTACTGTTAGGTCATTGAACCTTTGTAATTTTTGTATATGATGTGAAGAGTCCAATTTCATTCTTTTGCATGTGGATATTTGTTGAGAGACTTCCTCTTTTCCCACCAAGTAGACTTGGCACCCTTGTCAAAAATCAACTGATCATAGATGTGAGGATTTATTTTTGCACTCTCAATTCTATTCCATTGGTTTATATGTCCATCCTTGTGCCTTTACCACACTGTTTTGATTACCATAGCTTTGTAATAAGTTTTAAAATTGAGAAGCATGAGTCTGCAAACTTTGTCCTTTTTCAAGCTGTTTTTGGCTATTTGGGGTCCTTTGCCCTTTAACATGAATTTGATGATTAGATTTTCCAGTTCTGCAAAGGCGGCTATTGGGTACTCTCAACCACTCTATGTCTTTGTATATAAAGTGAGTTTCTTCTGGACAGCTTATAGATGGATCTCTGCCAATCTCTACCTTTTAATAGGAGAGTTGAATCCATTTACATTTAAGGTAATAACTGATAAAGATTTATTTCTACCATTTAGTTATTTGTTTTCTGTATGTCTTGTAAGTTTTTTGTTCCCCAGTGGCTCCATTGCTGCCATTTTTTTTTATTTCATTATTTTTTTGTAGTGTACCATTTGATTCCCTTCCTCTTTCCTTTTCTCTATTTTTTTTTGTTATTTTCTTAGTAGTTACCTTTGTGGTTATAGTTAACATGTTAAACTAATAACAAACTAGTTTGAATAATACCAATTTGATTTCATTAGAATATAAATGGTCTACTCCTATACATCTCTATCCCTCCCCCTTTATATTGTTATTGTCTCAGGTTACATCTTTATACATTGTATGCCCACTAAAATGGATTTTAATTATTGTTTTGCACATTTGACTTCAACATCATAAAGTGGAAAAAAGCACTTACAATCCAAAAATACATTATACAGGATTTTATATTTACCTATGTAGTTACCTTTACCAAGTTCTCTTTTTTTTTTCTCATGGTTTGAGTTATTGTCTATTGTTATTTTATTTTAGCCCAAGGGACTCTCTTTAGCCTTTCTTGTGGAGCAGGTCTTCTGGTAACGAACTCTTTCAGCTTTTGTCTGTGAATGTCTTAATTTCTCCTTCAATTTTGAAAGATAACTTTGTCAGATATAGAATTCTTGATCGACACTTTTTTTTTTCTTTAAAGACTTTAAATATGTCATTCCCTACTGTCTTCTGTCTCCTTGGTTTCTAATGAGAAAATCCTGTTATTATTATTAGGGATCACTTGTATGTGACAAGTCACTTCTCTCTTGCTCCTTTCCAAATCCTCTCTTTCTCTTCGGACTTTGACAATTTTGCTGTGTTGTGGTGTAGATCTCTTGGAGTCTATCCTGCTTGGAGTTTATTGAGCTTCCTGGATGTGTATATTCATGTCTTTCATCAGATTTGGGAAGTTTTTAGTCATTATTTTCTACAAATACCTTTTCTGCCCCTTTCTCTCTCATCCTTCTGGGGACTCCTCTGATGCATATTTTGGTGTAGTTGATGGTGTCCCATAAGTCCCTCAGGCTCTGAACAGTTTTCTTCATTCTTTTTTCTGATAATTTCGATAATTCTTCAAGTTTGGATAATTTCGATCATCTTCAAGTTTGCAGATGTTTTCTTCTGCCTGCTCAAATCTTCTCTTGAAACTTTCTAGTGAGTTTTTCATTTCAATTATTGTAGTTTTCAGCTCCAGAGTATATTTGGTTCCTTTTTATAATTTCTATCTCTTTTGTTCAGACAGCATTTTCCTAATTTCTTTAGATCTTTGTCCATGGTTTCCTTTAGCTCACTGAAACATATTTAAGACAGTTAATTCAAAGTCTTTGATTAATAATTCCAAGGGATGAGCTTCCTCAATGATGGTTGCTGTCAAATTCTTTTTTTCCTGAGAATGGGCCATACTTTCTTGTTTCTTCATGTTTTTTATAATTTTTTGTTGAAAACTGGACATTCTGAGTATTATGTTGCTGTAACTCTGGAAATCTCCCACTTTTCTGGAATTGCTGCTTTCTTTTCTTGTTGAGGGCTAGAGTTGTCAGTTTGTAACTTTTCCAAACTATTTTTGCTTCCAAAGGGGGAAAGGAATGAAAGGAAAAAGAAGATACTATTTCTTTAAGACTCCTCTGCTGTACTGCCTGTGGGGCTGAAACAATAGTTGCCTTCCTTACCAGCTCCCCAGTGATCAAAAACAGCAATCAGAAGCAGTGGTCAGCAGTCAGACCACACACCCTAGTTTTTTTTTTAATGACAAAGTTCTTACTGCCCACCCTGGTGCCAGCAAGCTACAAACACAGGCTGCAGTCCCCACAGCTACCAGCCATACAGTTGGGGGATGGGGAAAGGTAGCTACTACACAGATGGTGAAATTCTCCAATATTTCCTGAAATTTACCAGCCTCTTCTTCTAGCTCTTCCATGGATGCTGCAAGTATTCCATTAGACTCCAGGATTCCATAATAGTTTGATTCAGACAGTTCCTGCCAGTTCAGTAGTTGTTTTGGTGGAGGGGTTGATTTCCTGGAGCTTCCTACTCTACCGTCTTCCCACAATCTTCTCTGTGTTATAATTTTTTCATTCTTAAATAACAATAAGTGAGAACATTTACAAATCACCCAGAATCACCACCCAATCCATCAAATATTTTCATTATTAATGTTATTCAGTTTTAACTATGTGAAACATGGCTTTGGTTTAGAAAGACTCCTAGTATCTCATATCTGGCTTTGGGGTATTGTTTATAGATTGTTTTTGTTAATAGGTAAGAGTTAGTATGTTTTTCTTATTACCTGCTGAAAACGTATAGAAACTTCATCTTCTAATGTATGGGTTTCTTTTATTAGAGCTCTAAGCAGCTGTATTTCTCCTTTTGCATCTCCCCCGATAACTTATGCTGTACTTTTTTTCCTTCTTCCCTAACTTTTCCTGTTCTCATTCCTTCCATCTCAAGTCCTTGAGTATTTTCATGCATGCCAAGTGACCAGGACTTTAAAATTAATTCCTGCCTTCTAGACTTAGACATATGCACCATATGAAATCATTTGTCTTGTTTCATAACTATACTTACATACCAACTGTTAAAAAAAAAAAACTTTAAAATCTTAAAAAATCATTATCATAATCTTAGATTTAGACCAGTCATTTTAGTATAAGATAAATAACTGTTCTTTTAAAACCAGTGGCTATTTTCCCTTTATCAAATGAATATATTTCTTATTTTTCAAGCTAAAAAGTCTGAGATTCTGAAGTCAAATGCCTATGTCTGTCCCCTCTACAAGACAAGTGAACGTAAAGGAACTCTTTCCACTACGGGACATTCTACTAACTTTGTCATCGCGATGTTGTTACAGACGGACCAGCCCACCCAGCACTGGGTCAAGCGTGGGGTTGCTTTGCTTTGTCAGCTGGATGACTAAATTGAACAAATTTAGAAAACTTCTGAAAGAAGAAAAAATATTGTCTTCATTTAAAAAAATATAAATATATATTATAAAACTCCAAGTATCTTGGTGTCGTTCTTTTAAATTCTTTGTGAATGGCTTCTGCATTGTTCTCCTCCTTGATACAGCCCTCTTGAATGGAATATAGCTTTCTATATGGATTCTTTTGAGATCATAATCAGATACTTTTTCACAGAAAAAGCAATGTTTCTGTGACACATAAGAAAAATCTTTGGAGCTTTTCCTAGTTCCTTCTTTTATTTGCTATGTACGAAAAGCAGATTTGGAGGACTAAATGGATAAAATTTAACTAATATCAGAATTATCTCTTTTCACAAATGTGATATCATTTCTTCAGCTTCAGTAATAGTTTAGTTTCCTCTCACCTACCTGAAGTGATTATACACCAATATTTCAAATACATAAAAAAGTTGTAAATAAGGGAAACATTAAAATAATTACAAAACCAAATCCCTTACCTTATACATTTAAAGCATTAGTTCCATTTCCCACTGTCCCCTTATGACTAGGAAAGTAAACTCACAGTGGCATAATTGACACACAAAGGCAGTAAGATGGCTGGAGGGAACGCTCCATACCTGAGGGGGTACTGTGCCTCTTAACATTTGCTTCATATTTAATTGGGAATGCCCAGTGGTCCCTTTGTTATTTTTATTACTTGATATTCTTATTACTTAGTATGTGCTCATACTATTAGTGTACATTGACAATTTTAAACATTTCTACAAAAAAAATTAAGCCAAAGTTTGATTTAATGATTATGTGTATTTAATTCCCTCCTTAGGATTCCCAGCACATCTTAGGCCACAGCTCCGGACCCCAAGGAAAACGCAGATACAGCTACCCAGTGAATCAGGGCCACTGGGACAGTCACTTTTGATAATTCGGTCAGAACAAAATGTTTGACCTTTCATAGGTAGAAAATTGCTTCTGGTTTGTACTTGCTATGTGCATCAGTCTTAAGAGAATGGATTCATGTCACATAGTCATACACCTGTAAAAAGCATTTTATTCTAGGAATAAAATGTTTAACTATTTGAATTTAATGAATACAGCAGTGAAGAAAAGAGATCATGTTTCCAAACAGATCTAAACCACAGTGAAAAACAAGGAGAATGTGCCAGACTGTCTTATGATCAAGTATTTATAGTAGAGCTATTAATGGAATGGTCACTACAGGGGAGTGGAGCTCCTAAATATAAATGAAATTCTGAGGCTTACATGTGCTAATATTTGACATTGAAAACTTCAGTGCTGTCCTAAAGGATAGAATAAAAGGTAAAAAAAAATCGTTGGTATGTAATCAAACCTATTCTAAGCTAAAACAAATGTTATTTTAAAACCATGTAGATATTTCTAATAAATGACATTGTTTTTTACTATCACTATTCCTATTATGTATTGGGTATATTATGAGAGTATACTTATTTCTATAACATGTTTGTTTTGAGTGTTTACTAACTAAAATTTTTATTTTCAGTTAACTAAATAAAATTTTCAGCATAACATTGACTGTGTATAGGAAAAATGTTCTTTTAGGTGAGTGTTATAATCACTGAGAAAAACTCATTAGCAAAGTCTAACAGTTCAATGTGAGCATTTCCAATGTTACAATGGCTTATATCTAAATCTTATAGTAAAGGTCGTTTTTCCTGAGTAAGTTTTAAGTAAATGGTTTTTCATGGAAACTCCCAATTTATGCTGAAATATGGCAGTTCAGAAAACTCATTCATGTTCATGGAAATTTTAGAAATTAATATTTTGTTTCCTAAATTTTATATTTTTCTCATTTATTCTATCAATTTTTAGAGTTTCTAAATTTCATTTATAATTTTAAGCAGTTGATGCTGTTTTTGCAACTATAAAAATATTTTTAAATCATTCTGACTTTAAAGTAAATCTGCGTTTCCATGGATCATTACACCAGTGATGAAGACATAGATGATGACTTTGATACCCAGTTCATCATTCAACAGAGTTTACAGGATGTTTACAAGCTAGGAACTACACAACACGCTCCTGAGGATGAGAGGTAAGGCTGTATTGTATTCTTCTTGGTGAGGCTGTATAAGAATTCAATAGTTGAGACTTGTCATTAGCATGACTCTAGTACTGTGACAAAAATAGGAGAGAAAGTCAGAATCCAATGAGTTGTCATTTAAATATAAGATTTGATGCCTGGCCAAAAAGGAAAAATTTGGAAATAATTCAGTATTTAATTAGACAGTAAGGAAAATAGTCAAAGAGGGTTGGCAGCAAATCTGGGTAAGGGGATATAGACTGGAAATCAGAAGGAAGAAATACACAATGATATGAAAAGCTAGAGAAGAACACTAAGGCTTCTTGTCTTTAGAGAGCTAAAGAAATGCATAAATCAAACCAAGACATATAATAAGTTATGAGTGAGGGTGGGGTCCAGTCCAGGAGGAATTAGGTAAACTTAAACCCAAGAGAGACTAATCCCCTCTAAAGGGTGTGTGGGTTTGGAGTTCTGATACAACGAACGTAGAAAAGGATTCAGCAGGTCCCTCGATGTAGGAGTCACCCTGGACATGGGGAGCCCCCACTATCACACTTAGTCAAATGCTCTCTGGCTGACTGGCAACCTCAAGTCCCCTGAGGTAGTGTATTAAGCGGGGATCTCGAGAGAAACAGAACCAACAGGATATATATATAGATATATATATCTGAGATTAATATAGACATTAAGAGATTTATTATAGGAATTGGCTCACATGACCATGGGCATTGGCAAGTCGAAATTCCCTAGAGCAGACCACAAGTTGGGAACTCTGATGAAGTTTTCAATGAGTTCCCCAGGAGAAGCTGACTGGCTAAAGTAGAAATAGAAATTCTTTTTCCTAACTCTGAAATCATCAGTTCTTCTTTTAAGGCCTTCAATTGACTGGATGAGATTCTCTCATTGCCAAAGACCATCTCCTTTGTTGATTGTGTGTGTAATCAACCACAGAAGCAATCAATTGACTAATGATTTAAATCCATGACATATCTTCACAGTAAGTCAGGTCAGTGCTTGCTTGACAAACAACCAGACACCATAATCTAGCCAAGGTGACACAGGAACTTAACCATCACAGGTAGTAACTACTGTTTTTCTGTGGTGATAAACCCAATTAGCTTGAGATAGTGACTTCCATTTGCCTGCTAGAGGTGAAACTGGATAGTCTTTTAAGCCCCAAGAGAGTTTCTAATTAAATATAGAGGTGATGAAGTATATCAAACCTGTATTACTTTTTTAATTTAACAAACTCATACAGTGATCACTATGTGCCATGATATTTAAGCAATTCAGAAATATCAACTCAAATTCTAATTCTCATTAGTTTTCCATGAGGTAGGTACTATTACTGTCTCTATACATGAGGAAGCCAAGGCACAGAGAGTTTAGTGGCTTCATTGAGGAAGCAGCCGTCTGGCTCCAGAGTCTATGCTCTTCACTGCACACTATTCCTACACTTTTGTGTTGAGTTTAGGATTAATCTTTAAAATTACATTTAAATATTTAAATTTTTGTAATGGTTAAGAAGTGGGACTTACTATCAGTTTTATTAGTCTTGTGATTAAAATTTAAAAGGCATATTTGAGTAGTTGACTTTGAATTCCTGACTTTAGGTTGAAAGGCATTAGAGATTTTGACTTAATTAGTAAAGAGTATTGAAATGTTTCAGAGAGTTTGAAATTGGCTATAGTTATAAATTTAATTTATTAGACTTTCAAGAAGTATATGATACTTAGGAAGGCTTGCTAATTTGTCAGGTACTTGAAGGAATTAAGAAACTATAATATACTTATTTAGGCCACAGATGTCCACATTTGAATCCCCAAAACCTGTGAATACATAACCTTACAATGCAAAGGGGAATTAAGACTGCAAGTAGAATTAAGGTTGCTAATCAGCTGACCTTAAAATAAGGGAGATTGCCTGGGTTATCCAGGTGGGCACAGTGCAAGCACAAGTATCCTTAAAAATGAGCAGAAGAGAGAATCAGAGAGATGACAGCATGAGAAGGACTTGGCCGATGTTGCTGCTTTGAAGTTGGAGGAAAGAGCTAAGAGCCAAGGAAGACAGGTGGTGTCTAAAGGCTGGAAAAGACAAGGAAATGGATTCTTCCCTAGAACCTCTAAAGGGAATGCAGTCCTGCCAACACCTTGATTTTAGCCCAGTGAGACTCATTTCACACTTTTGAACTACAAAACTGTAAGATAATAAATTTGTTGTTTTAAGCAGTAAGTTTGTGGGAATCAGTTACAGCAGCTATAGAAAACTAATACAATACTAAATCTATAACTTTTAAATTTTTAATTTTTTAATTTAAGAGAATTTAATAGACCAAATTGCAAATACGAACATATTGTCTAAGGGAGTTTATTCTCTTCAACATGAATTATAAAATAATCAAAGAAATGGGAAAGTGACAATCCTTGTTAACCAGAATTAAATAATCTTATAAGATTTATCAGTTGAGTTTTAAATTTTATTTTAAAATATTTTAATAAGCAAATGTTTCTTTATTGAAAATTGTAAACATAGTGTTTTCTGAGCACAAAATCTGACCATGAATATCTTTTAAAACTCATGCGCTGATTATTTACTATTTTTTAATTACAATTTTTGCTAGAATTATTGGCATTATGGAGTGGCTGTTAAATTTTTCCATGTGATATTGTGACATTCACTCCTGGGCAGGTTCAGTTCAGCTTATCAAACATTGGCTGAGTGCTTTCTGTGATCTATACTGTCCTTGCCCTAAAGAAGCTAACGGTTTAGTGAGGGGAGGCAGACATGTGAAATAAGTTTCCAAAGAATATGTTAAGGGATGCGCTTTATTTTGGAAGTATTTCTGTTAAGCCTCAGTCATTGCCTCATATGAGAGTTTGTCCCTGGTTTAGAATTACATACTCACACAAATACATTATATAATACAAAATAATACAAATATATATTGCATATATATAATTAGATATATATATATAGATTGTATATATAATTTACATAATAAACAAATACATGTAAAATATATATATTTTTTTCTCTGCAGCTTCTCTCCCTCTTTGAGTGCTGACTATATGAAGATAATTGAAACAATAGAGACAGTTAAGTTCTCTTCCTATTCTATCCCCTTCAACTCATAGTAAGATGTGATGGTGACAACTGGCAGCATTTTCCCTCTAAGTCTCAGGAAGCCTAAAATCGGGTTATTCCAAAAGCTGAACACTTTGGGGATCTACAGCTGATTGTCCAGAGTGTGAAGTAGCCTTGCCAAGGAGAGGAAACTCAGCACAACTCAGCAAAGAGCTGCTGGGATCCTCCATGGACAGAGCTGTTTTTCTGTGTGTGAGAAGACTATGAGGGTATTCATAGGCCTCGGTGATAGATGAAAGGCCTATGCCATTTAAATTTGTCTTTCATAAAAGTTGGTGCTAGAATTCTGTTGTCTCATGCACTGACCTTGATGGTGGAATTCAGAAGCAATATAGGTGGCTTTGCATGTGTGCCAAATGTGAATCTGTTCTCATTTGACTTCTTAATAGGTAAGGAAGATATATTGTCACAGTTGACCAAGTACCATTATGCTTTTGATGAAGCAGATGGGATAGGCTGGCTTCCTCTGCATAAGGCTGCAGTGCAATTAAATACGAACATTCTAGAAATAACCTTGAAAGGTAAACTTCCTTTATAACTCTACTTGCTACTCTGAGAAATAAATTTAAAATTTATTTATAAATCTTAACCTGAATGGTCTAATGGATTTATTTCAGCTTCAAAACCCAGTACATGGGAGCAAACAACCCACAATGGTGAAACACCACTTTTTTTGGCTGTCAACAATTGCCTCTTAGAAAATGTCAGTCTTCTTCTTCTCAATGGCTGCAATCCGAATGCCAAGAATTTCGAAGGCAACTCTCCTCTTCTTACAGGTAAATTAACACTTTCATCTATGGACAGGTGTCTGTGGCTCTGAGTCTCCTCTGTGCCCATAGGTTTCAAAGGCAGCTTTCTGTGCATGGTTAGGGCACTGTCACTCTGGTCCCAGCCTGGGTACCTGATCTGCAGGAAGCTTTCCTTTGGCTGGCCTGTGAGGTGACCTCATGCAAGATCTCTGCCCAGTTCAGAGCAGCTTATTCTGCCTGGGTGCCTTAATTGAACCAGTTAAGACATGTAAGAGGGGATCAGAGTAAGAAGCAGCAGCTAATGGAAAGGGAAACTAAGGTCTGTGTAAAGATGGCAGATTGAACACATAGGACCAACTTTGCTACCTCCTGAATCTTCATATAAACTATAGTTAAGTAATTGTTTTAAAGGGAGCAAAAGAATGGAAGAACAGGAAAGGAGTCAGCAGCAAAACAGTTTTTTAAAACCTGGAGAGCAGAGGAATGAGTGGTAAATGAGAAGAAAGCAAAATCTTAAGTTGGTGGTGGGGAACGCCAAGAACCAGTGTGATCCTCAGAAGACTTGGAAACTATTGGCAATAGGTACCTCATTTTGCATGGGGGAGGAAGTGCAGTTAAAACAGGAGGATTGTTTGAAAATTATCAAGAAGCAGGTAGTCAGCTTTCTAAGTGGCTTCTCTTGCTCCATCCTGCTAGGACATACTCCTCCCCAACCCCAGAAGAATTCTGGAGGTTTATTCTCTGGACAGGCTTAAACAGAGGGTCTCTGGACTGGGGGATAGTAGGTACTGTGGGAGTAATGTGCTAAATTAGCTGGAGGGATTAAGTAAATCTAGGCTGAGATCTCCCACTGGAGAGAGAAAGCTGGGCTCCCACTGGGCTCCCAGAAAGCTGGCAGTCTGACCTCGGTTACCCTCCAGAAGAGGCTTCTCTGGACAATTTGACTAGCCCAAGAAAAAATATGTAAAGATACTGACATTGGAGGTTCCCAAACAAATAACTCAGACATATAAACAACAGTTAAGCACATAGTCCACAAGCCCTACCTACTGTTTAGAGTTTCCAATCAGCATTTTAATCCTCAGCTCTTAATCATGAGCACTCAGCCAAGGACTACAAGCCGTCGAGGAACGTCTTCTATATGAAGATCAACAAATAGAGATAATAACTTGGAGGAAACTGATTGTTTAGAGAAAGAAAATGTAAGGGAAAACTATCAATTTCCTCAGAGACATTAATAAAACAAGAACAGGATGCTACAAAAAATATCAAACAAAAACTCTTAAAATAAAAATATGATACTAGAAATAAACTCAACATGAATATTGAAAGAAAGTTCAGGAAACTTTCCAGAAGAAGATAAGTGGAAATAGGAAAGAAAAGAAATAAAAAAAATTAGAGTGATAATTCTAGAGGAGCAACATGTGAATAATACGAATGCTAGAAAGAGAGAACAGACAAAATGGAGGCAATATATCATCAATGAAATGTCAAGAAAATTATTTCCTAAAATGAAGGACATATGTTTCTAGATTGAAAGGGCCCACTAAGTGCCCAGGTCAATAAATGACAAAAGACCCAACACCCTTGGCATTGTTATATTTCCAGTCTTAGAGCACTGAACACATTATAGATGGTTATGAGCAGAATTCCTACTGACAGCACCCTGGCACCTAGCAAGACTCCTCACACAGCACCAATAATTCAGGTGTTTTAAGATTTCAGAGGTCATCAAACAAACATGAATTAACAGCATAAATGCACAAAAGCCAATGATTAGAGAATTCTTGCAAATGTGACACTAAAAATAATTTCCCCCCAAATTAAGATATGCAGAAATAAATAATGCAAGGGTAGATATGAAAATGCTAACAAAGATCATTTTGAGATTAAGGCTCTTTTTTTCTGCATATATATTCTAAGTTCATTGAACACAGCCCCCTTTCATTTTATTATTATTTTTTACTCCAATTGTCCACAGAGGTAGTTAGCTCAATAACATGCCAATTCCCCCTCTTGTTGTCTCATCCTCCCCATTCTCTCGCTTCTGCTTTCTGGGATTAACTCTGCAGGTAGTTTTACCTGCATATATGTATTTATCCCAACCAGGCCTGGCCTTTGGGGAACTCGGACCAAGACAGGCTTCTTGATAACATCTGGAATATATCAGTCTCATGAGCAAGACATTGTAATCTAGTGTTCCCTTCAATTTTTATTAACCTTTTATTAAAAGTTATTAATTTTATTAGCCTTTCCTCCAAATTTTGGATTGCTTCCTATATGGCATATGAACCTCTCTAATGCAACTCCATGTATTTCAGGCACTTTACAGCAGCATCTCATTATCTAACTACCTTCATCACTGTATGATTTCAACAAAATGATCAGTCAAATTGTTGAAAGCCAAAGCCAGAATGTAGAACAATCCTCCCATGTACCATGACCTAGGGAGAGGTCTGTGTCTAGGTTTTCAAAATTCTGTACATGTTTTATTTGTAGAGACTATTATGACATATAATAGGGGAGTAAAAAAGACTTCTCTAGGATTTCAAACTTATTCAATGGAATTTTTATTTAATTTTAGTTAGACCAATATTTAGTATTTACATGATTATGAGTGTGTGTGTGATTCAGATCTGAATCACAGAGTAAGCTATGATTACTTAACCTGTTTTGTGTAACTTGTTTTCCTTGGATTTAATAATATTCTATTCTTATCCTCTTCTTGATTTCTTTTGTACTATACCTATCACTAATTCATCCTCAACCTCTTCAGCAGTTGTCTAGCTATCTTTCTAATATGTTCAGATTCATCAGATGCTCTATTTTTTTCCCCTGAAGAAGAATTACCAAGGACAGTAGTTCTCAAACTTGTGCATTCATCAGAATTACTTAGAGGGCTTGTTACAACACACTTTTCTGGGTTCCACTTGCAAAAGATTCAGGTGTTGTGAGGTGGGGTCTCAGACTCTGCTTTTTTTTTTTTTTTTTTAAAGGGGTCTTCAAAAATGAGACTAGCCCATAGATGATTCACTTTTGTATATGTATGTGCTAATTTTATTTTTAATTTTTAATTTTTTTTTTATTTCTACATTCCCCTTTTCCCCTTTCCCACCATTGGCTCCTGTTTGGTTTGCTAAAGCTGTCATTATGCAAAATACCAGAAATGGACTGGCTTTTATAAAAAGGATTTATTAGGTTACAGATTTACAGTTCTAAGGCCATAAAAGTATCCAAACTAAGGCATTAACAAGAGGAGCCCTTCACTAAAGAAAGGCCAATGGTGTCCAGAACACCTCTGTTATCTGAGAAGGCACGTGGCTGGCATCTGCTGGTCCTTTGTTCCTGGGCTGGTTTCAAAGTGGCTTTCTCCAAAATGTCTCTGGGCTTCTGTCTCTCTTAGCTTCTCTCTCTCAGCTCCTATGTATCCTTGCTTGTTCTCCAAGGCAATTCTCTTTAAGCATCTGGGGGTCCTCTCTTAACTTCTCTAGGACAAACTCTGGGCTTCATCTCTTAGCTTAGCTTCTCCAAACATCGTTCTATCTGCATCTCCAAGCATCTCTAAGTGTCTAGGTCTTTGTGGGCTCTCAGCTCTCTTAAGGACTCCAGTGATCTAATTAAGTCCCACCCAGAATGGGCAGGGTCACACCTCCATGGAAACAACCTAATCAAAAGATCCCACCCTACAATAAGTCTGCACCCACAAGTGGATTAAAAGACATGGCCTTTCCTGGGGTACATAACAGTTTAAAACTGACAAACTTCCTCTCCCAGTAACCTCCACCTTGCTTTTTATCTCTGAGAATTTGCTATTTCAACTCTTACAAGTGATAATCATACAATTTTTGTCCTTATGTGTCTTGCTTATTTCACTGAGCATAATGTTTTCAAGGTTCTTCCATGTTACAGCATTTCTCAATGTCATTCTTTCTTATGGCAGAATAATTTTCCATTGTATACATGTGCCATCTTTTGTTTATCCATTCATATATTGATGGATACCTGGGTTGTTACCAGCTTTGGGCTATTGTGAATAATGCTGCTGTAAACACTGATTTACAAGTATCCATTTGTGACTCAGTTTTCACTCTCTTTGGGTATACATCTAGAATTGGGATTGTCATGTCAAATGGTATTTCTATATTTAATTTTTTTGAGAAACTGCCATATTTCTTTCCACAGCAGCCACACCATTTTACATTCCTACCAACAATACACCAGAGTTCCAATTTCTTCAACACTTGTTATTTTCTATATTTTTAATAATAGCCATCCTTATAGGTGTGAAGTTGTATCTCACTGTGGTTTTAATTTGCATTTTTCCAACAGCTAATGATGTTGAGCATCTTTTCATGTATATCTTCTTTGGAGAAATGTCTATTCAAGTCCTTTGCCCACTTTTTAATTAGGTTATTTGGTTTTTTGTTGTTGTTGCTTTGTAAAAGTTCTTTATACATTCTGGCTATTAAACCCTTATTCTTATGTGGCTTGAAAATATTTTCTCCCATTCTGTAGGCTGTCATTTCACTTTTTTGATAATTGCTTTTGATGCACAAAAGTTTTTAAGTTTGATGAAATCATATTTATCTATTGTTTCTTTTGTTAATTATGCTTTTGGTGTCATATCTAAGAATTCATCACTGAATCCCAGGTCATGAATATTTGCCCCTGTTACCCAGTAACAGTTTATAGTTTTAGTTCTTATGTTTATGGCCTTGATCCATTTTAAGTTTCTTTTTTATACAGTGTGAGGTAGGGGTCTAACTTCATTCTTCTGCATGTGGATATCCAGTTTTCCCAACACCATTTGTTGAAGAGACTATTCTCTCCCCACTGCATATACTTAGCACCCCTGTCAAAAATCAGTTGGCCTAAATAGATGTTGGGTCTATTTCCTGTTTCATTGATCTATTTTTCTGTCTTTGTGCCAGTACCATATTCTTTTGGCTACTGTTGCTTTGTAGTACAATTAGAAATCAGAAAGTATGAGTCCTCTAACACTGTTCTTCTTTTTCAATATTGTTTTAGTTATTCAGGGCCCCTTGAAGTTCCATATAAATTGGAGGACTGGCTTTTCCACTTCTGCAAAAAAGGCTGCTGGAGCTTTAAAAGGAATTGCATTAAATTTGCATATTGCTTTGAATTTATTGACATATTAACAATGTTAACTCTTCCAATTCATGAACATGGGATGCCTTGCCATTTATTTAGGTCTTCTTTAATTTCCTTCAACAGTGTTTTGTAGTTTTCAGTATACAAGTCTTTTGTACCCTTAAATTTATTCCTAGATATCCTATTCTTTTAGATGCTTTTACAAATGGAATTATTTAATTTCCTCTTTGGATTGTTTAGTGCTAGTGTATATGACAACTCCCTTTTATAATAATAAAAAACTCATAAAGAAACCTTAAACAAAAGAACCACACAGTTATCAGGGACAAAGAGAAACTTCTACTAGGTTTCTGAGAGAAAGAAAAAAAAAATAATTCATCATATACAAAAGATGACAAATCAAAAAAGACTTCAGACTTCTCAGCAGTAACTAGACATTTAGAAAATATTGGTGAAGAATTGTCAACTATGGAGGTAGATTAAAGCTGTAGAAGACACAGATTTTCAGACATAGAAGATCTCAAAATATTGCCTTGCACATATCCTTTCTTAGGAAGCTAATGGAACATTTGCTTCTCTAAAACATGGGAGTAAATTAGAAAGAAGAAAACTTGGTATCTAGAAAACAGAAGATACAACACAAGTATGGAAGAGCATCCTAGGATAACATGTTATTAGGCCCTGATGTCAAGCTGTCCAGATTGCAAGAGTCCAGGGTGTCCCAGACAGAGGCTTCCTGATGGAATGCGGATGAATGTCTTAAAACGAGATTTAGACAACTGGCAGAGAGTCTGGGTTGAATTCATGATAAGTAAAACTGGAAACTAAGCAAATGAAAAAACAAGACAAGTTTTAATTCCAGGGAAAAGAAAAAGATGTGTAGGACAGGAAATATAATTTTAATTTATTACACAGTCCAGTTTGGAATAGCAAAACTAGTCAAAATAATGTAAATATTAAATATTTATCTAAGAAAAATTATGCTATAAAAATATTGGCAGTATGCTAGGATGAGAAATATGCCTGTGTGGAGGGGATGGGAGCAGAAAGAAGTTAAATCCTCATTTTCCTTGAGAAGTCATTAAGTAAAACCAAAACCCTGAACTCAACAAGTAGCAATACAAGCAAATTATTTAGAAATATAGGTGTTAATAGCAAAGAATTGGCTAAGAGATGCCTCTAAGGAAGGGGAAATGGTGATGGGGAAAGGGGTTGCATCCTGCTGTGGTAACTGACTCTTTTAGCTTCTACATATGTATAACTTTTACTAAAATAAAAACCTGAGCTTTAAAATGAAAAAGTATAGCAACAGAGCACTGCTGAAAACTGGAATTCTGGGTCCCTTCCTGTTTTGCCCCAAGACGGCCTCTCTAAGGTTTTGTATTTGTAGGTATCAAACTATCTCTGAGAAAGCAGCTTATAAACTATAAAGCAACATATAGCATAATGTAGTAAATCAAACACTAGATTAGGTTTAATCTCTATAGTTTTCTCATCTATAAGATAAGGGTGATAGTACTGTTTATCTTGTGTATGTAAAAGTCACATAGGTACAGAACACGATAGGCTGTGAAGCCTGTCATGACGATGGTAGACCCTCACATAGAGCTGATTTTCCTTTCTTGACTTCTGTCTATCTGGCAGGTCAAATGCTTCCATTTCTGTTGCACCTAAAAAGCATTTCCCAATTGAAAAACCTCAGAAAATGCTGGGCTAAACAAAGTTAAGCAAGTTAATAGCAAGATTTCTCAGTCTTGCATATACCGATGTGCCAAGTAAAACTTGAAGAGGGAGATAGAATATGTAGCATCCCCAAGCCTTTATTGTATTTTATTTTTTAAAACCACAGAATCATTTTCTTCACTGAGAACCTCAAGAGTCCCTCTGCAGAACACACTTTGGGAAACACAGGCCAAAGTTATCATTTTCCTGGGCTCAGCCACTCACCCAAACATCCTACATATTTAAATTACATCTTAGTCATTTATTTACTGAAGTAAATGTAGCTGTTTTTGTTGTTTTTCTTCTTTTAAAGCAGTTACAAGCATTCCCAGAACTCTACTTGGTGCTTAAGTTTCCATTTCTCTAGATGATAAAGATGATAAATGGGAATTTTATGTTTATGTGTTTCAACCACATAAGCAGCCAGTAGGCAGTAAATAATGGTTTGGTTTACAGAAAAGCAATTAGCTCATTGATGTAAAACACTCTAAATATTATTTGCTATATGCCTTATTTTACTCTCTGTTTCCCAATCACAAAATGCCTGTACGGGGGTGGGTGGGGGGGTGCCCTGTAGAAAGCGCTTACGAAGCCTGAGAGGATATTCTGGCCTTAACTTCCCGTTAAACATGATGCTCACCTCACTGCTGATTTCCCAGCTGTTCTACATGACTCCTACGACATGGCTGCCTTACTGATCAGCCACGGAGCGGATGTCAATCTGCGGTGTGCCAACGAGAGGACAGCTCTCCACAAAGCAGCCAAACTGGGCAGAAAGGACATGGTGAAGCTTTTGCTGGTTTCTGGGGCACACCCTGACCCACAGAGTTCCTATGGATTTACTCCGCTTGCTCTTGCTGCCCAAACTGGGCAGACTGAAATCATGGAGCTAATGCTGCAGAAAGGCAAGATCTCCCATGTGGTCAGCATACCACCAAGGGTAACATGATCCAGGAGCTCCCCTCTTAATGGAGAGCTTCAAAATAATGGAAGTTAGCATTTCATTTAAGCCTACTATCAATGTCTGATAAATTATGTGTAAATGTTGGGTACTGAAAAGCCTAAAACAGCCAGAGATTGAATTTCTTATTTGGTGTGAAATAATTTCCCTAAAATTACTAGGATACAGGTTATTCTTTTCCTTCATATTCCCTGACTATGCTAAGAGGATGATTATTTTTGAATTTTGTGTGTGTGGTTCTTCTTTTCTAGAATCATAAATCAGTGACCTTGCATATAACGTACATGTTGTCTCTGCTTGAATTAAGTCATGAGGCAGTCCAATCTGTTATCTGTGATTTCACCTGTTAGGAAGAATTCTTCCTGATTTCTTCTCTTTTGGTCCCATTTCTCCCCTCTGTAATAACCAAAACCCTGAGAAAAAAGGGAAAGGCAACATATAATTGAGTAGTTTCTAAGCACCAGACATTAAGCTACGTACGTTCCCTCATGTAGTCTTCTAAAAATCTTCTGAGGTAGATATTATCCTCATTTTGTGCATGAGGACAGTAAGGGTCAGACACGGTACCAGCTGCCTTCAAACAAGACATCCCCCTGCCCCCAATGCCGTAGCTGTGGCCATTTTAGCTCCTGGGTTAAAAGACAGAGACTCTTGGCTCAGAGAACTTTGCCATTTATTATCTCTGAGAAACTTCCCACTGATAATACTGTTGGAAATGATGTAATACCTAAAGGTTTTTTTTTCTTCAAAAAATCACACCTTCACTTTTAATAAAGTCTCAATATTAAAATACCTTTTTTATTCTCCTCCCTGTTGTGTTCAGGAGCCTTACTTCTTTCTCTAACAATACATGGACCTGGTCCCCAACCATTCTTGACCGTAGGACTCCTATATTTAAGAACTTGTGCTTTCTAAGGCTTATCTAAATCTTTCCTTTTATAGAGGGGACACTAGTTTCTATCAATGGCTATAAGACATTTTACGTAAAATGTTTTAAATGAATATATCAGAGATGTCCAAAGCCATTAGCTAAGATAACAAAAGTAATCACTGGGTCTTTCAGCTTTGAGGAAAGAGGAACCTTGTGTGTAGATCGATCAAAATATAGAGAAAGAGGAGAGGCAACAGATTTTAGTTTAAATCCTTTATCCTTCAAAGAAACCAGCATCAACTGACCTTAGTGAGTTAGCATTTTCCTTATCAAATAACCCTTTACAAAGTAATTTGCAAACAGTGACAGTGCTAGTAGATGGTAGAGTCAGGATCTGAACTCAGATCTGATTCCAAGTCATGTTATTTTACCACCCTGCATTGCTAGAGTGGCAACTTGGCATCATGAAAATTGGCACTGGGTTTAGCAGACCTGCCTGTGAATTCTGGCTACACTGCTCACTAGCTATGTATGTCTTTGAGGAATTCACTTACCCTCAGTGAGTCTCAGTTTCTTCATCTTTAAATTGAGGATATTTACTCCCCACTGATAATACTGTTGGAAATATTACAGTTGTTGTGAAGTTTAGAAATTATGTGCATAAAGGGTACATAGTGGGCACTCAATAAATGGAGGCTTATCAGATGAGACATTTATTAATGCATTCTAGGAATGAGATTCTTGGGCAGCCACAGTACCCCGAAGACTCTTAGGGAGTCAATACCTAAATTAAGGACTGCTAAGCCTTTTTTGAGCCATGAATGTGCCTAGAATGCCCTCCTCTCCTTTTGTCTATCAAAAGGCTACTCTACCAAGGCCATTTTACTTAGGCGTGCTCTACAACTGAGCCAGCCCGCTTTCTCTTTCCTTCACCTCCAAGCTCCCCTCACAACCCCAACCTTGAGAGCTTCTAGATGACATTTTGCTTACACCTGAAATCTCATTAGCCATACCACTCACAATACTTGGTAAACAGGGTACTGTGATTTATCCTTTTAATTATCAGTAGCTCCCAACTTCAATTAAAAACAATACTTATCTTTTACTATGAATGGTCTCCTAAGAATAAGTTAAAACAGCACAAATACCCTTTTCTACCAGAACGTCATCATTCAGCAGCAAGGAGATATTCAATAGGATTTTTAGTACTATCCTATATGTAAGTGTGCCATGAGTTAAGTGGCTTTTGTGGGCTGCTCTGGATATAAAAATCACCATTTATAAAATTATTTCTACCGGAATTTTCAAGTTCCAAACAAATGACTTATAAAATCATTTTGAAAGCCAACCTACTTATCATTGGGAGAGTGCTTGTGCCATTGTTTTTCTCCCCAAATAGATTATATATTGTTTTTGAGCAGGAGATACAAGTTCCATTTCTTTGAATTTAAGTGCTTTGCTAGAGGAGGTGCTCAATAATTGCCTCTTGGTGGTGGTATAATTTTAAGATTGCTTTAGCAATACAGTAGAAAAGAATTTTTGCCTTAACAAGACTCTTTCTCCTTTTAGGAGCCAATGCTCTAGGTCAGGCCTCTGATTCTTCTTCCATCTTACTTGAAGCTGCTAGTGGAGGAAATCCAGACTCGGTGACTCTCTTGCTAGAGTATGGTGCTGATGCCAACATCCCTAAGAGTTCAGGCTACCTGCCCATTCATGTGGCAGCTGACAGAGGCCACTTGCTGTAAGTTCAATTACATTATTGTAAATAATAGAAATAGTAATAGCTACCACTTGTTGAGTAGGTTCCAGGAACTTCATAGTCTTCACTTTACATAGCCCTTTTAAAGAGAGGAAACCTCTTGTCTATCTAGACATTGGTAAAGCCAGGAATCTCTGTAGCTATTGAAGAGACAAAGCTATTTTATCTCAGCTCCTTTGGCAAACTAGGAAGCCAGAGGTTTCAACTAACTGGGCTAATTCTGAGTTTTATAAGCCAAATAGTAAATCCATTTACTTTGCTTGGTATCTGTTTTTGGACTTAGGAGTTAGGCTTTTTTTTTGTTGGGGGTTCTAAATACCACCTGATACTAATAACATTCAGTGCTAGTCTAAAACAATCAAAAACAGGTTAATGCTACCTCTTAACAAAAACTATTTTGAAAAATAATAAAAGAAAAAAACAATAAAAGGGAAAACAAACAAAAAAAACTATTTTGAAATGAACTTTGAAATTCTTCCTCAGAGCTCTGAAGATTTTGGTTCCGGCTACGGATTTGGCTGCCGTTAAGCAGAGTGGGATCAGCCCAGTTCACTGCGCAGCAGCAGGATCACACCCTGAGTGCCTGGAACTTCTCATCCAGGCTGGATATGATGTGAATTTCATGCTAGATCAGAGAATTCGCAAACACTATGATGACCGAAGGAAGTCAGCTTTGTATTTTGCTGTATCAAATGGTGACCTCTGTTCGGTTAAGCTGCTTCTGAGTGCTGGAGCTCTGCCTAATCAAGACCCAGTTAACTGCCTCCAGATAGCCCTAAGGATAGGCAACTATGAGCTTATAAGTCTGCTGCTTCAGCATGGTGCCAACGTCAATTACTTCTGTAGAGTTAACCCTTTACACTTCCCATCAGCACTGCAGTACACGCTGAAAGATGAAGTCATGCTCAGGATGCTACTGAATTATGGGTATGACACAGAGCGATGTTTTGATTGTCCTCATGGGGACAAAGTTCATCCTTTCTACACTTTTGAAGGCTGGACATCCACTGTTATCAAAGACACTATGGTAAGTCCCAGTATTGACTGTGTTATCTTGTATAGTCAATATCAGTGGCCCTAGAACCTGTGAGACTCCATCCATGCTCTCCAGAAGTTCATGGTTGAAAAGATTCTAATGTGATAAAATATAATGTAAGAAAATAATTCTAATATAATAAAATAAATACAATAGGAAGTTGTAAAAGGTATAGAAACAGTTCAGAGGCAAAAGCGATTTCACTCTACTCAGAGATGTCAGAGTTTCACAAATGAAACTATATCTGAGCATGGTTTTGAAGAACAAATGCTAACTTATGTATCAGTTATGCTTTTTCCTTGAATAAGTGAATTATCTAACTAAAATGTTTCTGGGTTCCCAATACCTGTACCTTGTACATTTTGATTATCTCTTTTAGCTCTACCATTTGATTAAATAGTTTCCTTTGGTTACTTTTTTTTTTTTTTTTTTTTTTTTGCTGTAAAGGAAATCACGATAGATACAGTTGACCACTACTCCTCAAAACCTTTTTTCTCTCTTGGCTTTCTTTCATCACACTACAGTCTCCTAGTTTTCCCCTACCTAATAGGTCACTTCTGTTTTCCCCAACTTCGAAAGTTTCTCTGCTGGCTTTTTTTTCCTTAAATTTTATTGAGAACATTCACACACCATACAATTATCCAAAGATCCAAAGTGTACAATCAGTTGCCCATGGTACCATCATACAGCTGTGCATCCATCACCACAATTAAATTTTTTTTAAATTTTTGGAACATTTACATCACTCCAGAAAAGAAATAAAAGACACAAAAAAAGGAAACTTAAATCCTCCCATACCCCTAAACACCCCCCCCATTATTGTTTCCTAGTATTGGTATAGTACATTTGTTGCTGTTGATGAAAGAATGTTAAAATACTACTAACTATAGTATATAGTTTGCAATAGGTATATATTTTTTCCTATATGCCCCTCTATTATTAACTCCTAGTTATAGTGTCATACATTTGTTCTAATTCATGAGAGAGATTTCTAATATTTGTGTAGTTAATCACAGACATTGTCCACCACAAGATCCACTGTTTTATACATTCCCATCTTTTTAACCTCCAACTTTCCTTCTGGTGACAAACGTGATTCTGAGCTTCCTCTTTCTACCACATCACACACCATTCAGCACTGTTAGTTATTCTCACAACGTGCTACCATCACCTCTGTCCATTTCCAAACATTTAAGTTCACCCTAGTTGAACATTCTGCTCATAATAAGCAACCACTCCCCATTCTTTAGCCTGTTCCATATCCTGATAACTTAACGTTTCATGTCTATGAGTTTACATATTGTAATTAGTTCATATCAGTGAGACCCTGCAATATTTATCCTTATGTGTCTGTCTTATTTCACTCAATATAGTGCCCTCAAGTCTTCTTCATTAACCCATTTTTTTTAAGACGGTTTTGTTCACACACCATACATTGCATCCTAAGTAAACAATTGATGGTTCCCTGCGTAGTCATGTATTTATGTATTCACTACCATCGCCACTGTCTATTTAAGGACATCTCCATTTCTTCCACAAAGGAGGAGGAAGAGTCAAAGAAGGTAGAGAGACGAGAAAAAGGAGAAAAAAAGAGAGAAACAAAATAAAACATGACAGCTAGGAAGCAACAAAAGGAAAGATAGCATTAAAGTAGAATAAAGAGTCAGACAACATCACCAAAGCCAAGAGTCCCATACCCATCCCCTATGTCCCCCCTCCCCCCATATGCATTTAGCTTTGGTATATTGCCTATGTTATATTAAAGGAAGCATGATATGCTGTTTCTGTTAACTATAGTCTCTAGTTTGCATTGATTATATTTTCCCCCAATCCCATCTCATTTTTAAGACCTTGCAGTGTTGACATTCATTTGTTCTCCCTCATGTAAAAACATATTTGTACCTTTTATCACAATCATTGAGCAACCTAGGTTTCACTGAGTTATACAGTCCCAGTCGTTATCTTTCCTTTTCCTTCTCGTGTCCCACATGCTCCTAACCTTCCTCTTTCAACCATACTCACAGTCATCTTTGTTCAGTGTACTTACAATGCTGTGCTACTGTCTCCCAAAATTGTGATCCAAACCTCTCACTCCTGTCTTGTCCTTTCTGTCTGTAGTGTTCCCTTTAGTGTTTCCTTTAGAGCAGGTATCTTGTTCACAAACTCTGTCATTGTTTGTCAGAGAATATTTTGAGCTCTCCCTCATATTTGAAGGACCTTTGTGCTGGATATAGGATTCTTGGTTGGTGGTTTTTCTCTTTCAGTATCTTAAATATATCGCCCCACTTCCTTCTTGCCTCCATGGTTTCTATTGAGAAATCCACATCTAGTCGCTAAGTTTCCTTTGTATGTGATGGATCGCTTTTCTCTTGCTGCTTTCAGGATTCTCTATGTATCTTTGACATTTGATAATCTGATTAGTAAATGTCTTGGCATAGGCTTATTCAGATCTATTGTTTGGGATACGCTTAATTTTATGTCTTTCATAAGAGATGGAAAGTTTTCTTTGATTATTTCCTCTATTATTGCTTCTGCCCCTTTTCCCTCCTCTTCTCTTTCTGGGACACCAATGATATGTACATTCCTGCATTTCGTTTTGTCCTTAAGTTCCCAGAGATGTTGTTCATATTTTTCCATTCTTTTCTCTATCTGTTCTTTCATGTGTAGACTTTCAGGTGCCTTGTTCTCCAGTTTCCTGAGTGTTTTCTTCTGCCTCTGGAGATCTGATGTATGTTTCCATTGTCTTTCATCTCTTATGTTGTGCCTTTCATTTCCATAGATTCTGTCAGTTGCTTTTTGAACTTTTGATTTCTACCTTATGTATGCCCAGTGTTTTCATTATATGCTTCATCTCGTTTGCCATATCTTCTGTAAACTTTTTGAATTGATTTAGTATTAGTTGTTTAAATTCCTGTATCTCAGTTAAAGTGTAAGTTTGTTCCTTTGACTGGGCTACAACTTCGTTTTCCTTAGTGTAGGTTGTAGTCTTCTGTTGTCTAGGCATCTGGTTTCCTTGGTTACCCCAATCAGGTTTTCCCAGACCAGAACAGGCTCAGGTCTAGAATGAGGCAATAATATCGTGTCTCCCTGAGGGTGTCTCAGATTGATACACCTGTGAGGCCTCAAATCACTTTGCTTTTCTGCCCAGCAGGTGGTACCTGTCAGCCTGTCACTTGAGACTGGTGTAAGGAGGTGTGGCGCATGGCAGTTTTCCCCCAGGCTCTGGGGTCTGGTTCTGAATGAAAGGCGGGTAATAGAGCTTGGCACTGCCTCCTTCCTCTTAGGGAAAATATACTCCCTAGGGAGAGGGCATTAACATTTGAATAGTCTCTGACTCTGCTATCTCTGCCCTTGTCTGGGTCTGAGCTCTGGGAATTGAAAATGGCTGAGGCTTTCTCCAGTGAGCCGAAAAAGGGACAAAAAGTCCCCCTTCAGGGTCAGTCTGCAGACCCCCTCACTTTCACCCATCGGCCAATGACAGCACCCAGTCCTCTGGGCTTCCCCTCCCTCCTGAGAGGTCCTCCAGCTCTCCAAGGTCAGTCATCACCAAAAGCCTCCGTCTGCTTGTTGGGGATTCGTAGCTTGTAGTGAGCAGTCTATACTTGTTAATTAAAACCCCAGTTGGAGCTCAGCTGAGCTATATTTGCTTGCTCAGAGAGCGCTGCTCTCTAGCACTGCAAGGCTTTGCAGTTCGGGCCATGGGGAGAGGGGGCTCCCGGCCTGGACCTGCAGTTTTTACTTACAGGTTTTATGCTATGACCTCAGGCATTCCTCCCAATTCCGGTTCGTGTGTGATGAGTGGATGGTCACGTTTGTCCCCCCATAGTTGTTCCAGATTATTTACTTGTTGTTCCTGGTTTTTATTAGCTGTTCCAGGGGAATGACTAGCTTCCACTCCTCTCTGTGCCGCCATCTTCTTCTGCTTCCCTGTCTGCTGGCTTTTTAAATGGCTTCTGGGTCTCATTCAGGTTTCATTTCAATATCACCTCCTCAAAGAGGCCCTATCCATTTTATCTAAAGTATACCCTTCCCCCAATCAGTTTCTTATCATGCTATTCATTTCTTTTATATCACTATGTGAAATTATCTCATGTGTTTTTCCACAAGTATAATGTAAACTTTTGTTCATCACTTTCTTCAGCTTACAGATCTGTGCTTAGCACAGAGTACAGCTCTGTAAATACCTAAATTCATGAATATTATCAAAATCTGAAAATAGAAATGAAATGGTGAATTGGAAAAAGCTCTTTGAATCAATTCTGAAAAGTAAAAGGCAAATATTACTGCCATTTTAATGTATCATTTATCATTTTTAGGTAATTTTTAATATAGGATTTACTTTCTACATCACTAACTTGGCATTTAGGTATATATCATCATGTAATATTTCCTGACTTTTCATATGGAATTACTTCACTTCTCATATGGGTATATTGTCTGAGAGAATGTAAATTATCTTAAGCACAAACTGTATCATATCCTTTATTATTAAGATAGGATTCAGTTTAGTTGTTAAAGATAGAAAACCAAAATGAGTGCTTCAACAAGATGGTTCATTCCCCTCTCACGCAAAGACCAAAAGTTAAGTAGCCCTCTCATTGGACAGAGTCACAATTCACAGCAGGAACTCACATCTACATTCTAGCCAGTATTTGAGTTGCTCGTGCTCTCACAGCTCAATGATCAGAACTGAGTTGGGAGGCTACACCTAGCTGCAAGAGAATCTGGACATGTAATCTTTATTCCAGACATCCATGAGGCCGACCAAGGGGGATAACAGTTATTATGTAACAGTCTCTGTCAAACCCTCATTATATCTTTTTTTAAGCAGTTTTATTCATATATCATACCGTCCACTGTGTACAATCAATGGCTCACAGTATAATCAGAGCTGTGCTTTCATCACCACAATCAATTTCAGAACATATTTACTGCTCCAACAAGAAAAACCCCATACCCCTTATTGACACTTAGCATTGGTCCGGTACCTTTGTTACAATTGAAGGAAGAATATTATAGTATTACTGTTAACTATAACCCATAGTTTATGTCAGGTATATTTTTTCCCATAAACCACCCTATTATTAACACCTTGTAGTTGTGACATACATTTGTTCTAGTTCATGGAAGAACATTCTTATATTCGTACTATTAACCACCTTTCATCCACAGTAGGATTCACTGTTATTCAGTCCCATGTCTCATACTCTAGCTTTCCTTCTAGTGAGATACGTGACCCTAAACTTCTGCTTTCAACCACAATCCCACACACAAGTCAGCGTTGTTAATTACACTCACAAAATGTGCTACCATCACCTTTATCTATTTCCAAACATTTACAATCAACCTTATTAAAAATTCTGTACATATTAATCATCAGCTCTTCATTCTTTACTCTCATTCTATCTTCTAGTAACCTATATTCTGCATATGAAATACATGAGTTTGTTCAGTATAATTTAGTTCATATTAGTGAGATCATACAATATTTGTCCTTCTGTGTCTGGCTTTTTTCACTCAACAAAATGTCCTCAAGGTTCATTCATGTTGTCACATGCCTCAGGACTTAATTCCATCTTACTGCTGAATAATATTTCATTGTATGTATAGACCACATTTTGTTTATCCATTCATCAGTTGATGGACACTTGGGTTGTTTCCATGTTTTGGCAATTGTGAATAATGCTGCTAGGACATCGGTGTGCAAAGGTCTATTCACATCCTTTCTTTCAGTTCTTCTGAGTATATACCTAGTAATGGGATTACTATATTATACGGCAATTCCATACTTAGCTTCCTGAGGAACTGCCAAACTGTTTCCCACAAACTCATTCCCACCAGGAGTGAATGAGTGTTCCTATTTCTCCATATCCTCTCCAACAGTTGTGGTTTTCTGTTTGTTTAATAGTGGCCCTTCTAATAAGTGTGAAATGACATCTCATTGTGGTTTTGATTTGCATTTCTCTAGTAGCTAGTGATGTTGAGCATCTTTTCATGTGCTTATTAGCCATTTGTATTTCCTTTTTGGAAGAAAAAGACTATTCTAGTCTTTGCCCATTTTTTAATAGGGTTGTTTGTCTTTTTATTGTTGAGTTTGTAGGACTTCTTTATATATTCTGGATATTAAACCGTTATTGGAAATGTGGTTTCCAAATATTTTCTCCCAATGAATAGGCTGCCTTCCTTTTTTATTAAGACCTTTGAAGCACAAAGTCTTCCATTTTGAGGTCTCATTTATCTATTTTTTTTCTTTGTTGCTTGTGCTTTGGGTATAAGGTGTATCATCACCTACCACAAAATCTTGAAGATGCCTCCCTACATTTTCTTCCAGGAGTTTTATGTTCCTGGCTCTTATATTTAGACCTTAGATCCATTCTGAGTTCATTTTTCTGCAAGGTGTGAGATGGAGACCTCTTTCATTCTTTTGCCTTTGGATATCCAGTTCTCCCAGCACCATTTATTGAAGAGACTGTTCTGTCCCAGTTGAGTGGACTTGACACACTTATCAAAACTCAATTGACCATAAATATTTGGATCTATTTCTGAACTCTTAATTCTATTCCATTGATCAATATGTCTGTCTTTATGCCAGTACCTTGCTGTTTTGACCACTGTAGCTTTCTAACATGCTTTAAAGTCTGAAAGTGTGAGTCTTCCAACTTTGTTTTTCTTTTCAAGATATTTTTGGCTATTTGGGGCCCTTTACCATTCCAAATAAATTTGATGATTGGGTTTTCCATTTCTTCAAAGTAGGCCATTGGAATATTTATTGGGATTGCGTTGAATCTGTAAATCAACTTAGGTAGCATTGACATCTTATTTAGTCTCCCAATCCATGAACACAGAATGTCCTTCCCTTTATTTGGGTCTTCTTTGATAGCTTTTAGCAACGTTTTGTAGTTTTCTGTGTAGAGGTCCTTTACATCCTTGGTTAAATTTATTCCTGGATATTTGACCCTTTTAGTGTTACTGTAAATAGAATATTTTTCTTGATTTCCTCCTCAGATTGTTCCTTACTAGTGTAAAGAAACACTATTGATTTTTGTGTGTTGATCTTGTATCCTGTCACTTTGCTGAACATATTAACTCTAGGAGTTTTGTTGTAGATTTTTTTGGGACAACCTATACATGGGATCATGTCATCTGAAAATAGAGAAAGTTTTACTTTTTCCTTTCAAATTTGGATGCCTTTTATCTCTTTTTCTTCCCTAACTGCTCTGGCTAGAACTTCCAGTATAATTTTGAATAACAGTGGTGACAGTGGGCATCTTTGTCTTTTTCCTGATCTTAGAGGGAAAACTTGGAGTCTTTCACCATTTCACTCACAACATTTAATATAATGCTAGCTGTGGATTTTTCATTATGCCTATTCTAGTTTGCTTATGCTGCCGGGATGCAAAATACCAGAAATGGGTTGGCTTTTATAAAAGGGGGTTTATTTGGTTACACAATTTCAGTCTTAAGGCCATAAGGTGTCCAAGGTAACACATCAGCAATCGGGTACCTTCACTGGAGGATGGCCAATGGTGTCCGGAAAACCTCTGTTAGCTGGAAAGGCACATGGCTGGCATATGCTCCAGAGTTCTGGTTTCAAAATGGCTTTCTCCCATGACATTCCTCTCTAGGCTGCAGTTCCTCAAAAATGTCACTCTTAGTTGCTCTTGGGGTGTTTGTCCTCTCTTAGCTTCTCCAGAGCAGAAGTCTGCTTTCAAAGGCCATCTCCAAAACGTTTCTGTAAACTGCAGCTTCTCTCTCAGCTCCTGTGCGTTCTTCAAAGTGTCCCTCTTGGCTGTAGCAAACTCGCTCCTTCTGTCTGAGCTTATATAGTGCTCTAGTAAACTAATCAAGGTCCGTGCTGAAAGGGCAGGGCCACACCTCCATGGAAATTATCCAATAAAAGATCTCGGTTGAGTGATCACATCTCCACAGAAACATCCAATCAAAAGTCTCCAACCCAATCAACACCAATATGTTTCGTGTCCACACAAGACTGCATCAAAGATAATGGCATTTTGGGGGACTTAATACATCCAAACCAGCACAAAACCCTTTATCATGTTGAGGAAGTTCCCTTCTATTCCTGTCTTTAGAAGTGTTTTTATTAAGAAAGGATGCTGGATTTTGTCAAATGCTGTTTCTAGGTCAACTGAGATGGTCATGTAGTTTTTTCCCCCCTTTGTTCTGTTAATGTGATGTATAAAACCCACTTGATCATTGTGTATAATTCTTTTAAGGTGCTGTTGGGTTTGATTTGCTAATGTTTTGTTGAGGATTTTGGCATCTATATTCATTAGATTGGTCTGTAATTTTCTATTCTTGCAGTATACATCTGGCTTTTGTATTAGGATGATATTGGCTTCACAGAGTGAGTTAGGTAGTGTTCCCGCTTCTTCAATTTTTTGGAAGAGTCTGAGCAGGATTGGTACTAATTCTTCTTGGAACGATTGGTATAATTCACCTGTAAAGCCATCTGGTCCTGAGACTTTTATTTGTTGGTAGGTTTTTGGTGACTGAGTCAATCTCTTGTGATTGGTTTGTTGAAGTCTTCTATTTCCTCAACAGTCAATGTAGGTTGTTTCTGTGTTTCTAGGAAATTGTCCATTTCATCTAAGTTATCTAACTTGTTGGCATACAGTTGTTCATAGTATTCTCTTATGATCTTGTTTATTTCTGTGAGGTCTATAGAATGTTCTCCCTCTCACTTCTGATTTTATTTATTTGCATCTCCTTTTTTTTTTTTTTTGGTCAGAATACCTAAGAGTTTGTCAATTTTATTGACCTCAAAGAACCAACTTTGGTTTTATTGATTCTATTGTGGTTTTTTTCCTTCAATTTCAATGATTTCTACTCTGACGTTTATTGTTTCTTTCCTTCTGCTTGCTTTGGGATTAGAATGATGTTCTTTTTCTAGTTCCTCCAGGTGTGCAGTTAGGTCTTTGATTTTAGCTCTTTCTTCCTTCTTAATGTAGGTGTTTAGGGCTATAAATTTCCCTCTCAGCACTACCTTCACTGCATCCCATTAGTTTTGATATATTGTGTTCTCAGTTTCATTCATCTCAAGATATTTACTGATTTCTCTTGCAACTTCTTTGACCCACTGATTCAGTGTGTTGTTTAGCCTCCTTATATTTGTGAATTTTCCACTTCTCCTCCACATTATCATTGATATCTAGCTTCATTCCATTATGATCAGAGAAAGTGCTTTGTATAACTTTAATCTTTTTAAGTTTATTGAGACCTGTTTTGTGCTCCAACATGTGGTCTGTCCTTGAGAATGACCCATGAGCCCCAAGAAGACTGTATGTCCTGCTGTTTAGAGGTGCAATGTTCTATATATGTCTGTTAGGTCTAGTTCATTTATCATATTATTCAAATTTCTGTTTCCTTATTGATCCTCTGTCTAGATGTTCTATCTATTGATGAGGGTGGTGTACTGAAGTCTCCCACTATTATTGCAGAGACATCTCATTACCTTCAGTTTTGCCAGTGTTTGTCTCATGTATTTTGGGGCATCCTTGTTAGGTGCATAAATCTTTAGGATTTTTATTTCTTCTTGGTGGATTGCCCCTTTTAAAAACACATAATGTCCTTCTTTATATATGACATATAAGTTATTGCATTTCAAGTCTATTTTGTTCAATATTTGTATAGCTACCCTAGCTCTTTTTTAGTTACCATTTGTGTGGCATCTTTTCCCAGACTTTCACTTTCAACCTATGTGTATCCTTGGGTCTAAGCTGAATCTCTTGTAGACGGCATAGAGATGTATCATATTTTTTAAAAAAAAATCTATTCTGCCAATCTATGTCTTTGATTGGGGCGTTTAATCCATTAACATTCAATGTTACTACTGTAATGGCAGTACTTACTTCAACCATTTTATCCTTTTCATATGTCATTTTTTTCTCTTTTTACCCTTTTAGTTAGCCTGACTGACAATTTTCATTTCTACACTTTCTTCCAAAGGTCTCTCGCCTGTCTTTTTCTTTTCAGCCTGCAGAATTCCCTTTATTTCTTGTAGGGCAGGTCTCTTTGTTAACGAACTGTGCCAGTTTGGATATATTATGGTCCCCACAAAAGTCATGATCTTTTAACCCAATCTTTTTGGGTGAAACCACTTGATAGTTTCCATGGAGATATGACTCACCCCACTATAGGATACCTTTGATTAAATTATTTACATGGAATTTTGGCCCTGCCCATTCAGGGTGGGATCTAATTAAGATCCCTTTAAGAGACGTTTGGGAGCTGATGGAGACTCTTGTAGTTGTGGAAGGAAGGACGTTTGGAGATGCTAAGAGATGAAGCCCTGAGTTTGCACCAGAGAAGCTAAGAGAGAAATGCCCTGGGAGAAAGAAAAAAGTATGCCCAGGAGCTGTAAGAGAGGAGCTAAGACAAAAGCCCAGAAACATTTTAGAGAAAGCCACTTTGAAACCAGAACCCAGGAGCAAAGGGCCATCAGACGCTAGCCACACGCCTTCCAAGCTGACCGAGGTGTTCCAAGTGCCATCAGCCATTCTTCAGTGAAGGTATCCTCTTGTTAATGCCTTAGTTTGGTCACTTTTATGGCCTTAGGACTGTAAATTTGTAACCAAAGAAACCCCTTTATAAAAGTCGATCCATTTCTGGTGTTTGCATAACAGCAGCAGCAGCAAACTGGAACATGAACCCTCTCAGCTTTTGCTGATGAATATTTTAAAACTCTCCTTCGTTTTTGAAGGACAGTTTTGCAGAGAATGTATTCTAGGCTGGCAGTTTTTCTCTTTCAGTATTTTAAATATATCACTGCCTTCTCACCTCCATGGTTTCTGATGAGAAATTGGCACTTAATCTTTATTAGTGTCCCTTGTATGTAATGGATTGCTTTTGTCTTGCTGTTTTCAGAATTCTCTCTTCATCTTTGGCAGTTGACAGTGATTGGTATGTGTCTTGGCATAGGTCTATTCAGATTTACTCTGTTTGAAGTATGCTGTGCATCTTGGATATGTATTGTACCAGTTTGGCTATATTATGTCCCCCAAAAAGCCATGTTCTTTAATGCAATCTTGTGGGGGCAGATTTATTAATCTTTTCATTAGGGCAGAAACTCTAGATTGTTTCCATAGAAATGTGACTCACCCAATGGTGGGTGATACTTTTAATTAGATTATTTCCATGGAGGTGTGGCCCCACCCATTCAGGGTGGGCTTGATTAGTTCACTGGAGCATTTAAGAGAGAAGCTAAGAGCTGACACAGACCCAGACACTTGCGATGCTTGGAGATGCTTGGAGATGCAGACAGAAGGACTTCTGGATATGCTAAGCTAAGAAATGAAGCCCAGAGTTTGCCCCAGAGAAGCTAAGAGAGAATTTCCAGGCACTTAAGAGAGAAATGCCCTGGGAGAAAAAAGCAAGGACACACAGGTGCTGAGAGACAGCTAAAACAGAAGCCCAGATACATTTTGGAGAAAGCCATTTTGAAACACAACCTGGGAGCAAAAGACCTGCAGATGCCAGCCACATGCCTTTCCAGCTGACAGAGCTGTTCCAGACACCATAGGCTGCTCTTCATTGAAGGTATCATCTTGTTGATGCCTTAGTTCAGACCCTTAGAACCGTAAACTTGTAACTTTCCCTTTATAGAAGCCGATCCATTTCTGGTATTTTGCATAATGGCAGCATTAGCAACCTGGAACATGTATATTTTATGTCTTTCATAAGAGTTGAGAAATTTTGGGCCATTATTTCCTCAATATTCTCTCTGCCCCTTTCCCCTTCTCTTTCTGGGACACCCATGATGCATATGTTTGTGTGCTTTGTGCTGCCATTTATTTCCCTGAATTCTGCTCAATATTTTCCATTATTTTCTCTATGTTCTTTCTTCTGTTTGACCTTGGATGTCCTGTCTTCTAGCTCACTGATCCTTTTTTCTGTCTGTTCAAATCTGCTGTTGTATGCCTCTAGCATATTTTTAATCTCATCTATTTTGCCTTCCATTCCCATAAGATCTGTTATATATTTTTTGTATGCTTTAAAATTTTTCTTTATGCTTACCCAGTGCCTTCTTAATATCTTTTATCTCTTTAGCTGTATTTTCCTTCATTTCCTTGAACTGGATAACAGATCTGTTTGAACATCTTTGGTTGGTTGTTTCAAATTCTGTATAACCTCTGACTTTTAATCTGTTCCTTTGACTGGGCCATATCTTCCTCTTTCTTACTTTGGCTTGTAATTTTTTGCTGTTATCTGGGCATCTGATTACCTTAATGAGATTATTCCTAATGTCTGTTTCCCTCTCTTCTCTAGGATTTTGTTGTTGATTGGGTTTGTGTTAAGGCTCTTCTTTGACATTTAGTTAGTATTTCCCAGCCAACAGGGCCACCCTGGGGATGCAGACCAGTTCCAAAGGGCCTGGGATGAGGGTCAGGGAAGATGCCCAAAAGCCTTTATTTTAGCTCTCCAAGGGTGCACTTTCCTGGCTTTCCCAGCAGATGGAGCTCTTCACCAACCTATTCCCTACAGCCTTAGAAGGCAGAGGTGTTTTGGGCAGGGGATTTTTAGCTCTGTGGCAGCTCCACCTCTGACACAGGTTGAAATAATGCTAGAGCTGGCACCTGTCAAGAATGGGCTAAAGCAGTGGGACTCAGCTGTCTAAATTTGCTAGCCCAATAGCTGGGATCACTATTGGACTGTGTCCCCTTCTGTTCTTGGGGAGGAGGGCTTCCTTGGCCCTCCCAGTCTACAGCAGCCCTCCAGGCAGGAACCGGGCCAACCCAAAGCTGGTTGCTTCATGGGTGGAGATGGGCACCAGGAGCCACGGAAGAGTGATTTACTCAGTTTTCCACTGCAGTTTCTCAGTTTCTTTGTCTAGCTTTTCCCTGGATGCTGTGCAGTACTCCTCTGGTCTCCAGAGCCCCAGACAGTTGCTTCAGAAAGTTTCTAACCATTACCAGTTTTTGTAAGAGAAGTGAGCCCTGCAACTCCCTATTCTACCATCTTCCCAGAAGTCCAATTCCTCATTATATCTTAAATTCTGAAGACAAAGTAGATGCTAAGTATTTTTCCAAATGTTAGCACTATATAGCTAGATTTTCTTTTCAATGCCTTAGTTTATAAATGAGTAACTTGAGCCCTCTGTTTCTGACTGAATTTGAAATCCTTTGGCTACTATGCTGCTATTCCGTACTTCTCATTTACTTTCATAGTTCTGATTTTCTTCTCTAGTTCTGTGAAGTAATAACTTTGTCGTGGCTGCAACATCTCTCTGGAAAGGTTGTTCGAGTGATGCTGGACTATGTCGATCAAGTTCGGATCTGTTCAAAGTTGAAAACTGTGCTCCAAAAACAGGGCCTCTGGTCAGAAATCAATTTTATCTTGAGTAAGTATCTTTCTCATAGAAGACTCTCACTAAAAATATTAATTGTACTCTCATTTGTTCTGATGAAAGTTTTTCTCTTCTGATTAAAAGTTTGACCTAAAGAAACCAAGAAAAAATGCTGTTCCTCTTTTGAAAATGTTTCAACTATCTTTAATAATGATATCCTAAATGATAATGTACTTACTATGATTTCCTTATAGACAAAATCAGTTAGGTAACTACTTTTATGTAAGTAATAATTTTTTTTCCCAGTCAAGCTAAATCATGGCTATGAAGGAATACGATAGACACAGGAATTAAAAGCTATAAAACAGCATTAAAACTAGGGGCAAGAAAAAGCTAAGATCTAAGCTTGTAGAGAGTATTAAAAGATACCCTTCTCCAAACCAATTTTTTTCAGAGTAGCACAGAAATCAAATTAAAAAGGAAATATTTAATCTCATTTCCCCCTTGATGGTGATCTTCAGTTTTTAGCCTATAAGGCAGCCAGGAAAAGGGGTTAATCTGTGAGGATTTAAGAACTGTAGGTCTCAAAGCCAGAACCACACCAATGCCAGTCTTTGGACTTGTTATGGCTCTCAAACCATACCTACAAGAAGGGTTATAAGGAGAACTGAAAAACTGTTTCCCTATTGAATTTCCCATTTAATCAAAGCAAATGAAAATCTTGGTGGCTTAAGTATAATATACATTTACTAACAAAATCATAGGAGCACTAAAAATAAAGTAATTCTCTTTCCTTTTGGGTAATGTGCCTGTTTCTTTCACTTTAGCAAATCCTCGTTCCCTAAAACATTTGTGCCGCCTAAAAATCCGGAAATGCATGGGACGTTTACATTTGCGCTGCCCTGTCTTCATGTCATTTCTTCCATTACCCAATCGTCTAAAGGCATATGTCCTTTACAAAGAATATGACCTTTATGGACAAGGAACTTTTACAGGACTCTGGTAATGAAACTATTCTAAAGGAAAAGGTAAAATTCTGAAACTATTTTAAAAATCTGACCTGTTATATATGATTCATATTCTTTGCTTTACCCAGCAACTAAAGTCTCAATACAGTGTACATTCTTTAAAAAGTCACTCTGAACACAGCCTCTCAATATATTAGATGGCTAGCACTCTGAAAGGCAGTTTTAAAAAGATAAAACCCAAACAGTAAACATATAAATTAATGTCAGTTCTAATTCTGTATTCATCTTATATTAAGTGTATGAATCCACATTTCTACATACTCAGAATACTAGATGCCAGACCTGATGATTCAAGATAATTCTTAACAGTAATCCTTTTTAAAGAGAAGTACATACATCAAATGCCTTAGTGACTAGCTGGATTGGATGTACACTAACTTACTCTAGAGATGGCCAAGAAGTTAACTGTTTTTGTACAAAAGTCATGCCAGTTTAGTGTCTGATACTGTGTCCTAGGAGAATCAAGTACTGAGGTGGGGTAATTCGGTTAGTGAAATAGAACCATCAACTGGAATTTTATCATTGATGGGAAATACATGTCCCTTCTTTCCACAAAACACTGGCTATGGTTTATTGTATACTGGCTAACGTGATCTCTGGAATGGAAATTGAAAGTGTTTTCAAAAGATGGTGGCTTGTGGTTTTCATTAGGAATACTGCACATAACAGTACTGGACTGCTGGGGGGGGGCTCACTAATAGAAGCAGTTATAGGATGTGAAAGTTTTGTTTCTATATATTCTAAGTTTCATCTGAGCACAGGTTTCTATATGTGGAAAATGAGGTAAGAAACCAAGAAGGCCTTCATTGAGCCACAACTGTGTAGCAATTAGTCAGCACATCAACACAGATGCCAGAGAGGTAAGATGTAGCCCATTTTTGCTACAGACTCAGGCAGCCATAGCCTTTATATTTACATATTTAGCCTTAGAATATTTTTTAGCACGATGTAGTTCATCTTAGGGAAACTAAACTATATGAATTCCTTCTAATGTAGGGATTCATGATTATATAGACTATTTCATTTCAGTAAGCACGGTCTTAAAATTATTTTTAATAATAAAAAACAGTTCACGCACACACAAAAACTTTGTAAAACTAGCTGGCATGAATAGTTTTTATTTTTTTTAATCAAATTGTGGCATTTGTTTTTAAGTGAGTGGTAGATTATATGTAAGTCAATATACAAATATATAGGCTATACATGCACCTCTGTCAGATAAATTTGATAATTCTAAAGTTCATTTCACCCATTCCCTGGACCTTCTAAAAGTATATAAACTTTATAAAATTCAGAACAAATTATAACACAAACTCCCAGTAGAAGCAAAGGACTTGGTAACTGCTGTAAGAAAGTATAAAGAGCACACGGGATGAATATGCATTATATTAAAACTATATGTCCAAGCCATATAAGCTGATATACACAATGACTTCCCCTTTAAGTTATGTGAATTCTTTTGAGTAGGCGCAAACAGCAAGTACACACTGTCTGTAACAAATTTTAGGGTGATTACTGAAAAATCTCTTCCATTTGCTAAAAGAAAACAAAATATTGCTAGTGATTAATTAGTTTGCTTCTATAACAAACTTTTGCCAATAAGTGACTTCTTTAAAATTTTAGCTGTTTTGCGCTAGTTGTGTAATTACAGTATCCCAACATATTAGGAAAAAGTCCAATTGTTTACAAACATCATTTGAAATTACATGGGGAAATACAATTCAGAGTATATATCGAATACCTCATACAAAAAAGACTGTACAAAAATCATAGATTTTATTATACATTAAAAAATCTTCTAACACTACATTTCTTGAAGCCTTGTCAGTAAATACCTATTTTGACAAAATGAAAAAAATAAGTCCTCTGCCCCCATATGTATGGCCCATCACAAAAAAAAATAAGTTCTTCAAATAAATCTAATTCTAAAGGAAATGTTGCATGATTTTTAATTATATTTCACATGATGAACAGTATCAGTGATATAAGAATTAGCCAGTTCACTTACATTACTGAATCACTAAATATACTAAGCAGTTTTTGCACATTAATTATAACTTAATGCCCAGCTCTCATGTTAAGTGAATAGATTGGTTTAAAAGTATAATATGGTTCCAGTTTCAAATCTTTATGTATTATCATTAACTTAGAGGAATAAAATCTCACAAAAGAAGAGTAAGCTAAACATGCTAAAAATAAAGGGCTTGCTATAGTGGGTTTATTTGAATATTTGAAGTACAGTTTGAATGCTAGGAGGTTGTTGTCAAACCAACAAAAATTTTCAGTTTATTCAGGTGGCAGAGGTTTTGCAACGCACTAGCTCTAAGGATCTGTCAGCATTTATAAGATACAAATTTTAAATACTGGTGGTTCCTAGATATAACTAACTCAGATGCCTTTACCACCTAAGATTATATGTGATGTAGGATGTTACATGCATCCTACTATCCTTTTCCCAAGCAGAAATGTAACATGAATTTATCAGCCCTAGATTGTGGAGCCTGAGAATTCCTGAAATTAAATACAAAGTAATCATTGAAGACATGACAAAAACTAGACTGGCTTTAGGAACTCTGTCAAGGTAACAGTTTCAGTCCCTTGTTAACAACTTTGTATAGTTTAAAAAGGGAGGAGGACTAACTGGTTTCCTACCTACAAGCTTCATTACCATAGTTACAAAAGTACCGTTCACATAGGTAGCAGAATGCGGCATGGTTAATTTCTTTCCTTTTAAAGAAGCAGTTTTGGTAATGTCTTAATTTTTTTTTTTAAGTATAAATCGGAATCTGAGAAAAATAAACCCAAATCTAATCCCATGGTTACCAAATTGTCTCAGAGTTAGATGGGATTACAAAGAGGATAAGACACTGTGATCAGACAGAAACCCATGAGTAGCCTTCTTTAAGCAAAATGAGAATTTAATTAAGTTGATGCTTAAATGTCTGCATTAATGGAATAGTACAGAAATTGAATCATCTAAAATCATTAAATCCACATGACTTCTATTTGGCATTGGAATGTGCTTTGGTCTGACCTTTGGGCATGGGTGTATCATTGGGGAAATTCCTATGAACACATGACTTAAATAAAAGGAAGTACAAGACTTAAGGATGTCAGACAGGCTGTCAGTACCCTTAACTCTAGCCTACACTTTGACCCAGACTGTTAAAACAAGTTAGGACTTCATTACCATGCAAAGCACCAGCCTAAGTAAAACCACCTCCTGATGTTGACAGATTGCATCTGAACTAGTGAGGTAACAACCTAAAGTATAATCTCTCAAAAAGGTCTTAAAGGCAGCAAGACTTGCTATGACTAATCAAATACCACAGAATAAATTTCAATGAAAGAAACGATACACAAACTATTGTGAACACATTCCCTTTAGTAATAACATAAATTTTCTTTTTTTGAAAAAGTATTCCATAAATATCCATCTTTTTTACTATGTGTTTTCAGAGTACTGAGTTATCATTACTTCCATTTGGCACATGGATTAAAAGAATATCATGATCTTAATTATCTATCCAATTCCTGCAGAAAATAGTGTACATACACAGTGTAAAACAGCCAGGCTATATTGTGAGAACTAAAATAGATGCCATTTTAAATTCAGAACTAAGAAGAAAAAACTACATATCAAAGAACAAAAGGGTTTCCCCCTTGTGAAATTACTCGAGTGGCTAACCTCTTGAAAATTTTGTAAATGTTTTTGTAAAATACTTTACTCAGTGTATTTAACTTGTCTACATATACTTTTTCAGGTAAAACACATGAACATAGTTTCTATCAGCAATGTTAAAAGGTAAAACACATGAACATAGTTTCTATCAGCAATGTTAAAAATCTGATTAAAATAAAATCAAGTTTTGACACAAAAGATAAAGGCAGTAGGGAGAAGTCCTTTTAACCTTGGTACCAGGCTAAAATCCTTCCTTAAAGAGACATATTTACAATAGTTAGTGCAAATTAGTCCATTTTCATACATTAGTTATTTGCCTTTGTGGATATAAAGTGATGATTCAGTATTTTATCAAAATATGGGATTATGAAAATACTGGGAGTATCAGTATGAAATTTAAAAGATTACATTTTTTTCTTTAAGCAGGAAACAATTTTGTAGAACTTCTTTTGAAATGCCTCTTGACTAAAGAAAAATTATTTCACACAACACAGAAAATACTATATATCATCCTATAACAATATCTTTACCTCTAACTCCTAATCTAAAATGTATCTGAAAAAATAAAAAGATCCCTTTTAATAAATCCCAAAATCTTATTTTCACCATTACTGCTCTGCAGCAATAATTCAAGTCCCATCCTGAGAACTAAGAATGTGATAACAAAATGCCAAGGGCCGTATCCATCTTGAACTGAAGATACTTAAGCTTCTTTCCCACAATCCAAGTGCCCTTAAATCAACAGTATTACCTGTCACAATTTGTAACCTTAAGTCTAAAATCTCTAATCATTTGATATAAGTTCTATTGCACATTTACTATTGTTAAAATATTTGAAACTTATGGAATTCTCTACGTACAAGGTTTAAACCTATTCAGTCCAAAAATTCCTCACTGCCAACAAAATGTTCTTAATGAAACAAGCATACCCACAAAGTTCTGAAGCAGAAGAATAAATGACTTCTTATGTTGACAGCGAATTACAAAGCAAGATAAAAAGTTCACAATTTGAAGGAAAAAAGTCTTGAGCAAGTTATACCTCAGCAGTCTACTTCAGGGAGATGAGCAGGTTTCTTTTTAGACATGTGGAATTTCATGTTACTGCATAGTATGTTATTTTAAGAAAAAAAAAAGCAATGCAAACCTAAATCACAAGTTCAATCTTATTTTTAAAAATAAAGCTAAAAGCAACAAGCATATACAAAACTTAGTCTCCTCCTTGATATTTCAACATAGTTGTTACCCTGTGCCATTTCACCACAGAAATTGTCAACAAATTCCAGGGGGACGAGAAGAGTAATTAACAACCAAAAAATCAAGGATAAGTTTATGCTTCTGACTCTCTCTTCTTTCCTTCTTCTCCCAAATCACTCTCTTCTGACTGGCTACTGCTCAGGACAACAAACTGCCCTTCACTACCGGCTTGGTTTGGTCTACTGGAAGCAGCTATCAACCGACTTTGTTCTTCTAAGTCCTAGTGGAAAAGAAAGAAAATAAACACTTGAGAGCCATTTCAAACCATCTGTCATAAGTATGAGTAATTCTGGCAACTTGCTGAAAAGAAAGGCAACACCAAAAAAAAGAAAGGAAACCTAACCAATGCTACAATGAAGTGAATTTTTGCACCATTCCAGAAACCCTATAAAAAAATCAATATTCAAACTAAAATCAAACTAAATGAGGTTTTCCTCTTTCTCATTTTCATGGTCAACAACCAAGTTCAGGCTATCATCATGTCTCATTATACAGTAAAAGCCTCATAATTGATCACCCTATCCTCCAAGCTCCCCCCTATATTCCCCCTGTGCAGGCCAACCTCTACAGCCTTGTCCAATTCATCTTGCTAAATTAGGTGCCACCTTCCCTCAGCCTAGCCAGTCAAAGAAGCCTAAATTCAGGGTCATCTTTGCCACTACTCTCTCCTCTGTCCATACATCTAGTCCATTGCCAATTCTTGCTGATTTGTTCACATTAACTATCTCACAGCTGTTTCTACTTTTCCATTCCTACCAGCAATGCCAGTACCCATAACAGGCTCTTACTCAATCTCATGGGTCACCTATCCATTGCATTTTCTAGGTTTTGCTGTGAAATCTGTCTACCTTAAAATTACCCTGTTGGTACAGAGTTGCTGTTTGGGGGGTGATGGAAAAGTTTTGGTAATGGATGGTGGTGACGGTAGCACAACACTGTGAATGTAATTGACACAACTGAGTTGTTTACTTGAAGAAGATTAAAATGGGAATTATTGTTACATGTATGTTACCACAATAAAATTTTTTTAAAAATTATCCCATTTGATGGGCAATAATTTGACACTCCTGGCAACATTAAAGCCATCAATCTACCTACACAGACATATGTATCTACATCCCGGACTGTGGACTTTCAACAATGACAGTTAAGACTATGTAGGCTCTCAAAAGACTTGCTTTGACAGAGACAACCCTCACTGGAATATGAATATTCTGTTATTTTTGCTAAACAGTTGGTCTCACTATGTGCCAGTGTAACTATAATTCAAACAACATATAGAAGGCAGATGTCAGCCTTTTCTGACGTGCTACATATCATCTGGTAATGAAGTGGCAGAGCAAGCAGAAACAGACCTTCATTTGGAAATTTAAATCTGAGCATCACAGTGTTGAATTAAGGAAACTCTTCACAAACACCACATAAAGAGGATCCAGACATTAGGATCACATACCTTTTCAATTTGTTTTTGTTTACTGAGTTCTTTCTGTTGTTTCTCTTTTACTCTCTCTATTTCTTTTTGTTTTTCTGATGCCCTACGATCCTGAAGAACAGAAAAACAAAACTAATAAACTAAATATGAAATAATTTCAACATTACCTTTGTAACCTTTTCATCTTGTCTTGCATTTTATACATGAGAAAACACGCGAAAGTCTACATGAAAGAGTAGCCATTTATCTTAATTCTAAATGCTGTATCAGCAATATAATTCGTTGTTAACCTTGCTTATCAAAATCCTTTTATTTACTTGCTAATATGAAAAATTTTATACTACCTTAAATTTCTTGAATAATTAAGCGTCTTGGATTCTTACCAGTTCAGCATGCAAAGCTATCTGTTTTGCTAGTCCAACAGAATCACAAATCTAAAAGAGGAAAAAGTAAAGAAACATTCAGGCAGTTCTCACATCAAAACAATGAATGACTTCAATTTATCTATATGGCTAATGTAACTAGTTTTATAACTCAATGTAATGCATCACTCTTCAAAAAAAGGCTGATTTACCCCAAACCAAATCTTTGTAGGTATGCTGGTTTGAAACTGTTATGTACCCCAGAAGGGCCATGATCTTTTAATCCAATCTTGTGGGTGGGACCCTTTAATTGAATATTTCTATGGAGATATGACCCTGCCCAGTCAGGGTAGGTCTTAATTAGATCACTGGAGTCTTTTAAGAGAGTTCATGGAGAAGCCGGGAAAGATGGTGGCATATGAAGGTGTGGAATTTAGTTAGTCCCCTAGAGCAACTAGCAAACATCCAGGAACCACGACTAAATAATCTGTAAAAACTGTTTGGGGAACGTCTGTGACCAGACACAAATCGTACACCAGTCTGGAATGGATAGAACAGCTGAGATCACAGCACAGAACTGTAAGCAAAGCTCCCCAAACTGAGGAGCTGGTGCCCTTTCCCCACTGGCATACAGGCTGAGTTGGAACACCTCCCTGTGGGAAATAGCAGCAGTCTACTAGGAACAAGGGAAGGTAGCTCAACCGAGCTCCAACTGCAGTTTTAATTAACAAATGTGGACTACTGAATACAAGGTATGAGCACCGATAAACCCGGAGCAATCAGGAAAGGAACCCAAGATTTCTCCGGCAGAGAGGAGGCAGGGCTGATGGAAAAAAAAAAAAAAAACCATAAATAAATAAAAACAGAGGCTTCTGGAGTCTGCTGAGCTCAGAATACTGGAAAAGTGCTGTGTCCCAAGAAAAGCACAGAGAACCGGGTACCAACTCCAGTTCCTGAATAGTAAACTGGGGGCTGGGGGCTGGGGGCTGACTTTGAAAAGGGGATTTTGTTCATCATTCCTTTTCTTTCTCTCATTTTAAGTAGCTCAATAGAACAAGTCTCAGGCGTTTTCAATTATCACTGACCCAGGCAAGGGTGGAGTTAAGAGAGTCAGACTAAGAAAGAAGTATAGGAGATAAATCCCTAAAAGGCGCATCTTCCCTAAGAAAAGGGAGAGGCGGGGCCCAGCTCTAGTGGTTACCCTCCCTCAGAGAATTCAGACTGCAAGGCCTGAGGGAAAAAAAACAAACAGCTTAAGCTTGGCTTATAACACTCTGGCTCCTGGGAGAAACAGGGTCTGCTGTGAATTAAAGGTACCGCACCTCCTTACACCAGTGGGCAGCTGCAGGCTGACTAGCACCGCCCGCTGGGCAGGATAGGAAAAGCATAGCATCTAGAGGGCTGAGGGGAAAAAAAAACAACAAATAAATAAAAACATAGGCTCTTGGAGATGGCTGAGCTCAAAATACTGGAAACTGGCTCTGAAAAGGGGCTTCTGCTCTTTTTCCTTTTTTGTTCTTTTAATCTAAGCAGCTCATTAGAAAAAGCCTCAGGCATTTTCAATTGTCAGCGCTACTCAGGCAAGGGTTTACATAGGATGGATTGTATGGTGTGTGAATAAAACTGTTTAAAAAATAAACAGAGGGATACAAGCACTTGAGAAAATGTGGAGAGAGGGATGTACCTATCCACTGTTGGTAGGGAAGTACCATCTGCAGGGCAGTGTGGTGGTTCCACAGGAAGCTAAGTATGGGGTTGCCATATGGTGTTGCAACCCTGTTACTGGATATATACTTGGAAGAACTGAGAGCAGGAACATGAATGGACATTGCACACTGGTGTTTATGGTGGCAGTATTCACGATTCACAATGGATAGAGCTGGCCTAAGGGTACATTGACTGATAAACAGAATTATGACCTGTGGTGTAAACATACAATGGAATACTCAGTGGCAGCAAGGAGGAATGAAGTTGTTAGGTATGCAACTAAGTGAATGGACCTTGAGGACAGTATGTTGAGTGAAATAAGCCAGAATCAAAAAGACAAACATTATAACGCCTCATTAAAATGGACTAACTAGTGTGTACAAACTCTGAGAACTGAATCTGAGAGCATAAGTTATCAGGGGAAGCCTTATGGTAAAGGTTTTTAGATTGTAAGCTCTTACAACAGTCACATCTATTCATGAGATGTAGCAGTTATTTCTAAACTCTGAGATGATGAGCTGTTTGTGTATAACCTGGTCAGTCCCTGGAACTCTGGGTATCTGTGTGACACCTGGGATTCAGAGCCAGAGTTCGGCAGATATGAATGTCAGCATTACCCCATACAGCAAATGTTAAAGAGGCTGAAAAAGAGATCAGATTTCAATTAGAGATATAAATGAAATGGACTTGGATAGGACTAAGGTAAACCAGACTAAAGGGAAAAGAATGATATCGACTATGTTTTACTTCTTTTTTTTGTTGTTTGGTTTTTCTTTTTTTTTTTTTTTTTTTTGACTGTGTTTTAAAACTTCAACTTCTGTATGAGACCAAAGGAAGAGATGTTTATTTGGCGAAAAATCTATATTTTCTATAGCACGCTATGTAATTTAACTTGTATGGTTGGTTTATTCTAACACCATAATTACATGGAACGTTGAATGGGGGGACACCTGGTTGATTTGTACAGGTTAGCATGAAACCCTGATACATCGCAGAGTAATTTGGGCAGAGAGTAAAAAGTGTTTGCAAAGCCCCTTGACGGTCTGGGGGAAAAATGTGGAAATATTAAATTTCCCCACTCAGGGAATTCCTGATAATTCTTGCAAGCATTGGGGACTACCAGTTTAGAAGGCAAGCCCTTGATCTTGGGTCTTGCGCTTATGAAGCTTCTTACTACAAAGTAGAGACTAAGCCTACATATTATTATGCCTAAGAGTCACCCCCAGAGAACGTCTTTCGTTGCTCAGATATGGCCTCTCTCTCTAAGCCAACACTGCAGGTAAACCCACTGCCCTCCCCACTATGTGCGACATGACTCCTAGGGGTATAAATTTTCCCGGCAATGTGGACATGACTCCCAGGGAGGATGAGCCTGGACCCAGCATCATAGCACTGAGAAAGTCTTCTGGACCAAAAGGGGGAAGAAAATGAAACAAAATAGTTTCAGTGGCTGAAAGATTTCAGATGTAGTCAAGAGGTCATTCTGGAGGTTATTTTTATGCATTATATAGATAACCCTTTTTAGTTTTTAGTGTATTAGAATACCTAGAAGGAATACCTGAAACTACTGAACTGCAATCCAGTATCCTTGATTTTTGAAGAGTATCATATAACTCTATAGCTTATAAGGTGTGACTGCATGATTGTGAAAACTTTGTGGCTCACACTCCTTTTATCCAGTGTATGGATAGATGAGTAGAAAAAGGGGGGACAAAAATTAAATGAATAATGGGGGGGTATGAGATGTTTTGGGTGTTCTTTTTTACTTTTATCCCTATTTTTATTTTTTGGAGTAATGAAAATGTTTAAAAAATTGATTGTAGGGATGAATGCATGACTACACGACGATACTGTTAACAAGTCACTGTACACTTTGGATGACTGCATGGAATGTGAATATATATCAATAAAACTGCATTTTAAAAAGAGAACAAGAGCGGAGAGAAGCTCACAGAGAGAAGGAGCTCAGAGAAGCTGAAATTTACATTTTGGAAAGAAGCTAAGATATGTAATCCAGAGTTTGCCCTGGGAGAAGCTGAGAGCTGACACAAACCCAGATGCTTGGGGACACTTGGAGACGCCGACAGGAAGACCTTTGGAGATGCTAAGCTAAGAGATGAAGCACAGAATTTGCCCTGGAGAAGCTAAGAGAGACAGAAGCCCAGAGACATTTTGGAGAAAGACACTTTGAAACCAGAACCCAGGAGCAAAGGACCAGCAGGCACAAGCCACATGCCTTCCCAGCTGAAGGAGGTGTTCCAGACCACTGGCCTTTCTTCAGTGAAGGTATCCTCTTGTTGATGCCTTAGTTTGGACACGCTTATGGCCTTGGAACTGTAAATTTGTAACCTAATAAATCCCCTTTATAAAGCCAATCCATTTCCAGTATTTTGCATAACAGCAGCTCTAGCAAACCAAATCAGTAGGTTTTTCTCAGAGTCTGTGAGCTTCCGCTACTGGCTCTCACCTCTTTCATGTGCCCTGCTTCTTATTAATCTCAAATTCATTACTGAAACAGAAAGGCCTGGAAAGTATTAAGCGAGCTGCTACTGTCACTGCTCTCAACTAAAGGCATTTGAAAATGACTGATTATGGGAATATACTCCATTCCCAGGATAAGATAAGGAGGCAAGAAGATTCCACCAGGTGTCAGTGGGTGGGAAAATACAGGTCTATGGAATCAGAAAGAAGATCCAACTGTCAGTTCAGCTCTATTCAAAGCAACACACTTGAGTCAAGCAGCTCTGTCAGACCAAGCAAAGTTCAGGAGTTGTTTCTAGAAATCTTAGTAAGAACTGTGACTATCATCCATATTTCACAACATGAATACATTTTGAAAAACTATTTACCTTCTCCCCCTCATTGTTAGATTCAAATATATAGCAGACTGATGACAGATTACTCTCACTTCTCCCTCCTGATGTCCGAAGCACAAATCCAAAAAGCCGCTTATTTTCCTGGTGTGTAGCATACAAAACTACACTGGGTAATGGAAACTGCCACAGGAAATATCAGAAGCAAACATGAAATTTTCAAATCATTACAGCAGTACTCATATTTGACAAACTCAGAGTCTAAGTTATAAAAACATCAGAAATAGAACATTAAAGCAAATCTTTTTCAGATAGGTAATCCAAGAACAAATAATGTCATATTCGGTTTGGATTACCAAGCAGAATACGAGATTGAACACTGAATGTGCTTTATTAACACATTATACAAAGTCAAATTCAATAACAAAAATGGTCTATATTATTAAACAAATAGGAACACAGACTTACAGCTATTTCAAAATAATTATAAAATAAACTCAATCATGTTTGCCTTTAATTCCTACTGTTAGTTTCATTGGTGTATAAAATATGCTCCGTAACTAAGGGATTAAACACTAACTCTCACACCAGACTGCACTGATTCTTTAAGTTATGTGGAATGTTCAATAATAACTTAATGGACACGTGGCCATAGACTTAACCATGATTGCCTAAACACCAATCATAACTGAAACTACCATAATTGAATACACAGGATCAGGATTATCATAAAGATGAAAGATGTGTATATGCACAAAAGGGCTTACAGTAAGGTCTGAAACATGTAGAACTCACCGTGAGTCTTGTAACTTGTGTCTGTGGATCAATTAACCTATAATAATCATTAAAATGTGGAAAACAAATTTCAATTAGGTTGAAATTACATAAATCTTTCTACACTTTTTTTTTTTTTAAGGGAGGGATTACTACTTACTTTAAACAGTCACAAGTGACTAATAAATGTGATTCTGTCATACGAAAGATGTTATGTATGGCTCGAGCAGCTAAGATCTGGCGCATTGTTTCATAAACAACATCTGGATTGTCATCTGATTTCACCTCCATAGAACCAAGGAACCGGACAATAAATAACTGATGAAGAATAGAATCTAAACAGAATAAGGTACATTATGTAGTTTTAAATCCTACATTTCTTTTCCTAAAGAATAAAATACACTGCCTCCTTTTACACTTGCCAGTGAAAATGTGGAAATATTTAGAAATAACTCCAAACTAGTTTAAGTTATAGGAAAATGAAGGTCTCAAATTCACTTCAGCATTTTGTGGTTCTGGGTAAAAACAATTTCATTCTTACAATTTTTCTATAACTTTGGAATTATATTAAAATAAACAGCTATTGGAAAAAACAAAAAGAAAAGTTATGCTCCAGTACCAGAAGTGAAACATTGGCTGTTAGGAAAAAAAAGAGTACCTTATGCATTGGAGAACTTGACTATGTGGTCAAAAATGTGTTATTCTATAATTCTGTATGAGTAACAGGTTAAATCAGATAAAGGTCTGTTGCTTTAAATGCACTATGAGTAAATAGAGAAAAGTTTGAAGTAAAGATAACATTAAAACTGAGCATAGTAGCACAATTATAAATGACAAATTCTTCATAGTTTACGGCTGAGAAGAATTTCTAAGATATAAGAACACTGCATGTCTGTTTTACCTTCAGCTTCAGATTTTCTACCTCCTCCAGATTCTCCAAACGGATTTGTACGCCTGAGAAATTTAGGAAAAAATATGAACCCCCATGAGCAATGTGAAAGAAATCTCAATCACTGAAACTATGATTAAAAACTAAGAGTTGTAAAACCTTATGCATTTAAAAAAGAAAAGCTCTAAAATGCCCCATCCCATTAAAAACCATTACTGATGACCAAATTACTATGATAAAGGCACCTGCCTCCAAACACCAAATGTATTAATAGGCTGAACCCAACGTTGCTGCATTTTAGAAGACACAGATGAACTAGCAGTTAAACCACACACACAAAAAAAAACAAAAAACTAATATAATAAACCATATTGCAAAAGTTCCTGAATTTAAATAGCTAGCATGGAGAAACAGCTGATTTAGTCCCAATTCTAGCTGCTTGAAAAAAATGCCAAGGATCTACTGGTATTATGAAAATCCGTTTCCAGGTTCTCCAAGTACATGAAGCAAATTAACTATAAGGATGTTAACATTTTTAGAAATCAGTTTTAAATTTGATTTCTCAAGGCAAAAGTAACAAGATGCAATAAGAAAAGCAGACTGGAGATGGAAGCTACCTTCTTCAGTGTGTTGGGAACTTGGCATATCCACAGTGAAGGAAGAAAAATATAATTCAAAGTAGATTCCAGAAGCAAACAGAGAGCAAAATAGTTCTAAAATAACATTGGCATTAAGATAACATGAAATTGACCACATATGTGACCTCTTATATCAGATGCTAAATGTATTTATATGATCAAATAAATTACTTTTTCTTGGTCATAGCCATGTATGTCCAAATTAATATATTATCAATTTATTAGGGGTTCAACCTACTTAATAAATGATTTGCCTTAAGTTGTGTTTCTTTCATCTGCAGCCAAAGAAAATAAAAATTTTAACTGCTTTGATAAGGATATTCCTCATTGTATAAACAAAAAATGATTCATAGCAGTGATAACATTTTAATATCTTACTGGAGATTTCTTATTTTCATACAAGAACATATTTTCTAATAAAACTGTAGCACATGTTACTACCCCCAAGAATTTTTAAAGTATCACCACAACCTAAAGATACAACTGTCAACTTTCCTCTGCAGTTTTAAGAGCAAATACCCAAGAAGTAGAACTGGTGAGCAATTCAGAATTGAAATATTTTCAACTAAATTATCTTAACTTCTTTAATTGAGGTAGCAGACAGACACAGAGAAAAGCCTCCATAATTATTCCCTAATATTATCAGAATTATGTTAGGTCATTAAAAAAAACAAAATGCAACACAGCTGATGCACATGATATGTGAAAGATGACTCTCAAATGTAGAAATGGAATCATAAACCTTAGAGCCCAGAGCACAACACCCTGTGATGCCATCACCCACCTGCCTCCCTGGCCAGAGGCTTTCACCTGGCCAGGCTGATCTTCACACACAGGAGAAATGATGTCAAATTGTATTGGAGTGTCTGGGGCAACAAGGGAATCTAGAGAGAGAGCAGCCAAACTTGTGGACTCAGATCCTAAGGATCCCGAACTGCTGGTTCGTGCTGTTGGTGGCCGAGATTGTCTAAGCACAAAGGAAAATGAGAAGGCATTGCATTTAGTTTTCTCTTTTGAAAATCAAACACTTAAACTATGAGAAAAGAAAACACAATTTTATAATAAATCAGTGAGAAGAGTAAAGCAACAAACTTATTCCTTCCAATTCTTAAATTCAGACATGAATCACCTCCTAATCTAGAAAATCACTGGAAATGTTACAGAAATCTGGAATCAGTCATTTAGAGCTCTAGCACCAATTTAAAAATATTTTGTATATTTTTTGGCAAATTATTTAGTACTAATGTAAGTAGTATCGTTTCAAATAGCCAGGACAGTTCTTTAAATAACCCAGAGTCTGGTAACTCACCCTGCTGGTCGTAGGCTCTCGTGTCTCTGTTGGAACGACGGGGAAGGAGTGACCGCTTCCAAAGCAGATTGATTTACTCGTGCAGCAATTTCCTATTTCAATTTTTTAAAAATACTAATATTAGTAAAATAAGAAAACCAGAAGGTTGAATATAACTCTGAGTTGTCAGAATGCTTTCGAGTTACACTTAAAATACAAATTGGAACTACTTGGAGTAGCTCTGCAAAACTGTCTTGTCTTGATATTTAAGATAAATAATTATACCTCACAACATCATAAGCTTACATCTCCTCTTGCTTTCTGTATGTTTAGGGGGAAAAATCTGATTTTTTTCTACTAAAACAAATAGGAAAATGTTGTTTAAATGTTTACTACCAGATTTTCTAGATTAAGGTCTGTTTACCACTATATTGCTAGCACCTAGTACAGTGCTTGGCTTAGTGGTCACACAATAAATTGTTTTAATAAAGAAGGAGTAGGAAATAGTCACAAAATATGAAAGTATTTTATAACTATGCAGTGAAGTTTTCATAATTTTCCAGATTACATTTATGCTTGGAAATATTTATATATTTTAATTTATAAAGTTATCATGGATATTTTCAGCTTTCCATAAGAAAGATTTTCAGACTTACTGGTTTATTTAAAACACTGGCTAAATAAAAATGGTATTTAAATTAGAAAAAATATTCACAAAACATTTTTACATATCTAATAGTTAGCAAAAATACCAATACAATGTCACATATTGATCAAAATTTTTTCTCTCAATACATATAAATTAATTCTGGATAATCTGGAAATGACTAAAAATCAGAGTCCTGATAATTGGTAGGAAAGTACTAAAAGTCTGAATTATTCAAAGCCAAACACTGTATTCCCTAGATGTTGAAATAAGTCATCTAATTTGCATTTTATTTTTTGGTGTTCCCCCAAAATTGTTTTTCCCTTTACTTGGGCCTAAAACCAGGAAGTCATCTTTATCTCATTTGTCTCATTCATCCTTCAATTGATCAGTTACTAACTAGTCCAGTTAATTTCTTTTGACTGGTTTCTCAGTTAATTCTCTTCTCTCTTCCCTCGGTACCATCCTGTTCAGTCTGATACCCCATCAGTTCTTGCCTGAAACATGATAATGACCAGACTCTCACCTATTATCCACCTTTTAATCAACAGCAGCTTAACAGTTAGAAGAGTAAAGAATGCCCAAAGATGATGTGCTCACAGACATTGGGGACTGGTGGTTTGATGGGCTGAGCCCTCTATCACAGGACTTGCCCTTGCCAAGACTGTAACGGCAAAGGAGAGGTTAGACCTGCTTATAATTGTGCCTAAGCGTCTCCTCCTGAATGCCTCTTTATTGTTCAGATGTGGCCCTCTCTCTCTAGCTAAGCCAACCTGGCTGGTAAGATCACTGCCCTCCCCTCTACGTGGGATCTGACACCCAGGGGAGTAAATCTCCCTGGCAACATGAAATATGACTCCCAGGGAGGAATCTAGACCTGGCATCATGGGATGGAGAACATCTTGACCAAAAGGGGGATGTGAAAGGAAATGAAAAAAGCTTCAGTGGCAGAGATTTCAAAAGGAGCCAAGAGGTCACTCTCGTAGGTACTCTTACACACAAATAGACAACTCTTTTTAGGTTCTAATGAATTGGAATAGCTAGCAGTAAATACCTGAAACTATCAAACTACAACCCAGAGCCCATGAATCTTGAAGACAGTTGTATAACAGTGTAGCTTATGAGGGGGTACAATGTGATGGGAAAGCCATGTGGACCACACTCCCCTCCTTTGTCCAGTGTATGGATGGATGAGTAGAAAAACGGGGGCAAAAAAAAAAAAAAAAATTCCCAAAGAAATAAACCCTACTCTGCCTCAGCTGAAATCATCTACCCCCAACCAGCACTGGAAGACACCCAGGTTCACAGCACAGCAAAGCCCACCAACAATGGCAGAGGAGAGACAAGTGTTTGCCCAATTACACTGCAGTATGGATCCAACTGACTCCAGAGTTCTCTATGCCCCCAGGTTCTGCTTGTATGTTGGTCTGTACCTCTGGCTATGTCTACACTGCTGGGTTCACCTGGTTTGATTCCCTTGCTACTTGTAGCAAACGGGAGCTCAGGCCACCTCATCCAGGCCTACTGAATCAGAATATGCATTTTAACAAAATCCCTGGGTGATTTATGCACATTTCTGTTTTCTATTATTCTCCATCAAGCTCTTCAACTCCAATTATACTACTAGTTTTCATAAACATACCATTTCTGCCTTTGTGCTTTTATTTTTATGGCCTTATCTACAATGACTTTTCTTTTCCTCAAAACACAGATACATCATACCCAGCTCAGGTTTCCATTACCTCCACAGAGCTTTTTCTAGTCTAAAGTCCACACTGACCTTAATGTTCTTAACCTTAAGCCTTTAGTCACCACTGTACACCTTCAATTAGATACTGTTTTATAGGTAACGTTTTATATGAAATGTTAAAGTTTTAGTTTTGCCTTCCCATGCAGATGGACTCCTAGAGGGCAGAGGCCATGGCTTCTTTTTCTTCTGTATCATCTCTATGGTGGTCAACACAGTGCTACTAAACATAGAGATGACACCCAGTAAATATTTGTTGCTTGACTGATTTCAATACCTTCTGTAATAATATATTGTTCTAGTAAGACCAGACACTCACTGCATACATAATACATTAAAACTCCCCATTTGAGGTCTAAATAAGATTGAGAATCTATAACTTAATAAAATACCATGTAAGCCAAAGAATTATTCAATTTTGCTAGATCTGAGTACTGTAAAATAAAAATATTACCTCTGGATTTTCACTTAAATATATTTGCTTAGATATGTTATTTATTGTACAGATCCACTGCAAGAGGAAAAAACAGAAAAATATGATTAGTAATACATTTTTCTACAAAGCTTCTCTTCTTAAAAGAAAATGTCCAACATTCAACTGAAACAGAAGTTTCACTGTAAGTAAAACATATTCTTCCTTATAAGAAAAACACTTTCCTGTATTTATGCACATATATATCTATAGTATTTGAGAGTATAATAGAACATTAAGCAGATTTACTGAAGAACTCCAAATTTATTTCACACAAGGGAATAAAAAAATACGGTAAGCATTTTGAATTGTTCAACTCCAACAGAAACTGGCATTTGATATATATTTGTAGAAGGAGTATAAAATCAACCAACCATTTTTTTAATTCAGTTTTGAGATATATTCACATACCATACAATCATCCATGGTGTACAATCAACTGTTCACAGTACCATCATATAATTGTGCATTCATCTCAATCAACCATTTTGATAAAAGACAGTGAGCTATAATATCTTAAATTATGTACATAAATAATCTATACTTGTCTTTCCCAACAAACAAGCCATTCTGGACACACATATCATAATTAACATCAGTGCAAAAAAGAGCTGAATATATTCCTGGTGAATGTACTTTATATACTTCCCTTCTTTCAAGAGTATAAATAATTAACATGGAAAACGCTGTCTGCACTACATATTTTGCTTCCCTTTCTAGGATTCCAAGTGCCTGATGAGCCTCACTAAGCTAAATTAATATTTTGTTTGGTAAAATCTGCAAAGAGCAGAGGCATGTGTCTGTGCTTCCTCAGAGAACAAAGGCCAGTTTTGGTACCAACTCTTTTCCAAGAGAAGCAAATAAATGAAGATCCCCCCATTATTTCTAAATTTGTTTTTTGCCAGCACAATTACAATACCAGATAAAAAGACTCAAAAATCAACTATGGTATATTTTCATGAAAGAATATTTCTCAAGACAAAGGTTCTAAAACGTCAGTTCTTGATAGTACCTTACCTTCCATATTTGGTGTACCAGAAGTAAAAATGGAGCCAAAAATAAGAGGCTTGTGAGGAAGAAAATAGACTCCCAAATTTTTGTTTTTCTATCTTTCATTTCCCCAAGGTTTTAAGCTTTAGTTGCTTCCTGCCATGCCACATCTGCTGCCACTATGCTCTTAATGCAGCACACACAGTCTCAGAGAGTTGGTGCAAAAAAGGGAATAAATTAAACTGTCGCCTCATAATGTTAATAGCCTGCCAGAAAGCAACAGTCACAAGGTCACTTCGGAATCTGAGCCCTTAAGACAGCTGAGAGATGATCTCTAAGGTCCCTCCAGCTATAAAATTCTGTGAGAAACTTGAGAATATTGTCTCACAACTTTACATAAACTTATCTTTAATTAACTAGAATTTTCCAAATTTTCTACAGTGAACACATTAACATATTTTATGATCAAAAAATTTTTTTTAATGTTGCTAAAGAAATTAACTAGGTAAACCTTTACCTCTTCATGATCTTTTTTACTCTCTGCTTGCAGAATTGAAGATCTGAAAGAAAAAAAAGAAAAAAGTGTGACCCTCAACTTTTCTTCAAAAGTACTTTCAACATGATCCAAGTGATCTTTTTATCTCTAAAGGTACAGAACGCATAAAAAAACCATAAGTATCATAGGAAAAGCTGGCTACCACAGGCATTAGGACTCAATTTTAGCAACTGTAACTCTGGCTATATATGCTAAGGTGTACCAAAAAGAAACAGGTACTGGTCTCCAAAAGGCAGACTTCAACTAAGAACAATGCATTTTTACTTTCTGACACTTACGATTCATATTTCAAATTTAAATCAGTGATCCAATAGAAAATACTAACCTCTCTTCGTTCTCATTGTTCCTCTTTCAATAAAGTTAAATCAAAATTTCAATACATTAATCACTAACATAAGGATATTTAGTCTTTCTATAGATGTCAATATTTTAAAGTTAGGGAAAAAAATAATTTCTGCTAATTTGTCATTGCACACAGGAATGTGATATGGAAAATTATATTAAGTATTAGCACAAAACTGAAAATACAAAAAATTTAATTACTTATAATAACATAATATTAACAATTTAGTAATTTTGACAAATAAACACAGGAACTCCCAACATCTAGCAGGATATGTGATATACAGAAATTGGTATTCAATATAACTATTTTGATTGAAGACAGCTACAACATTTTAAATAATATACATAAATACAGGAAAACAATAACCTTCAGAGAACCGAGAGGGTGCTCCTAAACATTAAGAAAGGTCAAAAATAGTACTTCAGTTAGGTGGAAAGAAATTGCAGATAACATAAATATAAACCATTAGGAAAATATTTAAATTATTTTGTACATCCTTAAATGGACTATAATGCAGCCATTACAAAATGTTTTTAATGAGTGGATGAAGACACAAGTTATATAAACAAGACTCCCTTGACTATCTTGACTATTTAAAAAACGGACTTAGGATAAAAACTGGAAAATAATAAGCCAAAACATTAATAATTGTTGCTTCTGACTGTAAGATTATAGCTTTTTTCTTACTTCGTTTTATATTTTTCTATTCTTCACAAATATTTATTCTAAATGCTATTCAACAGACTCTCAGTTAATGCAAAGAGAGGTAAAACAATGGCATTATAAACAAAAATGGACTAAATAAAAGGACTAAATAATGAATCTGATCAGAAATAGTTAATTAACACTTAAAAATAAGTTTATTAGCACCTACTATGTGCTAGGCACATTACATGTTAGATTTCTACTCCTTAAAACGTACAAATGATCTCCTCCCCCACAACCATTTTACATGTAGGAAAACGGAGCTCAAAGGAAGTAAACTGTCAAAAGATACATAGTAAGTAGTTGATCTAGAATGTAAACTTTCTGACCCTAGGATGGGGGCTCCTTTCACTAGCCAGTGCTGCCTTACCCATCCCATGCAGGATTTTCAAGGACAATCAGGTGTCTTAATATATGACATGGTCAGGGACCTTGTTTTGTTTTGTTTTAATTTAATTTTATTGAGATTGTTCACATACAATTATCCAAAGATCCAAAGTGTACAATCAATTGCCCATGGTACCATCATACAGCTGTGCATCCATCACCGCAATTTTTTTTCAGTTTTTAGAACATTTTCATTACTCCAGAAAAGAAATAGAGACAAAAAAAAAGGAAACTCAAATCCTCCCATACCCTTAACCACCCCCCTCCATTATTGATTCATAGTACTGGTATAGAACATTTGTTACCGTTGATGAAAGAATGTTAAAATACTACTAACTATAGTATATAGTTTGCAATAGGTATATTTTTTTTCCTATATGCCCCTCTATTATTGACTTCTGGTTATAGTGTCATACATTTGTTCTAGTTCATGAGAGAGATTTCTAATATTTGTACAGTTAATCACAGACATTACCCACCACAAGATTCACTGTTTCATACATTCCCATCTTTCAACTACCAACTTTCCTTCTGGTGACATACATGACTCTGAGTTTCCCCTTTCCATTCTGCACTGTTAGTTATTCTCACAATGTGCTACCATCACCTCTGTCCATTTCTAAATGTTTAAGTTCAACCTAGTAGAACATTCTGCTCATAATAAGCAACCACTCTCCATTCTTTAGCCTGATTCTATATCCTTATTTCATGTCCATAAGTTTACATATTATAATTAGTTCATATCAGTGAGACCCTGCAATATTTGTCCTTATGTGTCTAACTTATTTCATACAATATAGTACCCCCAAGGTTTCTTCATCAACCCGTTTTTTTTTTTTCAAATGGTTTTATTCACACGCCACACATTCCGTCCTAACTAAACAATCGATGGTTCCCTGTATAGTCACATATTTATGTATTCACCACCATCACCACTATCTATATAAGGACATGTCCATTTCTTCCACAAGGAGGAGGAAGAGTCAAAGGTAGAGAGACAAAAGAAAAAGGAAAGAGGAAAAGAAAACATGACAACTAGGAAGCAACAAAAGAAAAGACAGAATTAAACTAAAGTAGAATAAAGAGTCAGACAACATCACCAAAGCCAAGAGTCCCGTACCCCTCCCTCATGTCCCCCTCTTACATGCATTTAGCTTTGGTATATTGTCTTCCCCACATCAAAGGAAACATAATACAATGTTTCTGTTAACTAAAGTCTCAGTTTGCATTGATTGTATTTTTTCACCCAATACTACCCTATTTTTAACACCTTGCAGGGTTGACATTCATTTGTTCTCCCTCATGTAAAAACATATTTGTAAATTTTATCACAATTGTTGAGCACTTCAGGTTTCACTAAGTTATACAGTCCCAGTCTTCATCTTTCCTCTTTCCTTCTCGTGTCCCACATGCTCCCAACCTTCCTCTTTGAATCCATACTCAACAGTCATCTTTGTTCAGTATACTTCCAATGCTGTGCTACTGTCTCCCAAAATTGTGTTCCAAACCTCCCATTCCTATCTTTTTCTGTCTGTCTGTAGTGCTCCCTTTAGTGTTTCCTGTAGAGCAGGTATCTTGTTCACAAACTCTCTGTCTGTCTGTCAGTGAATATTTTAAACTCTCCCTCATATTTGAAGGACAGTTTTGTAGAATATAGGATTCTTGGTTGGCGGTTTTTCTCTTTCAGTATCCTAAATATATCACCCCACTTCCTTCTTGCCTCCATGGTTTCTACCGAGAAATCCCACACAGTCTTATCAAGCTTCCTTTGTATGTGATGGATCACTTTTCTCTTGCTGCTTTCAGGATTCTCTTTGTCTTTGACATTTGATAATCCGATTAGTAAGTGTCTTGGCGTAGGTCTATTCAGGTCTATTCTGTTTGGGGTATGCTGCACTTCTTGGATCTGTCATTTTATGTCTTTCATAAGAGATGGGAAATTTTCATAGATTATTTCCTCTATTATTGCTTCTGCCCTTTTTCCCTTCTCTTCTCCTTCTGGGACACCCATGACATGTACATTCATGCATTTCATGTTGTCATTCAATTCCCTGAGACATTGCTCTTACTTTTCCATTCTTTTCCCTATCTGTTCTTTTATGTGAAGGATTTCAGTTGTCTTGTTCTCCAGTTCCTGAGTGTTTTCTTCTGGCTCTTGAGATCTGCTGTTGTATGTCTCCATTGTATCTTTCGTCTCCTGTGTTGTACCTTTCATTTCCATAGATTCTGCCAGTTGTTTTTTCAGACTTTCAGTTTCTACCTTATGTTCGCCCATTGTTTTCAATACACCCTTCATCTCTTTTGCCATAGCTTCCCTAAACTTGAACTGATTTACCATTAGTTGTTTCAATTCCTGTTTCTCAGCTGAAGTGTAAGTTTGTTCCTTTGACTGGGCCATCACTTGGTTTCTCTTAGTGTAGGTTGTAGTATTCTGTTTTCTAGGCATCTGGTTTCCTTGGTTACACCAATCAGGTTTTCCCAGACCAGATGGGCTCAGGTCTCAGAGGTTCAGTATCAGGTTTCCCTGCAGGTATGTCTTAGAAGACTGACACACTCTCTGAGGTCTCTACCCTTTGTGCTTTTCCTAACCTGCCCAGCACATGGCGCCTGTCAACCCATAGCTCTTGACTGGTGTAAGGAGGTGTGGCCCCCTTAGTCCTTAGTTTCCGTTCTGGCTGTTTTCCCCCAGGCTCTGGGGTCTGGTTCTGAATGGAAGGTGGGTAGTAGAGCTGGGCACAGCTCCTTCCTCTTAGAAAGATACACCCCCTAGGGAGTGATCATTAGCATTTAAATAGTTCTTTCTCCCTCTGACTCTGCTATCTCCACCCTTGTCTGAGTCAGACTGCTGCAAACAGAAAATGGCTGAGGTTTTTCTCCACTGTGCCGCTCAGGTTGAGAGAGAGAAAAATGGACAGAAAGCCCCCTTTCAGAGCCAGTCCACGGGCCCTCAATTTCACTCATGGGCCAGAGGTAACACTTGGTCTTCTGGGCTCCCCCTCCCACTCTTTAAGGTCAGTTGTCACTAAAAGCCTCTGTGTGCTTGTTGGAGATTTGTAGCTCGTATTGAGCAGTCCACATTTGTTAATTAAGACCCCAGTTTGAGCTGGACTGAGGTATATTTGCTTGTTCAGAGACTGCTGCTGTCTATCACAGCGAGGTTTTGCCGTTTGGCCTGCCTTGGGAGAAGGGGGCTCCCGGCTTGGGTCTGCAGCTTTTACTTACAGATTTTATGCTGTGATCTCAGGCATTCCTCCCAATCCAGGTGGGTGCATGATATGTGGACAGTCATGGTTGTCCCCTAGTAGTTATTCCTGATTATTTACTAGTTGTTCCTGTTTGTTTATTAGTTGTTCCAGGGGGACTAACTAACTTTGACTCCTCTCTATGCCGCCATCTTGCCACCTCCCAGGGACCATGTTTTGATAGCCTCAAAATATTAAGAAATCATTTATCCAAGTTGGAAAGTAAAAAGTCAACTTATTTCTACAAAATTAAAAAGAAAAAATTATCGTAATATATAATAGACCTAAAGTGTCTACTAGATTTCTGAACAAAAAGAAATTATACTGCATTTTGTTTACACTGTTACAGATTTTATTAATAGTAGAAAAAAATACTAACTTTTTTCCATCAAAAGAGGTGATCTGAAAACAGTATCGCCTGTCTTCACAGTCTACAGCCATCACTGAACAGTTGTCTATGTCCATGGCCAAGCCTCCTGCTACCTCTCCTCGGGCCTGAGTCATTAAATTTCCACCCTGCGTGAAGTAAAACTGTCTGTCCCAGGAAGATGACACCAAGCCTGTTTTACTAAATGAAGGAAGCACATTCACATATTAATAATGACACACCTGGTAACTCCTTATCATTAGCAAGACAAAAAAATAAAGCAGATCACAAAGGACTAGCTTGCAGAAAGGCACCAAGGTATCAAGAAAATATAAATATCAGTTTTTCAGCCTCTAAAATAAATTTATATATGTTGATCCATTTGTATGTGTGTGTACATATATGTGTATTTCCAAAGCAAGGCTAGAAATTATCAAATTGTAGCTGTTATAATGACACTCTATAAAACACAGAATATAGTTCAACTTCCAAGGGAATAAAATCAAAACAAAAGAATTTAATTTACAACTAAGGTTAATTTGCTTTATCCTATCTTCAAGTAAAAACTAAAATTTGACTTGATATAATTACATTTATTTTAAAGTATGAAAAATGATACTTAATTACATTCACATTTAATGATATATTTACTTAAACTACGCTTTTACAATTTTAAATGATTCAATAAATATCTAACTACAATTTTAATTTTGAAAATTACTCATGTATTTCACCTCATCTGTCAGAAGTTCACACACATTAACACCACTGAAACGGTTCAATCTTTAGTAAAATCAAAACAATTTGGCAAACAACATCAGGTACATATTACATTCATTTGGTATTATCTTAAATGGTATACAATATATAAAATAACAAGCGTTTTCTTACTTTCTAGCATTAAGGTATCCAGCCTTTCGAGTTAAGTTTCGATTAACAGGAAATTTGGTGGGGTCTGGGTCAGGCACATATAACGGGTCACTGGCTACTTCTAAATCCTCTATGGTCTGCTGCATGGTCTCTATGTCACTGTCCATTTCCCTGCGAACACTGATACAAAAAAACAGTTTATTACCTACCCCAACAGGCAAAAATCTCCTTACCCATCACTGTATCTGTGTATTTGTTCTGTATTTATTTTCATAAACAGAGAAGCAGTGTTATGGATGGTAAAACAGCTTCATATTTTATTTGAAATTTAGACAGTTTGGTTAACAGTACCAAATTCAAAATTAATGAAGCCACACAGAATGCCTGACCTCAGAGAATTTTCAAACTGCTCTCTACCATGCCTTTAGTGTTAACAAACCATTTTCATCTCCCTCCGTATCTCAGACTGACCACATCACTGCTCAGACTTCTGAACTTGATTAGAATACTTCGCTCTCTCTTTAGGTATTCACAGCATGGATAGCCAAGATTTATTTAATAAATCTCTTATCCATCCCCCACTATTTACAGTTTAAATATAAAGTCACTTATGGATAATTGCTCTACGTGTCTGTGATATTCAGACATAAAACTTTGTTTAGAATCAGTAAAATTATCATCAGATTTGACACTGTTAAGAAATTGAGTTCACATTCCATAGAAAAGATAATGAAAAATCCAAGAAGCATCCATGGGTCATGCAAAAAACACTCTTATGGCAGGGAAAACAGTCCCTCAGGAAATTAAATGGCAAACATTATTAAATTGTGCCATTTAGCTATTAACTTACATAATTTCATTTTCAATTTTAAGGAAGAAAATACTTACTTCTGTACACTTGTTCCAATATTAGTTAAAAATTCTTCCAGTTGTTCATGGAGATTTTCTGAACCCATCTTAAAGAAACTTATCTGGGGCCAGGAGGGGTAGTGGGTGAACAAAACAAACACATACACACAAAAAACAAATACTTAAAGTAAATCATATAAACACTCTCCAAGATACATGATTTAAATTAAAAAAAAAAAAAACACACAACAAAAAACAAAGGATTATTCCCATTTGTATAAAAATAGGTTGTAGTTTACAAAGACTTCTGAGAGGCAAATGAGGGAGCACAACTTAACTGTCCCTGGACATCTTTAAGTATTTTTTGAGTTGAACAAATAATTCATGCTTATGGTAAACAATTTTTTTAAATAGAAAATAAATTTTAGAGCATTTCAAAGTAAATGGAATAGATATAATTTTTTCATGTTTACTACAAAAATAAATAAGTTTTATATCTGAGGAATAATAAACACACATTTGAAGGAATATTCAAGTTTCTTTTAATTTGATTACGAAGAGACGAAATAATTCCTTATTTTTAATTATAAGTTATATTAGCCATAACTTAATTTTCTAGCCTCCTTCCTAAGGCATGCCTTTTTGGCCATTTTGGAGTTCATCTATTATTTTTATTCAAGGAGTACACAAGGAACATGGAAAACTCAAAACGTGTCTGTTCTCGTCCAGATCTAGTATAAAGCAAGAGTGGAAGCTCCAGCCACAGGCATACCTCTGGGATTTCATTTAGCTTTCTGTTCTCTGTCCACAACTATGCTAGACAAGGTCTAAATACCAAGTAAATGGTTTCATTTATCCTAAAATATTTGAAATCTGTGTTTGCAAAGGCAACTATTCTCCCTATTTTCCTTAAAATAGTAGTCTGATGACATTTTAAAAACTTAATTTATAAAACTCAAACACCAACAAGTATTGTCACAATAGTCTGTAATACTCTTGTATTTAACACAAATATCAAACTTGGTAACAATTTTCAGGACAATTATAATCCAAAACATAGTACAGCATTCACCTGAGCTTGCATGTACCCAAGTAGCGGTTCTAATAATGCTATTTTCTTCTTGTATTGAAGAGTATTTAATGCACAAAAATAATGCATCATGGTCTGATGTTGTTTTTTTCTGGAAGTATACACATCTTCCGTTACTTCATACTTCACCTTTTGAATGAAAAGATTAAGAATTCTATTATTCACTTAATTTTGGATTATCCTGAATAGTGGCTGCGGGGAAGAACCTATCAAAGGAAAAGGTCGATCACCAGCAATTGAGCAAAGCTTTCCTGCTTTCTGATGTATTAGAAAGCCTTCAACATACTGGCTAAGATGATTTTCCTGTATGAATACCAACCACCTGATTTTTTAAAATGCATATTAAAAGTAGAATTCTGCATATAACTAAAAACAGCATAATGACTAAACTAAGCATGACAGAGAAAGGCTACTACATGGAAGAGAGGAACAATTGTTTGGTATAAGTTTAGCTATTAGTCTTTGACCTTGATCACATCACACTGTATCACTCTCTCCTCCTGGTTCTCTTCCTACCTCTCCTCCTCTTTTGTCTTCCTTTACTCACACTTAAATTATGTGTGTTCCCTTGAGATCATGTGATCAGACAACAAATATTTATTGAGAACCTATTATGTAATAAGCACTGAGCTCTCCTCTCTTCCTGCTTTCCTTAGAATATTTCATCAAGTACCAAGAATATTCCCAATGACTCCAATTTTTATCTACTGCCCCTTATTAATCCCAAGTGCCAGATGCAGCATACTTCCAACTGGGCTCCTTTTTTGTGTACATTTTGTGTGTGTGTCTGTGTGTGTATGTATGTATAAATACAGTGCTGAAGTTATAAAAAACTAAAGACAGTATCTTCCCACAAAACTTACTGCTCCACTTATGCTTCTTATTTCTCTTAATTACTCCAGCATCCACCTAGTCATTGAAGAAACCTAGGACTCTTTTTATTCCTCCTTGTATCCTAACTCTTGTCAATTCTACATTTGAAGTATCTCTCAAAAATATTCCCTCCTCTCCACTTTCAATAACAATCTTAGCTTAGACACTCATTATGTCTTTGCCAACTGTATCATTACCTATTAACTGGATTCTTTCTAGACTTGTTTCCTTCACATTTCCATTAGTCTTTTTGTTCCAGCCACATTTGAAGTTATGCACCTACTTCAAATCCTTTGGTGGCTGCCTACACTCTTTAAAATAAATTTAAGGTCATTAACATAGTAATTTGGCCCCAAACTACTACTTTCTTGTCATCTCTGCCATATCTCACCAAATAAATCCTATGCTTCAGACACAATGAAATGATTATCTTTCTATCATCATCATATTGCTAGAATTTATTGAAAACTTGCTATAAGCCATATATTCTGCATGTATTACTTTATTTCATCTTCACAACCACTGAGGTTTTTTGATAGGGAAAGAAAGGCTTGAAGTTAAGTAACTAGCTATGTGACCTCAGGCAAATAAGTGGCAAAGTTGAGATTTGCCCCCAAGCAGTCTGACTCCAGAGCCAGTACTCTTGAGTCTTCTGACTCCATCATGTACCTCTGCAAATGCTGTTTACCTTCCAGAAATGCTCTCACTCCATCCTAAACCCATGACTTCCCACTCATCCTTTAAGATCCAATGCAAGTATCACCCCCTAAAAGTGCATCCTTTCCCAATTCACTAAACCTGTTATCTTTTCTGTGCTCTCTCAGAACTTTGGAAAGATTTCTATTACATTTAACTGGGCGTTAATCCCACGCTTTCTCTTTACCCTCACCCTAGCACCTAGCCCAATCGCATGCCTGCACAAAGGAAGCCTTCAACAAATGTGGATTATCCACTTCTTGAGGGCAGGGGTGTAGCCTACTCAGTTATGTTCCCCATAGTACCCAATATATTTCTTTACATTTAGTAGGTGCCCAATACATTTTTAAATAAAATGAAACTGGTGAAAGAATGCTTTTTAAAATACCTGGACAGAGGCAATGTAAATGTACCAAAATTATACCAAGCCATTAATTACTTCTCTAAGGCAAAGGAAGTAATGTAGATCTCAAAATGTATGTGTTTTACCAATATGGACACCATCAAGTTATCAGTGAACTAAAATTAGAAATGGAAAGCAGAGATCACTTAGAAAACAAAAATGGCAAAAAGAGAAGTATGGCAGCTATGTCAAAAATACATTATTTTAGACCTTTCAAATGAATAGTACATAAGATCTTTGCACTGAACTTTGGCAAGAAATGTCTCCTATATTGCATCATAGTAGGTGTTGCACAGTAAATTATACCTATTCATGGATTTCTACAAGTAGGCACTGTGTCCCTACCAGCAGCTATAGCCAAGGCTGCAGACACCAAATTCCAGGCACAGAAATCACCTAAACCACAAACACTTATTAGGGCCTACATGTCCAACTTTGGATTAGACTAGCAAGGGAGAGAGGACATTAAGAAGCACCAGATTACTTGTTCTGTTCTTTGATCTTTAATTGAAGGCATTCCTCTCCAATATAGTATGGTATTTCTGGATTTCACTACTTGAAGAAATATAAAAAATATAGACCTTCTCTGTAAATGAAAAGGACCTCAAAAAGAATTTCATTGAATTATGTGTGCAACAATTCAATCTTATAACCATGGTATCTCAGAAGACATTTCTGCACACATAAAAGGTCAAATAAAAACAGAAAAAATACAATATTATTGAACTACAAAGCAAAAAGAGAGTGTTGAATACTTGTTATCAATTACATTTTTTAAATGATTATGTTCATTTATTTATCTAATTCTGGTAGCAGAAAAATATTTTGTTTAAAGAGACCACCAATTATTTATTTACACCTCACCATGTATAGAAAGGCTTTGAAACAGCTAAAAGGGAAAAATCAGAGCAAAACAGCAAAACATACTAAGTACCTGCTGGCTACTATTTTTAAACAGACCACCTAATGAAACAGGTGTTAATCGAAATATTAAAGGAGTAATTATGTATCACACCTTGTCATTTTCTCTCTTTTTTGACAATCGGCTGTATCTGTTAATGGCAGCATCATGATCTGGAAAACAAAAATGACTGTTAACACTTTCCAAACTTAAGTGACTTAAATGGGTTTCATATGTGCACCTTTCTACAAATGGTCTAAAGCAAGGTAAGAACTCCCTACCCCATGCTCACTCCAAACAAATATTCCCCACAGCCAATTTCTGTAAAGTATGTTTCTATTTATCAAACTGGCAAAAAAAAAAAGAACATGTAATTCCAAGGAAATTGTAATCCATTAAGTTTTTAAAAGCAATTTTTAGTAGAAAAATAGTAAGTGATCATTAAAGAAAATATGGAATATATGCAAAAACAAGGAAGAGAAAAAAAAAGTATACCACCCGCCTTACATATCATGAAGACAGCAAATCACAAGATTTAATTTCCTTTTAAATTTTTCATACAGTGTAAGCAGTGCAATTTAGTAACAACATTGATTTAAATAATGTTCACTTCAACTTTTAATTAGGTTAATTTGTTTCAATTATTACACAGAATCTGGCCCAGGATTTTCAGTGATAAATACATCATTATAACAAATAAGAGTGTAAGGTATCAGAACTTACCATTACTAGAAATTTGAAACACTTCCTTCAATGTGAGTATTTCTGAAAAAGTACAAAAATAATTTCAGTTTAGCATATTTATGAAATATTTTAAATTTTGTTTTAGAAAACCCCGAAATAATATTTCATACTTTAACACCCAAGGTGAAAAGTTACTCTCCATTTTTGTTAGCTATGGAACATTTACTATCACTAAGAACAGTTAATTTTAAAACCCACTGCAAATTTATACAAATATTCTGACTTCGCATACAGAATCCAACTTATTAATTCATTTTTATGTTAGTTTCATATTTTTCATAACTAATAAGTGAAAATGCTGAATGAGAAATAAAGAACATTTTTAAAACAAGGCTATGACATTCAGTTTCCATTAGATTGTGAGAAAAAAAAAATCTTGTTTCTAGACCTTAGAAACAACAATTCTTGAGGATCACAACTCCATTTCTAAGATGAATTTGCCTTTATTCCATGTATAATTTAAATACTATCCATTAATATATTGGTTCAATATTTCCATTTTCTATATATTAAGTAAGTCTACATGATTGAGATTATAAATTATGGGAAAGCAGGGTCAATTCTGTAAAATCCACAATGCATCACCTAGTGATGCCCACAAACAAACAAACAAAAACATGAAGCAGTAGAGGGCTAGATACAGCAGCACTCCTACCTCCACTCCTACCCCAACCCATACATATTTCCCATATCCCTTGTGCCACTGTCCCAGTTCCAGACTTGGTAATACCCCACTGGACTCTCACTACTTCCTAATCCAATTTCCTGGACACTAAATCCACTCTGTTCTTTAAGGATTTCCATTGGCTTCTCTTTCTCATAAACTCAAGTTCATCCTCTTTAGCATGGCATATAAAACCATTCATGATTTAGTGCCGGCTAATCTATTTCTAGATTCATCTCTTGCCATGCACCAAAACATCAAACATGCAGCCACACTGACTTTTTCATCATTCTCAAAACAAGCTGTGTTTTCACAACCCACACTTTTGAACATTCTAGTCCTCTAATTGAACAATATTCCTCTTCTCCTGGAAAATTCCTTCTTGTTCAATGTTCATGACACATCCTTGGGGAAGCCTTTCTGACCCCCTCCTCTGAGCCTGTGTAGTACCCTGACCATTCCCTAATTACAAAAGACATAGTGCCATAATTATGTGTTTACCAATGTCCCTCTCTAGGGTTTCTCAAGGGAAGGGACACCTCATTCCTATCAGTATTCCACAGGATCAAGCATGACACCTAGCAGGAGCTCCTATAACTGTCTGGTGATTGATGACAGTAAAAGTGGCACAGAGTGATCAGGAATGGTTATGGTACAGAGTTATAACACAGTTTACAAGCATTGAGCTCATGACAGCTGATGAGATGTAAACATAAGCTTGACTTAATACCTTTCAGATCTCTTTCTTTAAACTGGGTAATGGGGAACATCATGGCATCAGCAAGCTGAGTTGAAAGTACCGCATGACAAGAGCTAAGCTAGTAAAAGAAAAGACCAAAAAGGCCAAATAACTAACTATACAAAGACATTTAACCAGGGATATGCAAATTAACAAAATCTAGTATAAAAGGCTTTAAGGTATGTTTTATATAAAAGAAACTAAAAATTACATAATTTAGTATGAAATACACAGTCAAAAGGTTTCCATTTTCTAAAAATATTCCTTTTTACTGATCTCCATGGGACAATGTTTTGCTAAAATGAATTGTTAAAATATTTAAATTACTTTTCCAGTTAAAAGGATCTAGAAAAGACAGAACTAGTAAATTAAACAGTTATGGACTCTCACCACATCTCTCACCACCTTTCCTCCTCCTAACTTTTGAGAAATTAAGGATTGATTTTGGCTATTTGTGGCTGGAAAGAATAATAAAGACTGAAAGGTAAAGTGTTGCTTGGTGGCAGAAGAAAGGAACCATGAAGAACCTACCTGTAGCTCACAGCTTAACTCTTCTCTCCCTGCTACATCAAGTAACATAATCAAAAGATTGAATGTTACATGAACTGGGAGTAGAGAAAGCACACCTGTATGATGATTCCTTGAAAATAATGTGTTTTAATTAGCCAAAGGAAGTACTGTTTTGTTGAGACAGCCACCAGGATGTTGAAATAAGGTTTTTCTTTAAATAGTATTCCTTATAATAGAGCTTTACTCATCTGACTACAATAATAAAAGTTCCCAATAAAAGCTAAACAACCTAAGTAACTTAATTATAAGACCATTTATTCAAGCAAGATAATATAAACACTTACCTCATCTATGACTTTTGAAAACTGTTGCAAAGTAGAGCTCATAACTTCATCATCACCTCCCAGTGGAAAACGCTGAAAAGTGAGGAACAGATGAAGTAGAAGTTCAATGCTGCTATGTCTTTTTTGAATGACAGCATTAAAATTTACATTTTTCAATAACTTTGGAAAACTTCTAAACTTTTTAATAAGCCATAAAAATGTCATTTTAATAAAATAATGTATGTAATTCACATAACAGAAGTATCAATTAGAATGTCTGGTGAGTAAACCAATTAACATGGTATATAGGAACACACCCTGTTCTGGCAGTTAGAAGATTCCATATTTAGCTCCAGTTCCTCCAGAAACCAGCAACACAACCTTGACCAAGCCTCTGTTTCATCAGTTGTAAAAAAGAAGACAGGTAAACTAAATAATAACCTCTGTGTCTAAAATTATCTCAATATAAGGGCTACTGTGAAATTTCAGTGGCATATCAAAAGGATGCTCTGTGAATTCAGGAAAGCTTAAGAACTTCTGAGGAGAAAATTCAGTTTATACAGATATTGAATCACTGCATATTTTAAATTATGCTTATAAAACTTTCATATACAGTACCTGTTTTTCATATTCTTTTAGAAGTTTTGAAGTCAGGTGTGTTGCTGCACTTAATTCATTCTATGGGGAAAAGATTGGTATTCAAATTAGCACAATACTCTGGATTAAGAAAAATTTTTAGTTGAAGATACTTAAGTTATTTCTATAATCATTTAACATAAATTCTAAACATCTTATTAAATTGGTGGAAAAGGAAATAACATTAAAGCACTTTAAAGGGCAACACAAACCATGACATTAGCTATTATCAAGAAATTCACATGTGTTCCACGTGTGTTTTTGTTTTCTTGGGTATTCTTTTTTTTTTTCTTTTGGCTGATGAAAAACAGCCTTAAATTAAATATTTTTAAAGCTACAAATAAACTGTACGTAAGAGATTCTTCATTGATGACTATTTTCTCTAGATGATGATCATGATAAGCATTTAATAACACATGAACAAAATGTAGTCAATCCATTCATATAATCTAGCAGAATGAAGCCATATGAAGGAGATATTTTTTAATCAGAAGTTTTTTCAGTTATAGACATAATGAGAAAAATAACATTCCTTTTACATATTAAGTTTCTCTCCATTCATGAATCAAATCTCATGGGACTTATCACAAGATAAAAACATAAACTACTATCACAGCAACTCTCACATGAAAACATGAATCTGGAAAGGAAAGAAAATAAGAAGAGGGGAAAAACGAAATGTGTACATTTAATTAATCCCAAAGGGAGTATACCATGGAACCCAGGTTGCTCTTAAGGCTTGTAATTAGGTTACATAAACATAGCCTCAAATTTTATATGCCTGCTCAACAAAAAATCTAGCCATATCTTTCTTCAGTTATTCTTTCCCATTCCAAAGCTACAGCTATATTATCTAATTTTTAATACCTAATTCTAAGTAGATAAAGGCAGATGACTTTCAAATTCTTTACCTAAGAAGAGCAAATATCCCACTGGATTAAAAGTATCTTAAGAGAAAAAAACTGGTGATAATACTGGGTTTTCAGTCAAATCTAGGGAAAGAATGACCACTGACAGTGAATTTCAATAAGTTTCCCCCTTACTGTGTTTGGGGGGGGGGGGGGATGCTTCAATTTTCACCACTTTTGTAGTGCTACAAACTATACACTAGTAATGAAAGGTGAGCTCTGTGGTACAAAATAATGTTTTTTCATCCATTCAAAAAATATTATTATAACCCAGGGACAGAGCTAGACACCAGTAAACAAGCAAACTATATCTGTCCTCATGGAACTTAAAGGTCCATTTAAAAAGAGCACTGAATTAGCCCTTGGCTTTTTACCTGGGCATCATAAATCCGATGCATAGCTTGATACAACTGGTTCATATAGTTAGAAATAGCTGCAGCATCTTCTTCAAATACACCCAGTAAAGACCTTGTCTGTATAAAATAAAGTTAATAAGTTTACATTAATTATTATAAATCAATCAGAAAAAAAATTTTTCCTAAAGGAAGCTAAAGTCCTAGAAATTAGTATTCTAGTAATTCTGAGTTTTAATTTATATTCTTTTTTTTAATATATATAGTTAATGCCAGGAAGTCAGAGTTCTTTGTTCTCAGTTTCACTTCATTAAAACAGGATTTTACAACTACAATCCATAAACTTTACAAGGCACAACATAGGTATATTTTTAATGAATTAAAATTCTGTAATTGAACTAAGAATAAATCAACAGAAACATTCCAGGCAAAATTAACAAAATAGGATGTATAAATATTTCAATTGTCTTTTTTCAGGATAACTTATTATGATTATTTCTTTTCTTCCATGATCTCTTCCAGTAATGCCAAACCTTTTTTCACCCCAATTCAAAATAATACCACAGTACATTAGAACCATTCCCTCCCCAGCATGGCCGACTCTTCAGCCTATAAAATGCTAACTAGATTTTTTCTGAGTGCAGAATTTGGGATTATTTTTACTTTCTTCTTTATACTTTTCTATATTGTTGGCTTTTTATTTTACTATAAACATGAAAAAATTGTCTTCATTTTAAGGGGGGAAAAAACCAACCTGTCATTAAGTAAATATCAAGAATATCAAGAAAAATGGTCAGTGATAAGGAATCTCAGCACATCAGTGTCAAGATGTGTTCAACATATTATATCCCAAACCAGGAATAATTTGGGGACGAAATAAAATACCAGCAACTATTGAGATAAGTGCAACTTAAAATTTTTAAAATTAACATGTATTTTTACTCTAAAAACAATTACTTAGCCTTAGACATTACTGGATGGGGGAAATCTATTTCTTAGCTTCCTGTTTTTAGGAGGAAGCTAAGTCAGTATGCTTTTTTGGTTTTGTTTTGTTTTTTAAAAAAGGCACAAAATCACTATGCCAGTAAATGAAGTATATGATCTCAGTCCTCTACTTCCCCAGGGCTCAAAAAGATTTGGATTTGACAAGGTCTTTTTAGCTCTAGTATCTCACTCCCATTCCCTATATTATTATTTTAGATGCAAAAAAAGAAAGCATCAGGAAAGCTTGTTTGGCTAGTGCCACTCTTAAGAATTTGACATAGTTTTATTTTTTCCCAAAAATGGATAATACTAATTCAAGAAAATAAGCATTTAAGCAAAGCCTGCAATATAATTAGATTTAGAGAGATCCTCTTAGCTCAAAACAGGGTTTGAAACAGGTTCCCTTTTTACAGTTACTAATATCAAGCTCAACGTTGTTTAATTACAGTTTGTTTAAAGTTAGCAGCTTACAAAAATAGAATCAACATGGTACCACTTCACAGAATCGAAGATGGCATCCCACTGTAAGATGCACTGTTATTTTATGTGCTACTAAAAACAAACCCCAAAATACTGGCAATTAAGCTATGATCCAAGGTTTTCTTATGTCTTGAAATTTTTTGCTTTATATTTATGGAACAAGCCCTTTAGACAAACTTTATCATATAAAGCTCTCATGAAAACATAAAAAGGAAAAAACAAGCAGCATAAATTTAATGTATTCCTAAAATATAACTTTCAGAATTCAACTCTTACAAATTACTTTTTGACTCAGAATGGATGAGAATCCATGTTTTCTCATCTAATATTACTTTCTTCTCCATGAGGAGGTGAAAAGTATTACTTTTGGGAACGGAACCCAGAAAAGAAAGTAGAGGACATCACCATGTGACACAAGACAGGGATACAAGCCAAAGAACCTCAAGATTGCTGACAGCCTGCGCCAGAGTGTTACAGACATTCAGGAGAAAGCACTGCCTTACTGGCGCCTTTATTTTGGACTACTCCTAGCTTCAAAACTGCTTGAAGGCTTTTTAAGTTTGATTTATTTTTCCAAGAAAATATGTGGAAGATTTAATGTAAATGGTTCTTCCTGGAGTGTTTTTAAACTGCAGATTCCCTGTTTCCTAGCCCATGGAAAACCAGAAGAGGACAGGGGGATATCACATTACCTGAATCAGTCCCAATCTATGTTCAGAGATCTTAAATTTCAAAGTGCATCTATCTACTTCCACCTCAATCCATAGCCATCCCGCAACCCACCTCAACCAAGATGAAGAAGCGAGATACTTCAGGGCTCCCTACCCTCACAGAAGCTTTGAACAACCAGCAAGAAATGGCAGAAACATCCTTCTCAAAGCTCCAGAAAATAGTTAAAGAACTGCAGGAACAGGGCAAGTGCCAAATCAAGAAAAAAGCCACTTAAAAGCAGTACATCTCATGGTACCCTGGCTGTCCCCTCCCTCACCCCTCACTAGCTCCAGCCTGGAGCTCTCAGTGCAGATCCCTGGTCCTGGTTCCAAAGGGAGCAGAGTCACCCTTGTCCCCATACTGTGGGCATATACGTGTAGTGGTGACCTGAGGGGCTCGCTGTCACAGAAATTGCCCTGCATGTAGAAGGTGACTCACAGTACTCTCCTACAGAAAGCTATGGGAGAGCAGTCAAGTGGCTGCCTTGGGACAAGAGATTGCTAGCTGCAGGACATATAGTGAGGTACTGAGGACCATGAAGCAACTCGTCCAAAGAAAGAGGGGGCCTTTGAATCTATATATGGGAGGGGAGGGGGGATTCCTAGGGCCAAATGTGCATACCCAAGATAAGGGGCATGTGAAGAAAGAACCAGGGACCCTTGGCCTGGAGATATTCTCTAAACTCACTGTGTGGATAAGCTCTGAAGGAAAGTATTCTGTGCAAAGATCACTCTACAAAGACTGAGAAAGGTGATTTCCCTCCCTCCCTCCTCCCTATTCATTCATTCATTTATTCATTCAAGGGCTCCTGGCATTGAAGGAAAGCTCTGACATAATACTAGCTGGATACAAGCTTAAGAAAGAGATGCCTCAGTGTCTATAGTCTAACAAAAACACATTAAAATATCAAAATGTCCAGGTTTCAACAAAAGATCACAAAAAATATGACGAAACAGGAAACAATAGCACAGGCAAAGAAGAAGATTAACAGTAGGTAGAAACCATCACTAAGAATGACCAGACCTGGGACACAGCAGGCAAACACTTTTTAAAAAGGATCCTAAATATGCATAAAGAGCTAAAGGAAAACATGAACAAAGAACTAAATGAAATCAGGAAAACGCTGAACACAAAAAGAATATCAATAGAGAGATGGAAATTATGAAAAGGAGCTACAGACAACTGAAGACCACAGTAAAAGAAATTTAAAATTCCTTAGGGGTTAGACCACAGTTCGGAGCTGGAAGAAGAAAGAATCAGTAAACCCGAAGATAAGACAAATGAAATCATTCTCTCTGAGAAGCTGAAACAAGAAAGAAAAGTAACAAGGGGCAAGATGGCAGAGTGGTGAGGTGTGGGTTTTAGTTACTCCGCTGGAGCAGCTGGTAGATGGCCAGCAACTGTGTGGAACAGACACCTCATGGAAATCTGTGTTCAGTTATGCATCATACAACAGTCTCAAACACATGGAACAGCTGAGATCAGCAAAACCTGTAAGTTCTCACAGCCAAGGGATCTGTGTCCCTCCCCGCCAGGCACAGCAGACTGCTTTGTGGCTGGTTTCCTGAGGGAGGGGAAGTCAGTGCTGGGAACCAGGAGGAAGGCTCAACATGGCCTCAGTTGCAGAACTGATTAACAAACTCAGACTGCTGAACAAAAACTCCAAACACAGATAAACTGAGACCAGACACTGGAGAATCTGGAAGCAGTCAGCCCAGCAGAGAGGAGAAAGAGCTAGCAAAAACAGCAAAAAACAAACAAACAGAGACTTGTGGAGTTGGGAGTGAACATAATATGAAGAAGGGCTGCGCGCCAACAGAATCAGGCACATATGCAAACCTGGGAAGCCAGGGCCCTTCTCTGAAAAGCCAGTTTTTCTGGTTTCTTCTTTACTCCTCAATTACTCTCCAACTCCTTCTTTTCACATTGCAATATCCCATCAGAACTGCTGTGTCAACCCGGCCCCCTGCAAGGAAGGAATTCAAGGTGTCTCAGAGTAACTATCCAGTAGGAAGAGATAATAAGACTAAAACACTTTTATTTAAATAATCTATACTGGGCCTTTCTTTTTCTTGTTTCTTTTTCTCTCTTTCTTTTTTTAAAATAACTTAGAATAGTTAGCCCATTACAGAAAGCCTTAAAGACTTGCAATTGGCTGCTGGGCCCAAGCAAGAGCAGAGCTAAGATAGCTCTGAGAGACAAAGCAGTAAGTCTAGTGGGGGAGACATCTCCCTAAAGGGCATAACTCCCCCAAGAAAAGGAGGATGTGGTCCAGCTTGAGTGGCAGCCCTCCTTCAGGGAACTCAGACCCCAAGCGCTGGAATTCAGAAACCAACTTCGGTCAGCCACGCCCCCGGCAGGGTCAGGGTCACCAGGAGAACAAAAGCCTCCACACTTCCTTACACTGATAGGGGAGCTGCAGGCTGGCAAGTGCCACCTGCTGGACAGGACAGGAAAAGCACAGAGTCTAAAGGTTTTGCAGGAAGGTCTCATTCTCAGGGAAACTCCATATCCTCCTCCTGAGACCTGGGCCTCTCTGGACTGGGAAAACCTGACTGGGGTTGACCATATCTGAGGAGACACTCTCACAAAAAGGCTATGGAAAGGCAGGGCAAGAAACAGAAAAAAAAGAGGTGAAAAACTCTCATCAACTAAATAGAACCTAAGTTAAAGGTCTAGAATAAGTAGAACTGAACACCAAGGGTTAGAGAACAAAGCCAACCAATAAGAAAACCCTAGGTAACAGAGTGAAAATGAGCTCCAGAATAAACTAATCAATAAAGTCAGATGCCTAGACAGCTTAAGATAATGAGTCATACTAGGAAACATGAAAATATGGACCAGCCAAAGGAACTAATAGCTCAACCAAGATACAGTTCAGACAACTAATGCTAAATCAACTAAATGAGCTGAGGGAAGATATGGCAAAAGAGATGACGGATATAAGAAGACACTGGATGACCATAAAGAAGAATTCATAAACTTAAAAAAAACCAAATGGTATAACTTACGGGAATGAAGGGCATAATGGAGGAGTTGAAAAATACAATGGAGGGATACAACAGTAGACTTGAACAGGCTGAAGAAAGGATCAGTGAAGTTGAAGACAAGACATTTGAATTCATACACACAAAAGAAGAAATGGTGAAAAGAATGGAAACATAAGAGCAGGGTCTTAGGGAGCTAAGTGACAACATAAAGTGCACAAATATACATGTTCAGAGTGTCCCAGAAGAAGAGAAGGGAAAAGGGGCTGTACCAGTTTTTACATATTATGTCCCCCAGAAAAAGCTATGTCCTTTGATGCAATCTTGTGGGAGCAACATATTAGTGGGGATTAAATTGGAACGTTTGGATTAGGTTGTTTCCACGGAAATGCGCCCCACCCAACTGTGGGTGATAACTCTGATTGGATAATTTCCATGGAGGTGTGGCCCCGCCCATTCAGCATGGGTCTTGATTGGTTTGCTGGAGCAATACGTAAGCTCAGACAGAAGGAGCAGGCTTGCTACAGTCAAGAGGGACACTTTGAAGAATGCACAGAAGCTGAGAGAGTAGCTGCAGATGAGAGAAAGTTTGAAGACAAATGTTGAAAGCAGACTCTTGCTCCAGAGAAGCTAAGAGAGGACAAATGCCCCAAGAGCAACTGAGAGTGACGTTTTGGAGAGAAGCTGAAGCCTAGAGAGGAACATCCTGGGAGAAAGACATTTTGAAACCAGAACTCTGTAGCAGACGCCAGCCACGTGCCTTCCCAGCTAACAGAGGTTTTCCTGAAACCACTGGCCATCCTCCAGTGAAAAGTACCCGATTGCTGATGCCTTACCTTGGACACTTTATGGCCTTCAGAATGTAACTTTGTAACCAAATAAACCCTCCTGATAAAAGCCAATCCATTTCTGGTGTTTTGCATCCTGGCAGCATTAGCAAACCAGAACAGGGGCAAAAAGAATAATTTAAGAAATACTCACTGAAAATTTCCCAACTCTTAAGAAAGAAAATTACAAATTCAAGAAGTACAGTGTATCCCAAACAAAATAGATTCCAATAGACTACACTCCAAGACACTTACTGATCAGATTGTCCAATGTCAAAGACAAAGAAAGAATTCTGAAAGCAAGAGAAAATCAATCCATCACATACAAGGGAAGTCTGATAAGACTATGTACAGATTTCTCCACAGAAACCATGGAGACGAGAAGACAGTGGTATGATGATATACTTAAGATACTGAAAGAGAAGAACTGACAACCAAGAATTCTGTATCTAGCAAAACTGTGCGTCAAAAATGAGGGAGAGATTAAAGTATTTTCAGACAAGCAGACATTGACAGAGTTTGTGAATAAGAGACCAGTACTACAAGAAATACTAAAGAGTGATGCAGGCTGATAGGAAAAGACAGGAGAGAAAGGTTTGGAGAAGAGTGTAGAAATGAAGATTAACAGGAAGTGTTAAAGGAGAAAGAGGAAAAAATAAGACATGACATATAAAATCCAAAAGACAAAATGGCAGAAAAAGTACTGCCCTTCCAGTAATAACACTAAATGTTAATGGATTAAACCCCCAATTAAGCCACAGACTGGCAGACTGGTTTAAAAAACATGACACATCTATGAGTTTACAAGAAACTCACTTTAGACACAAGGACAAAAATAGGTGAAAGTGAAAGGTTGGAAAAAGGTATTTCATGGAAACAGAAACCAGAAGAAATCAGGAGTAGCTATATTAATATCAGACAAAGTAGACTTCAAAAGTAAAACAATTAAAAGAGACAAAGAAGGAAGCTATATATTAATAAAAGGGTCAATTCATCAACAAAACATAACAATCATAAATATTTATGCACCAAGCCAAAGGGCCCCAAAATTCATGAGGGAAACACTGAGAACACTGAAAGGAGAAGTACACACCTCTACAATAATAGCTGGAGACTTCAATACCCTGCTCTCATCAATGGATAGAACATTTGGGCAGAGGATCAATAAAGAAACAGAGATGTTGAATTGTACGATAAATGAACTAGACTTGACAGACATTTATAGAACACTACATCCCACAACAGTAGGATATATATTTTTCTCAAGTGCTCATGAAACATTCTCTAGGATAGACCACATGATGGGTCACAAAGCAAGTCTCAACAAATTTAAAAATATTGATATTATAAAAAACACTTTCTCAGATCACAATGGAATGAAGTTGGAAATAAGTAACAGGCAGAAGATTGTAAAATTCACAAATACATGGAGGCTAAACAACACACTCTTTGGAAAACCAGTGGGTAAAGGAAGAAATTACAAGAGAAATTAGTAAATACCTCAAGGCAAATGACAATGGAAACAAACATATCAAACCTTATGATATGCAGCAAAGGCAGTACTGAGAGGGAGATTTATTACCCTAAATGCCTATATCAAAAGAGAAGAGAGAGCAAAAATTGAGGAATTAACTGTTCACCTGGAGGAAATGAAAAACAACAAACCCCAAAGCAAACACAATGAAAGAAATAAGAAAGATCAGAGCAGAAATAAATGAAATTGAGAACAGGAAAACAACAGAGAGAATCAACAAAACCAGAAGTTGGTTCTTTGAGAAAATCAACAACATCGATGGGCCTCTAGCTAGGCTAACCAAAAAAAAAAAAAAAAAAAAAAAAAGCAGATGCAAATAAATGCAATCAGAAATGGTAAAGGAGACAGAACTACTGACCCTGCAGAAATAAAGGAAATAATGAGAAAATACTACAAGCAACTATATGGTAATAAACTTGACAACTTAGACAAAATGGACAACTTCCTAGAAAAGCAACCAACAGACTCGAGAAGAAATAGACAACCTCAACAAACCAATCACAAGTAAAGAGTTTGAGTCAGTCATCAAAAAGCTCCCAAAAAACAAAATTCCAGGACCAGATGGCTTCACATGTGACATCTACCATGCATTCAAGAAAGAATTAGTTGCACTTGGAGAGTTATCACTTCTATGTATATGTGTTATATTCTACAATAAAAACTATGATTTAAAAAAAAAAAAAGAAAGAAAGAATTAGTACCAATCCTACTCAAACTCTTCAAAAAAACTGAAGAGGAGGGAAAGCTACCGAAGTCATTCTATGAAGCCAACATCACCTTAATACAAAAATCAGACAAAGATACTACAAAAAAAGAAAATTATAAACCAATCTCTTTAATGAATATAGATGTAAAAATCCTCAACAAAATATTCACAAATAGAATCCAGCAGCACATTAAAAGAATTATACACCATGACCAGGTAGGATTTATACCAGATACGCAAGGCTGGTTCAACACAAGAAAATCAATTAATGTAATACACCATATCAATAAATCAAAGCAGAAGAACCACATGATCATCTCTATTGATGCAGAAAAGGCATTTGACAAAATTCAACATCCTTTCTTGATGGAAACACTTCAAAAAATAGGAATAGAAGGGAACTTTCTCAATATGATAAAGGCAATATGTGAAAAACCAACAGCTAACATCATCCTCTATGGGGAAAGATGGAAAGCTTTCCTTCTAACATCAGGAAAAAGACAGGGATGCCCAATGTCAACACTGTTTTTCAACTTTGTGCTAGAAGTTGTAGCTAGAGCAAGTAGGCAAGAAAAAGAAATAAAAGGCATACAAACTGGAGACGAAGAAGTAAAACTTTCACTCTTTGCAGATGACATGATTCTACATGCAGAAAATCCAGAAAAATCTAGAGCAAAGCTATTAGAACTAACAAATGAATACAGCAAAGTGGTAGGGTACAAGATCAACACACAAAAATCTGTAATGTCCTTATACAAAAGTAATGCGCACAAGAGGAAGAAATCAAGAAAAAAATTCCATATACAACAGCAACCAAAAGAATCAAGTATTTAGGAATAAACTTAACCAAGGCCACAAAAAACCTAAATAAAGATAATTACAAGAAACTGCTAAAAGAAATCAAACAGGACCTTAAAAATGGAAGAACATATCATGTTCATTGATAGGAAAACTAAATATAATTAAGATGTCAATTCTATGTAAACTGACTTACAGATTCAATGCAATACCAATTAAAATCCCAAAAACTTACTTTGCAGAAATAGAAAACCAATAATCAAATTTATTTGGAAGGACACGGTGCCCCGATAGCCAAAAATAACTTAAGAGGGACAAAGTGCGAGGTCTCACACTACCTGATTTGAAGCATATTACAAAGCTACAGTGCTCAAAACAGAATGGTACTGGCATAAGGATAGATATACCTACCAATGGAAGTGAACTGAGTGTTCAGAAATAGACCCTTGCATCTACAGACAATTGATATTTGATAAGGCAGTCAAGTGAAAGCAACTGGGACAGAGCAGCCTCTTCAATAAACGGTGTTTGGAGAAATGGATATCCATTTCCAAAAGAATGAAAAAGGACTCCTATCCCACACCTTATACAAAAATTAACTCAAAATGGATCAAAGATCTACACATTAACACTAAGACCACAAGACTCTTAGAAGAAAATATAAAGATCTTGTGATAGGAGGTGGTTTCCTAGACCTTACACCCAAAGCACGAGCAACCAAAGAACAAATAGACAAATGGGATCTCCTCAAAATTAAACACTCTTGTACATCAAAGGACTTTGTCAGAAAGGTAAAACAGCCTACACAATGGAAGACATTATTTGGAAACCACATATCAGATAAAGCTTTAATACCCCAAATATATAAAGCGATTCTACAACTCAACAACAGAAAGACAAACAATCCAATTAAAAAATGGGCAAAAGACATGTACAGACGCTTTTCTGAAGAGGAAATACAAATGGCTCAAAAACATGAAAAAATGCTCAACTTCACTGGTTATCAGGGAAATGCAAATCAAAACCACAATGAGATATCATCTCACACCTAACATAATGGCCATTATCCAAAAAACAGAAAATTACAAGTGCAGGAGAGGATATGGAGAAAGAGGCACACTTATTCACTATTGGTGAGAATGTAGAATGGTGCAATCACTCTGGAAGATAGTGTTGTAGTTCCTCAAGAAGCTAAGTGTAGATTCGCCATATGACCCAGCTATTACATTACCAGGCATATACTCAGAGGAACTGAAAGTTAAGACACCAACAGACATTTGTACACCAATGTTTACCGCAGCATTATTCACAATTGCCAAGAGATGAAAACAGCCCAAATGTCCATCAACAGACGAGTGGATAAACAAACTGTGGTACATACACACAATGGAATATTACACAGCTGTAAGACAGAACAAAGACATGGAACATATAATAACGTGGATGAACCTTGAGGACATTATGTTGAGTGAAGTCAGCCAGAAACAAAAGGACAAATACTGTACTGTCTCACTAATATGAACTAACATTAATGAACAAACTTTGCGAGTTAAAAGCTGATAAAAGGAGACAGAAAGAGGGTAGAGATCGGGCATTTGATGCTGAAGGACTACAGAATGTTCAGCAGGATTGACTGTACAGATCCAGAAATAGAAAGCACAATACTGCGTGATGATAGCACAATATTGTAAGTACACTAAACAAATCTGTTCATGAGTAAAGCTGAAAGAGGTGGGCTAGGGACATGTACGACACCTGAGGTAAAGATAGAAGATAAAGATGGGGACTGTTTAACGTCGCAAAAACTGGAGTGGTCAATGACTGTGACAATGTACAAATACAAAAATGTTCTTGCATGTGGGAGAACAAATGTCAACCATGCAGAGTGTTAGAAAGGGGATGTTATTGGGGAAAAAATAAAATCAAAGCAAAGTGGAGTTTATGGTCAACAGTAACACTGTAATATGCTTCCATTAAATGTAATAAAGGCAATATACAAAAGCTAAATGTTTATGAGAGGGGGATATAAGGGAGGGATATGGGATTCTTGGTAGTGGTATTGCCTGACCCTACTATTACATTGTATTGTATGGTTTTTTTTATTTTTATTATTCATTTAAAAAAAACTTTTTTTCATAGTAGTCAATATATTCAACTGCTGACTGTGGTGATAAATGCACAACTATATGATGATATCATGCACTGACTGTACACTTGGATAATTATGTGGTATGCTAATATACCTCTATAAAATTGTAGGAAAAAATATAAATAGGGATAAAATTGCTAGATAAAACATGGAGAGAGGGATATAAGTATTTATTGTTGGTTTGAAGGCAGAATGGTATAGTCTTCCTGGAGGACAGTGTGGTGGTTCCACAAGAAACTAAGTATGTGGGTACCATGAGGTCCTGCAACCTCATTAGGGGTATATACTTCGAGGATCTGAGAGCAGGGACAAGAGTGGACATTTGCACACTGGTGTTTATGGAGACACTATGCATGATTTGCAATGGGTGGAGGTAGCCTGAAGGTACATCGACTGAGGAACAGAATGGTAAACTGTTGTGTGTGCATACAATGGAATACTGAGAAGGAGTGAAGCTGAGACACCCAATGAGGTGAATGGATACTGCAGACAGCATTTTTAGCCAACTATGCCAAAAACAAAGGCAAACACTATAATGCCTCACCAATATACAACTGCCTAAAACGTATAAACTCTGAGAATTGAATCTTAGAGCACAGCTTATCAGGGGAATGCTTATTGTAATGGTCCCTAGATTATAAGCTCTTACTGCGGTCACATCTATTCCTGAATTGTAATGGCTATCTCTAGATTCTAAGATACTGATCCCTTTGTGTACAACCTGATCTATCCCTGCAACTTCAGGTATCTGTGGGACACCTGAAACTCAGAGCTAGAACTCGGTAGACATGAATGTCAGAATTAGTGCATATAGCAACTGTTTTTTAAAAAGCTGAAAAAGAGCCAAGACTTCAATTAGAAATGTGAATGAAGCAGATCTGGTTAGGAGGAGAGCAAATCGGGCCAAAGGGTAAAGGACAATACTGACTGTGTTTTAAAACTTCAACTTTCAGGTGAGACCAAGGGAAGAGATGTTTAGTTGGTAAAGGATCTACCTTTCCTAAACAACTTAACTCATACAGTTTGTTCAAATACCATAATTATATGGAACTTTTAATAGGAAATGAGACCCGGTAGGTTTGTATAGGTTAGTGTGAAATAGCAATACATCTCAAAGTAATTTGAGCAAAGAATAAAAATATATATGCAGGGCCCCCGTAAAGAGCTGGGTGAAAATGCAGAGGTGTTGGGCTTTCTCACCTGGATTGTTGCTGATGTTCTCACAAACACTGAGGACTGATGGCTTGATATGCCCTCCGTCTTGGGACTTGCCCTTATGAAGCTCATTACTGCAAAGGAAAGGCTAAACCTGCTTATAACTGTGCCTAAGAGTCTCCACCTGAGTACCTCTTTGTTGCTCAGATGTGGCCCTCTCTCTCTCTAGCTAACCCAACTCGGCAGGTAAAATCACTGCCCTCCCCGCTACGTGGGATCTGACTCCCAGGGATATAAATCTCCCTGGCAACGCAGGATATAACTCCCAAAGATGAATCTGGACCTGACATAGTGGGATTGAGAACATCCTGACCAAAAGAGGGGTGCAAAAAGCAATGAAATAAAGTTTCAGTGGCTGAGAGATTCCAAATGGAGTCAAGAGGTCACTGTGGTGGGCATTCTTATGCACTACACAGATAACCCTTTCTAGGTTTTAATGCATTGGAATAGCTAGAAGTAAATATCTGAAACTATCAAACTGCAACCCAGTAGCCTTGACTCTTGAAGATCACTGTACAGCAATATAGCTTACAAGGGGGGACAGTGTGATTGGGAAAGCCTTTATCCAATGCATGGATGGATGAGCAGAAAAATGGGGACAAAAATAAATGAAAAATGGAGTGTGTGTGGGGGGGTGATTTGGGTGTTCTTTTTTACTTTTATTTTTTATTCTTATTTTTACTTTTTCTGGTATAAGGAATATGTTAAAAAAAATAGATTGGGGTGATGAATGCACAACTATACGATGGTACTGTGAACAGCTGATTGTACACCACGGATGACTGTGAATATATCTCAATAAAACTGAATTCAAAAAAAGAAAAAGAAAAAAAAAGTGACAAGGGCCTGGGAAACCTGTGAGACACCACTGAATGTACCAATATATGCATTGTGGAAATACCAGAAGGAGAAGAAAGAGAAAGGGGCAGAGAGAATATTCAAAGAAATAATGGATAGAAACTTGCCAAATTTCAAAGGCATGACTATACACATCCAAGATGCTCAATGAACTCCAAACAGGATAAATCCAAACAGACCCATGCATAGCATATTATAATCAAACTGTTGAATGCCAAGAATAAAGAGAATTCTGAATACCACAAGAGAGAAGCAACATGTCACATACAAGGGGGCCTTCAATAAGATTAAGAGCCAATTTTTCATTGGAAACTAGAGAGGAAAGAAGGCAGTGGGATGACATATTTATGCTGAAAGCAAAAAACTGCCAACCAAGAATTCCATATCCAACAAAACTGTATTTCAACAATGAGAGTGAGTAAGGCATTCCCAGACAAATAAAAACTGACAGAATTTGTTACCACTAGACTGGCCCTACAAGAGATGCTAAAGAGAGCTCTACAGTTGAAAAGAAAGGAAAACAGACAATAGATGGATGCCACATGAAGAAATAAAGACCTCCAGTGAGGGTAATGACATGGGTAAATAAAAATACCAGTACTATTGTACTTTTGGTCTGTAATCCTACTTTTTACTTTCTACCGGATCTAAAAGGCAAATGAATAAAATGTAATGATAAATCAGTGGTTTTCAACCCATATTATATAAACATGTAATAATCTGTGACAAGAACTACATAATGGGGGGTGGGGGGAGATAGGAACATAGTGTGTATATACTATTGAAGTTAAGTTGGTATCAAAGCAAATGGGATTGTTATAGGTTTAGGATATTAAATTTAAGTCCCATGGTAAATACAAAGAAAATACTGGAGAATATGCAGCTTAGAGAGACAGAAATTAGAATACAAGTTGCCAAGAGCAGGGGTCAGGGGAAATAGGGAGTTAATGCATAATGGGTAGAGGGTTTCTGTTCAGGAAAATGGGAAAGTTTCAGTAATGGAAGGTGGTGAGGGTAACACAATATTGTAGATGCGATTAATCCCATTGAATGGTATACCTGAGAGTAGCTGAGATGGGAAAGTCTATGTTGCATATATGTTCCCACAATTAAAAAATAAATAAATAAATAAATAAATAAAACTAAAGGGACAATGACAATTAAATGCAATGCATGTCCTGGATGGGATCTAGCAAGAGAGGAGAAAAAGCTCAAAGGGGCATTATTATAGGGACCTATGAAAAAATCTGGAATATAGACTGTAAGCTTTATATCAATGGTAAATTTCTTGAACTTGATAACTACATGTAAGATGACTACATAAGTGAATATTCTTGTTCTTAGGAAATGTACGTGGCAGTAATTAAGTGTTCAAGGAGCCTGATGTATACACCATAACCTACACTCTAGAGTTCAGAAAATGGATTGATAAATAGGTAAACAGACGGACCAACAGAAAGAAAGAATGATACGGCAAATGTGGCAAAATGTTAAAATTGGTGGATATGGGTATCTGGGGAATAGGGTCATATTAGAGTTCTCTGTATGGGGTTTTTAACTAATTTTGAAACTGACCTGTACTTTTGAGAGTATTTCCAAATAAAAAGTTAAAAATAAAGTGTTCTACTTCTGTCCCCAGTATTTTCTTCCAAGCTACTGATGATGGTGCTTGCTTGATCATACCTGGTATCAGCAAGTTTTGATGATGGTGCTTGCCTGATCTCACCTGGTGTCAAAGGAAGGTTTTTTGTTTTTGTTTTTGTTTTCCCCCCGACAACAACCAGGCCTCATATTCCTTCCTCAAATGGTCATTAAAGGGAATCGTATATGTGAATTATATTGTTTGTTCAAGGATGTGTGCAGCTTGCTCTCATATGTTCAGAAGACAGAGCAATAGATGATGGATGACAGACAAGGAGGGAGAGAGGGAGGGAGGGAAAGAAAGAAACGGTGGTGTGACAGGATGTTAAAGTTGGTGGATCGCAGTATCAGGGGAGCGGGGTTGGGGTATGCTGGAGTTCTGTGTATGCGTTTTGTATTGTTTCTGCAACTGTTGCTGTAAGTTTGAATTTATTTCAAAATATAATTTCAAAAAAAAAAAAGGTCATTAAATTGATTTGTTGGCTGAACATTAAGAGACTGTACTTGGCTAGTCATGCCACTAGGAGAAACAACCAAGCGTGTTCATTTGCAGACATGATAAGTACATTACAACCGCCACCTGGCTGGTATCTATTGTTAAGATATCACCAACTGTAAGGTGCCTCCATTGTCAGAGAGATTAAAGGTGGGAAAACAAAATGTGTCTCAAGCCTATTTTGCAGTACACTCAAGTGAGAAGCTTGCATTTGGGATTGTGGCTCTATTCACATTTTTATCATGGAAAAATCAATGATAAAATATCTATCTACACATAAAATTAATTAGATTTTTAAAGATCATACCTGTTCATACCTAAGACGTTTCAATTTGTTTCTGATTTTCAAAACTATACACAACATGGACAAGTCATCATGTATAGTCTTGAGATTTTCTGCCTCAAAAATGACTTATCTTTTGCAGAATGGTGTGGACTGGGTACAATAATTCTTAAGATGCTTATGATACATCTGCATTGGGACTTGCAAATCGCCCTCTATTTTAATGCTGAATTCCTGTAAAACGGAACTAAAAAGGGATAACTGTAATTCAGGATAGTCTTCCCTTCCATGACTCCCAGTAAATTTCTTTACACAGCAACTGACTGGCCATCTTTCGGATCAAATGATCCACTTAAAAAAACTTACCTATATTAGGAGCTTTAAAAGTTTTCATATTCTTTGTTATTCCACTTCTTGGACTCTATCCTAGGAAAACAGTCCAGACTGAAAACAAAAACTAATACCCAAAGGCATTAATTTCAGCCCTACTTATAAGAGCAAAACTTTTGAAAATCCTAGAAGTCCAACAACTGGGTAAAGGTAGTTAAGGAAATGTGTAGCGCTTACATTTTTTTTATTCAGATTATAATAATATGTGAAGATTCTTAAGCTATAATGTTAAGTTAAAAGCAGGATAAGAATTGCTATGCATAAATAATTTCATTAACATCAAAATATGAAGAAAAAAGACTGGAATAAAGCAAACTGTTGACAGTTTCCTGCTGGGTGTATGACAGGTAATTGGATGTGTGTATTTTTTTCTGTACCTTCAAATTTTTCTGCAAACTATTATTATTTTTATAATCAGGAGCAAAAATAAAAACATCCACTATCTATAAAGCAGAAAGTACTAAGTGGGAGTGAAGACTAGAACCCATATCTTCTGAATCCCAGATATGGGGCTTTCCATCCTGCCACAGGTTCTCCTTAAGAATCACTTCCAAGGGTCTACCCTTCTTAAATCCCAGTTGTCCCAACTGATCCCAAATAAGCATTAGTTATTGCTTCTAGAAAGTAAAAGAATATCAATGCAGCTTATTTTATTAAAGATTTCTGTAGAACTATACTAGTATGACCCGTTTAAAAACACTAATACTCAAGTTGTAAACTAATCGTTTGAGAAGTTCAAGAAATGAATTGGATGAGTCAAGAGGTTATCTCCTCCTCGCAAGTCATGGCTAGAGCACTGTGCAACCCATTCTAAACTGTTTAGAGTTTATGGGCTATAAAAACAGACCAAATAAGAGAAAAAGGTAAGGAACCTGCTGAGACTTTTGCAATAAAAAAGAAAAAGACAAAGTGCACCTGAAAAAAATTTGCAAATCATCTGAAACAAATATAGCTTACAATACTAGGAAAGTCATTAAGAAGAACTTGCACTTACTATTCTGGCAATCAAGACAATCCAAGATATGGGTTTCTCTTTGTGTAAGCATAGGATAATAAGAGTACATTACCAGTAGGCAACTGGCCTCTGAAGATAACTTTCATTATGGAAAAACAAAACAAAATCAATTCCACAATCAGGGCCCAATTACAACTTGAAATTAAAATTAGCACAAATTCCATGGCAGAAGTGCCATGCAGGAAGAGGGAAAGTATCTAGCCCTTTCCTCCTGTCCTCCTTTTGGAGGGCATTATCAAACTGCCAAGACACATGTGAAACATGTGCAATTGTAGTTATAAATAAACATTTCAGAAATCTTCCTTTCTGTGTGGTATCCAACCAGCAGTATAGTCTTAAATCGCTTACATTATTGTGTAGAAGATACGTTTACGAATGAAGTGTCTCAATGCAAGTTACAGCCCCCCACCAACAACTTTTTTCTTAATACAACCGATTACATTCTCCAGCACTGAACAAATATAAAATGGTGGTGGAGTGCCTTAGGCTAGAGCAAACAGACTAGCATCATCCCCAATACACCAAACACAAAACATAGGGCTTTTATTTTGATTATCTTATTAGGGCCAGCTCTGCATTCAGAGACCGTGGAGCCCCGAAGAAGTGGTACATCACACGCCGTGCACAGCTCGAGTGACAGCGGCACTGTCACAGCCACGACACTAGCGACAGCCGGTGGGGAGGGGCGCCACAGGCTCCAGGACCTTCGTCCACCTTCGCCAAGCACTCCCCACCCGAGCACATCAGTAGCCTTTCAGCATCTCCCGAGGAAAAACTATCCATTTACTTCTCCGGCTTGCACAGCCTCAGAAATCAAAGACTACCGATATTTGGGCCTTCCGCATTTTCTCCAAAAAGGTTTTTGGGGGAGAAAGTCCAGGATCGGGATTTATCACCATGCATCACTTCGATAAAAACAAACCTTTCGCCAAATATATGAGAAACACATGCTCATTATGTTACCGCTGGGCCCACGCGCAAAGGCGGCGGTTTGGGCTCCGCCCGCGGACGTCCGGGACCCCGCGCGCGGGCCTCGGCCCAGCCGCGCAGGCCCCTGCAAAAAGCCGCGGGCCTCGGGCCGCAGGCCCGGCCTTGGTGGCTCCAGGCGCCGCCCGCGACGGTCCCGACGGGCGGGGGCACTCGTGCGGCGACGCCCACCTGGGCCCGGGCGGGCACCTGCGGCGGCGACAGCAAAAGGCCGGGGGTCGGCCCGCCCGGCTCATTCGCTAGCCGCCCACTGCAGTCCGCGCCTCACCTGCGGGCTGTCCTCCAGCGTCTCCTCGATAGGCAGCTTGTCGATCCCCGGCATCGTGGCGGAGGGAGGGCGGCGGCAGGAGACGCGACAGCCGACCCGCCCGCAGCAGCTGACCTCGGCCCGCCCTCCCTCGCAGGCGCCGCCGCCTTCGCTAGGCCCTAAGCTGGCGCGCGGGAAATCCCGCCCCTTAGCCCACCCTGCCCCGCCTCCCGCGTGTTCATTGGCTTGAGGTGACGTCCGTCAACGCTGCGAGACTAACTGGGAGGTTCCTTCGCAGCGCGGTGCTGTGTGGCCGGCGCTACCCTCCCAGGCGGTGGAGTCGGCACTACACGCGTTGGCGGGTGCGTTTTCTACCACCGTGTGCATTTGGACGTGATTGGGAGGGGCCGTCTCCTCCATGGCGTGAGAACGCGGGCGACCAGACCCTCGAGTGAGGATCACACTGGGGAATTTTGACGGTTTCACTTCTCCCGCAACTTCTTTCGTGAGAGACCTTGGTAAAAGCCCTAATGCTGGCGCCTTTCTTTCGCTTCTCGAACTTTCCAACACTGTCCGAAGCATCCAGCAAAATGATGCTAGATATCTGTCATCTATGATTTCTGGTAAATTCGTGGACAGATTCGAAATTACCTTTCTAGGCACTTGGGATATCAGAATAGTCAGTTGAAAACAGGTGACTTTGTTGCCAGTTCATCGGTTCTTACCTAGCCTTGAAGGACTAACACCTGTAATTCAGACTTCCAGATTTCTTTTAAATCACAAATGAAAATGCAAAATTATTTTTAAAATCAAGATACACTGGTTCATTATGTTTGTAACTGATTAGCACTTCTGTCAAATCAGAAAATTTTGGAAAGGTTTTAAATAGATCCTTCTGCCTCTAATTTTGCAGTAGAGAAAAGTGAAGCTCAGAAAGTTGGGGATTATTTGACCAGGTCAAGATCAGAAGCTGGGCCTTCCCCCTGCGGTTTTTGGTCCTCTTCCCCAAACTCACACTGTCTCATTTATTTTTATGTAAAGTTATAGGAAGCTTTCATCAGTATAGCGAAAAAAACGGCAAAATCACTAGTGTCCTCTAAAAATATAGCCGTTAATCCTGTCAATCCATTCCATTTTCGTTTAAGATATATGAGATGCTGAGTGAAGAGTGTTAGCTGCCTGGTTCCACAGATACACTGGAACAAATCCAAATACAATGGAACAAATCCAAACACAGTTACATATTTTATGTAATGCAGTTAAATATTTTAAACTAAAATACTAGATTTCCCCATGATCTCTTGAAGGAAAGATGAAATCAGGTTAAAAACATTTTATCAAGTAGACCTGCAATACAATGCCACAAAATTATCCTTTAAATGAGAGCTATCCCGTAGATTTTTTCTCTATAAACAGCTAGTAACTTGCTAGAAGAGATCTTTAGTTTTTGAGAAAGATGATGTGAAGTAATTTCTTGTATTGTTAGCAATAGGGTTCCCAGATGCTTAGATGTACCCAGCATCATGCAGACCCCAACAACCCAGCTCTGCCCTTCGTGTCTCTTTTCCACACTTCCAGCAAGAGTGCTTGCAACCTGTTTGCAGAAAGGAAGACTCTCAAGGTAAGTGACCTGGACAGAGCTGTGATTTAGATTATAATTGAAGGAGAAGCAAGGTGGTGAAAACTGGTAAGAGTAGGGAGTACGTGACAAGTGAAAATAAAGTCTGAGAAATAGAGTAATCATATGGTGTAATTAATGGGGAATTATCCACTTAGTCAAACCAAATATTTCCAGTGAAAAATTCCGTTAGCTGGGTGGGGTATTATCAAGTTAAATGGTTTCCTTTTTTTTTGTCTCTTTTGTACATATAAACTCTGTTGCTGCAAAGAATTTTCAAGAGGCTATTACATTATCAGAGAGGGACAAGGAATTTTTGTCAGGCTCAACTGGTTAAAAAAATAAAAACCACACTCAACCTGCCACTGCCAAGGACCGGTGACCCCTTGGCCTCTCCCCCTGGAATGCTCAGATGGCTCAGGTGAAGATCAACGCAAAAGCCAACAAGGGGCGCTTCTGCCGCTCCCCCTCACTGGCCGGCTGCTCCAGCCGCCTTGCAGGAGAGGCTGGACCAACGGGGGCTCAGGGCTGAAGCTTTGAGGGAAGCAACAACTGCTCTTGAGCAACAGAGAGAAATGCTCTTGGAAATGATCCGCCATATCTAAAATAGCCAGGACCCCAGGCAGATCAGCAAGGGAGAAAGAATTAAATCTAACTGCAAATGGTTTGATGGGACAAGCCCTCAACCTGTGAAGTTTCAGTAGAAACAATTAGAGACCCCTAGCCTGAAGAATCTCTAAAGCATGCCATCGGCATTATGATGAGGTGGTCAGTAAGTTTCTGGATGATGTGGGAAATGCCAAGAGTCATTTAATGTTACTGTACAGTGAGTGTACATCTAAGGTACCACCTGGGCCAGTTGATCAGAAATTTCAATCCATAGTAATTGGCTTTGCTCTTGAAGATCAGAACAAAAATAAGAGAAGATTATGGACTCTACTTAGAAATATTGAAAACTCTAACAAGGTCATCAAGCTGTTAGAGCATGCTAAAGGGGCTGGTTCCAAATTCTGCAACAAAATGCTGAAAGCAGATTTAATTAGTTTTCAGCCCTAAGAGCACTAATAAATAATGATGTAAAAATGACAAAATACTATTTTAAGTGATGACTAGTTCTTTATGTTAGGTATAACCACTCATTTGATAGGAAAAGTTGTTTCAGATGAGGCAAGTATCCCAAGGTCATGAGTTTTGTGAATAACACAAAACTAGAAAAATTTTAATTATTTGCAGTTCTAGTTTTTAGATTGAATTTTTGCCTTTTACAAACATCTAGCACCTAAGATATATATTTTTACTATCAAGTGGATGAATACATAGTTTGTGGGGAAAAATAAGTGCTCCATTGGCGCAAAAGGCTTCACTGCTCTTTCCTCTGCTTTGCCTGGCATGGAAACAAATGGGCACATGGGGCATTTAATTGACTAGAAGTTCTTTACCTATGCAGCACACATTGTGCATGTACTGTTTAGCCAAGCACTATGTTTAGGGGACAAAAGGATTTGCAAAAGAAGATCCTTTCCCTATGTCTGTCATTCAGCTAAAATTCAGGGGCATCTGTATCAGAGTATTTTGAACTTAAAAAATGCATAGGTGTTTCATAATGTGAATGTATCTTTTTATATACATGAAAACATGACATAAAATGTGAGGAAAAACCACCTATAAATCTACCACTGTGAACAATTTTATGTTCACTTTATCTGTTTTCAAATGCATTATTTCTATAAAAGTTTAATAATTACAAAAATTAAAAACAAAACAAAATGCAAAACAGGTTGACATTCAATTGGCTGGGAATGTGGTTTAGTCAAATGATAAAACTAGAATCTTAAAAGTCCTTCTAATTGGAGTCTCTCATGTTAGGCCACTGAACACCCTATTTATCGGAAAAGATGATTGTATTTCCTATTTTAAAACGTCTCCAAGGACGAAGAATTCAGCCTCTTTTGATTATCTTTCTAAGTTTAATCAGCCTAAGTTTTGTACAATTGACTATACTTAGTTCATTTTAAGCCCATTTCTTTTCACACAGGAAATGAGGCTTGTTCAGAGAATGCCTCAGGGGTTACTGTAGACTTACTAATTGACTTTGGCCAACTGGTTAATTTTATGAAAGGCAAGGCAGGATTAACAGCATCCACCAAAGAACTCATTGAGATGTTTCACACATATAATTTACAATAAAAGAACACACAGTTGTGTGGATAGGTTTGTGAATTATTAGTCTCCTAAAATTATACTTGATCTTCTTATAATTAGGTTTTTACATGGCTCTCCTTGAAGCCTAGTCTGTGGTCTCCAATAGGAAAGACTCCAACAACCCAAATGATGCTAGTGCTTTACTTTTAAAGTTATTCCCTTAGGCCAGTGGTTTCCAAACTTATGCACACATAAAAATCATCTGGGGAGGTGGTTAGAATACAGTCCTGAGCCCTGCTGGAAGATTCCGATTCAGTGGGTCAGAGGTGGAGCTGGGAATCTGGGTTTTCAACCCCAGCTCCCCAGTGAATCTGAAGCTGGTAGTCCTCAAATCACATTTTTAAAAACTCTACCCAAGAAGGGGAATAACCATTCCCTTTCCCATATAACCTTGTGTTTTAGAGAATTTAAAGAGTCAAGTAAACTTTTAGAAATGGAATCCTAAGTAACAGCCGGAGATGGCAAAGGGACACAATTTCATCTACAATCATCTACAGCGTGCTGGAAGCCTCCTACTCACAAATATCCCCCCAAAGACTCCATCACTTTAAAATTCTGGGGAAATCATGCTCCTTTTAAAAGTACAATGTGTGATGCAAATAATTCTGGATGTTACCTAAGTAAATCATTCCTTAGTGGAATTCACTTTAAAAGAATTTGATTGTTGTCTTTTTTAACATCCAGCTGAGAAGAACCAAATTCAGGAACTGGGTATATTAATTGGCAGTTGGGAAGCTTGAGTCACTTTCATTTACCAACTGACTCTTCACTATGCCCCTGCAAACCAGGTCTGTCTTTGACCTTGATGTTAATACTGCTTTTCCTCATTGTCACGGCATCGTTAGAATGCAGGGCAAATTCTGTAGCTTCTACTTCTTTGACTGCTAAAACAATAAAACCTTACTTCTAGGATAACTATATATAGTTTTGCTTCTTTTATGGTTGCTTCCTTTCCTCTTTGGAAGAGATAAACTAATTCCTTTATCAGGCCAGCATCATTCCCATTTGTGTGGGGAGGTGGATGAGAGTATGGGCATAGGCTTTGATACCGGCCTGGCTGGCTTTGAATCCTGGTTCCACTCTTTACCAGCTCTGTGATGTTAGGCAAGTTACTTAACTTCTCTGATTATCCATTCCATCATCTGAAACATGGAGCTTAATATAAAAAAACCTGTATCATACAGTTGTTAAAATGGTTAATGAGCTTTTAGAATAGTGCCTGGCACAATAGGCATTCAACAAAAATTAGCTAATTTTTCTTTTCATTATCTTCTGTTAAATATTAAAATGTCGAAGGACTTGCTTTTAAGGCAGCTTTCATTCTTTTCATTTTTTCCTCTTTGTTATACCTAAAGAAACCAATATTTTCTATATCAGAAAATTGCGCTCCTTATCTTACAGAATGCTGTTACTTATTTAAATAATATTACTGTTACCCTTGCTAGTGTTTTATCACTCTTAATTTAGGTGCTTTTGTGGTCAAAACCAAAATTTAAAAATCAATTTAAATATGTATTTTGGTATTCCAGAGAAAGGATGTAGATACCAAGACAGTAAAGGTTATTACCCTGGTTTGGGGGTAGAGGGTAGAGGGGTACAAGATGCTCCAAGGTAAAAAGACACAGTTTCATGACACTCCTACCCCCTCAGGAATTCTGCAGAGCAGCCGGCAAGTCAGTGGAGAAGTTGCTGTTAAAGAAGTCAATATGTCCCATGTTTGTTTAATCATTTAGAACATTCTAATTTTTGTGGAACCACAGAAAGCAGTAAAAAAAACAAACAAAAAACCCCAGTAACTGAGAATTGATTGAATCAGTACTGTTTATCCCATTGCCAATGCAAATGTGAGTTGCAAGGTTAATCAGCACATCCTTCTAAGAACACGAGATGGTGCTATTAATTCAATTTGGGGATTCTAACTATCAGGGAGTGACCATCTGTCTTTTTTCAACAAAGAACAGAACAAACAGACAAAAAATCCCTGCTCTTGCAGAGCTACAGTCTAGTGGAAGTAGCAGAGAGAAAGACAATAAAAAGTAAACATAATAAGTAGTATTAGAAGTATAATGTATTAGAAGGTGGTAAGTGCTATAGAAAATAGAGCAGGGAAAAGAGGGTGGGAGGCAGTTGTAAATTTAGATAGGCTAGTCAGGGTAGGTCTTAGTAAGAGGGTGACATCTGAACAAAAACTTGAAGGAGGTGAGAGAGTGAGCCATGAGGACATCTGAGGGGAAAACATTCCAGGAAGAGGGGCCACCAGGGCAGAGGCCCTAAGCCCTAAAGGAGTGGCCTGGCCGGTTTCAGTAATCGCACAAGGCCAGAGTGGCTGGAGAGGAGGGAGCCAGAGGAAGAATCCGAGGGGCAGTGGAGAGAGAGAGGAGGCCAGATCGTGTATAGCCTTTGGGCTACTGTGGGGACTTTGACTTTTACTCTGATTTTAAACAAAACACCTTTAATAGAGGTTGTGGTTTGAAACAAATGTTGGGAAGCCAAGTGAATTAATGATATGAGACATTGTGAATTATGGGCAAATTAACTTATGTTAAGTAAACTCAGTGGTTTATAAGATACATTGGTTTAAAGGAAAAACACATTGAGCAGGGAGTGACAGAGCTCTAGAAGGGAGAGAAGGGCTTTTGTATATTGGGGAGCACCTAGCACGGGCTGTTGGTGCTCAACGGGGTAAGGAAGGCTTTCTTGCAGTAGGGCAGCCAGCAACAAGGCATCAAGCTCAGGTGAGTAGAGCAGGGCATCTCTGTGGGAATGGGGTGGTGGTGATGGAAGTTTGGTTACATAAAAAGGATAAATCTGATGAGTTAGATAATACAGAGGATAATGGGAACCAGGTCTCTCCCTGTCGGAGAAGGGAATTATAAATATGGAAAGGAAGAAAGCTAGAATGAATCCTATGGTGCTGGTTTGGAATTAGAAGTATCTGTGTGAACTCATAGAGTTCAACAAATAAATAGGAATAAACATACATATCAATGTGTGTATGTACATACATATGTTCCCCAGCTCCCAATAGCAGTGAGCACACGGAGCCCAGATCTTGGCTTCCAAATACCATTTACCTTTAAAAAGAACTAGAACTCCTTGGAAAAGGGAAAGGAAGACTAGGGAAAGAGCAAGATAGTCCTGGGACATTTTGTCCCAAAAGTTAAGAGAGTGTTCAAAAATGATGTGTCAAAAGGACACAGAAATAAGCTTGAAGGAGACTCATATTAGTCAAATCAGGGAAAATTTGAGCATCAAAATAAAGAATGAGATTATAACCCATTAAATAACCAGGAAGGCATGAGTCCATACCAATAAATAAATGAATAAATAGAAAGTTTGATGAGTGTCGGGATCTTTACATAAGTTTAAAGCACACCCTCACAAAATACTTATTAACTACAAAGAGGAAAAGAGTTACTTTACAGTGGAGAAACCTGACAGACACCATCTTAATCAAGTGCTCAAACTTAAATATCACCAATAATGGGACAAATCAAAATCATGTCCTGCTTTATAGGAAATAAAGAGAAGAACACAGGATCACTTCTGTGACAGTTCTGCCAAAGATTCTTAACCTGAATCTAATCACGGGGAAACATCAGACAAACCTAAAATGAAGGACATTCTGCAAATGTAATCTTCAAAAGTGCCGAGGTCATGAAAGGCAAGGAAATACTGAGGATCTCTTGCTGATTGAAGGAGGTTAAGAAGCACAACTGAAGGCAATGCATTCTGAACAGGATTCTTTGCTGTAAAAGATGTTATTGAGGACAATGGGTGAAACTTGCATTAGGTTTGATGACTAGATGGTAGTGTTGTATCAATTATTCTTCTTTTGAGGGTTTTATTGTGATTGTGCAGGAGAATCTCCTTGTTTGCATAATAATTGTATGGCTTTTTACAGAAATCTCTGCCAAAACACCTAAGATCTTGGGCAGTTTTCCTGATGCTAATGATTTGAGTCTTAAGTGAAATACGCAATTAGGAAATAAATTATCAAAACCTGAGTGGATTTACAAGATACTAAATCAAAATAAAATATGAATCTCTCAGCCTTTGCTTCACCTTATACATATAGACGTTAAAAATATAGACTATCCAATTTTATCATTTCTGGAATCTCTTCAGTCAATATATCAGGCTTTTATTTTTCATATCAAAGTAAATATTGAAAAATATTGAAGCTATGTCATATGCAAGGTTTTTACAACTTTTTTTCTTAATCAGTACATTCTGATGTTTATATCATGAGATCATTGATGAAGACATTACAGTGGCATTTAGTTGGTAAAATGAATAATAGAACACGGGTTTTGGAGACTGAATATGTGAGTCAAAGTGCCCCTACTTATTAGTTGGTGTCTTCTGCAAGTTACAGCTATACTCTCTGCTTCTGTTTTCTCAGCCACAAAATGGTGGAGGATCTCTGAGAGGATTAAATAAAAATATGCTTAAAATGCTTTACAAGTTATAAAGCACTATAGATATTTTGTATATATGTATTCATTATAACATTATTTCAGATAATAGCATTTATTAGAAATGAACAGTAGACATATTAATGGTGAAACACTGTTCTCATGTCAAGAACAAAACGTTGATGCCTATTTTCATCATCACTGTTTTCTACATTGTTCTATAATTCTAGACCAGCATTGTATAATAGAACTTAGTGTGATGATGGAAATGGTATATATATATATATATATATATATATATATATATATATATATGTATGGTCAATTCCTGCATTGAACTATCCACATTTCAGGTGCTCATTAGCCGCATCTGACTGGTGGCTATCATATGCACTGTCTCTGTACAGTGCAGATAGAGAGCATTTCCCTCATTGCAGAAAGTTCTATCGGACTAAAAGATCCATTGGTCTAGAATTATAGAACAATAGGTAATAACAGAGATGATGAAAACATCTCATATGCATTCAACATGCCATTTTATTTTTTATGCCCTTTAAAGTAAGTTGTACACATCAATACACTTCCCCCCGAACACTTCAGCATTCGTATCATTAATTTTTTCATGCTTTTGTAGATAAGATTTTACATACAGTGGAGTGAACAAATCTTAGAGAACAAATACCAATCAATAAGTTTTGACAAATGCATACACCTGTGTAATCCAACCTCATCTTGGTAAGGTGTAGAACATTACCATCACCCCAGAAAGTTGCCTTATTCCTCTTCCTATTCAGTCCTACCTTCATCCACACCCTTTGATTTTGTTGCAACATAAACTAGTTTTGCCTGTTCTAGAACTTCCTGTAAAAGAAATCATACTGCACGTATTCTTTTTGTGTAAGACTTCTTTCACTCAATACAATGCTTTTGAGGTTCATTAATGTTGTTACATACATTGGTAGTATATATCTTTATATTTCTAAGTAGTAATCCATTGTATAATTATCAGTGTAGTTTGTTTATCCACTTTCCTATTGATGAGCACCTGGGCTGTTGCCAGTTTTGGCTTTTAGGAATAGAGCTTCTCTCAATATTCTTGTGCAAGTCTTTTCATGGACTATATATTTTCATTTATCTAGGAATGGAATTGTTGGTTCACAGATTAGGTATATGTTTAATTGTTTTCTGCTAGTGTATAGAATTAAATTGATTCTTGTATATTGACCTTTTATACTGTGACCTTACTAATTCACTTATTAGTTTTAGTTAGTAGCTGTTTTTTGTGGAAAAAATCGTGTCATCTGTGGAATAGAGATGGTTTACTTCTTCCTTACTAATGTTTATGACTTTTATTTCTTTCTGTGCCTCATTGCACTGGTTAAGGTGCAGTATAGTGTTGAATAGACATGCCGAAAGTAAACATCCTTGCCTTGCTTCTGACCTTAGGGAGAAAACATTCAATATTTCAACATGAAATGTTAAGATAATTTTACATTTCTATATATGCCTTTTATCAGATTGAGGAAATTCCCTTCTACTCCTAATTTGCTGAATATTTTTAAGCATGATGGGTGTTTTTTTGCATCTATTAGAGTACTATGATTTTCCTCTTCTTTCTGTTAATAAAATACATTACTTTGATTTTTTTAATGTTAAAGCATCTTTGCCTTCCTGAGATAAGCCTCAATTAGTCATAATGTATTACCCTTTTTATATATTGCTGTACTCAGTTTGCTAGTTATTTAAGTTTTTTGTGCCTATGTTCATAAGGAACTTTTGTCTATAATTTTTGTAATGTTTTTGAAAGTTTTTGTTATCAGCGTTATTCAGACCTCACAAAATGGATTTGAAAATATTCTATTCTCCTCTGTTTTCTGAAAGCATTTGTTTAAGACTGGTGTTTGTGTAAAACTGTTCTTTAATGTTTGGTAAATTTTACCAGTGAAGCCATCTGGGCCTGGAGTTTTCTTTGCAGGGAAGACTTTGCTAACCAATTCAATTTCTTTAATAAATATGACTAGTCATATTTTCAATTTCATGCTATCTCAGTTTTGGCCATCCTACTTTTTAAAAAAATTTGTTCATAGTGTTTTGTTATCTTTTTAATGTCTGTAGGCTCTGTAGTGTGATAGGCTAGTGGGTAGGCTCAGTATTCTTATTACTGGTAATTTGTGTTCATCCTTTTTTTTCTTGATCAGTCTAGCTAGAGATTTATCAATTTTATCAATCATTTAAAAAAAACTAATTTAGACATTTGTTGTTTCCAATATTTGTTTTTTATTTCATTGATTTCTGCTCTTATTTTTGCTTCCTTTGTTCTACCTTGGTTTACTTTTGTTTTTCTCCCTAGTTCCTTATGATGGAATCTTATGTTTAAGTTACCTGGTTGCATAATAAATCACTCCAAAATTTAGTGTTCTAAAACAGAATATTCATTTAATACTTCTCACAGTTTCTCTCCATCAGAAATTCAGGAGTGGCTTGGCTGCCCAGTTCTGTCTTGGGATCTCCATTAAGACTGGGGTGGAATGTCATCTGGGACTTCAATCATCTGAAGGCTTGACCAGAACTAGAGGATTCACTTCCCTAGTGTCTCACTCATATAGCTGGCAAGTCCATGTTGGCTTTTGGCAGGATGCCTCAATACCTCTCCATGTGAGCTTCTTCTCAAACTTGTTTGAATATCCTTATTGTGTGGTGATTGGCTTACCCCAGAATAAACTATTTAAGAGACCAAAGCAGAAGTTGCAATGCCATATAATACTTAAACTTGGGATTAACATATTATTAATTAATTGTAGTGTAGGTCTCCTGGTGATAAATTTTCTTAATTTTTGTTTATCTGAAACTGTCTTTATTTTGCCTTCATTCTCTAAAGAATATTTTTAAATATTTAAAAATATTTAAATATAGAATTCTGGACTGGCATGCTTTTTTTATTCTTTTAGCCCTTTAAAAATGTTGGTCCACTGTCTTTTGGCCTCCATTGCTTCACATGAAAAATCAGTGTATAATCTTATTGCTATTCCCCAAATAGATAATGTGCCATTTTCCTCTGGCTGCTTTCAAGATTTTCTCTTTATCTTTGACTTTCAGCTATTTGCCTATGATGTGCCTGCCTTTGGTTTTCCTTGTATTTATCCTGCTGGGGATTCTCTGAGCTTCCTGAATATGTAAATATATGTCTTTCACCAAATGTTTGAAAATTTCACCCATTATTTCTTTAAATATTTTTCTATCCCCTCTTCTCTCTTCTCTCCTTCTGAAATTCCAGTTACGTACGTGTTAGATATTTTGATATTGTCTTACAGGTTACTGAGGCTCTGTTAATTTTATTTTCAATCATTTTGCCTATGTGCTCTTCAGATTGGATAATAATGATTAGTATATATTCAAGTTCACTTACTCTTCTGTCATCTCCAGTCTACCATTAGGCTAAACCAGTGAATTTTCTACTTCTGGTATTTTATTTTCCAGTTCTAGACTTTACCTTTCATTCTTTTTTTAGCTATTTCTGTGACAACTTACACTATTTGTTCATTCATTTGAATCATATTTTCATTGTGTCCTATTTACAATACCTAGTTTTCATTCTTGTCAGCTAAGTCTAACATCTAGTTATCCCCAGAATCTGCCTCCATTGATTACGTCTTCTCATGAATATGGGTTACATTTTTCTGTTTCTTTGTATGTCTGGTAATTTTGGATTATATGCTGGACATTGTAAATGATATTTATAGAGTCTCTGGATTCTATTATAGTCTTCTAAAGAGTGTTTGTTTGTTTGTTTTTTAACCAGACTGGGCTCAAACTCTGAACTGTCTTCCTTGTGGTGGTAAGCAACTAAAATCTTTATTCAGTCCTTTTAAAATTAGCTAGGCTGCTTGATATCTTTCCTGTGCATTTCAAGTTCAGGGAGTAGCCAGAGATTTGGGCAGAGTTTATATGTAGAAACTGGGCTCTGAATCTCTCTCGTTTCCAGGACTCTCCTCTCACTGTCCACTGTGGTAGCCCTTAACTCTATCCTTTGGTCTTTTAAGCTAGTAATATTATAGATCATCCCATAATGTGCTGATTGGGGTCTGCCCTCAGGTAAAAAGCCATAAAAGTGAGAAACTAATCTAGTGCTCTTCACCAGGTCTCTTCTCCTTTTCAGTTTCTTCCTGCTTTTGGCCATTTTCCAATACTTTGGGGTAATTGTCCTTTTATATTTTTGTCCAGGGTTTGTATCTTTGGAAGGGTAGATAGTTAGGAGTTACTTCACCATTACTATAAATGGAGTTAGAATGGCCTTTTAAAGGGCCAGAAACCATAAAGGGCAAGATCAACGCATTTTACTACATACAACTTTGTATGACAGTACACATCATCAGTAAAGTCAAAACATAAAGGACAAAATGGGGGAAATTATGAATTATATATACCAGAGAGTTCCCATCTTTTCTATAAAAATAACTCTTATTCAATTAAAAGCAAACAAACAAAAAACATTCTCCCCATTAGAAAAATGGACTAAGGACATAAACCATCATTTTGCAAAAGAAGAAACACATTTTGGCCAATAAATTGTGGAGAAATAAATGCCCAACCTTACTAATAAATGGAGGAATGCAAAAAGAAATAATGAGATTCTTTTGCTTATCAGATTGGAAATAATTGAAAATGTTTATGATAATGAATGTTGGCCAGGGTGTGGATAAGGGCACTCATGACCGAGTCCAAAATGCTTTTAACTTATCCACTGAGTATTTTTCAGTACTATTTTTTTTTCATTTTTATCAGTTCCATTTTTTCTTTCTAAAATCTTCCCATTCATTGATGATAGCTTATTTTTACTTGCCCCTATTTATGACTCCAATCTTTAGTTTCTTAAACTTTTATGTATAGCAGTTGTATATTCTGATAATTCCAATATCTGAATTTCTCCTTATCTGTATTAAATACAGATATAGATGTGACTGCTGTGACATGACGTCCCCAAATAACAAGACTGGTGTTTATTCCTCCCACATTACAGCTGAAGTAGGTAGTCCAGTGCTGGTATGGAAAGTCCAGTACACAATCAAGAGGGTCCCAGGCTCCCTGTCTCTTGTTACACTGCCATCTTACAACATCTCACCTAATTCCACCCTCTCATACACAGTCCACACAGCAGGAAAGGAAAAATGGGAACATGGATGGAATGCCACTTCCTTTCAGAAGCAGGGCTTAAAAGTTATACACATTACTTCTGCTTACATCTATAAGCTTGAGCACACCAACCTGCAAGATGGTCTGGGAAATGTAGTCATTAGCCTTTACCTAAAAATTATATTGCTATTGAGAATGTATAGAATGGATATTGGGAGACAACTAGCAGTCTCTGCCACAGAGTATCTCTGTTCCTGCTGGTTTTCACTCATGGTGGCTGGCCTCACATGCTTGATGATCTTTGATTTGCGTTATTTTAACTTGTGGGAATCCTGTGAACCCAAATTAGGGGAAACTTTCCTCCAGAGATGGTTTGGAACCAAGGAGTTGACAGTACTGGCCTGAAGTGGGAGTCTTCGATTCAGCTGCTTCACCTACTGCTGGCCTGAGGGTTAGTATCCTTGTTGCAGTGCTACTAAAGATATTTGCACTTGAGGGCAACATCACTGTTCCCAATTACAATTTTAGTTCTTGGCTTTTGGCTTTTGTGTTTTGTTTTTGTTTTATTTAATGAGGTTCTTGGAAATGTCCTTTACTTGTCGGGATCAGCAGTACATTTGAAAATAGGTTTTATCCAGGATCTAGTTGTGCATAGTAGAAGGGTCTTTCAAGGGATCTGATCCAGTATAATGTTAGAACCAGAAATGTCCCATTCATTCTTCAATTTACTTCAAGTCTGGCTTTAAAAAAAAATAGTCTACCTTCCAAGGTGTTAAAGTTGCCAGTAATTTCCTTGTTAACAAACCTAGTGGTTACAATTCTGTCTTGATCTAACTCATCCTCTCAGTAGCATTAACACCATTGACCATTAATTTATTCTTTCACCTAGTATGAGCCAAGCACTGTTTTAGATGCTAAGGAGTAAACAGAACAGACAGAAATTCTAGAGATAGGAGACAGAGAAATAGATATATTAAATAGTATGACAAAAGATGGTAAGTACTATGGCAAGGGGGTTCGGAAGTGCTGGGAGAGAGATTGCAATTTAAAAAGGGATGGGAAGGGTAGGCCTCATTGGGAAGATGACATTTGAGCAAATACTTGAAGGAGGTATAGCAGTGAGCCATGAGGATATAGGGGGAAGAATATTCCAGACAGTGGGAACAGCCAATATAAAGGCATTGATTGTGCCTGGTGTGTTCAAAAGAGGAGGAAGAGTCCAGTATGACTGGAATAGAGTAAGCATGGGAGGAATAATAGCAGATGAGATCAAATAGGTAAGAGGTTGGAGGCAGATCATGTAAGGTCCTGTAGGCCATTGCAAACTGAGATGGGAGATGTTTTCTGAGCAGAATTGTGACATGAACCGACTTCTGTTTTTAAGTGATCCCTCTGACTGCTGTATTGAGAGTAGACCTTAGGGGTTCAAGAAGAGAAGCAAGGTGAACACTTGGGAGGGTATTGCAGCCATCTTTTGACTTGACCCTGTTTCTGTCTTGGCTCTGTCTATTACCACTTCTCCAGATTTTTTTTTTCCTGCCTTGCTGGTTGTTTCTTCTCCAACTTTTCTTCCCCCGTAACCTCCAAATATTACAGCATTCCAGACTCTTCTTTTCTCTAGTTTCATTCTTTGGGTGTTCCCATGCAGACCTATGGCTTTTAATCCCATCTTTTTGCTGGTGATGCACAAACTTAGAATTCCAGCCCTGAGCTCATGCTCATGTATCCAACAGCCTACTTGTTACCCAAACAGGATATCAGTTTGATATCTCCCCAAATCTTTCCTCCTCTAGTCCAGGCTTCCACACCTCGATAAATGGCACTGTATTTGTTCAAACCCAAAATGAAAGAGTCTTCTTGAAAGCCTTCCTTTCTTCACATCCATATCTAATCCTTCAGCAAGACATATTCTTCTACCCCAAATCAATTCCTCCAAAATGCCATGAATCAGATAACCTCAAAAATCTCAGTGGCTTAAACAATGAAGATTTATTTTTCTCATTCACGAGACTGCGTGTCAGTTGGTGTTTGGCTGAGCATGGCTGGACCTGGCTGACTTGGCTCCAGTTGACTCCATGTGTTCATCCTGGGGTTCAGACTGAGGGACAGCAGCTACCCCAGGGATGTTTTTCTCATGGTGATGTCAGAAGCCCAAGAGGGCAAGCCAAGCCATTTTGGCACATTTCAAACTTCTGTTCGTATCAGTCCCATTGGCTGGAGCAAGTCACACAGACAAGTCTAAAGTCAAGGGAGGAAAATATATACACTCACCAAGGCCACAGCAAGAAGGTGGCTATATAATATATTACAGGAATTGAAGAATTGGGATCAATTATTCAATCTTCCACAAACTCCAAGATATGTCTTGAAGAATATCAACACCTCTCTCCAAACCCACCATTAATCTTGTCCAAGAGCCATCATCTCTTGCCTATGTTTTCACTACAATATCCCTCACTCCTAGAACAGTGCCTAGCATGTAGTATATGCTTAATAGATTGTTGTTAAGTAAATAACTCCCAACTAATTTCCCTGGTTACACTCTCATCCCCCTCCAATCCCTTTCCACATAGCAGCCAGAGTGAGGTTTTTAAAAACATAAATCCTATCATGACAGTCCCAGCTTAAAACCCAACTTCTCTTTGCATTTGAACTCCTTACAAGGCCTTTAGAAAGGCCAGCCAGTATCCACTTGGGCCTGGCTTGACCAAGTGCTTGGTACCACTCGCTCCTCCCCAGCCTCTTGCTTTTTCTCCCTCAAATATTTCAAGCAGTTTCCAGCAACAGCACTTTTATTCTTGCTGGTTCTTCTGACTGGGATGCTTTTTCTCCTACTCTTTGTATGCTCGGCTCTCTCTGATCCTCAGCTGCAGCTCAAATGTCACCACCTCAGAGAGGCCTTCCTGAGAAAACTGTACTTACGGACAGCCCGCCCCCAGCTGATGCTGCATCGCCATCACCTTGTTCACTCCTTTCAGAGTGTTTATTACTCTCTAAAATTACCCTGTTTTGTTCATTGTTGGCATCTCTAGCACCCAGAACAGTATCTGGCACATATTAAGTGAATGTACGAGGATACATGTCCCCCACATTTTTAGAGAAATTCTTTCCTGCCTTTTGTTTTCATCCCCTCACCCACATACAGAATGGAGTTAGGTAAATCCAAATAAAATCAACTCAAGCTGAATAAGAATACTGGAATGTCCTTGTTGATAAAAGAGAAATTGGGAACTGGAGTTGCTTTAGCATGTGCTGTTGACATCCTTACAACTTCAGCACCTCAGAGGCACATGTCTGTGGCAGAGGGGAGTCTCAGTGATTTCCACCTCCTGCACTGACTGTTTCCTCATTCTCATCACTGACTAACATACTTGATAATTTACTTACTTACTGCAATTATTGTTTGTTGCCTGTCTACCCCACCCCCATCCCTGCTCCAAAGTGAATGAGCTTCACAAGGGAGGGCAAGGATCCTGTTTTTTTCTGGTGGAGTGGTGCTCAACTGATTGTGAAATGAATACACGAATGATTAATTGTCTCAGAGAAAAGAAAGGCATCTGAATACGGCCCGAATTCCCTCTCTTCCTCCAGGTCTTCCCAGATTAAGTCACCCCCGTCTTTGCACAGTCTACATCCCATGACACTTTATACAGAACTTGCATGAGGTGTAAACTTTTATTATGGTTTATTCATTCTCAGAAACATTTTTCATGTATATTTATAGACCCATCTTTGGTGTGCCTGTTGATGCTTTGTATGTGAGATACTTTGTTCACCCTAGAACTTGCAGCAGGAGGAATTTAGCTTAATATTTGTGGCACCATGATGGGACAAAATCTGAAGGGGTTGATCTCTGTCCTGTCAAGGCTATTTCTTCTGTGAGTAGCATTTACTTTTCCTTTTCTCTGAAGAAAAGACTGGTGGGCACTTAAATTTATCTTCAAGAAGGTACTGGAAGTAAAAGAGCAACAGAGTACAAGAACTAGAGATTATTACATCGCTTTGAGGGAATGACCACTTCAAAATCTTTTGAATTAGCAATTATGCTTCTCTATTAATTTCAACTTTTTTTTAGAACTGTGAAATTTAAGTATTCTGTTCTTTTCACAAGCCCCATCGTCTTCATGAAAAACCTCCAGTCTCTCAAAAGATCCGAAGAGGGAAATTTTTCCTTTAAAAAATACAGCAAGAAAGATGTTCTTTTCTTTGAAATAACTGTGGTGGGGGGAAGAAATTATTCTCTTTAGTTTGATTGTCATGCTTTTAAATGCTGGAGGGCGGTTACATATGAATCTTCATATAAACTTGTATCATTCTCATTTAAAAGAAAAGATGAAAGCAGAGAATTAGCCCATTAATTATTTAAAATACTTGGTGCAATTGTACCTATGAATTAATCCAGGCACTTGGAAGACAATTACACTCAGTTTTAATAACATTGCCAACCTTTTCCAGTATGCTGCACTCCAAATACTATTGTGTTTTCATTGATGACATTAACTATTACATATGCATATGAAAAACCAGCATTTTAATCAGAATTACCATAATAGCATTAAGAGATTATTATTTTTTCCAATTTCCTCAGAAGAAAATTCACTTAAATTAGATTATTTATTACTTGACTGCTCTCCTATCTTGCCTGTTTGCTTAGTTAATTGGAGTCCATGAAAGTATAAACGTCAGAATTAAAAGCATGATTTTATACATTAATGATTTTAAATAAAAGAGGAGTACTACGTTTGTGCATCACTTCTTTTGAGAAAGTTAAGTCTGTGTTCTGCTTAGGAGAGATAACCCTTTTTGTCCCTGTAGGTGGCCCCCCTGGTGTAGCCATTAGTTGCTAATTACTTGCAAACAAATAAACAATTAACTCCTGGATCTGCTGGGTGGGAGAGTGTTCATTGACATGCTAAAACTTCCTAAAACAGGATTTTAATTAGTGACGTTCTAAATCCAGCCTCCTTGTCAACAGAGCTATAAGGTGAACTGCAGGAAGATTCCAGCCCTGTACACGTGGGGCAGAAGCAGCAGAGAGGCAGGGAGAGGACTGAGCTGTTGCTCTGTGCAGTCCACGCAAGGATGTCTCCCAGCCTTCAGGAAGGTGCTCAGCTTGGGGAAAGCAAACCCTCACCCTGCTCCTTTTCAATTGATAGCATCTTAGGACGGGACCAGAAGCAAGACTGTGGCCCATCAATGAAACCTCACAGGCCCTGGGCAGACACCTGCGGCTCCTCAGGTATGCCACAACTTACTTTTTTTAACTCTTCATTATTTCATTTGCGGTGATTAATTTGTCCTTTAATTCATACCACTTACAGTTAGAGAGAAGCTGCAGTTCCATACAATTGTATAACTGAAGCATCTAGGACTCACTTCCAGCTGATTCCTATGGGAAATAAAAAGAATATCAGCCTTAAGCCAAGTGATTGTAAAGTTCACTTACAAGACGTGCCAAGAACCTGAAATTTACTTCAGAAGATCTCTCTGTGTTTATTTGACACATCAGATATTCTGTTTTCACTGAAAAATAATTGACATTCAGACACCTAAATGTTTTCTATTACCAAGGCAGACTCTTCATTTTTGTTTGGTTTTCTGTTGGTGAGGAGTCAGTTCTTTTTTGAAACCCAGGAGAATTCCCCTGGGAAAATTAAAGATAAGTTCCTGAAATTACTTCTTTTAGAACTTTGTGGAATGTAGGATTGGACATATTAGATGAGGTTTTATTGTTCTGTTTTTAGGGAAAGATGGAATCCTACACCTACATGTTCCTGGTCTTCCCAGTGGGATCTCATTCCCTTGTACTGTGGATCACCCAGTGCTGGAAGAAAGAGTTCTGAAACATGAAAATTACTTTTCACCGTCAGAAAAACTGTCTTTGAAAAGAGAGTTGAGTTGGTATAGAGGCCGAAGACCAAGAACTGCTTTTACTCAAAACCAGGTGGGAAGTTGTTTCAACCGATAATAATACAAAGGTTTTAATTGATGCCTTGTTTAGCAAAAAGCGCATTAACTTTGGTATCTCAGTTTGGAACCCTTATTAATGAAATAGTAGACTGGATCATTTTTTAACAGTTTGTAGAAAGACAAAAGAAAAGGCTGACAGATTAATTGCCAAGGTTTTAAATACAAGAATTTTTCTATAGAAATTAAAGCTTATTTTTGGTGTCATACTGAATATTGACATTTGATTTATTCTTAGATTGAAGTTTTGGAAAAGGTCTTTAGCATAAACTGCTATCCTGGCATTGATATTAGAGAAGACTTGGCCCGAAAACTGAATCTAGAGGAAGACAGAATCCAGGTAATTTCCAAATTTACCTGTTACTCATGCTGCTTGGATATTAAGAATAATGAAATAATGTTTTTGAAAATGATTTTATTTTTCCTTAATTTTAGATCTGGTTCCAAAATCGGCGTGCAAAGCTGAAAAGGTCCCATAGAGAATCACAGCTTCTAATGGCGAAAAAAAATTTCAATACAAATCTCCTGGAATAGGATCAATGGAAATGTCAAGTGTTAAAAATGTGGTTTTCTTGTCTGCATTTAATCTGAATAGTGTCTTTTTTTTCTGAAAATATATTGTAAATAATTACATGGTACATATTATATTTGGAACTTTCAGTTAAGATAAATTCCTTTCCTATCTATTTTAGTAAGCATTTTCAGAAAAAGTCATCTATTTTTTAAGTGAGCAAATTTAATCTAATAAATTAGTTTGCTAAAATCAATATACTCATGACTAAGTGACTTCACAAGCTGGATTCCATTTACAAACTATTTCAAGTAAAAAATCTGAGATACGGCACAAAGATGTGATTTGTTTTAATTAGTTTTCCTTCAAACACATGTTGAAGCATGTTTATGCTTAAATATATTATAGAATATGATTTATTCATGATTCCTCAGTTTCTGTTGATTTCTGGCATAAAGCAGTGAGAATATCTCACCATATGTCAAATCAAATCCTGTTAGTATGCCAGTTTCAAGTGTTGTTTTGTTGTTGTTTTTTTAAAGCAAAGCCAGTATGCCAAAGTATAGCTATCAAAGAATCAGCAGTCATATTCATGACATTGGTATTACATTGCACAAAAAAACAATGTTGTGCTTTACTTCATTCATTCAAGTGATAATGATTATCTGGCTTGTATCTATTTCCAGTTGAATGATTTCCAGTCAACTGTATATTTTGTTACAAACATTACATTGACTGAAAAGATAGGATAACTGAGCTGCCTTTTGTATGTGCTCTGATATAGTTACTGGAAATAATCAGGGCATTTTCTGAGGGTCAAAAACTGTGTGTTTACTTTGCATTTACCATTTTCCCACTGTTCCTGCCAATTAAAGATATGAGTAGGATAAGATGCATGACGAGAAGGGAATCCTCCATTGGAAATCTGGGTATTTGTTTTCCAGTTAATGGAAGGCCTAAGTGGGTGTCCTTTTTGTAACGTTAGCTTGAGGACGCGGCTTTGTCTACTGGAAGCCACATTTTAACTTTGGTCTTTTTAGTTAAGTTCTACCTCACTACCCTTTTCCTTCTTTCCTATCCCTCTGTCGTTTTTTCTCCCAGCAGTAACCAGAGTAGATAGTTCTTACTGAATTATTGATACTGTACCCACTGTTTATTTTTTTCTTGGATTTTTTTTTTAATTTTAGCATGAGAAAGACTGGAAGAAAATTGCATATTAATTCTGAGGAAAAGGAACGTGACTCAGATTTTTAAAATCATTTACTGGGTGTTCATTTCAGGGTAGAGATCTCTGGGTTCCAACTTAAGCTGTGCTTGTTCTGCTCCACTATTGCTGAGATGGAGAGGGAAGGAGTAAGAGAAGGAAGAAGGGGGCAGCAGGGCAGTGAGAGAAGCCCAGGGGGTCATTAAGTGTTTTCTATAAAACCCTTTACTGTTGGATTGGGCCATATTTTTCCAATATAAAAATCTGTGTATATTAATTATCAACTTTGAAGGAGTATTTATGAAGTAAATTAGTCAAAACATCCACCATGAGCTTTCTTTGCTCTCCATTGTGTTCCTTTGAAACTATGCTGAGTTGGAGGACAGAAAGTCACCAGGAGTAGGTCTCAGGAGGGTGGGAGGGGAAAATGTCATGCAGTGGGTAAGCTTTTTCACATGGCCTTTTATTTTCATCCAAGAAGTAATTTTTACATGCTGTAAACAGTTCACGCAGTATAGAACTAAAATAAAATCTCCTTCAGTTCTCATCCTTCACAGATAACCGTCATTAGCCATTTTTATAGATCTTTTTGCATTTTTAGAAAAACATATATATATAAATATATGTATAATATACACACCTATACATTTGATGCTTTTGCTGTCATTTTAAAGAATGTGGTCATCCTTATTCTACTTTGCATCTTGCCACATCAGACATATAGCTCTGTCTCCTTAATATCTGTTTAGTTTAGGATAAGCTTTCAAGTCTTGTATATAACAGGAAATTATTCCACAATATTAATATTAAAGTATTTTTGAAGTAATACTTTTCATGATTGGAGATTTTCAAAAAGTGAACATATTTTATCTAGAATTAAACCCAACCCCCAAATCTCTCTGTCTGAGGATTCTATATAAAATTACAGAATTAAGAAAAAGTAAATTTTTTTTTAGATTGAGCAACAACTAATAATGTACCTTTTCCCCCAAATTATAAAAGCATTACACCCTTAAAAAACCTAGTGAGAAAAAAGATATAGTAATTCTAAAATATCGTTACTTTAGTATTTTCCAGTGGTGATTTTATATAACTTTGATTAATGCCATCTTAAAATTCAGTTGAAATAAATTGTATGTATAACTGAAGTTATATATGTATAATTGAAATTATTCATAATAGAAACAATATATTTATAACTGAAACTAACATTTAGAAGTCAAGAAAATTAAGATAATATTTGAATTTGTAATATTGAAGAAACTAATATGCATATCCTTTAATACTTTCAGATACTAATAACAGAATATCAGTTCTATTATAACTTGTGAAACAAGTTAGTAAATAAGACTATACAAAAAGCAAGATAATATACAAGATCACTAGTATATTTCCCCTAAATTCATTTTCAGAAGCCTAAAAGGTAGGCTGATATAGTTCAAGAAAATCAGATACTTTTTTAATTACTATTGCTATCAGTTTGGAGAGATTTGATAATGATATTCAGGGAAAATAAGAGGACTTTAACTTTGAGGAAAAATCAAGCAAGATGGAAATGGAATTGAAAACTCAAGATAGAATTATCTTTCCCTCAAAACACACATGCTCTAATCCACAGCTTATCTCTGCTCCTGGTAATTCCAGACCTTTGTCTCCATTAATGCCGAGGACAAGGTGAACAGTAGTAACAAATCAAACTAATGCAGTCAGGCTAATACCTGGAGCGTCTCTATTATCTGCTGTCGGCCTAAATAAGGTTATTTGGTCTTCCGTAATGGCATTTGTCTTTTGTGAAGCCAGCTAGACAAAGCCAGCCACTAAAGAGTGCTGCTGGGAACAATGGCTCTGTGTGCTGGTGGTCAGCTTTTGAGTTAATCAGTGTTAATAGCTGCTTTCACCCCCTGCATCTTATCACACTTCACACAAATGGCAAAAATACTCCATTACTGAGCCCTGCACACAGCATCAGCCTGGGCCTCATGCCCAGATCTAAAGGCAGGGAGCTGTGAGCTAGTCCATGTCTAGTCCAAATCATATTACGACAACTGGTGGCTTGCTATCTCTAGTTCACTGAGCCCCATACAAATAAAAACCTCCATGTGCCTTTTGCTAAATATGATGCTCATTTTGACTGTGTTGTCACCTCCTGGGGAACCTCTTGGTGTCTCCCACCAGTCTACTCCCCATTAGACTCACTACTTCCCAGTTTCCTCTTTCTTCTTTTCTTATTCCCACTCTTTTCCTATTTGCCTGCTAATAATGCCTTGGCAGGCTTGTCAGAGCAACAGGCATTATTGAATCCCACAAATGGACCTCCAGCCTAAAAAGTTTACTCCTTATCTTTGGTCAAGTTATAGAGTCCCAACATTTAGAAACTTGGCATCTGTTCTGCTCTTCCAGGTCTCCTAGGATGGCTAAAGGACCATCTCCTTTAATTAGTATTTTATGATAGAGTAATTTCAGTGAAATAAATGACACCCTATTTTATGTCCTACTTACCACATCATAAGCTTAACAAAGAATCATTCACCTGTTATACCTGCTGTTGGTCAAGAAACTGAATAGCAGTGTATCATTTTTATATGGCACAATCCTGACTTGATGGATATTTAAGGATTTGTGTTTAGCGATCAATATGCTCTTCCTTGATCTCTCAAGTTTGGTCAAATCAGTCAATCAATAACTATTCATTGAGGCAGCTTAGCAGTATGCTCAAGAGCTTGGGCTAGACTCCAGTTACCAAGGTCAAATCCCCCCAATTCTCAGTAGCTCTTTGACTTTGGATCAATTAACCTCTCAGAGAATGTTTCCTCATTAAAATTGGGATAATAATAGGGCCTGTTTCATAAAGGGGGAGTTGAATAAGGTAATGGATAGAAAAGACTTAGAGTTGTGCATGGCACATAGAACACACTCAGTAAAAGTTAGCTTGTGTTATGATAATAAGCTAGGGAATATGAGAAGTAAATAAAATTGTCTAGAACACTTTTCATGGCTGGAATAGTGCCTGGCACATAGTAGGACTTCAATCAACAGTTGTAGAATGAATGAAAACAGTCCTTGGTCTTTAGCAGTTCTTTATGGTACAGAGAAAGGACTAAAATGCAACAGCTCCATAAGGCTATATGACTAACATGCAATAGCTCCATAAGGCTATAACTATCTTCATTCAGTTATTCAACAAATATTTATTCAGCATCTGCTATGAGCCAGTCACTATGTGAGGCTCTGGGGATGGAGTGATAAAACAAGTCAGACAAGGTCCCTGCTGTTTCGGGAATTGCTACACCCAATGTCTAGTGCGGGACACTGATTACGCGCTTTAACTTGGCGGGCCTGGGCTGGGGGACCGGATCCACCCCTGGGGAGGGTAGTGGGTACGGGTGAGTGCGCCCTCTACAGCCCCCCGGGCCTGGGAAAGTGAGGCCGGAGGCAGGCCCCATTTCCTCACCCAAAAAATACCAATGTTAGGGGAGGCTTGCCGGAGGGAACCGCCTTTTCCCCACCCCCTTATCTTGCCCGGACACTCCCCGTTGCCAGCGCAACTCCCATCACCACCGGTGCGCATACATTGTCGCCGGACACCGTTACGGGAGCAACTCTCGCCCCTTTTCAATCAACCTCCGCGCCCTCTCAGAACCAATCCAAGCCTTTAACCCCTACAGCTACCCCGCCCTCTAAACGCCCGATATAAGCTTGTACTCTCCCCTAATAAACTCTCTTGGTTTCTTCACCCTAAAAGAAGCGTGTCCCGCCTGTTCCTTTCTCGCCGCCCTCCATACTTTGCGCGCCTCCCGCCGGGGACCTGGCCAAGTCCCCCGCCTCGCCCTCGCCTCCGGGAAAGAGCCCCCGCCGCCGGTACCCTCGGAGTAATCCTGGGAGCCTAGGATTTATCAACCGGCCGCCACCCTCCTCCAGACGAGTCAACTGCGACCGCAGTCTAGCACAGTCATGGCAAATAGTTGGCCCAAAATAGAAGGTTAATGAATGAATGAAAGAAGCAGGTAGAAAATAACACACGAAAGTGTCTAATTAAGACAAAATTACTGTGTGTAGAAGCTCAGAACTACTTTAGGCTATAGGAGATTGGGGACCAAGAAATGGGTAAAGACAAACTCTCAACTGTTGCCTCTATATGGATGGGTCTCAGAAAGGAATAAGGCTTAACATGGGTAGGAGCTGGGTGTTGGTGGAAGGGCATTCCAGGGGAGGGAATAATGTGTGAGGAGGCTCAGAAACTGGGCAGCAAGAACAGTGGCCGCCTAGTGTGGTGGGTGTCTGCTGGTAGCTCTGGCTTCATGGACATGTGATCTGTGTAGTTACATAATACCATTTGCTCAGAAGGGCCCCATGCTTGGTTTAATGCTCTGCAATTACCATATTGAAATTCTTAAATTTTTAACAAGGGGCTCCTCTTTTCCTTTTACACTGGGTCCCACAAATTATGTACCAGTCCTGCATGGTGTCAGTAGGTTCAGATTATGGAGCGCCAAGAATTATGGAGATCAGAGAACTAAAAGAAGCAAAAAAGAACTAAAAAAAAAAAAAAACAAGTTACAGAATGTGTGTGTGATGATATTATGTACATAGAAAACAAAAGTAAACTAAGATAACTCTGTAGGTGTGTGCAAATGCCAGGACGAGGTCTGGAATGAATACAGCAAATTGTTGAAACTGTCACCAGTGATTACCATGGAGAGGGCAAAAGTGGACTTTTACTTTTTGCCCTATATGTGCCTGTATATTGTAGCATAGGGGTTAAGAGTAGAAACTCTGAAGAGGGGAATGGGCCAAAATTACCTGCAGAAATAGAAAGTCTGGAAATGCAAATTAAAACTACAATGATGTACTCAAAAGAATTGAAAGCAAGGACAGATATTTGTATACCAGTGCTCATGTCAACATTATTCATAGTGGCCAAAAGGTGGAAGCAATCCAAGTGTCCATCAACAGATGAATGGATAAACAAAATGTGGTATATACATACAATAGAATACTATTCAGCTGTAAAAAGAAGTGAAGTGCTGATACATGCTACTACGTGGATGAACCTTGAAGCCATCCTATTGAGTGAAATAAGCCAGACACAAAAGGACACATATTGTGTGATTTCTCTTAAATATTAAGAAAAAGCAAATTCACAGTGGTTACCAGGTATGGCGGGAGGGGAGAATGGGAAGTTACTGCTAAATGAATATGAGTTTTCGTTTGGGATGATGAAAATGTTTAGTCTGGAAATAGATAGTGGTAAAAGTTACACAGTATTGTCAGTGTACTTAAGGTCAAAGAATTGTCTGCTTAAAATGGTTAAAATGATTTTTGTTATATGTATTTTACCACAATTAAAAATAAATCAATTTTTAAAAAGCACAATGATATACTATTTCACACCCATCAGGATGGCTATAATAAAACAGACAGTATAAGTATCGGTGAGGATGTGAAAAAATTGAAATTGCTAGTGGGAATGTAAAATGATGCAGCCACTTTGGAAATAGTTTGGCAGTTCCTCAAAAAGTTAAACATAGAATTAGCATGTGATTCAGCAGTTCCACTCCGAAGTATATATCCAAGGAATTGAAAACAGATGTCCACTTAAAAATCTGTACATAAGCATTCATAGCAGCCATTATTCATAATGGCAAAAAAGTGAAACAACCCAAATATCAGTCAAATGATCAATGGATAAACAAATATTGTATATCCATACAATGGAATGTTATTCAACCATAAAAAGAAACAGCACTGATACATGCTACAACATGAATGAACCTTGAAAATATTATGCTAAGTGAAAGAAGCCAGTCACCAAAGGCCACGTATTGTAGATTCCATTTAGATGAAATAACCAAGACAGGAAAAACTGTAGAGACAAAAAGTAGATTAGTGGTTGCTAAGGGCTGAGGGTGGCGATGGGGAGTGACTGCCAATGTGTATGGGGTTTCTTTTGAGAGTGATGAAAGTGTTCTGGAATTAGTCATAATGTTTGCACAAACTTGTGCAAATATATTAAATATATTAAAAACCACTGAATTGTAATTTCAAAACATTGGATTTTGTAGTCTGTGGGTCATTTCAATTTAAAAAATGAAAGCAAGTCCACCATAAGTGTGAAAAGATTGGAAAAGAGTCTTGGTAGATGAAAGCACTGATTATAGAGAAGGAACTTAAACCATTCTATTAAACTTCTACAATTTAAAAAGTATACTATTGGCATATCAGTAGACAAACAGATCTGGAATAAGATAGAAAATTCAGATATAGACCCAAATACATACAAAAATTTAGTAAAATAAAATCATGGGGGCAAAAATGGGCTTTGAAATAGATGGCATTGAAACAACCAGATACCCATTTAGAGGAAAATAGAAAATTAGATCCATGCCTCATACCATACATAAATAGATTAGGGGTCTAAATGATAAAAATGAGATCAATAGAAGTGTTAGGAGAAAACATCAGTGAATTCCTTTATAATTTGTGTATAGGGAAAGAAATGCTTTCTGACTGTCAAACCAGAGTCAATAAAGGACTTTTCATGGTAAAAAAGCACCATAAGTAAAGTAAAAGGCAGATGAAAATCCAGGAGGAAAAAAAAAATATATATATATATATATATAATATATATATCACAGCTAGATGGCTAGTATTCATAATATATAAAGAATTTTTAACTTTCTGAAGATAAAAAAGACCAAAAACCCAATAGAAAAATGGGCAAAAGGCATGAACAAAAAATTCAAAAAGATATTTTAAAGTGGATATAAAGATACAAAAAGATGTTCATTTTCACTTATAATAAGAAAAATACAAATTAAAACACCACTGAGGCTTCCAGTTCCAGTTATGTTGGAGTAAGCATACTCCATCCTGTCTCTCCCACTGAATACAACCACAAACCCTAACCAGAATGCAAGGAGCAGCTATCTGCAAACTCTGAAAGATAATGATAGTAGATAGATTGTGGAAGGAAGCCAAAACTCAAAGTATGATCAATCTACTGGTAACTTTCCTGATGTGTTTTGTTTTGTTTTCCTCCTGCATCTCCCTGCCTGAACTCAAAGCCTGAATCCTGGAACTGTACACCAGGCATGGATAGAAAGAGCTTGAAGAGAAATTCCCTCTTTCTGATCTCAGGAGCAGGAAGGGGGACTTCTTTGGGACAAAGAGAGTGGGAGAAATCCCCTGGGTTCTTTTCCTCTATGAGTTCTGCCCTCAGCCAAACCCCAGTCTTGATGGTGTAACCCCATGGTGGCAGTAGCAGACAAACAGAACCGTAAAACTCTGAGGGAGGGTAACACTTTACTCAGACTACAGGAATTGTGGTCTAAAGACTGGGGAGGGAATCCCTATTGCCTTTGTCCTCTCCCTGACCTCCCTGTGCTTGACCATAGAAGCAGACACAGTCACAGGAAGTGCACAAAAGAGAGGTGAAAGTAAAGCCCTGGTTTGCCAACCAAAGGACTAGAAAGGGGGACCCCTGGGAACAGGAGAAGGTGGGGAAGATCATGTGAAATGAGATTTTGCACAACCTCCTGGGCTGACCTGAGCTGCTTATGCATGTGCCTGAACCTAAGCAAAATGCCACAGCATTTGAGAGCTAAACTACAGGTCTCAGATTGGCAAGGTCTCAGAGTGGCCTATGTGTGGCTCACATGCAAGACAGATCCAAATAGCACTGCAAAGCCTTTAAAAATTGAACTGACATTGGAAACACAGCCTCCAGAAGGCAGCTTAAAACTTGCAGCCTGAACTTAACCAGGTCAATTGCCTGCCTTAAAAAAAAAAAAAAAAAAAATGCCCATAGGAATTAAACAAGATCCAGAGTGTCATGATATTCAAATAGCTAGATGCAATCCAAAATTACATGACATACAAAAAACCATGAAAGACAAATTCTCACGGGAAAGGACAACCACAAACACTAGCCCCAAGATGACCCAGATGTTGCAATTATCTGAACAAAACTTTTAAGGAGCTATCATAACCATGTTCCAAGAAGGGCAAACACTCTTAAGATGAATGGAAAGACAGAAACTCTCAAGAGAAAATTAGAAACTATAAAAAGAAACAAATGGAAAATTTTAAACTGAAAAATACAATAATCAAATTTTAAAATTCATGGGATGAGCTCAATAGCATAATAAAGATGAAAGAGGAAAGAGTCAGTGGATGTGAGGATAGAACAATAGAAATTACCCAATATGAACAACAGAGAGAAAAAAAATTGAAGAGAAATTAATAGACCCTTGGAGCTTGTAGGACAATATCAAACAAAGGTCTAACATTTGTGTCATCAGAGTCCCAGAAGAATAGAAGAAAGCATGGTGCAGAAAGAAATATTTGGAGGAAAAATGACTGAAAACTTGCCAAATTTGGTAAAAGATATACATTTATAGATGACAGGCACTAAGAAAATATAAACCATGATAAACTTCAAAAATTTTTACCCAGAGGAGGGGCAAGATGGCAGCATAGTGAGGAGTGGAACAACTAATGAATAACCAGGAACAACTAATGGATAACCAGGAACAACTAGTAAATGGGAATAACTGCTGGGGGACAACCATGACTGTCCACACATCATACACCAACCTGCATTGGGAGGAATGCCTGAGATTGCAGCATAGAATCTGTAAGTAAAAACTGTGGAACCACGCTGGGAGTCCCCTCCCCCCAGTGGCAGCCCAAACTACATAGCCTCACTTTGCTAGAAACTAGCAGCACTCTCTGAGTGGACCAAGTGAATATTGCTCAGTTGAGCTCCACCTGGGGTTTTAATTAACAAATGTAGACTGCTGAATACAAGCTACAAACCCCGAACAAGCAGACAGAGGCTTTTAGTGATGACTGACCTTAACGAACCAAAAGGCTCTTTGTACTGGGAGGGGAAGCTCAGAAGACCAGGTGTTACCTCTGGCTGATGAGTGAAACTGGAGGGTGGTGTACTGGCTCCAAAAGGGGGCTTCCTGTCCCTCTTTCTCTCAGTCTGAGGGGCTCAGAGGAGAGAGCCGCAGCCATTTTCAGTGGAGAGAGCTGCAGCCGTTTTCAGTTCGCAGTGCTCTGACACAGAAAGGGGTGGAGATAACAGAGTCTGAGAAACTATGATTCAAATGCAGATGATAAATCCCTAGGGGGTTTATCTTCCCTAAGTGTAAGGAGGTGGGACCCAGCTTTCCCTTCAGAGCCAGACCCCAGAGCCTGGAGGAAAGCAGCCAAAATAGAAACTAAGGAGGCTACACCTCCTTACATCAGTCAGGAGTGACAGGCTGACAGGTGCCACCTGCTGGGCAGGTTAGGAAAAGCACAGCAACTGGAGACCTCACGGGGTCTGTCAATCTTCTAAGACACACCCTTAGGGAAACCCTTCTGAGACTTGAGCCCATTCTGGTCTGGGAAAACCTGATTGGGGTAACCAAGGAAACCAGATGCCTAATCAACAGAATATTACAGCATACACTAAGAAAAATGAAGATATGGCCATCAAAGGAACAAACTTATACCTCAATCAAGATACAGTTGAGATATTCTTTCACTTTAATGAAACAATCTATTAAAGCTTTTTCAAAGAAATGCACTAAACCAAATCAATGAGTTCAGGGAAGATATAACAAAAGAGATGAAGGCTATAAAGAAAACACCAGGCAAACGTTAAGGTAGAAATCAAAAGTTTGAAAAAACAACTGGCAGAATCTATGGAACTGAAAGGCACAGCACAAGAGATGAAAAACACAGTGGAGACATACAACAGGAGATCACAAGAGGCAGAAGAAAACACTCAGGAACTGGAGAACAAGATGCCTGAAATCCTACATACAAAAGAACAGATAGGGAAAAATATGAGCAACGTCTCAGGGAATTGAATGACAACATGAAACATATGAATATACATGTCATGGGTGTTCCAGAAGGAGAAGAGAAGGGAAAAGGAGCAGAAGTAATAATAGAGGAAATAATCAATGAAAATTTCCCTTATAAAATTACAGATCCAAGAAGTGCAGCATACCCCAAACAGAATAGATCTGAATAGACCTATTCCAAGACACTTAATAATCAGATTATCAAATGTCAAAGACAAAGAGAGAATCCTGAAAGCAAGAGAAAAGCGATCCATCACATACAAAGGAAGCTTGATAAGACTATGGGTGGATTTCTCAGTAGAAACCATGGAGGCAAGAAGGAAGTGGCATGATATGTTTAAGATACTGAAAGAGAAAAACCACCAACCAAGAATCCTATATCTTGCACAACTGTCCTTCAAATATGAAGGAGAGCTTAAAATATTCTCTGACAAACAGACAATGAGAGGATTTGTGAACAAGATACCTGCACTACAGGAAATACTAAAGGGAGCACTACAGACAGATAGGAAAAGACAGGCATGAGAAGTTTGGAACCCAATTTTGGGTGATGGTAGCACAGCAATGTAAGTACATGGAACAAAGATGACTGTGAGTATGGTTGAAAGAGGAAATTTAGGAGCATGTGGGACACCAGAAGGAGAGAGGAAAGACAAAGACTGGGACTGTATAACTCAGTGAAACCTAGAGTGCTCAACAATTGTGATAAAATGTACAAATATGTTTTTACATGAGGGAGAACAAATGAACATCAACCTTGCAAGGTTTTAAAAATAGGGTGGTATTGGGGAAAAAAATACAATCAATGCAAACTAGGGACTATAGTTAACAGAAACTTTGTATTATGCTTCCTTTAATGTAACAAAGGCAATATACCAAAGCTAATTGCCTTTAAGAGGGGGACATGAGGGATATGGGACTCTTGGCATTAGTGATGTTATCTGAATTTTTCATTCTACTTTACTTTAATCCTATCTTTCCTTGTGTTGCTTTTTAGCAGTCATGTTTTTTCTTTCTTTTTCTTTTTCTTTTTTCTCTCTACCTTCCTTGACTCTTCCTCCTTTGTGGAAGAAATGGAGATGTCCTTATATAGATAACAGTGATGGTGGTGAATACATAAATATGTAACTATACAGGGAACCATTGAATGTTTACTTAGGATGGAAAGTGTGGGTGAACAAAACCATCTTAAAAACAAAAATGGGGAGGAGCTAAAATGGTGGCATAGAGAGGAGTGGAAGACTGTTAGTCTCCCCCTGGAACAATTCATAAATGACCGAAAAACTAGTAAATAACCTGGAATAACTGCAGGGAGACAAACGTGACTGTCCCTCCACCAACCTGAATTGGGAGGAATGCCCGAGATCGCAGCATAAATAAAATCTGTAAGTAAAAACTGTGGACCCGTGCTGAGAGCCAAGAGCTGAGAGCACCTCCCTCACAGAAGCCTCACAGTGCTAGAGAGCAGCGCACTCTCCAAACAAGCGAGTAGACCTAAGCCCAGCTCCAAATGGGTTTTTAATATTAACCACTCAATACAGACAGTGAATCCCCAACAAGCAGACAGAGGCTTTTGGTGACAACTGACCTTGGGAGAGTTGGGGGACATATCTTTCCCAGGACAGGGAGCCCAGAGGATCAGGTGCTATCTCTGGCTGATGGGTGAATCTGGGAGCTTTCTGTCCCTTTCTCTGTGGAGAAAACCTCAGCCATTTTCAGCCTGCAGTGCTTTGCAGTAAAGAAAGCCTCAGCCATTTTAAAATCAAAACACTTTGATCAGCAGAGTCAGAGAAACAAAGAAGTTACTGATATGCAGATGACATCTCTGGAGGGGGCATAGCTTCCCAAGAGGAAAGGGAGGGGCCCAGCTCTACTGCCTGCCTTACTGGAACTAGACCCCAAAGCCTGGGGGAGGAGAGCCACAGGCCACACCCTCTTACACCAGCCGGTGACAGGCTGACAGGTGTACCTACCGGGCAGAAAAGCACAGGTGTGTAATCCTCTAAGAAAAACCATCAGGGGAACCAGATACTGAATATTTCCTCCTTCTGTGACCTGAGCCTGTTCTCATCTGGGAAAACCTGATTAGGGTGGCCTAGGAGGTCAGATGCCTAGACAACAGAAAACTACAACCTACACTAAGAAAAACAAAGTTATGGCCCAGTCAAAGGAACAAATGTACACTTCAACTGAGATACAGGAATTTAAACAACTAATGCTAAATTAATTCAAAAAGTTAAGAGAATATTTCGCAAAAGAGATAGATGCTGTAAAGACAACACTGGGCATACATAAGGCAGAAATCAAAAGTTCAGAAAAACAACTAGTAGAATCATGGAAATGAAAGGCACAACACAAGAGATGAAAGACACAATGGAAACATACAACAGCAGATCTCAAGAGGCAGAAGAAAACACTCAGGAACTGGAGAACAAAACACCTGAAAGCCTACACGCAAAGGAGCAGATGGAGAAAAGAATGAAAAAAATATGAGCAACGTCTCCAGGAACTTAAGCATGAAACAAAGTACAATAATGTACATATCACTGGTGTCCCAGAAGGAGAAGAGAAGGGAAAAGGGGCAGAAGCAATAACAGAGGAAATAATCAATGAAAATTTCTCATCTCTTATGAAAGACATAAAATTACAGATCCGAGAAGTACAGCATACCCTAACAGAATAGATCTGAATAGGCCTACGCCAAGACACTTAATAATCAGATTATCAAATGTCAAAGACAAAGAGAGAATCCTGAAAGCAGCAAGAGAAAAGCAATCCATCATATACAAAGGAAGCTTAATAAGACTATGTGCAGATCTCTCAGCAGAAATCATGAAGGTGAGGAGGAAGTGGTGTGATATATTTAAGATACTGAAAGAGAAAAACTGCCAACCAAGAATCCTATATCCAGCAAAGCTGTCCCTCAAATATGAGGGAGAGCTCAAAATATTTTCCAACAAACAGACAATGAGAGACTTTGTGAATAAGACACCCACCCTACAGGAAATACTAAAAGGAGAACTACAGATTGATAGGAGAAGACAGGAGTGCATGGTTTGGAACACAGTTTTGGGAGATGGTAGCAAAGCAATGTAAGTACACTGAACAAAAATAACTATGAATACGGTTGAGAGAGGAAGGTTGGGAGCATGTGAAACACCAGAAGAAAGGAGGAAAGTTAAAGACTGGGACTGTGTAACTTGGTGAAATCTACAGTGTTCAAGAATTGTGATAAAATGTACAAATATGTTCTTTTACGAAGGAGAACAAGCAAATGTCAACCTTGCAAGGTGTCAAAAATGGGGAGGCATTGGGGAAGGGATGCAATCAACGTAAACTAGAGACTGTAACTAACAGAATCATTGTATTATTCTTCCTTTAATGTAACAAAAGTGATATACCAAGGTAAATGCAGATAAGGGAGGGGATAGGGGAGGCATGTTAGACACTTGACATTGGTGGTGTTGTCTGACTCTTTACTTTGATTTAAGGTTATTTTTCCTTTTGCTGCTTCCTAGCTATCATTTTTTTTTTCCTCTTTCTTTTGCCTCTCTACCTTCTTTGATTCTCCCTCCTGCCTTGTGGAAGAAATGTAGATGCCCCTATATAGATAGTGGTGAAGGTGGTGAACACATAAAGACGTGACTATACAGAGAACCATCAATTGTTTACTTAGGATGGAATGTATAGTGTGTGAACAAAACCATCTTAAAAAAAAAAAAGGGTTGATGACAAAACCTCGAGGGCAATATACTGAGTGAAATAAGCCAGAACACAAGGACAAATATTGTAGGGTCTCACTGACAGGATCTAATAATAATATGTAAACTCATAGACATGAAATGTAAGGTACCAAGATATAGGACAAGGCTTAAGAATGGGGAGCGGTTGCTTAGTATGAGCAGAATGTTCAACTAGGATGAACTTAAATGTTTGGAAATGAACAGAGGTGTTGGTAGCAAGATGTGAGAATAACTAACAGTGCCTAATGGTGCATGAATGAGGTGGAAAGGGGAAGCTCAGAGTCATATATGTCACCAGAAGGAAAGTTGGAGGTCAAAAGATGGGAATGTATAAAACTGAATCCTATGGTGGGCAATGTCCATGATTAACTGTACAAATATTAGAAATCTCTTCCATGAACCAGAACAAATGTATGACAATACAATTAGAAGTTAATAATAGAGGGGCATATAGGGAAGAAATATATACCTATTGTAAACTATATACTACAGTTAGTAGTATTTCAACATTCTTTCATAAACAATAACAAAGGTACTATACCAACACTACAAATCAACAATTGTGGGGGGCTGGTTAGGGATATGGGAGGATTCGAGTTTCCTTTTCTTTCTTTTTTTTTTTTTTCTTTTTTCATCTTTCACTTTATTTCTTGTCTGGAGTAATGAAAAGGTTCTAAAAATTGAACAAAAATGAAGTGTGGTGATGGATGCACAGCTGTATGAGGGTACCAGGGGCAACTGATTGTACACTTTGGATCTTTTGATAATTGTATGGTATCTGAACAATCCCAATAAAAATTAAAAAAAACAAAAACAAAAACGGGTTGATGAAGAAACCTTAAGGGCACTACATTGAGGGAAATAAGTCAGACACATAAGAACAATTATTGCATGGTCTCACTGATATGAACTAATTATAATATGTAAACACATAGACATGAAATATAAGTACCTAGGATATAGAATGAGGCTAAAGAATGGGGAGCTGTTGCTTATTATGAGCAGAATGTTCAACTACGTTGAACCTAAGCGTTTCGAAATGGACAGAGTTAACAGTAGCTCATTATTGTGAGAATAACTAACAGTGCTGAATGGTGTGTGATGGTGGTGGAAAGGGGAAGCAGAGTCACATATGTCATAAAAAGGAAAGTTGGAGGTTAAAACCGGGGAATGTATAAAACAGTGAATCTTGTGGTGGACAATGTCCATGAACAATTGTACAAATATTAGATATCTCTCTCATGAACTAGAACAAATGTATGACACTATACCTAGATGCTAATATTAAAGGGATATACAGGGAAAAAAGATACCTATTGCAAACTGTGTACTACAGTTAACAGTATTTTAACATTCTTTCATCAACAGTAACAAATGTACTATACCAATACTATGAGTCAACAATGGAGGAGGGGTGGTTAGGGGTAGGGGAGGAACTGAGTTTTCTTTTTTGTCTTTATTTCTTTTCTTGTGAAATGAAAATGTTCTAAAAATTGGAAAAAATTAATTTTGGTGATGATGGTACCATGGGCAACTGATTATGCACTTTGGATCTTTGGGTAATTGTATGGTGTGTGAACAATCTCAATAAAATTTTTTTTAATGTAAAAAAAAAAAAATTTATGCCCAGACTCATAATAATCAAATGGCTGAAAACCATGAATAATGAAAACAATACATTAGATGTACCTAACAACAAAGCTTCAAAATACATGAATCAAAAACTGATAAAACTGAATTGAGAAATGGACAAATTCACAATTATACTTGGAGCCTTCAACATCCCTTTTTCGGTAATGGATGAAAAAGAAGACAAAAAACTAGTAGCTTTTAGTACTGAATAACACCGCCAATCAATATTTAATGTTTATAGGACACTAAATTCAACTATTGCAGAATACACATTCTTTTCAAGTGCACATATCCTGGGTCATAAAACAAAGCTTAACAAATTTAAAAGAATTGAAACCATACAAAATATGTTTTCTGTCATAGTGCAATTAAACTAGAATTCAATAATAGAAATACATCTAGAAAATATCCTGAAATACTTGGGAATTAAACAGTGCACTTCTAAATAATCCATGTCAAAGAGGAATTCTTCAGAAAATTTAAAAATACTTTAAAATGAATGAAAATGAAAATAGAACATATCAAAATTGGGGGTGGTGCAAATGGGGACAAAACCTAAATGAAAAATAGGGTGGGATGGGGGGGTGATCTGGGTGTTTTTTTAATTCTGATAGTGATTCTTTCTGGTGTAAGGAAAATATTCAAGAATAGATTGAGGTGATGAATGCACAACTATGAGATGGTACTGTGAACAGTTGATTGTACACCATGAATGATGGTATGTGAATATTTATCAATAAAACTGAATTTAAAAAAAAAATTGGGGGATGCAGCTAAGCAAGTGCTTAGATGGAAATTTGTAGCATTAAAGGCTTATATTAGTAAAAAAGAAAATTCTAAATTCAGTAATCTAAGCTTCTACCTTAAGAAAATAAAAAATGAAGAGCACAGTAAATCCAGAGTAATAGAAAAAGGAAATAATAAAGATATGACCAAAATTCAATGAAACTGAAAACAAAACGAACAAACAAAAACAATAGAGAAAACCAATGAAACAAGAAACTGGTTCTTTAAAAATATTGATAAAATGGTTAAGCCTCTTGCTAGGCTTACAAAGTAGAAAGGAGAGAAGAAACAAATCACTGATATCAGGAATCAACCAGGGCATATCCCTACAGACATCACGGACATTTAAAGAATAATAAGAGAATACTATGAACAACTCTATGTATATAAATTTGACAACTTAGATGAAATAGATCTACAAAGTACCAAAAGTCACCCAAGAAGAAATAGATAACCTGAATAGTCCTATATCTATTAAAGAAATTGAAACCATCATTTAAAATCTTCTGTAAAGGAAAACTCTAGGCCAAGATGGTGTCGCTGGTGAATCCTACCTAAAATTTAATAAAAGGAATAACATCAATTCTACATAATTGCTTCTAGAAAATAGAAGAAGAGGGGCAAGATGGCAGACTGGTGAGCTGTAAGTTTTAGTTACTCCTCCAGGAAAGTAGGTAAAAAGCCAGGAACTGTGTGGACTGGACACCACAGAGCAATCTGTCTTTGGGCATACTTCATACAACACTCATGAAAACGTGGAACTGCTGAGATCAGCGAAATCTGTAAGTTTTTGCGGCCAGGGGACCCGTGCCCCTCCCTGCCAGGCTCAGTCCCGGGGGAGGAGGGGCTGTCAGCTCCGGGAAGGAGAAGGGAGAACTGCAGTGGCTGCTCTTATCGGAAACTCATTCTACTGATTCAAACTCCAACCATAGATAGACTGAGACCAGACACCAGAGACTCTGAGAGCAGCCAGCCCAGCAGAGAGGAGACAGGCATAGAAAAAAAACAACACGAAAAACTCCAAAATAAAAGCAGAGGATTTTTGGAGTTCTGGTAAACACAGAAAGGGGAAGGGCGGAGCTCAGGCCTTGAGGCGCATATGCAAATCCCGAAGCAAAGCTGATCTCTCTGCCCTGTGGACCTTTCCTTAATGGCCCTGGTTGCTTTGTCTATTAGCATTTCAATAACCCATTAGATCTCTGAGGAGGGCCGTTTTTTTTTTTTTTTTTTTTTTAAATCCTTTTTTCTTTTTCTAAAACAATTACTCTAAGAAGCCCAATACAGAAAGCTTCAAAGAATTGCAATTTGGGCACGTCAAGTCAAGAGCAGAACTAAGAGAGCTCTGAGACAAAAGGCAATAATCCAGTGGCTGAGAAAATTCACTAAACAACACAACTTCCCAAGAAAAGGGGGGTGTCCGCTCACAGCCACCATCCTGGTGGACAGGAAACACTCCTGCCCATCGCCAGCCCCATAGCCCAGAGCTGCCCCAGACAACCCAGTGTGACGGAAGTGCTTCAAATAACAGGCACACACCACAAAACTGGGCGTGGACATTAGCCTTCCCTGCAACCTCAGCTGAATGTCCCAGAGCTGGGAAGGTGGAGCAGTGTGAATTAACAAAGCCCCATTCAGCCATCATTTGAGCAGACTGGGAGCCTCCCTACACAGCCCAGCAGCCCAGAACTGCCCTGGGGGGACGGCACTCACCTGTGACATAGCACAGTCATCCCTCAACAGAGGACCCGGGGTGCACAGCCTGGAAGAGGGGCCCACTTGCAAGTCTCAGGAGCCATACGCCAATACCAAAGACTTGTGGGTCAGTGGCAGAGACAAACTGTGGCAGGACTGAACTGAAGGATTAGACTATTGCAGCAGCTTTAAAACTCTAGGATCATCAGGGAGATTTGATTGTTAGGGCCACCCCCCCTCCCCGACTGCCCAGAAACACGCCCCACATACAGGGCAGGCAACACCAACTACACACGCAAGCTTGGTACACCAATTGGGCCCCACAAGACTCACTCCCCCACTCACCAAAAAGGCTAAGCAGGGGAGAACTGGCTTGTGGAGAACAGGTGGCTCGTGGACGCCACCTGCTGGTTAGTTAGAGAAAGTGTACTCCACGAAGCTGTAGATCTGATAAATTAGAGATAAGGACTTCAACTGGTCTACAAACCCTAAAAGAACCCTATCAAGTTCAGCAAATGCCACGAGGCCAAAAACAACAGAAAATTATAAAGCATATGAAAAAACCAGACGATATGGATAACCCAAGCCCAAGCACCCAAATCAAAAGACCAGAAGAGACACAGCACCTAGAGCAGCTACTCAAAGAACTAAAGATGAACAATGAGACCATAGTACGGGATATGAAGGAAATCAAGAAGACCCTAGAAGAGCATAAAGAAGACATTGCAAGACTAAATAAAAAAATGGATGATCTTATGGAAATTAAAGAAACTGTTGACCAAATTAAAAAGATTCTGGACACTCATAGTACAAGACTAGAGGAAGTTGAACAACGAATCAGTGACCTGGAAGATGACAGAATGGAAAATGAAAGCATAAAAGAAAGAATGGGGAAAAAAATTGAAAAAATCGAAATGGACCTCAGGGATATGATAGATAATATGAAACGTCCGAATATAAGACTCATTGGTGTCCCAGAAGGGGAAGAAAAGGGTAAAGGTCTAGGAAGAGGATTCAAAGAAATTGTTGGGGAAAACTTCCCAAATCTTCTAAACAACATAAATACACAAATCATAAATGCTCAGCGAACTCCAAATAGAATAAATCCAAAAAAACCCACTCCGAGACATATACTGATCACACTGTCAAACATAGAAGAGAAGGAGCAAGTTCTGAAAGCAGCAAGAGAAAAGCAATTCACCACATACAAAGGAAACAGCATAAGACTAAGTAGTGACTACTCAGCAGCCACATGGAGGCGAGAAGGCAGTGGCACGATATATTTAAAATTCTGAGTGAGAGGAATTTCCAGCCAAGAATACTTTATCCAGCAAAGCTCTCCTTCAAATTTGAGGGAGAGCTTAAATTTTTCACAGACAAAGAAATGCTGAGAGAATTTGCTAACAAGAGACCTGCCCTACTGGAGATACTAAAGGGAGCCCTACAGACAGAGAAACAAAGACAGGACAGAGAGACTTGGAGAAAGGTTCAGTACTAAAGAGATTCGGTATGCGTACAATAAAGGATATTAATAGAGAGAGGGAAAAATATGGCAAACATAAACCAAAGGATAAGATGGCCGATTCAAGAAATGCCTTCACGGTTTTAACGTTGAATGTAAATGGATTAAACTCCCCAATTAAAAGATATAGATTCGCAGAATGGATCAAAAAAAATGAACCATCAATATGTTGCATACAAGAGACTCATCTTAGACACAGGGACACAAAGAAACTGAAAGTGAAACGATGGAAAAAAATATTTCATGCAAGCTACAGCCAAAAGAAAGCAGGTGTAGCAATATTAATCTCAGATAAAATAGACTTCAAATGCAGGGATGTTTTGAGAGACAAAGAAGGCCACTACATACTAATAAAAGGGGCAATTCAGCAAGAAGAAATAACAATCGTAAATGTCTATGCACCCAATCAAGGTGCCACAAAATACATGAGAGAAACACTGGCAAAACTAAAGGAAGCAATTGATGTTTCCACAATAATTGTGGGAGACTTCAACACATCACTCTCTCCTATAGATAGATCAACCAGACAGAAGACCAATAAGGAAATTGAAAACCTAAACAATCTGATAAATGAATTAGATTTAACAGACATCTACAGGACATTACATCCCAAATCACCAGGATACACATACTTTTCTAGTGCTCACGGAACTTTCTCCAGAATAGATCATATGCTGGGACATAAAACAAGCCTCAATAAATTTAAAAAGATTGAAATTATTCAAAGCACATTCTCTGACCACAATGGAATACAATTAGAAGTCAATAACCATCAGAGACTTAGAAAATTCACAAATACCTGGAGGTTAAACAACACACTCCTAAACAATCAGTGGGTTAAAGAAGAAATAGCAAGAGAAATTGCTAAATATATAGAGACAAATGAAAATGAGAACACAACATACCAAAACCTATGGGATGCAGCAAAAGCAGTGCTAAGGGGGAAATTTATAGCACTAAACGCATATATTAAAAAGGAAGAAAGAGCCGAAATCAAAGAACTAATGGATCAACTGAAGAAGCTAGAAAATGAACAGCAAACCAATCCTAAACCAAGTACAAGAAAAGAAATAACAAGGATTAAAGCAGAAATAAATGACATAGAGAACAAAAAAACAATAGAGAGGATAAATATCACCAAAAGTTGGTTCTTTGAGAAGATCAACAAGATTGACAAGCCCCTAGCTAGACTGACAAAATCAAAAAGAGAGAAGACCCATATAAACAAAATAATGAATGAAAAAGGTGACATAACTGCAGATCCTGAAGAAATTAAAAAAATTATAAGAGGATATTATGAACAACTGTATGGCAACAAACTGGATAATGTAGAAGAAATGGACAATTTCCTGGAAACATATGAACAACCTAGACTGACCAGAGAAGAAATAGAAGACCTCAACCAACCCATCACAAGCAAAGAGATCCAATCAGTCATCAAAAATCTTCCCACAAATAAATGCCCAGGGCCAGATGGCTTCACAGGGGAATTCTACCAAACTTTCCAGAAAGAACTGACACCAATCTTACTCAAACTCTTTCAAAACATTGAAAAAAATGGAACACTACCTAACTGATTTTATGAAGCTAACATCAATCTAATACCAAAACCAGGCAAAGATGCTACAAAAAAGGAAAACTACCGGCCAATCTCCCTAATGAATATAGATGCAAAAATCCTCAACAAAATACTTGCAAATCGAATCCAAAGACACATTAAAAAAATCATACACCATGACCAAGTGGGGTTCATTCCAGGCATGCAAGGATGGTTCAACATAAGAAAAACAATCAATGTATTACAACACATTAAAAACTCGAAAGGGAAAAATCAATTGATCATCTCAATAGATGCTGAAAAAGCATTTGACAAAATCCAACATCCCTTTTTGATAAAAACACTTCAAAAGGTAGGAATTGAAGGAAACTTCCTCAACATGATAAAGAGCATATATGAAAAACCCACAGCCAGCATAGTACTCAATGGTGAGAGACTGAAAGCCTTCCCTCTAAGATCAGGAACAAGACAAGGATGCCCGCTGTCACCACTGTTATTCAACATTGTGCTGGAAGTGCTAGCCAGGGCAATCTGGCAAGACAAAGAAATAAAAGGCATCCAAATTGGAAAAGAAGAAGTAAAACTGTCATTGTTTGCAGATGATATGATCTTATATCTAGAAAACCCTGAGAAATCAACGATACACCTACTAGAGCTAATAAACAAATTTAGCAAAGTAGCGGGATACAAGATTAATGCACATAAGTCAGTAATGTTTCTATATGCTAGAAATGAACAAACTGAAGAGACACTCAAGAAAAAGATACCATTTTCAATAGCAACTAAAAAAATCAAGTACCTAGGAATAAACTTAACCAAAGATGTAAAAGACCTATACAAAGAAAACTACATAACTCTACTAAAAGAAATAGAAGGGGACCTTAAAAGATGGAAAAATATTCCATGTTCATGGATAGGAAGGCTAAATGTCATTAAGATGTCAATTCTACCCAAACTCATCTACAGATTCAATGCAATCCCAATCAAAATTCCAACAACCTACTTTGCAGACTTGGAAAAGCTAGTGATCAAATTTATTTGGAAAGGGAAGATGCCTCGAATTGCTAAAGACACTCTGAAAAAGAAAAACGAAGTGGGAGGACTTACACTCCCTGACTTTGAAGCTGATTATAAAGCCACAGTTGCCAAAACAGCATGGTACTGGCACAAAGATAGACATATAGATCAATGGAATCGAATTGAGAATTCAGAGATAGACCCTCAGATCTATGGCCGACTGATCTTTGATAAGGCCCCCAAAGTCACCGAACTGAGCCATAATGGTCTTTTCAACAAATGGGGCTGGGAGAGTTGGATATCCATATCCAAAAGAATGAAAGAGGACCCCTACCTCACCCCCTACACAAAAATTAACTCAAAATGGACCAAAGATCTCAATATAAAAGAAAGTACCATAAAACTCCTAGAAGATAATGTAGGAAAACATCTTCAAGACCTTGTATTAGGAGGCCACTTCCTAGACTTTACACCCAAAGCACAAGCAACAAAAGAGAAAATAGATAAATGGGAACTCCTCAAGCTTAGAAGTTTCTGCACCTCAAAGGAATTTCTCAAAAAGGTAAAGAGGCAGCCAACTCAATGGGAAAAAATTTTTGGAAACCATGTATCTGACAAAAGACTGATATCTTGCATATACAAAGAAATCCTACAACTCAATGACAATAGTACAGACAGCCCAATTATAAAATGGGCAAAAGATATGAAAAGACAGTTCTCTGAAGAGGAAATACAAATGGCCAAGAAACACATGAAAAAATGTTCAGCTTCACTAGCTATTAGAGAGATGCAAATTAAGACCACAATGAGATACCATCTAACACCGGTTAGAATGGCTGCCATTAAACAAACAGGAAACTACAAATGCTGGAGGGGATGTGGAGAAATTGGAACTCTTATTCATTGTTGGTGGGACTGTATAATGGTTCAGCCACTCTGGAAGTCAGTCTGGCAGTTCCTTAGAAAACTAGATATAGAGCTACCATTCGATCCAGCGATTGCACTTCTCGGTATATACCCGGAAGATCGGAAAGCAGTGACACGAACAGATATCTGCACGCCAATGTTCATAGCAGCATTATTCACAATTGCCAAGAGATGGAAACAACCCAAATGTCCTTCAACAGATGAGTGGATAAATAAAATGTGGTATATACACACGATGGAATACTACGCGGCAGTAAGAAGGAACGATCTGGTGAAACATATGACAACATGGATGAACCTTGAAGACATAATGCTGAGCGAAATAAGCCAGGCACAAAAAGAGAAATATTATATGCTACCACTAATGTGAACTTTGAAAAATGTAAAACAAATGGTTTATAATGTAGAATGTAGGGGAACTAGCAGTAGAGAGCAATTAAGGAAGGGGGAACAATAATCCAAGAAGAACAGATAAGCTATTTAACGTTCTGGGGATGCCCAGAAATGACTATGGTCTGTTAATTTCTGATGGATGTAGTAGGAACAAGTTCACTGAAATGTTACTATATTATGTAACTTTCTTGGGGTAAAGTAGGAACATGTTGGAAGTTAAGCAGTTATCTTAGGTTAGTTGTCTTTTTCTTACTCCCTTGTTATGGTCTCTTTGAAATGTTCTTTTTTTGTATGTTTGTTTTCTTTTTAACTTTTTTTTTCATACAGTTGATTTAAAAAAGAAGGGAAAGTTAAAAAAAAAAAAAGAAAAAGAAAAAAGACAAACAAGGAAAAAAAAAAAAGGTGTAGTGCCCCCTTGAGGAGCCTGTGGAGAATGCAGGGGTATTCGCCTACCCCACCTCCATGGTTGCTAACATGACCACAGACATAGGGGACTGGTGGTTTGATGGGTTGAGCCCTCTACCATAAGTTTTACCCTTGGGAAGACGGTTGCTGCAAAGGAGAGGCTAGGCCTCCCTGTATTTGTGCCTAAGAGTCTCCTCCTGAATGCCTCTTTGTTGCTCAGATGTGGCCCTCTCTCTCTGGCTAAGCCAACTTGAAAGGTGAAATCACTGCCCTCCCCCCTATGTGGGATCAGACACCCAGGGAAGTGAATCTCCCTGGCAACGTGGAATATGACTCCCGGGGAGGAATGTAGACCCGGCATCGTGGGATGGAGAACATCTTCTTGACCAAAAGGGGGATGTGAAAGGAAATGAAATAAGCTTCAGTGGCAGAGAGATTCCAAAACGAACCGAGAGATCACTCTGGTGGGCACTCTTACGCACACTTTAGACAACCTTTTTTAGGTTCTAAAGAATTGGGGTAGCTGGTGGTGGATATCTGAAACTATTAAACTACAACCCAGAACCCATGAATCTCGAAGACAGTTGTATAAAAATGTAGCTTATGAGGGGTGACAATGGGATTGGGAAAGCCATAAGGACCACACTCCCCTTTGTCTAGTTTATGGATGGATGTGTAGAAAAGTAGGGGAAGGAAACAAACAGACAAAGGTACCCAGTGTTCTTTTTTACTTCAATTGCTCTTTTTCACTCTAATTATTATTCTTGTTATTTTTGTGTGTGTGCTAATGAAGGTGTCAGGGATTGATTTAGGTGATGAATGTACAACTATGTAATGGTACTGTAAACAATCGAAAGTACAATTTGTTTTGTATGACTGCGTGGTATGTGAATATATCTCAATAAAATGATGATTAAAAAAAAAAAAAAAAAAAAAAAGAAAATAGAAGAGGAGGAATGCTTCCTAATTCATTTTACAAGGCCAGTATTCTGCAGATACCAAAATGAAACAAAGACAACACAAGAAAAAAAATTGCAGTCCAATATCCCTCATTAACATAGATGCAAAAGTCCTCAAAAAATGTTAGTAAATAAAATCTAGCTATATAAAAAAGATAATGCAAGGCTCTTTCAACCTTTGAAAATAGGTCAATGTTATCTACCATATTAACCCTCTAAGGAAAAATCACATTATTATATCAACTGATGCTGAAAAAGCATTTGCTAAAATTCATTATACATCATGATAAAAATTCTAAACAAGTTAGGAATAGAAAGAAACTTTCTTACCCTAATAAAGAACATCTACAAAAAAATCATCACTAACACTATACTTAATGGTGAAAGACTGAGTGCTTTCCCCTCCACCAATAAAATTTCCCCCTAAGAACAAGGCAATGTCCATTTTCATCACTCCTATTCAACGTTGTACTGGAAGTCCTAGCCAGTGCAATAAGGCAAGAAAAAAAGAAAAATTGCATAAAGATTGGAAAGAAAGAAAGAAAACTGTCCCTATTAACAAGTAACGTAATTATCTATGTAAAAAATCCCAAGAATCATAAATGGGAAATGGGACATAACTTCTGAACCCACAGAAATAAAGGAGATAATGAGAGAATACTATGAGCAACTATATGGTAATAAACTAACAACTTAGATGAAATGCCCAACTTCCTAGACAAGCATGAACAACCATCATTGACTCAAGAAGAAATAGACAACCTCAGCAAACCAATCACAAGTAAAAAGATTGAGTCAGTAATCAAAAAGCTCCTAAAAAAGAAAAACCCAGGACCAGATGGTTTCACATGTGAATTCTACCAAGCATTCAAGAAAGAACTAGTACCAATCCTGCTCAAACACTTCAAAAAAATTGAAAAGGAGGGAAAGCCACCAAACTCATTCTATGGAGCCAACATCACCCTAATACCAAAGTCAAAGATACTACAAAAAAAAAGAAAATTATAGACCAATCTCTTTAATGAATATAGATGCAAAATCCTCCAACAAAATACTTGCAAATCGAATCCAGCAGCACATTAAAAGAATTGTACAACATCACCAAGTGGGATTTATTCCAGCTATGCAAGGCTGGTTCAACACAAGAAAATGAATTAATGTAATACACCACATCAATAAATCAAGGTGGAAAAACCACACGAACAGCTTGATTGATGCAGAAAAGGCATTTGACAAAATTCAGCATCATTTCTTGATGAAAACACTCAAAAGGCTAGGAATAGAAGTGATCTTTCTCAAAATGATAAAGGCAATATATGAAAAACCTACAGCTAACATCATACTCAATGGGGAAAGACTGAAAGCTTTCCCTAAAGATCAGAAACAAGACAAGAATGTCCACTGTCACCATTGTTATTCAACACAGTGCTGAGAAAGAAAGAAAGAAAGAAAGAAAGGGCATCCAAATTGAATAGGAAGAAGTAAAACTTTCACTGTTTGCAGATATATGATCCTATATGTAGAAAGTAGAAAATCTGGAAAGATCTACAGCAAAGCTACTAGAGCTAATAAATGAATACAGCAATGTGGCAGGGTACAAGATCAACACACAAAAATCAGTGGTGTTCCTGTACAAGAATAATGAGCAACAGGAGGAGGAAATCAAAAAAATATTTCCATTTTCAACAGCAACCAGAAGAATCAAGTATTTAGGAATAAACAAAAGGCCAAGGCCACAAAAGACCCACATACAGAAAACCACAAGAAACGGCTAAAAGAAATCAAACAGGACCTTAAAAAAAATGGACGAACATACTGTGTTCATGGATTGGAAGATTAAATATAGTTAAGATGCCAATTCTAGCTAAACTGGTTTATAGATTCAGTGCAATACCAATTAATATCCCAACAACTTACTTTGCAGAAATAGAAAAACCAATAACCAAATTTATTTGCAAGAGCAGGATGCCCCCAAATAGCCAAATAGCCTCTGTTTATTTTTTCTGGGGGACATGATATATACAAACCAGCACAATCTGTAAGTTGCTATGTGTAGAAATGACATCATAACTATACTTAGTCTTCCAGTTCACGAACATGGAATGCCCTTTCATTTATTTAGGTTTTCTTTTATTTCTTTTAGCAATATTTTATACTTTTTTCCATGTACAAGCCCTTTATATCCTGGGTTAAATTTATTCCTACATATTTTATTGTTTTGTGGGTATTGTAAAATGGAATTTTTCTTGATTTCCTCTTCATATTGTTCATTACTGGTGTAAAGAAACACTACTGATTTTTGAATGTTGATCTTGTACTCTGCTACTTGGCTCAATGCATTTATTAGCTCTAGTAGCTTTTTTGTGGACTTTTCAGGATTTTCTGTATATAGGATCATGTCATCTGTAAACAGTGAAAGTTTTACTTCTTCCTTTTCAATTTGGATGCCTTTTCTTGCCTAATTGCTTTGCCTAGAACTTCCAGAAATGGTGGTGACAGTGAGCATCCTTGTCTTATTTCCAATCTTAGAAGGAAAGCTTTCAATCTTTCACAAATGAATATGATGTTAGCTGTGGGTTTTTCATATATACCCTTTACTATTTTGAGGAAGTTTCCTTCTATTACTAGTTTTCCAAGTATTTTTATCAGGAAGGGATGCTGGATTTTGTCAAATTGCCTTTTATAGGTCAATTGAGATGATCATGTGTTTTTTTCCCTTTGTTCTATTAATGTGGTGTATTACATTCAATGATTCTCTTATGTTGAGCCATCCTTGCATACCTGGAATAAATCCCACTTGATTATGGTATATAATTTTTTTAATGTGGTGTTGGATTTGGTTTGCTTATATTTTATTGAGAAATTTTGCATCTATATTCATTAGAAATATTGGTCTATAATTTTCTTATAGTATCTTTATCTGGCTTTTGATATTAGAGTGATGTTGGCCTCATAGAATGCATTAGAAAGTGTTGCCTCCTCTTCCATTTTTTGGAAGAATTTGAGCAGGATTGGTGCTAATTCTTCTTCTTATGCATATGGTTACCTTTACCAGAGGCTTTTATTTCTTTATGCTGCTTAAATCCTCTGTCTAGTATCCTTTTCTTTCAGCTAGAAGAACTCCCTTTAGCATTGCTTGTCAGGCAGATCTAGTTGTGACAAACTCCCTCTGCTTTTGTTCTTCTGGGAATGTCTTAATCTCTCCCTCATTTTTTTAAATGTAATTTGATTGAGATATATTCACACACCATACAATCCATCCAGAGTATACAATCAGTGGTTCACAGTATATCACATATTTGTGTATTCATCACCATGTTCATTTTTAGAACATTTGCATTACTCCAGAAAAAGAAATAAAAAGCAGAATCGAAACATCCCATGCTCCTTACCCTTCCCTCTTATTGATCACTAGTATTGCATTCTACCCAATTTTAAGACTTACAATAGAGTAGGTTAACTAAGACAGTGTAGTATTGTCAGAGATAGATACATAGATCAGTGGAACAGAACAAAACATCCAGAAGTAGATCTGTACAAATACAGGCAACTGACTTATATATATATATATATATATATATATATATATATATATATATATAGTTATATAATCATCAGAGATCAAGGCTACTGGTTTATAGTTCAGCAACTTCAGGTATTTCCTTTCTCCGTCATTTTTGAAAGACACTCTTGCCGGATATAAAATTCTTGGTTGGCAGTTGTTTTCTTTCAGAACTTTAAATGTTTTGTCCCATTGCCTTCTTGCCTCCATGGTTTCTGAGGAGAAATTGTCAGTATTTCTGGACATCCCTTATACATAACATTGATTTTCTCTTCTGGCTTTCAGAATTCTCTTTGTCCTTGGTATTTGACAGTTCGACTATGTGTCTGGGCATGGTTCTTTTCATGCTGGATTTCATTGGACTTCTCAGATGTCTTTTGTTAAATTTTGGAAGTTTTTGCTATTATTTCCTTGAATATTCCTTCTGCCCCTTTCTGTTATTCTTCTCCTTCTGGGACTCCCTTAATGTATATATTGGTATGCTTGATTGTGTCCCACAGGTCTCATAGGCTTTGTTTTCTGCTCCTGACCCTGAATCATTTCAATTGTCTTGTCTTTGAGGTCACTGACTCTTTCTTCTGCTATCTCCAATATGCTCTTGAAACCCTCTAGGGAATTCTTCATTTCAGTTATGGTATTCTTCAACTCCAGTACTTCTGTTTGGTTCCTTTTAAAAATTTCTCTCTCTTTATTGAGATTCTCAGGTTGTTCACTTATCCTTTTCCCGATTTCCTTTAGTTCTTTATCCATGTGTTCTTTTTCTCCTTGAACATAGTCTACATAATTTTTAAAAGTTTTTGTTTGGTATGTCCGAAGTCTGATCTTCTCTGATGGTTCCTTAATTTTTATCTTGTTCCTTTGGATGGGCCATCATTTCCTATTTTTGTCTATTTTGTTGCACACTGTACTTTTTAATATTTTAATGTGTTAACTCGGGGATTTAGTTCCTGAGATACCTGCTTCTTAAGTTCGTGTCTAGCTAGTAATAGGACAGAGACTTCCTTGAGTGCCAGGAGCTAATAAAAATAAACAAACACAAAAACACCTTTCACAGTCTTTGCAAACTGGCTCTACATTGGCTGGTCCTCTCCTTTAGCATTTAGCCCTCCTATCAGGAGAGCAGCCTGAAGTAAAAGTGAAGTGCAGGGTCTGCTCCATCTTTTCTGAGGCTGTATTTTGTCCTGCTCATTCCTAAGGAATTCCCGCATTTATAGGAATCTGAATGTCCCCTCTACTCCCTGTGAAATAGATTTTGCCCCCATCCTACCTGGTCTGTTTTATGTCTTAAAACAGGTCATCTTTTTTCCCAGGCCACTTTTGCTTGTTTCTTACAGTCCTTTAGCTATCTACAAGCTGCTTCTGCCTGCAGGTTAAGTTCTGAGAGGGCAAGCCACAGGTGCGTTTCCTGGTTCAGTCTTTCACACTGCCACTCGATAGGCTGTCACCAAAACACAGGCAGGCTAGTATGCACTTTGGGTTTACTCTGCTCCCTTTGGAAGAGGGCCAGGGACCCACAATGGAAGCAAGACTAACTCCACACTGTGCTGGTGAAGGGTGGGGATGGATCAGCAAGGGTTCCATGAGCTTCTCCTACCATTTTTTAAGCTACATTTTCTTGATTTGACCTTGCCCAGTTACTGCAACCCTTCAACCCTTTTCCAGAGGGAAATGGCTCTTTCAGTTTTTCCTGGTTGTTCAAAGATTCTGCTGGGGAACTGCATCCTGGAGTGTCTTATGCTGCCATGTTGGTCGACTGGAAGTCTCTGTATTGTTTCTGTATTATTTTTGTGCCTTCCTCTACATTTGAAATTATTTCAAAATAAAGAGTTAAAAAAGAAGAAGATATACAGAGGAAAAATAAGTTTAACATCATTAGCCATTAGGGAAACACAAATTAAAACCACAATGAAATACCACTACATGACTATAAGAGTGGCTGGGGGAAAAAGCTTATAATTACAAGTAGAGATCAGGATGCAGAACAACTAGAACTCTCATACATTGTTGGTGAGAAGATAAATGGTACAGACTTTCTAGAAAACAGTTTAGCAGTTTCTTTTGAAGTTAAAATATTTGCCTGTGACTCAGCAATCCCATTCCTAGGTGTTTACCTAAAGACCTATACACAGATATTTATAGCAGTTTTATGCATTATCAACAAAAACTGGAAATAATCCAAATATCTTTCAAGGGGTGAATGGTTAAACAAACTTTTACATCAATAGAATAGAATGCTTCTTAGCAATATAAAGTAACAAACTGTTGTTTTACACAACAAGAATGAGGGCTCTCAAAGACATTAAACTGAGTGAAAAAAGCCAGACTCAAAAGGTTACCTATGTATGATTCCTTTGTATGACATTCTGGACAACTCACAACAAGAGGAGTGGATAACAGGTAAGCAGTTGCCAGGGGAGTGTTTGACCAAAAAGCAGTAGAATGAGGGTATTTTGGGGGATGATGGAATTGTTCTGTGTCCTTGTGGGGGGTGCACAGATGTGTTTAAAGTCATAGAACTGTACACCAAAAAAAAGTTAGTTTTACTGTGTGTGAATTAAAAAAAAAAAGCCACACTGAGATACAATTTCTCACCTATCAGAATGTCAAAAATAAAAATGTTTGACAAAGCACTCTGTAGGCAAGACTGTGGGGAAATAAACACTGTCATACATTGCTAGTAGTTATGCCAATTAATTGCTAGAATCCACATGCAGGGCAATATAGCAGCATGTAGCAAAACTATATAAGCATTTCACTTTTGACCCAGCAGTGCAACTTCTAGGAATTTACTCTGGTTCCAACAATTTGAAAAAAAAAAAGGCTATGCACAAGATTATTTACTGAAGCACTATTTGTAATTGAAAAATATTGGAGACAACCTAAATGCCCATGCACAGGAGAGTGGTTGAATAAACCATGATACATCCACATGATGGAATACTGTGCAGCTATAAAAAAGATTATATATTTCCAGGAACTAATAAGGAGTGATTTCCAGGAGGTACATTGTTAAGTGAAAAAGGAAAGTGCTAAGAGGTATCTATAGTGCCTTACCTTTTATGTGAAGAGAAAGAGATATCAGAAAATACAGACGTATCTGCTTTTTTTTGAAAAGAGAAATGCAAGGACATAACCAGGAAATTAGTTATGTTCAGGGAGTAGGACTAGGTGGAGGGGATAGGAGAGGGAGTTACACTTCCTTCTTATTCCCTCTTGCATAATTTTGACTCTCTTAACTGTAGTAAAGTTTCATGTACTCAAAAATTAAAATCACAAGGATAGAGAAAAAATCCCTAAAATTTTGAATGTAAACAGAAGCAATGAACTTCATGGTATCTCAAATGAGTAACATAAACATGCAGAGGTCGGCCTGGATTGGGGGAGAACCAACCCAAGTAACTTTTACAAACAGTGATTTGACTATATACCTCAGGCTAAAGATAAAGAACTGAAAACAAATATTGAGCTCTGATTAGTAGGATTGTTTTTTGTAGTGGTATGGATTAGCAATTCTGAAAGTATTTTCTGTATATTTTAGGTTCAAGCAAGTAAGTAAATACGTGGAGGATAATGGGAGTCAGGTTTCTCCCTGTTGGGGAAAGGAGTTACAAGTATGCAAAGGAGGAAGAAAGGAGAATGAACCTGGAAGTGTTGTGTTAGGACTGAAGGTGTCTCTGTGGCCTCCTGGTACGTGAGAACAGTGCTCAGTGGTAAAAGACCATGCACTCCTGCACACTAGGACAGCTTCTGAGGGTTGTGAGTGGTGGGGTCATCCTGGCCCAGTATTTTTGGAAGCCCTACACCCTGTAGGATTGTAACATTGCCCATCTACATCTGGAGCATGGCCTCACTATTACATTACCAAGATGATTTTCTGCCAATAGCACATTTTTTTGTATGCAGACTTGGAATAGTAACAAAGAAACCGTCGAAGGCCTGTGCAATTCATCAGTCTTCTTTCTGTTGCAAGAGAAGAAACTGATCTCAAACTTATTGAAGCAATAAGGGTATTTATTAGCTCCCCTCATTGAAAGACCAGGAATGGCTCTAGCTTCAGGTTTGTCTGGATCTAGAGGCTCAAATGATGTCATCAGGACCCTCTCTCTTAATCTCTCAGGCTCTCCCTGCTCCATAGGCATGGTGGCATTGGTCTGCACCAGGCTCTTTTCTGACTAGTTTAGCAAGACCAGCGAAAAGAGAGCGCACTTCCCAGAGCCTGTCAAGGAGGTCCCAGTTTTCCTGGCTCAAATTTTGGCCATTATAGCCTCTGAAGCTCCACCCTTCTGTGAGCCAGACACACCCAGATCGCAGTTGAGGAGCAGCTTCACCAGGAGGGCCCGCCTTGCTGCAGGAGAGGCTGAGAGAGGATAATCATATTCCCGGGTTTCTGCCAGAATTTTGTTCTGGAACTCCCTGCCCCTGAAATACTCCGTAAAAGCTAGTATTCTAGAACAGGGACTTTCAAACATGGTGTGCATGAGAATCATGTGAAATACTTATTTAAAATGCCGGTTCCTGGACCCCTCCCCTGGAGATTCTGGGAAGCAGGAGCCACCTTGTAAGGAGCTGAGGAAAGAGTTTTCTGAGAAAAGAGAATGCAAGCACAAAGGGCCTGAGGCAGGAAAGACTGTTCCAGGAACTTTTCAGCAAAGTGAGCAAGAGAAAAAGGAGCAGGTGCCAGAGGGGGCAGGGCCTTGAAGGTCAGGCCGAGGAAGTTGGGTTTTTATTTAAGTGCAAATGGAAGCCCCCGAAGATTTTAAGTGGGGGGAATAACACTGTCAGATTTACATTTTAAGAATAGAGAATGGACTGTTGGAGGGAAGCAGAAAGACAGGAGGAACAGACAGGAGGCTTCTGCAGAGACCAGAGCTGGGTGTGGGGAGGGGGTGGATGTGGAGTTGGATGACAGTTGAAGCTGAGAGGACTGTGAGTGCTAACCCAGCCCTGGCTCATCTTATTGCTCCTATTCTCATATTCTTCTGTTTCAGTTATTTTATTCCTTATCCCCTTCCCCTGACCCCATTTTTTGTTGCTTCAAAATAAAAATGCTATTTTTATTATACAAATAACATATTATCAATATTTAAAATTTAGACAATACAGGAAAATATAAAGAAGAAATTAATTACCCCCTAAGAGACTGCTGTCCTTCCAAACATTCTTTAAGTGAGTACACGTGCATTTAGCACACAGACTCACACTATGCATGCTATTTTACAGCATGCTTTTCTCACAGTATAAAATATCATGATTCCAGGTCTGTGGATGATCTGCATCCAGTGTGGGGAAGTTGAATCTTTTCCAACAACATTTCTTTGCTATTTGTGCAAATTTCCTAAGGCGAAGAGCAACTTTCAAAAGGTAAGCTTTGAGTCTATCAGATTAAAAAACAAGTCATTTTCCTAAAAGGATATAGACAGGCTAGGAGATTTAAAAATTAAAATACCAGAATTTATACTCTAAAAAGAGAAGCTAAAAAGTGAGTGCAGTAATTTCCTCTTAGAAGGGAATGTGATGCCTGGGCAAAATTCTGTTGTTTATTTTGCATAGTCTTAACCTGAGTTACACAAAAAACAGAGAGCAGCAGCAGGAAGTGCCTTTCTGTGGCCGGGCGGGGACGGGGATTCCCATGTGAGGCCTCTGGACGTCTCAGGATTAGTCAAGAATCCTCAGAGCAACTTTCCCAAAACACTAATTGTATTTGTGTCTGAGTCTTTGATTAGTAGCTTACTCAGCTTTCTGGCTCATTATCATCTTATTTTTATTTTTTTTTAATGTAATAGGACTAAGACTCTAGTTTGTGTGTGTCTGTGTGAAGGGGAGGGAGGGGGTTCCATTTCCACCAGGGGAAACAGAATTTCAATACAGACTTGAAGGTTGTATTCATTTCTCAGTTGCTAAAACAAATTCCATACAGTGGGTTGGCTTAAACAGTGGGAATTTATTGGCTTGTGGTTTTGAGGCTTTCTCCCAGAAGACTGTGGCGTCTGGGGCTGGCACTCTGGGGCTTTTCTGTCTCATGACAATGTACATGGAAGCATCTTCTGCTTCCTCTTCTGGGTTCTATTGACTTCCAGCCTCTGGCTGCTCCCTGTGGCTTCTCTCTCTGTGGCCTTCTCTAAAAGGCCCCCAGTAATGGGATTAAGACCCACCCTGATTGGGTTGGGCCATGCCTTAATTGAAGTAACCTCATCAAAAGGTCCCATTTACTATGGGTTCACACCCACAGGAATGGATTAAGATTAAGAACAGGTTTTTCTGGAGTACATAATTCTGAGCCACCACAAAGGTATTTTACATAACTTTATTTTTAGTAATATATTTAATAACCTCAATATAGAAATTAGTTCTCTTTTCTTGCCTCAGTCATCAAATGGTTGAAATATAAAGCAAAGGCCTTGAGATATCTGAACTCCATCCTCAGCCATCAGGTTTTTTTTTTTTCCTCAGTTCACATATCATATATCTAAGCAAAGAAAAGAATCAAAGCAGACAATGTACATTGATAGAAATGGGGTTTTGCATTTCAATGATCTAATGTGATAAAGCAGGAATAGTCAAATGCTAACTGTAGAATGCAGGTGGTAGGTAAATGCTGTTCACTATAAATCTAGATTATTGCTTTACTTACCTTACTTGCTTGATTTAGCAGACAACAAGCCTTCATGACAGGTAACTTTTAGAAAAGGATTCTCACATATTATGGGCTGGGAGGGAGTGTGTGGGCTTCTTGTCATTTTCCTGAATATTCTATAGGAAGGACAGGTGCTAAATGTGTGTGTCCATCTGCTTCCATAAAGGTTATAATTCCTTTTTCAAGAGTTTTAGACCTCAGCATTTTGTTTTTAATTATGCAAGTAACACATAAACACATTAATATTGAAAAAGTGAAAACATTACAGATAAAATTTCTTTTTGAAACCCTCCCCTCAAACTTCTTAATCTCCTCCCCAAATGTAACCAGTTTTTTTCAGTTTGTTATGTATTCTTCCAAACCTTTTTCCTATGGATTTTTATACATATACATGTACCCATAGAAAACATATGATACTGTGTAGTTTTATTTACTTGTCAGTTTTTCATAAGTGGTATTACACCATATTTATCATTCTATCATTAGCTTTTTCCTCACTCAACAATACATCTTAAGCTTTTTTCTAAGTCCTCATAACTCTTTCTGAGGAAAATAAACAAACCTGTTGCATTATATAGTGTGCCAGGGTAGCTATTCCAGAGTGTGCTTTTAGCCATTTCTCTATTGATAGGCATTAAGGTGATTTCTGGGTTTATTTTCACCATTGAAAATAATGTTACAGTAAACAACTTTGTACACAGCTACCTGTGTGCAAATGTGATTTTTTCCTGAGGTTAGGGAACAGGATGTGGAATTGCTATGTGGCAGGTTGTTCACATATTTTATGTTAAATAGAAATGACCAAATTCCCTCCAATATGACTTTCAGTGTTTAACTCACAGCAAATATTTCTCTTTATTGAGTTTGTGGATGAGCTCACTAAGCAGGTGACAAGAGGAATATGAACTTAAGTCTTTGCCCCCTAAGAAGACTCGAGACTGATCCTTATGCCTCACAGGTTAACTGTTTTATAAATCGGCTTAACAATGTGTAAAAAGTGTATCTATAGTGAAAAGAAAGGGATATCATAAAATGCACAAGCATCTACTCATTTCTGCAAATGAAATTCAGGAAGGAAAATCCAGGAACTAAAGATATTGGGTTCCTTACAGGGATGGATGGGTGGGCATGGAGGGGAAGACAGGGGAAATGGAAAGAGGATAGTAGGAATGAGGGGGCACAACTCTTCTCAGAGCGTTTTGTTCCCTTTTATATTGTTGTGAACCATGGTAGTGTTTCACATACTCCTCAAACAAATAAATAATTCAACCAGAATTAAAGGAGAATGCAAAATAGATTACCAACAAAAACAAATCTAAGTGTATCAAAGCATATCACCACACTGTACAACCACACTGGAGGAAGTAGGGAAGAAAAGTAACTCTGAAAAACAATATTCTGACTGGATATTAAAAGACTAAAAATGAAAAGAACTGCACACAAAGATTGTAGTTGAGTTGTAAGTTTGTTTATCACTATGGCTCTCACAAGGGAATGGGTTGGCAATTCTGAAACTACTACTAGTTGGGTCCAACCAGGAGAGAGAAACTACTCAGTAATTTGAGCAGGGGAAGTTTAATATAAAGAAATATTAACTATAGCAAATGATTGGAGTAATGAGGAACTGGCTGTAAGAAGCAGAGAGAACTCGAATAAAGGAATAGCATGTAAAAGGAGTGGCTACTCCCTAGGGCTGAGCCCCCAAAGAAAGACACCCCCACCCCAGCTGAGATCCAGACCCTGTTGGAGAGTGCCAGCAAAGGGAACAGTTAAATGGCCCAGCTCCATTTTTGCAGGTCAGGCAACGAAGGGGTGAATTTGGAGCTAGCTGAGAGTAATAAATTGATAACTGACAGAGTCCTTCTCTTTGGCTACTTGCCCTCCTTATGCATCTTTCTACACACATTTGAAGTCTCATACAAGAAGACAATTCTATAATTCCACCTAACAATATTCTTCTTACAAATAAAATTCTCACACTCTCTCCCAAGAAAGGAGACACACAGCCCCAACAGTTATATCTATTGCTGGCCATATTAATTACTCCTCAAATTCTGTTACAGTCTCAATGAAATTCTGTTATCTAAAGACTAAACTGTAAAGTTAACTTCCAGCAACTTGTATATACAATAACAATGGGAAGTAGGAAAAAGAATGGTTAGCATATACCAATAAACATAAAACAAATAATAAACAAATAGAATGTGCTATCTGTAATCAGTCGTAAGACCATAATTATTATCTAGGGATTCTTCCTTCCACTGTCATTCCATGTTCCCCTCACCCTCATCCAGAATCTCAGCTGGTTGGGGTTCTTTAGCTGGTGGAGAGACCCAAACCCTAATTCCCAAAGGGTCTGAATACTCAGTCATCTTGTCTTTTTTGGTTACTCTAGTTTTCTATTAACCTATACTATAGATCATGGAAGTACTTAGAGGTGTCCCAGATCCCCCTTGGTTCCAGACAGTTTTAATTTTCTAGATGCTAAAACAGGTATCATACAATGGGTTGGCTTAACAACAGGAATTTATCAGCTCCATGGTTTCAGAGCCTAAAAAGCTTGCTTCTTCTCAGGGTCAGTATCTTCTGGAAGGCCAGCAATCTTGGGGATTCCTTGGCTTTTTCATAACATGGCAATGCCCATTACGGCATCTTCTCCTGTCTCTTCTGGGTTTCACTGACTTTCAACTTCTGGCTCCTCCCCTTGGCTTTTCTTCTGTGTCCAATTTCCTTTGCTTATAAAGACTTCAGCCATGTTGGATTAAGGCCCACTCTCATTTAGTTTGGGCACCTTAACTACCAATGTCTTCGATGGTTCTATTTACAAATGGGTTCACACCCATGGGACCAGGGGTTGGGACACGATTCAATACCCAACACAGACATTGTCTTCCTTGTCCGCATTGTATAGTAGCAACTCAGTTCCTCCTTTGTAACCAGGATCAGTCACTCCAGCCAGTAGAGTAACTCCTTTTTTTTTTTTGCCTGATGATTCCGTGGCATAAGGAATTCAAAATAGCCATGTGGCAGTCTTATCTTCCAATTCAATGGAGCCTGATTGGGTTCCCCTGGAGATTAAGACCTCCAAACCAATAGCACTCACAGTTGCCAGAATGGGAAGCAACAATACTGTGAGAAGGTTATTAGGTGAAATAGTGGGAAAAGCTATTCCCACATCCACTCCTGGGTTCCCAGACCTATGTAGTCTGGCTAAGGGGGAGATAGCACCAAATCATGGTCTCTAATTCAAAGCATACACTACATCCTATAAGACAGAACCCATCTTTTTCAGGTATTTTCTCCTGACTGGCTACATAACTGAGTCTTCAGTAAACTATTCCAACTTTTAATTAGGCCAGCTGCCTTTGGGTGATGGGGTGTATGGTAAGACCAGTTGATTCGATGGGCATAAGCCCACTGTTGCACTTCCTTTGCTGCAAAATGAATTCTTGATCAAATGCCAGGATGGCAGACAAGGCATTTTGTGAGTCCACATCAATATCGTGGTGCTAGGAGAAGCAAATAAGAAACATATACAAATAAAAGGGGCAAGTCTGGAATGAACCTTATGGAATTGCATTTATCAGTATCAAGTCATATATATATATATATATATTTGCAGATGGATACAAGCGGAAATAAACATAGATGTGATGTGTATATATGTGGGTTACTATACATACAAATATTTCCTAGTTCTATCTGCTGAGAAGTCCTAGAAGCAATGACACCCCATACAATGAATCTACTTAGTGCCCAGAGCTTGGTTTCTAAGTATGATTCTCAAAGAAAAGAAGCCATGGCTCCCAAGAGAAATGGTTGATTCCAGCACTGGCAGGGACATTAAAAGATGAGCATGGGACTATCTTGTGGTACTAGGCAGTAAAGATGCGCTCAATAAACAGGGAGCCCAGCAGCTCTGGGGCCCAGTTGGGGAAGGCTCTTGGCCACACTGACCGCAGCACCTGCACCGCCCGCTCAGCACCAGGAGGTGCAAGAAGGTCAGCTGGCCCAAGGCGTGCGGGAGGAGGAGCCTAAGAGGAGGTCGGCGAGGCAGTCAGCTAAATCTGCTCCTGCTAAAGTGGAAACAAAGCAAGAAAGGCAGTGGGAAAGGATAAGTCTTCAAACAAAGTGCAACCAAAAGGGAAAAGGGGAGCAAAGCTGAAGTGGCTAACCAAGAGACTAAAGACTTACCTGCAGGAAATGGAGAGACTAAAATTGAGGAGAGCCCAGCCTCTGACGAAGGAGAGAAAGAAGCTGTCTGATTAATATCGTAAACCATGTCTTATCAGTGGTCCCTGTTTTTCCTCTTGTACAATCCAAAGGAATATTTTTAGCTATTATTTTGTAAATGCAAGTTTTTTTTAGTAGCTCTTGAAGAAACATTTTAAAGAAGGAGATTGAAATCCCACCTCTTCCTGTTTTTAATGTATAAATGCTTTTTTTTTTTAAGAGGGGAAATAACTTGCTGGTTATTTATTTTATCCCAGAAAATGGTGGGATATTGAATTATGGGAGGCTTTGACTATCTTGGTTGTCAACTTAATATTCCATAGGGTGGGGGTGGCAGTTTTTATGCCCTGTAATATAATGCCAATACTAAATGATGATTTTGAGTCACAGCCATGCATTTAATATGTGTTGAACATTTAAAATTACTTGTATTCTCACATTTTTTAGTAGAATTGTTTCTTACAGCTGCTCCCTGATCTTGGCTCTCCCTGTCTGAACTGTGTGTGCTCTGTAACATCCTTGGTCGTGATTGTCCAGTTTTCCTAATAACTTTGTTATATGCTGTGAAAGATTGGAAATGTGGGTATGCAGTGTGTACCACATGAAACTGAGAATTAGTGGGACTTACAATGTAACAGGTTATCAACATTTGAAGATATTGGTACTTGATATCCTCTGAAGGAAAACTTGCCTGCACATTTAGCTGGAAAGTCGCTGGAATAAATTTAGAAAAGAATCACAATTACACGGCTTTTTAGATTTTCGGTACATTCATTAAGAACTGTGTACAAAATGTCTGCCTGCTGATCTTCAAAACAAAGAATTCTGAAAGAAAAAAAATGGGACATGTTGAAAGGACACAGGATCCCTCATCAAAGGCTGTCAATTGCTGAAGCTGAAACTATTTAAGCAACGTAATAAATGATAGCATTGGTCTAAAACCCAAAAAATAAAATAAATATCCATGAGCCCAAACTGATGTAAATAAAAAATTAAATTAATTAATTAATGTTAATGTTTTTCTTAATATTAAAAGAGAAGGGACAGGAGAATTTTCCTTACAGGAGAAAACTAATTAATACATGTAAAAGGAATATGGGAAATACAAAACTCACTATTAGAATACCATGGTAATAATTGTCCCAGGCAAGGTCCTTCGATGCTAAAATTAACAGGCAAAAGTTTGAGAAGAAACTGGATATTTGTGTCATCTAAAAGTATGTCCCCCCCAAGATATTAATTAATTAATTATAAGGGGGAAAATAATAATTTTACAGTGGAGAAACCTGGCAGACACCACCTTAGCCAAGTGTTCAAAAGTAAAATAAGACAGAGCAAATTCCAGTACCACCTGATATGAGACACAAAATAACTTGTCTGGTATTCTCCCCCAGAATGCATAACCTCACTAAAACAATGAAGAAACATAAGACAAATCCAAAATAAAGGGGACTTTTGAATACTCTTCAAACGTGTCAAGGTCACAAGAGACAAAGAAAGACTGAGCAACTTTCGTAGCTTGGAGACTAGAAACATAAGAGAACTAAATACAATATGGGATCTTCAACTGGATCTTGGACCAGAAAATGGACATCAGTGGATGCTTGATTTGATGTGATGAGAATAGCACTTTACTTCTATGGTAAATCATAAGAAAAACATTAGACAAATGCCAATTGAGGGACATTCTACAAAAAAACCTGAACAGTACTCTTCATCACTGTCACAGTCATGAAAAACAAGGAAATTCTGAGAAACTGTCAAAGCCAGGAGGAGTTTAAGGAGACATCATGAGTCCACGTGGTATCCTGATTGGAATCTTGGAAGAGAAAAGGCATATTAGGTGAAAATGGAAGGAAAATGGAAGGTAATCTGAATAACAGCATATAACAATATGCCAGTATTAGTTCATTAATTATGACAAATGTCTCATGTTAATATAAGATGTTATATTAGGGGGAACTGGGTGTGGGAATATATGGGAACTCTGTGCTATCTTCTCTAATTTTCTGTAAATCTAAAACTATTCTAAAATTAAAAAAAAAAATTTTTTTGAAAAGGCAACATTAGTGGGAAAACTGGTGAATTCCAAAAAGATCTCTAGATTAGTCAGTAGTGTTAAATTTCTAGTTTTGATAATTATGCTGTGTTATGTCAGAGGTTAACATTAGGGGAAACTGCATGGAGAACATACAGGTAGTCTTTGAACTATTTCTGCAACTTTTCTGTAAGTTTAAAATTATTTCAGAAAGAATTTCTTCTTTTAAATGGGCTTGAAATGGAGCCAGTTTTAAAAAGAATAACCCAATCTATGGCCTAGCATACCATTCTCAACATTAACCATGCAATAGAACATGCATACTTTTAAAGGTACAATCTATGTCGAGAGCAGCCAATGTACACATGGCTCAGTTTTATTGAGAGCAGTTTGGAAGTCATGAACAAAGCTGGAAGCGCAGGCGAGGCAGTAAATGAGACCGCCTGGAGGGTCCCTGGGAAATATTGTGAGACATTACATAATGGCAGCCAGTAGTGATGGAAGAATTTATTTTAGGTTTCCAGTTTAAACATGTATATATATACATATTTATGTGTTCTGGGAATGGCCAGGGAAAGTCATCATCTGAACTCTGCAGTGAAGGAAGGAGTGAACCATTCTCCCCCATATCCCCCATCCCTTGTGCTAACCTGCAGGGGATTCCACCCACATAGGGCCACTCCTGTGGGAGGAGAGGGGAGGGGAGAGGAGGAGATGGGAAAGGGGGGCGGGGGCTTGGCAAAGAGGTGGACTTGCTCATGAACTTGACTCCGACCTGCTCTGTTGCTGTTTTTGCAATCTGTCACTCCTTGCTCTACTGCTAGTGAAGCTTAACTCTCGACTTTCCTGCACTTGGGCCTTAAATGGGGAGGGAAAGAGTCACAGTGCAAATCATATATTTTCACAACCAAGGGGTGCTAATTGGCTCTCTGCGTATCCTGGAGGACATGCCCAGAAGGCTTTGACATGACACATGGGGCTGTCCACTGCTGTGAAGTATGCAAGCTGCTTCAACTGAGAAGGATTAATGAGCACAATATGCCTGGGACCCCTTTCAGCTCTTCCTCCCCTTTATTCCTCTCTGCCCCAGAAATGTCCCCCTGCTTCCCAAGTGCCTCACCAGCTTCTATCCTCCACTGCCTGCCCTGAGCTAGTCCCAGCTAAAATGTAAAGTGGAAGACTAAGGCTTGAGCAAATACTTTGAAACTCTTTTATCCCTTGGCTTCCTCTTGATTCTCTTCCTATCTTTTTGAACCCTCCTTTTGTGGCTCATTTTCTCTGGTTTCTCCCCCCAACCCCAGCCTTTAAAATGTAGCATATGGGAGAGGAAGATCTGATTTCCTGATGCTGCGCAGTCTCCAACTAGCTTCAGGCCTTTGGGCCATCCAGGGAACCTCCCTCAGCCTCAGCCACCGCTTGTGTTCAGTGGGAACTCGCAGTGGCTGCCTCTGGGCTCAGTGGGCTCTGCTAAGTATGAGGGACTGCACTGGAGAGCTCCTGGGGGGCAGAGACCTCAGCCACCTTGACCAAGTTCCTTCCCAGCACCTTGCACAGTGCCCAGCACACAGTAGGCACTCAACAAATGCTTGTTAAATGGAGAGTTGAACATAAAAATGCTAGTTATTATGATTATGCATTCATATATATCACAAGTCAAATCATTTAGATTCATGATGGTACTAGAGAAAAAGACAACAAATCTGGTGTCAGAAGGTGAATGGAGAGTTAAAAAGTATAGGTGCCCAGTAATTTGAGAAACAAAAGAGCTAAGAGTAGACGTGGTTGCTCCAGGTTGTTTACTGACCCTGTCTCCTTTGAGTGACTCAACAGGGGCACCTTCCTTGACACATGTGGCAGGCCAGTCTGGGTACCTTTGTTTCCAGACTTGGATTACCCGGTTCAAATCCTAACAGATCATGTCCATTTCCTTAAGAAAGATTTTAGAGGAGCCAGGAAAAGCTGATTCCATTTTCAAAGTTCAAACAAACTGGGAAGAAAAAAAAAAGGCATTTGGAGGAAACAGAAGAAAACTTTAATAAAACTATTCATCAGAGAGTTAAGAGAAGGATTTGCTTCCTTTAAGTAAGAATAGGATGTTCTGCAAAATGGACAACCACTGAACACAAATGAGCTGCTTTTGGATATTAAGAAATATAATAATTGAAATAAAAATTCTTTAGTTTGTGAAGTTCAAGAAATGCTCTAAGGAAACGTTGTAAAACGTACTAAAGTGACAAACAGGTAGAAAGTTGTTGGTAATAATAAGAAAAGTAGAGGCTCAATTAAAGCTATCTATTATCCGATTCAAAGCATTTCCAGAGAGAAAAAGAAGGGGACGAAAATATCAAAGGAACACCCACCCACCCACCCACGCACACACACAAACATCCCAGAACTCAAAGACATGCTTTCCTAAAGTGAAGGGCCACAATGAATAAGCCTCATCCCTGTGAAACTTCAGGACAACAGGATTGAGGAGAACAGCCCGAAAGCTGACCGAGACAGAGAAAGGGAGGGAAAAAGGGAGATGGCGGTGGGGACTTCATGCAAAGGACCATTAGACTTCTGAGCAGCAATCTGTCCAAACAGAGCAATGCTTTCAACATAAAATTCAAAACTCAGGCAAATAATTAATCAACTGTGATGTTTAGTAAAGACAAGTTTTTAGACATGCAAGGACTCACAAAATTTGCCTACCCCATATCGTTTCTCAAGAAGCTAGTGGAGGCTGTTTTCCACAAAATGAGAGAGAAAACCCCAAAGGAGACACGAGGTCCAGAAAACAGGATTGATACCGAGCAAAAGCAGTGGGTTCACTGCCTGATGCACTCAAATGACCAATTCCTGAGACACTGGGGTTTCAGAGAGAAAGAGTTTATTACTAAGAGGGAAGGAAGCAGGAGTTCAGATGGCCTATCGGCCTAAAAGCTGTGTCCCTGAACTGCAGTAACTTTGATAGTTTTCTAGTATCAAAAGATGGCCAGATTTTAGGATAATGAGCACGATTGCTCTAGACGATGTATTAGAAGTGATCTGATTATTGAGCATGGACAGATTGACTACATGCTTAGCAAGATAGTTTAGGAACTGGGATGGGTTAGTTCTGGGCTGACTCCAGTTCCTTCATTAACAAACATTAGGGGCTGTCTTTTGTGATAAGACTCTAAAGAAAAAAAAATGAGATTGAAGAGTATAAATGAGGGCAAGTCACAAGGTTTTACAATCACAAGAGAAAGGCTATATAGTTATACCATCCTTATCAAAGATCAAGGTAGCTGGGCCGTAGCTGAGTAATTTCAGGTACTTCCTTCTGGCTATTCTAATACACTAGAAAGTAAGAGGAGCATCTATGTAATGATTCAGTAATAATAATTTGTTAATTCTTAATTTCTCAGTTACAATTTTAATTTCAGGTATTTCCCTCTGATTGTTTTAATATATTAGAAAGTAAAAAAGAACTATCTATATAATGATTCAGGAATCATAATCATTTGTTAAATCCTAACTTCTCAGTTACAGGATTACAACACAAGAGAGGAGGAAAACTTGCTGGGCAGCAGGCTGGGAGAACACCCATCGCTCACAGGGTCAGGGCATGAGGACTGTATGGAGGGATGCTCCAGGAATAAAATGGAACTGAGGCAAAAAGCTAATGCCATTGACCATGTGGAAAATTGTATGGGAGGAATTAACAAGAGGGTTATAAAACAAATGTCCTTCTAAAAGGTAAATACTAACCCCATCAAAAAAAAAAAAAAAGTTGTAGCAAGAAAGCAAATGTTAACATCAAACATTACTTGCATTAAATATATAATTTTATATAGTCATAATATAAACACTGAATATTGATTTAACTAAAATTGTAATATGTCAGTCAGGATCCCTTCAGGAAACAACTCTCAAGTCGGGTGATCTGAGGAGAATTTCATAAAAAGGACTGGCAGGCAGTGTGAAAGGAAAGGTTATAAGAGAAGGCAACAGTGGGGGCCTTTACCTTCGCCGCAGGATGGAAGAGGCAAGCCGGGCGCTGTCATCAGGACCTGAGGAGAGTCGGGGCGTGTGATAGCAGAGCCAGGGACACAGCCGCCAGGCGGCAGCAACTCCCTCCGTTCAAACGCCTGCCTCGCCCCACATTGGCCCAGCCCAGCGGGAAGCCTGAGGGCAAGGAAGCCCACCCATGTGGTCCCTGCCGTCAGCGTGGATCTGATAGGGCTAAGGGAAAACGGCCAGTACAAACCATTGTCAGCGAGTAGAAGAAAGGAACTGAAAGAGAGCTCAATCTCATCTGTCATAAAGAACAGAAAGTCAATGTCTAAAACTGGTCAGTCAAGAGAATAGCATAACCATATATTTAGAAATATGGCAGCAAATGCCAGAAGTAACAGTTCAAAGAGTATGTGTCCTCCTTACTTGGGAGCAAGAGTGGCAAGAGACAGCGCAGGGGACTGCTGTTTTTCAGTGTACAACTTTCAGTATTAATAAGACTGTTTAAGCTTTGTACATACATGACTTGGATAAAAGTAAAAATTAATAATACCCAGTCTCATCATGAGAAAAATGTCAGACAAATTCCAATAGAGTGGCATCCTACAAAATACCTGTCTGAGAAACTGTCATAGCCAAGAGGAGACTAAGAAGAGGTGATAACTAAATGTAACATGATATCCTGGATGGGGTGCTGGGACAGAAAAAGGATATTAGGCAAAAACTAAGGAAATCTGAAAAAAATATGGACGTTCATTAATGGTAATATAGCAGTATTTTTTCATTAATTATAATAAATATACCGTACTAAAGTAAGATGTTAAGGAGGGAAACTGGTTGTGGGCTATATGGGAACTCTATACTATTTTCTCAATTTTTCTGAAAATCTAAAAGCTGTTCTAAAAAAATAAAGTCTATTTAAAAAAATATAGTAAAGGACTTTACAGTAGAAATAACCTCAGAAGATATCAAGATAATGTTTGTGCATTTAATTTTATTGTATTTTATTTGCATTATTTGGAGATGCTTTAGCAGGGTTAAACGTTTTGCCAGGCTTTTTAATTATTCTTGGATTCAAGATATTAAAACCTAGAAATTCAACAATGATCCTGGTTATTCATTCATTCAACAAGTATGAACCAAATGCTGACTACATGTCAGGCAGTGCCCTGTGCTTGCAGCACCTGGGATACAGGAACATTTTCAAAATGCATCTGTGGGGATAGCCTTGCCCTGCCCCTGCCCTTCAACTCCTCAGAGGCTGCCTCCTTTGCCCCCCTCTCCAGCTCATCTCCAACCACTCCCACACCCCTTGCTCTCCAGCCACACTGGCCTATTTCAGTTCCTTGAAGGCACCATGTTCCCTACTGGGCCTTTGCACATTCTGTTCCCTTTGCCCAGTACACTCTCCCTCGCTCTGCTCCCTTCTCTTTTGCATTGCTTCAGGGAGGCCCCACCTAGCTATGATTCTTCCTTGGTCAAATGGTTATTTGAATGATGTCCGTGACCTCCATGGAATGGGGTTTGGTTCTGTGACAGCTGGAACAGTATCCTGTTGTGGACAGTTTGTGTTGTTTTCACTTGTCCTCTGCTGCTGGCTTAAGCCTGGTATGATGCAGGGACTCAGTGAGTACTTGTTGAAAGAAGGAATGAATGAATAGTAATCAGGATATGGACCATCGTCTCAAGAAGTTTCCAGAGTATCCAAACCAGGGTTACCTCCAGAAGGATATAAAGGTGGCCATCTACTGAACTCCTGTTTGGGTTACAGCTGTACCCTGGGCCTGGCTGCATCATCTCCTGGTCACCTGCTTGCAACAGGCCGCAATGTTCACATGCCCTCACAGCCACTCACTTATTTCAGGCTTGTAAAAACCCAGTCAGGGCGCACCAATGCTCATAGCTGCATTATTCACAATTGACAAAAGACGGAAGCAATCCAAATGTGCATCAACTAATGAGTGGATAAACAAAATGTAGCATATACATACAATAGATTGTCATTCAGCTGTAAGAAGGAATGAAGCCTGAATTCATGCGACAACATGGATGAACCTTGAAGACATCACGTAGACTGAAATAAGCCACACACAAAAGGACAAAGATTGTATGATCTCACTAATTTGAAACAATTAGAATAAGCAAACTCGTAGAATCAGAATCTAGAATATAGGTTACCAGGAATGGGGGGGGGATAGGGAATGGGAAATTAGGACTTAAAATGAACAAGGTTCCCATTTGGAATGATGGAAATGTTTTGGTAATAGTTGGTGGTGATGGTGGCAAAACATTGTGAACACAATTAATAGTACTAAAATATATATATCTGAATGTGATTAAAGGGGAAATATTAGATTGTAGTTATGATAACAGAATAAACTTTTAAAAACATGGAAATACACTACACAAACAGTGAACCCTAAGTTAAACCATGGCTTTTAATTAATAATACAATTATAAAAATGTGCTATCATCAGTTGTAGCAAATGTTCTGCACCAATGCAAATTATTCTTGTTGGGATGGTGTATGGTAATCCTGTATTTTATGCATGATTGTTCTGTAAACCCACAACTTCTCTAATAAAGAGAAAAAGAAAACACACACACACACACACACACAAAACAAAAACAAACAAAAAAACAAAACAAGCAAAAAAACAACCAAACCCAGTCAGGTCCAAATCCATGTCATTCCCATGGTGCCCCACAGAAAACTGACACCTACTAGAGAAGCTAAGTGAATTGCTCAAAGTCACATGGTTACTGAGAGTTTGTATTTGAGCTTACTTTCTTACAGCTCCCTGAACTCTACTTCCCGCCAAACTTAGTATCAGCTCTTGGAAACTCGAGTTTTCAGGGTCTTCCTGGCGCCTGCGACCTGGACCGCGCGCCCCCTAGCGGTCACCGTGGACACGGGCTGCCCCGCGCTTCATTTCCTGCTGGGAAAGTGGGAAGGGGGGCGCGGTTATCAGGAGCAGTGTTGCCCGGAGCGCGTTGCGGGGCGCGTCCCGGGATTCCCGTGGCGCGGGTTTGGGCGGTCAGTCCCCCGTCTTCCTCTCTCCTCTGCCTCGATCTCTGGACGGCGCCGAGGCCCGAAGTGCGTGGGGATTGAGATCTGGGCCTCCCGTCCAGGGTAGGCGTCCGGGCTCTGTGACCTCGATCAGGACACTTCCCCTCACTGAGTCTCTGCTTCCCTGTCAGTGAAGTAGAGGTGATGACACCTGACCCATGTGAGCCAAGACCGCCCACGGCTGAGTCTGGCACCCTGGCAATCCTGGAATGCTCTCAGGTTGGGGGATTATGGGGAAGGGGACACTAGTTCTCCCACACTGCTCTCCCCAAAGCCCTGGCAAACTTTACACCTTACACTTCATCCTGATTGGATCCTTAGTGGTGGTGAGGTGGGGTGGGCACCCTTTGAATATCTTGATTACTGCTTAAAACATACTATTTAAACTCAATCCCCGAAATAAAGTAAAATGATGTCTGCTGATTTTAACTACTGTTCATTAAAATAATCTTTATTATTCTCAGCTAAAAATAATTCAGGATGCAAATTATTCCCATGATCAGGTTACCCTTTCTTATGTTTCAGGGTATAATTTGACTCCTAATAAAATCCAATCCTTGTATTAAGGCTTTTTCATATCTGGTTAGGTTCTAGGTAGATTGGGGAAATATACTTGCATTTCATTCATCAACAGTTTATTTTAAGGTGATTTTATCTGTTTAATCCTGGGCTTCATTCCAAACAGGGCTGGAAGTGGCATCAGTTATGTTTAGTTCAATAAGCATTTCTTGCTCACAGATGTGTGCCAGGCAGAGTGCCAGGCATTGGGGACATTAGGTGAATTAGACGGGGATGGTAGGCATGGCTGAACTCTGAACTCGGGATGGGATCACAGGCAGGCCTTGGCCTCCTGGGAGAGGCCATGTGTTTGACTGGGGGAGGGTTTGCTCTGCTCCTCCTCTGGTCACCTGCCCTGCTGGGCTCTGCTGTGGCCTGGAGGAAGCCGGTGGTGCTTTGTGGTCCATGGAGGCTTGGTGGGAGCCTGACCTCCTTGTTTATCTCAGTTCCCAGGACAGAGTCGGGCCCTTTGCAGCCTCACATATATTCTGAAGGGTCAGAATAAAAAGAGGGGACAAGGAGGAAGAGAATCCATGGAAAAGGCCAGAATGGGAGGATGTTGCCAAATGCCCGTTTCCTGACCAAATTTGACCCTTTGATGTTTGTGTCTCCCCTCCGCCCCTCATCACAAATGCTTATGGCCTTGGAAGGGCCTCCCAGTCCTTGGTCCTGAGGGGTGTCATTCCAACCATGCTATAGATAGACGCTGGGGTCTTTGCTTTCTCATGTTCTCCACACTCCTTTAGAAGAGTCAGAGCCCTCTCTGAACTCTGCAGCACATTTTCAGAGACAGTCAGTTGGTAGTTTCTGCAGTGAACCGTGGATGGGAGGGAGCCTGGGATTTAGGACCAGGGAATTCATTCGGGGGTGGATGTGGAGGCTGTTGTGCTGCCTTCCCCTGTCAGTCAGTCATCCAGTCATGAGAGTAAAACCCAGGGAGAAACACTTTCCTCTCCCCAACACCTTCCTTAAGTTGCTCTCTCTATGATGAGCTCTGAGTACTGCTTCTTTTCCTGGAGTCCAATTCATGAACAAAGGAAGAAATGCAAATGGCCAGTGAACACAAGAGAACACAGTCCACCTCATAAGCAACCAGAAAAGCCAGTTAAGATGGCAATGAGATATGGAGCAGTTGACAACCAGCAAATTTTACACACAGATATATCCAACCCAGGATTTCTGATTCAAGGAATGAATATATCCTAAGAAAATAGTTGGACAAATATGTAAAGATAAATGTGTAAGGATATTTTTGAATCACTGATTATAGTAGAACTTCATCTGTAGGACATGGGTTCATAAATTATTGGGTATCCCTAGGCTAGAATGTCATATAGATGAAGGAGTGAGCTAAGCCTCATGGTCTCATCACAGTCCCAGGCACCCCTGACCCTCATGGCCAAATTGCTGACATCCCTGCTGTAAGGGTGGAGGGAGACCCAGAAAAGAGCACCAAGAGTGGCAGAGAAGGTGAGACACGGATGGAAACACTGAACCAACATCTCGCTGAGAGAAGCAACGTGCTGCACCACAGGATCTATTCAAAGATGGCTACTCTAGGGGAGGCCTTCTGCGGGTTCTGACCCTTCTGGATGATTGAAGATGGCATGTTGCCTGCCCTTGCTGCATCTGGCTGAATTCCTGGATATCCCAGCTGTGAGATGAAAACCAAACCATTTCTGACCAGAGGCACATGGACAAGGAAGCCCAGCACCTGGCTCTTGTGGATGCTGTTGTTTGGAGGCCCCAGCTCCTGTCCCCCCTTCTCTGGTAGCAATGCCAGCTTTCCTTTGGGTGGCCACCCATCTCCCACTTCTGACCTCTGTGATTCAGGTGAGGCTGGCTCTGGTTCCAGGGGTGGCCATGTCAGAGCATGTGGTCTGCCTCATGGGAAGACAGAGAAGACAGTCTCCATGGTTTACTGAGACACGAAGACCAAGATGGGTGCAAGGGAAAGATCAGCATTGCTGGAGCTGGGTGGTGAAGGCAAAGTGGGAAGACGTAAGTGGAAGAGGAGGTGGGGACCTTGCGGCCAGCATGGATTTCATTCTAAATGGCCATTGAGTGAAAGCTGCCATGGAAGAGTTTTAATTAGGAGAAGTGGGTGGTCTGCTTTACCTTTTTGAAGTATCATTCTGGATCTAGGGTACAGAAATGGAGTATATGTTGGGACAAAAGTGGAAGCAGGAAAAGCACCTGGGAATCTATCTTGTGGGAGGTGATGGTGGCCTAGACTGGGGCGGGGGGCAGTGGAGATGGGCAAAGTAGTGGGGTTCAGGAGCACAGATACCATGACAAAGGCAGGGGGATAGTGTAGAAAAGTCCAGGACCTTGGCTGCCCCACTTTCTCTAGCCTTGGCTTCCTCATCCAGGGATAATACCCACCTCACAAGGGGGGGTTGATGATTAGCTCTCAGCATCTTTGGGCTGGGGGATAACACATGATTTTTACTTCTTCCCAGAATGGAGTAGTTAAAAGAGTACTGATTTCAGTTAGATCTGGATTTGAATCCCAGTTGCCAGCTGCCATGATCATAATATGCAAGTCAGTCAACGATGCACTGTAGCATTTATTGAGCACTTGCTAGACTGACATGCTTTTATTATTCCAATTTACAAGGAGGGATTATTATTCCAATTTACAAGGAGGGAATAATAATACCGGGAGAGCAAGCATCTGTCTGAGGTCTCAGTAAATGTGGAGCTAGGATTTCTCTAAGCACCACGTCCTTACACTAACTTTCCAAGTTTTGGGCATCTAAAATTGGGATAACAGTAATGCACTTCCATGGATGGTTGGGAGGATTCAAGAAGCGGACTGCCACATAGTATCATTATTATTATTAAAACTACTATTATACTCTGTGTTTTCTTGAGTTTTTGTAGTGAGCAGGCATCTTTTGGACAAATCCTTCCAAAAAAAGATCTCTCCAAGTCAGGCTAAAGGGTAAATAAAAGATGATATTGATAGTGTTTTAAAAGTTCAAATTCTGCATGAGACCAAAGGAAGATATGTTTATTTCATGCAAAATGTATATTTTCTGTAGCATACCAGATGATTTAACTTGTATGGTCAGTTTACTCAAACACCGTAATCACATGGAACTTTGTACAGATTAGTGTGAAACCCAGATACATCCCAAAGTAATTTAGGCAGAGAATAAAAATGTATTTGCAAAGTCACCCTGAGGGACTGTGGGAAAATTCAAAAATATTATACTTCCCCAGCTGGAGAATAACTGATGTAAATTGGGAACTACCAATTTAGAAGGCTGAACCCTCAATCTTGGGGCTTACTCTTATGAAGCTTGACATTGCAAAGAAGCTAAGCCTACTTATTTTATAATTGTGCCTGAGTCACCACCAGAGAACCTCTTTTGTTGCTCAGATGTGGCCCCTTTCTCTCTAAGTCAACTCCACAGGTACTCACCGCCTTACTCCCAGGGGTGTAAATCTCCCTGGCAACGTGGGACAACTCCTGGGATGAACCTGGACCTGGCACCATGGGATTGACCATGCCTTCTTGACCAAAAGAGGGAAGAGAAATAAAACAAAGCTTCAGTGGCTGAGATATTTCACATAGAGTTGAAAGGTCATTTTGGAGGCTATTCTTATGCCTTGTATAGATATTCCTTTTTAGATTTTAGTGTATTGGAATAGCCAGAAGGAAATACCTGAAACTGTTGAACTGCAACCCAATAGCCTTGACTTTTGAAGATGATTATGTAACTACGTAGCTTACACCGTGTGCCTGTGTGATTGTGAAAACCTTGTGGCTCACACTCCCTTTATCCAGTGAATGGACAGAGGAGTAGAAAAATGGGATCAAAAAGTAAATTAATAATAGGGGGGATGGGATATTTTGGGTGTTCTTTTAATCTTAATTTAATGAAAACGTTCAAAAATTGATTTTGGTAATGAATGCACAACTATATGATGGTACTGTGAACAGCTGATTGTACATTGTGTATATATCTCAATAAAACTGAATTAAAAAAAAAAAAAGACAACCAGAGTAACAGTCCTCTCAGCTGAGGGAGAAAAAACCGTAGCCGCCTGCAGGGTTCAGCGGCTGCCTGGGGCGTGGCCAGGGAGGCGTGGCCTGAACGGAAGGGGGGGGGCCAAGACGCGGGAGCTGGCGTTGGTGGGGCGGGGCCAGGACGCAAAGTAGGGAGGCCGGCAGCGGGACTCCGGGATGAAGCGAGCCCAGACTGGGGGCGCATGCTCACTGAGGCCCGTCCCGCCGCCGCCAGCGCCACCGCCCACTCCCGGCAGGGTAGCAGCGGGCCGCTGGGGCGCAGAGCAGTGCCGGGTAGGGCGAGCATACGGCCATGGCCCCGTGGCTGCAGCTCTGCTCCGTCTTCTTCACGGTCAACGCCTGCCTTAATGGCTCGCAGCTGGCCGTGGCCGCGGGCGGCTCGAGCCGCACCCGGGGCGCCGACACCTGCGGCTGGAGGGTAAGGCGAGCGCGGCGGGCTTCTAGCCATCCCCACACTTGCCTGGGGCGCGGGGCTGCGGTGCGAGGTAGGGACTGGGACGGTGGCGCGCCGCGCACAGGTGCTCTTGGGCATTCCAGCCCGCTCCTACCTTCTGCTCTTCGCGAAGTCTGCGGCCCGGCCAGGGTCCCCGCAGCTCCCCTCCTCCTTGCCTCCCTGCCTCCTTTCCTCCCGGGGCGCGCGTCCGCCGGCCCCAGCCCTGATGAAAGGAGCCGCTCGACCCCCGGCTTTGTATTGCTAATGAGGCGCGGCTGCCCGCCGGGGTCCGGCTCCCAGGGAGCGCACGAGAGGTGGCGGCTGGCGGGCGGAGCGGCGCGGGGCGGGGGAGGGCGCCCCACCCTTTGTTCCTGGCCGGGGACCACCCCCACCCCCGGGCTGCGATCCCCGGAGCTGTCCGAACTGAGGGTCCTTTAGGGCAGGGGTGGGAGTTTTCTCCCGAACCTGCGGTCCACGGCTCTGCAAAGAGCCGGGCCGACCCGGTTGGGGATCCGGAGCTCTGGGGAGAGATGCGCCTCCCCCTTCGTGGCCGCTTTGTTCCTTCCTGGCTGGGGCCGTCTTAATCCGCTTCCAGACCCCCGGCCCCGACTCCTGACATGCTGGGAAACTTTGCTCCCGGCTCAGCCTCGGTCTAGTGAATGGTCTCACAGATGCCTTCCCACCGTTCCTCCAGCTTGAGTTGGAGATATTTTTCATGGCCAGAGGGCGGTGTGAGTCAGGGCCCCGAGATGAGATTTGAGAGGTGCCAAGACTTCTCCGACTCCGGGTCGTATACTTGGGGCCCTCTCCTCGGAGCCGAGCGCCCCTCTGACGTTATCGGGGCGGTGGGGCGTGGTGGGGGGAAGACGGTGTGCGCAGCTACGCTGGTCTTACCCGGTCCCCACCTGGATGCTCCCTGAAGCTTGGGCGGCTGCAGGACCCGGAGATTTCGTCAGTCTGTCCGGAGTCGGTCAACAAGGCCAGGGCGGGCACGGATTCTGAGCTTTCACGGAGCACACGGCTTGGCGCTTTAGGAAGCCACAGGAAGAAACCTTGGCCCCGCTCCTGGGCAGCTGCGAGCCCCAGTTTTTTTCATTTGGAAAGTGGGAGGAAATGGGGATTTCCTAGTTTTCTCAGCGCTGTTGCACTGCCAGGGACTTGTATGGGGTGGATTGCTTAGATCAGTGGTGACCGTTGCACTGGATGCACTAAACAGCCTCACCACGATGGAGGCCTAGGACATGCACTCCCTCCCCTCAAGGGTATAGGCTGGAGTCTCCAGCACTCCCTTCTCATTCTGAGAGAAATGGTGCAGAAAACCGGGTATGAACCAGGGAGCTGGGATGGGTGTTGCTATTAATGTTGGATGTTTTCAGACCCAATAGCTGCACACACAGGAACCCCCACCCCCACCCCCAATAGTGACTATTACCTTGGGCTCTATCACTCTTTCCCATTTGAGTAAAATCTCACATTTTCTTACTTTGTTCCATGTTGATAAAACATCACTTTTTTTTTTTTTAAATAGATACCAAGTTTTCCCCAGTTTTTAGATCAAAAAGTTTTCCTTCAACTTATTTGATCCTGCTAAATTTGGGGGGTCTAGACTGATGCTGGCTTTTGTAACAGAGCATCACAGGTGTTTTACTCTGAGTGTGCATGTGATGGCATAGTGGATCAGTCCAATTCTCTGTTTTTCTGCAGTTGCCTCAGTGGCTTCATTGTCCCACTGAACAAAGCCTGTGCAAGTTTTAATGCTGTGAGCCTGGTAGTGCCCAGAAGTATCCCAGAAGGTTTTGTTCTCTCGCTTGTGGAAATGTGTTCTCCTCCCCCAAACCTGAGCCTCTTGTGTCCTGGCCCCCACAGAGTTAATCGTGGCCCCTCCCCAATCACCACTCACTCAGAAGACTGACCTCCTCCTCCCACCACAACCACTAGCTGGGGGTGAACTTTCTCAGTAGCTCCTGCTTTGCTTGGCCTCACCAACCCATACCATAGATTGATCGGTCCTCATGCCCTTCCTGGACTAGCATGTTGGTCTCTGGACCATTTCCCAGTTTCTAGGCCCTTCCCAACCCCAGACATGGCTCTTTCCCAGAATTGCCATTTGGTTTGTGTGATGGAGCCACGAGTTTTCCCTAACCCAGCTTGCCCACCCGCCTTGCTTACCCACCTTTGCAGCCTCGGTTCCTGTGCCATTTAACTCCTGATGCCCTTTATGTTCCTGAGGCTTTACACTCTTGCCTCCTCCTGGGTGCCTTTTTCTGCCCTGAGAGCCCCTGCTCAGCTTAAGACTCAGCTCCGGTGATGTCTCCCTGGGGAAACCCTCCCTGAATGCCTTACCCCTTGGCTTTGCCTTCTCATGCAGTCCCCTGCCTGTGGTTCTCACGAGACTGCATCCTGGGTGTTTGTTCACATCTGTGCCTTGCAACTAGAAGTTTCTTTAGCCAGGAATTGAACCTTATCTTGATGGCCTCAGGGCTTGGAGCCCTGTAAATCTTCGTTGAACTCAATTAGTCTCTGCAACCCCCACTGCTAAGTCCTCTGTTCAGTGACAGATTTTAAGAAGTGGGGGGAGAGATCAGTGCATTAAGCTCCAGTGTCCTCTCCATATGCTATTCCTGCCCCTGTTTCTTCTCTTTACCTTGTTAACACCTCCTTAGCCTCCCCTCTCACCTCCAGCATCACTTCCTGCAGCGAGTCTTCCCTGCCCCCACCTTCCTAGGGCAGGTCTTCTAGAAGTTGCTCCATCAGAGGGCTGGCCAGCAAGTACTGGTGTACATCAGCTTGGGCATTTAATTCATGTCTGGGTCCCTTACCAGATGGTGTACTCCATGAGGATAGGACCAGTTGAGTAAGAAATAACTATTTTCCCAAAGAAGCAACACTTTGTAAAACATCGTGGGGGCATCTTTCCTGACCTGTGCTTCCTGATAATGTAATATGTGTGTGATGGGTAATTTAGTTACACCACAGTGACCTTAGCTCCTAGCATGTGCATAGCACATAGTAGGTGCTCAGGCCTAGTTGGGGCCATAAATGCTTAAGAAGAAGGGCCCATTACTTGTGATGTACACAGGAGAAGGGGTTCCTATAGGTCGGAGTCATGCTCAGAACTAGCTAGGGATAGAGCAGGGTACATAAGTGAGTCGCAAAGGAGGGTGGGAGCTGGAGAGGCGTTGAGCAACTGACCCCCTCAATTGCCCCAGAGCATTTGTTCCAGGATCCTTTGTCCTGGCGGGAAGGTGTTCGCCAGAACTTGCAGGGTGACTGCAGCCAGCTGACCCTCACAGCTCAGCCAACAGACCCTTCCGGGCTGTTCTCAGAGGAGCTGGTTTGCTTTAAGTGGTCAGGTTCCACAACCTCCCCATTATTAGTGGGGCAGTTAAGGGGCTGATACCATCTTGAACATGGCTCAGTGTTTTAGAAATGAGTTGTGGGCACACTTCCTCGAGTACTTAAAAAAAGGGAATCTCTTCAGGCCCCTGCCAGGAGAAGTTGCTCCTTGAGTAGTAAATACTATTTTCCCAAAGAATACAACTTCCAGAGGGAGTAGCATCCTCATTTGCTCTGGCTCTTAACTCTTGGTTCTTCAGAGTGGAATGGTTTTGTTTGTGATGGGTAAATTTAATTACATCAGTCTCTTGGACTGAGCCGCACCCCCACCCCCACCCCCAATTTGAGAAGCCTATTTATGAAACAAGGAGTTAGGAATCCACTCCCTGAGTTTTTATTCGATGGCTTTTCCCACAGTGGGGGAGGAGAGGACATTTCTTGTGCCTCTACATTAAAGGGGTGCACGTTCTCTTGTCTATTCTCCCTGAAACACAGTTCCAACACCCAAAAAGTCGGCTCCTGAAGTAATTCAGGAAGCCAGGATACTGGCACTGTCTTTACAATGAAGTGTAAGTTTCCCATTTAAGGCAAATATTTCATCTCAAAAGGTAGGCAGGAATAGGGTGGTACTTGGAAAAAAATGAAGTTCCAGCTGGTTAAAATTTAGGTCCCTGATAAAAGTCCAATCCAAAGAATTCTCCTTGGCTGTGGGCCCGGGTGTGTTTATTTGATTCTGAATTGGATGCTTTTTCATTCACTTGCAGCTCGTGGCTTCCAAGCCTGCATCTGGTCTGCCTGTCCTGTGGCCTTGTCAACCATGTTACAGATGCTGTTGTGTGCGTTACAGAGTTTTCGGTTAAAAATTACTCTGTTGATGTGTTTATTGGAGAGAGAGTTTTTTATACGTACAATGCTTTTTGCTTTTTTCCAGCCTGCTTTGCTTTGTTAATTGGGAAGCTTCCTGGCCCACATCCATCTTTCTTGAGCAGGCCCCCCTTCTCTCCCCATACCCATCCATCCTACCATCTCTTAGCCCCCTGCAGTGCCCAGGGAACTGTGCCGGTTATTACCTGGGGGATACAGCTGGGTGCACGAGACCAGCAACTACCCTTGCCGAGCTTACCGTCTGTGTATCCTTTCCTTCCAGATGCAGTTTCTCAAAGTATGAGGCTTTGAGAAAAAGTATTAGGCTTCGAATATTGGGCTTCCAGTGTTAAGTTTGCCTTGGGAGCTTGTAAAAATGCAGATTCAAGGCTATTGGGACCAGAATGGAAGTGCAGGGCGGCCCAGGAATCCACATGTTAACAAGATCCTCGGAGGATTCTGTTGCCCTTTCATGAGTGAGACCCACTGCTTTAGGAGACAGGGTTTTGAGATTGGAGGGAGGAGGGGGAAACCACATTTTAAACATTTAAAATCAGAGTTTGACTTTAAATGACTTCAAATGAATTTAGAGAGGAATTCTAAGTGGAGCCTTTGTCAGAGCCCTGTGGGGGGCCTGGGGAGCAGTTTGATGGCACCCTGGCTTGGATGGGGTGCCTCGGGCCTGGGTTGAAGGGAAGGCCTGGAGTGAAGGGGACTCGATGCTTACTCTTGGGTTCCTCCCCGGAACAGCTGGGTTTGTCTGGAAAACAGTCTCAGGAAGGAGTAGGGCAGGATCCAAATCATAATCTCAGCAGTTCAAACCTTACAGACAGCTTTCCTGCAAAGGAAAGAACTGCTAAAGCTTTTTAAGTCTTTATTTTAACTTGAGTATTTTGCATTCGGCCTCAAATGTGTTGGGTTCTTTTTTTTAAATTTATTATTATTATTATTATTTTTACATTTTCAAGCCCCTCTTTTCCCTCTTAGATCCCTGAACTTTTCACATATGGCATCCCCAGCAGATGTCTGCTGCAGCTGGGGCCACCCCATCAGCAGTTTTATTGTCCTCCGTCATTCCCTACTGCCTCTTGCCCCTCCCTTTCATGAATGGGATTTTAGGCTTCTTGAATCTTGGACTCCTCTCCTCAATTTGTGAGAGGTGGGGCCTCAAGTACCCCCGAACCTTGAAATGCTGGGGGTGGGGTGGGGTGGGAGCAGAGCACGCTCCAGCCACCCTGCCCTGGCAGCCCTAGACCTCTTCCACTTCACGTCTCCCGAGCAGGCCCCAGGGGCTGCCCGTGCCCGTGCCGGTGCCACAGCCTGCCCTCCAGGGAGCTGGACTTGCCCGGCCAGAGGGGGGCATCCTCCTCCTGGGCAGTGTTTGTCTTGGCTGCGGTGACGTTCTGAAGGGGCCTGACACATGATTAAGTGACTGACGGCCCCACAACACATTGTCTCCTCTGGGGGCCGGGCCTTTGAAGCTCTCCTTGGTGGGAAGTAAAGAGACTATTTGCTCTATTAAAATGCCTTGGTATTTCCTCTGTTTAACCACAGGCCACTTCCCCTCTGCCACTCTAAACCCGGTAGGGCCACCGGCTGATTGAAAAGACACAAGCCCTGGAGTGATCACATCCTATTGAAACAGATAGTCTGACTGCAGATTAAAGCTAGGGCAAGTCTGGAATAAAGAAGCACTTCCGAGGGGGGAATCTCTGAGAGGGCTTGTTATCATCTTGCTCAAAATTTAGTGTGTTGACATAATTCACACTTGAAGTTCCAAATTCATAAATGGGCATTTTGTTTCTATTTTTATTTTTAAGAAAGGAAGCATGAATTGTAAATAAACCAGTTTGTTGGTTCATGTACATACCGCAGGTTAAAGTGATAGGATCCATTGAGTTTCTCATTGTGTGAGACGGAAACTTCAGTGCTGGATGCCTGACTATAGAACGCTATACTCTGGTTACTCTTTACTTTGCAGATTCTGTCTGCTCAGTCATGTGCTCAGAAGTCCCAAGTAAGGAGTTTGTAGCTTAAATAATACCAAAAATATCTCAGGGGAGACTGTTCCTCATCTTTTCCCAAGCAGTATCTTAATTAATAACATTAGGCAGGAAACTAAAACTGGAACAATTAAAAAATTACTTAAATAATCAAGACTGAAACTCATACTCCTGTGTACCCAACTTTTGTGAAGGAGCCTAAAAAGGGGGTAACTGTAGTTAGTCTCTAATGGAGACTATTATTTTAACTCTTGCCGTTTCCTCGTTCAAAGTATCCATGATAAAATGGCCTCCCTTTTCTTTGGTTCCTTGTTTGGAAATGTTGTGGGAAGGTGGATGTAGCTAATTAAGACTACAACATTTAAAGGAGGACTTAATAGGTACCAGCTGTCTTCAACAAATCACTGGGTGGATGACAAAATAAAGATGTGAAGTGAACACACATGTAATTCTACAACGGAAGTCGGTCTATAAATTTTCTGACTTAATAGCGTAAATGAAAACTACCTTTACTGTGCGTATTTAAGAAGCATTTTATGGTAAACTAAATAGTAAATGTCTTTGTATTTGCATATGGCTGTTACCTTGTACCTTAAGAGTTGAAAGGCCACTATATGGCAAATATTGTTGGAAGTACAATAAATTGTACTTTTCATTGCACACCTGATATAATAGACATTAATCATGAGGCTTTTCATTAAAATTACTACATTATAGGGAAACTTGCTTGAATTTACCAGAAATGCCACATAAAATTGAAGGAGCACCTTGAAAAGGGAATGGAAATTGATAGCATTAATTAAAATGTTTAGATTGATACTTAGATTTCACACTTAACATGAATGTTTCAGACAGATCCTTTTGAAATCATGAGGGCTTAGGCTTTAAGTATAACTTTTTTAGATTTAAAAAGCATTTAGTCCCTTAAAAACTAGGAGCTTTTGCAAGTGTTCTGTTTTGTCAGTTTTGTAGATTTTTTTCCCCTGTTGAATAGTAACCCTTTAAAAAATGCTGGCTCTGGTCCCAAACTTCTGTTCTGAGATGGAGTGTTTCACTAGAGCCTGGTAAGGCCGATGGAGATAAAGGGAGGATTTCCGTGAGCTGTTCTGGAACGAAGAGGTACATTTTCCTGAGATATAGTCCATGTGGTTGAGAAACCCTTTCCCTGTAATTTTAACTGTCCAGGTGAGTTCTGGGTTTCTCTTCTCTTGAAACCACCCCCCTTTTATCTGAGGAAAATAACGCATCCCAGACCAAATGTGGGAGCATTCAGCTCCAGCAGCAGTCTCTTTCCCCATCCTCTGGTGTGTTCACACTTGCACAGCGGGCGGGACGCAGGCGGTTAGGATTTATTGTAATTGCTCAATTGCTGAAGATCAAAAAGACTCATTTGTAGTGAGAGGGCCAGAGATGATTTTTTCTGAGCAACTACTCTGTGTCAAGTCATGGTGCTAGATGACCTGGGGAAAGGACTGATTCGGTGGGGGTGTAAGACCAAGGAAAAGGGGCTCAGGTGACAGGGAGGTGTAAGAAGGATTCTGAGACCAGGGTACAGAGAACTCCCTGTCCTTGCTCTGTACTTCCCTACTTTTTCTGGAGGTGACATGGGGTGATAGGGCAATGACTGCTTGCCAGTGGATGATGCCGGATGGCCTCTCTGAGGAGCTGACTTGTCAGTTGAACAATTGCAATAAAAATTTCTTCTGAAATTCTGTAGTTACTTAATATTTTCTTAACATTGGCCTATCATTTGGCATTAGATGGCTCCATTTATTCATTCATACCACTGATTATTGGCACTCCTGCTGTGTACCATGTACTGGCTAACCCCTGTGCTGCACGACCAGGTCTCCACCCTCATGGAACTGAGTGATGGAGTGAGTGATTGGGTGCTAGCATTGGGTGGGAGTCACACCTCTGGTGCCCGTTGCTTGAGAGTTACCCATACTGTGGACCAGAGAAATGTAAAAAGTTACTACTATGGAGTGTGTGTAGATAAAATTAATAATAATAATAATAATAATAAAAGTTACTAACAGTCACTAACCAAGGTTTAAGAATGACATGAACTTCATGAATCTCGTTCCCTGGCCGCAGATCTCGGTTTGTATGAAAACTTCCTGTCTTTTTAACAGAGATAAAGTTTCATTTTGTTCAATTCCCCTTGATTGTGAATGTGTTTCATTTTCTGAAGTCGCTTGAAGGTCCCTTCAGAATCAGAGATGGTCTCTTGCCTTCTTTCCGGGGCTGTGGATTTGCTGGCTGGCTGTGGTAATGAGTTTTGCCCGCCTTTGATTTTCATGCCTTGCCTCCCTGTGGGAGGAACTAGATATTTCTGATCTTACCTCTGCTCATATTCAGATCCAGCCAAGCAATCAGTGACTTCCCTGGCTTTTTTGTGGGAGACTGTGGGAAAAGTCCTGGTTGGCTGGCTATGAATTAATGAAATCCTTAGAAGGTTTCACTAAAGATAGCCCCTGTGGTTTAAAGAAATGGCATTGCCTTTTTAATTTGAGAAAGAGGTCATGGAGTTTTACCAAAATTAAGCAGAGAAAATGTGACATCTGGTTGTGCCGGCCCCAGGCTGCTTCAGGGCTGCGGAAGCGGTGGGGTTCCTGGTCTCAGACATGCCCAAGGTAACCCGTCACCCAGATCCCTTGTAAAGCTGCTCTGGACACGCCGCCTGTCTCATTGTTCTCTCTGGGTTTTGAAGTCAGAGTGAGGCAGAAATTCTACCCCATACATATATCTTTTCACTTGAGCACATTTCCCATCTATTGAGCTTTCTTCCTTTTACTTAAAGGGTCACACATTTTTTTTAAATGCATGGTTTTCCAGCTAGTAAAGAGGAGTGTAATCTCTGCTTTTATCTCATTAAAAAAGGACGGGGGTGGATAATAAGGGTGGAAGTTTTGAGCAGAAGGCATGGAGGCTTTAAAGAATCATTCTAAAAAGTTTTAAAATTGGTAGGAGTTGTAATAAGAGGAGAGGGAGACAAATTGCAGGGAAAAACAGAAAGGGGATTTTAAAGGTACCTACAACTTTTTTTAAAAGGAGAAACATGAACGTATTAAGTATCTGCTGTATGCACTCACCTGCTCCCCACCCCATCCTCACCAGCCTCATGTGTATCTGGAGTCTAGACTGCATTTGAGTCCTGATTTAGTGAATAACAAGTCACATTACTATGGTTTTATAAATTTGTTTTTATCCTGGATTTGTTCTGTATTAATGTTTTCAAAGGAAAGTGATCTAAAGTCTTATTAATATTTTTGGAGATAATTTTCTGAAACAACAGGAAGGTAAAGTTGTTGCTGCCCAGCCTCACCCAGATGGGCAGGCAGCCAGTCTCCTAAACCTGGGGTTTCCCCATTACTGTCCTCTTTCTCCCATACTTTGTATTCCGGAAACCTTCAAATGTATGGAAAAGTTGAAAGAACCGTAAAATGAGCACCCAATTCCCTTTTGCCTCGAGTTACCGTTTCTTAACTTTTTTGCAGTGTTTACCTCAGTTGTCCTCCTAATATCATGATTTGTTACAAATCACATTCCAGAATCTAGACAACGATCACTCATTGCTTTTAGATGCTTCTTTAGTCCCCCTTCATCTAGAACAGTTCCTCCACCATTTTTTGGTATTTTGTGACATAAATATTCTGAAGAGTCAAGGTCTCTTGTTTTGTAGAGAGTCCCACAATCTGGATTTGTCTGACTGTTTCCTCATGATTAGTGTCAAGTTAAATATTTTGGCAAGAACCCTCTAAAGGTGCTGGTATGACATCGTTGTATTTTAGATATCAACAGATAACAAATATGGATAAACTGTAGCAATGAGCAAAACTTTGCTTTTTGTTTAATTAAAAATTCTTGCACAATTTTTCTAATGGTTTAACCCAATTTAGTCTTGTGTTTTGTTTTTTTTTTCTCTTTATGTCAATGTTTTACAGTAAGGATTCCTTTTTACTTTATTGAGGCTCTAAAACAAGTGCTGAGTGTCATTTGTGCTATCCTGTAATGTAAGCCTCTTTCCTTAAAGACTATCTGAAATCAACTCCAAATCTCAAAATTAGGAGTACTGTGTCTCAAGAATGTTGTCGACTTTTGCTATTCACACAGGTTTGTTTCAAACAGTTGTGGATGTCGCCCTCTGGGAATGAGTTCCCATTAAAACCTCTGTTTGGCTGGGGCCAGTTTACGGTTGACTGCTTCCTCACACCAAAATCCAGCCATTTCTTTCCTTTGTGTTAAGAAAACATTGAACTTTATTTCCATTAAAGGTCACTTCACTCAAAACATGTCTTCAAAATCCGTTTCCAGTCTTTTAGCTCTGAGATTGTGTATTGCCCAAATTATTTTATTAGAGTACCTAACAGACAGTTTCATTAGTTTAACTTGAATTACTATCTTCTGCCTAATTACTTGGCTTTTCTTTCTTTTATTTCCTCTCCACCCCAGATTTAAGGGGCAAGACACATAAAGTTAATATTGATTATTTTTCGAAGTAAGTTAGAATGTAAAAAAGCAACAAGTTGTTATTCTCACAGGGTACCAGTGAAACCACAGAGACAAAACCTCCAAAACCCCCATCTTTTATTCATAAGTCCCGGGAGGCGGCAAGGGCGTCGGCGGGCCTGTGTGCCCTGCATTTGTTCTGCTTTCAGGACCCGGCCTCCTCCCCTGCTGGTCGTGAAATGTGGGACATTCAGCAGCCAGAGAATGGACCGCGGAGGTGCAACTTTGCTTTTTATTTTCTTCTCTGGTACTGAGTCCACGGTCCCTTCCGTGGCCTGACAGTGAAAGGCCAGAAAGCAGCGATTCTGACAGGCAGGAATGCGGTGCAGCCTGGCCCTGCGGCCCGCTCCTGAGCTGGAATGCACGCTGGGCACGAAGCCCGGGCACGGGCGCCTCGGGGCAGGGCAGCCGCTGGCCTTTACTTAGTCTGGTCTGTCCTGGCCCCAGGAGAGAGTTCTTGTGTCCGTGGCTCTGCACGGTCAGTTTCAGCGGGAGACAGAGTGCAGAGTGCTTTAGATTTCCGAAATCCGCCCAGGTTCACCGTTTCTGTGTAGAGGGAGGCACTGGGGCAGGCAGCTGAGATCGCGCTTCTTCCCATCGGGGGTGGACTCGGACATTTTCTTTGGATTAATGAGAAATCAGGCAGCATTTGCTAAATAAGCATAGAATTTGATTTTGAGCAGTGGTTCTCCACTGGGGGTGATTTTGGCAATTTCTGGGGAAATTGTGGTTGTCACAACTGGAGGTGGCGCTACTGGCATCCAGTGGGTAGAACCAGGGATGCTGCTTGACATTCTACAACTTACAGGACAGCCTCTTGCAACAAGAAAATATCTGACCCCAAATGTCAATAGTGCCAAGGTTGAGAAACCCTCATTTGGAGGTCCCATCTTAGTATTTGAATTTCTCTGCTCAATTAGCCTCATAATACTTTTCAACTTTTCTGTTTAACAGAAGCTACTGGTTTTAAATCTGTGCTCAGGATAAATTTCCGTTAAACTCTCCAAGACATAGGATTAAACTATTGTGGTGCTTCTTGAAGATATGCCGTGAATGCAACTACTACTTTGAATGCAAAAATTGATTTTCTTTCTTTCTTTTTTTTTTTTTTTTTGGCCATAATTTGATCAAAGTACCATAACCTGTGCCTCTGTTTTTGTTACTCACTGATGGTCTGTGGATAACATTACATTTTTTCAGCACGAAACCGAACACTCCAAATCCCTAAAGCAGTCTCAAATTTATGGTTAATAAAAGCATTTATTGTACTGGATGTCATCTGTTATATCACTCTGGGGCTAGAAACTGGCAAGCAATGGACAGGAAATATTTTCATTTCAAATCACTTCAATCTTACGGTCTAGGGGCAAAAGTGTCTAATTTCAGGAAAGCTGCAGTGAATGGCATAATGAATGCATTTTTAGTTGATTAAGCAGGCATTCTCTCCCTTTCAAACAATCTTCCTTCTTTGGCGTGGTGAGGCTAAATAAATATGTGATATTAGATGATAGCATTTCTTGTTGGCCATACTTTTCCTTTGATCATTTGCAACCTTTCGAAGTGTTTTCCAGGAATCTTCAGTAGAGCAGGAGCAAGCCAGGGGAGAAGGGCTAAACCAAAGTTTTGACCCTCTTTGTAATTGTTTACTGTCTGAGCACAGGAGGTTTTCTGAGACAATGCTGACCATTTCAAATTCCCCTTTAAAGATGGAATTTGGAACCTTGCCCTTAGGTCATGAATTTAGGAGGAAAAAGCATTTCAATGTTTAAAAAGGAAGGAAAAAAACAGCTGCAATTTTTATTGTAATTTGAGTCCAGATCTCCACATCCATCAAGTAAACAGTCAGGATGAGGCGAGTTCCATCCAGAGGAAATCCTGTGTTGTGTCCATGCATCCAGCCAGTATGTCTTTCCTTCTGGTTGTCCAGTGTGTTGTGTACCATCACGCCTTGGAGGCAGGCAATTATTTCTGATGTGGTTCCTTTTTTTCCAGATCAGGATTCCTTGGAACAAAGAGCCAGGAAGGGATTAAGATGAGAGGCCACATAACTCAGAAAGCCGCAGTGTCCCTGCCCTGCCTGCACCTCAGAACGGGCCATGCCCTGCTCTCCAAGCACCAGCCTAAAATGGATGCCCACTCGCCTTGTGCAACAAAGACACCAATGGGTGCTGGGAAGGGAGGAGACTCGATACCAGATAGCGTTTTGCAGATAATTCAATTAAACTAGGATTAGGCATTTATCCCAGAGGTTCCCAAACCTGGCTGAATACCAGATTTGCCTGAGGAACAGGGGGTGGGGGTGGGGGGGAAATTCCGGGCAACATCCATACCTGCTTAAGTGGGATTTCCAGGGGAAGGCCAGGAATCTGAGTTTTTAAAAAGCTGCCAGATCAGTGGTTGCCAGGGGGTGGAATGTGGTGGAAAGGTATGACTACAAAGGGGCAGCATAAAAGAAATTTGGGGGATGATGGAACTGTTTTGTGTGTTGATTGTGATAGTGGATACACAAATCTATACACAGAAGTGTACCCCAAAAAAGTGTTGTATTTTTAAAAAGCTATCTAGTTATCGTTTAGGTTCGGGTGAGGTTACGGCTGGGATGAGTTGTCCATCTGTGAGAGGGAGTTACCTGGAATTGCTGAGTTGGGTGTGGGTAGGTGCTGGGCTTTCTAGCCCAGCGCCATGCAATAGAATTTCCTGTGATGATGGACATTTTTTTCCAGGTGTTCTCCATTTCAGTGGCCATTGAGCACTTGAAATGTGGCTAGGGCAACTGAGGAACTGAATTTTTAATTTCATTTACATTTAATTAACGTAAATGTAAAGAGCTGCACGGGGACCACAGTCCTAGACAGCTCGTGCCCTTGGAGCAGGCATCAGCGATGAGGTCAATGTCCTGGGGCTTCAGCTTGGTGTGGGGTGCAGCCGAGGCCAGTGGTAATTTATGCTCGAGGGACAGTAATAAATCGTCCCAAGAATGGGAGAACAGGAACATGAGCAGGATGTTTGGGTTGGTAAGTACAGAGCAGAAGGGAGCTTGGAATGAAGACCTATGTGGGATCTGCCCAGACAAAGGACAGTCGTGCCGAGCACAGGAATCTGCTTTTCTTCCTTTAGTGCAAAAGTCAGAGAGCTGTCTTTGGCTCAGTTCCTTACTTAGCCTCCCAACCTTGTTCATCTTAAAAGATGCATTGGTGAGTTCAGATGCTCTTTAATTGTGCTTCTGTCCCCCCTAGTGATTGGATATATGGGAAACCATTGGAAGGTCCAGGGGAGTGATGTGCAGAGAGGGTTGGGATTGTGTCCCTGGTCTGGCTGGGCATGTCCTGGGCCTGCCTGCCTTCCTCTCGGGACAGAGCTGTCCTGTGATGGAGACCTGCATGAACATATCCTGTTCCTTTTTGGGCAATGAAATAATTTAAAAATGACTACTGGGCATAAACCTCCCACTTTATGCATTGAGCACATGGCCACTGTCTTGGCTTGTATTCAGATGCTCTTAAACTCACCCTCACCCTCCATAGATTTTTATTGTCTTGAATAATGTTCCTTTTCCAAATTTGTTATAAAAGGGTGGGATCCAGAGAGCATGGCCTTTTATTTGTGCAAACCAAATGGTGGCAGAAATACTGTTCCGATTTGTAGTGTAAATGTATTTGTTCTTAAATAAATTTGCTAAATGGCTAGCAAAAAAGAAAATCATGAGCTATGGGCTTATATCTAAGGAGGTTCTGTTAATCTGATTTAAAAATGGGACTTAATTGAAAGTCTAAAAGGAGGGCTTTAAAATTAGAGGAGTTATTCCTTTATTTTTATATTAAAACTTGATTCCTTTGGATCAGGAAGAGAAGGACTTTCTGAATCACAGCATCTTTAAACAGGGTCTCATTGTGTTGCTTTTACAAGTTCGTAACTTCAATTAATAAGCATTAAATGCTGATTCTTCCACTCTTGAGCACACAAATACATCTCGCTACACAGTTGTAATCACAGTATTTTATTTATTTATAGTTGTTTTTTACTTATTTTTTTTTTCCTGAAGCTATTTCCATGTATTGACGAAGGTCACAGACATGTCACTTTTCATGATTAAGTGCTGTATTGTTCCTGACCCCCTTTCTCCCATTGATGAAACCTTTGGGCTGTTTCCAAATTATTGCTCTTATAAATGAAGCTGCTATGAACATCTGTATATAAATTGGCTTCCTATCCCCTCACCCTGCCATTTTGGTTTGTTTCCTTGGCATATATTCCCCAAAGTGGAATTACTGGGTCAGTGTGATTTGTAGCTCTTATTACGTGTTTACCAGACTGCCCTGCGTAATGACCACGCCTGTTTACTGCAAAAAAATTGTGTTGTGGGAAAAGTTAGGGCTTAGTCCAAAAATCCCAGCTCTGCCATTTGCTACCATTATTGTGACCTTGGACAAATTTCTCTCAAGCCTGTTTCTTCATTTGTAAAATGAGTTAATTATTACTGTTGTTCCTCTCCCAGGGTTGTTTTAAGACTTAAGTGAGATACTGCGTTTAAACTGTGGTTGGTAGCAGTCCATATTATCAGTGAAATAAGTGTGCTCACTTTTCCATATCCTAAAAAACACTGACATTCACACTTCCCGTGTACTCTGTGATTTTGGCAGTGCCTCATGCTTGTTTCATTATGGTTTTATCCACTTGGTGATTTACTGCCCGAGGAAGTTTCAGTGCTTTCAGTCCGGTCGTATCAAAGCTAGGTGTGGATGGAATGTCGCTTAGGAGAGAGCATTAGGGAAGATGTTTAAATGAACTAATCATGGTTTTAAAATAAGAATATCAATTGAGTGAGTCTTTCTGAATTAGAGCATATTATGAAGATATTGAAATCCCAAGTATTATGGGGAGTCTATGTATACTTTTTTGACCAGCTAACTTTTGTTGTGTATTTTTCCTAGGGTCAATTTTGGGTTGAAAACCCGATTCCCGTAAACAGGATATAAATAAATGATGTTTTATTTGAGTTTTTAAAAATCCAGACCTTAGGCTAGAAGCCTGTGTGCTTCCACCACGTTAGACCACTGTGTTTATGTCCTCACGACACGAATTGAGGGATCGTAGGCTGGCCGCCAGGTAGTGACTGGAGAAGGCAGGTGACTCTCTGGCTTTCAGTTTCTTTATCTGTAAAGAGGGAGGGTCAGTCTAGAATTATTCTTAAGACCATAACAATTATTTTCATGGCAGTGACTTGAACCTTAAATTTGGAAGATGTACTTTTTCTATCCCACCCTCTCCACATCCTTATTGAGTCGGTCACTTCTGTTTCCACCTGCAGACCTCTGCCAGGGAGTCTGTCTGTCCTGTTCTCTCTGAAGGGAGAACACTCAACCTGTAACCGTTTTTGCAGATCTTTCTGTAATAAAAGGAATGCGTTTGCTCTTCATATAGGTTTTGATTTTTGTCTTTTTAAATTTGGGCACACAGCTGTATTTTTACAGGTGTGCCCCTTCGGCTTTGCTGGTTATTGTTGATTTACCTGCCTCGGTCTTTACACGGCGGTGCCCAGTGTGCCCGTCAGCCTCAGCCCTTCGCATTTCATGTGCCACTCATCCAACTCAGCCACCCTCCCAAAGGCCCCATAGGTCTCTTATTTTTTTTCCACATCTATACTACTGTTAATGATTGATTTCAACCCATTTAGTCTTCTGGGTCTGGAGCTTTTAGGGCCCAATCAATCACTGAATCCATAAACAGGACACTGCCTCAGGAACCCCCTGAGCCCCTGGGTGTTGACAGTCCCGAGGCCTGGGTCACTCTGTCAGCAGCTGTCAGGAAGGAGAGGATTCAGGTCTCTGTCAGGTGGCGGCGGGGTGGGGGAAGGGCAGCTGTGGATAAAAATCCATCAGAAATAGTTCATATGGCAGATGATCTGCATGTGGATAATTGCAGACCCGAGTGGTTAATTTTTTTTCTCCGCCCCCCCTTCCCATTTGCATCCCCATGTGTCTTTCAGGAGAGTTGAAGAAATAGTCACACACACACATGCCTGTTTTTAAAAAGGAGACCTTCCTTGGAACCCTGGTGTGAAGGGAGCAAGCAGGGAGAAGGACGCTGAGCCCGTACCCCACCCGTGTGGCCTTGCCCTGGCCCTTACCCAGGGATCGACGTCCCCCTGGCTTCTTTCCTGCTCCGGCACTTTTGTCCTGAGCCATCGCCCACCTGCCCTGGTTGGTGTTGCTTTTCTGGGTCCCACTGAGAAGGTCCCTTGGAAATGATGAGAACATCTCCGGAAGCCCTGGGACGGCGACCCCTTTCCCTTCACAAAGGGCGAATTTGGGGCTACCCTTAGCAGACACAGTGAAAAGCCTGGACTGAAAGTCCGCAGGTGGGTGGCCCAAAGGGACCTGTTTTCAGAAGTGAAGGGGAAGGCTTGCACAGCCATCCTCCGATGGACAGGACCCAGGAATGCCCGACTGGCTGTCAGGAAGATGGACATTCCTGAGGGGTCCGTGACAGGTGGCCAGAGGGAGAAAGAGGCGGTGAGAGGTTGGGGAGGAGGTGGCCATTCAGAGACCAGGAGGGGCCCGTGTGCCCAGGAGGGCAGCTTGATGAAGAGCCTTATCCTCAGGGGTTGTGCCCTCTGGGAGCCCTGAGCTTAGACAGGAGTGATGACAGATTGCCAGGGAAGGGAATGGGCTGCCTTGAACCAGGGCCTCCACGTGCAGCATAAAGCAGCAGCAGACAGTGTCTCACTCCTCCGCGAGAAGGACTGAGACGTGCATGTACATGCAGCTGGTACCTCCACGTACCCTTACCCCAAATAAAAGTTAGCTGTGAACACCTTACAGGAACTTCTCCCTACTGCGCCATGATTTGGCAGTCTCTTCTGTGGCCTGAGGCTCGTGGCTGGCTGTCAGGAAAATGCTGGGCACCGTGGCCAGGTGTTTATGCCCACAGGAGCCTCTGAGGGGCTCCTGGGTGCCACATGTGGCCACTCACTGAGTGAATATTCTCGTGCTTCTGGGCCTGGGCCACACGCCTGTGAGGAGTCCGGGGGCAGGGAAGAGAGGGAAAGGGGCAGGCTCCTTGGCCTACACTTGTTGCTGGGAGCTCTTTCCCCTCATTCTGCCCTGGGGTGGCTGAAGTTTCAGCCATCTTTGCAGAAAGCCCTTGGTTGGAAGAGAACATCTTGACATGGGCTTCCTAGGTGTGGAAATGTAAAAAAAAGAGAAAAAGAAATGAGAGGGACTGCTTCTCCTCCTCTGATGCTTGGCTAACTTTCCTGTGTCCCCTGCCCCAGCAGGTTCAGAAATATTTAACCCCCAAGAAGTGGCTTGAGTCATAACACTGTGTTCTAATGTGGAAAGGTGAAGGGAGCTGGCTGCTTCCAGTCTTCACTTAAGTAAGGACAGGTGTGTGTCTTCCACCTGACTGTCACTCCCCTGGGAGCGTGGCTCCCCTCAGTCACCCTCAGACCCTGCCCTTGGGTCTGGCCCTGGGGCTTGGAGGCTCTGTGAACAAAGGCTTGTTCCCAGATTGAGAACAGATATTCACTTACACGTGCTTAGGGCTCTTGGATGAAGTGGGGCTTGTGTGGGCGTCAGCATTTTTGGGAGCCTGAGGTCCTGGGTGTTGCTGTGAGCTGGCAGAGGGTGTATAAGCACGCCTGCTTCCCAGGGGACCCCTGGAAGCTCCCCGGCTCAGACTGTTCCCCCTTAAGCTGTTCCCCCGACTCCTGCAAGGCGTGAAGGGGGCGCCCCCAGGGCTGCCGTCTCTGCTGCGGGGCCACTGTTTGTTGTTGTTACCCAGTGTTGTGAGTACTGATGAGGATGGCCTTTGTCAAGATCATCCAGGTATGGGGTGGGGAGGGGATGAGGTCCCTCAACTACTGAGACAGTTCTGGCCTTTGCAAACAAAACACTTCAAAAAGGATGCCGCCCCCAGCCCCTCATCCTGGTGTAAGGTGGCGGAAGGAAGCAGTGGCTGACAGCAGAGTTAAACAAACTGTAAGGTAGGTCAAATTTTTGACATACCATTTTCCTCCCCGTACCAGCAGCTGCTCTCTGCTTTGAAAGGGGGCTTAGCTGTTCACATAAACTCTGGTTCGTGATAATGTAAACTATTATTAGGATTATCTTTTTATTCATAATGTATAGCTGACTTTCTGTCTGCCTTATTTATGCTCTGCTTGAAACAACTTACTTACCTTCAGTACCCAGAGCCAGCATCAACTCCTCTGAAACAAAGGAAAACTTCCTAACAGACTATCAATTTAAATCTCCCGGTGGTTGAAAAGGAGTCTGAGAATGAAATCATTGGATTGAAGACGCTTCAAATGTCAGCAAAGCTTTCAGGTTAAAACTGGGATGTAATGATAACAAAATATTTCAGTTAAAAAAAATTTTTTTAAATGAAAATTTATCCCAAGGGCACTTGTTTCGATATAAAAAAATAATGCTTGATTCTCAGTTTGGCTTGAGAGTTTTTGGCCTTTAGAGTCCCCTGCTTGCTCGCTTGTGTGCGCTCTCTCTCTGTCTCTCTCTCTCTTTCTCCCCCGATTTCATCACCACCTGGAGCAACCATTTGCTGCTCAGGACATTCTGAAAGTGACTCCTGGGGTCCAGCTTAGGCCCTGTGTGCACGCCAGCCTTTGCAGGGGAGATGCTCTGTTGGATCCACCTGGCCTGCTTCCCAGCATTGTTGGGTATTGCCAGTAGGGAGCCGATTAGCCTGCAAGCCAAGGAAAAAACCAATAAGCTTTTCAATTTTTAATAAATGTCTCTCCTTCCCTTTGTTTCTCCTTCTACCCCTCCCCCAAAAGCAAGAACAGACTGAATTTTTTAAGCACATCTGGACACAGTTTTTGTAAAACTCTTACCCTAAATTTCTAGAAGAAATGTGTTGGCTCCCATTTTTCCAAGAAAAGAACAGAAATGACTCCTTTGCTTATAAGTACTGTGCTTTTATTTTTTAATAAAACTTTTTCATTGGTCTTTATTTTATTACTCATCTGCCCATACACTGGATAATGGGAATGTCTGTCACAAGGTTTTCACAACCACATGGTCACACGATACAAGCTATATAGTTACGCGATCATCATCAAGAGACAAGTCTACTGGATTACATTTCAACAGTTTCAGATATTTCCTTCTAACTGTTCCAATACACTAAAAACTAAAAAGGAATATCTATATAATATATAAGGATAACCTCCAGAATGACCTCTCAACTCTCTTAGCCACTGAAACTTTATTTTGTTTTGTTTCTTTTCTCCCTTTAAGTCAAGAAGTCTTTCTTAATCCCACAATGCCAGGGCCAAGCTCATCTCCAGGAGTCATATCCCATGTTTCCAGGGAGATTTACACCACTGGGAGTTATGTCCCACGTAGGGGGGAGGGTAGTGAGTTTGCTTATTGAGAGAGGCCACATCTGAGCAAGAAAAGAGGTTCTCTGGGGCTGACTCTTAGGCACAATTGTAAGTAGACTTAACCTCTCCATTGCAGGAGTACGTTTCCTAAGGGGAAGCCCCAAGATAGAGGACTTGACTTATTAAATTGGGAGTCCCTAAAGCTTGCAAGAGTATCAGGAATTCCCAGGTGGGGAAGTTTAATATTTCTACATTTTCCCCCAGTCCCTCAAAGGGACTTTGCATGTATTTTATTATTTTCTGCCCAAAATACACTGGGAGTATTGGGGTATTACATTAACCTGGACAGAATTACAAGACCTCATTCCCTATTCTAGTTAATGAAATTTTAAAGAAAGAAAATGCATTGGCTTGAGAATCCTTAGGTAGGCCACATGTTGTCCTTTATATCCCTCTTGAAGTCTTTGAGAGGTGCTAAAAGTTTATGGTTGGTTATTTGTGGTGGGGTTTGGGAAGGGAGGAGTAGAGGCTCCACTCATCCCTCGATGATACTTCTTTTTCTGCTTTCTGTGGCTGTGAGAGTGTTGGGGCTGGGGACAGGGCATACTCGGGTCCCGATCCGTCTATATTGCCTTCTCACTAAGCAGTGCCCTCTTGGTGAACACCATGCAGATATGCGTCAGATTGTGTATTTGCAGATCCTAGTGCCTGGAGGCCTGCAATGAAGCCCATCTTCCCCCTATTGGATGGTGTTTGTTTTCTGCTATGGAGGCGAATCTTCTACAAGTTTATTGTGTGCAAGAAAATGAAGCTGCTCTTTCATTATTATCGGACTACTAGGGTGTTGGCTGGGGTGCTTCTATTATGGGAGAATTGGAAACTGGACAAAATGAATGCCATGCTTTTAAAAATGAGGTAAAGAGGCGTTGCTACTTTGGGGAATTCGTAAGACCACATGGTTCTATTCAAGCTGGTGTTTGCAGAGTTTCTTTTTTATGTCTTTAAAGATTATGTTACAAATTAGCATTACCTTCAAGAAGACATCAGTTTAGTGTGGTTAAGTTATAAGGATCATAGCTCTGTTACTACCCAATAAAAGTTAGTTGGTGATAAGTATTTGACCCATGCAATAGTTACTGCTTTCTAGAATATTACTTTCTCTAGACCTGTTCTTAGTGTCTGGAAATAAATTCTAGAGATGTAATATTCCTGTAAGACTCATTTCGGAGTCAAATCAAATTCCAGAGATTACCACACTTCCGCTTTTTTTTTTTTTTTTTTAAGCTTTTGGGTAGGAAGGTTGTTAGCTATGCCACCAAAATTGATCCACCAAGCCTCTCAAAGCTGCAGGCTTGCATCTGTCAAATGGTGACAAGTGTTGAATAATGTCCAAAACAGGTTGTTCTGAGAATTAACAAAAAAAATTCACCATTCTTACGAGCTTTGGCCAAAAACCATTTGCTTGAACTGAGAATTAATTTGATAACTTTGAGTTTGTATTAATTATGTGTTGTCTGATCTTTCAGACTTTCATATGTCTGAATTCTGGAAAATTGTTATTCTGAATGCTAGCTGGTAGACCAGTTGGTTGGGAATAATTGGTTTAAAAATTAATAACTAGTTAACTATTAGTGGATTAACTAGCATTTAAATCACTGATGGTTGCCTCTACATTTTTCAGATAGCATTGTTTCAAAAATTGCAAAAAGTTTTTACTCTTTTAATAGTTGATCAAAATCTAAAGCACTGAACAGATCTTGGGGACCGTTGTGATTTGGGGAGGTGGGGGGCTGTCCTGGCAGGATCCGGAACTCACTGAGGGTAGCTTTGCCTCCACAGTGCCAGGCGTGCTACTCTGCCTACAAAGAGCTGATAGAGCGAATCAGTAGTCTTCCCATTGCCGTTTTCCAGTGCCAAGGACAGCTTTTTAAAGATCGTATTTAGTGATTGTGACATTAGGAATTTTGACGAAGAGTTGAGAAAAGCTCTCAAGGAGCTTGTTTCCTGAGTTGTCTTCCTCATCTCTTGAACTTTCAGTGATTTCCACCCGGGGGCATGGCAGAGTTTAAGGAGGAAAGTCAAGGTTGTACAGGACCAAAGGGGAAGATTAGAGAAATGCTGCTGGAGAGACTCACCTAATGCCAAAAGTTAGTGACATTTCAGTCATGGAAGGGAGATAAGCTGAAGATTGCAAGTGGGTAATGACCATGACCCCCCCTTCCTCCTTCTTAAATACCGTCCATCTGTGTTAGGGGCTGGGAATCGGGCCATCTTGAAAATAGAGTACATGTATTACCCTGTTGCTAGCCTTTTCAGGTTTGTTAGCAGCACTGGGGGTGATTTGTCCCTTTGATTCAGCCCTCTGGTCCTTTTGGTTCATATTTTGAAGCTGCTGTTTTATTGCCTGTTTCTTCTCCCTTCTCCACCCCAGCCCTCGCCCATTGCCACCTTGGCCTGGATTGGTGACCCTTCCCCCCAAATCCCTGTCTGCTGAATCCAGGCATCTGCTCACATCTGTAAGGAATGCTTAGCTTGGATCTTGCCTGACCCCAATATGCACCATGGGTAAAGCTGAGCCCGCTGTTGATCCCATCCCTGTGATGTCCATCCTTTAGGCTGGGTGGGGTGTTTAGCAGGGGAGGGGTGAGATTGTTGGGTCAGTCACTCAAAGCTTTGGTTATGGCTGACCAGGAAGGCTCGCCATAGTCCCCAGGTGTCGAAAGGGCACTTCCCAAATCTGGGGGCGTGGCCAGAAGTCACACTGAACCTGGCTGAAGAGGAAAAGATGGTTTATTTATGCCGGCAGGAGACAGGGAAAGCTTTCCCAAATCTGCTTCCCCAAAGTGTTTCTTCAATTGGTTTTTATACCCAGAGACAAAGAGATTTAATCAATTAATTAACATGCAACAAGAGTGATAGGCAAAGGCTTATCAGTATCTGGAAGGTTTGGGGCAATCTCCCAGTGATTCTTTAATTGGCTAAACCCATCACAGACAAAGAGAGTTAATTATTTTAGCTAACATGTAACAGGTTTGGAGAACTTCAGTAATTTAGTTATTTCCTGTTTTCTTCAGGAACTAGGTGACACCTGGAAAGGTGCCTCGAGGTGCCTAGGGAGATAGATGAAAAGGTTTTATTTATATCCGGGTGCAGACTTGACATTTACATACTACTTCAGATTTTACATTTACATATTGCTCCTTTGTTAGAATAAGAGCTTCCTTTATAGCCTATTTCCAGTTTTGAAGGTTACATTTTAAGGCTACCTTACAATTTCCTGCTTGCTTACTGTTTTAAGTTTATGCTTAAAAAATTCATCGTCACACAAGAAGGACGGTCATTTACTGGATGCTTCCCTCGTGCCACGCACCGGCTGTGCTCTTGGTCCCATGCACTCGTGCGTCTGAGCCTACTGGAAATGGTCTTCCTTCCCCTTCTTCACCCACCCCAGACTAGATGTTCATGAGGGTCCCACTGGAGACTTCCTTCTGTAAGGACACTTCCTCAGCTGGCCTTCCTTTAGCTCTCCCTTCTCAGAAATTCTATTACACTTGCCACTCCATTGCATAACTTCGCACATTCATTCTATTAGTTATAATGTTAGTTAGTCTAGATTGTTTCAGCTTTGCTTTCCATATGGAGCAGGCATCAGGTTTTAGCCTTATTCTCATTCACTCAAGATGGTCTTGTCAGTGTGAGGTACATTTCAAGCTCTTTAGAAGGCCAGTTGATAAATTCTGGGCCTCAGCTGAGGTTTTTCATGAATTAACAAGGAGGAGAGACTCTCAGGGTACAATTAAATATTGTTTTTTAGATTGGACTTTTTTTTTTTTTAATTTATTGAGATGACATTCATATAAAAGTAACCATTTTAAAGTGAACACTTTGGTGGCATTTAGTACATTCGCTATGTCATGCAACCATTCCCTCTGTCTTGTTTCAAAACATTTTCATCATTCCAAGAGGAATCCCCATACCCATTAAGCAGTTCAGGCTAAGTTTTTGAGGTGAAGATCTTTCTGGCTACACCTTTGTTGTGATTTTAGTCACAAAGTGGAATTTACAGTTTTTACTGGCCAGTTGTTTTATCTCCTCTGCCTGCTCAGTAGAATCAACCCCCACGGGCATTCTCCCAGCCAGCCCTCCTCCCTGGAAAGAATTGGAGCCCTTAGGTTTCCACATGCTGTAATGTGATTATCGGGCAGGAGCAAGGACATTTGTCAGCCTGCTTCTTGGATTTTCCAGACAGTTTCCCTTTTAATTTTGCACAGTTCTGTTATTCACATGAGACCAACCAACTAATCACAAAATCCTCTAAGTTTGTGTAAATTAAAAAAAAAACCATACAGGATAAATTATAGTAATACGGTTACCCTACAGAACGACATTCAGGATACTAGCATTGGTGGGCGGCCTCCGGGGACTCGAACACGTGTTTGCTACACTCTACATCAGCCTTGTGGCCTTTCCACTACACAGGCTGGCTTTAGAACAGGGGAAAGGGCCTGCTTTACAACTTTTTAATGCCGGTACTTTCTCTCTGTAGAGTATGATAGGTGATTTAAAGCTCACTGGACCCTTAGAAAGAATTTGGCTCCAAGGTCCTGACCCTTCCATCATTAGGATCTGTTATTTCTTCCCTTCAAGTCCCATATTCTGTGAGATTGTGTCTCCCAGAAGGATCTGCAGGTGGAGATTTATCAGGAACAAATGTTCTGCATAGTAGAGTCTAATTTATGTCAAGTTATGGTGCATGAAATGCATGCAACAGAGATGGTCTGGAAGAGTCTTCAGAAGGATGAGGGGGATTGGGGAGGATTTTCATAGTCATTGTACTTGAATTTCTTCCTTCTTCAATTTATTTCTTTTGTCCTAAGAAGCAATGCTCCTTCCTACCAGCTAGGCCTCATGTCAGCCCAGCATCCCATTCTCAACTTGAAATCATTTCAGTCAGAACCTTTGGAACTTCCTTTTTTAAAAAATGATACTTAATTGCTGCTTTTAATCTTTTCTGGTAAGCCTCTGTTTCATGCTAACTTCATGACAAAATGTTACAGCTTCCTAATTTTTTGGACTATATTCCTTCGGTTTTGTAAATATTTCTTCATGGGAAGCCTTATGAAGGGGGCAAGATGCATTTTCTTTTTGTTGATGGGTCAAGGAAGGTTGTGTGTATCATTTGCTTGCTTCATGCTTATAGGGGAGAAACAGGTGTCCAGCCATCAGGGCCCCTTGGTCAAGAGATGAATTCGCTCTTCCTGTTGTTTCAATTGCATCATCTGCCCCGTGATGAATTTGCTTTCTAGTTATCCTCTCTGCAACAATCCGTGACAGAAATCCCTGGAGAGTAGGAACAGCGAGGCTTTCATTCCTGGGAACTTTGTACTGCCTCCTTAAACCATAAGGGATGTTTATCTGAATCTAAAATTGACGAGACATTGATGCCTTATATTTGCATCATTCTTCATCCGGCTTCTCAGAATAACTTTTTAGCTGTTGAGATTAAAATAAAGCAGAATACTTCTTGGCAAACAGTTATTTCCTGATCTAAATCGCACAGTGATTTAATTGGTGCTTTTGTGTGTGTGTGTGTGTTTGCTTTAATGGGAATTCCATGCAGTGTCATTGGGAAATTAGGAAAGAGACTCTTGTAGATTTATTGCTGATGATTTAGGCAATGATGGCAGACTGATGGCTTCCATCCAAGAAATGGGGAGATATAAAATCACAAGGATCATTAATGTTTGAATATATCCTTTTGATTGCCTATTATTTTAAAATTGGTTTGGCAAAAAGTAAAATTCAGTACCAGTAGTGACATTATTTACCCTTTGAAACCTTCATCAAAGTAAACTTGTGGGGGGCTTGGCATCATGTGGGTGATGTTCTTTCTCTCCTGTATACCAGTATCTTCTTTCTGAAGCTTGAATGAGTTCTGGTATTTCTGGGTAGAAGTCAAAGCCATAGATTATTCTTCCTTTTAGAAAAATTGGAACTTTCTACCTTCCCTTCTTCTCTCTCCACATAGTGGCTCTTGAGTAAATACTTAAAAATGTATCCAAACCCTAACCCAATTTTGTGTGTTGACCACAAACACTATAGGCTGCAAAAGCAGGGTAGCGAATGCCTAGGGCAGGAATGGGAAAATTAGCTGTCCCACCCATCTGCTCCGTACTGTATTTTCATCCCTCATTCAATGATCCACCCCCCAAAAAGGAATAAGAATCCACCACACTAGTTTATTTTTTAACTTGGTTCAATGAAATGAACTTGACTGTAGACATGACCGTTGTTGCCTGTGACCTGAAAAATGAGAAGTGTCTTAGATGAGCTTCTATGCTTCCCCGCCAAAGTTATTGTTACCTTTTATGTTGCTGCTTTGTAAAGTTCATGAGTACCAACATCTTGGAAAACAGTTCAATTACTAGGTTGTAACAAATGCTGCCTATAACACCTTACAGTTAGTTGAATGGCATTAATCCAGAGTTCTGTGTAAGACAGATTTTGCCTCCAACCATCACTCCTCCCTCCATTTGAATTTTGGTTTTAATCACCACGTACCTCCTGGATCCTAATGCACCCCTGGTGCCATTCGCCTGATCTGGTGTTAAGCTGTCTAGGGGAGGGGTGCCATGGGTATGTTGCAGGGGTCCAGGAGCCTCCTGAAATCCTGTCTGCAAGTTTGTGTGTGTGCCCATATGTGCCACCACTTTCGTCAAATTCTCAGACGTGTGTGCCTCCAAATAAGAAGCTGAGACCCTCTGTTGGGAGGGAAGTTTTAAGTTTTAGTGATTTTGGTCCTAGCGGTGATGGACTTGCTGAGAGAGGAATTGTGATACTGCGATGGCCGCTGTATGGCAGCTCACACTCCCCACCTTTTCAGATCTGACCAGTGTGAGGTTTGAAAGCCTCGGGATGTATCTCAAACCTTCCAGTCTTTGCATCTTGAGAACATTTTGCACGTCAGCCCATCAGCACAGTTGTGAACTCTTGTTTGTGCCTCGGGGGCACGGGGCACAGCCTGGGACTCAGGTTGGCCCAGCAACTTCCCCGTTATTCCGTTTCACACGACTTAATGCAGGACAAGTTACAGCCCCTGGTAACCTGGGGGTGCTCAGTAAAAACAGACCAGTTCCAGGAAATCAGGCCTGGAGGCCCTTTGGGCAGAAGGGCATTTCTGCTCCTTTGGCATGGAGACCTGATATTTCACCCAAGGAGATCGATCAGATTCTCACAACTCCGAGGGAAGGAAGACTGCTGAGAATTGCCCTGCCAGCGTTTGGTGGGCTGAAGGAGCAGCCGAGGTTGGGGGAGGAGAGGCTTGTTCACATGCTTGTTAACATTTGAGGGTCTTTGACAAAGGAAGTCTAATGCCCTGCCCCGGTCAGCCAGCGATTGCCCCCCCCCCGGGAGGCCGTGTTGTGCACAGGAAGTCAGACTAATGATGTTACCTCAGGGACAAAGGCGCCCGGGCCCGGGAAGGGCCTAATTGCTGTGTCCGGCTCCTGGGGCTGGGCAGGATGAGCTAAGTGTTAACACCTGGAGCCGGCGCTGCTGACTTCCTGGTGCTGTTTTTTTTGTTGTTTTTTTTTTGTTTTCTTTTTTGTGTGTGGACACACACTCAGGCACTCAGAAACCCCACAGCATCTCGGGACATTTTGGGATGTGGTATCTAAGTGACAGGATGGAAATGGTTTGGTCAGGAGGTCACGCTGTTGCTGAGTGTTCTCCCTGGGCCAGAACAGGGCTGAGAACTGGGAGGCCTGAGCCACGGACCTGCCCTCAGTGGTTTGGTCACTGTTGCTTCACTCTGGGCTGGCCCGTTCCTCACCCACCCCTCCCCACCCAGCAACTCATCTGGAAAGAGCCAGACCTTGCAGAGAGAGGCAGAGGGAGCTTAGAAAGGTCACTGTTGCTTTGCTTTGAAACATACTAGTCAAAACTGATGGGAGAATGCTCCTGGGGGAGAGATGGGGGTCTTGACCACTGTTTTGAGCCGGCAGGATAAGGAGTGATTTTGTGGGTGGGGGCACCTGCCAGCTGCCAAGGGGGTTACATTTGGGGTGTGTGTGTGTGTGATATCTGAATCCACATCTGGAGGGATTATTTGGAGGGGTTACAGATACACCCCAGCATTTTAAGTGAGGTCTCTGGATTCTTGGTGTCTAACCATGGCTTTGGACCTGGGGCCTATGAACCCTCAGGGACCCTTGGGTGGTCTTCGAGAGACCCAAGAACCCCCGACATTATGTAAGAAAAGTTTCTGAGGGAATTTGGGTAAGAAGTGTTTCTCACAGAATGCTCCTTGGGGTTCTAGAAACCCTCTCTCCTTAACAACAGCATCATCAACAGTTAGAACTGGAGACCCTGCCTTGGCCATCAGAAGCTCTGCGGGGATGGGATTCGTCACCCAGTTCTGGCAAAGGCAAGGACTGTGCAGACTGAGCCTTGAGCTGCTAGTGGGAGGCAGCCTTGGGCACAGCGTGAGTCAGTGGGATTTTTTTGCAGCCAGAGAACAGGAGAGTATAAAAAGGATGCTGGTGGACCATCTCCCTCCTAGAGAATGGGGCAGGGGAGGGGGGGGGGCACAAATAGCTTTTGGAAAAGGGTCTCATGTTGACTTGCTGCTTCCCATTGTTATTTTAAGGAGATTTTTCTGTCCAAGACCACCATGTGGAGAGACTTAATTGGCTGACAGAAGGGGTCGCCTTGCTTTCTAGCACATCCTGTGATGTTTCGATTAGTGCTAAAACCTAAGCGCAGCCTTTCAAAATTTTCGAAAATGTAAAATCCACCTTGAAGGAAGCACACGTGTGGGGCACACTGGGGACCTGCCCGGCTGGAAGAGGCTGGGTCCCCATGGCAATGTCACAGTCTCCCATTTCTGGAGGTGTTTGTGCTGTAAAAGCAGAATTCCAGATGTGAGGCAGTATTTGGAGGCTCCGTCCCCAGGCCTCGGAAACCATATTTGAAGTCGGCACAACTCAGGGTGCCGCTCCCTGTGTGGTCCTAAGGCTTTTTATTAGTAGTTTTGTTTTGATATGAACATTTCGTCTCAGTGTAGGCATAGTAGTCATGTTTATAGCTCTAAGTTTTCCTTGATTGCCCTCGATTGAAGATACTTTCTTGGGCCTCTGCAGTGAAATCTTTTAAACTGTACCTTTAACAGCTAAGTGTGAGCAAGCCAGTAGCTAGTTTGCCGGGTGGGTGTTTGGCTGTTTGGCTGTTTGCTTCCTCTTTTTACCCAGTATTTACAGAAAACCAGTTAATCTGTGCCTGTGAGTTGTCTGTGGATGTTTTTTAAACTGCAGATGGGTTGACTGTTACCTTAAAGATGCCGATTCTCTAACATACGGTTCTCATTTGAGTGGCTGGGAGTGGTGTGTGCAGCCGAGGGGAAGGGCTGGCTTTCCGTCCAGAGGCGTGTTTTATAGCTTGCTTTTAACGTTTTCAGAATTGGGAAAATGGAACAATCCTGTCTATTTGTGAGTATCAGCCACAGGAGAACACACAACCCAGATCCTTTACAGACTAATTGGAAAAAGAACTTGGGCTGAGGCCTTGTGAAAGTGAAGGAGGCTGCAGAGCTTTGTTTTGCTTTGTTTTTAAACAGGAAGATAGTCAGCTTGTGTGTGTGTGTGTGTGTCCGTATCTTTGGATTTTAACTGCATGTGTATATTCCAGCTGCAAAGCAATAAGAAAACCTGAAGTCCAGGGCAGGGAAAGACATTGCCATTATTTAGAGAAGTTGCTGTCTGAGAAGCAACTCATAAATGTCCTAACAAATCTTTATCTTTAGTGAATGGATTTTGGGGTTGGGGGCTGGTGGGGCTGGTGAAAGGAAGCTTGGATGAAAACTCCAGAACTTTCAGTTTGATAAGCAAGACACATGGTAACTTGGCATCATGTGGCTCCATGTTAGAGCTCAGAAACAATTGTCCCTTCAGCCTTCCTTTGGGGAGCGTGAAATTAGGAACATGTGTGTGCTGATTAGCAACATGTCAGAGATGAATCATGATTACGGCTTTGGTCTGGTGCATGGGCGATGCTGTGAAGCAGTGAGTTCCTACCTCCCGGAGCAAATCTCCCTAATTAGCTTAAGATCTCTGGCTCTTTTTGGGCCAAAGTGGTAATTGCTGGTGGGAACCCACCAGCCCTCCTCCAGAGCTTGTATGTTCCCTGCTAGACACCCAGCACTTCACCCTCCAAATCAGACTGCTGGCATCCTTCGTTCCTGAAGCTGGTTGTCTCTAGATGGAGGGAATGTGGAGGAAATATCTTGAATAGATCCAGGCCCAGGTTGGCTTTGTGGTTTATTTTCCTCCTGTGTTGAGTTCGCCAGCATTCTCCTCTGCTTACGTCACCTGGGCTTTCTCTGCCCTTGCCAAATAACGTTTTTTTTTTTTTTTTAATAAGTTAAATGTTTGAACTGAAGATCCTGCCTTCATTTATGAAACAGTCTGAACCTGCAGAGAGTGAAATGACCTCAGATTCTGCCTCCTCTTGCCCTTTTCATATCATCAGTCAGAGGGACAAATGCTAGTCCTGCTTGGGACGCTGAGCCTCAGAGCTGACTGCTGTCCTTTTATCTCGTCGACACGCTGGAAATCCAAAGTGGAGAAAATGCTGTGGAAAGTAGGAAGTATGGGTTGGCCTGGGTTTTAAGTACTTACCAGATGTACCTTTTAAAAACCCACCTCCTAGTCTTTCTGACGAAAGCTCTTAAGTTTTTAACCCCAGCTCTGTTCACTAAAACATTACAAGCATCCTGAAAGTTCCTTGTAATTGATTTGAAAGCATTCTTGCTTAGGCCTTTACCTGTTGGCTGCCTTCCTTTGGAAAAGGGTCGCTATGTTGGTTATAGTGTCGTCCTCTTCAGAATGCATTTTCCCAGAGTGATAGTTAAGCTGTTTTGGAGCTGGGTTAGAAATGTTGTTCAGGAGTCTTCAGATGGCTTCGGATCCTCAAGACCCCCTCTGGCCGAGGTCTCCAGGCTGCTTTGTGTGGGATCCCACCCCAAGGTTCTCTTTGTGTCCAGAAATTTGCCGTTTGCCATATGGCCGGAGCATGGTGTGGGTTTTTGCCTTTTGGGTTTTATTCTTTTGGAGCAGTTTAAGGGCTATTCTCCCCACCCCTTCCTGAGTAAAAGATGTTTTCTCCATTACGTTCATATTTGCTGCTTCCGTCCCTACTTACCAAGGGCCAAGGAAAGGAATTTCATAGCAGGACTCCAAGCACCTGGAGCTTGCCTCTGAGCTAGCATTGGAACAAATTAAAAGCTGCCCTTCAGTGCAGCAAATGGGGATGGTTAATTAACTAAGAACATGGCACCCCAAGGCCACAGCATTGGCATTTATAGTTTTTCAGTAACAGGCAACAAACAAGTATTCTTAATTGTCAGCTCATTAAATATCAAAACTGTGTAGTAGCAAAAAGCTTGACGACTGTTTCCTGGAGAAAAGATTTTACTGGAAAGGAGGGATTTCCACCAGCTTCGTAAGTTGCCTCATCTGTGTTTTCTTAGTTATGGGCCCTAATTCTAAGCCCCTAAATTACAGTGTAACCCAAGCTATGTTCTCCTGGGTTCGCAGCATGCATTACCTGGCTTTCTCATTCACTCATTTATTCGGGCAGAAAATGATTATTAATCAAGGACTGACTATGTGCCAGGCCCAGAACTGTGGGGTCTGCGGGGCGGGATAGGGGGCTGGGCGGGCAAGGGGGTGCTGGCCACTCTGCCTTCAGCCTCTGCCCCTCCGGTGCCAGCTGTACATTCATCAGAGGTGGAGCCCGATGGTGGGACCCCACCTGACCGTCAACAGAGCACATTCCTTCCTTAGCCTGCTGGTCATGACCTTCGCCACCCTGCTCAGACACGTCCATCCATTCGTCTCTCCTCATCTCCCACAATCCACTCACAGTTTTTCTTGCTGGAGATCTATCAAATGTGGGGGATACTACCTCCTAGAAAGCCTTCCCTGTCTCCCTTATGTATTCCCTGTAACTTCCCCCGTAGCAAACACTCCTCACCTTGTTTGTTAGGGCGTGCATCTTCTCAGGAATGAGGACATAACCATTTCTGAGTCTATTCTGTGTCATATGCTGTGGTGAACACTTGATGCACGTCATGTCACTTAGCCCCCTCAGCAGTCCTTTCCAGGGTGTTTTATTCACACTTTATAGCTTAGGGAAGTGAGGCTCAGAGAGATTCAGAAACTTGCCCAAGGTCACACAGCTGGAAAGAGGGAAAGCATGGATTCAAACTAGCATCTGCATAACTCCAAAGCCCATGCTCCTAACCACTCCTCTACTCCAGATGAGTCCTAGGCTAGCCCTCAGGAGCCTGCGTCCAGGTTGGTAGAGTCTCAAGAAGCACTCTGATGGATCAATGTTGCATATTTGCCTGAAGCCAGAGTGGGAGAGAATGCAGTGATAAGTGTTCAGTTCCGCTCTGGGTATGGGAGGGGGAGAATGACAGCACATGGCAGGTATGTGACGTTTTCATCCGTATTGCAACTGAAATTATATGTGTGTATTTGTTGCCTATTTATTGCTGCTTAAGAAAATACTACAAACTTAGGTGGCTTAAAACAACACAGATTTATTATCTTACAGTTCTGGAGGTCAGAAGTCTGAAATGGATCTTAAGGGTCTAAAATCAGGTGTTGGCAGGCTCTGCGGGTGGGGGTGGGAGGAGAATCTGTTCCTTACCTTCTCCAGCTTCCGGAGGCCCCATCACTGCTTGACACAATTGTAGCTCTTTCCTGTGTCTGCAAAGCCAGTAGCATAGCATCTAGCATCTTCAAATCTTTCTCTCTCTCTGACCTTCTTGCCTCTCACTTAGAAGAACCTTTGTGATGACATTGGGCCAATCTGAATAATTCAGGATAATATCCCCATCTCAGGGTCTTTAACATTATCAGTCACTTCTGCAAAGTCCCCTTTGCCATGTAAGGTAATATATTCACAGGTTCTGGAGACTAGGAGGGCTGATATTCTGCCTGCCACCAAGTGTAAAGAAAAGAGTCGTGTTTTGTGGGCTAGCCTTGGCATGCTCTTTATAAGGTGGTTTCTGAGGGTTCTGGGCAGCTGGAAGCATTGGTTGTGAGCTGAGTGAGGACTGCCTGCTGAGGATCTGTCTGATGTATGTACTGAGAAGTTGTGGACTTGAGGACTTCCAAGAATGAAAAGTCTTCACGGTGCACATAAGAACTGGTACCTGGAATGGCGTTTTTTGCTTCAGAGCTCCGTGACCACACTTGGTTGGTCACATGGTCTTATGGTCTCTGATTTTTGTGGAATCAGAATGACAGCTTTGCATCTCCATCAGCAGAAGTGCCATGCCAGTCAAACTATGGTATGGATCACTGTGCTCCTGTAGGTAAGAATGCAGGAAGACTGGTGTGTCAGGAACACGGTGTGATAGGACCTAGACTACTGTGGGAAGCCTATTGGAGTGGATGAGAGGAAGGGCTTCATGGGGGATGTGAAGAGAAGGGCATTCTGAGAATGTGGAAGTGCCCAGGTACAGGTAATGAACAGTGTTGCAGTGATGGGGGTGGGGCTTGGAAGGTAGGGAGGACAGTGGCTGAGAAGGTGGACAGGGGCCACGTCAGGAATGGTGAAGGGTCTAGAGGGTGACAGGGAGCCAGTGAAGGGTCTGGAGCAGGGAAGTGAGGGCAGATTTGTGTGTCAGGAGATGACCTTGGTGGCCAAAGTTCCTGAGGTCAGGACTATGTCTTGTTCATCGCTGGGGCTTGGGTCAGGGTGGAGGGCTTGGTGGGTAGTGAATGGATGCTGCTTGCAAGCCTGGCTGTCCTCTGCTCACCAGGCTCTCCTTGGAAGGGCTCCATGCACACATCACAGGAACCTTCTTTGAAGGGAGTTAGGTTCTTTAGAATGATCACATCTTGTAACACTAACTTTTAAAATATAACCTAAAACTGTAAGCAAGCAGGAAATTGTAAATTAACCTTGGAATGTAACCTAAAGCAGCTTTTGAATGGGTGGTGGTGGTAAGGATGCTTGGTTTCACAAAAGAGCAAGATGTAAAGTCTGCAACAATATGTAAAAGTAAAGTTTGCACCTTTCACCAGGTGTCACCTAGTTCCTGAAGAAAACAGGAGATAACTAAATTACTGAAGTTCTCCAAACCTGTTACCTGTTAACTAAAATAATTAACTCCCTTTATCTCTAATGAGTTTAACCAATTAAAGAATCATTTCGGGGAGATTGCCCCAAACCTCCCAGATATAGATAAGCCTTTCAAGTGGTCTATCACTCTTGTTGCGTGTTAATTAAATGATTAACCCTCTTTGTCTCTGGGTATAAATACCAATTGAAGAAACACTTCCGGGGAGGCAGATTTGGGGAAGCTTCCCCTGACTCCTGCTGGCGTAAATAAACCTTTTTTCCTTCTCAGCCCGGATGGGAGTGACTTCTATTAGCCACGCTGAAGAACGAACCTAGAGTTGGGAAGTGCCCCTTCTGCAATCTCACTATCTTGGTTTCCTGTCCAGAATGCATTGCCTGTTATAAGTGCCCAATCAATATTTGTTAAAAACGTGTGGCAGTAGAAATACAGGAGAAACAGGAATAAAGCCAAAAGTTGTCAAAGTCCCACAGGTAAGGTGATTGGTCACCTGAGTTCCCATGTGCCTCAGTGCATGCGGTTAAAAAGAATGAGTTTCATCTGTGAAAGTGCTTCCTTTACAGTTTCATGTGGTCCTCCTCAACCCTCCCTTGCTCCAAGGAAAGTTGTGCACAATCTTTTTGAAAAACAAAACAAAACAAAAACTGAGTCAATTCAGGCCCAGGAGAGTGGCTTGCTCTTGGTCACCAGCTGGAGGATGGAAAGATTGAGGTTCTTACCTTGGCCTGTAAATTCCATTTTTTGTTTCCCTCCTACAATGCTGTCTTTTGCTCTCCCTTGTAGCTCAGTTGTCCTTCCCTCTTTTAAGCTCCTGGCAAATGTCATCCATATCCTTAATTTTTAGCCTGACTCAGGTGCTGCCTTGTGGCATTTCATGTATTGTATGCTTATTGGTAGATGGTTCTTTGACCCTTGTTTTTGCCCTCTAAACTGGGAATTCTTGGAGGCCGAGGGTGTGACTTGAGATTTGTCTGTATGCACCTGGGTGTGATCCAGGCACCCACTTAACTTTTTTGAAAGAATAGAGTGCCATGCTACTTCATTGCATGAGGACAGGCAGTATTATTTACCAGCCTTCCTAGTGTAAACTGTGACTCATAATTGCTGGTGAGTGAATTAATTTCTCCAGCTGCTGTCCCTTGGGGGTTATAAGGGAGGAAGAGTGTGGTTTGGGGATCTTGAGCTTTGGTCTTGGGCACTGCCAAAGGGTTGTGGGGGGATCGGATCATACTCCTTCTTCCCTTGTTATATTAGCCTGGTCTTGGCCATCTGGAGATTGGGCACAGACTGTGGCCTCGATCCTAAGGAGTTGTGGAAGCTCTTAGGACTTTATGAAGGTAACATAATTTCCAAAGCGTTTCAGTTTAGGTGAGGGATTCTAGACTCCTGTGTGGGTGAGCAACAGAGCATGGAAGGAGGAAAGTTAGAAGAAGAAGGTGAACCAGAAAGTGGGGGAGCCCCAGGAGATCTCAGGTTGGTGCGCCATGTTGATTTAGGTTTGGTGTTACTGCTTAATCTGCACTTTACTTAGAGTGCCCTGTGTGTGTGTGTGTGTGTGTGTGTGTGTGTGTGTTTCTCCCTTTTTGCACAGCTGTGCAATCCCAAGGTCCATGTGTATCTGAGCTCGAGAGTACAGTTTCAGTGGATGTGCCTGGCTTTGGGATAGGCAGCGTGAACATCCCTGCACACAGCCTGTGGTTGTGATGGGGTTGTACCCGAAGCCCTGGGCTCATTCAGAAGTGTTCTGCACATTGTGTCTCAGCATAACCATCGCCCATCAAACTCTAGGCTGCCAGTATATGGTTTTCCCCAACATCCCACTTGTTGAGTGGAAACTTCAGCTGTGTGGTTAGAGTATTTTCCCATCACTTAGCATTTCCGAGTGAACATATTTTGATAGAATTCTGCAAATAATGCTGAACAGCACACTTGCAGATTATTACAGAAACAAATCAGAGTTGGGGCTGGCAGATCTGTAGCAGCTCCTTGCCGGATGGATAAATGGTGGGGTAGGAAAAGGCAGAGTCAATGGGAGGATTCTGGTGCTCCTCTGTGGCTGGTGTAATTCAAGCGAGAAGTCTGGCAGAGCTGTTATCCCTGCTCTTCAGATGCAGATGACTGATGACCACAAAGCCAAGAGGTAGAGGTAGACCTTTTAAAGTCTTTTTTTTCTTTTTCCTCCTTTCTTTCTTTTTTAATGACCTATGCTGTGTATTTCAAGCATAGGTATGAATGCAGTGAAGAATTTTCTCGTTAGAAGTAACAGCCTATTCTCACGTTCACTGGCAGTCTTGGAATGAGAAACTTGTTTCCTTGGGCTTGAGGAATTGCCTATCTGCTGTGGCTTAATAGAGCTTTCACATGAGGGTGTCTGGGAGGCGAATTTTATAACCAAGCAGATCCAAATGGAAGGACTCCAGCTGGCAGCTCTTGGTCTGTCTCCCAATGTTATGTTAACGAATTATTATTTAACCCCGAAAATAGAGCGGCCTGGTCCCATTGTCTTAGGGGAACCACGTGCTTATGAATCCCATGCAGTTAGGAGTCTTCTGGGCTGGCGGGGGTGTGGCAGCCAGGGGCCATGCTGTGAGTGGGAAGACTGATGTCACCCAGTGACGGGCCTGACACTGGGTCTCCGCAGTGATGTGTACGTTTCGACTCCATGGGGATCTGTTCTGGAAAAGCAGATTGGCTTCACTCCACAGTATGTTCTCTTGTTTTCCCACAGGGAGTGGGGCCGGCCAGCAGAAACAGCGGGCTGCACAACATCACCTTCAGATACGACAGTAAGTAACTAGCTTGACCGCCCAAGAATGGAGCCCTTTCAATAATCTAAAGCTTATATAGTGGTGCTTAGTCAAGAACACTGCAGGGCCTGTGGTTGAGGAATTTTCTGAACCAGCTCAGGTTTGTCAATGAAGCTAAAGCAGCTCAGTCTTAATTAAGGCAATCAAGTATTTGGGAGCTTGAACAGAACAAGTGTCAGAGTTCAGAGAAGTTGTGTATAGAGACTTTCCCTGAGTTCCTAGGACATAGCCATGACCTTCAGAAAAAAAATGCCCAGCAGGGGGCAAATGAGCAAAATTGCCCATGTGCAGGACACTGGGGAATGGTGGGGACTGTGGCAAACCAGTGGAATTGTAGCATTGGAGGAATTCATACCACATGTTGCTGTTTATTGTGTTGTCCAAGAAGAGTGGGAAATTTGCATTTGCATGTGATTTTTTTTTTTTGTTAATATTAGCAGTTATTTCAAAATTTTCACAAACCCAGAGTGGCCCAAGCAGATTTGTGTTGCAGTGTTGCAGATTGTCCAGAGGTCTGCAGTTGGCCATCTCTAAGGCCTGGGTTCCAGCCATGTGAGTTATGGCAAGTGACTTGACTTTTCCAAGTCTCAGTTTTCTCATTATATAAAATAAGATTAGCTTCTCCCTCCTAATATCATGTTGAGGTTTACATGAGGTAATGCTTATAGCTGCTCGACACAGTGGCTAGCCTATGGTGTACATGCAATAATTGATCTCTAATAATATTAGAAGTCATTCAAACTGAAGTTAGAGTAGAAGTGCCTTTTTTTGATCTTTCTCTAAAGAAAGTATGATTCTTTCTGGTCAAATTGTTTTACATAGGGCAGGGTGGGGGTACATTTTTCTGACTATAAACATATAGACCCCCCCTCTAAGGAGCTGCTTTCATTTGTTAAGAAGGTAGTTACATAGAATTATAAGCATTTTAGCCTTATGAGCCATAATTTGTAAGTGAAAATGTTGACAAGAGGGAGCTTGATCCAAGTTTAGCAGCTCCTGACATTTGATTCTCATATGTTGGATAGGGTTATGAATCAGTGTAAGAGAAGCAGGTCACATTTGAGGCCTTTGGAATGGTCACCTGCTAAAGCAGGGGTTTTGAGGTCTTATAGACAATCTTTTTTTTTTTTTTTTTTTTTTTTAAATCTTCATTTTATTGAGATATATTCGTATACCACGCAGTCATACAAAACAAATCGTACTTTCGATTGTTCACAGTACCATTACATAGTTGTACATTCATCACCCAAATCAATCCCTGACACCTTCATTAGCACACACACAAGAATAACAAGAATAATAATTAGAGTGAAAAAGAGCAATTGAAGTAAAAAAGAACACTGGGTACCTTTGTCTGTTTGTTTCCTTCCCCTATTTTTCTACTCATCCATCCATAAACTAGACAAAGTGGAGTGTGGTCCTTATGGCTTTCCCAATCCCCTTGATAGACAATCTTAATAATTTTAAGAAACAAGAATGTGTGTCAAATTCCTGCCCATAGTCACGGGCATTGGTATTTTAAGTTAACCAGTAAGGACTTGTATATGAAACTCAGACATCAGACATTTCTCATTAGTAGTATATGCATGTCCTTGGTAAATTTGGTGATGCTAATAAAAGATTTGCAAGTCTATGATATTTTATTCAGCTAAGTAAAGACATGTGTTAAGGTTTTTTCCTTTGAGTTATTAAGTTAATTTTGATATGTACTCTTGGTCCTGGCAGGTCTTGTATTACATTCAAGAGTTCAAAATTTTCCGGTCAGCTGCAAACAAGCATTTGCATCACTAATTTAATATGGAGCTTTGTGGAAGATCTATACCTGTAAAGCTTAAGAGTATCTTATTGTTCAATTCATGGGGCTAAATTTTTGGCCCACTTGCCTATGGCTGTCCTTTGGTTATTATTTTCTTTTTAATTCTTAGGTATTTAATTAGAATTTAATTCACAGTCCACACTGACTCCTGAGATGTCTGATGCTCTGTTGCATTTTGGCAAAATGTCATTTGGGCATTTGTAAACAGAATCCAAAACTTTAAACTTGCTGATAATTGGATCCAGGCTGTGTAAAGGACTTAGTGTTTTCCATGGAAAAAGGTATTTCTCTTCTCTATAAGGAAATCCCTGCTGTTCAAATAACTAGTTCTGTTTGAAGTAGCTAAGAACCAATTGCCAAGTTTTCACCCAAATGATTAAACTATAAAATCTTCATTTTTCTAGTCCTTTGTCATTTAATGTTCTAAAGAAAGAAAATGTCTTGCCAGTAAGTCAAAACTGAACTTCATAGATCTCCCTGCCTTCTTCCATTTTGCATTCTACATTTTTCCTTTTGGCTCAGAGTGGATATGCCTGAGTAGGTTATAATGCATTTTCTTAATTCTTAGGCTTTATGCTTGTATAGTTGTATTTACAGAAACCCAGGGAGTGCTAATTTTGGCATTAGGAATGAACATATTAAAAAACCGTGATTTGCTCTTGTTCGTGCATCTTTTCCCAAAGCTGTTTAAGTCAGAAGTTTCTCTCTCATTATAGTCCTCAATAAATGAAAATATTTGAATTTTACAAGTATGTTGGGATCTTGTCTTTCCTTTATATTGGGAAACTGAACTCAGCCAAGATTTTTGCAGGCTGAACACCTCTGATTAAGAACTTATTTTAGCTGTAAGCTGTGTGTTGATGATGGAGTGGCAGGAGAATGTGAGTGAGCGGCTGGAGGCTGCATTCTGGTCCTGACCCTGGGCTGGTCAGTGGTGGGATCCTGAGCCAACCAGCTGACCTCTCTTAGCTGCAGTTTCCTCGTTTGCAGGAAGTGAATGTTAAGCCAGATTTTTTTTTTCTCACTTTTTTCCTATTCTAAAATTCTCTTCTGCAGCCAGAAAACACTTGTTGATTGCTTTGAGTGAATTTTCATCAGAAGCAGAATTCATTTTTATTAGTTATTAACATCCTTTCAAAAGAAGTAATATTAAAATGTAAATGTGACTGTTTTGGAAGCAGATGGAGGTTCTGGAGACAAGAGCTTCTAATGTGGTTAGGCAAGGAAGTAAGACACAAGGCAGCATGGAAGATGTAGTTTAAAAAGAGGGGGTTGCATTTTAGTTGTGTATCTTATCTTTTAATAAAAAATAAAAAAAAACAGGACTATTGTGTGCAGTTGAAAGGTTTGGAAGGGAACCTGTTAGAATGTTAATAGCAGTTACATCTGTGCAGTGAGAGATTACAGATGACTTTTAAATTTGTCTTATATTCTATTGTGGTTTTCAAATATCTCCAAAGAACACTTTTAGTTATAAAAATAGAGAGCATGCAGTACATTTTATGGGAGGAAAGTTAAATGCAGCAGATTCGCTAAGCTTCCTAAAATATCCTGAATGCTTCACCTCAAAGAAAAGCACCTGACTTCAGAGGAACAATGGCAGGTTTGCAGGTTTGGACATTTGATAGAACCAAAGACCTTTCACAGAAAATCCTAAAAAGGCTAATTGATTTACTCATGGAGAAAGAAATGGAGATGAAGCAGGTTAAGAATTATAAGTTGGTGCCTGCCAGGGTGGTTGATATTTCTGCTGCACGAATGGCTAGAACAGCCCACAATCATTCTCTCAAGTCCCAGCTCCACTCTGGCTGGAAGCTTCTGGAAACTTTTCAGGACCATGCAGACTTTGAAGATGAATATAGCAATACCAGGTGGCATGGCTGCTCGCATGGTTGGGGCTGCATTGATAGGTGGCAGTGAGTAATGTTCTCTGATAAAATCAAAGAATCAGGTGGTTTTTGTTTTTAAAGCAGTGTGGGGCTCATCGGATTTAGTGTTGTGGTGCCTTTGATGACACAAGGTATTTCTAAACAAAAGTTTTACTTTGTTAACATAAAAGTTAACATTGAGGGTACCTAGCTTATTTCTGAGCCCTAAGGTTTTTAACAGATGTCCACGTTATTACCTTTTGCAGATGCTAATTGAGCTAACAGTCTTGCTATGAATGCATTCACATCTTCATGTTAAGCTCCTGCCTCCACTGCCCCCATTTTTTTCTAAAAGCAAACAAAGAAAGAAACAAAACAAAAGCTGGATTGTTTAGCCATTGTTTCAGATCACTAATACTGAAAGCTGATTGAATCCATGTACATTATTGGCTTAGGTAAAAGGTCCTAATAGTTAATGCCAGATACCCACACAAGCTTCAGACTTTATATAATCCTCCTAAAACTGTCCTGGAATTTAACCTGAGGCAGAGGGAGTGATATAAACCCCTCGGAAGCATTCTTATATTTTTTCCAGTCAATCTTTGAGATCATATTTGGGCTTTTGAAACACACATCTTTAAACAGAATGGATTTGGCCATCTCCAGACATGCTCTGTGTAAACTGAGAAAATGGACTTGGAAATAAGAACTAGTTTTTGAATTTAACCCTTCATTCTTCCAACATTCTAGATTGTACCACTTACTTGAATCCGGTGGGAAAGCATGTGATCGCCGATGCCCAGAATATCACCATCAGCCAGTACGCTTGCCACGACCAAGTGGCAGTCACCATTCTGTGGTCCCCAGGGGCCCTCGGTAAGTGGTCAGAGGGAGCCCACTGTGGTGGCCTGGCTGCACAGTGCCCAGCTTCAGGGTCCCAGATGTGCCGGGCATGCCTTGGCGTGAGTGAAGTGTAGGTTGGGCACAGACACACTTTGTTCTTTGTTATGTGCGCTGGCTGGGCAGGTGCACAGCTTGAGGCTGCTGCCCCACGGCTGGTCCTTTGTTTCCTTGGCTATTACCAAGACAGATGTGGGTATGAAAAATAATAGTGTATGAATGAGAAATGGCATGGGGGCCTTGGCCTCTGTGTCTCAACAGTGGAGCACATGGCCCCATCCAGGGACATAATGGCTTTAGCATCCTGCAGTAGCCGTCTCTGGCCACGTCAATGTGCAGGCCCCACATAGGTACATTTTGTGATTTTTCAGGAAAATCCTGGTTTTTATGTGAAACTATGAAATCAACCAATTTTTAAATATTGGCAACTAATTGAAAAAAAAATTTTTTTAAAACTGTGGGGGCCAAAAAAAAACAAAGCAGAAACAGAAAATAACAAACCCAAGTTACTGGGCCAGATTCAGCTTGGGGCTAAACCTGTTTGTCCTCTCGAATGAATTGATAATATGCAGGGGAAGGAGGTTGGTGGGCATGAGAAGGGCCAGCCATTTGGTTCAGATGGGCCTGGGGTTGAACCAGGAGTTGCCTCACACCAAAGGCATTTAAACCTCGCTGAGCCTCAGTTTCCCCTTCTGTAAAATGGAGGTAACTGCCTCTTGGTTTGTTATAAGAATTAGACACACACAGCACCTTTCTAGGGAGAGAGTTCTTAAAACAGGTACTGATTTTATCATCAGAACTTGCTTCTCAGGCCTGCTGTGTTGCCTTTGTCACACAATCCTAGACTTAAAAAAAAAAATCTAGCCAAGGGAGAAGTAAAATGAAGTTGGAATTGCTCAGTCTGAGTGGGATAATCTCATAAGAACCAGATTGAAGGAGGGGTGAGTGGTGGGAAGGAGGAATGGATGGGGCCCATTTGCTGGCCCAGCTCGCTTCTCCCTGTAAATATTGCTGGGTCTAAACCCAGTGGATTTTCCAAAAATAATATTATCTTGACATTTAAAGATAAAACCATTCTCTGTGGACAAAAGGAAAGTGGTCGTTCCACATAACGCTAAATGTTTATGGGGTTGGCCTGACAAATTGCAGGTTCCCTTCTTAGAATAAAAGCAAGAGGTATGAGCTGGTGGTAGGAAAATTAACTGTGGAACAGTGAGGGTAGGAGGTTGTGTTTTTCCTGGAAGATGATTTGTGGGTGGAAGTGGCCAGACAGGCTCTGTCCGTTTCCTTGGGAGACCACAAAGCATGTGGGTTAAGAGTACTGGGTTCGAATTCCACTACTGCCATTTAATTTCTGTGTGACCTTGAGCAAGTCATTGAGCTTCTCTAAACATTATTCCTGCTCTATAAAATAGGGATAATAATACTCTCCATCTGTGATTGTTGGGAGCATTTAACGAGTTAAATGATGGGGAGGAGCATGCAGGTTCCTACCTGGGAAGTTGTTCCATACAATTTCTAATTGTTATGTAATTGCCAGGTGTTAATCTTGTGATAAACATGTCACTGTGATACAGGAATGCAATTTATCACCTTTACCTCTACTCGCAGACTTGGCATAGTGATTTCTCAGGCTAGCCTTTTAAAAATAAGGACTATTACCTTCCACCTCTACCCTGGTTGATGAAATTTTATGTATTTGGGATGCCTAGCTTCTTATGTTAATTAGCTAGCTTTTCTTAAACTATAGTTTTGGGGACATTGCATAAACTAAATCTTAGTAGAAACACTACAGATGTGTTCAAAAATCTATTTTAAATTTTGGATCTCATCTCAAGAGGTGCAGATTCCTGTGAGGTCTAGTAAACAGCTGCTGGTCAGAAGACCTTGTATCTTATCATTGTGTCTGAATCTCTGGCTGTTGGTCAGGGGCTGGCACTCCCACAGGAAGCTTTGCTATTGAAACGCCACGTGACAGAAGTCAGTACCTGCAACTGTAGTACTGTCAGTCCCTAAAATGTGAAGCTCTAATTGCTGCCTCTGGGCCCTCCCTACCAGAAAGTATGTGCTCTTCATCAAATAATCATAGGATTGGAGAACCTATTCAAAAAAGAAAAAGATTTCCCTGGCCTTTGCCATCAATAATTTTCCCACCTGGTTAATTGCATCCTGTGTAATTACTTTTGCTCTAGGTGAAAGAAAAGGGAGGTTAAAAATGACTCCTTGTGTAGTGTTCAGAAAGAATGTGAAATCGATATTGTGCCAATTGAGATGGGCTTTGGGGATCTCCAGCTGCAGTTAGACCTCTCCAGTCTCCATGGGATACAGAGCCCGGTGCTGGCTCTCGTGGTCATCAGCGCTTAATCCTTTTGAAAGCATCTAGGCGGACGTGCAGCGGGGGAAGCTCAGGTGGCGGGAGGCTGGGCCGTCGCCTTTCAGTGTCTCTGTGGGCGTCTTGGGGCCTCCAAGGGCTGAGTGAAGGGCAGCTCTTGGGTGTCTGCCTTTCAGGCGTGATTAGACTAAGAACCGCTTTGTAAATGACATCGGCATTCTACTTGCTATTTAATCTCAGGCCCTTGGGTGGAGTCACACACTTGGATGGGAATTTTTTTTTTTTAATTCAATTTTACTGAGATATATTCACATACCATGCAGTCATCCAAAGTGTCCAATCAGTTGTTCACAGCACCATCATATAGTTGTGCATTCATCACCTCAATCTATTTTTTTGAACATTTTCCTTGTACCAGAAAAAATGAAAATAAGAATAAAAAAAAAAAAAGTAAAAAGGAACACCCAAATCACCCTCCCCTCCCACCCTATTTTTCATTTAGTTTTTTGTCCCCATTTTTCTACTCATCCATCCATACACTGGATAAAGGGAGTGTGATCCACAAGGCTTTCACAATCACATTGTCACCTCTTGTAAGCTACATTACTATACAATCATCTTCAAGAGTCAAGCTATTCATTTGCCGTTTGATAGTTTCGGTTATTTACTTCTAGCTATTCAAATGCATTGAAACCTAAAAAGAGTTATCTATATAGTGCCTAAGAATGCCCACCAGAGTGACCCCTCACTCCATTTGGAATCTCTCAGCCCCTGAAAATTTATTTCATTGGATAGAAATTTTGTATGTTGCTAGGTGAAACATGCCAACCAACATGGGGATAACACCTTAAAGTGGAAATATGGGTTAGGGGGTTTCCTTAGTTAACACTTGGGATTATCACCAGCGGAATGCACCTTGCTTAATGACCTAGAAATTATATATTCCACTGCAGACTTCTAAGATCAATTGTGATTCGAACCTAAATATTTGAACCCAATGCCACAGAGGCAACAGGCATTTGTGAAATGGCCGGCTGGAATAGAGATTAATTAGTAATGGTAGAACAGAACAAATCACCTGGCTCTACCAAAGGAATGCAGAGTATGCATTTTTCCCTTCCATAAATTCAGATAGTCTGGCTAGAGTAAGGATTCCATTAACTCTGGGGTGTAGTTGGGGAGGACCGGGTAATCTTGGAGAAAGGAAAGTATGTTCGGAAGTAATTAGGTTCGCTTTTAATAAAAGCATTCTGCTTTGCTTAGGCATCGAATTCCTAAAAGGATTTCGGGTAATACTGGAGGAGCTAAAGTCGGAGGGAAGACAGTGCCAACAACTGATTCTAAAAGAACCAAAGCAGCTCAACAGTAGCTTCAAAAGAACTGTAAGTCACACGCAGGACACGTGCTCCTGGGGGTCTGAATGGTGTATTAAAAGGCTATGACATGGGGGAAGGAGGGACTCTGGGGCTTGACCCACCTGCCAAGGTGAGCAAGAATGGTGCGGCAACACCCCGAGCCTGCCCCACCCTCCCAGAGGAACCGTTCCTTTGCCACCTCTCTGTGATGAGCACATCTCCAGTGATGCACGGGCGGGGTTCCTTGCTCAGACAGTAAGTGCCCCGCCCCTCCACACACAACTGTGAAGTTCAGTAAAGCCATGGCCTCTTGCCAGAGAATAGACATTGTCCATCTTCATTTTCATTTTGGTGAGGAATATAGGAAGTAGGCCTGATGCCCCCCTGCCCCCTCAGCTCTGGAGCAGTGTCTGTCGGGATAGGAAGGAAAGCTACCTGTGCAGATGGAGGGGCGGGTAATTTCCCTATGATGTCACATGTGTTTTTGTTCCCTTTTAGGGAATGGAATCTCAGCCGTTCCTCAATATGAAATTTGAAACGGATTACTTTGTAAAGATTGTCCCTTTTCCTTCCATTAAAAATGAAAGCAATTATCATCCTTTCTTCTTCAGAACCCGAGGTGAGTATGGGCTCACCTGTGTGGTTCCCACGAGGGGACTTGTCTTGCACTTTTACTGATTTTTCTATGGAGATGTGTTCAGGAGCACACCGAAGACTGGCATGACACAAGCCTGGTGGGGAGTTCTTTGTATACAGAAAAGCAATTTTTAGAATTTGTTGTGGCCCAGGAACTGTTAATCTAACTAGAGACTGACTTGTTCTGGAACAGACCTTATTCTAGACCTTATTTTAGAACAGATTTGTCAGTAAATTTTTTGAGGATTCTGTTACCACTACAAGATGGTCAGGTTTCAAAACATGTTGCTTTAAAAAAAATGAATAAAACAGGCCTAAAAGCACAAGTTGATTTTGGGGTGAAGGGTGGGAGTGTGAAATGAATCCATCTTTAGGAGGTGGCCTCTATGAGTAATTGCCTGCCATTTTCAGGATTAGATTAGGAAAACAGGACTCATGTCCCTGGATCCACTTCTGTTGCTATTTATTTAACATCTATGTGCCAGGCCCTGTTGTAAATGCTTTACAAATAGTAACTGTTTACTCCTATAACAACTCTTTATAGAGTTTGATCTTTTCATGCCCACTTATCGGATGTGGAATCGTGCAGAGAAAGGTTAAATGATTTGCCTGGAGCTGGGAAGTTTTGGTCTGGAGTCCACACTCTCAAACCACCAATCACGCTGGGCTCCCAGTTGCTCACATTTTCATCCTGTTCTGTGTATGGGATCTGTTTGATGTGCTTGGATTTCTGCTTTCATACTTGGTGGTCAGCCACCCTGGAACCTGCAGCAGCTCCCTCTTGCCTTCCTGGTAAACTTTCTGTCTGGCGTTCAGGGCTGGATGACCAGCGCCTATGTCCAATCTGACGTCCCCTCCTTTGTGGTCTGGTTGTGGTCCTCATCCTCTGTGAGAGGTTTGTTCTCGGTTCCAGCCTGCATCAGAATTCTTACTGTGGTTGTTGTCTATGCAGCAAAGTTATTTTTTAACAAATGGTCTTGTTTTCTTAATTAAAATGATTCCATATGGCTCAGACGTGGTGCCTTTCACGGTGTCTCTGGGTGCCTCTCATGTAGTAGGCAAACAGAGAATGTGAAGAATGTGTTTTTGAAAGCCTTGCCAAAATCAAAACTAGCATAGTTTAAGATGCATTTTTCCCATTGGTATCTGTGTATTTGGAGGTAAGGTAGAGGGGACTCGAGGACGTGTTTCTGAAACTTGGACATTTATCACCTTCTTGGTGCTCTGTGGCTTTAATGGTGATTTTGATTTCCTTGGCACTGTGGACATTTCCCAGAGAGCTGTCCCAGGGTTAGCAGCATGGCATATGTGACTGGTGTTTGGCTTCCTTCGTTGTGTTTTATTGCGTTGAAATCCTATTTCAAAGTCACTGGCATTGGTATCTGAGTGTCAGCATTGGCACTACTATTTAGTAGGCACCTGGATGCTATGTTTAGGCTCTTATCAAAAGGATTTTAAATTAGAAATCCAGTGAAGTTTAGAATAACCACACAGCAGGTACCGGGACCACTCCAAAGTTCTCTTGTGCCTAAACATGGGCTGCGATGGGGCAGGGCCGGCATGTCTATTTACAGGTAAGACAGGGTCTCCCTGTAACCAGAGCAGGACACGGCTCCACTGCCCTTGGCCACCCGCTTTGAAGCAAGCTCGTAAAGCTTCTCAAGCCTTTTAAATCTGGGTGACCATATAGTGTTTCCATTTCTTTGTCATAAAGTGAGACTATATTAATATTTTTGTATTATACCCATTTTCATAAGATGCAACGTGCACTACACTGGACTGAAAATTGCTGAATTGGTGCATTTTACGCCCTCCCCAGCAGCATCCAGTGCAGTATATTTGTGTTTTATTGAATTGTTGGAGGAGGAAAAGATCAGTCTGTCCTAAAACTAAAAACATGTGTCTCTCTTAATAGCCTGTGACCTCTTGCTACAGCCGGACAACCTGGCCTGTAAACCCTGTAAGTATAGCTGTTCTTATCTGTCAAGCTTCAAAGTGTTGCTGTGGTGCTGCGGCGGTCTGCAGTGCTCACTCTGGTCCTTCCTCCCCAGTCTGGAAGCCCCGGAGCCTGAACATCACCCAGCATGGTTCGGACATGCAGGTGTCCTTCGATCATGCACCCCACAACTTCGGCTTCCGTTTCTTCTATCTGCATTACAAGCTCAAGCACGAGGGACCCTTTAAGCGAAAGACTTGTAAACAGGTGAGCTGCTAAGTGTGTGTGAAGGAGCACTGTGTGCTTTAAAATGACCACTGGGATTTGGACGGCTTAGCGTCAACATTGGACTTTTTTGGCTCATGGAAGTTGAGAGCGATTCCAGAATGTTATTGCTATTCTGGGTGTGTCTCGAGCCATCTTGGCATTCCTTACTCCTTAGTTATCTTCCCCCCTACCTGCTGGTAAAAATATTTCCAAGGAACCCAAATACAGTCGACTCTTGTCCTTTGCGGTAGTTATGTTCTGTAAAGTCACCGTGAACACTGAGTTAGGGAGTACTGAACCGTTGTTCCCAGGGGAAATACAGGGTTAGGTTTCTGCAAGCCTCTGATCACGGAATTTTCATCAACTGATCCATATATAGCCTTGTTTTATGTGTGTTTCTGTTTAAAGATGCCTTATTTAATATATATTGTTGATTTGTTAACATTGAAGTCAGGGCAGACAGCACCATAACTCATGCCTGAACACACATATTCTCTCCATAAGGCACGCCACAGCCTTCTTGTGCTTATGAACGCTAGAAAGCACTTCAGCACTATGCTTAGGGGCCATTTTAAACAGCAAAATCACCAACAGAAAGCACAGAAATGCGGAAAACATTGCACGGCATGTACCTTGAAAAGAACACTTGTAACAGTATGAGAACTGAAACAAGAAGGCAGAGTCTGCCTTGTTCTCCCTTAGCTGGAATATGCATGTCAGGTGACTCAAGTTTTTTGCTGTTCTGCACATGTCTGCAAGTGACTGCAAAAGGGCCATGGCTGTTGATTTTGGGGTTACAAGAAAATGTCAGCGAGTTGGTAAATTTGCAGATAGGGAATCTGTGAATCCTGAGGATTGATTGTAATTAGTCGATCCTAGTTTGTTCTTCTGTATGTATTTAAGACATTAATCAGGTGCTCGCTGGATGTCTGGCACCAAGCTCAAGCTTTATGCTCATTGAGTCCTTTACAGTTCTTTGAAATCGAGGCTGCTATTGTCTCCACTTTACAGATGGGAAACCCGAGGCTCAGGGAGGTCACCTGGCTTGCTCAAGGTCACATAGCTAGCAAGTGGAAAACCGACATCTAGGATCCAGGCCACTAGCAGTTCACCTGCTGCTTATGTTTCACACAGGGCAAGGCTGACAAGAAAAGCAGTAGCCAAACTCTTAAACTGGGGGGAGGATAACTAAGGAGTAAGGAATGCCAAGATGGTCCTCTGTGAACTCCAGGAGATGTTTTTGGTCCTGGTGGAAGAACCCAGTGCCCTCCTAGACATGCTTGTGTGCTGGGTCCTGTCATAGTATTTTTTTTTTTTCCTGGTGGCCCTCACCTTAGTCATTAACTTCTTTGACTGTCTGCCCAAGTTAAAATTAGGATAACTAAAATATGCATACCCACAGACTGGTAGTTTCTCTCCATACTCTTTTATTAAGTAGAAGGTGGTTTTAACTCATCTCTTTGTTCTCAAATCAAATTTTTCTGCTGAGGAGACCATGAGCTGAGGGAACAGTATAACTGGGGTCCCGTTTTTCAAAGTGAAGCTCAGATAACTTGGCAGGTAGACAGCTGGTTTATGATCAAGTTGACATCTTCTAATAATGGATTTAAGACTGATGATAAGTCTCCTCCAGCTCTGGGGGAGAAAAGGGATCCTGATGACCTTTATCCAAGAAGTTATTGTTTTTTATTGTGGAATATAACATATTTACATAGAAGTGATAACTTTACAGGTGTAATTTAACAAGTAGTTAGCAAATTTCAAAGAATGTTATGGGTTACAGTTCCACAGTGTCAGTTATTTCCTTATTGTGAAATACAATGTATATGCAAAAAGGTGATAACGTTCAAAGTACAATTTAAGAAGTAGTTATATAGGAAATTTCCAAGAATGTTATGGGTTACAGCACCATAGTTTCATTTATTTCCTTATTGTGAGATATAACATATACACAAAAAGGCGATAACTTTCAAATTATAATTTAACAAGTAGTATATAGCAAATTTCAAAGAATATTATTATGGGTTACAGTTCCTCCATTTCAGTTCTTTCCTTCTAGATATTCTAATTCCCTAGCAATTAAGAAATAGAAGATTATATAGAGACTCACAAGAAGTTAATTTTTAAAGTTTTGTTTGTTTCTTTGTAGGAGCAAAATACAGAGATAACCAGCTGCCTCCTTCAAAATGTTTCTCCAGGGGATTATGTAATTGAGGTATATATAATTCAAGAAAGCCCATTAGTAATTCTATAGAACAAATCCAGTTCAAATAGAATTCCAAATGTTTACAACACTAAAATTTCCAACCATTGAAGGTGTTTAGTTATATTTTTGCATAGTCATATTTTTACATGGTTCTTAAAGTACGTCTTTTTTAAAGTTTATACATAATTGATCTTTGATTTTTTTTTTCACTAAATATTTCAAAGAAGTATTTTTTATGTAGTGGTATAATGCATATACTCATGATTTAAAGTTGCTATATGGTATTCCTTCATACTACAAATGTGTATTTTTTAAATTTTAGCTTTAAAAACGTTTTCCTTTAGTATTTAAAGTGGCAAAACAAAAGTTATGCTTACTCTAGCTGCCTAGACTTCTATAGGGTTTCTACTGATGAATTTCTGTATAAATGTACATGAGTTCTAAACATCATTTCAAATAGCATGTAAAAGAGTAAATGATATATTTCTCCTTTTTTTTTTTTCCTTTTCCAATATCAAAATATAAGTACTGCAGAAATTGGGAGTAAAAGAAAATAGAAAGGGAAATTAAAAATTTGTCCATAACCCCACTACTCAAAGACAACCAGGACATCCTAACATTTTGGTAATAATGCCTAGTTCTTGCTTGACTTGGTAGCAGCACGTGGTTTTTAAACTAACACACCTTCTTAAAGCATTAATGGAGGCCCAGTAAAATTGGTGATAGAACCTCAGTTTATTTGAAAACTGTTAGAATGTGGAAACCCCTAGCCAAAATCTTCAATGAATAAGGAGCCTTTTGAGTCATGAAAGGAAACTTGATAAATTTTAGACTTTTGAGTTGGTAAAGCAGAGATGTACCTGAGTACACCTAATGCCTAATCTCGGCCCTGTACATGGTTACAGGCCCCAGCAGGCATTCTGTACGGCGGCTCTCCTTCCCCTTGCTCCATTCTCCTCTCCTTATCCCCTCCGCTGCCCACAGACAGGAAGAATGAATGAAATCACCATTTTTTTTCCACTTGCCTGGTAGGCATAATTGGTTGGGGGTGCTTTCACTTTAAAAAAAAAAAAGAATAAATCATTCTCTGTTCTGCAGCTGGTGGATGACACTAATACAACAAGAAAAGTGATGCATTACGCCTTAAAGCCAGGTGAGAATTTTTTTGAGTGAAATTTTGGCTCTGGGCTACAGTTGACCAAAGAATCTGATACTTTTTGTACTTCATGGTTTTATAAAACAGAACAAAACAAAACTTGGCTCCTCCATCTTAAATGACATTCCATCAGATCTTTCTTCCCATCCTGTGTTGATGCCCGGAAGATCAAAGCCAGTGTGGTTGGTGTGTGTCGCTGGGACTAAATAGTCGATTGTCCTGGGAAGAAAAGTGGTGGGAGGGAAGGTTTCCTTAGGCAAAATTCTCACTCATAGGTATTTACCATCCCAGCAGACTCTAACTGTTGGATTGTTTTCGACAACCCTTTAAAATGAACAGTTGAATCCTTTTATGAACGCTGAACCAGTTCTAGAGAAAGGTGGTTGAGTGGTCCCAGAACCTGTTGCATGGCTTATGTTCAAAAAAAAAAAAAAAAGGCCGAGGTTCTCTTTGAAGCTGTCACGCTGCTTAAGTTTAAATCTTTCCCTTTGAAATTTCCCAGTGCATTCCCCGTGGGCGGGGCCCATCAGAGCAGTCGCCATCACGGTGCCCCTGGTGGTCGTCTCGGCCTTCGCCACGCTCTTCACGGTGATGTGTCGCAAGAAGCAGCAAGGTATCTGCGGTGTTGTCCCCCTAGGGGCAGGACGGGGGTCTCTGCTGACAGCAGGTGAGGCTGGGAGTGCTGGTCCTTCCACAGGTGAGGTGAGCCGGGGTCCCACGCTGGCATCTGGGAAGCCACGGGGCTCCTGGAGTCAGTTCCCTGTCTAGTGGAGAGAAAAGCGGGGACAAAACATAAAGTTCCCGGAGTTAGACTATTTGGCTTTTAACCCCAGGAGCCACTAAGAGGATTGGCATAGATCTGTTCTCAAATTCAGGCTATAAATGAAGAGCCTTACAGAGGAAGTCTAAAGTATGAGGAAGGACATAGGTAGGGGTTGACCATTTATAAAAGTCAGGTGTCAGGTGTGAACCTTCTGGGGTGCAGGAAATATTCTGTATCTTGACTTGTTGGGGGGTAGACAGGTGTATACTTATGTAAAAATTCATTGAGTTGTACATTTAAGGTTTATGGTGCTTTACCCCTTGTAAGTTATACCACAATAAAAAAAAAAAGTTAAAAGTAAAATAAAATAAAAAATAAAGGTCAGCCCAGCCAGTGCTTAGTTGGTCCTGGGTAAGTGCACTTTGTGAAAGTGGCAATTCTGGGTGCCCTCTTCTGACCCAACGATGGTCTCAGCTTGTCCAAGGTGAATTTCAGTCTAAGGATGAGTTTTGGCGGAAGCGGCTGCCCCATTCCCAGCGGTGACCACAGCTGACGGAGTTGGGGAGTGGGGACAGCCCTCAGGGCCTTAGAAGCTGTTGTTCTTGGACTGACTCCAAGTCAGCACTGGGTTGAGTCAGGACAAACGGGAACTGGGCAAAGCGTTGCTTGTGGGTGTCAACCGTATCTTCTCTTCCAATTTAGAAAATATATATTCACATTTAGATGAAGAGAGTTCGGAGTCCTCCACTTTCGCCACAGCACTCCCCAGAGAGAGGCTCCGGCCGCGGCCCAAGGTCTTCCTCTGCTATTCCAGTAGAGACGGCCAGAACCATGTGAACGTAGTCCAGTGTTTCGCCTACTTCCTCCAGGACTTCTGCGGCTGTGAGGTGCGGAACCTGAAGGCCACTCTCCTGGCCCACGGGCAGGGTGCCCATGCTCCATCCTCTCTCCCCACCCCTGGGCCTCCCATGGTGACCCCTGCCCAGGGCCAGTACCACAGCTTCTGATCCGGGACCACCCTCGACACTCTTCTCTTGTCTGTCCTACCCGTCTCCTGCACTAAATGCTTCATGACGCTTCGTTCTAACCCTGCCAGTTCTAACGCTGCCACGCTCCTGCTTAAACGCCTGGCAGGAGGCTTTGCTTTGCATGCATTAAAGTGACAGTGGTGTGGGGGTGTGAGTGGTGTCCTGTGGTCGTGGGTACTGTGGGGGTGCACGGGTACTGTGGGGGTGCACGAGAGACAACTGGGGAGCATGTTCAGGACAGAACTCCCCCCACCCAGAGTGTCAGAGATAGCATGGTACATAAGGAAGTGACTTTAGACAATTCTTTGGAGGAGTTTTGCTAAGAAGGGGAATGGAAAATGGAGCTGCCCATTGGAGGGCATATTGTGGTCGGGGAGTAATGTTTATTATTAAGGCTCTGTAAGGTTCTTTGACCATTGACTGGTAGGAAGCAGTGATGATGCGGGAGAGGACAGCTGTCTGAGAGAGCTTCCCCAGGAGGCAGGATGGATGACCCCAGAGCACAATGAAAGCAGGTGCTCAAATTGTCAGCTCTGGTTTCTTAGCTGTTTTCTTGAGTTACGCTATTAATATGTAGCTTCTCTCCAATGTCATGGTGTTAATTTTTAGAGTTAAGTCTAAACTTCTCCTGTAGCACACACTATTGCTTACAAATGCAAGGATTGTACAATAATTGGGTAATATAAAGTTACTTGCGTTTTGACACTGCCGCTGATGGGTCTCTGAGAATCTCTCCACATGGTGAGGCTGCCCCCTCGTGTCACAAAGGTGTATTTACAAGGCTGGCCAGGTTTCCCCTGAACAAACAGGTGAGGTCAGCAGATCAGCACGTTTGGAAAACGTCTGCAAACTAGCCAGTGGCTCATCCCAAAGACAAGCCAGCTTGCTCTACTTTGTAAGTCATTAGCCTCAGGGGAAGATTTTTCCCCTCTTATGAATGTAATCGTATTGTAGACAATTTGGAAACTGGGAAAGGATAACAAGTAAAAACGTGCCTGTAATCCCAGGCTGGAGGAAGAGGAACCACAGTTAAGTTAGCATTGGATGTACATCCTCCTGGTCTCTCTGCAGGGATCAACCCACACATGCAGTTTTGCATTTTGGGCTATTGCAGTGGTCTTTTCCCTTAATTTTCCACACCGTATACTATGTAAACTGCATTTTTTAATAGCCACATAATCCATAATATCAATTCACCATACTTGAGTTAATTCAAAATGTTAAACATCTCAGGAGATAAACTTTGTCCCACTGCTGACGATTTCCCGAGGGTAGATTCCTGGAATTGCTAGGTCAAAGATAGGAACATTTAAAAAATGCTTGATATATAGTCTCAGCTAACTTTTATTTTATATGATGTTAGCAAGGTTTGAGGAAAGCATGATACAATTCAGGGTTACCTTCAGCAAGTGGATGGATGCTGGGGGTGACCTTTGGGTAGCAACTTAGAGCAAAGAGGACAAAATCATTTCAGAATCCCTGTCCCTTCTCAGGGGCTGTGGCTGCCCGGCTCAGCCTTAGCCATTGGGGATTAATTTCTGAACTATAGAAGGAGAGAGGCTGACACAATTGCCAAGAGATGATTTTAGTAGGATTAGGTGAAAGTGGTATGAGAAGGTGAGGCCTCTGAGGGGGCCACACTTGTTCATTTTCTTTCCTTTGTCAGTATCACCTCCTCCCCCCACCTTCCCCACCCCCTTAGGGTTAAAGGCAGTACAGGATTGTGCCCCTGTAGAAGTTGAGGTGAGAGGCCCCAGTCACGCCTGAGCAGCTAACCAGAATGGCTGCGTCGCTGTGGTAGATGCCATGGCCCACCCTGGGCTGTGAGAGTAGCCGGAGGGGTCCTCTTCGTACAGTCACACTCTCTAGATGTGAGTCGACTGGCACTGTCATCCAGTGACTCTGACATCCAGGCCTGAGCCCCAGTTCCCGGTCTGCATTGGGGTCGCTCATCCACGTTCTCTCCGAGTTTGCCAGCTTTCTCTCCAGGATCTGCCCCCTTGCCTCCAGGCAGCCCCCCTCGTCAGATACACTAACCCCAGTTCCTGGTTCCTGTGCTGTCCACCATACTGGAAGCTCCTTGAAGGAAATCACATGTGGTCTGTGATTTGGCCATCTCTTCACCTGTGGGGTGGGAGTGGTAAAGTAATGGCCCCACAGGATGCTGAAATCAGGTGATGGGTGGCAAGCGCTCAGCAGAGGGCCGCCACCCGCAGGAGGTTACCTGTTCCTTTGTGGTGCTAGCAGTGGTTAAGGGGCAGATGACGTGCCCTTTTTGTAATGTCTTCATTCTTGCCACTCGATTCTCCAGGCTCTTACTGAGCATTCTGTAGAGGTGAGATGAGGCTCTTTGTGCTCCTTCCAGGTGGCTCTGGACCTTTGGGAAGACTTTAGTCTCTGCAAAGACAGGCAAAGAGATTGGGTCATTCAGAAGATCCACGAGTCCCAGTTCATCATCGTGGTGTGTTCTAAAGGCATGAAGTACTTCGTGGACAAGAAGAACTACAAACACAAGGGAGGCAGCAGAGGCTCGGGGAAACGGGAGCTCTTCCTGGTGGCCGTGTCGGCCATTGCCGAGAAGCTCCGCCAGGCCAAGCAGTGTCCAGCGGCGCTCAGCAAGTTCATCGCCGTCTACTTTGATTATTCCTGCGAGGGAGACATTCCCGGAGTCCTGGACCTGAGCACCAAGTACAAACTCATGGACAGCCTCCCCCAGCTCTGTTCCCACCTGCATTCCCGAGACCATGGCCTGCAGGAGCCGGGGCCGTACCCTGGCCACATCAGCAGAAGGAACTACTTCCGGAGCAAATCGGGCCGGTCCCTTTATGTCGCCATTTGCAATATGCACCAATTTATCGATGAGGAACCTGATTGGTTTGAGAAGCAGTTTGTTCCCTCCCATCCTCCCCCACCCGTCTACCGGGAGCCAGTCCTGGAGAAGTTTGACTCGGGCTTGGTTTTAAACGATGTCATGTGCAAACCAGGTCCCCAGAGCGGTTTCTGCCTAAAGGCAGAGGCAGCCGTCCTCGGGGCGGCTGTGTCATCTGACTTGCACCTGGCAGGTCAGCACCTGGGCCTGGATGAGGACATGGAGGCCCGGGCCACCCTTGACGGCAGCTCTGCCCTGCAGCCCTTGCTGCACAGGGTGAAAGCTGTCAGCCCCCCAGACATGCCGCGGGACTCGGGCATCTACGACTCGTCCGTGCCCTCGTCTGAGCTGTCTCTGCCTCTAATGGAAGGACTCTCAACGGACCAAACAGAAACCTCTTCCCTGACAGGGAGCATGTCTTCCTCTTCAGGCCTGGGTAAGATGCAGAGGAGAGCCGAGAGGGCCGTGGAATCTGGTTCTTGATAGCCTTTATCCACAGTGAAAGCATTTTTCTAATTTTGGTGCAAGCTTATTTGACAGTGAAACCTGATGTGAAGTTAAGACAGGTCTATTGATAGTCTTGATTTATTCCAGATAATGAGAATAATCACAGGTTTAAAGTTGCAGCAATACCGATGTTAAATTATGGTGACCTTCCCAGCCCTCAAGGGGTGCTATGTAAGATACGATATTCCACCTTTCTAAAATCCAAAAGCAGCTGAACACAAAAACACACTGGGCCCCTAGCTTTCTGGAGAAGCGTCTGTGGCCCTGTGTCTTTTAGGGAAACCTGACATTTTCACCACCCCCACCTTCCCATGGCCTGTAAATCCACATCCGTTAAACGTGGGGCTTGTGGGTGCAGCGTCCTCTCCGGCATAGCTCAGCACAAGGCCCTGGGTAGCAGGGAGGGGGAGGAAGCCCCTCACCCCGTCAGTGCCTGACTCCTGCTGTGCATGGAAGATCTCTTGTTCCCTCAACTAAGGGCCCTGGAACCTGCTGGTAGGATGAGATGCAGCATCTTGAGCTGGGTGGGATGCTGCCTTACTTGTGCAGAGCTTCTTTCTAAGTACAGACTCCAGCTACGTTTGGGCACAAGTTCCCACTCAATGAAGTCTGTCTTTTCTCCTTAGGTGAGGAGGAACCACCTACCCTTCCTTCCAAGCTCCTCGCCTCTGGGATGTACAAAGCAGGACTCGATTGCCACAGCTACCCCGATGAACTCCACGTGGTTGCCCCTTTGTAACGAAATGGAAGAGTCTAAGCATTGCCACTTTAGCTGCCGCCTCCCCGGTTCCCAGCTCATCTCCCTGGTTGTGCAGCCACTTAGAGCTGAGTCTTGTGCAAGGATCTTCTGAGTGAAATTTTGGCCAGTACTTGCTCCTCTTACACCAGCCACCAGATACCTTGACGTCTCCAGTTTTCTAAAACCATATGGAGCTCTGAGGGCATGCCCGTAAGGCCTGACCACATTAGTTCATCCTCAAATTTGAGCCTGTTCTGGGGGATGGGGAAGAAACGTGGAAGGAGAAACAGGAAAATGCCAACACTGATCGTGCAGACTTAAGTTATCTCAGCAAACTTTGCCTATTTGCAGTTGGCTGCTTTGAATAGAAATGCTTTGTGGAAAAAACACTTTTAATGTTAGTACAGCTACAGAACATCAAGGGCCAGTCTGTCTGGAATCAGTGTTCTCACAGATGATGTTCCTGTCTGTTTCTGATGAGTAGTTTAGGGTAACTTGGGTATTAAGTAAGCTCCAGGTTACAGGTCAGGAAGGTGCCTGATTATACCATCACCTTTTATAAAGCGAGTCTTTCTGTGTCCATGGGTGGCGGTGGTGGCTGACATGGGGCAGCTGCTCCAGGCTGAGCATCTTGACTGCTCCATCTGGGTTGGTTTAGTAGATGTGCAGACTGGGGTCTGAGTAGACATTGCACAGGGGCTGGATCTGCCTGCCAGCTTTCCCTGGGTTATGTTTACTGCACTGAATCTCAGATGTTGGTGCCCCAACGTTTATTTTTAAGAGGCTGGTATCCAGCTGGGCCGTATTATGGGAAGTTGAAGTTCATGCTCCGGTTGGCCCTGTGGTCTAAAGCTGTGCCCGTAATATTAGGGATCAGAATCCACTGAAATACAGCAGTGTGTGGAGGTTGTAGCCAGTCAATCTGCCGAACTGGTTTGATTAATGACAACCCACTTTTTGAGGAGGTGGAAAGGAGGGGACTGTCAGAAAGACAGATGTGCTCTTTGAATATTGCCTAAAGAAGACATGGTACCTGAAATCCATGAAATTTCTTGGCTCTTAAAGTACCCCTCCCAACTCAGCCTGTGAATCATTTTTTACTGTGTTTTTTCGTGTACTTTCCCAATGAGAGATTTGACTCTTGTGCTCTGTCCGACCAAAACTAGGCATTTTGAGCATAGGAGCAAATGATTTGCTTTAATTCTGTTCTTAAGAATGTCTTCTTTACAGAGAATTTCTGCTTCCAGGAAGAAATGGTTCTTTCAATACGGATTGTCAATTAGCTTGTACATGATGTTGTGTTTTGGTCTCCCCTGTGGCATCCCTTCTCCCCCACCCCCCCACCCTTGTCCTTGAGGGGACATGAGCATCTTTCTCTACCTTTTTCCTGGGCGCTCTGTTTTCTCAGCGCTGATACCAGGGACCATTGCTTTCACTCCTTCATCAGATAGGGGCAACATTAAGGGAGATGCTGAGAAATATCCAGAGGTGGGGTGAGAGGTGGGGATGGGGAGGGCTCTCCTTGCCAAACACATGTTCGGCAGGTGGGGAAGAGAAGGGTTGCACCCCTGCTGGAAAGTAGAGGTTTGTGTGTATTTTTGATGCAAATGTCACACTCTCTGCGCTGTAAAGGCAGCTGGCAGCATCTTGGGAGAAGAACGTGCTCGTCTGTTCTCTGGCATCAAGTTTCCTGCAGCTGCTCAGAGAGATGAGTGGAGCTGCCAGATTGTCTCTTCTATAAAACCAAGCGTCTTGTTAGAGCAGAGACATTCCATGTTGTCACTGAGGAATCTGAGACACGCACACGGCTCCTGCCCACACGTAACCGTCTTGTCGTTTCAGCCTCGGTGTACATTCTCTGAAGGACATTGGTCGGGCCAAACTTGCTCAAATGTGAGAACTCACTTGACAACATTATCAGGGAGTTTTCTTATAGAAAACAAGAAATATTGCATATCCCCAAGAATCATTAGGAACTGCTTTTTAGGATGGCTACTCAGCTTGACACAGGACAGGAGACATCTCAGAGAAAGTGGCCCCAGGGCCCGGGATGACCTGGAGGGCTGGGGCTCCATGGGCCCCAGGCAGAGAGCTTGGTAAATGAACTCACTTAGGAAATTGGTAAAAGGGAATATAGTTCCAATTTGGGGTCTGGGGTCTTATTTTGAAATATTAGTGTTACTGAGGTTCATCAAACTCAAACTCTTAACATACCAGGTAATGAAAGTGTGGTGTGAATAAGTTAAGAAGTCCAACTTTCTAGCCTTACCTTATTAGTTTCACGTCTGGCAATGGGAATGGTTTCCTTGCAGAGTAAGGCAAAAACATCTGTTTTAAGGAGAGCTGTATTTTTTGACTCATTAATTGTCCGGGACAGTGGAAATGATAAAATGGAATTCACAGAAAAGTCCTGCCAAGTCACAGGCTTTTAAACCCTGGAGAAACCAGAATTAGAATATAGGGATGATGTCAGTGAAAGGTCTGGATCCTGAGAGTCAGAGATGTGTGGAGAAGTGAGATGACACCCCGTGAGGAGAACGGGCAACAGAGAAGCCTGCGAGTAGCAGCAGGTAGGGAGGGAGTTGTTCACCTGAATTCACCAACACCCTCCGGAAAGGACTCAGTATCTGATACAATCAGCTTTGTCTGGAGAGTTATCAGGGAGGTTGAAGCCCAGGGTAGAGATGTGCAGCAGTTGTTTGAGATGTGGCAGCAGTTGTTTGTGGCGACCAGCCCAGCAGCACAGGGTGCAGAACGTCCTCCAGACGACTGAGTCCTGGGCCTTGTGGAGCATCGATTTTCAAAAAGAATCAGAAGTCATTCGGATCCAGGCCCAGGTACTCGGGGAGATGACCCATCCGGGGGGTAAGTGGTATAATAGCATTTTGAGCTAAAAATGAGATCCAACCTTTGAGTGGAGAGGTGGAGATTTTGGTGATGCATTAGCAATAAATAAAGACAGTTCCCAGATCAGAAGTTCAAAATGTCGTTAGCGGCAATGACATCATTGGAATCAATGTGTAATAAATATGTATATCTAAGTTCATGTATGTTTGCCAAAAGTTCAATCTTGTTGCTTCATAGCTTCCATTGTCGCTTTTTGTTTTAGTTTTGTTTTTTTTTTTAAATCATATCTAGTCTAGGTCCCCTGACTTACGCACAAACAAACGGAAAGACTGCCCCTCCAAAGATTGTGGAGTTAAATAATTTCAGAATTTCTGTTTTCTGAGTTGAACATCATTTCTTTTAAATAAAGGAAGGGAACTGCTCTTTTATTCCTGGATAAGGAAAAACCCATAGCTCCCAACCACTTCAACACTAATTTGTCTCCTTTAAGGAGAGAGAAAATACTCTTTTTATTGAACAGAGGTTTACAATGCCAATGTAAAGGTTATTGGCCTTTTTTATTTTATATTGTTGGTGAAAATTGCTGCTCTTTCTTAGAGAATGGGTGGCAGATGCTGTGCCTTCAGGGGGCACCAGTAAAGCAGGTCAGTTGTAAGGAACACAGCTGTGTATGACATGGTTCTCAGTCAGGGAGACAATAGGGAATGGTAGGGATTGTGGCAAACTAAAGAACTCCTGCCCCGCCTCCCCAAGGGGGCAGTCACTCCAGCCACCTGGAGCCATGCAGTATTTCCTGATCATCCCATTTTTGAGGAGAAGCTGAAAACTTAGGTTTTTATAAGAAATACTATGATTTACGAATGTTAGCAACATTTTTAAAAGTTGAATTTGAAGCTTTGAAATGGAAGTCATCCATGATAACTGCAGACATCTGGTGCCATCAGAAAATGCTGTTGCTTAAATGTATCCCTTAGTTGGATTGGTTTTCCCCTATTTCTCCCCCAAAGGAATTTGATGTGATTCTGAATGTATCTGAAATGTTTTGATAGCTTCTTTACATTTCATGGTGTCTTAAGTAAAAGGCCAAGCGAGTTGTTAATTTCAAAGTCAGATTTATGGTCTCCCAATTAAAAAATATATATATAACCCTCAGAACAATTTAATTTAATTCCACAACCTGAAGGATCCTGTTACATAGTTTTTGGTCTTGGTTTGATCATTTCTCTCCATGGTGTACAAATCTGTGCTTAGGCCATGGGCATAATTAGGAAAGCCAGGCACGTGTGGGGAGGGTGCAGGGAATCCCCCAATGTCCACTAGAGCCAGGTATTTGCCTTCTTTTCTGTTTTAAGTGATCTGTAAACGGACTGTTTGGGAGGTGTGAAACAGTATAGGAGAAAAGCCCTTCCTGGTATCAAGATAGCAGTTTGCAGTCCTCACGGGGTATTGGGTCACCCTTGCCAAATTATTTCCTTTCCATGCTCAGGGTGAAAGGAAACAAAGGGAAATCTGACCGTAAGCCAATAGCTTTGATTCCGATTGCAGAGTTTTGGGGCTGGGAGAAAGTTTGGCTTATCTAGCATGTCCCTCCCCACCTGCCGTCAGACAGGGCTGCGCCATAATATTTCAGACATATGGCCATTGGATGGGATTTGGATATCCAGTGCAGAGATTCTGTAAACCTACCCTGCTGATCAGATAGTCCTTTGTATGTCTTCCTTATAGAAATTCAAACCGGCCTTCTTCTGTTCGGCTTGTCGTGGAGAAGGAACAGCTGGTCACCCTCCGTGTATTTGAAAACCATGGCAAAGTCATCCCCCTGGTGTTTTGATTTCAGTGATAAATCATCCTACCCACTTAAACTATTCTTCATGGTTCTTGTTTTCCAGGGGCTTAATAATTTTTCTCTGCGCTTCCGTTTCTCAGTTTTACTCTTTGTCTAGTTGCCCAAATCAAACATGGTGCCTTATTCACATTTGTGCCTGGTGAATGCCGATCAGATTATGGGGAAGTTCTCTTGTGCCGGCTTCTCTTACTGGTTAAAAGTATAAAAAAATGGCATATTCCTGTATTCATGTTGAGGATTATTCTACTGCCATGTTGGGTTTTTTTCCGCCCTTGGAGACGGTCCCTTATCACATCTTATGGGTTTTTTCCCTCCTGAGGCCAAACACCTGTTGCTTATTCTGTGTTTTTAATATCATTCCCGAGCTTCTTCAAGATACTCCCTAAGACCAGCTCTGACCTTCCGAGTGGCAGCCAGCCCCTCCCTCCCAATATTGGATTCTGTTTTTACATATCTGTAGACATCACTTTTAGTTCATGATTCGCAGTATTATTAAATGGTGCAAACTTCAGTTTAACCACTGGCAAGGTAATAACAGCCTTTGCTCAGTACCACCTTCAAATTGCTATTTGAGTACTAATTTGCAAACGCTTATGTTTGCGTCCCCCACCGAGGATCTGTTGGTGATTTTGGCCAGTTGTCTTCCCTCCTACTCTTTGATTCTTCCCCCAGTATAGCTGGGACCACAAGGACCACAAACATTTCAAGTGCCAGTCCTAACGGGCTGGAGCCCTGGTGCGGAGTTGACCAAGCACGGTGCTTTGCATAGTCACAAGTCTGACAAAAGCAGATGTTTAAATTGGATGTTTAAGTCAAATAACATTTTGATAGAGAAGGTTCAAAGAGGCAGTCTTCTGTTTGTACATGACGTTGCAAAAGTATATTGCTCCAAACATTAGACAAAAAATTACCACTGTGTTACCCTAATGTGTGCTTGTCTGTTAGAAAAGACTTTTCTCTCTAGAAAAAAAATTTATTATTAGAGTGGACAGTAGAAAAAGCTTTTTTAAAAACCAAATATGTTCATTTAGAGAGTAGGTAACTTCTATTCCCAGTATTAGTAAAGAAAGAAAAATTTTTGACTATGGGACAGAATGAGGTTATTGTTGTCATTGTCTTTGCTTCATCTTTAAGTTTGTTGTCTGCGTGGACAGACTGTAGCAGGGTGCTATATTTTTACATTGACAATGTTAATGACTTACGATTTGTACATACTTCTGTAAATAGTTGACAGTAGATCAGCTGACATTTACAAAATGTTCTTTTTGTATCTTAGAATTTTTGCATCAAATAAACGCTATGTTTTAAGATCGTGGTGGTCTATTATTTTAGGACATCTTTCCTGTTTGCTGAATAGCTGGGGGTTCCTGGCACAGCTCTCCCTGACGGAGGGAAATTCAAGGGCCTGGAGAAGGGAGCAGCTAGGACTTCTCCAGGTTAGAGAACAGGCACCTTCTACCCTTGACCTTTGACCTTGCCCCCTGGAGGGCAGTTGCTCTGCAGACCTCCTTGCTGCAGACCTCCACTCACATCAAACGGACTTTAAAGAAATTTGAAGAAAAGAGCTACTGAAATTTGGGTGCTGTGTTCAGACAGAAAAAGAGGTTTCCAACACACGCTTGTCTTTCACCTGCCAGGTGTTCTGTGTGATGACGTCTTAATTTCCAGCTTTGTTCCCTGTTCCATCCCTGTAAGTGGGACCCTGTTACTGTACGACTCTGGGCCTCAGTTTCCCATCTGTGTAATAGGCTAGTCAAAGGCCCTGCTTGGTGGGATGCTGTGAGAATTACACAGGATGATGAATGTGAAGTGTCTGCTGGCATGTGGTATTCAGCAAATGACAGGTATCCAGAAGGGACTGATGAATGAGAAACAGCAGGGACACAGATACAAGCTTTTTGGCTATTGCCCAAAAAAAATTTGATTGATATTTTAGGTCTTGGGAACATAAAACAGAAAATATTGGGTTTTCCTTTTCCTTGCCCCCTACCCCCAGGTCCGACCCCCTTCTCCCACAATCCCACCCCCCACCCCAGGCTGTTGATGCGCTGAGAGCCTGCAACCTGCGCCCTTTGGAAGCCCGAGGGAAGCGAAAGTGATAAAAAGCAGCTCCAGGGGAGGCGCCCGTTGGTTGTTATGAGGAGGAAATTCTGTCAACTTCTTGTTTGTTAACTTTGGCACATCCTTCATGTTTTCTGTTCGCATTCTCTGAGGACGCTGCTTCCGTTTGCCCATTGATTTTTTCCCTGGTCTCTGTGCTTTTTCTCCTTATTTCTAAGTACCGACATTTGAGTGCCAGGTGCTTTACCACATCATCTCATTTATCTTCACAGCTACCCAGTGTGGTGGGCAATCTTCCTGTCCTCATTTTACAGACAAGGAAACTGAGGTTCAGAGAAGCTGCCCCTGGCTGGTGGCAGAGGAGGATATGAGGTGCAGCAAACCCTCAACGAGACTGCTCTCTGATCCCCCCAATAAGGGTCTTGCCATCCAGCTAGGGTGAGCTTAAAAATGTCTTTGTGTGGTCAAAGGTAATAGATTTCTCGTAATATTAGGTGGTTGTAGAGAGGAAGCAACGATAGATGCCCTTTGACTGTTAGCATGGCTGCTTCCTGCTCTGAGTGTTCTTCATGTCTGTTCTTATCATCACTTAATGTGGAAGGCCTATTAGCATCCTCATTTTTAGGATTCTGAGGTCCAGAAATTAGGTAGCTTCCTTGAGGACTCAAAAGAGGAAGTGGCATCGCTGGGATTCAAATGTCTGATTGAAGCATCCACGTCCTAACCAATAGGCCACGCTGTCCCTCAGTATAGTTTTGGGGGAAAAAAAGAACCTTGAGTAGCAAGTTGTAAGGACTTAGTTCCCGTCTCAATCCAAATATTGAGAGTAACTTAGAAGTTGAGCAAATGGTTCTAAAAGGACTTGATTTGAAGAATCTCATTAGGTAGAAACTGCAATAAATGAATTTGTTTCCTTTTCTTTCATTGAAAATAAAAGTTGCAGCTGGTACTTTGTATTAGTGGGAAAATTCCTCTTTAGACATCATGAGAGGCCCTACTTTTTACCACAGTGTTAGAAAGTGGAGGCTGTTTATACAGCTGCTTAACGCTTTGGAGCTCATACCTGGGGCCTTGCCACTGGTTTTACTTAGTTTTGGAAATGCAAACTCTGGAGGTAGCAAAGACTAGCTTCCCCTTGCAGACGTAGAAAAAAGTTCATTTTGCTTTAGTTGAATAAGAAACTTCAGATGATCAGCTGAACAGTGGAGGAAGGAGGAGACATCAAACACGTTTGCCCTGTCCCGGGCATAGAAGGACCTCAGATGTTTGTTTTCCACCCTTGCTCCCACCAACACTGTCTTCCTCACTGCCCATGAGAACAAAATGAGAAATGGTCCAAGAATTAAGGACTGGGAGAGGCAGAGGATGCAATGAACGGGACATCTGCACTAACACACGAGGTAAGGCCTTTTGCAATTGGACAAAATTCAAGTGGGCCTTTGGGATTAAGGGAAAGTAATGCAAGAACTGCGAGCTGGGCTCCCTGGCCTCTTTCTGGAAGGGCTGTTGCATCACATCTCTCATGTTTATAGATGACACGACCTTATTACAGAGATGTGCATGTGTCACACATTAATACTGTTGTCCTGGCTCCTTTTTTTTCAAGGTCACTTCAGCCACTGTGGTAAGTCTAATGTTCTGGCCTTTGATTGACATCAGCTTCTCTAAAAAGAAACTGGTAAAATACAGAAGTTAGGAAATTAGACCAGGATGGCTCGTCGACTTCCAGTGTTCTCCCCCCACTCCACTCGAAACATATTCACTATGTTCTTTTTTGAGGCAATTTTGATCTGTTTTATCATAATTAATATTTTAAATAAGATTAAATTCTGGTGGCATTTGAAAGTCAATTTTTAGATCCATTATTGAGAAAGTAATATTTGATTTGGAGGTTTTTGTAAATAAGTGAGATTTAGTCTGGTTTTGAGGTTAGAGTTTGGATTCAGGTTTCTGGTAGGAAGATCCTACAGGACTGGAATTTTCAACATGCCACACTGGTCCAGTGACAACCCACTGAGATTTGGAATCAGACCTTCTGCAGTCATTTGAGAGCCCTCAGTGTGTCCAGGTGACACCATAATGGACGAGACACACACGAGACCCCTGCCCACTTGACTCTACCTCTCTCTGTGAACGGTACTGTGAGCAAACCTGAGCCTGTGTTTCTTCACCTGCAAAATGGGACTAATACCCTCCTCCTAGGCTCACTGTGAGGATTAAATGAGATGGAGCCCATGTAGCACCCAATGCCAATGTTTGGCAAATATTTGCCAGGCACTTGTAAATAGTAGCTATTAATTATTCTGTGGAAAAGCAAGTCTTAGGCTCTTTGAGGGTCTACAAAGATGGTGGGAGACAGTCCCCTGCCCAAAAGGAGCTTCAGCACAGGTGGCAAGTTAAATCAGCTCTATCACCCGAGAGTCTGTGAGGAAAGACTGGGTCTGCCTGGCAGTTTTGGTGTTGGTCCAGGAAGGAAGGGATGGGGTGGGGGCAGGGGGCAGGGGGCTCTTAGCATAGGCATTAGCACTGAGTTCTTAACAATGATGTTAGCTGAACATATTTAGGCTCTGACAGCTGGCCAAGCACTTTGAAATATGCTAATATTCCATTCTTGAGACTCCTTTTTTCCTGGTCAGATTTTAGCCTTGATGGAGACACGTTTCTCTGGAATTGGTGTTTCAAGGTTGCCGCCAGGCAGATGGCCATGCCCTGCTCTAGACGTGGACAAAGGCAGGGATTGTTTCTCAAACTGCCTATCAGTGGGAGGTCGGGAAAATGTTGCAGTTTTTAAAATTTGGAGGGTGGGGATCAAATAATCATCCTCCAGGATGAGGTGGTTCTGCCTGCTCTTTTACACTGTTGCTGGTTAAAAATGTTCCAGGGAATGGGCAAGTGTCAGCTTCCGGACAAACTACAGACATTTCATGCCAAGCTGGGCCGGGCCAGGCCGGGGAAGATATGCAGCAGAGGAAGGCAGGAGCATGTCTGGCAGTGGAACCATATGCAATCAGTCCTGACTTTGGTTTTGTATCACTGAAGATGTATTGAAAGATCCTGCACACATGTGTTTAATTGTGTATTAATTATTGACAAGTTGATGATTACAGATATACCTTGTTTTATTGCACTTCACTTTATTGCATTTCACAGATACTACGTTTTTTACAAATTGAAAGTTTGTGGCAACCCTGCATCGGGCAAGTCTATCAGTACCATTTTTCCAACAGAGTGTGCTTACTAAGTGTCTGTGCATGACATTTTGATTAAGGTATGTACATTTTTTAAAAAAACATAATGTTGCACATTAATAGACTATAGTACAGTCTAAACATAACTTTTATACGCACTAGGGAGCCAAAAAATTCATGACTCGCTTTATTGCAATATTCGCTTGTTTGTGATGGTCTGGAACAAACCTGCAACATCTCTGAGGTATGCCTGTATAAGCACTATGATTAAAGTGGGGATTTGGCTATCAGACGTCTTGAACTCAGCTCCCGATTCTGTCACTTATGTTTGACCCTAGGCAGGTGACTTGACCCATTGAGGACTTAGTTTCCCCCTCTGGAAATGCACCTAAGAGGGCCATGGGAGGCTTTGCTGCGAGGCCACGTGAAGTTAGGAGCACAGAGCCCAGCAAGCTGTGAGCAACTGCCTGAGTGAGTGTTACTCTCATTGGAGATGTGGTCACAGGAGCAGGCTAAGGGAGGTACAGTTATAATGTGGGGTTCGTGGGTGGCCCAACTCCCCGCCACCACCCATAACTCCCTGCAGCCCTGGCCTGGGTGGCCGGTGGGCTAGATAACCAAAGTGGAACACCCGTCTCCCGGAGGTCTTAGTTCAGCTGGTCAGCTGGGAATGGGCTTCATGGGAGGTGGGTGCTTGGTCAGATGTCACTCCGCTACTAGAAAACTCCAATGACCCTGGAGAAGAGCCCCAAGGTTACCTAGTGCCCTGCTCACCCTCTCCTCTCTGTGTCCTTTTCTCCTCTGGCCGTATCAGACTTCTTTGGGGTTCCTCACCTGGGTTCCTGCCCTGGGGCCTTTGTATCTGCTGTTTCTTCTGCCTGAAATACCCTCTCTCTGCCCCTGCACCCCTCTTCTTGTGGGGAAGCCCTCCTTCCCCCAGTCTAGGTCCTGGCAGGTGCTTTCAGGAGCACTTACCTGTGCCTGTAATTACACCCCTGCTTCTGTGATTATGTGAGGGACCCTCTGGTCCATTCGAATGGCAGGCTGTGTTCTCTGCAGGGGCCTTTCACCTGGGCTGGGACTCAGGATCCTGCTGCTTTAGCCAGCCTGGGCCCCAGCTGTACCACTGGGCTGTTATGGGGCCAAGTCATTCATCTCTGAGTCTCAGTTTCCTCATCTGTCATATGGAGGTGAAATGCACCTGCCTCATGGGGTTGCTGTGAGCATAAAAGCAGATGGAGGGGATAGCCTGGTGGCCTGGCACAAGGCAAGTACTCAAAAACATTAACATGTCTTGGCTGTCACCAAGATAAGCAGTAACAGGCACTAGTAATTAAAACAAGGTTTACTTCTGCAAAGTAAGGAATATTGCTTGTATTCCTTACTTTGCAGATTGGGATAAGGCCCCCATCCCTGTACCGTGATCCACAGAGGTGAGAACCACTGGGCTGCCCAACTCTGAATGGCTCACATTGTCTCGTGGTTTCACTCCCTGTGGGTCTTGTCTCAAGGCTGGATGATAGGCTTCTACAAACACAGGGCTGGCTAATGACGTGGTCTGTACTTAAGAATCACTCCTGAGCATTGGGCGCCTGCTTTTGTGCCAAGCACCATGCCATTGCCTCAGCTCCCCTCATCCTCCCAGCAGGGCTTTGGGGGTTAGGTCACATCCCACCTCCGGGGCAGGGTCCAGGTTGGATTTGAAACCAGATAATTTCCTGCTCCAAAGTCTCTCTGTCTTTCCCCTCCATAGTTTGGCCTTGCTTCTCAGGTTTTCTTCTAACCCAGTTTAGGAAAGCAGAAAGGACTTGTTTTCAAAGAAGCTTCTTATCAGCCACTTGCGGAGCACTGCGTCGCTGAATAAGACCAACACCTTACTCCTTCATCGGTGTCGCCGTCCCCTGGGTGAGGGCCGCACCAGGCCGGGGCTGCTTTTCCAGGTGGATGCGCCACACGTTGCAAATGCCAAAAAAAAAAAGGTGGGGAGGACATCTGAATGGTGCATTGCTACAGGCAAAAGAGTTGACTGTCTTTTCCAGTAATTCCTCTTCTAGGGTTTTATCTTCAGGAAATAATCAGAAACATGCATCACAGTTTATTGCACAAAGGTTTTCAGTCACCAAGGGTTATCATTAATACCCTGAAATAAGTAGCAAACCAAGTACCAGGAGGGATGGATTATAAAAAGAGGGCACATTCATGCAACAGGCCAACAAGGAGCCTTTAAAATCATATTGTAAATAATTTGTGACAAAGGAAAAGTCTCACAGTATGTTAAATGGAAAATAAAGGATACAAGTTAACAGTGGTTATCTCTGGGTGATGTGACTGTGGGAGGGTTTTATCTTATTCTTTGTACTACTTGATGATTTCCACATCGTTTTACAATGAGATGGTATTACATCATCACAGTTTTGTTTTGTTTTGTTTCTGTTCCTTTCCTTTTTTTGGGGGGGGGGAGGTACATAGAGATTTATTATAATATTCCTTCTACACTGATGTTGGTATAAAAATTTCATAATAAAAAACTTTTTTAAAACACTGAAATAGAAATTTTTATACATATATGCATCTCAATTTTTTGACTAAAACTTCAGGGTATATTCTTAGAAAGAGAACTATGATGTCAAAAGGCCTGAACTTCTCTGAGGTTCTTTTTTTATCATATTTTTTTTATTGTAGAATATAACATATATACATAAAAGTGATAGCTTTTCAAGTGCAATTTAACAAATAGTTACGGAGCAAATTTCAAAGAATATTATAGGTTACAATTCCACAGTTTCAGTTATTTTCTTATTATGAAATATAACATAGATACAAAAAGGTAATATCTTTCAAAATATGGTTTAACAAGTAGATATATAGGAAATTTCCAAAGTTATTATGAGTTATGCAACCACAATTTCAGTTATTTCCTTATTGTGAAATATAACATATACAAAAAGATGATAGCTTTCATATTACCATTTAACATGCAGCTGTAGAACAAATTTCAAAGGATGCTATGGGTTACAGTTCCACCATTTCAATTCTTTCCTACTAACTATTCTAATACCCTAGCAACTAAGAAAAAGAAAATTATATAAAGATTCAGTATTCATAATCTTTTGTTAAATTCCATCTTGTCTGTTGCTAGTTTAATCACTTTCCCGATCTTCAGGGATGTCCAAGCAGTTACCACCCTAATCTGTTCATGCTGAAAAGGGGTGTCAACTTCATGAGCAAATGGGACACCTCTGTTGATGTTCTTGAAGAGGCTATTGCCTCTGGGTATTGGGACTTAGCTGGCACAGGAGCATTCTGAAGGATACGAGTTTCTGACGAATAAACTTAGTGAGTGAAACCTTTATAGAGTCTAATGTAGGGATCCGGGTATTCTTGAAGGTTTTCGGGACTACTGTTGACTTGGGCCTATCATATTGTGGTCATTGGGCATATTTAGGTGAAGCTTGCATAGGAGTAACCTCCAGGACAGCCTCTTGACTCTACTTGAATTCTCTTAGCCACTAGAACCTTATTTTGTTGCCTTTCTTTTACCCCTTTTGGTCAAAAACATCAGAGTTTTAAATGTACAGTTGCACACAGCAGAGGCTCAGCAAGTGTTCAGAGTACATGGTGGGCCCTAAGTGGCCAGGGCTGGTGGTCTTGCCCTCCATCCTGCCCTCCCAGGTGCTTTCCCCAGGTGTGCTGCTGGCCCCTCCCCATTGCTTTCCCGCTCCGTGTCTGGATGTGGCTGACTGTGGTTCCCACTGGTTATAGCTCACTATCTTCCCCTCCCACAGGCCACTTGGGGATTTCCTGTAGACATTCTGGCTTTCCCTCTTGATGATTTAGTGAGGTATCTGCCCTAGTCCCACCCCATCCTGTCCTGCAGAGTTAGGGGAGACAATTGTATTCAAGAAGCGCCCTCATGAACTGACAGTTCAAAGGAGAAAAGGTTGTTGATCACCAATGTCTTCTGGCCTCTCCCTGAGTTCCAATCTCAGGGGATAGTAACCCATGGTTCCTGCTTATCCCTTACCCGCTTTGCCAGCCAAAGGACTCTCCTTGAGTGCATCATCTTCTCTTTCCCAATAGACTCCCAACCTGAGTCCAGAACCAAGCCTCCCCAACCCCACTCCACTCCTTTCCCTTCTCCCAACATAGTCACAGGGCCAAGCATGGATGGAGAGGGGGCTGTGGGTTTGAACCACTTTGTTTCCAAGCAATTTAATGCTTCAATAGTGCATTGCAGATACATCCCGCTTTCTGGAAATCCTAAATTATAAAACAAATGGAGTCAAGGAGTTTGCTTGTTAGTAATAATAAAAATGCACGTTGCCTTTTTGTACGCTTCAGAGACTTTCACCCACTGTATCCATTCCTCACTCAGCATCCAGTGTGATCTCTCCAAACCACAGGTCTGATCGTATCACTCCTCTGCCTAAACCTTTCAGTGGTCAAGATCTGGTGTCTCACTGTGGGCATCAAGGCCCCTCCAGCCTCATTCTGCCCGTTGCCCCTCTGCATCACCTTCCGGAAGTTTTCCTTGGCTCTCCCCGCTCTGGGCTTCCACACCTCCCATTCTTCCCACCTCTTCCCTGCCTGGTTGCCACCCTGTTTAGTGGGGCTCAGCCTAGGCCCACTGCCCAAAGGGAGCCTCCCAAGGCCTCAGAGTTTCCCACCACATCCTGCTCCCTAACTGCCTGGTGGACACCTGTCTCCTCATCAGCTCCTGAGTTCTGGGAGTCGGGGACTGTCTGTCTTGGGACAGTGTGTGACACGTAGCAGATGCTCAAATAGTTGTTAGGTTGGATTTCTAATAGAAATAGAAATTTACCTTTGACTAGGCTGCCTGGGTAGAACATCAGGCTTTGACTTGTGGGTCTGAAGTGCCTGCTGAGCTCTGGGTTGAGGAGGAGGTAGAAATCGCTTTATTATTACTTAGTAAACACTGCTGGTTGTAGTAGGGATCAGAGTATGAGGGAGGCAGATAAATAAAAGAGGTTCTTGGGGGAAAGGTTGAAGACCCGGGTTGAAACACAGGTTTTGCCCATGACTTTGGTGGAAATGGAGTATCGGGGAGAGTATTTGTTCCCTGAACAGAAAACAGAAGGGTCATGAGGCTCTGGGCTTGGGGGTGAAGGAGTCCTTTCTAAGTGGCAGTGGAATGAAGGTGCAGCCATTGGAATGAAAGTTGGTTTGCTCCAGAGCTTCAGTTTCTGGCCCCAAGGGTGGTCTGTGGGCCAGGAGGAGGCCACCCAGCACTAGGAGATGGAGGCCACAGTGAGGAAGGTCTTGGCTGTGCTAGATGGAGTTCTGAACACCTTGCACTGCTTTTCACAGGGCTGAACTGGAAGATCTACACCCTGGTGGCCGCTGTCAGGACAGCTGGCCTCCCAGGGAGGCCTCAACGATGGAAATCACTGCATGGAGAGAGGTAGGAGGCCCGGTCCGAGCCCTGGATCTGCCACTTACTTGCCGGAGGGTCAACAGGGACAGGAAACTTGGCATCTTTAGCCGAAGCTCTCTGGTCTGTCAATGAAGACATCAGTCAATGATCTCTGGGGTCCTTCCAGTAACCTGGGGGCTTGCTTCACCTCTCTAAGCTTCAGTTTCCTCAACTAAGAAAGAAGTGACACCTGCACAACCCCTACAGCTCAGAAGGCTGTTGGGAAGGTCAAATTAGATTAAGCACCTAAAATGTGCACCTGATATTTTATTTATTTTTTTATCATTACAGTTCATACGTTCATAATAGCATTCTTTATTCCTGATTTCATGAGGTTCTGAGGACGGTAGGTGATCACCTGTTGATTGCATGACTGAGGAATGAATGCAGAAAACAGTTTTATTGCGATTCCCGTGTCGATTTCCGCACAGATGACCCAGGCCCCTGCTAGCTGCCGCCCCCTCCCCCAGGCTCGGCATCCGCCCACAGACAGGCGTGGTTCGCGCTGCTCTCGGCTCGTCCTCATTCTCACCTCCATTTTCCAGTAGAGGAAAGTAAGCCTTGGGTGAGACCTGACACCCTCAAGGTCAGCCTAGGGCGGGAGACGGGGCTCCACGAGCAGGCGCTGGCCCTCGCCCGCCGGGGCAGATAGACCCCGCCCGCCCGGATACTTGTTCCGCGAGCTGCCTCCGGGGTTTCCGCCTGGCTGCGCGATCCTACTCTGAGCTGATAAATTCTCTCTGTCCGAGTGCAGTTTAGGAGGTGGTGGATGCCTAGGGGGTGGGGTCCCCTCCCCGTGCTTCAGTGCCTTCCGGGAGAATCCGAGGAAATGGAGCCCGGTGTGGACGCGTCCGGATCCCGCACGCCCGGGTCCAGGGGACCGCGGGGGTCTCCGGCCCGCCCCCCGGCACACGTGGCCCGCGCGGTCTCCCCGCCCCCGGCCCGGCCCCGCCCCGCCCGCGGGAGCCGCTCCGCCCCGGGGAGCCGCCCACACCGCCGCCGCCGCCGCCGCCGCCACCAGTGCCGCAGCCGCGGTGCGCTCCCCAGCCTGGCGGGTCAGAGCCTACACGGACGCTGGGGTGAGTGCAGGCGGCCAGCCGGGACCCTCCACCCCCCTGCCCGCACACACACCGCTAGATGCTCCCCAGCTGGACACTGTCCCGCTGGACAGCCCGGAACTGGACACTTTCGCGGGCCGGATCGCCTCCTGCTTTGATCCACCAGCGGAGCGCTGGGAGGCGCACTGGGGCGCGGCGCAGGTGGGCAGTGCCACCGCCAGCCCCAGTCGGCCGCCGCCTCCACTGGAGACCTTGACGTGTGTCCTCTGGTGGCTCTTGGGCGAACTTTCCCCAGCTACTTCCGGAGAGGAGGTACCACCTGTCCCCGGGAGCAGCCCCTTTCCCTCGGGTTTCCCGGGAGTCCTCGCCGGTCGGCGCCTCTCCAGCCCCGCCGGGGCTCTTGCGGGTCAGCGTCGCGTCGGGCGCTGCTGGTGGAGGCTTAGCCCGGCCGCCGTCACTTCGCAGCGGGGCAGCGGGGTTCTGAGCGCGTGGGGTGGCAGCCGCCGTTCCGGGCCCGCCGGCGCCCTAATGCTAGCGGCTGCGTCTTTTAAAACTGCAGGGCCAGACCATCCTGAGAAATGCGGTGAGGCTGGTGGACGCCAGGGATTAAGGTGAACATTGAAGCCTTGTAACTGAGATGGGTGAGAGTTTTCTCAAGCGTGACAGAGCTGGGTTTTCGGGTTCCTTTGGGCTTTGCGACTGGAAAAGAGCTGCGCTTGCCCTGTCAGCGAACTCATCCTTGCTTTGAAAGTTGCAGAGACGGAGAGCCTTGTTCTAGAGGTCTACGCTTGCTGGATTTATGCGTAAACCAGGCTGGCTTCCAGTACTGGGCAAGATGTGAGAACTGCCAAACAGTAGTAGTCCCGGACGAACCTGCAGAAACTTATTTTTAAACATTTCATACATTACCCACATACGGAAGCATTCTTCACTGGGATGTGAAAGAGGAGAGCTTTGCTATATCTTTGTCCTAGCATTGTGGTCTTTGGCATGTTACTTCACCTATCTGTGCCAGTATCCCTATCTGTAAAATGGGAGTGATAATTGTACAAACTTCAAAGGGCTGTGTAAAGTTAAAGCACTTAGAGGCTGGTGCAAAATAAGTTCTCCATGTGTTAGCTGTTCTTGTAATTATCGCTGATATGGGTCTAACAGGGCTTTCATGCCCCTAGCTCTCTGATGAGGCGAGTGTGCAAGCTCGTGGTCCTTCCCCTTCCCCTGCAAACTTGTTACATAGTAGCAGTGATGTTCCCTGCAGCTCTGGGATCCCTTTTCCTTGGGCTTTGTAGTAATACCTCCCAGGGTGTTGCACAAAGTGCATTTCAGAATGTGGAGTAAGAGATGAACTCTGTGAATGACTGTGATGGTTTGGAGCTGACTGTACCCCAGGAAAACATGTTCTTAAACTTAATCCATTCCTGTGGGTATGAACCTATTGTAAGTAGGACCTTTTGGTGAGATTACTTCAGTTAAGGTGTGGCCCATTTCAATTAGGATGTGTCTTAATGCTACTACTGGAGTCCTTTATAAGTAGGATGAAATTCAGAAAGATAGGAGAGAAAGCTACCTAGAACAAGAAGCTGAACGTCAGCAGAACTCAGAAGGGGCCAGGAGAGGCTGCCACGTGTATTACCATGTGACAGAGGAACCCAGGCTCATGGATCACCTGCAGCCAGCCCCAGAACTCTAGCCTTTGAGAAGAACCCACCACCTTGATGAGGTCTCGATTTGGACTTAGCCTCAAAACTGTGAGAAATTCCCATTGTTTAAGCCAACTCATTGCATGGTTTTTGCTTGAGCAGCCAAGCAAACTAAAACAAGGACGCTTTTGGGAAATGGGGTGTCCATTACCTTCTCTGGAAACTCTGGGGTGTTGACTAGATGTTTGCCTCTGTAGGGAGAGGCTTTTCTTAAATTCCTTCTGGCCCTGGACCCTGATGGGCTGATGTCCTCCAGACTCTGTGGGCCCAGTGGCCTGAGTCATGTCTCCCTCATTCATTCATTAACCTCCAGCAGAGATCCACGTGGGCACCATCCTTGCCCCTTCCGCCAGTGGAGTCTCCCTGGGTTATACCAGTTTAGCTTCTCTTTTTGGTGTTGGTAAACACAGATGGCAGTTCTGAACTTGGGAACCCAGGAACCTCCTGAAATGTCCATGAGATGCTCAGAGTGCAGGTGTATATTTTTCCAGAAGGGTTTCTGCCTTCCATTGTATCCTCCAGGAGGCCTGCACCCCACAAAAGTGGACATGGAACTGCTGGTAGGGGGTGTGGGTCTTCATCCCCTGTCCAGGGCAGGCCCGGATTTTTAGGGGGTCAAGATGTAAATGGTACCTGTGCCCCAGGACATGTGTTCCTTTGTGCCCTTGCTCGGAGCACACCTTCCAGTGAAAAGCTCAGATCTGCCTTGACTTGAGAAAATCTGATAAATGGGTCAACTGGGAAAGGAGAGGCAGGCTGTGGGGGTGGGGACTATTGGCCAGTGTTGGTGACATTAGGATGGCCTGCAATTCATGAAAATTTGAGCTCAAGTTGTCATCAACCTTCTCAGGGCTTTTGCTTGTACTGTTCCCTCTATTGAGAATGCTCTCCCAACATTCCTTCCTGTGTCTTGTCCTTCAGCTCAGATGTTTCCTCTGTAGAGGTTTCCCAGACCATTCTGTCCAAAGCAGCCCCCACCCCAATCAGTTTCTCTCACATTCTCCCTTTGTATTTTACACATAGTGCTTACTTGAAATTATCTTATTCAGATATCTATGTATGAGTTTATTGTCTTCATCCACCCAGGAGAATGTAAAATCCAAGAAAATAGAGGTGTTGCCTGGTTCACCATTGAACCCTGGCCCATGGCACATAGTAGCTGCCTAATAAATGTTCGTGAGTGGTATGAACGAGCATCCTTTGAATGAAGTGAGGTGAGACTGGAGAACTTTTAATAAATGAAATGAAAAGGAACTGACTGTTCATCAGAAACTCAGGGTTAAAAGTTGGATTAGTTAGGGTTCTCTAGGGAAACAGAACAACAAGAGATATCTGTAAATATAAGATTTTATAAAAGTGTCTCACACAACTGTGGGGAGGCATGAGTCCAAATTCTGTAGGGCAGGCAGCAAACTGGCAACTCCAATGAAGGTGTTTGATGAACTCCTCAGGAAACACTTTGCTGGCTAGCCGAAGAAGTGAAGGTCCTCTCTCTCTCTCTTCTTTAAAAGTCTTCAACTGGTTATATTAAATCCAGCTGACTGAATTCTCTCATTGTGGAAGACACGCCCTTCATTGATGTAATCAGTCACAGGTGCAGTCAATTGACTGCTGATTTAATAAACCAGCCTTCTGGTTTATTAACCAGACACAAATGTCCTTGCAGTAACAGTTAGGCCATTGATTGCTTGACCAGACACCTGGGCTCCATCACCTGGCCAAGTTGACGCATGAACCTAACCATCATACAAGTGTCCTTCAGTGCCACAAAGTTCAACCTCTGATTGGAATCACCTTTGTACTATCTCTTCCTGGTTGTTGCTTAACCTGAGCTTGAATCCTCCAAGGACAGGGAACTCATTGGCTCCCAAGACAGACTGTACCAATGGAGAAAAGATATGAGGTTCAGAGAACCAGGTATATATACCCTGTAGCCCCTCTGATAAAGACAAGATGTGACCTCCAGACTTCTGCATACTAATCACTCCTATTCCTTCTTGTCCACTTGGCATTCTGGTCACCCTTCATCCCTCAATATCCATCCCAGAGAGATGTCTCTACTTCTCTGCTATCACCGAGGTTCCCAAGCCCCTGATGAGAACTCAATGTGATATTGTGTATGTGTCACCAGAGAGGGCCTGAGGCAAAGAGGCATCAAGGGAAAAGGCCATTGCTATAGCTCAGAAAGCTTTGAGGTCAAGTTCTTTATCATTCAGGTCCCTGTAACTGTGTTGAGGATGGGGGACTCCATTTCTCATTCTTTTGTTCTTTATTTGGATTTTTCCAAATCATTACTTAGTCAATGTATTAATTGTGGCACTAGCTATATATTTTAAATTGCTCTTTGGATCCATTTTTTTAGTGGTTTGCAGAAATATTCTCTGATTTTTATCACCTTGCACATACAGGTAGAAATTTGGAGTGAAAATGAAGTGTTTTATATTTAATTCTAAATTATTGGGTAAGTCCAAGTTTCCACGTGGAAGACTACTGGTTTGTGGATGGAGTGGTGCCTGCTATGGGGAGGTTTGGAGACAAGCTTTACTTTTTTCTTTGCTGTGGTGAAAATTGTTCATTCAATTATAAAAATGGGTATACATTTTTTTCTTAAAAAATAAAAAAGAACTGGGTAAGACTTATTCAAGGTACTTAATTGAGGTCATATCTACACATGTTCCTTAGCCACTCAGCTCAGTTTGTTTACCTTGTTCAATCAAGAAACATTTATGGAAGGTGACTCTTTGTCAGGCAGTGTCCTGGCACTGGCCACACAGCAGTCAAGAAAACCATGTTCCTCCCTTGTGGAGTTTACATCCTAGTGATGAAGATGGACAATAGACAGATCGATACTATGATATTGGGTAGTGTAATCAATGTAATGAAGAAAATTAAGCCACGTAAAGGCATCTAGAGTGACCAAGATGGAGGCAGAACTAGTGTAGGTCAGGAAGGTTCTCTCTAGGAGTTGGCATTTGAGCAGAAACCTGAATGAATGAGTGAGAGCGCAGCCAGGTGGATATCTAGGGGAAGACCATTCCATGCAAAGGGAGCCTGGGGTTGTGGACAAGCTCCCGGGGTAGCCAGTCAGCTCTTGAGTCACAGACATGGTCTATTTCACTGGGAAAAGGGGTGAGGAAATGAGGCGGTATAGCCTCACCTGCCCAGGTCCTAGAAAGTGGCTGGAGTAAGATCTCAGCAGTGTGTGCTGTGATGGTTGACCAGAAAGCTTGCACTTTCCTTTACAGAAGAAGGAACCGGGAGTGATGGTATTTCCTGGGGAGTGGCATGAGACCAGGAGGTGCTACTGGAATTTAGAACCCTATGCAGAATGAGACTCGCCTCCCTCTATCTGCTGTGGCCATGTACTCCCTCTGCTTTTGGCTCATTTGGGTAGATCCACCTGATCATCTGGAGGGAACCACCTAGAGGGAAAGTAGTTACTCAGCAGGGCTCTTTTTTTTTTTTTTTTTTTTTTTTAATTTTTTCAATTAGAGAAGTTGTAAGTTTACAAAAAATCATGAAGAAATTGCAGAGTTCCCATTATAACCCCCCACACACATAGTTTTCCCTAGTATTAACATTTGCAATTAGTGTGATACCTTTTTTTTTTTACAATTGATGAAACAATATTATTATAATTATAGTTAACTACAGTCCATAGTTTACATTAGGGTTCATGTGTTGTATAGTCCTATTTTTTTTTTTTTTTAAATAAATTCAAAGTTATGGGAACAGTTGCAAAAACAATACTAACCCCATACACAGAACTCCATCATACCCTGACCCCCCTCCCCCGATAGCTCAATCCACCAACTTTAACCTGCTGTCACATCGCTATTTCTTTCCCTCCCTCCCTCCCTCCCTATCTATCATCCGTCATCTATTGCTCTGTCTTCTGGACATATGAGAGCTAGCTGCACACATCCTTGAACATACACTATAATTCACGTATACAGTTCCCATGAACAAGAACATTCTTTTATGCAATCCTGTTAAGCGCAGCTAAGAAGTACAAGAGATTCAACAATGATACAAAGCTTACATTCTATATTTCCTTTTCCTTATGTCTCAACTGTGTCTCTTTGAGCCACCTGTCCTCTATCCTCCAATCCCATCCAAATTCATCCTTGGCATTCAGTTATCATCTATTTAGACTGTCTTTTTTTTTCTTTCCAATTGTGGAAATATATATACAGCCTAAATCTTCCCATTTCACCCCCTCCTTAGCCTTCCATTAGTGGGATTAATCACATTTAGAATGTTTTAATGCTCTTTCCCACCATCCATTACTAGAAATTTCCCTTCACCTCAAACAGCAACCCTACACTCCTTTCTTAACTCCCCATTGCCCCTTCCCCCATTTCTCTTAACCCAAACTCTGCTTTTCATCTCTATGATTATATTCTTTGATAATTTCTTTGTGTTTACTGTGGGGCTTAAAATTAACCTCTTAAATCCATATCAATCTTGTTTTTCTTTGATACCACCTTCATTTCAATAGGACACATAAACTATGTTCCTATACTCCTCCATCCCCCCACCTTTATATAGTTGTCTAAAATTACATATTTTACATTGAATTCAAAACCACTGATTTGTCATTAGAGTTTGTGTATTTTATATCATGTAGGAAGTAACAGTGGAGTTACAGTTCAAAAATTATTGACTTCTATTTGTATTCCATTGTGGTTGGAGAATGTGCTTTGAGTATATTCAATTTTTTTTTTATTTTAAATTTCTTGAGGCTTGTTTTATGTCCCAGCTTATGGTCCCTTCTGGAGAAAGATCCGTGACCACTAGAGAAAAATGAGCGTCCTGGTGATTTGAGATGTAAGGTACTATATATGCCAGTTAAAATTCTCTGTATTTCTTTCTCCTTTCTTTGTTTTTCTGTTGGTAGGGCTCCCTTTAGTATCTGAAGTAGGGCAGGTCTTTTATTGGCAAACTCTCTCAGCATTTGTTTGTCTGTGAAAAATTGAAGCTCTCCCTCAAATTTGAAGGAGAGTTTTGCTGGATAAAGTATGCTTGGTTGGAAATTTTTCTCTCTCAGAATCTTAAATATGTCATGCCACTGCCTTCTCGCCTCCATGGTGGCCACTGAGTAGTCACTACTTAGTCTTGTGTTTCCTTTGTATGTGGTGAATTGCGTTTCTCTTGCTGCTTTCAGAACTTGCTCCTTCTCTTCAGTATTTGAGAGTCTGATCAGAATATGTCTCGGAGTGGGTTTATTTGGATTTATTCTATTTGGAGTTTGCTGGGCATTTATGCTTTGTGTATTTATATTGTGTAGAAGGTTGGGGAAGTTTTCCCCAACAATTTCTTTGAATACTCTTTCTAGACCTTTACCCTTCTCTTCCCCTTCTGGGACGCCAATGAGTCTTAAGTTTGGACGTTTTATTTTATCTGTCGTATCCCTGAGATCCATTTCGATTTTTTCGATTTTTTTCTCCATTCTTTCTTTTGTTCTTTCATTTTCTGTTCTGTGGACTTCTAGGGCACTGAGACATTGTTCAGCTTCCTCTAGTCTTGTATTGTGAATTGTGAAGTCTTCTTAATTTGGCCAACAGTTTCTTTTATTTCCATAAGATCTTCTATTTTTTTATTTACTCTTGCAATGTCTTCTTTTTTTTTTTAAAAGCAGTTTTATTGAGATAAATCGACATACCATACAATCCTTTTAAAGTGTATGAAAAATATCTTCTAATGTATTCACAGAGTTGTGCATTCATCATCACAATGAATTCTAGAACATTTTCACCCTCAAGAGGGATCTCTGTGTTGCAGAGTCCCATGTTTCATCCTCTGACTTTTCTTCTATTTATATACACAACCCTATACTTTCCCTTTCAACCCCAATCATACCATGTGTCATCGCTATTGGTTACAGTTACTATAATATGCTCCCTTCACCTCCACCAAACATTTACAATAACTTTATTACATATTCTGCACAATTTAAAAATCAGCTCCCCATTCTCTGCCCTATTCTATCTTCTGGTGACCTATGTTTTAGATAGTCACATCATGAGTTTGCTACTTTTATTTAGTTTACATTAACAAGGTCATACAATATTTGTCCTTTTGTGTCTGATGTATTTCACTCAGCATAATGTCTTCAAGATTAATTCATGTAGTCACATCTGTCATGACTATATTTCTTCTTACAGCTGCATAACATTCTGTCATATGTATATACCACATTTTGTTTACCCATTCACTGGTTGATGGACACCTGATGTTTCCATCTTTTGGCAATTGTGAATAATGCCAATATGAACATCAGTGTGCAGATATCCACATCCCTGCTTTCAGTTCTTCTGAGTATATACCCAGTAGTGGAGTTGCTGGATTGTACGGCATTGCTATACTTGGCTTCTTGAGGAACTGCCAAACTGTATTCCACAGAGCCTGTACCATTTTACATTCCCATCAACAGTTAATAAGTGTTCCTATTTCTCCACATCCTCTCCAACCCTTGCAGTTTTTTTTAATAGTGGCCATTTTAATATGTGTGAAATGATATCTCATTGTAGGTTTGATTTGCATTTCTCTAATACCTAGTGATGTTGAACATCTTTTCATGTGTTTCTTAGCCGCTTGTATATCCTCTTTGGAAAAATGTCTGTTCATATCTTTTACTCATTTTTTAATTGGATTGTCTTTTTATCATTGAGTTGTAGGATCTTTTTATTTATCCCAGAAATTAAATGGTTTCCAAATATTTTCTCCCATTGAGTAGGCTGCCTCTTTTTTTTTTTTTCTTTTTTTTTTTAACTTTCGCTTTTTTTAAATCAACTGTATGAAAAAAAAGTTAAAAAGAAAACAAATATACAATAAAAGAACATTTCAAAGAGACCATAACAAGGGAGTAAGAAAAAGACAACTAACCTAAGATAACTGCTTAACTTCCAACATGTTCCTACTTTACCCCAAGAAAGTTACCTAATATAGCAACATTTCTGTGAACTTGCTCCTACTATATCCATCAGAAATTAACAGACCGTAGTCATTCCTGGGCATCCCCAGAACGTTAAATAGCTTATCTGTTCTTCTTGGATTATTGTTCCCCCTTCCTTAATTGCTCTCTATTGCTAGTTCCCCTACATTCTACATTATAAACCATTTGTTTTACATTTTTCAAAGTTCACATTAGTGGTAGCATATAATATTTCTCTTTTTGTGCCTGGCTTATTTCGCTCAGCATTATGTCTTCAAGGTTCATCCATGTTGTCATATGTTTCACGAGATCGTTCCTTGTTACTGCCGCGTAGTATTCCATCGTGTGTATATACCACATTTTATTTATCCACTCATCTGTTGAAGGACATTTGGGTTGTTTCCATCTCTTGGCAATTGTGAATAATGCTGCTATGAACATTGGCGTGCAGATATCTGTTCGTGTCACTGCTTTCCGACCTTCCGGGTATATACCGAGAAGTGCAATCGCTGGATCGAATGGTAACTCTATATCTAGTTTTCTAAGGAACTGCCAGACTGACTTCCAGAGTGGCTGAACCATTATACAGTCCCACCAATAATGAATAAGAGTTCCAATTTCTCCACATCCCCTCCAGCATTTGTAGTTTCCTGTTTGTTTAATGGCAGCCATTCTAACCGGTGTGAGATGGTATCTCATTGTGGTCTTAATTTGCATCTCTCTAATAGCTAGTGAAGCTGAACATTTTTTCATGTGTTTCTTGGCCATTTGTATTTCCTCTTCCGAGAACTGTCTTTTCATATCTTTTGCCCATTTTATAATTGGGCCGACTGTACTATTGTCATTGAGTTGTAGGATTTCTTTATATATGCAAGATATCAGTCTTTTGTCAGATACATGGTTTCCAAAAATTTTTTCCCATTGAGTTGGCTGCCTCTTTACCTTTTTGAGAAATTCCTTTGAGGTGCAGAAACTTCTAAGCTTGAGGAGTTCCCATTTATCTATTTTCTCTTTTGTTGCTTGTGCTTTGGGTGTAAAGTCTAGGAAGTGGCCGCCTAATACAAGGTCTTGAAGATGTTTTCCTACGTTATCTTCTAGGAGTTTTATGGTACTTTCTTTTATATTGAGATCTTTGGTCCATTTAGAGTTAATTTTTGTGTAGGGGGTGAGGTAGGGGTCCTCTTTCATTCTTTTGGATATGGATATCCAACTCTCCCAGCCCCATTTGTTGAAAAGACCATTATGACTCAGTTCAGTGACTTTGGGGGCCTTATCAAAGATCAGTCGGCCATAGATCTGAGGGTCTGTCTCCGAATTCTCAATTCGATTCCATTGATCTATATGTCTGTCTTTGTGCCAGTACCATGCTGTTTTGGCAACTGTGGCTTTATAATAAGCTTCAAAGTCAGGGAGTGTAAGTCCTCCCACTTTGTTTTTCTTTTTTAGAGTGTCTTTAGCAATTCGAGGCATCTTCCCTTTCCAAATAAATTTGATAACTAGCTTTTCCAAGTCTACAAAGTAGGTTGTTGGAATTTTGATTGGGATTGCATTGAATCTGTAGATGAGTTTGGGTAGAATTGACATCTTAATGACATTTAGTCTTCCTATCCATGAACATGGAATATTTTTCCATCTTTTAAGGTCCCCTTCTATTTCTTTTAGTAGAGTTATGTAGTTTTCTTTGTATGGGTCTTTTACATCTTTGGTTAAGTTTATTCCTAGGTACTTGATTTTTTTAGTTGCTATTGAAAATGGTATCTTTTTCTTGAGTGTCTCTTCAGTTTGTTCATTTCTAGCATATAGAAACATTACTGACTTATGTGCATTAACCTTGTATCCCGCTACTTTGCTAAATTTATTAGCTCTAGCAGCTGTATCGTCGATTTCTCAGGGTTTTCTAGATATAAAATCATATCATCTGCAAACAATGACAGTTTTACTTCTTCTTTTCCAATTTGGATACCTTTTATTTCTTTGTCTTGCCGGATTGCCCTGGCTAGCACTTCCAGCACAATGTTGAATAACAGTGGTGACAGCGGGCATCCTTGTCTTGTTCCTGATCTTAGAGGGAAGGCTTTCAGTCTCTCACCATTGAGTACTATGCTGGCTGTGGGTTTTTCATATATGCTCTTTATCATGTTGAGGAAGTTTCCTTCAATTCCTACCTTTTGAAGTGTTTTTATCAAAAAGGGATGTTGGATTTTGTCAAATGCTTTTTCAGCATCTATTGAGATGATCAATTGATTTTTCCCTTTCGAGTTTTTAATGTGTTGTAATACATTGATTGTTTTTCTTATGTTGAACCATCCTTGCATGCCTGGAATGAACCCCACTTGGTCATGGTGTATGATTTTTTTAATGTGTCTTTGGATTCGATTTGCAAGTATTTTGTTGAGGATTTTTGCATCTATATTCATTAGGGAGATTGGCCGGTAGTTTTCCTTTTTTGTAGCATCTTTGCCTGGTTTTGGTATTAGATTGATGTTAGCTTCATAAAATGAGTTAGGTAGTGTTCCATTTTCTTCAATGTTTTGAAAGAGTTTGAGTAAGATTGGTGTCAGTTCTTTCTGGAAAGTTTGGTAGAATTCCCCTGTGAAGCCATCTGGCCCTGGGCATTTATTTGTGGGAAGATTTTTGATGACTGATTGGATCTCTTTGCTTGTGATGGGTTGGTTGAGGTCTTCTATTTCTTCTCTGATCAGTCTAGGTTGTTCATATGTTTCCAGTAAGTTGTCCATTTCCTCTACATTATCCAGTTTGTTGCCATACAGTTGTTCATAGTATCCTCTTATAATTTTTTTAATTTCTTCAGGATCTGCAGTTATGTCACCTTTTTCATTCATTATTTTGTTTATATGGGTCTTCTCTCTTTTTGATTTTGTCAGTCTAGCTAGGGGCTTGTCAATCTTGTTGATCTTCTCAAAGAACCAACTTTTGGTGATATTTATCCTCTCTATTGTTTTTTTTGTTCTCTATGTCATTTATTTCTGCTTTAATCCTTGTTATTTCTTTTCTTCTACTTGGTTTAGGATTGGTTTGCTGTTCATTTTCTAGCTTCTTCAGTTGATCCATTAGTTCTTTGATTTTGGTTCTTTCTTCCTTTTTAATATATGCGTTTAGTGCTATAAATTTCCCCCTTAGCACTGCTTTTGCTGCATCCCATAGATTTTGGTATGTTGTGTTCTCATTTTCATTCGTCTCTATATATTTAGCAATTTCTCTTGCTATTTCTTCTTTAACCCACTGATTGTTTAGGAGTGTGTTGTTTAACCTCCAGGTATTTGTGAATTTTCTAAGTCTCTGATGGTTATTGACTTCTAATTGTATTCCATTGTGGTCAGAGAATGTGCTTTGAATAATTTCAATCTTTTTAAATTTATTGAGGCTTGTTTTATGTCCCAGCATATGATCTATTCTGGAGAAAGTTCCATGAGCACTAGAAAAGTATGTGTATCCTGGTGATTTGGGATGTAATGTCCTGTATATGTCTGTTAAATCTAATTCATTTATCAGATTGTTTAGGTTTTCAATTTCCTTATTGGTCTTCTGTCTGGTTGATCTATCTATAGGAGAGAGTGATGTGTTGAAGTCTCCCACAATTATTGTGGAAGCATCAATTGCTTCCTTTAGTTTTGCCAGTGTTTCTCTCATGTATTTTGTGGCACCTTGATTGGGTGCATAGACATTTACGATTGTTATTTCTTCTTGCTGAATTGCCCCTTTTATTAGTATGTAGGGGCCTTCTTTGTCTCTCAAAACATCCCTGCATTTGAAGTCTATTTTATCTGAGATTAATATTGCTACACCTGCTTTCTTTTGGCTGTAGCTTGCATGAAATATTTTTTCCATCCTTTCAATTTCAGTTTCTTTGTGTCCCTGTGTCTAAGATGAGTCTGTTGTATGCAACATATTGATGGTTCATTTTTTTTGATCCATTCTGCGAATCTATATCTTTTAATTGGGGAGTTTAATCCATTTACATTCAACGTTATAACCGTGAAGGCATTTCTTGAGTCAGCCATCTTATCCTTTGGTTTATGTTAGTCATATTTTTCCCCTCTGTCTATTAATATCCTTTACTGTACCCATACCGAATCTGTTTAGTACTGAACCTTTCTCCAAGTCTCTCTGTCCTTTCTTTGTTTCTCTGTCTGTAGGGCTCCCTTTAGTATCTGCAGTAGGGCAGGTCTCTTGTTAGCAAATTCTCTCAGCATTTGTTTGTCTGTGAAAAATTTAAGCTCTCCCTCAAATTTGAAGGAGAGCTTTGCTGGATAAAGTATTCTTGGCTGGAAATTTTTCTCACTCAGAATTTTAAATATATCGTGCCACTGCCTTCTCGCCTCCATGGTGGCTGCTGAGTAGTCACTACTTAGTCTTATGCTGTTTCCTTTGTATGTGGTGAATTGCTTTTCTCTTGCTGCTTTCAGAACTTGCTCCTTCTCTTCTGTGTTTGACAGTGTGATCAGTATATGTCTCGGAGTGGGTTTATTTGGACTTATTCTATTTGGGGTTCGCTGAGCATTTATGATTTGTGTATTTATGTTGTTTAGATTTGGGAAGTTTTCCCCAACAATTTCTTTGAATACTCTTCCTAGACCTTTACCCTTTTCTTCCCCTTCTGGGACACCAATGAGTCTTATATTTGGACGTTTCATATTATCTATCATATCCCTGAGGTCCATTTAGATTTTTTCAATTTTTTTCCCCATTCTTTCTTTTATGCTTTCATTTTCCATTCTGTCATCTTCGAGGTCACTGATTCGTTGTTCAACTTCCTCTAGTCTTGTACTATGAGTGTCCAGAATCTTTTTAATTTGGTCAACAGTTTCTTTAATTTCCATAAGATCATCCATTTTTTTATTTAGTCTTGCAATGTCTTCTTTATGCTCTTCTAGGGTCTTCTTGATTTCCTTTGTCTCCCGTACTATGGTCTCATTGTTCATCTTTAGTTCTTTGAGTAGCTGCTCTAGGTGCTGTGTCTCTTCTGATCTTTTGATTTGGGTGCTTGGGCTTGGGTTATCCATATCGTCTGGTTTTTTCATATGCTTTATAATTTTCTGTTGTTTTTGGCCTCGTGGCATTTGCTGAACTTGATAGGGTTCTTTTAGGATTTGTAGAACAATTGAAGTCCTTATCTCTACTTTATCAGATCTACAGCTTCGTGGAGTACACTTTCTCTAACTAACCAGCAGGTGGCGTCCACGAGCCACCTGTTCTCCACAAGCCAGTTCTCCCCTGCTTAGCCTTTTTGATGAGTGGGGGAGTGAGTCTTGTGGGGTCCAATTGGTGTACCAAGCTTGCGTGTGTAGTTGGTGTTGCCTGCCCTGTATATGGGGCGTGTTTCTGGGCAGTCGGGGGGGGGTGGCTCTAACAATCAAATCTCCGTGGTGATCCTAGAGTTTTTAAAGCTGCTGCAGTAGTCTAATCCTTCAGTTCAGTCCTGCCACAGTTTGTCTCTGCCACTGACCCACAAGTCCTTGGTATTGGCGTATGGCTCCTGAGACTTGCAAGTGGGCCCCTCTTCCAGGCCGTGCACCCCGGGTCCTCTGTTGAGGGATGACTGTGCTATGTCACAGGTGAGTGCCGTCCCCCCAGGGCAGTTCTGGGCTGCTGGGCTGTGTAGGGAGGCTCCCAGTCTGCTGAAATGATGGCTGAATGGGGCTTTGTTAATTCACACTGCTCTATCTTCCCAACTCTGGGACAATCAGCTGAAGTTGCAGGGAAGGCTAATGTCCACGCCCAGTTTTGTGGTGTGTGCCTGTTATTTGAAGCACTTCCGTCACACTGGGTTGTCTGGGGCAGTTCTGGGCTATGGGGCTGGCGATGGGCAGGAGTGTTTCCTGTCCACCAGGATGATGGCTGTGAGCGGACACCCCCCTTTTCTTGGGAAGTTGTGGTGTTTAGTGAATTTTCTCAGCCACTGGATTATTGCCTTTTGTCTCAGAGCTCTCCTAGTTCTGCTCTTGACTTGACCTGCCCAAATTGCAAGTCTTTGAAGCTTTCTGTATTGGGCTTCTTAGAGTAATTGTTTTAGAAAAAGAAAAAAGGATTAAAAAAAAAAAAAAAAAGGGCCCTCCTCAGAGATCTAATGGGTTATTGAAATGCTAAGAGACAAAGCAACCAGGGCCATTAAGGAAAGGTCCACAGGGCAGAGAGATCAGCTTTTCTTTGGGATTTGCATATGCGCCTCAGAGCCTGAGTTCGGGCCTAAGCTTTGCCCTTCCCCTTTCTATGTTCACCAGAACTCCAAAAATCCTCCGCTTTTATTTTGGAGTTTTTCGTGTTGTTTTTTTTCTATGCCTGTCTCTTCTCTGCTGGGCTGGCTGCTCTCAGATTCTCTGGTGTCTGGTGTCAGTGTATCTATGGTTGGAGTTTGGATCAGTAGAATGAGTTTCCGATAAGGGCTGCCACTGCAGTTCTCCCTTCTCCTTCCCGGAGCTGACAGCCCCTCCTCCCACGGTACTGAGCCTGGCAGGGAGGGGTGCGGGTCCCCTGGCCGCAAAAACTTACAGATTTCGCTGATCTCAGCAGTTCCACGTTTTCATGAGTGTTGTATGAAGTATGCCCAAAGTCAGATTGCTCTGTGGTGTCCAGTCCACGCAGTTCCTGGCTTTCTACCTACTTTCCTGGAGGAGTAACTAAAACATACAGCTCACCAGTCTGCCATCTTGCCCCGCCTCCGCAATGTCTTCTTTATGCTCTTCTAGGGTCTTCTTTATGTTGCTTATATCCTGGGCCTTGGTCTTCTTGATGTCCTTTAAATCCTTTGCCATGTTTTTGTTCCTCGATTGTAGTTCTTTGTTTAATTGTGCGAGGTACAGTGTTTCTTCTGATATGTTGATTTGTGTGTTTGGAGTTGGATTCTCCATATCGTCTGGTTTTATCATATGCATTAAGATTTTCTGTTGTTTTTGGCCTCTTGGCATTTGCTTTGCTTGATAGGGTTCTTTCAAGTTATAAAAAAAGATACCTGTCTAATTTTTCAGAAACACCGTTTGGTGGTGTACACTTTCTCTAACTAACCAGCAGATGGCGTCTGTGAGTCACCTATACCCCTCAAGTCAGTTCTCCACCTTGTCCCCGTGGTGTGTGGGGAAATGATTCTTGTGGGGTTCAGTTGGAGAACTCAGTTTGGGTGTGTTGCTGGAGCCGTCCGCCCTGAATGTGGGGCATGTGTACGGGTGGCCAGGGAGGAATGCCAGCTTTAATATTCAAATCCCCCAGGTTCCTGGAGATTAAAGGCCGCCGCAAGAGTCTAAGGCTTCATTTCATTTCATTTCAGCCCCAGACCCTCTCTCTCACTGTCCCACAAACCACCAGACTTGGCGTAGTGTCCCTGCCTTCTCCAAGCGGGTCCCCCTGCCCAGCCGCGATCCTCCAGGACCTCTACTGAGGGAATGCCTTGCTATATCACCAGTGTGCGCCGTCCCTCAAGGGAAGCCCTGGGCCTCCAGGCCGTGCCAGCTTGCTTTCAGCCTGATGCAAAGATGGCCGAACGGGGTGTCTCCACACCCCCATCCTCGCACAGTTCCTCCTTCCCAGCTCCGAGACAACTGGCGGGGCTCTGGGCTGTGGGCTTGTGTCCTGCGGGGACAAGGTGGAGAACTGACTTGAGGGGTATAGGTGACTCACAGATGCCATTTATCCAGCCTTCCGGGGAGCCAGCTGCTAGCCGCAGGGTTTCTTTTTGCTTCTGGCTCTCCCCTCCGTTCTCGCAGCCCTGAGGGTATCTGCAGCAGTCTATCTTCCAGACCAGACACCGAGAGGCCGGCCCAGCCCCCTCTTGCTGTGTTTTACTGCTTGGTTTCCACTATCGCTGCTGCAGGCGCTCCTGGGTTCCCCCCCACACTTTTTTTTTTTTTTAAAGAACCTGTCGGTCTCCAAACGCCAAACCCCGGCTCCCCCAGACTGCCGCGTGGCTGCGGGTCTTCCAGCCAGCTCACTCACTCGTTTCAGAATGCAGACTCCCGGTTTCACCAAGTATACGGCCCCTTTGGAACTAGGAGACCTCGTCCAGCTGGCACATCGCTGTAACCGGTATTCTGGGTCACCCTCTGGTTTTTATCTAGTATTTTTCACAGAGGTGTTTTCTCACCCTGTCTCACCTAGCCTCCATCTTAGTTTCTCTCAGTCCTATGGTTTTTAAAAAAATTTGTTCTGTAACATAAGCAACATAAACTTTCTCCTTTTAACCATGTTCAAATATATAACTTACTGGTACTAATTATATTCACATTGTTGTGCTACCATCACCACCATTCATTACCAAAACTTTTTCATTACCCCAAATAGAAAACTCTCTAGAAATTGAGCATTAACTCTCTATACCCTACCCCAGCCCCTGTTAACCTCTATTCTAGTTTCTGACTCTATGAATTTTCAACCAGGGCTTTTGAAGGAAAAAAAATAAAGCAATGAACATGTGTAAGATCATGTACCAGGAGATGCATGCATTCCACTCTCCATCAATTGATTGATCAATTGATGACCTTCATTATTTAACATGGCATGAGATCCTGGAGATAGCCTACATGAGATCTCAGCTGAAGACCTGTTCCCACCCCTTTCCTAACTGGGTGCTTGTTTTATTTGCTAAAGCTGATGAAATGTGATATACCAGAAATGGGTTGGTTTTTACAATGGGAGTTTATTAACTTACAAGTTTAGAATTCTGAGGCTGTGAAAATATCCAAATCAAGGCATCAGCAGGATAATACCTGGACTCTGAGGACAGGCCAGGGACATCCTGAGCCCCTCTGTCACATGGGAAGGTGCATGGTGTCTGCTGGTCTCTCCTTTCTCTCCTGCGTTTTGTTGCTTCCAGCCTCTGGCTTCAGCTGCCCTCTCTGAGCTTCTGCGTGTTTCTCTTTTAGCTTCTGTCTCTCTTAGCTTCTGTGTGCCTTCTTTCTGAGATTTTCTGGCTTCTCTGTCAGAGCTTCTACATTGCCAGGGAGATTGATACCCCTGGGAGTCATGTCCCACATAGGGGCAGGATGGTGAATTTACCTGCCAGGTTGACTTAAAGAGAGAAGCCACATCTGAGCAACAAAAGAGCTTCTCTGGGGGTGACTCTTAGGCTCAATTATGAGTAGGTTTAGCCTCTCCTTTGCAGTATCAAGCTTTGTGAGGGCAAGCCCCAAGATTGAGAGCTCAGCCTACTAAGCTGGTGGTCCCCAGTGCTTGCGAGAATATCAAGAATTCCCCAGCTGGGGAAGTTTAATATTTCCACATTTTTCCACAGTTCCTCAAGGGAGCTTTGTAAATACTTTTTATTCTCTGCCCAAATTGCTCTGGGTTGTATTGGGGCTTCATGCTAACCTGTGCAAACAACAAGGTCTCACTCCCTAGTTAAGATTCCATGTAATTATGGCATTTGAGTAATCTGACCATACAAGTTAAATTATATAGTGTGCTACAGAAAATATAGACTTTGTACCATATAACCGTCTCTTCCCTTGGTCCCACACAGAAGTCAAAGTTTTAAAACATGTTAGCATCATCCTGTACCCTTTAATTGGATCTACCCCCATCTCAACCAAGTTCATTTCATTTATATCTCCAATCGAAGTCTGATCTCCTTTTTAGCCTCTTTAGCAGTTGGTTCATGGGGCAGTGCCGACGCTCAAAGCTGCCGAATTCTGGCTCTGAGTCCCAGGTGCCACACAGACACCTGAAGCTCCAGGGACCAACCACGTCACAAACAAAACAGCTCAGAAACTCAAAATTTATAAATAACTGTTACAACTCATGAATACATGTGACTGCTGTAAGAGCTTACAATCCAGGAAACTTTATATAAGCCTTCTCCTTACAGCCCATGATCCCAGATTCAATTCTCAGAGTTTAAACATTGTTATTAGTCTATACTAGTGAGGCATTAAAAGTTGGTTGTTTCATTTCTGGTTTATTTCACTCAACCTGCTGTCCTCACGGTCCATTCACTTCGTTGCAGTACCACACTACCTTGACTGCTGTAACTATGTAGTAAATTTTGAAATTGGGAAGTGTGAGCCCTTGAACTTTGTTCTTCTTTTTCAAGGCTTTTTGGCTATTCTAGATCCCCATATAAATTTTGGGATCAATTTGTCAATTTCTTCAAAAACAGCAGTTGGGATTTTGGTAAGGAGTGCGTTGAATCTGACCGGTTGGATGATTTTGCCGTCTTACTAGTAAGTCTGAATCCTGAAGTGCTTTTTGGTTGGCACATCATTTGCCCAGCTCCCTTACTCGCTGAGTCTCCTGAGGAGACCCTCAGAATCCCCTCCTTCAAGCTGCAGAAGCAGAAATCCAGGGGCCTCTGTGTCTCTTTTCCTTGTTGAAGAAAGTGACAGACTGTAGTGTCATGTGGTCACTATGGCTGGAGAACCTCGATAAAACATTTAACTTCTGAATTTCTGAAATGGGACTGCATCCGGTGCTGGCTGCAAGGGAATATATGGCAGACCTTACCTCCTTTTTTCTGAGGGCCTGATGGGGATCCCTAACTCCCATAACCCCGCTGCCTCCACTCCTTGCAAACTGTGGCAAGAACTGGGGACCCCCACAGCCCTGGTAGTAGTGGAGGGTATTGGAGCGAAACCTCATTTTAACTTGTCTTATCAATTGGATGAAGAGGTAGGATTTCATATCAGGGAGAGTTTCTTCTGCTGAAGCAATTTTTGTCTCCTTCCCCAGAATTCATTGGCATCATAGTTTGGAGAATGGAATAAAAATAAGAAAGGAATAGTGTCACATATTACAAGGTTAGTTTAAACCCCTACATGCATTTATGTGTCCAGATATAATGCTTTGGCACAACTCCGACTTTTTATACTCAAGGAAGAAGAAATAAAAAGCAAAGCACCTACATCTGTATCCCTAGGAACATCACTTTACAAACTTACAAAACAGCCTGGAAAACTCCACTTTGAAACTTCAAACCTGCTTCCAACTTAGCTTACTCTCAGCTGTGGGGAGGAGCTGCCATTTTAAACAAAACAGTGTTAAAGTATGTGTGAGATTGGAGCTATTTATCACTGTTGTTTCAAAAAAGTCAATTTCAAAAAGCATTGATTTGCAGTGGGTTTTTAGTTTGTTTCTGGAGGGTAAAAAGTTATATGTAATAGACTTTTTTTTTACATCCTCAAAATCTCTCTCTGCTTAGCAGGTTCCCTTTACCTAGGCTGTTAGGGCAGGCAGTTTCAAGGAATTTTCTTTCCATTCTTTAGTGAGGGGTGTGTGTGCACACGTGTGTGCATGGAAAGTTAGGGGAAAAACACAGTGATATAATCCAACTCCAAAACAAGGAAGCATGTTACAGAGCTGAGGTTTGGCGCTTCAGCTCTTGCTCTGTCTCAGAAGGTGCAGCTGAGCTGACCTCGTGTAACCTCTCTATGACACATCTCCCAAGTGGGAGGGGGACTGTTTCTCTCCAGCATGGCTTTAATTTCACAAAAGCCCTGTGCAGTCTTGCTTTATGGATGTCATTTCATTTACTCCCCACAGCAACCCCAATGAGTGGGTATTATTACACCCATTTTACAGATGGAGAAACCGAGCCACAGAGTGGTAACTTGCCCAGGGTCACACTGCCAGTGAGGGGCTGGGATTTGAACCCAGAAAGCTGAGTCCTGTAAAGGGTTCATGGTATAAACTGGGGTCACATACCTAACTTCTGTAGCAATTAAGGAGTAGTGTATAATTTAATATCTGAATCAGGCATTACTTATGTAATGAGAAAGCTAGCCACAAAATGGATATAAAATTAATACCACTTGTTTGACTTAAAGCTGCATTTTGAAAACAAATGTATTCGCTATGGCTGCTTTGAACAATATGTGACACATGTTATTCTTCCTGGATTGCTGAATTTGTGGGTTAGTGTGTTTTGTTTTGTTTTGTTTAGTATCTGATGACTTGAAATTTCTAGCAAGTTTAAGTCCTTAGGGATGATTTCTGATGGAAAAGTCAGTTGTTTGGGGGGTTGAATAAAATACTGTTTGAAGGTGTTCAGAAGAAAGGAAACAAGAAGCAGTTGAAAGCAGGAGTGTAATATTACAAATAAGAGGAAATTTCAGGAAGAACTCTGTTTTGGTGTGTTAAAGCTGCCAGAAGGCAAAATGCCAGAAATGGATTGGCTTTTAAATGGGGGTTTATTAGTTCACAAATTTACAGTTCTAAGGCCATGAAAATGTCCCAGTTAAGGCTTCAATAGGATGATACCTTCTTTGAGGAAAGGCCGATGGCATCTGGGGTTCCTCTGTCACATGTGAAGGCACATGGCTAGAGTCTTTGGGGCTCTCCCGGGGTTAGCTTCTGTTTAGCTTCTCTCTCTCAGCTCCTGAGCGTTCTTGCTCGTTTCTCCCCAGGCGTTTCTCTCTAAGTGTCTGGGGGTCCTCTCTTAGCTTCTCCAGGGCAAACTCTGGATTTCATCTCTTAGCATCTCTCCTGGTTCTGATTTCAATGGCTGTCTCCAAAATGTCTCTGGGTGTTTTCTTTGTAAGATCTCTGAGCTCTCTTCAAACTATCTCTGCGTTTTATCCTCTCTTAGAGGATGCCAGTAAAGACAATTAAGACCTGTCTTGAATGGGCGGGGTCACATCTCCATGGAAATAATCTAATCAAAATGTCCCACCCACAATACATCTGCACCCACAAGATTTGATTAAAAGAACATGGCTTTTGTGGGGTGCATAATAGATTCAAATCAGCACAAACCCTCTCTTCCATGGTTGCAAAATAAGTCCATCTCTGATTCCCACACAATTACAAGGGGAGAGCATGGGTTGGCAGCTGGGGGTGTGGGACAGATTTTCTTGCTCTGAGTTGCATTAATTTTTCTTACATTTTGCTTTTAGACCAGGGACCTGAGAGTTCATGGCCGTACATAAATGGAGTCATTTATCTGCAGCTAACAGTTGTATGGTCAGTGGTGGGTTTAGCTGCAGTGGGCTGTGTGTGCTAATAACACGTGTCTCATCTGAAAAGGGGACACTCTTGCCTCCCGCTCCCAAGCTGCAAGCTACCACATAGCTGGGTGACCTGTGGGTCACGGGCACCAGGCTCACCATTGGTATCTGGGCTGCCTGCGAAAGAACTCAACCTGTATATGAGAACATTGTATCCAGGAGAGATTAAATTTATCATAGTTTTTATTTTACTTTATTTTTATTGAGATATAATTCACATACCTTAAATTCCATCTTTTAATATTGTGTAATTCAGTTTTTAAAATTATATTCACAAGGTTGTACAGCTATCACTACTACCTAATTTCAGAACATTTTCATCACCCCAAAACTATAGTTTTTATTTTGAAAGTAAGTTATATGTTCAAGAACATTGTCTCCCCATCAGCAAACAAACATGCAGTTATTTCTCCCCACTTATAAAGCTATACAAACAAAAGCTCTCTCTTCACTCCACTTCCCCAGTTGTGTTCCCATTTCTCTTCAGGTTAGAGCAAAACTTGTTGAAAGAATTGTCTGGACTCGCTGACTGCAGTGTCTTGCCTCCCATTCTTTCACGCCCGTTCTCCCCATCAGGTTGGGTTCCCTCCTTGCTTTCTGAAATCTCTTGCCCAGGTCTCCGGTGACTGTTGTGTTGCCCGACCCGGTGGCCCATTCTCAGGCCCGTCCTACCTGGCCCTCAGCAGCGTTTGACGCAGTTGTTCATTTTCTCCTCCTCGAAACCCTTTCTTCATGGTTTCCAGGACATCTCGCTCTCCCTCACCTCTTCCTAAACCTTAGTTAATGGCTACTCCTTTGTTCACTAGGGCGGCCTCTTCACTGGTCTCCCAGCCCTTCTTTGCCAGCTTTGGGCTTGTTCTCCATTTGGAGTCAGAGGAATCCTAAGGGGTCAGGCAGGTCATCACCCCTCTGCTGAAACCCTCGAGTGGTCCCCATTTCACTTGTGGTGAAAGCCAAAGCCTGTTCGCGGCCTGCAAGGCCCCACGTGACCTGCCCATGTCCCTCTCTGACTCCTGTCCCCAGGTCCCTCTTTACTCCGCTGCAGCCACGTTGGCCTCAGTGCTTGGGCGTCCCAGGCCTTTGCACTCGCTGACCCCCTTGACCTCCCTCCACAGCTGTACAGCTGGGACCGTCCCTGCCGTCAGCCTCTAATCAAACGCCACCTTCCTGGCCTTTGTATCTAAGCTGGCAGCTGGGCACTCCTCTCCTCCCTTCCCTGGTTTGTCTCTTTTTCTTACTGTTTATCGCTATCTGAAAGAGGGGGAGTTTTGCTTATTTATCTTGTTTGTTGTCTGTCTTCCCCCCTAGATTATAAGTTCAATGAGAGCAGGGGGTTTTCCTCTGTTTTGCTCCGTGCCATGTCCCCAGCTCCTCACCTGGCACAGAGTAGATACTCAATAAATATTTGTCCAATAAATAAATGAAAGTTTGGAAAATAGAGATTAAAAAGCCATCAATGATACAATTCTTCTTGTCCGCATTTTTCTTATCTGTGAATTATAATATGTGTATATATTTTTGTGCGTTCTTTTCCAGTAGACATTCCTGCATAAGTCTTTTTTTTTTTTTTTAAAGTTGCTAGATAGTCTTCATGACTATTGCTTTGTAATGTGAATGTAGCAATTTTATTTCATCTTGTTTTGTTCGGTTCTGCTGGGCAGCTTCCAGTTTTTGCCTATGATGGATTACACCACAGTGAATGTCTGCTAGGCTTTTGCCCTGCCCTTGCTCCTTCTCCTCTGGAAGGAGCCCCCTTTGTCCTGACCCTGGCAGGGTTCCCCATGGGTGCCGCCCCCGGCTGTGGTGACCCATCTAGGACCACATACAGGACCAGCCAGGCCACGGGCTTCCCTGGCATCATCCCAACTTGCTCAGAAGGGCAGAAAAGATGCTCCGTGGCACCCGGGTCAGGGGCGGTAAGCACAGGGCCGTAGCATGCGGAGCAGGGCAGCACGGGGCAAGGGTTGGTCACGTGGAGACTTTGGATCCAGTCGTTGACTGTTTGAGCTGCCCCAACACCCTTCCAGCAAACCCTCCTTTTTTGTGGCATTAGAGTTCACACTGCAAGGAGTGAGTCTGGATGAATTCAATGTAGTGGAGCCTCTCTCCACCCCCTTCTTTAGTTGTTCTTTAGACCAGAGCAAGGAAAGATATTAAAGACATAATTCAGGCATTGTTCAGGGCAGAAAAAATAGTAGGCAGAGCAGCATAATCTCTTTGTCACAATTGGAAAAGTGACATGAAAAGCCAGACCGCCTGGCTGCAGGTGTTGGCCCTGCTATCTGAGAAGAGTAGCCTCTCTGACCTCAGTGTCTTCTTCTGTAAAATGAGGATGAGAATAACCATACCCCTCCTCAGGGAGTTGACTTGAAGACTAAGCGAGTTAATACACAGTCTTTAGAGCAGCGCGTAAAGCAGAGTGAGTGCAGGGTGCAGATGGGTGCAGACATGCACAGCGATTCTCCTGGACTCCTCCTTTATAGGTTTAAGTTAAATGAAAATGGAGCACACAGTGAAACACAGGCAAAAATAAAAAGAAGTAGTGGTGGGAGGGTAAATTTTTCCCCTAAAATCATGGCAGGCTGGGGGCTGGAGCTGCAGGAGCAGCCCTCCAGGACAGGGCCTGGAGGGAATAGGCAAGTCCATAACTTCAGTTTCCTCAGTGACTGTGGGCAAGGCAGTCCAGCCCCCATCAGAGGCGCCCAGCCCAGGAGTAGAGCCACGAGTGAGTCACAGGCGAATCCCCAGAGAACAAAGGGATGTGGTGGGGAGGGGCTGGGCTGTGACTCAGAGGCCACCGAGCCCGTGAGCTTCCTGCAACCCATACCCCTCTCTGCTTCCCTGACTCTGGTTCTTTATTGAGGGAGGCAGTGTGCTCACTTCTCGTGAGGCCATGGGAGGCTCCCCACAGAACCTGGAATTTGCCAGGAGTTCTTTTGCAGCTCCTCTATGAATAGCGGTGGCTACATCGATTGAGCGCTTCCTGTGTACAGGCCCTAGGCTTGGGGCTTTGCACATTTCATTGCATTTAAGCCTCGCCATACAGGCAGCAGATGGCAGAGCTGGATTTGGACTTATCCCTGATTTCAGCATCCTGGACTCATGACCACACTGCTACATATGTGCACGCAAATGCTTCTGGAAGTTTAGATTCGAAAATGTGACATCTCTCGGTCAGGGGTTTAAAGAGAGCTTTACTTTTTTCTCCTTGTACTTATGAACGAAGTTAGAGAATGCAGATAACTATGTTTTGTACAAAAAAAAGACATCACTGAATATGATTGCATTTTAGCATTTTAGGTCATTATTTTCATTTGTACATTTGGGGTCTTGACTGGTGGATGGCATTAAACAACCCCTGCTGGTACTGAATGTCACTCGCTGAGAGTACCACAGTCTGTGACAGTTATGTACAGTGTATGTACAAATGTAATGGAATTCCAAAAACACCAGGCTCATTTGGAAAAATTTACCACAAATGTTAAAATAGATAAAATAGGTGTAATATAGATCACCTTTGAAGGAGAAAGCAGTAATACTCATTTCCAAGGTGTTCTTTGTTTTTCTATTTTATAGGCCACATGTCTTGTTTTATGTAAAGAAGTGTGCTCTTTCAAGATTTTTATTTGAAAGAGATTATGAGAAAACAGGTGACTTTTTCTTGCTTTACAGCACTTCTTGCTGAATGTGGTCAGAAGTTAAAATCCAGTAAATGTGGGGAAAGGAAAATTGCTTTAGCCAATAGTTTTAGTTTTATCAAAGTTTCTAACTTGGTGGCAAAATTGACTAATTTAGGTGGCCCCCTCCTCAACTTTTTCCCCACCCATCTCATATCAACAGAAAAATCAGTGACCAAGAATTCAAAACCTACTCACTCATTCATTCATTCCACCAGTATGTATTTAGTGATATGATGGCTGGGATGTTCTTCACTGGGTGGAATATAGAAGAAATAAGATTCGGAATGAGTTGAAGTTGTGTGATGGGCACATGGGAGCACATTATATTCTTTTTAGTTCCATGGGTGTTTGAACTCTTACATTAGGAAATATTTTAAAATTTATGTATTGAGCACTTACCCCGGGCCAGGGCCTATGTTAGGTGCTTAGGTCTCAGTGGCCGAGATAGGCTCAGATTCTGCCCTCCCGGAGTCAACAGACAGCCTTGTCAGGAAACAGATATAATTCAAATAGTCACATGAATGAGAGGAAAATTACAGTTTTGCAGCACAGATTCCATTCTACCCTGGGCCAGAGATGGGGATAAGATTCCTCACCTTGAGGAAGCACCAGGGGCCAAGTAGAGTGAGGACCTGGATATGTTGGGAGGCGGCAGGTGTGTGTGTGTGTGTGTGTGTGTGTGTGTGTGTGTGTGTGTGTGTGTGTGTGTGTGTGTGTGTGTGTGTGTGTGTTTAAGGCCAAGAGGGGTGTCTGTGGTTCTTTGCCTGCCTGAACTATGGTGTTATAGAAGAACTTCAAAGTAGACCAGTTGGCTGAATGCCCCTGAGCCTCAAAGAGACTTTTACGGTGCACATTCAAGAAGATAGCTCAGTTCTAGCAGTATCTGTCAATGGCTTCTCATTCTGCTTAGAAAAAAATCCAACCTTTTTCTTTCCTTCACCTGTGCACTCTGCCCCTCCATGTAATGCCTATTGCGCTCGTGGATGTCCCAGCAACATACGAAGTCTTTTCCCTTCTCAGAGCTTTTGGGTGGGTCATTCCTCCAATCCAGAATGCCTTTACCCTTTTCCTAAGGCCAGCTCCTTCCCATATTTAGGTCTTGGCTCAGATGTTACAACGGAGGCCTTTCCTAAGCTTTTCTCCCTATTTACTTTCTCTTCCCCCATTTTTGATTGGTCTTGTCCTCAGGCTGTGAGCATGGTGACAGTGGAGACTGTGTCTGCTCATTTCCTGCAGCCTCCCCACCTCCCAGCCTGTAGGTGCACATAGCGGGCACTCAGATCTGGCAGCCAGGTGCTGTCTTACATTGATCCCATGCATAGTTCTACTTAATCATTTTATAATTTAAAAGGATTTTGACTGACATGCAATTATCAAAATGGATTTAGGAAAAGTGTGGAATGGAAGCTTTGTATAAGATGGGAGCCCTTTGTGTATGCTTGTGTCCAAAACTTCTCTCAGAGGATACAGACAGGTGTATCTGAATCTACTGGGCTCCATGGGGCAAGGTGAGTCTGAAGCTTCTGGAAGGTTTAATAGGTAAAGGACTGGGGCATCTGGGAAGTTGCAACTTCCTCTGGGGGTGACAGAAATTGGTCCTTCTCATGTGTCTGGTTTTAGTCACAGCTGACAGAATTTTACTCTAGAATTACACCCAGCCACCCTTATCTCACACCACACACAAAAATAATTCTGGATGAGATGAGGACCTAGATGTGAAAGACAAATCAATACAGCTTCTAGAAGATAATAGAGATGAATATCTCCAGGGACTTGGACCAAGCATAATTTATTAAGACAGAAAAACGCTACTGTGCCAGTTTGGATATATTATGCCCCCTAGAAAAGCTATAATCTTTAATGCAGTCTTATGGGGGCAGACTGATTGGTTTGTTGATTAGGGTGGAACCTCTGACTGAGTGATTTCCATGGAGGTGTGGGCCTCACCCATTCAGGATACATCTTAATTAAATCACTGGAGTCCAATAAGAGAGCTCACAGATAGAAGGAGCTCAGAACAGCTGAGAGAGACTTTTGCAGAGATGCTTGGGAGCTGACAGAGATGCTCAGAGATGCTTGGACATGTGGACAGAGGACGTTTGGAGATGCTAAACTAAAAGATGAAGCCCAGAGTTTGCCCCGGAGAAGCTAAGAGAGGACCCCCAAATGTTTAGAGAGAAACACCTTGGGAGAAAGAAGCAAGGATGCACAGGAGCTGAGAGAGAGGAGCTGAAACACAACCCAGGACTGGCAGATGCCAGCCACGTGCTTTCCCAGTTGACAGAAGTGTTCTGGATGCCATCAGCCATTCTTCAGTGAAAGTATCCTCTTGTTAATATCTTAGTTTGGACACTTTTATAGCCACGTAATTGTAAATTTGTAACCTAATAAGTCCCCTTTAGGAAAGCCAGTCCATTCTGGTATTTTGCATAACAGTAGTGTTAGCAAACCAGAATAACTACCATAAAGGAAAAGGTTTATAAATTGATATTCATTAAAATTAAGAAGTCTTCACCAAAAAACACCATTGAGAGAGTGAAAAGGTAAACTGAGGTCTGGGATAAGATATTTGAAATACATATGTCCAACAAAGGACTCATATCCAGAATATGTAAAGAACGTCTACAAACCAATAAAAAATGACTCAATTTTTAAAAAAACAAAAGACTTGAGCAAGCATGTCACCAAAAAGGATGTCTAAATGATCAATAACCATATGGAAAGGTACTTAACCTTAAAAGTCACCAGAGAATTGCAAATTGTAACCAAAATGAGATACTGACAATAAAAATATTGGTGAGGATATGGAGCAACGGAATCTAAACTGCTAGTGGAACTATGAATTGGTACAACCACTTTGTAAAATCGTTTGGCAGTATGTACCAAAACAAAACATATGCCTGGTTGTGCTGCAGCAGTTCCACTCCCAGGTATGTATCCAAGAGAAATGACTATGTATGAACACCAAAAGATTTGTACATGAGTATTCATAGCAGCTTCATTCATAATAACCAAAAAATGGAAACCATCTAAATGCCCATCAATAGCCACAAATGGATAAGTAAATTGTGGTATATCCATACAGTGGAATACCACCTAGCAATGAAGAATAACAAACTAATGCCACACACAACACTGTGGATAATGAAGAGTGAAACAAGCCAGGCCCAAAAAATCCATTCTGCATGATTCCATTTTTATGCATTTCAAAACAGGCAAAACTAATCTATGCTGTCAGAAGTCAAGGTAGCGATTACTTTTGGGGAGGGCATTAACTGGGAGGGGGCATTAAGGAGCCTTCCAGGGGGCAGGAAATGGTTTATAATTTGATTTGGGTGGTGATTTGTTGAAGTACATGTTAGAGGAAAAAAAATGTATGCCAGCCTTTTTCTAGAGTCCTTGGAGGAAGGGTAGAGAGAGGAAACAAAGCCAGAGGGCAGGGCAGGCTGCAGGGGCAGGTGAGAAACGAAGCCAAGTGAGAGGCCTGCGTTTTCCCTGCTGGGGCACCTCCTAGCCCCAGGTGCTGGCAGCAGCCACTGCTCTTGTGTGTTCTTCTCACTCTCACCCATTTCGCTCTCACACCTTGTGCTGTGAGCACCAGCTGTCACCAGTCCCTGGCATGATCCTTACCTTGCAGAAGTCATCCGTGCTGGATGGGGAGGAAAGTGCAGAGGCCTTTTCTAATTCCAGTGGTGCCTAAAGGAGGGTGCGTCTATCTGGTGCTTTCTGAGTCTGCTTTACTCAGACTTGCTATAATGTCCCAAACATGGAAGGAAGGGGAGGGAGCCCGCCTGGTCACCCGCTTTACGTGCAGCTGAGGATGAAATGGTGGCAGTGGTTGGTGTTACTGGATAGATTGGAGGGGATCCAATCAGAGGGTAAGCCTGTCTCTGTTTGCCCGGGCACATCACCCTGCACCCACACCCTGGGCCGATCCTCAACTGCAGATTAAACCGGTTAGGTAGAGAGCCCGGGGCAGCCCCGAGAGGTCCAGCGGAGGCAGCTCTCCAAGCTGAATGGGCTGTGGTGCCCTGGGGGGTGCTTTGGGCTTGAGATGGTCTCTGGCCCCGAGCTTGGGTGCTCTGACGAGAGGACACACTTGATTTCTAGGCCTTCGTGTGCAGAGCTGCTTTGGGACAATATAAGCCCTGATTGTGGATCCGAGCGCAGCACTCAAGGGACGTGGTGCAATTTGGTTTTTATTTATTTGCGTCTTTGTGGCCCACTAGGTTCCGTAAAGGATTTAAGATGAGGAAAGTGTAAGGGTCAAAAATATGGGCTGGGGAGCCAGGCTGCCTGGGTTCTCAGGCACAAAATCAAGCCAGGGACAGGAGGCAGCTGATGCTTCCACACCACAGGATGCAAGGGTGAGATGCGCGAGAATGAGGACATGCACACAGGCTGGTGGCCTTGGGTGAGGTTAGCCACTCCGTGCCTCAGTTTCTTCATTGGACGGCAGAGGACACATTAGGGCTGAATCTGGACAGCCGAGAGTAAGTAGCACCACCTCTGTAGGTGGTTGTGAGGATTTAGTGAGGTGATATACTCGGAGCTCTCAGAGGAGGGTCTGGCGCACAAGTTGATGTTAGCGGTGGTGGCGGTGATAGTGAAGGACATTTGGAGGTGCTGGGATAGCAAAGCGCACGGTTGCCTACGGGACACTGGGAGTCAGTAAGGGTGACAGGCTTCACCAGAGCCTGTGCACATGGGGCACCATATAATTTGCCAGCATCACTAAATTGTTATTCTATCATCCGATCATAGGTCTTCCCTCACTTAGCTACAGTTACAGAATCAAGAAAACCACAAGTTTTGTGTGTGTTTGTTTTTTTTAATTTGGTGCAGACTAATTTGATGGAGGTTATTTATAGTATTGAGCAGAAATAGTAATATGTGCAACTGCGGAAACACTTATGGATTTGATTATGGAGTGTTGCCTGCTGGGGGTGTATGTAGCACACTGTAATACTTCATATTTCTAAAATGTGAACAAATGAACAAATGAATCCTGAAAGACATCTTGCCCCAAGGTCTTGGGAAAAGCAATCGTGGACTAGTGCGCCTTTATTTATTCTCCAGGTGTCCGTGTAAGGTTGTTTTCTGTCTTTTGCTACTCCAAAAGGACGTGACAATGAATATCCTTGATATGCATCTTTGTGCTCATTTTTGTGCTCATATCTGTGGAACAGAATCTTTACACTTGAAATTGCTGGGTCAGCAGGCATGCAGATTTTAAATTTTAATAGCTATTGCCAGATTGCATTTCAAAGAGATGAGAGAAATTGACAATTCCACTAGAAGCATGTGAGGCTGAATTTGACTGTGACACTCCCCAGCTTCTGAGCGCTTCCCAGCCCATGGGCTACTGTCCGCATTGTTCTCTGCGGAGTTACAGTCTTCTTTCCTAATCTGGCCCCAGCCTGTTTGCCCAGCCTCTGACAACCTGGCCTTTCCCCTCCGGCCACCATACTTGGGCCTCCGACCAGCAGCACAGTCCCACACTCAGTCAACAGTCACCCGCCAACACACACACCCCCACTGTGTGCCCTGGGCCTCAGCCATGAGCAGGTAGAGCTGCCCCTGCTCTGTGACCTTGCCTTCTGGGGAAAGCAGGGGGCCCAACTTAGTCCCAGTAGGTCACCAAAGGCCCCTCTGAGCTGAGGAGCAGCATTCAGGCAGAGGGGAAAGCCTGTGGGAAGGCTCTGAGACACACTGGGAGGAAGATTTGTGCCTTCAGAACTGTGGCAAACCCAGGGACCTGGCTGATTGGGTTGGTGTTTTAAGTTCCATAGGTCAGTTTGTGGAGATGGTGAACCCAGCTGCTTAGGGCATTCGGCATCCCTGTAGGGCAAGAACTGTGTCTTCCCAGAGCCAGACACATTAGAGATCTTGGGTCACTGCTCCTGGAACGAATGAATGTGTGAATGAATGAGTCAGCAACAACTGTAGGGCCTTAAATCTCCCATACCGATCCAGTTTCAAGAGCAACTGGCTGCCCCAGACTCAGCTGGGAGGGAATCTTTAAAATGCAGACTCCCAGGCCCTCCCCTGGTGATTCTGATTCTGCAGAGCTGAGTGTGATTCTGTGATTGGGTGATTTGGATGTCCAGCATCAGGAAATCTGTGGGCTCTGAACTTGTTGGGTTCTCCTGCCTCTGATATTCAGACTCTGCCATGGAAATGTGTCCTCAGCTACAGCCCCTGGTATATCCCGCCCTGCTGAGCAAAGATAGTTTTCTTGGGGCTGGGTTCAAGATGAGGCAGGACTTCTGGGTAGTGGCAGTGGCTGCTCCCCTCCTGCAGTGAGCAGGAATTTAACCTCCCAGGCTGTTCTGAAAACCCCTCTACTGCCAGCAGTAGTTACACAACGACAAGTGACTGTCACAGCTGATGCCCATCACCTTGGAGGCCTGTGTCCCCAAATTTGCCTTGGTCCCTGGTCTCATTCTTCTCCCAGCCCCTTGGGAGGGGACAGTGGGGGACAGCTGCTCCCGCCCCCAGGAAAGCACAGGCTCAAGTGTCAGGTTTGCCTCCGGAAGCATCTGCCCATTTCCATTGTCCGCCCCTCCCTGGCTACAGAAGAGTGATTACAACCAAATGCAAGGGTCCTCCTTCCGCCCTCCCCTGGCTCCTTGCCTCCTGCAAATCTCCAAATCGGTTTTTGTGAGAGATAAGGTCTTGCTCTTGGCATGTGCAAGTCTGCTGAGTGACAGAGGTCCCATCCTGAGGTAAGAAATGCCTCCCTGGTTTTTCTCCTCCCCAGCCAGTTCTCAGTGAGAAGAGTAGGTGAAGGTTCAGCAGCCAGCAGAGCGGGAGGCCGTGCTGGACATGTGACTTGGCTGGCCGGATTCCAGAATGCTCATTCTTTATCATCATTTGTTGTGTGTGCTATTGGTGTGTGTCTCTCAGAGAGGACGTGTACAGATCTGGGATCCTGGAGGGAATCTTGCAAAGCAGACCCAGGTCTGGCTCCTGGAGTCAGGTTGAGGGAGATAGGAGAGTGGCGTGGGGGAGAGCCGGATGGGCTGAAGCCTTCTGCGTGCCTGGGCCAGCAGGAAGCGGGTGGAACACTCCCAGCTCGCCCAGGTTTCCCGGCACTGAAGTCGCTTTCTTCGTGACTGTGGCTAAGGAGGCTGCTTTATTGTCTCCCAAGCTCTCCGTGCCTGAACAGTCTTGCCTTCTGGGTGGGTCTCTAGTGGCTCTCAGCCGGATATTTTTATGTTCTCTGGAATTTTTATTCCCTTTCTTCTCATGCTCCTGTTTGTTGGCATCTCAACTCCTGAAGGCTTCAGATTCTATCTCCTGGCTCCTTTAACCCCACTGCCCTGGTTATTTATTTCAGCAGGGGTTTCCTCTCATATCCAGCTCCCTAACACTTACAGGACTGAACACAATGTCGACTCTGGAACTCATTCAGATAAGTTCTTCAACCTCTCTGAGAGCCCCTCTGCTTTCATATATGTGTGTATGTGTATGTAATAGAAATACAAATATGCTATATAAATATATATATGGTTTTTGTTTGTTTGTTTGTTTGTTTGTTTTTGGTAAAGGGGAAGGGCAATGACAATGCTTACCTTGCCAAGCACTGTGCTGACCTTCTTGCTTGCACTGCTTCACTGAATCCCTACAGAGGTCTGTGAGGTAGACACCATCATGACCCTGTTTTACAGTTGGGGAAACTGAGGCTCCAAGGAGCCTCTTGTCCAAGGTCTCAGAGTGGTTAAGTGGCAGAGGTGAGATTGGAGTCCCCACAGTCTAACTTAAGACCCAAGGCCTCGCCTGCTGGTCTACATTGTAAGTGCTTTACAGTACAGTTGTTTTAGTAGCTTACATGAAATTATGTTATCATAGAATTACAGTATGATGGAATCACATGCATTTAACATATGCAAACAAGACTAGAAACTCTTAGAAAATGGAATGGGAAGCAACCATGTAAGTACACTGTTGTACTTTCTGAGTGTATGTTCTAGAAAAAGCAGGAGATCTGGGGGATGGGGTGGGTGTGAATCTGTGGGTCCCCTAAGCTGGCCCACATCTCATGTGCCCCAGCTAGTGTGTGTATGTGTGTATATGCACTCTGTTTGAGGCTGGGAGTAACAGGTCCGTATTTTCCTATCATAGCGTCCATCAGCTTTATCTAGAGTGCAGCTACACACACAGCCACCTGCTCCAGCACTGGGGGAGAAGTGGGTCATGCTGGGCTTCTCCAATGAGCTTTCCAGGGGAATTTGGACTCTGCAGGATTTTCCTGCTCACTTTGGAATTTGCCCTCCAGTGTCAGAAGGCGGTGATTAGTCCTCTCCATGGCAGGGTCCCTCTCAGCCAACACTTGGGGTCAGAATGCAGACATGGCGATAAGATCTAACCCGTGTTTTATTCTGTAGAGGAGTCAGGCTGTGCATTTACCAGGTGCCAGAGCCTGTGGGATGTTGGTAGTTTGGGAGGCCTGGACCTGGGAGTCAGACACCCAGTTAATCAGTCCCCATTGTCCTCGCCCAGGCTTCATAAGCTGGCGTTGTTTCCTTCTCTACAGTATAGATAACAGTGTGCATCTCAGAGGGTACGTGTATGACTTAATGTGGGGTACAGAGTAGGTTCTTGGTATGTCGGTCATCCCCACCCTTAACTAGACCCCCTAGATTTCAGTGAATTTTAAATCATCTCCAAGTGGATAGCCATGAACAATTTAATGAAGCGTCATTTAGAATTGTGCTTCTTCGAGAGCTCACCTCATTTGCAGGCATTTCTGAGGCAGTCTTAGGGCAGGAAGTGGGCTGTACTTAAGCATTTGATGGTGAGGCAAATTGGACTACTGTCCTCAAGCCGAATCAGCCAGTATGGGTGTCAGTTCCATGCTGCTCATTTAAACTAATCTCATGGATGGTGAAGGATCAGGTCAGAAAACCATTCCCTGCATGGCCCTGTGGGTAAGGAGCCCATTTTATCTCTTATTGGTAAAACTGGTCTGAGGCCTTTCCTGAGGCCTTTTTGCATGACTGTCGTCCCCTGTTGGGACTTCTGTTAGGTGGGAAAAGTGCCCTTGGTTTTGTAAGTCTATGCCTTGGTTCTTCTACTTGCCAGCTCTGTGGCTCTGGGCAAGTCACTTAACCCCTCTGTGCCTCAGTTTCTTCATCTGTAAGAAGGAGACGAGAGTCCCAACCTGCCTTACTTTCCCAGGGCTGCCATAGAAAAATACCACTACTGGGTTATTGTCTCCAAGTTCTGGAGGCTGGAGGTCCAAAATCAAGGTGTCAGCTGGGCCAAGCTCCATCTGACAGCTACTGGGGAGACGCCTTCCTGGCCTCTTCTCGTTTCTGGTGGCTGCTGGCCATCCTTGGCATTCTTTGGCTTGTAGATACATCTGCCACTGTCTTCTCTCTTCTGTCTGCCTCTCTTGTGTCCGTATTTCCTCTTCTTATCAGAATGCCTAGTCCTATTAGATTAGGGCCCACCGTAATGCAGTTTTGCCTGTTATACTAATCATGTCTTCAAAGACCCTATTTCCAAAGAAGGTCATGCTTACTGGACTGGTACTTAGGGTTTGAACACATGTATTTTTCTGGGGGACGCAGTTTCACCCATAGGCCCATTACAGTGTTGCTGAGAGGGTCAAACGGGACCAGGCATTTGAAGGCCTCAGGAGGGCGCGTGCCATGTAGGCAGGTTTCATCCGTGTTCCTCGTGGTGCTGAGGAGAACAGTGAAGACGATGCAATGTTGACATGGTTCCCGGACCCCTGGGCAGCCTGCATGCCCTCTCTTGGATGGACTCTGCTTGGTCAGCGTCTCTCGTCCAGCAGGAAGACCCCATGGTGTTTTACTCCCTCCTACCTCTAGGTCCTCTGCAAATCGATAAGCATACTCTCTGATCATCAGTGAAAATTTACTGAGTATCCACTAAAGACATTATTGCAGAGGCCTAGAGAGAGGCAGGAAGGTGGTGGTGTCTTTGTGTAAGTTTAGGTTTTCCAAAAAATTTTTTGTCATACTGGAATTAATTCGTAGTATGAAAACTTACCCAAGACCCCCTAGAACATTGACTCAGATGGGAAAGGAGAGGCCCTCGTTTCCTAAGGACAGGCAGACTGGAGCTGGACAGGACGTGGTTGCGGTGGTCTCCCCGCTGAGCCCCCTGTTCTGGGATTTGATCTTCCACTGGGAAGACTTCTGGCGAGGCCCTGAGAACTGCCTCCCCTCCACCCTTCTCCCGCCCTGATGGGAGCATGCGATGAGGCCACGGCCACGTGCTTTCTTTACATTTGCAGTGAGAACTGGAACTGCTAACTGCTGTCACCATGCCGCACTCAGCTCGGCTAAGCCACATGGAAAACCAAATGCCAAAGCCAAAGGCTGCCTGGTGAGCGTGGAGTGCAAAAGACTTGTTGGAGCAAGTATGATACTGGCATCAGCCTGCTGTTTCCATTTCACCATCGGGGCATCTTGACATTGTCTCTAGTATATAGTGCCTGAAGCCCTTAAGGGCTTGGGTGGGTGCTGTGCATTTTTGCTTCTTGGAAACTCCTTTTTCTGTAATTCTTGGGTGGCCAGTCCCCATGAGAGCCACTTGCTTTCTTCAGCTACCTGGTGATGGTCTGTGTGGTGTTGATTCTGCAGCAGTTTTGTCTCATACGTCATTAGAGTGCAGAGGTGTGCAATCAGCTGAATTTGTTCTGCTGCCCAATGAGTATTGTCAGTTAGGGTGCCACAGAGAACAAACCCCAGTCCACTTGGGAAGACACATGTGCACACATCAGTGGGGTTAGGGTGAGGGGGAAGTGCTGCAGGAGCACTGGGTGGGGGAGCTCCAAACCATCTCTGGGGGACTCTGGGAAGCCTGGAGCTTACAAAATGACTCTCTGAGGGTGGTTTTGGGGATCTCGTTTCTAAGTTCTTGCTGCAACAACCCCCTGTGACCTCCACAGAGTCTGAATTCAAGGAAGAATGGAGTTTAAATAAAAATAAAAATAGATAACACTATCCAAGTATTTCTTCTTGGCTAAAAACTGGACATAGTTATCTCATTTAATTCTGAGGATCTCAGCCCACTAAAATGTGATCCGTGGTGTTCCAGCCTTATTCCTGCTTCCGCTCACTGTCCCCCACTTTTGTGATCTCTCTCACCTCCTTGCCATTATTTATGCTATGTCCTTTATCCTGGGCAGCCCCTGCTTGTTGGCCTTGGTAGACTCATATTCTTCCCAAAACTCAGTCCAGGCATTGCCTCCTCTGAGAAGCCTGCCATGATTCCCTCGGGATCACATAGGTGCATCTCTGCATTATTGCTTTGATCACATAGTATTATAATGGTTGGTGTTTCTAAAGCAAACTTTGAAATAATTTTAATAATCCCCCAAAATCCACAAACACTTTTGTTGCTGTTCTTGTAAAAATGCAAGTGGTGCAGATACAACTGAAGCCTGTCTTAACCTCCAGCGCATCCCTTGCCCTCCTCAGTGGCAACCATTTAAAAATAATTTGGGGCTTATCTTCCAAACTTTTAAAATGCATTGACATACATATCGTGGTATGTTGATAAATATTCAACAGCCAGCTCTTGGGAATGTTGAGGTGGGAGGAGGAGGCATGATTTGTCGCATTTGCTGACTTCCATGGTGAAAAATTCCCACCATGATGGCCAATTTCAAGCTGCCAACGTGACAGGACTGAATATAGAGTTGCAAAGAGATGCGTAGATTGGCTCTATCAAGCTGGTGTGCACCAGCTCCGGCACACCACGGCAACATTTCTGTCTGTCTGTCTGTCTATCTGTCTATCTATCTGAACTCTAGAATATATAGTGTTTTTTTAAATAGAAACATTATAATACTTTAGATATTGTTCTTGCCTTTTTTCCTATAATATTAAGTTGAGCTGTTTTCCCGACTGCACCTAGGTCTGCTTCATCATTTTAACTGCTGCGTAGTAGTCCGTTTCCAGGGGTCACTTATGTTGATGGACATTTTGGTGGTTTTTCCTTGGATGCACTTCCTCAGTAATCTGTGTGCTCCTGGGGCACAGGCACTTAACACCTATATCCGCATAAAGGCTGTGAGACCTTTGGGGGAAGCATGAGGATGAGTGGATGCTCGAAAACCACGCCAAGCCAGCACTGATGCGCTGCTGCGTTTCCATGCTGGGCAGAGTGCTGTTTGAGGTGCTGACTGCGGGGCAGGGAAGGGAGGGCCCCAGGCTTGCACTGGCCGCCAGCATCACGGGCCACTGCCTGATGCCTCTGCGGTGGCCTGGCTGCCAGGTCACCATCTCTGGTTCAATGTTTTGGCCACCGCAGCCCTCGGGGCTGGTGGCCCTGTTTTTAGCTGAGGGCTCCACATTATGTTTCTTGGCCATTGGGGAGGTGAGATCATCTGGAGCAAGTGGCTTGGGATTTGGGGTCACAGCCTGAGTTGTCCTATCAGCCTTCAGCTCTGATCTTGTCCCTGACCTTGAGATTGCCAGACAGTGAGAAAAAAATGTATCCAGCTCTCCCCCTGCTCCGATAGAAGCTGGGAGTACAAATGCTAACTGCGGTTTGCTGATAAATGTTTATAAAGCCCCCTGAATGCCAAGCATGATGCAAAACAAAGAACACGTGGCTCTTTTGCAGATCTCTCCACAGGGTGTGTTCTGTTTTGAGATCTGAAGATGAAAAGGTTTATTTGGTGCAGAGACTTGATTTGTTATTTGTGCACTGTGAAATACACCTTTTCTGGTTAGCAAGCATACCACAAGTGTTTATTAAGCACCACTGTGTGTTTATTAAGCACCAACTGTGTGTTTAACCCCTGATCCAGGTGGGGAGTATTATGGAAGCAGAGGGGGTCTGGGCTAAGAGCAAGGGCTCTGGAGTCTGTGTGGTTTCAAATCCTGCTTTTCCTGTGATGAGATTTGGGACAATGGGCAAGTTAATTTAATTAGCTATTCTGTGCCTCAGTTTACTCTTGTGTGAAAGAGGATAGCACACCAATTCATAAGGTGGGGGAGAGGAAATGAGATAATGTGGGAGGAGCACTGAACCTACTAGGTGCTCAACAAAGGCTGGCAGTTATCATTAGTAGTAGTTATTATAAACTAGCATCAGAAGTTCACATGCAGTGAGAACAAGGAGGGAGAAGGGGAGAATTGAAAGTGGAAGTCCTGGTTTCTGCTCTTGAGATATTTGTAGTCTGCTTGGGGAGGTCAGACTAAGGCCCTTGGGACTATTAGCAATGAATGTGTTGACGGTAGCATGTAAGTCCAAACCGTGTAGTTTGTATTTCAGTCCCCATAGAAGTTGTTATTTATGGTGGGGTGTTTGCGGGGAGCTCCTGGGAGGAGATGAAGCTCACTGTGGACTTGTCAGGTGGGTGAGAGGGGGGTGAAAGGAGCAAAGGAGCTGAGAGGAGGGCACCATGTGGTATGTGTCTGGAACCTGTGGTTGGTGGGGGTGGTGGTAGTGGTGGTGGTGGTGGTGTAGAGGAGGTCAGCTGGGGTCTGCTTCACCAGAGGTGAGATGACATCGGCCTATGGAGTGGAAATGGGAGGAGAAAGGCAGAGGCATTTCTTAAACCTTCTCATTGCAGTGTAACATACCCACAGCTCATAACTGCACAGCTTCATGGATTTTCACGAACAGAACACGCCAGTGTAAGCAACACCCAGATTAAAGAACAGAACCTTACTGGCACCCCAGAAGGCCCCTTCCTGCCCTCTTCCAGCCACTACTGCCCTCTACAGCCACTATCCTGTTTCTCTCCTTTAGGCAGATGGAATTATACAGTACATGCTTTTGTGTTTTGTGTCTTTGGCTCAACATTGTTTTGTGGGAGTCATTCTTGTTGTTGCACATAATTGTAGATCATCCATTCTCATTGCTGTGAGTTACCACCATTTATTTCATTTATCTGACAGTTTATGAGCATAGGGGTAGCTTCAGGTATAGGGCCAAGTAGGATGAGTATGTTCCCTTGCATGGCAAAAGGGACTTTGCAGATGTTATTGAGGATCTTGAGATGGGGAGATTATCCTGGATTATCCACATGGGCCCAATGTAATCCTAAAGGTCCTTATAAGAGAGAGGCAGGGGGTCAGGTTCAGAGAAGATGTGAGGACAGAGGCAGAGGTGAGAGGTGAGAGAGGTTTGAAGATGCTACACTGCTGGCTTTGAAGATGGAAGAAGGGGCCAAAAGCCAGGGAATGTGGATGGCCTCTGGAAGCTGGAAAGGCAAGGAAACGTTCTCCCCTAGAACCTCCAGAAGAAACCTAGCCCTATGACCCATTTTGGACTTCTGATCTCTGGAACTCTAAAATAATAAATTTGTGTTGTAGTAAACTGCAATAGGAAACTAATATGGGGTATTACACGTGGTGCTTCTGAGAACATTCCAGCACATGTCTCTTCGTGCACATATGTACAAGGAGCAAATGCAAGTTGAGTAGCTATTGCCACAGTCTTCCAAAATGGTTGGGCCAATTTATGCTCCCACCAGCAGCAGTGTGTGAGAATCCTGGTTGTTTCACATCCTCACCGACACTTAATATTTCTGGGAAGAGATGTTTTTAAATGAAGAATTGACAGGACTTGGTGTCCAGTGGACACAGTTGTGTCTTGCAGGAGCTCAATGTTCAGTAAATTCTGATCTGTGATGACCCAGCCAGCCGAGGAGAGTAATGAGTCAGTGGCAATGCCAGAGTTTCTAGCTAGGGAGAATCAGAATTACTGTTTCAAGGAGTTGACTGGCATTGAAAGTACTGATTGACCTGAGGATTAATGTAGAACTTTCCGCCTGCAGAGTTAGAGCAGTGTTTATCTCATCTTTGTAACTTTCTGATCAACCAGTCGAGTGGTTGGGTATCACACGGCAGGGAAATGCCTATGCTTTGCTGTCAGCCTGCTCAGAGTTTGAAAATTGCCCTCATTTATATGCTATGACTGTAAGCAAGTTACAAGTTCTCCGAGCTCCAGTTAACTCATCTGTAAAATGGGTCTAATCCTGCCTTCCCTATGGCATCATGGGTGAAAGAGCTCGGCCTCTGTCTGTCAATAGGAAGCCAAGTCAGCAGGGTCTGTGGTGGTTACTAGCGAAGGCCTAAGGTAAATACATTCTATTTCACTGACGTTGCCAACCTCAGGTTCCGAGTGGCTGTCTTGAAAGGAGGTTGAGAGTATCACCCACTTGGTTTGGATGAGAGTCGACAGGGTCAGGCTCATGGTTAACTCCTTGAGGGCCTTATGGAGACACTGTCCCCCACAGCTCCATTCCTGAAACTGCTTTCAAAATCATCCATTTGCTTATTCATTCCTTTGTTCCTTCATTCATTCAACAGTTACCAAGCTTTACTACACGTTATAATACAGTGGTTGGGAACACGGTCTCCTGGCTCAAGTGCCTGGTTCAAATCCCGGCTTTCCCACTTGCTATCTGTGTGGCCTTTGCCAAGTCTTAACCTCTTTGTGCCCCAGTTTTGTGTACAAGTACCTGCCTTCTAAGGCTGAGGTGAGAATTAAATGAGATTCAGGGCCTGGCCCTTGGGGTACAGGGATGGGGGTTCCTAATCTTTGCTCTTAGCCACAAGGCTGGAGGTGATGGTTTTTGGATGGCTGTCTACCTTCCCCAACACGGGGAGGAAAATATCTAAACCCTGACCCAGAATTAGCCGGCTGGCTCCTCAAGGATGGGCTCTGACCTCTCACAGCTGCTCGGGAAATGTGGCTTTGAGGAGAGCCCTGTCGGTCTGATTTTGGTATGTAAGTGTGAAATCCCCTTGCAGCAATTACCGTGCTGTGGAAGAGTTTGATACAACTGGGAAAACTCAGTGTTGAGCCCAAGTTGAGGCTGGTCAGGAGGTCCCAGCTGCTGGCTTTCTCCCCATCTCTGCACGGTGGAGATGCAGTGGCCGCCTCCAGGCCTCTGCACCCAAGCCTCAGCACCGTCCACTGCCCCTTCCCTGCTCCTTCCAGGATCCACATCTTCATTCTCGCCTTATTCTGGGGCCCCTCAACGCACGAGCCTCAGCTGATGAAGTTAGCTCTGATGGAAGCCAGAGCAGCCGGCCCCAGACAGGGATCCAGATGCTAAAAATATCTCGTGGTATGCTCTCTGCAAGTTAAATAAAGGAGCCGAGTTGGAGGCTGTGCTGGGGGCTCTCCTCAATGCTGGCTCTGTCCATTGGCTTGGAGGGCAGGGGGCTCCTGCTCACCTGAACTGAAGCTTCATGCAAATGGTACTTTGACTTGGGAGAAGGCCCGATTCAAGGTGGGGCAGATGGAGGAGGATGGGCCGGAGATGTGGCCAAGCAGGCCTGTAATGCTCAACAGTCAGGACAGCTGACGGCAGCGGTGGGCTGTAAAGACGACAGCAGCCCGGATGGTCACAGGTGCTCCAAATAACCCTGAACACCCTCCCCCGGGAGGTACTGCAGCAGAGACCAGCACACTGTGTAGTCCAGTTCTCCCAGCACCAGATGAAGCAGCTGATATGTGTTTGGGGCCATGTTGTACAAACAGAATCTGTCTTTTAATTCTAAAACTATACCCAGACTGGTGAGCAATGTGGTACCTGAGCCTTGTAGAGGGAACCTCAGAGTCATGCCTTAGACTCGGCCTGGGACAAATGGCATGGAATAGTGGGCAGACCCTCCACGCCACTGGAATGGTTTCCTCTCTCTAGCTCTGACTCTCTGTCTCTGTCACTTCTGAGCACACAGACTTGGATTCTTAAATGCACGCATTATGTGCATTTGGCTGGCGTTTTCCCCCTTCCAAGCAATCATTTTTTGAAGTGGGACTCACAACTCATACTTATGGATGCCTTTGTGTTCCTAATTCTATGCCTTGAGTCTTCACACTTGAAGATATCACATGCTTATCAGCATCCCCATATTCATCAAATACCGCCTAAAACCTCACTGTGCTCCAGGCCCTCTGAAATTGCATGTGGTTAGACCAAGGTTGTTATCAGAAATGGTTTGGCCTCATCTGTCTCTGTAGACATTAGCTCCAAATAACTGAACCCAACCTCAGAAGGGCCCCAGTGAGGACATTTAATCATAGTCCCAGCTGGGATGAGGGTTAGTCAGTCATAAAAATAGGACCCAATGATACAGTGACTTAAGGAACAAAGAAATTTCTCTCTCAGCGTTCCAAGATGATGGGCAGCTGTGCCTCGTGCAGTGCGTTCCAGGCCCAGGTGTCTTCTGTCCTGTCACTCGGCTATCTTCAGGTGTGTCGTCACCATCTGCACGGTCAGACCTGGGTTCTAGCCAGCAAGAAGGGCAGATCGGCACGCCCCAGTCCTAAAACCCGGATTGGGAAGCGGCACGCATCACTTCCACTTGTGCCAGTGAGAACTCAGACACCTGGCCACACCTACCTGCAGAGATGCCCAGGAAATGTCCTTGATAAAACTCAATAAACTGTGCAAGAAGGGGAGAATGGATTTTGGGGAGCACAGCAGCCTTTGACACATTTGCCTTGTATCTGTTTAACAAAGCCTTTTGTGTGTTTATAACATAAATGTGCCAGGTTATAAATGTTGGTTGTTTTGCTTTTTAAGAAAGAAGACCTGGGTCTGGCCATATCTATGGACAGTTCGGCAGTAATGAACCAGTGTGCCTGCAGAGGAATGGAAGAAAACAAGGAGAGGTAAAAATATCTTTAAAAGCAAAATTTTAAAAATTATTGCATGCAACAATTATAAGCAATACAAGACTTCACCGAGGCCTTTATAAGTCAGTGGAGGGCATCAAGAATTTGGAAATAGCAGAATTTCATGTACTCCCTTTTCACATCTCTAATTTCTGATACCAGAAGAGGGAGATTTGGATGCCTTTGTTAAGTATGAGGGAATCCTAAGTCTAAGAAGGAAGAGTTGGTATAAATAAAACCAACATGGTATGCAAATAAATATTTGATTCCAAAAATCTGTGGACACATGCTCGAATGTGTTGTGTCTCCATGAGTGTGTGGCTGTCCCCCACGGAGGAGGCAAAGGCAGACTGTTAGCTCTTGGCAGCTACATTTTTTCTTGGCATCACTATCTTTTCCTCTTCCTTCTGCCTCCTCTTCCCCCCCACCCCTTAAAAATAAATTTATTAATTTAATTTACTTTAATGCCCAAGAAATACATGGATACCTTTTCATTGTTAAAAATGAGAGCAAAATCCCCGTTGACCCTCAGTTTTATACCCAGCCCCTACCCTAGCCCTCTACCCTAACAATTGTGAACTACTTTGTGTATTTTCTTCCAGAACTTTTTCTAGGCTTTGATATACATTTAAAAAAGTCAATCCATTCTTCCTTCTTTTCTCTTTCTTTTTAAAAAATACATACTATCATACTATGCTTGATGGTCTGTTTTGCAACTTTTTTACTCAATAATGTCTTAGAACGTTTTCATGGAGTACTTATGAACCTGCCTCATTTTTTTACGGCAGCAAAGTGAACAGTGTATCCATTGTATGAGAATTGCTCTGTTTATTGAGTCTCTCTGTTGATAGTGGTTAGGTTGGTTCTGTTTGTTCCCATATGATGGTGCCATGATGCATTTTCTGGTATCTCTTCCCTGAGCACATGGACAGAGAGCTCTCAAAGGTGGTTACTGAGGAGTAGAGTTGCTGGGCCAGGTTGCGTCTGCGTTTAAGATCTTAATATTGCTAAATTGTTCTCTAAAGAGCATTGCTGGCCAACAGAGTCCCAGCTACCCTGTTTGCCCACCTTCCTGGGATCTTAATGCTTTTCCATTTTTGCCAGTCTGTTGGGTGGGCAAGTTATCTCTCTGTGGTTGTAATTTCCGCCCCCTATTCTTTGCTCTGGGTAAGTTCATCTTCTTGGGCCTCTGTGTTTCATGTCCCAGTGGTGCCTGCAAGTCCCTGTTCTCCCAAGGTCTGGGGTATCTGGGCAGGCCTGGTCCTTTCCAGGAGTGGTTGTTGCCTCATTTTCTGTTCTGAAAAGTGCCCAAGAACTCCAGGATAGTCCTTCACAGAATTGTCTGCTTCTCTTCTGACCCCTGAGGGGGTTTTGAAGAGCCTTCATTGATTTCCCTACTTGAAGTTGCTTCAGCCACCACCATCATCGTCATCATCACCATCAGCAACAGTCTGGGCATTTCCTGGGTGTCAGGCTCTGGGGCCACTTGGTCTCCTTATCTCATTTAATCCTTACAGTGGCCCGAGAAGGGAGGGTACTGTTGTTACCCCTGTTCTATAACTGCAGGATTCATTCAAAACCAACCCAAACAATACACAGACAAACAACAAAAACTCTGTCTCACTGCAGAGTCCCAGCTCCTAGCCACAAACAGACCCACGTTTGCTAAGTGGTGGATTCTCCCTGTGGGCATAGCTTTGGAGCCACAGGGCCGTGTTTGTGGTTGCCTTGACCACACTCAGTTGCTGTCCCACATCCTGGCCCTCCCGGAGGAGCGCATAGGAGTGGAAGGTGGTGGTTTTAGGTTTCTTCCCCGTCTCGCGTATGAACATGGACTCTTGCATGTCACAGCACCTTTGTTCTTATGTACAGTTGGGAGTGGCAGCCTCACCTACATTCATCCAAAATGCATCTCTGGAAAGGGATTTTCCAGGTTGAGCATATTTGGGAGAGGAAGTCACATGAGGAGTAAAAGTGCATTATCAGGATAAATATGCCTGATTAGCTGTGGAAGGAGAGGAAGTACCTCATTTGCCCCTGACAGACCTGATCAGTCACTCTACCCTAAAAAATCCTTAGACCTTGTCCTAAAAGCAGGCAGGTACAATTTCAAAGGGGTTTTTAAGCCTCCCTCTCCCCAGTAGATATTTCAGAGACATAAAAATTTAGAGCTGGAAGAGATCCTAAATTCATTTTGTTTAACTCCTCATTATAGTTTTAAGCAAACTAGTCCTAGAGAAATGCAGTGATTGCCCCAGTGCACAGAGACAAGCTTCAGTCCCCTGTCTCCCAGAGTCTGGCTCTGGCTCTTTCCACAACATCACAGCTACCTCTTGTGTGATCATCAGGAGACCAACCTGCTGTCATTCCACGACTTGAGCTTGTTAGCAGGTAATACCTTGAAGGAAACTAGCTACGAAAATTTCTATTTGTCAGGGTTCTCCAGAGACACAGAACCAGCAAATTTATTTATGATATATTATAAATAATTGGCTCATACAGTTGTAGGGGCTGACAAGTCTGAGTTCTGCACAGTATGCCACAGACTGAAAATTCAGTAAGGTGATGTTGAAGTCTTGAGTCTGAATTCCTTAGGGGGAGCTGGCAGGCTGGAAATTCTGGTAAGAGTTGAAGTCTTGAGGCAGAAATTCTGCTGACCTCTGGAACCTTCTATTCTTGCTGTTAATACTTCCAGTTGAGTGCATGAGGCCCACACACATTATAAAGGTAATCTCCTTATTTAAGGTCAACTGGTTGTAGGTGCTAATCCCATCTGTGAAATTCCTCCACAGTAACAATTAGGCAGTATTTGACCAAATAACTGGATATCATAACCTGGCCATGTTGATTGATTGATTATTAAAAACTGGTTGCTTACTGAATGCTGCTGAGAGGCTAAATATACAAATGGACAATGACCCAGAAACTCTGACCCACTAATAGCAGTAACCAGTCCAGGAAACTCCAGCCCACTACCTGCAACAATCAGTCCAGGCAGCTGGCCCCTATCTACAGCAAACACCCCAGGAAGTCAAGTCACAAGCCCTTTAACAGTCAACCCAAAATAGCCAGGACTTGATCAATAACTGACAGCTTCCTACATTTTTATCCCTGCTTCCAGCTTAGGACCAACTGATGAGAGCTCTGACCAATCACATAAGATACCTCACTTCTAGATCTGCCTCCAGCTTCCGCAACAACCTCCGATCAGAGCATACCTGAAGCCTCCCCTTTTTCCACTGTAAAACTTTCCCTCTCCTCTGCCTGTCTTTGAGTCTCTGCCAAACTCACGTGATGGTGGCTCACTCCCTTGTGATAGCAAGCTCTGAATAAAAAGCCTTTGTTCTCACCTGGATATTGTTCATTTATTTCCAAGTGTGTGTCCCAGAGAGAAAAAGTTGGGAAAGATACGGTTGCTGTTCTTAGGGAATTCAGAGCAGTGGTTAAGTGGAAAACCTCAGTTCTTCATCGGCCATGGGGATAATAATAGCATCCTCCTCAATGGGTTATTGGAGGGTGTCATGAGTTAATTATTGTAAAGCATATAGTAAGTGCTCAATGAAGGCAGCTTTTTTAGTTTCTGTTTATTTTTAGTCCTATAGAGAGTGAAGGAATTTGGAAGATTTTTCTATCAGGAGAGTGATAGGGCCAGAATTGCCAGTCAACATGATTTCTTGTCCTATATGTAACTTCCAGGGGGCCAGGTCTTGCCTGTTTTGTTCACTGTTTTTACCCAGTGCCTGAAACACAGTAGGTGCTCACTAATGTTTCGGGACCCATGAGTGTTGGGGCCGGAGTAACGAGAGGAGGTGGGCCCTGGGTCCTTGAGATAAGGGGCTGGGAAAAAGCTGCCCAGCTAGAAGGAGCACAGATCACCCGGGGCCAACATCACTTCCGAGAGGAGGGCACTCCCTGGAAGCCCTGCCCATAGACCTTGTTTCCCTCTGTGGGAAGGCAGATTTGCTTCTGTGGTTTATGGACTTTTTGTCTCTTAACCAAATGACTTTATTGTGAGCATTGATTAACTGAGCCATCATCTCTTGCTACTTCTACTTGTGGATACAGCCTACAGGGTTGAAAAGATAACTTTAGGGGCACAAGGACACAGGGTTTCTAGAAGATCAAGCCCCTGGGGAGTGCAGTTGTCTGTTACCCTGAAGTAGTCAGTGACCATGGGTGGATAACGTCACTTTTCTGTGTTTTCTTTTCCTTAGCTGTGCAGCTGTGGAGTTAGGCAAGCACAATTTCTGACATTCCTTCAGGTGCAAAGGAGAAGATTTTGAGGGAGAAGTCATTGCCCTTACTGTAAATCTGTCCTATAGAGGGGCCTGTGGTGAAATGGTTGGGTAGTTAGGACTCAGCCCATGCTGGAGAATGGAATGGTTTAAGATCATTCATTTATTCGTTAATTCATTTGCTCAATGTCCTATTGCACAGGGGCCCTAAGTGCTTTGGGAAAATGCTCGAATAAGGGGTTAGACTTTTCTTGGAGAGCCCTCTACTCTCAGATTGCACAAATGTGTGTCTGATTTTCCAAATTTTCTGGCTCACTCATTCATTCAGTATCTTGAAAAAACCTCCTGTGGGCTGGGCTCCCCTGGACCTTAAGCTCCTGGAAGGCAGGGCCTTCTCTAGAGGAGCGATGCATCCACGACTGACCCAGGGCCCAGCACACAGTAGGCTCTCAGCCCATGTGGACTGAATTGTCTGGAAAGCAGAGTTATTTGTAGATGGCAACGTGAAGGAATTGATCTGACATTGAAAGTTGCCTCAGTGTTTCGCTCAGTTTTTGAGCTCCAGAGGGAGTCTGGTTTGTATGGTGCCCGAGAGCCTGACTCACCTTTAGACAAGTTGATTTTGCTGCTTGCGTGTTTGTTGTTTTCTCCTTGATCTGGTTCTCAGTTTTCATCTCCTGATTAGGCCTGGGCTGTCTTGGTTGCTGATTTTTATGAGCTCTTTATTTACTACTCAGAGGGCTGTGTGGGGCCTGTCCCACTCCCTCCAGCCTCCAGTGGTTTAGCTGCTGACCTTGAGAAGCTGGAAACCCAACAGAGTCAGAACCCGATGTGCCAACTGGGGGCTCTGGACTTAACTCTTGGGCTTACCAGCTTTGGATAAGGCATTTCAGAGGCTCAGGGTCTCCATCTGTGATCCCATCAACATTTCCCAAGCCTGCTCCTTAGAACATTAACAGGCATTGCTAGGAAAAAAATGGGGTCTGTTGTCAGACGTGTTTGGGCAGTGCTGCCTTAAACTTAGTTAGACAGGACCCTCCCCACAGGACCTATCAGAGCCTAGAAGAGGTCAGTGTGATGGTTAGGTTCATGTGTCAACTTGGCCAGGTGATGGTGTCCAGGTGTCTGGTCAAACAAGCACTGGCCTAACCATTACTGCAAGGACATTGGTGGCTGGTTTATTAAATCATCAGTCAATTGACTGCCCTGGTGACTGATTACATGAACGAAGGGCGTGTCTTGCGCAATGAGAGAATTCAATCAGCTGGATTTAATCCAATCAGTTGAAGACTTTTAAGAGAGAAAGAGAGAGAACCTTCACTTCTTCTTCGGCTAGCCAGCGAAGTGTTTCCTGAGGAGTTCATTGAACACCTTCATTGGAGTTGCCAGTTTGCTGCCTGCCTTATGGAATTTGGACTCATGCATCTCCACAGCTGCGTGAGACACTTTTATAAAATCTTACATTTACAGATATCTCTCATTAGTTCTGTTTCCCTAGAGAACCCTAACCAACACAGTCAGTGTGCATTGAGCTGGAGCTCTGCAGAGGGGGTACACTGTGCATCCCCCTTATCTGTTATTGCTTGCACACAGCATACCTGGGATGTGTTGAACGGGGGGAGCTTTATGCCTTCTCCCAGGACTTCAGTTATGTGAGGAGGACAGAGAGACAGAGTAACCAAAGAAACAGATGTTAGATTTTTTCTTTATGTTTTAGCATCTTTTGGTTGGTAGCTTTAAAATATCATTGTAGGCAGTTGAGTTAATCAGGCACAGTTAATCATGGTGTCCAGAATTGTTAATGTGGCTAAACTGAGACACAGGTTATGCTTCCATCACAGTAAATTTACTGCACACTGAAAATGAGAACTGTGACATTTTTTGCTAAGGTCATGAGTGAATACTCATGTAACAAGTCTTCTCAATATTAGAAATACATTAAGGACTAGTGATACATTTTAGATCATTTGCCAAATTATGAATGTATTTTTTGCAGTTCAGTTTCTAGGGCCCTAAAGTGAGTAGTATGAAGGAATTAGACCTCAAGAATTCTAGGTGGGAGATTTTGAACACGAGTTCTTTTAAAAAGGGCTATCTTGAAAATAAATCTCAACTCAAGCTTCAGAGGAACTGAGGTGACTTTGGGCAGTGGAATGAATCACAGCTGTCAAATTCCTTAAGTAAAAACTTATTGACTTTAAATAATTTTGCCTAATGCTAAATATCATTTAAAAAAATCTCTTTACACTCTAAAAAATATCATTGCAGGCAAATGGTAGAAGGAAGTGTCTTCAAATCTCAGTCTACTGGTGTGTAAGTTGAAAACAAGTGGGAAGATCATGTATCTTCAAAAAGATTTTTACTCAGGTAGAAACACTCCTGTGCAAAGAACGCTGGATTGTAAATTGAGAAACCACTGTGCAAATTCTCCCTTCACCTCTTCCTAACCGTGTGACCTTGAGTAGATGTTTCTTTTCACTTTTGTCTTAGATTACTCATTGGGTTAAAAGAAAGGTGGTGGGAGCTGGTTGATTGATAAGACTCTTTCAGGCCTACAATTTTTAGGTATGTTGTTTAAAACAACTGTAAGCCTGTAAGGGCAGACTTCAGTCTGTGTGTCTTCTCCTCACTGATTAACCTTAGGGCAGTGCCTGGGACATAGTAGTTAATCAATAAACATTTGTTGAATACATATAAAATTGGAATAGACTATTATGTTCATTGGCATAATCCTGTAGACAGCTTATTATTAAATTATTATAAAATAATTCATTGGGTGCACATGTTCTTTTTTAAGCCACATGAAGATCCAGTGAGGGGGGCGATGTTATCCCCATTTTACAGATAAGTAACCAAGGTCTAAAGAAGTGAAGGCCTGGACTGTGGTCATGAAGCCAAGGAGTGGAAGAGTTGAGGTCCAGACCTTGTCTTCCGACCTCAAGCCCTGTTTTCTTTTTTTCTTTTTTTAACTAAACCAAAGTCTCCACCTGTTCCTGTACTGGCCACAGGCATGAATTGAACAGGGCTTTACAAGATCTACCAATAAAGCCCAGCTAGTCCTCTACTCAGTCAACTATAATAATAGCCTCCAATTTGGGGCACCTCCTAAGGGGGCTCTTTATGCACCTTGGTTCTAAACCTCACAGCTACCCAACAAAGTACACATTGTTCGCCCCCACTTTACAGATGAGGAAACAGAGTTTCAGGCACCTGCCCCAGTGTTACAGGTAATTCTAGGGCTCAGACTTAAACCTGTGTCTCTGACACTCCAAAGGTGCAAGGCCCCTGAGCTCTCCCTCTTCCTTACCTGCTCCTCATCTGATTGGGGTCCCCTTTGCAGGATGGGGAGGGGCTGCTGTACATACCCCAAGGGCAAGATTGGGCTTCAGCCTAAATAACCCACTGAGGCTTAGAGCGGTGGGCACCCTGATCTTGTCAGGAGCCCACCAGCATACTCCTAATTCCAGGCAGTCACCGGTTCATAGGGTGGCCCCAGCGATACGGGGAACTGCCATGAGGGTGTTAGGGTGGTGGTGATCATCCTGGCCCAGGTATGGACATTTTCCAAGTCTCAGCTTGCCCATCTGGGAAAGGTGGATAATAGTGATACTTAGTTCAAGTTGGTGCCAGGGTTCAGGGTAGTAACGAGGTGAAATGCTGAGCTGGGTTCTCGGGCACCCGGCAAGCCCCCAGCTCACAGCATTAGTCTGTTGCCTGCCCCCAAGTCATCCTCTCACTGGCCTCGGAGCGAAGGAGGAGCTCTCGGAATGCATGCCTTCTCCTTTTCTAGGACAATGCCTAGCTCACATTTAAAATGCATTCAGGAATTATTTGACTACCTACCATGCGCTAAGACCTCTGTGGGGCACCCTGGGGGATCCGGTCACACATGGACCTTGCCATCAGGCAGCCTGTAGTCCAGAAGAGAAGACTATGTGTGATAGGAGACGGGAAGGGCTGGGACAGTGTCTGGCATACAGAGGGTACTCGGGAAGGTTTCAAAACACATGAAGGGGAAGGACCTTAGGGGCACAGTGCTGTGAGGCAGCTCCAAGAAATACAACTCATTTAACATGAGTGGTAGCAAAAGAACACCCTTGAGGGGGCTTTGCCTCTGGGCCACACACATTCTGGTGGGGTGGATGGTTTCACATGAAAGGCATAGCACCTGCCCCAATGGAGGGCTCTGCTGGGTGGAGACCATGTGCGTCACATAAATCTCTCTGCTGCTCCTGCCAGGCAACAGTGTGACGCTTCCCTGGAGGTGAATCAACTTTTTCAACTCCAGGGACCAAGACTTGGATTTTGAGAGCTGCTCAAGGGTGTGGTGGGAGGCATCTGACTCCCTGGTTGCTGAAGTGCTTACTGGGACCATCTGTGATACAGTTACTATCGAGAAGCACCTACTTAGTGCTGCTTTGTCTTCCGTGTTCTGCTAGGGTGTGACTGGGGAGAGGCTTGAGAATTTTGTTTTCAAGGTGGAAGAATAGCATATGAGCTGGGGTTAAGGCTTTCCCCAGGGATGCTTCTGCGACTTGAGCTGAACCCAGCTTTTGTCCCATCTGTGTGCAGAGTGTTGTATGTGCTGTGCAGTGTACAAGCAGGAATAAGTGTATTCTTTAATGATTAGTATTTATTGAGAGCCTACTGTGTGCCAGGCATTGTGCTGGGCTCAGGGATGCATCTGTTACCAGGACAAGCTGAGGCCCTGATTGCAACCAAACAGGGTCCCTGCCCTAGAGAACTTGGCAGTCCAGCTTAGATTTTTCAAAAATAGGGAACTAAACAGTAAACAGTAACCAGGGTGGTAGAAAGAAGCCCTCTTGGCCAGGAGGGAGGGCTGTACAAGTCCTGGCTTAGGGCTAGGGATAAGGTAAGGGTTAGGACAGACTGGCTTTCCTTGGGGGTGGGGGGATGCTCAGATCTGCAGTATTTGCCTGTTTCCATGGTATAAATACTCCTACATGGCCAGTTTCATCCTACTAATGTGAAGTTGCTGAGATATGCACAATCAGCTTTCTCTGGGATGAGTACAGGAGTAGTGTCTACTCCTGTAGGTAACATGAAATTCCTGCATAAGCTGGGGAGCATTTGATAAATGTGAAGAGATGGTTTCTCACAACTCTCATGTTTTATTTTTATTTTTAAATCGTACTTTGGAAGTCATCACCTTTTTGCATATATCTATATTTTACAAAGGAAATAACTGAAACTGTGCAACTGTAACCCATAACGTTCTTTTAAATTTTCTAACTACTTTTTAAATTGCACTTGGAAAGTTACTACTTCTATGCAAATATGTTATATTCCACAATAAATAAATAAATGCAACAAACAACAACAACAAAAAAAACATTTGGGGGGAGGGGGAACTGATTTGAGAAAGTCTAAATCTTTTCCTTATTTCAAAAAGGAATAATGACTTAGTTTTTAGTTCTTTGTTACAAGCAAAAAAGAAAATAGAGATATCCTTGGGTCTTTTGAGTAGAATCATTGGGTGTGATCTTATTGCTCCCTTAGACCCACCCTTTCATTTTACCAGCGACCAAATGGCCAAGAGAGATGATGTGCCTTTAGATCACCCAGAGAATTAGTAGCAGAGGTGGAATTAGAAGTCAGGCATACTGTAGCCTGGAATGACGGTAATTAATTAGATGGAGACAATGCCCTGTTGCTTTTTGGCTGGGTTGGTCTCATATTTAGGACTGAGGATTATTTATTTATTTATTTGCCACCTGGAAACTTCACCAAGTGAGAAAAGTTTTCACCATTTCCTTGACTTCTCTCCGTTTCTTATCCCTAAAGAGTCCACATACCTTTGGTAACTACCATACTCAGAATTTTTCCATGGCAACTCATTTTCTCGTGTCTTCATTCTCCCACTCCCCTGATACGTATTTGCACAATTGTAGTTTTTAACATTAATCACAGTAGTTTTATTATGCTTTCTTCACTGGTGTCAATAATTTTTTTGTTACATCATCTTCACGCACTTTATTTTAAAATGCTTTGTAATTTGCATTCATTTAATGGATGTTTTTTGAGTGGCTGCTTTGTGCCAGGCTCTGTGCTAAAAATGAAGATGCAGTGGTGAGCAGAAAGTTAGCACTGCCCCTGCTCGTGTGGAGGTTCTGATTAGTGGGGAAGTCAAATTTTAATCTTGTAATCACAGACAGACTATCCCAACATCAATACTCCCATACAAACAATGATGGAGTTTTGGGTGAGTTTTAATCTGTTCTCTACTTTCCAAAGCACATAAAGGAGGTTTTGCCTCTTCAGTGAAATCTGAGAATACTTCCCTGGGGGAGGAACAACATTCCAGGCGTAGGGCATACTTCGTCTGTTATGAAAATGGGAGAAAAAGTATCATAATACTACTAGTATTGTAAAACCAGTATTGTGTTTGTGACTGATAGGTATATTTTAAGCTCTATAGCAGATCAGAACTGCAATCACTTCTTAAAGAACCAGCAGCCCCCTAACTCTTTGTGTTCTTTACCTTTTTATTAGAATGTGTCATCAAAGGGACTAGGTTTTGCCTTGTATTTTTTCTACCCAACTGTATATTTGGAAAATTTGCAAACCTGCAGAAAAGTTGAAAGAATAGTCCTATAAATTTTTGCATTTCCTTCACCGAGGTGAGCAATTGCTTCATCTCTTTCTCTCTCTCCATTTGTGTGGGAGGGTAAAGACACACATATGTATTTTTCCCACTGAACCATTTAGAAGTAAGGTGCAAACATCCCAACACTTCACTCCTAAATACTTTGGCCTGCATCTCCTAAACATAAGGACAACCTCCTACATAATTGCCTACCATTATCCACCTCTAGAAATTAACAATAACTTTATAATATCATCTAATATCTAACCCATATTCAAGTTTCCTCAATTCTTCCAAAACACCTCTTACAGCTCTTTCCTCTGCACCTCCATCTGGGGCTAACTGTGGCTGAAGCACTGCATCGGGCTGTTACATCTCTTCAGTCTCTTTCAATACAGAACAGAGCCCTGCCTTGCTTTTGTCCTTCATGACATTGGCATTTTGAGAAGTCAGATCCACATTCTGGATTTGCCTGTGTGTGTCCTTGTGGTACCATTTACGTTGTTCCTCTGGTCTTTCCACTTCTGAGAACTGCAAGTCCTAGAGCCCAGAGTAGGTCCAGGAAGACATTTGTAGCGAGAGACCTCATTGGTGACCTTGTCACTTTCCCCAAGGTCAGGTTGTCCCATTCTGGTGATACTGAGTTGACACCCCAGTTACGGCTACCTATATTGGGTTTGGTTTAGATCTGATAGAGATGTTATATTGGCCACAATTCCATCAATTAATGGGAAGGAAAAGCCTTAGTAATGAAAAAATGCCCTCTCACCCTAAACACAGGGCAAATGTTTTGTTTTGTTTTTTATTACAGAAACAAGTCATATAGAATTATAACTGAATTTTTTTTTTTGAAGAGTTTCAAGTTAGATTGAGTCTGACACTAGCATTACTGGCATGATGGCTAAGCTGAGACATTTCAGAGAAAGCCCCCCCCCCCGCCACAGACAGACACACACACACACACACACACACACACACACACACACATTTTAAACATTTCTCTGTTTTTTTGTTTGTTTTTTTTCTTTTTTGTAATAGACCCAGCCCAAGTTAAGCTAGAGTATGCTTGACATAAGGAGGCTTCTGGACTCTGTTTATAACTTACAGGCTGAAAACAAGACCTCCTCAAGATTACACTGTCAGGGCAGAAAGAGAGCCCTGTAGTGACAGGCCCCAAGTGTCATGTGTATGCAAGTGTGAACCTGTGCACACGGGTTGTTGTATTGTCTCCAGGGAATACGACTGGTGAGTCAAGGTGCCAAAGTTACTCTCAGATATGGCACAAAGAAACGAATCCTGTGCCACTTTGGAGAATGCACCATGGAAAAGACCTGATGGTGTTTCCAGTTGCTGGAGTGGATTTGGAGACCTCCTAACCCAGCTTCTCTCTCCTCAAAGAAGGAAAATGTTTTGATTTAAAATCGAGGAAGTCCAGCTTGAGCGCCTGCCCAGTGCCAGGCATCATGCTGGGTGTTGTGAATGGCACAAGCCAGCTCTCGTGAACCTTACACTGTAGAAGGGACACAGACCTAAACACGTCATTTACAGGGTGGTGAGCTTCAGGCAGGGAAGGCTGAGGGGCTGTGGGGACATTGGGACAGACCTCACGTTTCCCAGGAGGTAACAGGAAGAGAATGGAAGCATAAGGGAGGACCACCCAGGTAAAGAGTGAGGCATGCAGAAGGAGTGGCATGTACGAAGGCCCTGAGGCCAGAGAGAAAGTGGTGTGTTGAAGAAGAGACAGCAGCTTAATGTGGCTGGGTCATGGAAGATGACAGGAGACTGGCAGGTGGGCTGGACAGGAGGACAGGGCCCTGAGAGCCTTGGTGGTGAGGAGCTTGGACTCTGGAGGCCTCTGAGGGGTTTAAGTAGGGGAATGACATGACCAAATTTGCATTTTGAAAAAAGTCCTCTGACTGGAGTGAGAAAAGGATTTGGAGGGAGGCCAAACTTGAGGCTGAGAGACCATCCAGAGATGTTATAGTCAACCAGGAGAGAGATGGTGGCGGTAATAAATACCTGTTGCTAATGAGTGGGTGGTTATCAGTGGAGAGAGGTAGAAACAAATGAAAAATATTCAGGCAGTAGAACTGAGATTGGATCTGGGGAACTGAAGGAAGCCACCCGTCCACCCATCCATCATCCATCCATCCATCCATCCATCCATCCGTCCGTCCATCCATCCATCCATCCTTCCTCCCTTCCATCCATCCATCCATCCACCCATCCATCCATTCTTCCATTCATCTATCCAACATTTATTAAGCCCCTTCTGTGTGCCTGGGACTGTATTAGGGGTGAGGGATACATCAGTGAACGAAGCAGACCCAGTGGTCGCTGCCCTGATAAGAGTTTACCTTCTGGTGGGGGAGACAGACTACAGACAGACAAATGAATGAAGTGACATTATGTGGTGATGCATGGTATGAGGAAAAATAAAGTAGGGTCAGGAGATGGATAGTAAGAGAGTGGAATTTTAGATAAGGAGATCAGGGAAAGCTAATTTTTTTTTTTTTTTTTTTTTTTTTTTTTTTTTTTGAGAGAGAGATTGAAAATAACATTTGAGAAGAGACCTGAATGTTGAGAGAACAAGCCCTGTGGCCTACTCGGGGGAAATCGGGGCAGGCAGAACATGCAAAGGCCCAGTGGCAGGAAGGGGACTTGGCCTGTGTGAGGCGTGGAGTGCAGGCCAGTGTTAACAGGTGGTGGTGACGTTGCTGTGTGGATAGATCTCCCTGCTCAGCCCTGGGACTGATTGGTCACATCTTGAAAGATGGACCTCCTCTCCCTGTGCTGGCAAAATCAGTTTTTTTGAGCTTGCAAGGCAAGGGCTAGATCTTGGCTCAAGGTAATTTCACTAAAGTAATGATTGCCAGTATGAAGGCCTGTTATGAAGGGGCCTGCTGGAATCCCACATTTTGGGTTCAAATTCCTGCTGTGTTTTATGACCCTGAACAAGGACATTAACCTTGGCATCTTCATCTGTAAACCTCAGAGAATGATTGTGAGGATTAAATGAGATGCTGTGTGTCGCATGCTCAGTGCACTGCCTGAGTATGCTACATACTCAGTGTATTATAGCTGCCATTTGTGTATTTGAAAAGCCAAGTTATAGCATTTCTTGGTGGCTGAGGAGTAACATAAAAGTAAGCCTACAAATATCACAACTTCCCCCTAAATGTTAGCTTACCTTTAATTTTATAATTCTAAATTAGTTTATTAATTAACGATAGCATGTTATTTAAAAAGACAGGCTCGGAGCCAGATTGCCTTTGTTCAAATCCTGACTCTCCCACTAACCAGCTGCATGACCTTGGATAAGCTGCTTAATATCTCTGTTCATGATTTCCCTGGCATGTAAAATGGGCCACTAATAGGACCTACCTTATAAGGGTAGTTCTGAGGATTAAATGAGATAATGTGTATAACACACTGAGTCCAGGGCCTGGTTCATACATAGTTGGTGTGCCATAAATGTCACCTCATTATTATTATAACCCACAAATTGATCTCTATTTCTCTTTGGCCTTTAAGCTTCTTGCTCCAGTTTACCTTGAGTTTCACAGCTGTAACTGTGCTGCCTGTGCTCTCTTTGTGCCAGTGCTTTCCTGAAAGTTGTTTCACATACCCGCTTGTCCCCACGTTGGTAAGGGGAGTCAGTGTGGGAAGACTGGATCCTCAGCATTGGGCAGCATCTTCTAGAAGTTGCAGAAAGAGGTCATCTCTAAGCAAAGTGTGAATGGGCCACTCTCCTGGGTCCAGAGTTTTGTCTGTTAGGGACAATGTGTGCTCTCACGGTAACTCATCCTTGGGCAGTAGTGACCACACTATGGGAAAGGAGGAATGGTATTAAACTGTCCATGGCTGGACTGTGAAAGCTGGTGAGGGCAGGGGAGAGTTTATTTCTCCTTGGACCAAGGAGTTGAGTCAACTAGCAATGGGTCAAGTTGAGCAACTGAAAGGATGTGAGAAAATAAAAGGCGTTAGCTTGGCGGGCTTGGCCTTTTTATTTTGAAAAACGCTCCTTTCAGCTCTAAATTGGCCCCTTGAGTTGCAGGGAACAGTGCCAGTTCACCCACATTTAATTGGAATCTGGGTTAGTGGACATTTCTTTCTTCCCAGAGCATGTGCCGGGTGTTGGATCCCTTCCAGTGGCTGGTACAGTAACTGCCATTTAGAGCCCTGGCTGTCTGGGGGCCGGACTCAGCTTCGGGTAAATACACAGCCCTCCTACCCTCACCCCGCCCCCCACCATTCCACACAGACCACCGGCTTCCCCCTTATTTTCATAAGGATCAATCTCCTTTGCTAATCGTTGTCTGTCTCTGTGGCTTGGGAAACACTTCCGCATACGCTCACTGTTAGATTTTTATTTTCCTCTCCAGTGGTGATTTTTCCTCTCCTGTGTGAAATGATGTGGATTTCCTTTTGTCTGGTGACTTCCCTATGTGCTGTGTATGTGTGAAAGCACCCCCCAGCCTCCCTGCCTTGTTTCTGGGGCTGGGATCCAGCAGACAGTGACTTCCTTGTCTGCTTGGTTCCCACCAGCTGATGAGAGGGTCATTTTCAAACTCCTGACACCTGCTTATCAAAACTGCCAGCTGCATTCTGCAAAGATGCCCCCCTTCCCCCACAGGGGGTAGGGGAGATAAGAATAGACCAGGGAGGGACCAAGAGCATGATAGTGAAAGGCCCTTTAAGGCGTGGGTGGGCATTTGATTTGGCAACTGGACTCTGGCTTAGGGATTCACGGCTGCTAGTTGATGTCCTACGCTACCATAATGTAGTGCTTTTCATTGGCAAGGTCTTTTGAATGGACAAGTATTTGCACGTACATTATGAAATTTGATGCTGTTTTCTGTTATAGCAAGCAATGTTTCTTTTTAGATAGCATTTTTAGGTCTGCGTCTTATCATTTGAAAGTGCTTTGATTTCAGATGCTCCGTATCATGAAATACATAAATTGGATTGGAGGGTGGGATTTCAGTGAACATAGCGAGTGGCCACAGGGAGGGGTGAGTGTGGGCGAGTCCTCTTTCCCCTGGGTGGGTGTGGGAACCCTCAGGATCCTCCACCAGGGCTCCATCAACTTCCTGGTGGAATCCGAGGATTGACCTGGGCAGGTGCCCTTCCATGAGGTCTGGGGAGGTGTATTTTTAAGGGCTGCTGCCTCAGTTTGCAAGAGTTGGCCTTCTGGAAGTTGGAAATCAGAGTTCATCATGGCCAGAGCTGCTTGAGGTTGGTGGGATAAGACCCTTCTCACCACTGAACACATCTTGGCCTTGAAAATGGAACAAAGGTGGTGAAATGTCTGGGGCTTTAGGCAGGGGCAAATTTAGTTTTGAAGCTTATATAATTTGTAGGAAACTCTTCAGGAAAAAGAATTCAAAATATCTTTCTTTTGCAATTTTACGAAAACTCAAGAACATATGGACACCTTGCTAAGGCCCCTCCAATGTCTTGGGAGGCCCCTGTGAATTAAGGATCCCTGAAGCTTAACCTTCATCAGCTTCCTAGTGTATCCATTTGGGGCTGTCGCCAAACAAGTAGGGACATCACGAGGAGAAATTTAGAGGTGGGAATAAAATGTTTGTCTCCAGTCCCAATTAGAAATGGGGTGTAGGTTTCCATGTCTCTATTTATGAGAAAAGCAGTAACATATTTGTAAATGTTTACACTTCAAAAATATTGTCTTTGCCAGTGCTGTGTGGAAGAAAATAAAGGTTGAAAGATGATAAAAATAAACATTGAGGAATCACAGAATTTAAAAAAAATTTCAAATATTCTGAATATTAAACCCTTGGCAGATATATGGCTTCTGAATATTTTCTGCCATTCTGTAGGTCATCTTTCACTTTCTTGACAATGTCCTTTGCACAAAAGTTTTTAGTTTTGATAAAGTCCATTTTATCTATTTTTTTCTGTTGGTGCTTGTGCTTTTGGTGTAAAACCTAAAAATCCATTGTCTTATACCTAGTCCTGAAGATATTTCCTTATTTTTTTCTAAGTTTTGTAGTATTTGCTCCTATATTTAGGTTGATCCAGTTTGAATTAATTTTTGTATCTGGTGAGAGGTAGGGTCCACATTCATTCTCTTACATGCGGAGTTCCAGTTGTCCCAGCACCATTTGTTGAAGAAACTCTTCTTTCTGCATTGAGTGGACTTGGCACCCTTGTCAAAAATCAATTGGCCATAGATGTGTGGATTTATCTCTGGATTCTCAATTCTATTCCGTTAGTCTGTATGCCTGTCTTTATGCCGGTACCACACTGTTTTAATTACTGTAGCTTTGTAGGAAGTTTTGAAATCAGAAGTGTGAGTCCTCCAACTTTGTTCTTTTTCAAGATTGTTTTGGCTACTCAGGGACCCTTGTAATTCGATATGAATTTGAGGATGAACTTTTTCACTCTTCAGCAAAGGCTGCTGAAATTTTAATAGGGATTGCATTGAATTTGTATATTGCTTTATAAAGGCAATATAAATCTTCGCAATATTAAGTTTTCTAATCTGCGTACACAGGATATGTTTACATTTATTTAGGTCTTTTAAAATTTGTTTCAGAAGTGTTTTTTAGTTTTCTGGGTCTTTCATTTCCTTATATATATTTTTCTTTTCTTAAAGATCTTTATTCCATATCATCCCGTATACCCACTTTCAAATCAAGAACTCACTGTGTGCTATCTTTGTTCGATGTGTAAATACCACCTACCCCAGTTGGGCATTTGTAAAGATCACTGCTCTCAATTAGATGCTACGCTGTTTGTTTAAATGCCATGTTTCCAAAAGAGGCTGTCTATGATGGTCATCTTATAGTATATTGTTTAGAACTTTTATATTTAAGATTCAGGCTGCTAGTAACTCAGACCATAATCATAGGCTGAGGAGTAGAAATAAATCTTAAAAATTTCCATAGCTATTGCATCGTATTGCTCCCAATCAGCTGCATCTAAAATCTCCAAGCATTTCCCTGGTGGTTCACTGAATAAATGGTTTAAGACTTTCCAGTTCACAACTATGCAAAGTTTATCAAGAATAAAATTAAAGAACTTTTAATTCTATTTAATTAAACATCTGAGCAAACAGAAAATTTGTCACCATAAGTCATAAAACCTATTTGGATCTAGCATAATAGTTAAGAGTGTAAGATCAGCAAACAAAGTTTCTGATTCCAACCCACTTCTACCTATTAGATATGTGACTTTAACTCTATATACCTCAGTTTCCTCATTAGTAAAAGGGGGATAATGCTATTGTGGCATATTGAATTATGTACCCTGACAAGTAATGTTCTTCATCTTAATCGGCATCCTTTTGAAGTTTTTTTGTCTTCATTTTGTTTTTTAATAGAAATGGGATCATACAGAACAGTATATCTAGGACATGTTTCTATGCCAGTACATATAGGTCTACTGTATTCTTTTTATTGGCTGCATGGTGTTCCATGGTGTAATTGTTCAGAGTTTTATTTCTTCTTGATGGATGTTTAGGTTTATTTACAATTAAGGGCAAGCTCTTTTTGCAAACTGTAGTTGCTTAGTCCCATGCCTGGATGTATATACTAGACTGAAAACTCCCTTTTCATATGTTGTGGTTCTTTATTATTGCCTTGGTTAAATTTATTCTTAGGGTTTTTATTCTTTTAGCTTGTATACCACAACAGGGAGAGGGGAATGGGAAATTATTGCTTAATGGTTATGAATTTTCAGATTGGGATGATGAAACTAGTCTGGAAATGGTGGTGAAAGTTATACAATATTGTCAGTGTACTTAATGTCACAGAAATGTCCACTTAAGATGGTTGAAATGATTTTTATGTTGTGTATATTTTGCCAAAATAAATAAAATAATTAAAAAAAAAAAAGAAATGTCAAAATGCTTTGGCTGGAGTGACTGGGTCTGTGGTGGCTGGCGAGGAGAACAAAGGGAGACCCCCTGGGGTGGCTGAAACCTTTGTTACTTGTGAGTCCTTCATGGATCCATGTTGAAATAGAAAAGGAGCGTAGACCAGGAGGTGGCAACTTTTTTTCTGTAAAGGGCCAAATAGCACGTATTTTAGGCTCTGAGGTCTATACAGTGTCTGTCGTAGCCACTCAGCTCTGCCGGTATAGCGGAAAGAAGTTATGGACAGTATGTAATAGCCAAGTGGTTGTGTTTCAGTAAACCTTTATTTACAAAAACAGGCATAGGGTCAAATTTGGGCCTTGGGCTGCGGTTTGTCCACCCCTGGTCTAGATGATTAATAATTTCAAGTTATTTAGTAGACTTTTGCTAATGAATACTATATAAATAAAAAAATGAAAACAGGTTTTACAAATTTTAACTTTTACACTTCCTTCTAGTAAAATATAACAACGCATATCTGTTTTCCAGGAGAAGCCTCCCAATTATTCAGGAGTCCCTTGCACAAACACTGAGACCCTTTGTTCTCAGTAGTGGGGCTTCTTGGGAGGGAGGGCTCTGAGCGGACAGACACTTTACTGTGAATGCAGCCAAAGAAAAGATGACCATTTTACACTAGGGTATTTTACACACCTAAAGCTAGAGAATAAGGTACAGATTGTATGTGGTCAAACTGAGTCTTAAAAATCCTCCAGACCATACAGCAAGAACAGCATGTGTGGTTTCGTGTGTCCTACCCTGTACATAGAAGTCAGCCTGTGTAGTTATTACACAGCAGAGGGAGTACACATGCAAATAAAATTTCACACAATTTTTAATAACATGGAGTAGGGAAAGGCATGTGTGCCACTGAATTTTGAACCTCAAGGGCCCGTGAGCTGTGGCTCCTGTATGGGAATGAGGCAGTAGAGTCCTGTGGTTTAAAGTCTGGGCTCAGGGGTCAGCGGCCTGGTATCCAGTTCCTGTTCCACCACTTGCTGCAGTGTGACCTTGTTCAAGGTCATGGCCTTGCCGTGCCGCAATTTCATCTCTAAAATACAGAAGAGGATAATCACTCCAGTGCCTGGTCCCAAGTAAGTGTTAGCTGTCATGCCACTGCTGCTACTGTCACTGTCATCGGCATTGTTACTACTCATGAGACGTGACTGGTTGGAGAAGTGAATTTCTATTCCATGTCTCCTTGGTTGGGTGGTTCCTTTAGAGAAGCATGGAACAGAAACACACCTTTCCTCCCCCGTGCTCCATCACACTGACCCTCACTGCGTTTGCCGAGGTTCTTGTCCATGCACTTTTCTTTTGGAGTCTTGCTATGGTGTGGCTTGCTTTTTGTTTAATTTCCTCCAACAACTTGGCAGGCCCAGCAGCAGCCCTGTGTGGCCCGCCCCTGTCCAGCAGGATGATAAAATGCAGATGTGGCTCCGACCTCCTCAGAGACCTGCCTGCCTCTGACCTCACCGTTCCAGCTCCCAACACGTGTCCCTGGCTTAGGGACTGAGGGACAGGGTGTGGGGTGGGGTGGGGGTGTGAGACGGCCCACGGAGGTCAAAGGGTCCGCGGAGAACTTCTAAACCAGCTCTGGGTCCATGGGATGGTCAGTGTTAGAGTTGTTTACAGGCAGAGCGCAGCCCTCCAGCTTTGTGGGTTCCCACTTAATGGACTTTTTGTACTGTTTTTTTTTTGTGAAATATTTTAACTTCAAAATTCACCCAGGAGTATTCCAGCTGAACTGAAAAATTTAAGCAATGTGTTAAAGGGGTGAAAAAAAAAAGGCAGTTTGAATCACACGTATGACCCGGAGTCCCAAACATAAAATGCTCTCAGGGCCAGCCTAGAGCCATAAATGAGAGGGACGGCTGCAGTGGTTGCCTAGGAAACACCCGGCCCAGTTGCTGCCTCAGTTGGAACTGTGGGCCCACTGCTGCTGGATCTGCCAATTTCTCAAGAGAATCCAGAAATCAGGAATTTTATGTAAAATCTCCAAATTCTCATGAGAGTGCTTCAGATTGAAACATTGACAACTGATTAAAAACAATTTTTTTTAAAAAACGTCTTTGCGCTGGAACTGAAAAGTTACCGATTTGCAAGGGACTGGGAGATGCTATGCTTGTGCCCTTGGGCTTTACAGATGAGGACACTGAGGCCAGAAGAGGTGAATTGTCCGTGATCTTAGAGCTGGATTCGAATCCCTGTCTCCAGGGCTCCCATTCCAGGTCTTTTCCTTCAAATTCCACCCAGACAGTGTGTTCTGTTTGGCTTCCAAGAGGCTGTTGAGGGGAGTTTTATTGCAGGCGTCAGGGTCATGCAAACACTTGCGTGGAGCTAGTGCAATGGCTGCAGGAGGATGGAAGCCCCAGAGAGGGTGTGTGTGGACTCCGCTCTCAGTTGACTCACAGATGCTCACACATTCCCAGAAGAAGCTGTTCTTGGCAGGGCCACCCCCATGGATTAATCATACTGAAAAGCGCATGGACTTAATTTTGCCGAAGTTTGATCTGTTCTAGGAAAAGTACATCCAGTGTAGCTCAACAGAGAATTTTTCTGCCCAAGAATCTATAGTTTAAATCATTTTGGAGACCTTCGTGGAACACAAAGCAGGCTAGGAAGATTCCCGTGGTGTCAGGCCACTGGGCAGCATGTTCAGGCCAAATCAGCCTGGGCCTTTGGCCAGAAAAGACCAGGCTGTTCCTGCACCGTGACATGGCCCCAACTGCTCTGTGCAGCACCCTGCTGGAACAAGGCCTCCGGTTACTGTAGGTGATGTGAAATTTGTCTTCGCCAACTGGTTGGCCCTGCCAAATGACTGCCTGACCAAAGGGCTCAGAAATGAGCATTTCCTGTTATGCAGGAGAGGAGGGGAGGGGCTCGTTCCTCATGTTCTCATGTGAGAGTTTTCTTTTTTGCAAGTTGTCTTAGTGTGAACTGCAAAAACCAAAGCCAGTCTCTTGAAGGAAACCGATCAAGATCCAAGAGTAGTCATCGGGCCTGGGGAGGGTGACTCATGAGCAGCTAAATTCGCGGAGCACACCCCTCAGGGGCCGATTAGGAAGGAGCTGAGAGAGGAGGAGGGGTGGGGTGTGCAAGCATGGCCTGTCTTCGAAAAACAGTGTGTGTTACATCTATGCCCTGTGAGCATCCAGGCGATTTTAAAAATAGGAGTTTCTGCAGAAAACCACACTTGGCTGCCTGTTTTCATCTGTAAGATCAAGTGGTCACTTCCAGCCAGATCTCAGAATAAACAAAATCGGTTCTAGCTCAGCCTCAGCAGGAGACGCGTGTGGTGGCCAGTGCTTTCTGGCGGCCGTTCTCCAGGGCTATGCTCGAAGTGTTTCTGAAAGCAGCGCAATCTGTGGTTCTCGGCAGCAGGAGCAACTGGTTTTTCAGGCTGTTGAGAAAGAAAGTCTGTGATTCATGTGGCTGAAGTATGATGTTACTGACCTCTCCGAACAACCCTAAATGGTCCAGAACAAACAGAGAATTCATACTAATCAGGATTTTATTTATTAACGTTTTATGGGCCAATAACCTACCTTCAGAAAGGCGCACAAATAAGGAATGTGCAACTCACTGGGCTTTCACCCACTGAAGACACCTTTTGAGCGTAAATGGTCCTGAGCAGGGGCAGGGACTTCGCTGAGTGTCAGCAGCGTTCAGGGTCTAGGGGGAGACATCGGTTCCTTGGCTGGGATGGAGGCAGCTTCACGGGCTCCTCCCGGAGGGGCGGTGGATGTGAGAAAGCCTGGCTGTGTTTGCGGCTGTCAAGGGCAGGCAGGACCCTGAAGGAGTGATTGTGTTGGCGATGTTGTGTGTGCTCCTGATACACAACTGTCATCTCAAAGGCTTGATAGTTCAGGAAGTATGAAAAGCTGAGAGCTGCCTCTCTGGGGTGGGATGGAGTCTGGGATTGGAGCCAGGGAGAAAAGCCATGTGTCGTTACTGATAGAAATCCGATCGTCTCTGGATGCTGCCGGTCAGCATGTGGGCTCCCGTTAGCTGTTTTCCAATGGCCTGGATGCTGTCTGCTGTTGATGGTGCAGACCCAAAGATGCAGCCTTCGTAATGAGCTCCTTGATGTGGCCGAAGGTGTGGGGTTTCTTTGAGGGAACCCATTAGCCACTTGGATCGTTTGTTTAAAAGCAACAAAAAGCTGTCCTGTTGGTGTGGAGGTTGCACAGATCCCTCGTGCTGGCCCTTGACACCGACAGCTGGGAGCTCCCCTGGCAGGTGTGGGCATATTTGGCTTCCCAGTGCTTTGCTCTCACATTACTTTATATGGCTGAGATAGTTTCTATATATACACTTGCTTTGTGGGGCGCCAGGGAGCAACGACAGGGGCAGACCTTATTCAAAGTAGTTCCTGTTTATTCTGTATTTATTCAATGTTTATTAAGCACCAGTGCCAGGGCTAGCTTTATTTTCAGTTATCAGGATGATCGCACTTAATTTATGTGTAATGTTACAGTGAGTTAATCATTGGTTTGAAGGCCAAATATTGTGCATTTGTTTCCTGATGTGTGCTTATCATATTCTAATAAGAAACAAAATTGATTTATCCCGAATGAGATGATATATATATAAAAGACTTTGTATGCTAGAAAGCGTTTGACAATTCTGAGGGGTTCTTTTTATTCCAGGGCCTACACCTCTGTTTATGTGCCAGGTTATGGTATAATGAGCAAGCCAGGCCCTGGGATGGGCACATGACAAACTTTTATTACCCACCTTTTACAGACTGGGGAACAGAGCCCCGTGGAGGTGATGCCTTCGTGCCTCCAAGGACCTGGGTTGCAGCTCCACGATACCCTCAGCTGACAGACACGGACGAGTAAGGTCTGCAGAGAGACCTGCCGGGGGTCTGGAGGGGAGACTGTCCCTCACCACTGGAACACTGGACTTGACTAAAGAAGGTCCTGTTGCTCCCCATGAGTTTGCAATTCATGCTGAGGTTTCCCTGTCATGCAGTAAGCACAGCTCTCGTTGGTAATGTCCTTTTGCCCTTTTGTCCCGTTTCCCTGTACAAGGGTAGGGGCAGGTGGCCCTGAGGTGGCAGATGGGTCACTGCAGACACTTCCACTGGAAGTTCGTGGTTGCCTCCCTACCCCCTCATTCCACTCTGTTCCCTCCTGACTGTGACCGTGGGCAAGTTAATTAACTCTCTGTGCCCCAACTTCCTCATCTGTGAAGTGGGATTGACGTGAGTGCCCGTAGCATAGGATTGTTGTGATGATCAAGGTTATAGCACTTAGGAAGCAGTCAATAAATGCTCTCCATGAATATTTTTCTTTGTTTTTTCCGGAGTGTTCCCATCTCCCAAATTCTGAAGCCGTGTGTGTTTCCCATAGGAGGTGCCCAGCAGGAGCAGGCTCTTTTGCCAACAGTGTGGCTTAACATTTTTGCCTTACCATCTACATTTCAGGAAGGGCTGGGCCCCCTTGTGGATTTTAAGAAAACATCTTGTGACGTGGTGGCCCTGTTCCTTTTTGTACCCCTGTTGAGGGGTTGTAGGTACCTGGGCTTGGGTGGAATCTCAGTTTGCTTGGACAGGCTGGGGTACTCTGTGACATGCTGTCGGGTCAATGGGCGTGGGAATTGCATGCAATGGATATATGGATTGAAGGTGATGCTGTGTCTCTTACGTTAGTGCCCAGTGTTGGCCAGGGAAAAGGAAATGTCAGGTGTCATCTGTTTGAAGGCTGGGGGGCCCAATTGAAGGGAACAGGAGGAAAACCTGGCTGGTAAATCCAAGGAGGATTCCAGGAAGGAAGCTCCAAGTGTGTTGCCTTTTCCCTTGCCAAGGTTTTGTCTCTTGCAAATGTGGAAACATTATCAGGGCGGATCCATTAGAAAGTGAATCAACTGAGAAATCTGTTCATAAGAGGCTCCAGACTGTCATTGCCTCGCTCTGTTTGGTAACCGGTTGTGGATGACGGTGCATTCTGCTGGGGCAGTCAGGGGCCGAGTGCGTGGACCGAACGCCTTTCTCTGCGCTGTGGGGTCCCGGGTCCTCATTTTGCCCAGTCCTTCGGAACAGGGCAGCTTGTCTGTCTCCCTCCCTGGGTGGTGAGCCCCTTCAGGACACAGACTAGCCTCAGAGTCAACAACTGTATTTATTAGTTTTCTAATCAACACGAATGTATTGGCTACAAACAACTCAAATGTATTATCTTAGGGTTTTGGAGTTTGGAAGTCCAAAATCAGCCTCACTGGGGTGAAGTCAAGGTGTCACCTGGTTCCTTCTGTGGGCTCTCAGGGGAGAACCTATTTCCTTGCCTTTTCCAGCTCCTCCAGGCCACCCACATTCTTTGGATTTTGGTCCCCTTCACACGGACTTCTGCTTCCATCGTCACATCTCCTACCACTGCTCTAATCGTCCTGCCTCCCTCTTACACCCGGATAATCCAGGGTAATCTCCTTATGTCAAGATACTTAAATTAATCACATCTGCAAAATCCCCATTGCAGGTAAGGTAACAGGTTCCCAGGTTCTGGGGACTAGGGCGTGGACGTCTTTGAGGGCCCTTAGTCAGCCTGTCCCCTGACACATTCTCTGCAGGGCTGAGCTCACAGCCTGGGGGCACCAGGCCACCTGGGGCTGATCCTGCCTCTGTCACCCACTGGCTCTGTGAGGCTGGCAACTTATTTAACTTCTCTTTAAGGGGTTTCCTCATCTAGTGGGGGTGACAGTAGTTCTTCCTCGCTTGGTGAGGCTTTATTAAAGTAGTATATGTGAAATATATGGTAATATGTGTGTGAAATACACAGGGTAAGCTCATTTTGAGTATTTGTTGTTATCATTGTTAATATTTTAGTCTTAATAAGTACTCAGAAAGTGTTTGGATGTGTGTTCCATTTTCCAGTTTGGTTGCAAATATTGACGCTTAGGAAAGAAGACTCTTTTCACTTGTCAAGTTTTTTTTTGTTTGTTTTTTTTTTTGAATTTAAGGATCTCACTTTGAGTTTTACGATTTTAAGACAAAACTACAAGACTAACTCATCTTTTGTGGGAAAATGTTTTCTATTCCTTTGTAGAATGATATGTAAATGGTGCTGAGGGTAGGAAGAGATTAATTTAGTACTTAAATAACTAAGTTGCCACCATCCTATTGGCTACAATTCACGTCTATTTTCGTTCTGCCATCCTCTTGGTGAGGCTTTGTCCTTATGTTCCCACTATGGCTGCCTATCTCCTGCCCTCATGCCCGTGTTCCAGCAGGAAGGAGGAGGAAGGAGAAGAGGTCCAGCACTGGTATCAATTAAAGCAAAAGTCCCTGGGATTCCCACAGTTCTCTGCCTATGTCTTTGGCCAGAACTGAGTGGTGTATCCTCTTGTAGCTGCAGGGAGGTCTGGGAGGCAAGACTGTTTAACTGTAACCTCAGAACACATTGGGTTCTGTTAGTAAGGATAATATCTGCCATGATTCTCTAGAGAAACTCTGGCTGGTGTGGGTCCCGTAGGAGATCTGAACAAGAATGGTTGCATGTTTATTGCAGCTTTACTTGTAATGGCGAAAAACTGGAAACAACCTGAATGCCCATTGGCAGGAAAATGCACCAATAAATTGCCATTATATCCATTCAATGAAATACTACAGAGCAATTAACAACTGCATGTATCAACATGGATATTTACCAGAAATATAAAATGATGAGTGCAAGAAGCAAGTTGTAGAAGGTCAAGTATGGGAGAGTATGATTCTACTTATGCAAAGTTTGCATGCAGAAACACTCTATTACTTACAGTCACATACAAAGGCAGTAAAAGTGTAAAAATAGGAGTGGGCGTGATCAACATCACATTCAGAAGGGGGGGCGAGTAGGGCGGAATGTGATTTGGAAAGGATGTATGGGGGCATCAGTTGACACCTGTAATCAGGGAAGGGTCTGGGTTTTGCATGCATACAGTTTGGGAGATCCTCTCTAAGAAAAAGAGGGCACTGCTCTGGGCCTTGACAGTAAATCTGCCTCTAATTGTGCATTGCAAGAGTGTATGTCATGCAGGAAGGACTCATTTCTGAAGATATGTGGGATGCTCTTTGTATATGAATAAAAATAACATTCACAATCACAATAGCTAATGTTTATTGAGCCCTTAACATGTGTCAGGCACTGGGCTAAGCATGTGTCATTGACTCATTGACTCCTCACAGCCAACTCATGATTCAGATGCTGCTGATTAGTCTCATTTTACCACCGAGGAAGCAGAGGCTCAGAGGGGTTAAGTCATTTTTCCCAAGGCAACACAGCTAGTGCATGGCAGGGTTGGGGTTCAAATCCATGGAGCACAGCAGAACTTGTTTACTAAGGATTAAGCGTATTGTAACTAGAGATCTCTTCAGTGTTGTAATTATGTTACATTCTCTTCAATAAAGCCGTTATTTTTAATTAACTAGAGGAAGGGCAAGCCAACCTGAAAATATTTTTAAAAATTTATTTAAAAATATAGTTTTATTTCTTGTGATCTCATGGGGAACATATTTGGAATTAGACAATGTGTTCTTTAGTGATGTTTCTCAAAGTAATTGATTTAATGAATAGGCGAGAATGATTTGTGATAAGTTAAATGCATTGTCTTTAAGAAAAACTCTCCAAAGTCCTTGTTATGCTTCATCTGTTGGCTGAGCTAATGCAAAGCTCCAGTCATTAAAATATTCAAGAAGTCAGTCTTGATGACTTTTCAGTAATAAAGCTCAACAAGTTCCTTGCCATGTGGAATCTGTTCAAATGTGGGCACGGGATCTGTTCCATGTGTCTCCTGAGTATCATATTCTCATTTGTGCCTGTGGGTTTAAAAGCTTCCTGTGGATCCCGAAATGACCAATTCCTCAGTGAGGAGGCAGAGGATGAGGGTGAAGACAAGCCTTTTTGAATGGGCCATTCCTTGAAACAGTCTGAGTTAAAAGCCAAACCAAGAAGACCCAAACGACTGCCCAACTTTCTGTTGATGTTGGGGGAGCGGCTTTGAGGAAGGGCCCGTGAGATCCCTGGGGCTGCAGGCCACCTCTCCCTGCCCGCTGCTGCCCCCAGCAGGACCATGAGGCCGTGAAGATGCTCAGAGCCACATCCTAGTCCCAGGGCTCTGTCATTACCCTGGGAGCCCCGCAGCAAGGAAAGCAGGGAAGTGAGCCCAGGTGCAGCCAGTGCTGCTCTTGGCTGCAGGCAGGAAAAGAAAAAAAGCAGGAGGATCGGGATGAGAAGGAGCCAAGCCACCTTGCTGGTCATATTTAATGGGTGTCAATATTTGTAAATATTGAACCTTCTCTGGTTCCAATGAACAGCAGTGCCAAATGCTTGAGTGAAGGGTTGCCTTCTGTCTGAGCTCACTGGTTTGGTGTTTTCATGCATGGGAAAGTGTTTGGACCGTTTCCTTTTGTGTGTTTCTATGGACTGAATAAAGGGGTAGCTGTTTTTCAGTGGTCTTTATGCAGGAAGCTGAGGCTGACTATGTAAATTTGGCACTGGGAAGCAAAGAGAAGTCCATGATGATACTGATTTGGTGTTTGCTTAAATAATTTGAGAGGCTTAGATGCTGAACTGCAGACCATACATCGTAGACTCGTAGAATATCAAAGTTAATTGTCTCATCTTCCTCATTTTGCAGATGAGGAAAATAAGGCCAGAGGAGCCCATGAACAATGTTACAGCTGTATAAAAGTTTGTCAGGGGCATGGCTTTTTTTTTTTTTTAATTTCAGAAAAATTTGACACGTGTAAAAGCAGGCAATAGAATAATGAATCCCTACATACCATCATGCAGTTCCAACACTTAGCAACTCAAGGCCTTGTTTCATCTATACTTTCACCTACTTAACCCCATTCCCTATTATTTTTAATTTTTAATTAATTTTAATTAATTAATTTTAATCATGGTAAAATATACATAACAAAAATAATTTAAACCATTTTAAGTGGACTATTCTTTGACATTAAGTACATTGACAATACTGTGTAACTTTCACCACTATTTCCAGACTATTTTCATCACCTTAAACCAAAACTCATACTCATTTAGCAATCACCCCCTCCCCCCTCTCTCACTCCAGGTAACTACTATTCTGCCTTCTGTTTCAATGAGTTTGCTTATTTTAAGTGTTCATGTAAGAAAAATCATATAATATCTGTCTTTTTCTGTATGACTTATTTCACTCAACATGATGTCTTCAAGGTTCATCCATTTAGCATCTACCAGCACTTCATTACTGTTTACAGCTAAGTAATATTCCATTGTATAGATATATCACATTTTGTTTATCCATTTATCTGTTGATGGACACTTGGGTTGCTTCTACCTTTTGGCTAGTGTGAATAATACTGCTATAAACTTTGGTATACAAATATATGTTCAAGTCCTCGCTTTCAGGTTTTTTGGGTATATACCTAGGAGTGTAATTGCTAGCTTATATGGTAATTTTACGTTTAACTTTCTGAGGAACTACCGCACTCTTTTCCACGGAGGCTGCACCATTTTACATTCCCACCAACGATGTGCCTGGGTTCCTATTTCTCCGCGTAGTTGCAACATTTGTTATTTTCAATTTTTGAAATAATTGCCATACTACTGGGTGTTAAGCGGTATCTTATTATAGTTTTAATTGGCATTCTTTAATGGCTAATGATGCTGATCATCTTTTCATAAATTTGCTGGTCATTTGAATATCTTCTTTGGAGAAAGGTCTATTCAGATTCCTTGGTCCATTTTTAAATTGGGTTGTTTGTCTTTTTGTTGTTGAGTTGTAGGAGTTCTGCACATATTCTGTAGTTAAAACCTTGTCAGATATATGGTTTCCAAATATTTTCTCCCATTCTATAAGTCATCTTTCACTTTCTTGATAGTGTCCTTTAATGCACAAAAGTCTTTAACTTTAGTAAAGTCTGTTTTATCTGTTTTTTTTTCTTGTTGCTTATGCTTTGGTGCAAAATCTAAAAAATCCATTGTCTAATATAAAGTCCTGAAGATATTTCCCTATGTTTTCTTTTAAGAGTTTTATAGTATTAGCCCTTATATTTAGTTGTTGATCCATTTTGAATTAATTTTTGTATCTGATGAGAGATGGGATCCACATTCATTGTTTTGCATGTGGATTTCCAGATGTCCCAGCACCATTTGTTAAAGAGACTGTTCTTTCTGCATGAGTAGACTTGGCACCCTTGTAGAAAATTAACTGGCCGTGGATGTGTGGATTTATTTCAGGGCTCTTGATTCTATTCAATTGGTCTGTATGTCTCTCTTTATGCCAGTACCACACTGTTTTAATTACTGAAGCTTTGTAGTAAGTTTTGAAATCAGGAAATGTGAGTCCTCCAACTTTGTTCTTCTTTTTCAAGATTGTTTCGGCTGTTCAGGGCCCCTTGTAATTCCATATGAATTTGAGGATCAGCTTTTCCATTTCTGCCAGAAATCCTGCTGGAATTTTAATAGGGATTGCATTGGATTTGTAGGTTGCTTTATAAACACAGCATTGACATCTTCACAATAGTAAGTCTTCCAATCTGTGAACGCAGGATGTATTTCCATTTATTTAGATCTTATTTAATTTCTTTCACTTTTTTTTGTAGTTTTTAGTGTGCTAGTCTTTCACCTCCTTGATTAAATTTGTTCCTAGATATTTTATTCTTTTAGATGCTACTGTAAATAGAATTGTTTTTTTAATTTCCTTTTCAGATTGTTCATTACTAGGGTATAGAAATCCAACTGATTTCTGGTTGTCTTGTGTCCTGCACCTTTGCTGAATTCATTTATTGGTTCTGGTAGCTTTCTTGTGGATTCTTTAGGATTTTCCATTTGTGGGATAATGTCATCTGTGAATAGGGATAATTTGAATTCTTCTTTTCCAATTTGGATGCCTTTCATTTCTTTCTCTTGCCTGATTGCTCTGGCCAGAATTGTCAGTGCAGTGCTGACCAACAGTGGTGAGAGTGGGCATCCTTGACTTGTTCCTAATCTTTGGGGGAAAGCTTTCAGTCTTTGACCAGTAGCTATGATTTTTGCTGTGGGTTTTTCATAAATGCCCTTTATCATATTAAGAAAGTTCCCTTCTATTCCTAGTTTTCTGTGTTTTTATCATGAAAGGATGTTGGATTTTGTCAAATGCCTTTTCTCTATCAATTGAGATGTTCATGTGTTTTTTTTCCCTTCATTCTATTAGTGTGTATTACATTGATTAATTTTATTATGTTGAATCACCCTTGCATTCCTGGAATACATTCCACTTGATCTCGGTGTATAATCCTTTTAATATACTGTTGTATTCAGTTTGCCAGTAATTTATTGAGGCTATTTGCATCTATATTCATAAGGGATGTTTGTCTATACTTTATGTTTCTTGTGCTGTTTTTGTATGGCTTTGATTTAGGAATTAATCCTCCTTTTCAATTTTTGAGGGAGAGTTTGAGAAGAATTGTGTTAAATCTTTTTAAAATATTTGTTAGAATTTAGCAATGAAAGTCCACTTACGGACTTTCCTTTTTTGGGCGGCTTTTTAAAATTACAGATTCAATCTCTTTATTTGTTATAGGTCTGTTGAAATTTTTGTATTTCTTCTTGTGTCAGGTTAGGCAATTGTGTATTTCTAGGAATTTATCCATTTCATTTAGGTTTTCTAATTTGTTGGCATATGGTTGTTCACGGTACTCTCTTATAATCCCTTTTATTTCTATAAGGTCAGTAGTAATGTCCCCATTTTCATTCCTGATTTTAGTTTTTTATGTCCTCTGTCTCTTTCTCTTTGTCAATTTAGGTCTAGTTGGTTAATAGTATTGTTCAAGTCCTATATTTCCTTTTTGGTTTTCGGTTTAGATATTCTCTCAGTTATTGAAAGTGGTGCATTGAAGTTTCCAACTATTACTGTAGAACTATCTTTCTCCATGCAATTCTATCAATTTTTGCTTCGTATATTTTGGTGCTCTCATCTGAGGTGCATGTTTATAACAATTACAGCTTCTTAACGGGATTAAACCTTTTATCAATATGTAATATCCTTCTTTGTTTCTTGTAATCTTTTTTGACTAAAAGCCTACTTTGTCTGACCATAATATAGCTACTCTGGCTCTCTTTTGATTACTATTTGCATGGAATATCTTTTTCTACCTTTTACTTTCGATCTCTTTGTTTCTTTATACCTAAAATGAGGCTCTTGTAGACAGCATGTTAGATGGATCATGCTCTTTCATCCAGATTGTCAATCTCTGCCTTTTAATGGGGGAATTTAACCCATTGACATTTAGGATAATAACTGGGAAGAATTTACTGTTGCTATTGAGGATTTACTTCTGCTTTCTTGTATATTTTTTGTCCCTCAATTACTCCATTACTGCCTTTTTTTTTTTTTTTTTGGTGGTATTTTCTTGTTTTGTAGTATAGCATTTTGATTCCCTTCTTTTTTCCTTTTCTCTATTTTTTTTTCTAGTTATTTTCTTAGTGGTTGATTACCTCTGTAATTACAGTTAACATCTTAAAAAAAAAAAAAAACCTAGTTCACCTAATACAATCTAGTTTTAGTTGCATACAAGCTCTCTATGTTTCCCCATCCCTCTCCTTTTATATTGTTATTGTCTCAGATTATATTTTTATACACTGTATGCCCATTAACATAGATTTTAAATATTTTATATATTTGACCACTGTCATGTGGGGAGAGGAGCAGTTACAAAACAGAAGTACAATAATACAGTTTTTTTTTTAACCTATGTAGTTACCTTTGCCAATATTCTTTATTTCTTATTATGGCTTCGAGTTACTGTGTATTGTTAATTTATTTCAGCCTGAAGGACTCTCTTTAGCATTTCTTGTAGGACCAGTCTGGTAAGAAACTCTTTCAACTTTTGTTTATTTGTAAATGTCTTAATTTCTCCTTCATTTTTTGAAAGATAATTTTGCCAGTTATAGAATTCTTGGTTCAGTTATTTTTTCTTTTAGGGCTTTAAATATGCCATCCTACTGTCTTCTGGTCTCCATGGCTTCCAATGAAAACTATACTGTTAATCTTATTGGGGAATCCCATGTATGTGACACGTGGCTTCTCTCTTGCTGCTTTCAAAACCCTCTTTGTCTTTGGATTTTGACAATTTCACTATAACGTGTCTAGGTATAGGATTTTGACAATTTTGCTATAATGTGTCTAAGTGTAGATCTCTTAGAGTCTGTCCAGCTTGGAATTCATTGAGCTTCCTGGATATGTATATTCATGACTTTCGTCCAATTTGGGAAGTTTTGGGGCATTGTTTCTTCACATACCTTTTCTGCCCTGTTCTCTCTCTCTCTCTCTCGTCCTTCTGGGACACCAATGATACATGTGTGGTACATTTGATGGTGTCCCACAGGTCCCTCAGGCTCTGTTCATTTTTCTTCATTATTTTTTCTTTCTGCTCTTCACACTGGGTAATTTCACTTGTCCCATTATCAAGTTCACTGATCTTTATTCTGCTTATTCAAATCTGCTGTTGAATCCATCTAGTAAGTTTTTCATTTCAATTACTGTACTTTGCAATTCCAGAATTTGTTTGGTTCCTTTTTATAATTTCTGTCTCTTTATTTTGTTCAGATATTTTCCTAATTTCCTTTAGTTCATTGTATATGAATTTCTTTAGCTCCTTGAACATATTTAAGTCAGCTGATTTAAAGTCTTTGCCTAATAGTTCCAATATATGAGCTTCTTCAGGGGTGGTTTTTGGCAAATTTCTTTTTTCTTATTAATGGGCTATACTTTACTGCTTCTTTTGTGTTTTTATAATTTTTTATTGAGAACTGGACATTCTGACTATTATGTTGTTGTAACTCTGGAAATCTAGTTATCCCACTCCTCTGGGATTGCTAGGTGTTTTGGTTTTGTTGTTGTTGTTGTCAAGGGCTGGAACTGTCCAAATTTTACTTTTCCAAACTATTTTTGCTCCCAAACAGGAAATGGAAAGAGAAAAGAGAGGGGGGAAACGTGCCACTCTAAGACTCCTCTGCCACTTTTGCCTAAGGGGATTGGAACAATGGCCTCCTCAGAGCTCTCCCCCACCCCCAGCAATCTGAAGTGGCTGATTAACAGCAGTGATCAGCAGTCAGACCACTCCCCCTCCCCCTAGATTTTGGAGGACTAGTTCCTTATAGCCTACCCTGACATAAGCAACCTGCACCAGAAGCCCTGGTGGCAACCCCCACTGCCTCTGCCACATGACTGGGGATGGGGAATGGTAGCTCCTGCACAGAGGGTGAAATTCATCAATATATACTTCAGTTTACCAGCCTCTTAGTCCAGCTCGTCTCTGGATGCTGCACAGTGTTCCACTAGACTCCAGAGTTCCAGAATAGTTGATTCAGACAGTTCTGCCAGTTGAATACTTGTTTTGGTGGAGGGACTAATTCCTGAAGCTTCCTACTTCACCATCTTCCCAGACTTCCTTTGGGCATAACTTTATGAATGGTTAAAATTTTACAAGTTTCTATTGAAGCAACCTCCAGGAATTCCAACTAGAAACATGGGGTCCCTGGAGGAGTGAGAATGTAAAACCCTTTGGCTTTCCTGATAATTATAGGGGGGACAGCAAGCAGGGCAATGGAGTGAAGGGTGTTGGGGCTGCTTGAGCTATTTGCCCCTTGTCTCCCATCTACTGCTGGGGCTCTCTGTTTTTACACCCAGGCCATCTTTCTCTGTGTTCACCAGGGAAAAGTCACATGTGAATATGGAAAAAATACCCACAAACATCACCTCAGAGTTCCTGTGACAACCTGGCCTCTGTGTGCAGCCAAGCTCTGTTTATGCAGAGGCTGCCAGTCCTTCTTGCTCAGACAAGCCTGTGGCTAAGCTATCAGGAGGCAGAGTTTGCTTTTGGCACCTCTTCCTGCCCATGATTAGCTGCGTATCCTCTTGATAGTCCTCCAATAACCCGGAACCCTCAGCCCCATCCCTGATGCCAGTTCTCATCCAAGCCCTGCACTGGGCTTGAGGCCTGCAGAAATGACCACATGTGGGTCCTGCCCTGAAGAACTCATATGTGGGTGTCAGCCTAGGAGTCTGAACTGAGAGTTGGGGGGCCAGAAGTGGTGCAGTTAATCCTGAAGAAGGTTGTGGGGGTCAGGAAGGCTTCTTGGAGTGGGTGGCACTGGGGCTGGGTCTCCAGAGGCTCAGCTGAGGGAATCAAGATACACAGGCCTGGGTGTTGTTTAGTGATGAGGGTCATTCTGCAGGGCTGGGGCCTGGTGTGGGGGCGTTGGGGTGAGGGTCCCAGGAAGCAGATTGAGGGGTAGATGGGGTGATGAGATGAGGGTATAGGGGGTCTGCTTAGCTGCCCTTTTTTATCTTGGATTTTATTCTATATGAGATGTGGAAGCAGTCACATATTTGAAATGGGGTTAGAGATGAGGAGGGGATGTATATTTGAGGTTTACAAACCTCTTGCTAGTTGCAGTGTGCAGAGGGGAGCTAAGATAGGGGACCAGATAGAGAGGAAGGGTTCAAAGCAAAAAGGATGCTGAAATGAGGGAGAGGGAGGGGGTCTCAGCAGATTCTCTGGGCAGATGGTGAGGCCATTCTCTGAGACTCTCTTCTTTAACTTGTCAGCCCTGGTTTCTGGAATCTATAAAACAGGGATAAGGGACATGATGAGGATATAAGGAGATCTTGTGGGCAGATACTGGAGTTATGGTCACCTGTGATCCTCTCCTCCTCTCAGTCAAAACTTACCCAGTGCTCTGCCCCAACTCCCCTAGGGCCTTGCCCTTTGCCAGCCCAACCGGCGAATTACTTCTCCTCCTGTGTGAGAGTTAATGGTTGATGTGCATTAATAAGTTATGCAGTCCTGGTAACCTGTTTGCATTTTCAACAGAGGTCCTCAGAGCCTGGGCAAAAGGTGTGATTAATGGAGCTCCTTGGAGCTCTTAGGTTAGCCCTGACGGTTTCATCAAAATTCTATCAGACTTATTTTTGTAACTGTCTTATGACTTTGAAAGTATTTTGAAATAAAGTTTCTTTTTAAAATTATGATACAATGACAAAAAATTCTATCAGAAAATCTTTAAATGCCTAATTTTATTTTCAGTGTATATTTTCTGGGTTTCTCTCTACTGGGCCCTCAAATTAGACCAAATTTTAAAAAAAGAAAAAGTATGCCAAGAAATCTTACTCTCTTTTGCCCCCTGGTGGCCAACTCTTGAACACCTCTCCTCAATTCCAACCACCTTGGGATTCATTGATTCAGTAGATAATTATTGCATGTTTCCTACAGGTTAGGTACCACAAAAATCCTCAGTGTTTGAGCTTCTGAAGGCCATTTGGTCAGTTCCTAAGGGAGCAGCAAGGCATATAAAGTGAGTTAAAATGAATTATGTCTGGAAGGTTTTGTTTTAGCATTTCACATTACTCTTTGGTATAATTGTAAACATCTGGGGTATTACACATCCCAGGTTGAGAACGGATGCTCTGTGAACCAGCCAGAATTTCTGATACAGACCTTATTTTCTTCTATTTGTCTGTATTCACAGAAGTGTAGGACGTATTTAAGATGTAGTATGTGTTGTTACAAAACTAACGAGAAAAATCTTAAAAGATTATCCACCCATATTAATGCTAGTCTTTTGAGATAATTAAGGCATACGATAATGGGAAAACATGAGCTTTTTTTTTCACTCTTCATTTAGGATAGTGGTGAAATTAACTAGGCTATTGAAGCTCTTTTCCCTTTTTGGCAAATTATTTTAAAGAATCATCAATTCTGTCCACAAAGTAGGCTCTTTTGAAAAAGTCAGGCATGTTGAAGAATGCACATAAATTCTCTGTAAGTTATTGTTTTGGTGCCTGAGATAATGCTTGTCAGCGCCCAGCACAGTTCCCGACACAGCATCGCTCCAGAAACGGCACCTGCCAGCCTGCTGTTACTAGAATTTGCACAATCACACCTTACTTTCTTGCCATGTTTTTGTTTGTTGTTTCTGGCTTTACATTTTTAAATGGAAACTTTGCCAAAGTTGTATGCAGAGTTTTATTTTTAAGTAAAGCTTTGTGAGATTTTTTAAAGTAGTGCCTGATAATCATAATAACTATGAAAATAGCACATCTATATTGTTTTATGACATACAGTGTGTTTTTATCTGTGATCACTGAACCTTTTAATAATTCTACAGTGAGATAGAAGCATTCCCACCTTCCAGATGAGGAAACTGAGGCTCAGGAAAGTTAAGCAATTTGTCCAGTCATACATCTAAGTATCAGGCTCTGTCTGGGGTCTCCTGCCTCTGGGAGAGAGAAAGAGAAAACTTCGGTTCAAATCTGGAAGTAGGACTTGAATTAGGCAGAGTCAGGAAACTGATGCAAGACTTGAGTGTAGAGTGAATTTTCTGGCAGAGAAAAGTTCTGGGATGTGCAGAAATTATCATCCTATTACAGAGTTTAAGAAGCTTTCTTGATAAGACATTTATCTTGTGTTGACTTGGTGAATAAACAGACTGTGGAGCTCAACCAAGCCACGGAGACTACCCTGGAGTTGACAGGGGGCCGTGGCACTGAGCTGTTGATGCCCAAGGATCATAATTCCCCTCTGTGGTGAGTGTGGAAGCTGCTGTCTGAGCGTGCAGTCCAGAGGTGTCTTGTCATCTTGGGAACTGGAACTTTGCAGCTGTCCTTTAACTAGTCCTTCCCCTGATGGCTAGAGAAGGGTGACATGATGGTGTTATAGCTTCGTGGTCCAGGAATGTAGCTCCTCATCTCCCACCCTACGAGGCCACTTCTCTGTTTTCAGGACACAACCATCCATGTTTTCAGGACACAACCATCCATTGGTTGGGCAGACTTGGAGGGACTTGACAGTCACATCCTGATGTTGGTATGGCAGGTGTTGATCGAAAGGCTCCAGCTGCAGGAGGTCACATGGCTCCCTTCCAGTCCTCCAGAGGCCACTCTCCCCACCACAGGGCTTTGCACATGCTGTTCCTTCTGCCTGGAATGCTTTTCCCCTACTTATACTTTGGATCGCATACAAAGGTTCACTTTCCTCTGAAAACCATCCGTGACTCTTATATAAATATATACTTAGCCTGGATAAAATATGTATTTAACTCATTAATGAAAGAACTAGCAGGATGGGGATGAGAAAGCTGATACTGAGGAGCATCCAGGAAGATACACACACACACACACACATATCTGTGTATGTATATGTGTCTATATGTGTATTATATTTGTGAAAAAAGAATGCTGGAGTAAGACTGCAAACTTTGTTATAAAACTGGTTAATGTCCTAGAGGGAAATAAAACCGTAACTTTTGGAATTATCTTTTATACCCATCAGAAATTATTTGTAACTTTTTAGTTTTTTACAAGTTAACATCCTAACTTTGGAGTTTGGGCCCTAATGGAAAGCAAATAGTTAGTCAAGCAAAATTGGGCTTGTGCTGCAGATTTCTTTGAAAATGCCTGATTTCTGAGTTTTGGATAGATTTGCACATCAGCATTATATTCTAAGTGCTCAGCACAGTGCCTGGCACAAAGAAGGAACCACTGAATATGTCCTGAATGAATGAACAAGTGGGGAGAAGTGTGGATCCTTAGACGTGTGAACGGCCAGGGTGTCAGTACAAGAAAAGCCTTCCAGTGGGCAGTCGAGCCTCAGCCATCGTATTGGAGGAGTTGGGGGTCAGAATGCCAGCTGTGTGCAGACCTGAGAGAGACAAGGATAGTAGAAGCTTATCCAAACAGAGTCTGGGACAACAAAATCCATGTCAGGAACCCAGCAGTCAGAACTGGGTTATCAAGCAGGAACTGGACTTTAAGAACCAGTTATCAGGGCAAAGGGAAGGAAAAGAACTGTTATTTCTGGCATCAGCTACACTATGCGATCTGCTGTGCTGTGTTCTTAGTGTACATGATCTATCTCGGGTTTATCCCTGTGGGACCAGTGAAGTAGTGCTGTTGTACAGAAGTGGAAATTGTAACAGTGAGAGCACAGGCCCTGGAGTCAGACACACTTGGGTTTGAATTTAGGCTCTGCCACTCATGTGCTGTGTGACCATCAGCAAGTTACTGAGCCTCTCTCAGCCTCTGTTTCCTTATCAGAATGTGATCTAAGCAAATACCAAAGCCCTCAACACTCCAGGCTTAGGGTCTTGTTTCTTTCAGAGATTGGTGGGCTATTAACCAGCAATAGAAGTAGTTCTACTCTACTGTGTCTCTCAAAGAATGTTCTGGGCGTTGCCCTAAAACCTCTCTCCTTCATTTCCTACTTAAATTCTTCTCCCTTTAGCCCTGCCCCAGAGGACTTTTATTTTCTCCCCCACCCCTGCTATTCTCTTTTCTCTCTATGCCCCTACCTGTCTCCCCTCAGATTAACTTAGTTTGCATAATGGAGATTGATTAACTCAGAATACGTGATGGAGGGAAAGAAGGAGATGGTGGATGGGGCCAACTGCCTCCTTGGCCAGTGGGCAAGAAGCTGGGGAGCCTCATATTTTAATAATTCATATCCTTGATTCAGGGAGAATATCACCTCCCGTACAGCGTGGTCATGGTTAATTTGAGGCATCTGGCAGTTACTGGACCTTCAGTAAAGGGCAGCTCCCATTGTTGCTACCAGGAATTCACAGTGGTGAAGTCCACGCAGATGTGAGGCGATGTGCTGGGGTTGAAACTCAGACGGGTTGACTCTGAGCTTAAAGTCAGAATGAGAGCAAAGCCAGATGACTGGATAAAGGGCCACTGAGGGTTTAGAACTTGCAGACGAACTGAGAGTTGTTCTGGAGCTGAGGTCAGGAGGGGGGCCCACTCTGGGGAGCAGCCTTGCTGAACACCAGCCAAGCTGTGTTCTGGTCTTGAGGTGGGGGTTGCGTCGTGCAAGATTGGACGATTCCAGAGCAGGCCGTCCAGCCCAGGCTGGGTTTGACCCAGGACTGACCTGTCCTCTCCTCCAGGATCTTGCTGTCCCTGGGTGCAGCTCCCTGGTGTTTTCTGGAAGGGAAGCAGGCAGCTCTGATTCAAAGTGTCCTTCATGAAGTTTGTAGTCTGGTCAAGAGGACAAGGTCTTAAGATGGAAATGCGATGCTGCTGGGGGCCACATGTGCTGCCCCGTGGCTGTGTTCCCCACGTTGCTTGGGTTCTCCGATGCAGAGCTCACTTTGTAGCATTCACAGGGTCACTTTTAGGTGACATTCGAGTGCTCCAGCAATAGAAACCTAAATGAAGAGTGGAATGAAGTGCTCTTTGACCTTGTCCATCCTTTCAGCTCTTCTCCTTTTAGAAGAAAAGGAACGAAGCCTTTTAATTTGCAATTCAGATTAATTAAGAAGAAAAAGAATATTTGAAACTTGTGGGGTGAGGTGGGCCAGATCCCTCTGAGGTTCCTGATGCTGCCAGCAGAGGGCGCGCGTCACTCATGGCCGGGGCCGTCTTTCTCCTGGACATGTTCCCTCGTGGCTGCTCTCTCTTGCCCTCAGCCTTGAAAGAAGAGTCATTTCCAGCTATTTGTGCTTTAACTTTGATGCCTTTAGAGGCATCAGCTGCAATGCCTGTGCCTTTATTTCACCATCTGCATCTATTGTGGTTTGAGTCTCCAAAGCTCTAGAAGAATCCTGATAGGCAGATGCATTCTCCAAGGTCCCCAGAGCACAGGTTCAGGCAGGGAGACCACATGGGTGCACACTGCTGCAGAAACACTGCTCAATAAAAACGGGGCTCCAGACGAGCCCGGCTATCAGACTCATGAGCCTCGCACCTCCACGGTCCAGGCCCCGTCTCCCATTGGTATAAAAACAGGAGACAGTTACAAACCCACCAGTCCTAGGCTGGAACAACACTGGAATATGCCGGGCACCATGTTTCCCATGGCACATTTTAATTGCTTCCAATGGATTATTTTAGTACCACTGATGCTATTAATAATGATGACAGATGACATTTATTGTGCTCTTACCATGTGCTGGACCCGTGCTAAGCGCTTGTACGAGCATCAGCTCAATGAATCCTCTTACAATCCCAAGAGGTGGGGGAACTGCTGGGGCTTCTGAGGTTTTGTGAGGGTTGGAGACTTGTCGGAAGTCACGTAGCTGGTGAGGGAGGGTCCAGAATGGACTCCACACGGGTTGTCCATCCCTGACCATCACCCATGTGTTGAGTCCCAGCCACAGGCTGGACACCACAGTGAATCAGTGGTGAAGACATAAGATACAGTGCGTCTCTGACTAATTTCAGTTTTGAATGTTATTAAATTACTTTGAAGTTAAAAGAAAGGAAGGAAAGGAGGAATGGAAGCCAGCTCTATTGGAGCATATATTTAAAGGGGAAGTTCCAAGGAGCCCCATATTCCTGGGAGAGTCTCTGACTTGGTGGCTGCCAGGATGGAGGTGTAGGGGTTGGGGGAAGTTGGTGGGTCTGGTTGCTCCCCATCCTTCCTTCAACAAGAGTAACTCTGCTTCCAGCAGGTTTTGAATTTTGTGTGGGGTTGGGTTTGACACATGGGTTCAGTGCTGAAAAGAACTTAGCAAAAACATTAACACAGTGGCTTTCAGCTGAGGACACACCCAAGAGTGTTACCACCCCACATCCCCCATGCACCTTTCCATCTTCCAGCTCTTTCTCCAGTGGCTCTTTCCCTCCTGCCTACAGATGTGGCCAGGTGCCTTCTCTACCAGATACTTTCTTCCCTGACTCTTGCTTTTGAATTGCCAGCAACTTGGCTCAACTCTGCTGTGGTGGAGAGGTTAAGTGGGGGAGCCCTGGGTTCAAAGCTCAGCTCTCCCACTTTCTAGCACATTGTGCCTTCTCTCTGTGCCCCAGTTCTTCATCTGTGAGATGGAGACATTAACAGAATCTGCCCATAAAATTCTTCAGTGGGTTATATGAGATGATGGTGCACTTGAAGCATTTTAGACATTACCTGGCCCAGAGTAAAGACTCAATACCTGTGGGCCATTATTATTTATGATTATGAATATTATGACTACCACCACCATTTTATTTTTCTCTTTCATTTCCTTCCCAAAATTCTTAAGAGAGTTCATCCTCTCTTCTGCCACCATACCTTCCTTACCTATGGCTCCTGTGCCGGTTTGAATGTATTGTGTCCCCCAAATGCCATTATCTTTGTGGTCTTGTGGGACAGACGTTTTGGTGCTGGTTAGATTTGCTTGGAATGTGCCCCACCCAGCTGTGGGTGGTGACTTTGGTGGGATACTCCCATGGAGGCGTGACCCCACCCATTCAGGGTGGGCCTTGATCAGTGGAGCCATATAAAACATGCTGACTCAAAGAGACTGGAGAGAGTGCAGCTGTGAGTGACGTTTTGAAGAGGAGCAAGCTTGCTAGAGAGGAATGTCCTGGGAGAAAGCCATTTTGAAACCAGAACTTTGGAGCAGACGCCAGCCACGTGCCTTCCCAGCTAACAGAGGTTTTCCGGACGCCATTGGCCATCCTCCAGTGAAGGTACCCGATTACTGATGTGTTACTTTGGATACTTTATGGCCTTAAGACTGTAACTGTATAGCCAAATAAACCCCCTTTTTATAAAAGCCAGTCCATCTCTGGTGTTTTGCATTCCGCAGCATTAGCAAACTAGAACAGCTCCCCAGTGCTTTGCCAGCTGATTGTCACCCCCACTATTATGCTGAAACTGCCTTCCCAGCGATCATCCATCTCCTGATTGCCAAAGTCATTGGGTGAGCTTTTCACAGTCTTTATCGCTCACAGCACCAAGCCCTGGCCCCACCTCCTTTGGAACCACTCTATATCTGCCCATTTGCTGGCATTTTCTTTTTTGCCTCCCTGTTCCCAGGTATGTCCTTTTCCAAGGCCGTGGCTTCCAGCCTATTGTATTGCTGGAAGTTCTCACCACCCAAGGGCTTTAGCTTTGACCTCAGCTGCAAACCTCAGTTTCCCACTGTTTGCACATCCCACTGGCCTCCAGACTGGGATGTGGTAAGCCAAACTTGAGACTCTTGCCCACAAGTCAGTCCTGCCTCCTGATTCCCTACTCTGAGTCTTCAACCCAGAGCTGCATCATCTCTGAGGAAGTTTGGGTGTTGTTGGCTATTTTACTAGTGAGCAGCCTCAGAGAAAGGCAGAGTGGAGGGCCCGGGTCTCAGGTCTAGGTTACGAACCTGGCCAGGATGGAGGTCTTTTGATTCCTAGTTCACTTTTCTTTCCCAAGCTAGAAATGGGTTCTAGAAAGTTGGTGGCTAATTTTGGGGGGGAATATAGCAGGCTTTAGGTTCCAAACTGTTATTTATAGACTGTTATTTTCTATGACGTTGTCTCTGACTGATGAGATTTCCTTCAGTGGGAAGACAATAAATAGGAATGAACCACTGTGATACACACAACACAGGGAATCTCAAATGCATTATGCCGAGCGAAAGAGCCAGACAGAAAAGATGACATACTATAGGATTCCATTTATGTGACATTCTGGAAAAGGCAAAATTATAGGAACAGAAAACAGATCAATGGAACTGGGGTTGGTAGGAGGGTTTGACTACAAGGGGGCAGCATGAGGGACTTTTGGGGAGTGATGAGACTGTTCTGAATCTCGATTGTCTGATGGTTTTACACCTATAAGTATTTCTCAGAACTCAGATGTGCACACCAAAAAGTGAATTTTACTGTATATAAATTTTTAGAAGTGAATAAAATAAAATCTGGGAAGGAAGGAAGGGACATGCTGCCATCATCCTTTAGCAGGTCCGTCTTACCCCCTGTGACACTTAAGCTACCGTGTCATCTTGGCCAGGTTTGGCGTCCAGTTGTTTGGTCAAGTGAGCACTGGCCTGATCGTTCCATGAGTGTGTTTCATGGAGCTAAATCAGTAAGATGATTGCAACTATGATTACATCTGCACTCAACTGAGGAGATTGCCTTCAACTATGAGAGAAGTCTCATCCAATCAGTTGAAGGCTTTAAAAGGAGAAGTGACAATTTCAGTAGTCAAAAGAGAGAATTCTCTGCTTCAGCCCGAGAGCTTCTCCCGGGGAAATCCATTGAAAAACCTTCATTGGAGTTCCCACCTTGTGGCCTGCCCTACGGAATTTGGACTTCCCATCTCCACAGTCACATGAGACAATTCTTACAAAAATTTCATAATATTTGCATTATGTATATATATATATATATATATATATATATATATATATATAATATGGTGTTATATTTATATATATCCCCTATCAGTTCTGGTTCCCTAGAGAACCCCGACCAATGCACTCCCATTTTTACAGATATGGAAACTGAGGCTTGGAAGCCTGGGAAATGGTGGGGAGAAGACTTCTTTCTCTTCCTTTCTGTCCCCACATCAGCCCCCTCCAGGCCCTGGACGCTGCCCTCGGAGCTGAGGATTGAGTCCTCAAGAGGATGGATTGGTTTGCACCCTTGCAGATTTAACAATCTAGGAGGAAGACAGACCCTAAATAAGTCAGTCCAAGTGTGGGGTGGAAATGCAGGAGCGGGTTGCTGGGGACCCAGAGGTTGGGAGGCAGCAGGTGTTTCTGAGCAATTGAGAGTACAGTCTGAGGGCACTGGGAAGGCAGTTTGAGTGCAAATCCCAGATCCATCCATCTCCAAAGGCTCCATCCACCACTCCACACTTCCTGCCTTGCTGCTGGGGCCCTAAGGGTGGTGGAGATGCCTCCCTTTTTCTCTTTTTCTCTTATATTTAATCAGCTCTGCTGGTGATTCATGCATCCCTCATAGACTCTAGCACCCAAATACAGTGTGTTAATAAGCTGCGTCTGGCGGAGCCTGGGGGCATTTGTAACTGCACAATTGCTTAATGGCTCCTGCTCTCCTAAGCATAGTGAGAACTCACTTTTGCCTTGGGAAAACAGAAATAACCTTCCACAGCCTTCTGAAACTCTGTGCTGTCTGGTTCTGAGTCTTTGAACAGGGCCTTCTCCTGGAGTCCCTCCAGCCTGAGAGTTCCCAGTGGCATCTCATTATCCCTTATTTTTATTCCCCGCTTGCCGAACCACATCACTATCTGCAGTTCTCTTGTTCATTTGGTTATTTGTTAGGGGTCTATGCCCCCTTCCCACCTTGCTTCCAAGGACCAGGTTTGCATCGATCACCCTCTTGCCACCAGGCAAATGTTTGGAAAATGAATGAGTGACAGAAGTGGGAGAAACTCACACCGTTCACACCTGTCATCTGTTCGGGTCCCACCGACCCTCCCCTGTCACAGACTGATGCCTCCTGTGTGAGGAACAGGCTAGGTTCTGGGAAAACTGGAATCAGTGAGGCAGGCAGGGCCCCTGCCCTGGGGGGTTTTCATCATATAGTAGAGTCAGAGGGTAAACACAGCCCTGTGTGATGGCGGGTGCACCACTTCCCTGTCTGGCTGCCCCATGAGCAAGGAAGGGTACCTGACCTGTGGTGCTTTTTAAAGAACATGCCTATTTTAATTTAAAATCATGTATTCACATTAGATTTCCTTATGCTTCTTTGTTTTTCTTTGGAAGCATTCATAAGCCCAGTGCTGAGAAAATTACCATCCTTTGCTCCAAAAGAAATATGATTTCCCATAACATTTTGGATTTCCAGGATCCGGAAGGCAAACCGATGTTGTTTTTGCTGATAGCAGGTAGCAGTGGTGTCGAGCATTGTGGGGCCACCAAGCAGTCGTGAAGATCGCTTTCCACTGTGAAGGCCAGCCTTGCACTCCGTGTTTTCTTTTCCTCCCCCTCTCAACTCCACGCTAAGAGCCAAATGAATCCAAAATATTATCCTTTCCTCTGTAGGCCCTTGGTGCTTCAAAATCCATGAAAGTCTGGGGGAGAGTATTCACTTGATCATAGTCTAATGTTGGCAGTTAGAAAGGAACTTCATAAAACACACTTGCAGTACATTTGGAAAGTACACTTAGCCGCTATCCATATTATAGTGTTTTCTTATCTTTTTTTTGCATGTAAGTTTATTCACCCTGTAACTTCACATCCTGCTTTTTAATTTAATATTTTAATATAATCGTTTCTTCGGGATGTTGACGAATTAAAAATCACAGGTTGAGGTGCTCACTCACCCCTCCCCCACTGCGCCTGCAGCACACTCACCCACCCGCCCGTCATCTGTTCGCATCCCACCGACCCTCCCCTGTCACAGACTGATGCTTCCTGTGTGAGGAACAGGCTAGGTTCTGGGAAAACCAGAATCAGTGAGGCAGGCAGGGCCCCTGCCCCTGGGGAGTTTTCATCATATAGTAGAGTCAGAGGGTAAACACACACACAGAATGGTAGCGGATTGTGGGGTCCTCCAGGGGCCTGCAGGGGCGGCCAGGCAATGGCGGTGCAAGCCTTTGTGGCAGTCCCCTCCACACAGGGGGGCTGGGTTTGGAATTTCCCCTTGGAAAAGGCGCTCTAGTGGGAAGAGCTCCAAGGGAAGGGCTGGAGACCCTTCCATATGGTTAACCGAGGGAATGTGCAGGATCCTGTTGAACTGGGGTAGTCAGTCTGAGAAGGAGACGTTGAACCTGACGCAGCGTGCTGAGCCTGGAGAAGGGGGCTGTGTTTCAAGCGCAGTGACTCTGAGGTTGGGAATTGGGTGGTTATTTATAGCATCCCAAGTCACTACTGGGGGCAAAAGGAAATTTCCAGAGGGGCTTCCTAGAAAGCTTTATGACCACAGCTAAGGCTGAGAGGATGTAGGTCAGGCCAGGGGTCACCAACTCCAAGTGTGGCAGGGACCAGGAAGGTACCTAATGTGAGTGACTGGGGCAGGGCAGGGGCACAGCGGGGAGGGTCGCAGACCGCAAGAGCCATGTCCCCTCTTAAAGGGATGGCTGCTCCTCAACCACAGCTGACCGTTGACAGGGGTGGGAACATGGGCCCTCTGTAACTAGATTTTCCAAACATTTCCCTGAAGTTAGCTATCTGATTTCTAAATGAAATCTTCTACCTCTTTGTTCTAGTTTGCTAATGGGGCAGAATGCAAAACACCAGAGATGGATAGGCTTTTATAAAACGGGGGTTTATTTTGCTACACAGTTACAGTCTTAAGGCCACAAAGCGTCCAAGGTAACACCTCAGCAATCGGGTACCCTCACTGGAGGATGGCCAATGGCGTCCGGAAAACCTCTGCTAGCTAGGAAGGCAGCCGGCGTCTGCTCCAAAGCTCCGGCCTCAAAACGGCTTTCTCCCAGGACGTTCCTCTCTAGCAAGCTTGCTCCTCTTCAAAACATCACTCCCAGCTGCACTCCCTTAGTTCCCTCTCTCTGAGTCAGCTCATTTATATAGCTCCACTGATCAAGGCCCACCCTGAATGGGCGGGGCAACGCCTCCATGGGAACATCTCATCAAAATCATCACCCACAGCTGGGTGGGGCACATCTCCATGCAAACAAGCCAATCCAAACGTCCCAACTTAATCCGCACTATTATGTCTGCCCCACAAGATTGCATCAAAGAATATGGCTTTTTCTGGGGGACATAATACATTCAAACCAGCACACTCTTTAAACATTGGAATCTACCCCCAAAAAATATTTTTTTAAAAGACACCTTGTGGGTTGAATAAAATATAACTGCAGTCTGCCCATTTATGACTTGCACTCAAAATTGAATTTATAAGTTAAACCACTATGGCTTCTCATTGTTTACTTGTTACATTAAGTTCTGTTTGTGTGTTTTTACAATGAGTGTACAATATTTATATAAGGGCAAAAAAAAAAAAAATGGAAAACATCTGTATAACCCACCTTTATAAGACAAAGGAGCAATGTGGCTTTTAATTCTTGCTGATGCTACTTGTCAGGTAGGGGATGATCAGGTTGCCTGGATGTGGAATGGCTGTTGGCATCAGCTCAGAAAAGTGGGTAGAGGACCTGTACCTGTCCTGGAACCAGAGGAGGGACAGCCAGAGGTGCCCAAGGCCGGGGGCCAGTAGCTGCTGACTAAGGCAGCAGGCAGGTGGGGACCTGGGTGCCTGCCATGTACTGGGTGTGCTCCTCTGTGCATTGTGTACCTGCCCATTCCATCATCCCTTCCCTCATTCATTCACTCACCAGATGATACTGTGCAACTGTGGGTGCTGATCACGGACCTGGGCCCCAGGAATATAGCAGTTAACAAGGTAGACAAAAACCTCACCTCCATGGGATTCAAGTGGGGAAAACCAACAAGAAACAATAAGTAAAACATAAGATAAGTCTGAAGGGGATAAACACCTTGGAGAATAGGCAAGGATGAGGGATAAGGAGGCTGAGGAAGGCAGTAATTTCCAACAGGGTGGTCAGAGAGGGTCCCGCTGAGGAGGTGATGTTTGACAGAGACCTCCATTACACATGTATTGAGCACTCACTGTGTGAGGCACTTGGGAGGGTCTTCTGGCAACATTCTAATTTTGTCACTTGCTGCCTTAAAACAGACTTTCATAAAGAAACCAAACTTAGTTTTTTTTGGTTGCATGTGACAGAAAGAAATGAACACTTTCTTAAGTTAAAAAAAAAAAAAAAAAAAGCCTTGCTTAATTGACAAATCTAGTGATATTTCTACTTTCAAGCATGGCTGGATCCAGGTGGAAGCTTTCTCTTTCTTGGTCTCTTGCTCTACCTTCCTGAGGCTGGCTTCCTTCCCAGGCAGGCTTTGTTCACAAGATGCCCCACACAACTCCAGGTTTGCACTCCACCAGCTCACCTACTGCACCAGAAGGAATGCATCTCATTTCAGCAAAAGTCTCAGGTATCACCCTCATTGGCCAGGCTATGTCACATGTCCATCCCTGGAGCCTAGGGTTGGCTCTTCTTGAATCACAGGGTCTGAGAGCTGGCAAGGGGAAATCAGGGTGCTGTTGGCAGAAGAATGAGGACTAAATATTGCAGCAGGAAGCAGCAGACGTCCACCCTGACAAAGCAGAAAAGAGCCTGTAACAGAACCTGAGGATCCCAACCTGTCACCACCCAACTATGGGACCTCAAACCAGCCCTTAGTTTTTCTGTCTCTAAATGAGGGTGGTAGACTAGTTATTTCTCTGAGGATCCTTCCAGCTCTTCATCTGTTTACGTTTTAGACGCATTATCTAAAAACAGGTGCTCTCTTTAATTAAATTATAACAGCTTTGAAATAGAGTACGGATCCTGGTGAAACACATGGGTAGATTTTTATTTTCTTCAAGAAGTAACTCTTTTAGTGAATTGCTGGGGAAGCTTTTGAGGGTCTGAAGAGCTACCTCTGTTCCCTGGAGGCACCCACCTATAGCTTATGGCTGTATGGGATGTGACAGAGATTTGCAAACTTTTTAGTCTGATTGGTTAATGGGAAGTAAACTTCACGGCAACGAATTTCATGCTCTAAAAGCTGAAAAGGCATGCTAAGGAAGATTTACCCTGGTTTTGCCTCCCAGGATTGACTTGTAAGCAAGCCATAGTTCAAACAGCAGATGACGATAAAATGCTGCAGGGAGAACCAGCTGTTTGGATGTCAGCATGTATTTCCAAAACAAAGGCTAGATGTCTCAGCCTAGAATTTTGTTTTAACAGTTATGTCTCACCTTGACAGCAAGACACACACCAATGTGTTTTCCCAGGAGTATGGGGGAGGGATGACAGGGATTGCTACTTGGTAATTGTGCTAATGTAACTTGTGTTACTCTTTCTGTTAGTCATCTCTTAGTCAAGTGGGGACAGACATCTGCAGGGACCAGCATTTGTGCTGCATGGTGGGAGACTTGGAAGTGAATCATCTCAGAGCTAGAAAACCATGCATCATCATCCTATCGGAAGTACTGCAGCCACCTGATGTCACAAGCGGGCAGCCACTGGTTATGTGAATATTGAAGTGGGCAGTGTAGTGGGCAGGAGCCCTGGAGCCCGACTGGTTTGGTTTGGGGCCCAGCATTGCTGTTTCCTGGCTGTGTGACCTGAGGCAAGTAAGTGGAGTGCTCTATGCCTCAGTTTCCCCATCTGTAAATCTAAACAATAATAGCACCTACTCATAGGCTGTTGTCAGGATTAAGTAGAACACATGCCAGGTTCTTATCAGCCAGAATGATGACTGCTATTGGTGTTGGTGGTGTTCTTTTAGTGCAGCCATGGATTAGTAGAGACAGAGTGGATATTCCCAACAGCTAACACACACACATTGTACTTACTATGTGACAGGCTCATTGGACTTATTTTTGACAGACACTGTTCTAACCTCTCTGAGTACATTAACCCAGCTGGGAAATATGATCATTCCCATTAACTCAGGTAGGGACTGTTATTGTCATTCTTATTTTATGGATGAGGAAACTGAAGAACAAAGAGTTAAAAAATTTGCCCAAAGTCACACAGCCAGCGAGTGGTGGGTGTGGGATCTGAACCCAGGCAGCTGGTTCTAGAGTCCTTACTGTTAAGCACTGTGCCCTACTGCCTCGCTAAAATAGTAAGAGTGACACAGAGAGCTTTCTGTGGGTCAGGAAATGTCCTAAGTGCTTTTTATAGATGAATCATTTAACACTTAAAACGACCAGACCCTCTGAGGTGGGAGCTCTTTTCTTACCATTACGTAGACCAGGAAGTTGAGGCACATCCTCACTAGTTGGGTGATTTTCAACAGAGAATTCGACCTCTCTGAGCCCTGGTGTCTATAAAACAGATATAATGGATGTGCCCCTTGGGGTTGCTGTGGGGTAAGGGGTGACCTGTGCCAGTCCCAGTACCAAGCAGACCCTCTCTGGAGGGTGATCTTAAGGACTTCTGAACATTCATTCGTGGTTTCAGTATCTTTCTTTTTTTAATGCAATTTTATTGAGATACGATCACATAACATGCAGTCATTCAAAGTGTACAATCAGTTGTTCACAGTATAGTCATATAGTTGTGCTTTCATCACCACAATCAAACTTTGAACATTTTCATTACTCCAACAAATAAAATAAAAATTAAAATGAAAAAGAATATCCCAAACATCCCATTCTCCACCTCCCCCCATTGTTCATTTACTTTTTTAAAAATACAGTTTAATTGAGATATAGTCACACACCCTACAGTCATCCACAGTGTAGATCAGTTATTCACAACACCATCATACAGTTGTGCGGTCATCACCAGAATCAATTTTTGAACCTTTTCCTTACTCCAAAATAGAAATAAAAGCAAAAAAGAAGATGTAAATCTTTCCATTCCCCCATCCCACCCTGTTCTTCATCTAATTATTTAATTCAATTTTACTGAGATATATTCACATACCATGCAGTCATCCAAAGTGTACAATCAGTTGTTCACAGTACCATCATATAGTTGTGGATTCCTCACCTCAATCTATTTTTTTGAACATTTTCCTTGTACCAGAAAAAGTGAAAATAAAAAAAAATACAAGTAAAAAAGAACATCCAAACCATCCCCCCCATCCCACGACATTTTTCATCTAGTTTTTGTCCCCATTTTTCTACTCATCCATCCATACACTGGATAAAGGGAATGCAACCCACAAGGCTTTCACAATCACACTGTCACCCCTCATAAGCTGCATTGTTATACAATTGTCTTCAAGAGTCCAGGCTACTGTGTTGCAGTTTGATAGTTTCAGGTATTTTTTTCTAGCTATTCCAATACCTTAAAACCTAAAAAGTGTTATCTATATAGTGCGTAAGGATGCCCACCAGAGTGACCTCTCAACTCCGTTTGGAATCTCTCAGCCACTGAAACTTGATTTTGTTTCATTTTCCATCCCCCTTTTGGTCAAGAAGATATTCTCAATCCCACAATGCTGGGTCCAGATTCATCCCCAGGAGTTATATCCCTCATTGCCAGGGAGATTTACACCCCTGGGAGTCAGGTCCCACGTAGGAGGGAGGGCAGTGAGATCACCTGCTGAGTTGGCTTAGAGAGATAGAGGGCCACATCTTAGCAACAAAGAGGCACTCAGGGAGACTCTTAGGCACAATTATATGCAGGTTTAGCGTGGCTTCAGTATCTTAAAAAGTGTTTTGATAAATGGCATTTTTGTCAAACAAAGGGAGTAGGTAGGTTTATAACAACAAATCGACCTTTTCACAGAATCTGGTGGGAAGGGAACTAACTTTGGTGTCCCCATTGATGGCCATCATTTCTCCCTGTGCTCAGCTGCCTGTATGAGGACCGCAAGATCTACTGGCCTTTTCCAGCTCCAGCATCCATACCTCTGTGCTTTCAATGAGAGTACCTTTTGTTTATAATGTCGAGCCGCTGAGTTGGAAGGGCAGTAGCGAGAGGCTGGGCCTCCTGCTCTTCTGCCAGCACCAGCACCAGCACCAGCACCACTGCATTGATGAAAATAATTAATAAGAGCCATTAATAATAGCCAGCATTTACTCTGTGTGTCCTTGACATGCCTGGGTCTATCTAAACCTCCCAACAACTCCAAAAGTGTAAAATCTATTTTCTCTATTTTTCGTATCCTAAACATGGGTTCCTAGAAGCAATGTCATTTTCTTAGGGTCACCCAGCTAGCATGTACCAGAACCCATCCTCAAACCCAGCCCTGCCAGATGGTGGGACCCCTTGAGATTTAACACCCTGCTCTGCAGTTCTGCACAGCCTCTCAGTGAGCTTTACTTCCCTATAGGCCTTGATACATATTGGCCTGATCCAAATGTGTCCAGGGAACTGGGGAACCCCCAATTGGTCCCCAGGCTTGTAAAGACTTGAGCAAGCTGGAGGCAGATTAGAGCAAAGAGACAAGTTTCTCTGGAACTGCATCCCTGAATCAGGCCTCCCGAGATGGGGAGGGCATCTTCGCCTGAGCGACAAGGAGTGGTTGCCATGGTGACAGCTATGGCAACGCTGATGCAAGCAGGAGCCCTGTCCCCGCTGGAGCCCAGCTGGTGAGCCGGAAGATGGCGAGGTGCCCAGGAGAATGGGCTCAGGGCTTGCTTGGCCCCTTGCTTCAAGTGGTCCATGTTTGATGGATGTAGTTGGTAAATAGCACATAACTGATCAGCACGGTCACTCTCTCTTTCCCTAGCTTGTGGCTCTTGTGGATTAGCAGGCCGGGAAAATCCTTACTTAACTTGGCCAAAGTGGGAATCCTGGCATCAGGCTCTCTGGCCTTTCCACTTAGTAGCTAGGAGGCCTTTCCAAGGTGGACTGACCTTCAGTCTCCTCATGGGTTACAGCCCTTAATTCACAGGGCCCCTGTGAGGACTAATTGAGATGGTCCACAGAAAAAAGCACAGCACTAATAGTATTGCTATTATTGAAAGAGTACTAATATTACCCTCTCTTATTCAGAATCACTTCACCACTCCACTCCCTTTTTTTCAGTTGTTTTTGAGGTCAGCCAGGATTTTGAGGGGATGACTTACTGTTTTGTCCTAGTGATGAAATAATCTCCACTGAGTGCTGCCCCCGGCATTACCCATCCTCTCCCCCCACATATGCTAGAACAAGTCGATGCGGTCCCACCCCCACCACCATATTTCACTGACAGTTTGGGAATAAACATGTTTTTATGTGTGGCCCCAGCCACTGCCAAAAACAGCATTTATGGAGCTTCTAATTACCTTGGAGACTGTGGTAGGTCCTGTATCAGAGTCAATAAACTGCTTTAAGCAGTGCTGGCTAATTTAAGAATTTGGGGTGTTTTCAGCTGAGTTAGAATCAACAGAACATTTGTTAGAAATGCCCTTTTCTGAGGACCCATTTTTAGGGTTGCGATTTTCCCTTTGGAGGTGTTGGGCCACCTACATACTAATTTATGGGCTTCTGATCAATATATCATTGAATAAAATATGAAGACTTGCTTCTGCTGCTCCCTGAGCAAAATACACTCATGTAGCCCTGCTATGTAGGAACTAGGAAAGTATGGTGTCTATAGATCTATAGGTATAATTTTTGAGCTAGTGCTTTTCAGGATTTGAAAAACATGAATTTATCTCCTTCCTTTTTGTTTCTGATTTGGCTATAGTTTTACAGAACAATTCCAGAGAAAGCCATCTTGCTTATCTATCTTTAGAAAAAGATTGGAAAGATAGCTCAGGCTGATTTTAAAAAAAGCTTTCTAAGTGGTGTTATTTGATCCAAATCCCTTTAAAACCTTAAGAAAACTTAGTCATTGAAATGTTTAAATTAGAATAAAATTATACTTTATCAAAGTATAGTATGCACATAGAAAAGTGCACCAATTCATCTGCCACAGATTTTTATTTGCAGATATAAGAAAACCAATGAATCAGACTAATCTCTGATCTTTATCATATCATTATTATTATTGTTGTTGTTGCTGTTGTTGTTTAAGTCCAATTGAGCATGATGTAAAAAGGAACCAACCCAGTAAGAGTGGCTCTGAGTCTGGTACATAGTAGGCATTTTAGTTTCTGCCTCCTTTCCTCTGTTGTTGGTGCTTCTGCAGCAGTTTCGATGTCTCTTTCTCTATTTGTGTACTCCGGAGCTAAACCTCCTGGATTTGAATCCTGGCTTGGCCATCAGTTGGCTGTGTGATCTTGGACAAGTCACTTAACCTCTCTGAACCTCAATTTCCTCCTCTATAAAGTGGGAGTAATAAGATTCCTATTCATAAAATTGTTTTGAGGATCAAATTAGTTAATACTTATTAAGCACCTAGAACTGTGTCTGGCACATGACAAGCCCTCTTGAAGAGATTTTTTTTAAAAGTAAACCCTTAAAAAACTAGTCTCCATGACAGAGAGAATGAGGATGCCCTCAGTTGGTAAGTCCAGAGTCAGAAGTGCTGACAAATTAGGGTGCCATGACGTGATCTAATGCATGGAGTGTCATCAGCAGAGAACTTTGATTTCTCATTTTGGACAAAGGGAGGCTATCAGTGTTGGCTCATAAGAAGTAAGGGATGTACAAGGAGTCTTGGTTAGGAAAATACATGCTTGGGAAAGAACAGGCTTTCCCGGGGCAGAACTAGAAAAACAAAAATCTGCTGCTCCTTGATTAAAGGGTAGAAAACTAATTATCCTCTCCGGAGGGACGTGAGTCCACTCTGCCGGGCCATGACCTGCAGGAGCAGGATGTGCATTTCCGTAGGATATCACGAAGCCTTTCCCATTGAAAATGTGTGGCGGTTCAGATGGAGGCAGGCGAGGAGAAGGGCAGTGAGCCCTTGCTTTTGAAAGGAACCCCTGAACGCTGACCGGCATCATTTGCCGGTCAGCACTTTGAATATGAAGAAAATAACTTACTTCAATTGGCTTTCCAAAAGATGTGCTACAAAATACCCCTTCAAAAATATTCTGTAATTTCTGCTAATTAGGCCAGTCTGCAATTAGCTCAAATGTTTGAAGTTCTTTGCTGCCTACAAGAACTGCTGATCAGAATAGCAATGAGCTAGTAACTGGGAAACACTTTTTTTTTTTTCCATACTGTATAAATGTCAAGTGTTATTAATTCCAATTTCTTCAGTAAAGGGAGGGGAATGAAAAATTCCATTTTGGGATAATTTATGTATGATATTTATCATTGTCTCTCATACCATCCTGTCAGAGCTGGGAAATTCCCGTTGGCTTGTACTGCTTGCCTGCTGAGATCAAGACAGTTCACAAAAGTCTTACAAATATTTATGGAGCATCTGCCACAGCCAGGCGTCTAGAGGGTGTGAGAAAGACAGATGAAGTGCCTGCCCTCAGGGAGTTCACGTTTTAATGACTTAAATGGACTGACCAATATCTAGGGTTTTTCTTATCTTATATTTTTCACAGCTAATGCTTCCAGGTAATCTTTGGACATGTATTTTTCAGCTTCTGTTCCCCAAATTTCTGAAGTTCCTCTTGTCCAGTCACCAGGGACCTCTGTACTGCCAAATTCAGAAGATATTTCTCTATTGTCCAACTTGGTGAAATATTTGAGCACTCTCTCCTGGAAATGCTGTCTTCATTTGGCCTCTGGGACACCCCCCGTCTCTTGGTTCTCCTCTTACCTTGGCCCCTGTCTATACTCTGATGACTTTCAAATACAGTCTTCCGGTTCTTAAATCCAACTGCCTACTCCACGTCTCCATTTGAAGGCCCAGGAGGCATCTCAAAGGGATGCGTCTGCTTGTAATATTTGTTGAGTGTCTGCTATGTGCCAGATATTGTTTTATGCTTGAGGGACACAGCAGAGAGTGAAACAGAGTGCTTGTTTCTTGTTTTCTTGGAACTTACATTAGGAGGTGCTGAGTTCTATGAGGAAAAATAAAGTGGGGTAGGGGGAGTGGGGGGTGGTGAGGGAGTAGCTGCTGTTTCATATGGAGAGTTCAGGGCAGGCTTCTCCCAGAAGATGATGTTTGAACAGAGACCAGAAAGAGGGGGTTAGTGTCTTAGACAGATGGACCAACATAAATCAAAGTTCCTGAGGCAGGGAATGTTTGGCACGGCTGAGGGGCAGTGAGGCCAGGATGGCTGGAGGGGGGTGTGTGAGTGAGCAAAGAGCAGAGGAAGTCACAGAGGCAGCAGGAGCCAGATGGTAGGGGTCTTACAGGCTCCTGCAAAGTCTTTATATTTTAGTCTGAGTGAGTTGGGAAGCACTGGAGGATTCTGAGCTGAAGAGAAACATGATCAGTCAGAGTTTGAAGAAGACTCTTCTCAACAGTCTGGGGTGAGAACAGCCGTAGTGGGGCAGGACTGGAAGTGAGGACGTTCCGAAGGCGGCCCAGGTGCGGTGTGGCAGACACTTGGACCAAGATGGCGGCAGAGGAGGTAGGGAGAAGTGCTGGAATCATGAATGTAGTTTGAAGGTAAGGATGATGGGATTTGCCGATGGACCGGATACAGAAGGTGAAAAAAAAAGACGTAAAGTATGCTCTAGGAATTTCGACCTGAGCAACTGGGTGGAGGAAGGGAGAGAAAGTCAGAGGGTGTGGGAATTTTTTTCATTGTTGAGTGGTCCACATGAATACGTGTCTCAGGAACAGGGGCTTACAGGGCTGATTACTCACAAGTGCTGGTAAAGCTTCATGAGTAAGTCATTCCCATCAGTTCCCCAGAATGCCTGCTCCATATGCTTTTGTTTATAGAATTCCTTCTTGTGGAGTAATTAATAGAATTTTATGTCACATTATTATTTCCTGAGGATTTTCCCCATTAAAATATGTCATTTACATTTTGCCTAAAAATACCTTCATTTATCCTCATTTTTTTTGTGGTGATGGTAAAATGCAAATCACATAGTATCTACCATAGTAACCATTTTAAAGTTTACAATTCAAGGGCACAAAGTACCTCCACAGTGTGTGCATCCATCACCATTATCTAGTTCCAGAACATTTTCATAACCCCTTACCAATTAAACATATTCTGCATTCTCTCCTCCCGTCAACCCCTGAGTACCTGCTTTCTGTCTCTATGGATTTTTCTTTCCTGGACATTTCATATAAATGGAATCATTTGATAAGCGGTCTTTTGTGTCTGGCTTCTTTCACTTATCATGATGTTTTTAAGGTTCATCCATGTTGCAGCATGGGTCAGTACGTCATTCCTTTGCATGGTTGAATAATATTCCATGGTATGGATATACCACATTTTTCTAATGATTTTTTATTGTGAAGACATGTTGAAATGACATGTGGGTTAAGGAAACTATATTATTAAAATTAGCTGTTTCTCTTCACTTTTCTAATGTAGCTAATAGAAAATTTAAAATTACATATGGAGCTCATATGATATTTCTATTGGGCAACACAGTTCAAAAAGCTGGTGGAGGAGTGTAGAATAGGGAGAGAAGTCTGAGGGGCACTCATGGGATCCCTGCCTTCCAGATCTTGAAACTGCCCACGAGAGAGGCTTCTGTGGGTCTGGATGCCCAAAGTAACCTCTCAGCTGGTCTCTGCCTGTGCTCTGGACCCCCTCTGCTGTCTTCTCTCTGAACCAGAGGGATCTTGTCATTGCACTCCCTGAACGGAGCTCATTGCCCTGATGCTGACCTGCAGGGCCCTGCCCTGTCCAGCTCTGCCCCCCCATCCAACACCTTCTCAAGTCTCTCCTCCTCCTTCACCACTTGACAGGGCCTTGTTATACACCTTATTGTAATTTTCATTACATGCACAAAGTATTTTCATAGTAAATATGAAAAATACATAATATAAGAGATCGTGTTCACATATGCTGCCCACCCCCCAGCCAAGCTACGTCATCAGTCACTGTCAGCATTTGGGCATGTGGCCTCCCAGGGCCCTCCCTCTGCATACACACAGCTGATTCTGCGTGGTGTATGTTTGTGTGTGCATGTGTATGTGCATCAACATAAATGGATTAACATATCGTTCTGACTCTGATTTCACTTTCGAGGTTTTTGCTAGTCAGTACATAAGTTTACCTCACTAGAGGTGTACCTTGTTTTATTGCACTTTGCTTTATTGCACTTCGTAGATCCTGCATTTTTGACAAATTGAAGGTTTGAGGCAATCCTAAGTCAAGCAAGTCTATCGGTGTCATTTTTCCAATAGCATGTGTCTCTGTATCACATTTTAATTTGGGTATGCACATTGTTTGTGTAGGCATAATGCTATTTCACACAATAGATACAGTATAGTGTCGGCATAACTTTTATGTGCACTGGGTAACCAAAAATTCCTGTAACTAGCTTTATTGCAGTATTTGCTTTATTGTGGTGGTCTGGAACCAAACCCCTGCAATACCCACGAGGTGTGCCTGTACTTTTAATGGCTGCCTTGGTACTTTATTGTATGGCTGTGCTATGATTTATTCATTTGTTTATTGTTTTTAATTATGAAATATTTTGCCCATATAGCAAAATATGGATTATTATATCCTTCATCTCTGCACTCCACCATATAGATTTAATAAACATCAATGTTTTGCCATATTTCCTTCAGTTTTTTTTCTTTTTGGTAAACAAATGAAGCATTACAGGCATAGACGAAGGCTTCTGTGTGTAGCACCCCTATTTGTTTCCCCCATATCTCTAGAGGTAAGCATGCTTCTGCAGTTAATAATAGTTTTTCCATCTGTACTTTTATATTTTTGCTACATACATATGAGGCTATAAACAATAGGTGTTATTTTGCATGTTCCTAAATAGTATCATACTGCATATCTCCTGCAACTTGGACTCTTATTCTTTCCTTTTGTTGTTGAGATTTTTCATTAACATCTAGTTCTGTATGATCTCCCATTGTTAAGAATGAATATGACTTCATTTAATCCATTTCCTTATTGACAGACATCTAAGTTGTCACACTTTACTTCTTCCAATTCTTCAAATATGCCTTCTTAACTCAACTCTTTCTCTTCTGTGGGACAGTTTGTATATAATTGAAATGATTTGTCTTTTTGAAGGTTTGATAGACTTTATCAGTAAAATCAGTGAGGTTTTCTTTCATTTCTTTATTAGGTTCAGAGCTATTCAGGCTTTCTATTAATCCCTGAGACAGTTTGATATTATATTTTTCTAGGAATTTATGTATATTGTTTCAAATTTAATAGTATAAAGTTGATTTTTACTTGATTTTGTCTATTTTGTTAATCTTTTCAAAGCTCAGCTTTTCTCCTCCTATCTTTTGAGCATGCTTTTCCTTTGGCCTTGCCTGTTTTTCCTTTTTCTCTTCTCCTGCTTGATGCCTCCTCCTCTGTCAGGTTTCAGGGTGGCCTCATTTCCTCTGGGAGGTCTTTATGGCTCCTCCAACTTGGGCGAGTCCCTTTGACACTACGCAACACCATTCTTAAAAATGCTTAGCATGTTGTAATTTTTTTTCTTTTTTCTTTTGGTCTGAATTTCCTATCATAAGCTCCATGAAAGCAGGAACTGTATCTGTGTTGTTCACTGCTGTGTCTCTAATATCTAGCACATAGTAGGTGCTCAGTAAGCATTGATAAATAGATTAATGTGTGAGGTCCCATGGATAGTGTGCAGCCCAGTTCTCCAAGGGGTGAGGGCTCTCTTCAGTGTCCAGTCTCGGCAGGACTGGATTCAACTAGTGACTGAGTGATTGTGGCCAATTCTGAGGGTCTGTGATTCTGTCTTCCTATAATTTACCAGGAAATCTTAAAATTTGGAGTTGTAGCCATGACGTGAATAGAATGAAGCTGAGTGTGGCTTGTTGAGCCACAGAAACATACTACTTGTTGGTACCTTTGTGCTTTGTTTAGGAGAGAGACACCCAAAGTGACAAGTTTCTTACTCTTCAAACTACCTCTTCACAATGAGCTTCTCCACAAAGAACTGGGGCTTCATCTGCCTAAACATCTGCCAGTCTGTCCTCAATATTTATCCCAAACCAAGACTAAAATGGCATTTAAGTGAAAGAAGCTGTTGCCTTAGTTAAGTGGTCAAGCCAAAATAAAAATACCTCATACAGGTGGTACCACATTCAATATTATTTCTCTTATAAAATATAGCTGTTTGGTTTTTCTGGTATTGCTAAAATTATCCTTAAGAGAGAGAGAAAACAAGAGGAAAGAAATAAAAGGAAAGTTTTGTTAGCAAGATGCTCTGGGTTGAGAATGAAAACATTACAAAAATTAAAAACAAACACAACAGGAGAACTTCTGGGGAAGAGGTAGAGCTGGGAGCTCCAGGACTCAGTCCTCCCACCAAAATAGCTATTAAACGGGCAGGAGCTGTCTTGGGGTCCAAGCCCTGCTAGCTCGCTGGGGACAAAAAGGGGACATAAAAATCCTCTTACCCAAGAACAGGGTGGGCATGGCAGGATGACAGAATTGATCATGGCTTTTGATTAGCGTATACAGGTCACTGGGTCCCAGCTCTCAGCCAGTGTTTCAACCTGCCCCAGACAGAAGTGGTGGCAGCCATCGTTTCAACCTCACTCTGGTCAGGGGTGGAGGCAGTGGAGATTTAAAGTTGCAGAGCTTCCTCATACTCTGGGGAACAGTTAGCTGAAGGGCTGCATTTGCTGGGCAGACCAGGAAAGCACATATTTGGGGAGACATCAAAGAAGCTTTTGGAGCTCATCCTGATCCCCTCTCCAGGGCACTTTGGAGCTGTTCTGCAGCCCCTTCAAAACAGCTCCCGACACTGTTTTGGCTGAGAAATACTGACTTGGGAAAGTCCTGTCTGGGGTGACCCTCCTCCCAGAATTTGCCCTCCAGGAAGAAGCAGCTAGAGACAATAAAAGGAGTATAAGAGACTATAGAGGCAAAACAAAACAAAGCAAAAAAACAGAATAGATCAAGATTCTCAGAGAAGGAACAGAGAAAAGCACACTTTCTTCTGGAGGTGAAACAAACTGCACAAAAAATGCAATCTTAAAAATTGTACTGCATATCCAGGGCAAGAATCAGATGAAGAAGAGCTGAAAAAAATCTGTTCCATTTAACACAGGCTGTTCTAAAAGTACAGAATAAGGAAGACTAAGCATCAAAGAAGTGCTCTAATGCAAAACCAATCAACAGTAAAATCCTGGACAAGAGAGAGAAACTGACCTTCAGAGTAAACTCATAAAGATAATCAGATACCTAGACATCAGCAAAAAATTACAAGCCATGCTAAGAAACAGGAGGATATGACCCAGACAAGGGAACAAATTAAAATGTCAGAATTTGTCAAAGATGTTCAAACAAATCTAAATCAATTCAAGGAGATGAAGGAAAATATGGCTAAAGCAATAAAGGATATTAAAAAGACAATGTGTGAGCACAAAGAAGAATTTGAAGGTTTAAAAAGAAATATAACAAATTATGGGGATGAAAGGAATAAAAGAAGAGATTAAAAATACACTAGAGAGGGGCAAGATGGTGGCATAGAGAGGAGTGGAATTTAGTCAGTCCCCTAGAACAACTAACGAACAACCAGGAACAACTAGTAAATAATTTGGAATAACTGTTGGGAGACAACCGTGACTATCCACACATCATACACCAGTTTGGATTGGGAGGAATGCCCGAGATCGCAGCATAGAATCTGTAAGTAAAAACTGCAGAGCTGTGCCAAGAGCCCTTTCCCAACAGCAGTCTGAGCTGCAAAACCTTCCCTGTGGTAGACAGCGGCATGGCACTCCCTTAGTGAGCAAATATAACTCAGCTGAGCTCCAACTGGGGTTTTAATTAACAAATGTGGACTGCTGAATACAAGCTACAAACCCCCAACAGGCAGACAGAGGCTTTTAGTGATGACTGACCTTAAAGAACCAGAAGACTCATCTGGCCAAGGAGGGGGATCCCAGAAGATCAGGTCTTATCTCTGGCTGATGAGTGAAACTGAGGTGCTGTGTTCTAGCTCTAAAAGGGGGCTTTCTGTCCCTTTTTTCCTCTCTCAACCTGCAATGTCAGAGGAGAGAGCCACAGGCCATTTACAGTTCACAGCGCTCTGACCCACACAGGGGTGGAGATAACAGAGTCAGAGAGACAATTTAAATTCAGATGAGAACTCTCTAGGAGGTATATCTTCCCTAAGAGTAAGGAGGTGGGGCCCAGCTTTCCCTTCAGAACCAGACCCCAGAGCCTTGGGGCAAACAGCCAAAACAGAAACCAAGGAGGCTACACCTCCTTACATCAGTCGGAAGTGACAAGCTGATATGCGCCATCTGCTGGGCAGGTTAGGAAAAGCACAGTGACTGGAAACTTCACAGGAAAGTCTGTCATTCCTCTAAGATACACCCTGAATATAACCCCATTCTGAGACCTGAACCGTTCTGGGAATGGGAAAACCTGACTATGGTAACCAAGGAAACCAGATGCCTAGACAACAGAGAACTACAATCTGCACTAGGAAAAACAAAGATTTGGCCCAGTCAAGGGAACAAATTTACACCTCAATCAAGATATAGATGAGATACTGTTTCACTTTAGTGAAGCAATCTATTAAAAATTTCCAAAGAAATATACTAAATCAAATAAAAAACCAAATCAATGAGTTCAGGGAAGATGTAACAAAAGAGATGAAGGCTATAAAGAAGACACTGGGTGAACATAAGGTTGAAATCAACAGTTTGAAAAAACTGGCAGAATCTATGGAAATGAAAGGCACAGCACAAGAGATGGAAAACACAATGGAGACATAAAACAGCAGATCTCAAGATGCAGAAGAAAACACCCAGGAACTGGAGAACAAGACACCTGAAATCCTACACACAAAAAAAGAGATAGGGAAAAGAATGGAAAAACATGAGCAGCAGCTCAGGGAATTGAATGACAACATGAAATGCATGACTGTACATGCCATGGGCATCCCAGAAGTTGAAGAAAAGGAAAAGGAGTAGAAGCAATAATAGAGGAAATAATCAATGAAATTTTCACCACTCTTATGGAAGACATAAAATTACAGATCCAAGAAATGCAGCATACCCCAAACAGAATAGATATGAATAGACATATGCCAAGTGTGCCGGTTTGAATGTATTGTGTCCCCCAAATGCCATTATCTTTGATGTAGTCTTGTGGGGCAGACGTTTTGGTGCTGATTAGATTTGCTTGGAATGTGCCCCACCCAGCTGTGGGTGATGACTCTGATGAGATGTTCCCATGGAGGCGTGGCCCCGCCCATTCAGGGTGGGCCTTGATCAGTGGAGCCATATAAATGAGCTGACTCAAAGAGAAGGAACTCAGTGCGGCTGTGAGTGACGTTTTGAAGAGGAGCAAGCTTGCTAGAGAGGAGCGTCCTGGGAGAAAGCCATTTTGAAACCAGAACTTTGGAGCAGACGCCAGCCATGTTGCCTTCCCAGCTAACAGAGATTTTCCGGACGCCATTGGCCATCCTCCAGTGAAGGAACCCGATTACTGATGTGTTACCTTGGACACTTTATGGACTTAAGACTGTAACTGTGTAGCCAAATAACCCCCCTTTTTATAAAAGCCAATCCGTCTCTGGTGTTTTGCATTCCGCAGCATTAGCTAACTAGAACACCAAGACACTTAATAATCAGATTATCAATGTCAAAGACAATGAGTCCTGAAAGCAGCAAGAGAAAAGCGATCTCTCACATACAAAGGAGGCTTGATAAGACTATGCAGATTTCTTAGTAGAAACCATCGAGGCAAGAAGGAAGTGGTGTGCTATATTTAAGACACTGAAAGAGAAAATCTGCCAACCAAGAATCCTATATCCAGCAAAACTGTCCTTCAAATGTGAGGGAAAGTTTAAAGTATTCTCTGACAAACAGACAATGAGAGAGTTTGTGAACAGGATACCTGCTCTACAGGAAATACTAAAGGGAACACTACAGACAGGTGGGAAAAGACAGGAGTGAGAGGTTTGGAACACAATTTTGGGTGATGGTAGCACAGCAATATAAGTACACTGAACAAAGATGACTGTGAGTATGGTTGAAAGAGGGAGGTTAAAAGCATGTGGGACACCAGAAGAAAAGAGGAAAGATAAAGATTGGGACTGTATAACTCAGTGAAGCCTAGAGTGCTCAACAATTGTGATAAAATGTACAAATATGTTTTTACATGAGGGAGAACAAATGAATGTTAACCGTGCAAGATGTTAAAAATAGGCTATATTGGGGGAAAAATGCTATCAAAACAAACTAGAGACTGCAGTCAAGAGAAACATTGTATTATGCTTCTTTTAATGTAACAAAGGCAATACCAAAGCTAAATGCATTTAAGAGGGGGACATAAAGGAGGGGTATGGGACTCTTGGCATTGGCGATGTTGTCTGATTCTTTTATCCTACTTTAGGTTAACTCTGTCTTTCCTTTTGTTGCTTTTTAGCTGTTATTTTTCTTTCTTTTTCTTTTTCTTTTGTCTCTCTGCCTTCTTTGACTCTTCCTCCTTCTTTGTGGAAAAAATGGAGTTATCCTTACATAGATAGTGGTGATGGTGGTGAATACATAAATATATGCCTATACAGGGAATCGATTGTTTACTTAGGATGGAAACTGGTGGGTGAACAAAACCATCTGTAAAAACAAACAAACAAACAAACAAACAAAAAAACAGATTGATGAAGAAACCTTGAGGGCACTATATTGAGTGAAATAAGTCAGACACATAAGGACAAATATTGCAGGGTCTCACTGATATGAACTAATTATAACATGTAAACACATAGACATGAAATATAAGTTACCAGGACATAGAACAGGGTTAAAGAATTGGGAGCAGTTGCTTATTATGAGCAGAATGTTCAACTAGATTGAACTTAAGTGTTTGAAAATGGACAGATGTGATGGTAGCACATTATTGTGAGAATAACTAACAGTGTTGAATGGTATGTGAATATGGTGGAAAGGGGAAGCTTAGAGTCACGTATGTCACCAGAAGGAAAGTTGGAGGTTAAAAGATGGGAATGTATAAAACAGTGAATCTTGTGGTGGACTATGTCCGTGATTAACTGTAGAAATGTTAGAAATCTCTTTCATGAACTAGAACAAATGAATGACACTATAACTAAAAGTTAATAATAGAGGGGTATATAAGGAAAAAATTATACCCATTGAAGACTGTGTACTACAGTTAGTAGTATTTTAACATTCTTTCATCAATTGTAACAAATGTACTATAGCAATACTATGCATCAATAGTGGAGGGTGGTGGTGGTTAGGGTTATGGGAGGATTTGAGTTTTCTTTTTTTGTATTTATTTCTTTTCTGGAAGAATGAAAATGTTCTAAAAATTGAAAAAAATAATTGGATGCACAGCTGTATGATGATATGGACAATTAATTGTGCACTTTGGATCTTTGGATAATTGTATGGTATGTGAACAATCTCAATAAAGTTAAATTTTAAAAATACACTAAAGGCATAAAACAGCAGATTTGAACAGGCAGAAGAAAGGATCAGTGACAGAGCAATCAAAATTTTACAGACAGAAGAAGAGATAGAGAAAAGAATGGAAAAGATTGATCAGTGCCTCAGGGATTTGAATGACAGCATGAAGCGCACAAACATACGCATCATGTGTGTCCCAGAAAGAAAAGAGAGGGTAAAAGGAGAAGAAAGAATATTTGAGAAAATAATAGCTGAAAATTTCCCAACTCTCATGAAAGTTACAAATATATGTGTGCAAGAAGTGCAGTGTACTCCAAACAGAATAAATCTTAACAGACCTACTCTGAGACACATACTAATCGGAATATCAAATGCCAAAGATAAAGAGAGAATCCTGAAAGTAGCAAGAGAAAAGCGACTTGTCACAATAAGACTAAATGCTAATTTCTTATAAAAAACCATGGAGGCAAGAAGGCAGTTGTATGATGTATTCAAGGTACTGAAAGAGAAAAACTGTCAGCCAAAATTCTTTATTCCATAAAACTGTCCTTCAAAAGTAAGGAAGAGTTTAAAATATTCACAGATAAACAGAAACAGAGGGTTCTTCAACAAGAGAAGAACCCTCCAAATACTGAAGGGAGTCCTGCAGGCTAAAAGGAAAAGACAGGAGAGAGTGGCTTGGAGTAGTGTGAAGAAATGAAGGTTATCAGTAAGGGTAACTAAAAGGGTAAAAAGAGAGAAAAAATGATATGACATACAAACATCAAAGGATAAAATGACTGAAGTACTGCCTTTACAGTAATAACATTGAATGTTAATGGATTAAACTCCCCAATCAAAAGACATAGATTGGCAGAATGGATAAAAAAGCATGAGCCAACTGTATACTGTTTACAAGAGACTCACCTTAGATTCAAAGACACAAGTAGGTTGAAAGTGAAAGGTTGGAAAAAGATACTCCATTCAAATCGTAACCAAAAGAGAGCCTGGGGTAGCTGTACTAATATTGGACAAAATAGACTTTAAATGCGAAAGTGTTATAAGAGACAAAGAAGGACACTCTATGTTAATAAAAGGGGCAATCGACCAAGAAGCAATAACAATCATAAATATCTATGCACCTAACCATGGTGCTTCAAAATAAATAAGGCAAATACTGGAAAACTTAGGGAAGAAATGGACACCTCTATAATAATAGTTGGAGATTTCAATACACCACTCCCATCAATAGACAGAACATCTAGACAGAGGATCAATGAGGAAACAGATTTCTTGAAGAATATGATAAATGAACTAGACCTAACCGACATATACAAAATAATGTACCCCAAAACTGTAGGATGTACATTCTTCTCAAGTGCTCATGGATCATTCTTCAGGATAGACCATATGTTGGGTCACAAAACAAGTCTCAATATATTTAAAAAGATTGACATTATACAAAGCATCTTCTCTAACCACAATGGAATGAAGCTGGAAACCAATAACAGGCAGAGAACTGGAAATTCACAAATATATGGAGGTTGAACATCATGCTCTTTAACAAACAGTGGGTCAAAGAATAAATTGCAGGAGAAATCAGTAAATATCTTGAGATGGATGAAAATGATAACACAACATATAAAAACTTTAGGATGCAGCACAGGCAGTACTGAGAGGGAAATTTATAGCCCTAAATGCTTACATTAAAAAAAGAAGGAACAGCTAAAACCAAAGACCTAACTACACACCTGGAGGAACTAGAAAAAGAACTGAACGTAAAGCAAGCGGAAGGAAAGAAATAACAAAGACTAGAGCACAAGTCAATGAAATTGAGTACAAAAAACAATAGAGATAATTAACAAAAGCAAAAGTTGGTTCTTTGAAAAGATTAATAAAATTGACAACCCTTAGCTAGACTTACAAAGAAGAAATGAGAGAAGATGCCAATAAATAAAATAAGAAATGAGAGGGTGGGCATTACTACTGACAGCACAGAAATAAAAAGTTTCATAAGAGGCTACTATGAACAACTGTATGCCAACAAATTAGACAACCTAGATGAAATAGACAAATTCCTAGAAACAGAAACAGCCTACACTGACTCAAGAAGAAATTCAAGAACTCAACAGACCAATTAGAGATTGAATCAGTCATCAAAACCTACCAACTACAAAAAAAGCCCAGGACAAGATGTCTTCACAGGTGAATTCTACCAATCGTTCCAAGAAGAATTCATACCAATCCTACTCAAACTCTTCCAAAAAGCTGAGGAGGAGGGAATGCTACCTTACTCATTCTATAAGGCCAACATCACCCTAATACCAAAGTCAGATAAAGATACTACAAGGAAAGAAAATTACAGGAGGCGGGGCAAGATGGCGGACTGGTGAGCTGTATGTTTTAGTTACTCCTCCAGGAAAGTAGGTAGAAAGCCAGGAACTGCGTGGACTGGACACTGCAGAGCAATCTGACTTTGGGCATACTTCATACAACACTCATGAAAACGCGGAACTACTGAGATCAGCGAAATCTGTAAGTTTTTGCGGCCAGGGGACGCGCGCCCCTCCCTGCCAGGCTCGGTCCCGTGGGAGGAGGGGCTGTCAGCTCCGGGAAGGAGAAGGGAGAACTGCAGTGGCAGCCCTTATGAACCATCAATATGTTGCATACAAGAGACTCATCTTAGACACAGGGACACAAAGAAACTGAAAGTGAAAGGATGGAAAAAAATATTTCATGCAAGCTACAGCCAAAAGAAAGCAGGTGTAGCAATATTAATCTCAGATAAAATAGACTTCAAATGCAGGGATGTTCTGAGAGACAAAGAAGGCCACTACATACTAATAAAAGGGGCAATTCAACAGGAAGAAATAACAATCATAAATGTCTATGCACCCAATCAAGGTGCCACAAAATACATGAGAGAAACACTGGCAAAACTAAAGGAAGCAATTGATGTTTCCACAATAATTGTGGGAGACTTCAACACATCACTCTCTCCTATAGATAGATCAACCAGACAGAAGACCAATAAGGAAATTGAAAACCTAAACAATCTGATAAATGAATTAGATTTAACAGACATATACAGGACATTACATCCCAAATCACCAGGATACACATACTTTTCTAGTGCTCACGGAACTTTCTCCAGAATAGATCATATGCTGGGACATAAAACAAGCCTCAATAAATTTAAAAAGACTGATATTATTCAAAGCACATTCTCTGACCACAATGGAATACAATTAGAAGTCAATAAGCATCAGAGACTTGGAAAATTCACAAATACCTGGAGGTTAAACAACACACTCCTAAACAATCAGTGGGTTAAAGAAGAAATAGCAAGAGAAATTGCTAAATATATAGAGACAAATGAAAATGAGAACACAACATACCAAAACCTATGGGATGCAGCAAAAACGGTACTGAGGGGGGAATTTATAGCACTAAACGCATATATTAAAAAGGAAGAAAGAGCCAAAATCAAAGAACTATTGGATCAACGGAAGAAGCTAGAAAATGAACAGCAAACCAATCCTAAACCAAGTAGAAGAAAAGAAATAACAAGCATTAAAGCAGAAATAAATGACATAGAGAACAAAAAAACAATAGAGAGGATAAATATCACCAAAAGTTGGTTCTTTGAGAAGATCAACAAGATCGACAAGCCCCTAGCTAGACTGACAAAATCAAAAAGAGAGAAGACCCATATAAACAAAATAATGAATGAAAAAGGTGACATAACTGCAGATCCTGAAGAAATTAAAAAAATTATAAGAGGATATTATGAACAACTGTATGGCAACAAACTGGATAATGTAGAAGAAATGGACAATTTCCTGGAAACACATGAACAACCTAGACTGACCAGAGAAGAAATAGAAGACCTCAGCCAACTCATCACAAGCAAAGAGATCCAATCAGTCATCAAAAATCTTCCCACAAATAAATGCCCAGGGCCAGATGGCTTCACAGGGGAATTCTACCAAACTTTCCAGAAAGAACTGACACCAATCTTACTCAAACTCTTTCAAAACATTGAAGAAAATGGAACACTACCTAACTCATTTTATGAAGCTAACATCAATCTAATACCAAAACCAGGCAAAGATGCTACAAAAAAGGAAAACTACCGGCCAATCTCCCTAATGAATATAGATGCAAAAATCCTCAACAAAATACTTGCAAATCGAATCCAAAGACACATTAAAAAAATCATACACCATGACCAAGTGGGGTTCATTCCAGGCATGCAAGGATGGTTCAACATAAGAAAATCAATCAATGTATTACAACACATTAACAAGTCAAAAGGGAAAAATCAATTGATCATCTCAATAGATGCTGAAAAAGCATTTGACAAAATCCAACATCCCTTTTTGATAAAAACACTTCAAAAGGTAGGAATTGAAGGAACTTCCTCAACATGATAAAGAGCATATATGAAAAACCCACAGCCAGCATAGTACTCAATGGTGAGAGACTGAAAGCCTTCCCTCTAAGATCAGGAACAAGACAAGGATGCCCGCTGTCACCACTGTTATTCAACATTGTGCTGGAAGTGCTAGCCAGGGCAATCCGGCAAGACAAAGACATAAAAGGCATCCAAATTGGAAAAGAAGAAGTAAAACTGTCATTGTTTGCAGATGATATGATCTTATATCTAGAAAACCCTGAGAAATCGACGATACAGCTACTAGAGCTAATAAACAAATTTAGCAAAGTAGCGGGATACAAGATTAATGCACATAAGTCAGTAATGTTTCTATATGCTAGAAATGAGCAAACTGAAGAGACACTCAAGAAAAAGATACCATTTTCAATAGCAACTAAAAAAATCAAGTACCTAGGAATAAACTTAACCAAAGATGTAAAAGACCTATACAAAGAAAACTACATAACTCTGCTAAAAGAAATAGAAGGGGACTTAAAAGATGGAAAAATATTCCATGTTCATGGATAGGAAGACTAAATGTCATTAAGATGTCAATTCTACCCAGACTCATCTACAGATTCAATGCAATCCCAATCAAAATTCCAACAACCTACTTTGCAGACTTGGAAAAGCTAGTTATCAAATTTATTTGAAAAGGGAAGATGCCTCAAATTGCTAAAGACACTCTAAAAAAGAAAAACGAAGTGGGAGGACTTACACTCCCTGACTTTGAAGCTTATTATAAAGCCACAGTTGCCAAAACAGCATGGTACTGGCAGAAAGATAGACATATAGATCAATGGAATCGAATTGAGAATTCAGAGATAGACCCTCAGATCTATGGCCGACTGATCTTTGATAAGGCTCCCAAAGTCACTGAACTGAGTCATAATGGTCTTTTCAACAAATGGGGCTGGGAGAGTTGGATATCCATATCCAAAAGAATGAAAGAGGACCCCTACCTCACCCCCTACACAAAAATTAACTCAAAATGGACCAAAGATCTCAATATAAAAGAAAGTACCATAAAACTCCTAGAAGATAATGTAGGAAAACATCTTCAAGACCTTGTATTAGGAGGCCACTTCCTAGACTTTACACCCAAAGCACAAGCAACAAAAGAGAAAATAGATAAATGGAAACTCCTCAAGCTTAGAAGTTTCTGCACCTCAAAGGAATTTCTCAAAAAGGTAAAGAGGCAGCCAACTCAATGGGAAAAAATTTTTGGAAAACATGTATCTGACAAAAGACTGATATCTTGCATATATAAAGAAATCCTACAACTCAATGACAATAGTACAGACAGCCCAATTATAAAATGGGCAAAAGATATGAAAAGACAGTTCTCTGAAGAGGAAATACAAATGGCCAAGAAACACATGAAAAAATGTTCAGCTTCACTAGCTATTAGAGAGATGCAAATTAAGACCACAATGAGATACCATCTAACACCGGTTAGAATGGCTGCCATTAAACAAACAGGAAACTACAAATGCTGGAGGGGATGTGGAGAAATTGGAACTCTTATTCATTGTTGGTGGGACTGTATAATGGTTCAGCCACTCTGGAAGTCAGTCTGGCAGTTCCTTAGAAAACTAGAGTTACCATTCGATCCAGCGATTGCACTTCTCGGTATATACCCGGAAGATCGGAAAGCAGTGACACGAACAGATATCTGCAAGCCAATGTTCATAGCAGCATTATTCACAATTGCCAAGAGATGGAAGCAATCCAAATGTCCTTCAACAGATGAGTGGATAAATAAAATGTGGTATATACACACAATGGAATACTACACGGCAGTAAGAAGGAAGGATCTCGTGAAACATATGACAACATGGATGAACCTTGAAGACATAATGCTGAGTGAAATAAGCCAGGCACAGAAAGAGAAATATTATATGCTACCACTAATGTGAACTTTGAAAAATGTAAAACAAATGGTTTATAATGTAGAATGTAGGGGAACTAGCAATAGAGAGCAATTAAGGAAGGGGGAACAATAATCCAAGAAGAACAGATAAGCTATTTAATGTTCTGGGGATGCCCAGGAATGACTATGGTCTGTTAATTTCTGATGGATATAGTAGGAACAAGTTCACAGAAATGTTGCTATATTATGTAACTTTCTTGGGGTAAAGTAGGAACATGTTGGAAGTTAAGCAGTTATCTTAGGTTAGTTGTCTTTTTCTACTCCCTTGTTATGGTCTCTTTGAAATGTTCTTTTATTGTATGTTTGTTTTCTTTTTAACTTTTTTTTCATACAGTTGATTTAAAAAAGAAGGGAAAGTTAAAAAAAAAAAAAGAAAAACAAGGAAAAAAAAAAGATGTAGTGCCCCCTTGAGGAGCCTGTGGAGAATGCAGGGGTATTCGCCTACCCCACCTCCATGGTTGCTAACATGACCACAGACATAGGGGACTGGTGGTTGGATGGGTTGAGCCCTCTAACATAAGTTTTACCCTTGGGAAGACGGTTGCTGCAAAGGAGAGGCTAGGCCTCCCTATGGTTGTGCCTAAGAGCCTCCTCCCGAATGCCTCTTTGTTGCTCAGATGTGGCCCTCTCTCTCTACCTAAGCCAACTTGAAAGGTGAAATCACTGCCCTCCCCCCTACGTGGGATCAGAAACCCAGGGGAGTGAATCTCCCTGGCAATGTGGAATATGACTCCCGGGGAGGAATGTAGACCCGGCATCGTGGGACGGAGAACATCTTCTTGACCAAAAGGGGGATGTGAAAGGAAATGAAATAAGCTTCAGTGGCAGAGAGATTCCAAAAGGAGCCGAGAGGTCACTCTGGTGGGCACTCTTATGCACAATTTAGACAACCCTTTTTAGGTTCTAAAGAATTGGGGTAGCTGGTGGTGGATACCTGAAACTATCAAACTACAACCCAGAACCCATGAATCTCGAAGACAGTTGTATAAAAATGTAGCTTATGAGGGGTGACAATGGGATTGGGAAAGCCATAAGGACCACACTCCACTTTGTCTAGTTTATGGATGGATGAGTAGAAAAATAGGGGAAGGAAACAAACAGACAAAGGTACCCAGTGTTCTTTTTTACTTCAATTGCTCTTTTTCACTCTAATTATTATTCTTGTTATTTTTGTGTGTGTGCTAATGAGGTGTCAGGGATTGATTAGGTGATGAATGTACAACTATGTAATGGTACTGTAAACAATCGAAAGTACGATTTGTTTTGTATGATTGCGTGGTATGTGAATATATCTCAATAAAATGAAGATTAAAAAAAAAAAAAAAAGAAAATTACAGACCAATTTCTCCAATGAATATAGACACAAAAATTCTCAACAAAATACTTGCAAATCAAATCCAACAGCACACAAAATAATAATAAACCTTGATCAAGTGGGTTTTACTCCAGGTAGCAAGCGTGGTTCAACATAAGAAAATCAATTAATGTAATGCATATTTACAGAACGAAAGGAAAAAACCACATGATTATCTCAATTGATACAGAGAAGGCATTTGGTAAAATTCACCATCCTTGATTAAAACACTTCGAAAGAGGAATAGAAGGAAACTTCATCAACATGATAAAGGGCATATATGAAAAACCCACAGCTAAGACATACTAAAGGGTGAAAGGCTGAAACTTCCCTCTAAGATCTGGAACAAGACAAGGATGCCCACTGTCACCACTGTTATTCAGTGTTGTGCTGGAAGTTCTGGCCAGGGCAGTTAGGCAAGAAAAGAAATAAAATCATCCAGGTTGGAAAGGAAGAAGTAAAACTCTCAATGTTTGCAGATAACATGATTCTATATTTAGAAAGTCCTGAGAAATCTACAACAAAGCTACTAGAGCTAATAAGTGAGTTCAGCAAAGTGGTGGGATACAAGATCAACACACAAAAGTCAGTAGTGTTTCTATGCACTGGTAATGAGCAATCTGGGGAGAAAATCAAGAAAAAAATCCCATTTACAATAACGACTAAAAGAATCAAACACCTAGGAATAATTTAACCAAGGATGTAAAGGACTAGTATGCAGAAAACTACAAAAATTGCTAAAAGGAATGAAAGAAGACCTAAATAAATGGAAGAACATTCCATGTTCATGGATTGGAAAACTAAATATTGTTAAGATGTCAAGTTATACCCAAATTGATTTACAGATTCAATGCATTCCCAATCAAAATTACAACAGCCTATTTTGCAGAAATAGAAAAGCAAATTATCAAGTTTATTTGGAAACACCTTGGAAAAGAAGAATGAAGTTGGAGGACTTACACTTCCTGACTTTAAAGCATTTACAAAGTGACAGTGGTCAGAACAGCATGGTTCTGGCATAAGGATAGATACATTGACCAATGCAATCAAATTGAAGTCCAGAAATAGACCCTCACATCTATGGCCAATTGATTTTTGACAAGGCTGCCAAGTTCACTGGGTAAGAATAGTGTCTTTAGCAAGTGGTTTTAGGAAAACTGAATATCTGTATGCAAAAGAATGAAAGAGGACCCTTATCTCACACCATATACAAAATTAACTCAAATGGTTCAAAGACCTAAGTATAAGAACCAGGACCATAAAATCCTAGAAGAAAGTATAGGGAAGCATCTTCACAATCTCGTGGTAGGCAATGGTTTCTTAGACTTTACACCCAAAACACAAACAATGAAAGAAAAAAATAGATAAATGTGCTCTCCTAAAAATTAAAAATATTTGTGCGTCAAAGGAATTTGTCACAAAAGTGAAAAGACAACCTACTCAATGGGAGAAAATATTTGGAAACTACATACCCAATAAGGGTTCAATATCCAGAATATATAAAGAAATCCTACAACTCAACAATAAAAAGGCAACCCAATTTAAGAATGAGCAAAAGACTTGAATACACATTTCTCGAAAGAGAAAATAAAAATGGCTAAAAAACACATGAAAAGATGCTCAAGATCACTAATGATTAGGGAAATGCAAATCACACCCACTAGAATAGCCACTATTTAAAAAACAGAAAACTACAAGTGTTGGAGAGGATATGGAAAAAAAAGAAATATTCATTGCTGGGGGGGATGTAAAATGGTGCAGCCACTTGGAAGACAGTTTGGCACTTCCTCAGGAAGCTAATTATATAATTACCGTATGATCTAGCAATCCCACTTCTAGATATATACCTAGAAGAATTGAAAGCAGGGACTCCAACTAGATATTTTCACACTGATGTACATAGCGGCATTATTCACAATTGCAAGAGACAGAAGCAGTCCAATTGTCCATCTACTGAGGAACAGATAAACAAAATGTGGTATATACATAGGGTGGAATATTATTCAACCCTAAAATGAAATGAAGTCCTGATGCATGCAACAACATGGATGAACCTTGAGGACATTATGTTGAATGAAATAAGCCAGCCACAAAAGGACAAATATTATATGATCTCACTGTTACAAACTTTTAGAATCTAGAATATAGGTTATCAGGATATAGATTGGGCTTAGAGAATGGAGAGTGGTTGCTTAAATTGTACGGAATTTCTATTTAGGTTGATGGTAATGATGTGGAAATGGATGGCGGTGATGGTAGCACATCATTGTGAGTGTAATCAAAAACGTTACTATAGAGGTGAATGTGTTTGAAAGGGGAAACTTTAGGGTGTATATATTACTAGAATAAAAATTAAAAGATAAAACATAGGACTGACTGTACAGCACAGTGAACCCTATGTGTAGCTGATGGTCTATAGTTTTTAGTACAAGTATACAAATGCTCTTTCATGCATTATAACAAATGTATGATAATAATACAAGGTGTTACTAATAGGGTAGTGTATGGGAAAAAACACACCTGTGTACATTACGGATGATGGCTAATATGATTTTTTAACCTTTCATCAATTGTAACAAAGGTAACTACTGTAAAAAAATAGTATTATTTTTAAAATGTACTAATATCTATTACAACAAATATTCCACACCAATATAAGGTGTTGGTGGTGGGGTGGTATATGGGAATCCTATATTTTGTGCATGATTGTTTTGCAAACACAAGCTCTTCTAGAAAAAAACCCATATACAACCTACTGGCAAAGACAGGAAGGCAAAATGCAGGGGATGACCGAGGAAACTCGAGAGGGAAGGAGTGGGGAGTCCTTTTTCATGGTTCCATCGTGTTCAGATTTGTGGCCCTGTTATTATTACCTAACACAGATTTTCAGAGCACATTGAAGACTTTGTTTTATTTTACTTATATTCTATCCACCTTATGAGAATTATGTATAAATTTCCTTGGCCCTGCACCCTGAGTTGTACTACTGATTATGATGGCTGACATTCACCCTTACTGGGTTAAAGAATGGGCCTTCTCAAAAGTAGGTGATGAATGCACAACTATATGATGGTGCTGTGAACAACTGACTGGATGATTGTATGGTATGTGAATATATCTCAATAAAATTGAATTTAAAAAATAGTAATTAGAGTGCCTATTAAGCGCTAGATCCTCTGCTGAACATTTTCTATAGTACATTATCTTAATCCTTCAACTCTATGAAATAGGGATTGTTATTCCCACTTAACAGGTGAAGAAATGGAGTCTCAAAGAGAGTAGGTAACCTGCTCGAAGTCCCACAGCAAGAAATGGGGGGAGCTGCTATTGGAACCCAAGTCAGTTCTGCCCCAAATACCAGTCTCATAACTCCACAGGGTACATGGCCATCAGAAGTGATTGAAGTTTTCCTTTCTAAAACCCAAACTCTTCGGAGCTGTTCTGGAAAGGGCCTTTATCCCTTCTCAAGGTGGTGGGAAAAAGTCATACTTGTTTTCCTGAGGTAGGAAGATATGTTCTGTTGCTCACCCTGATGCCCGTTGCTACTGACCTCATTCCTTCTGATTCCAGACACACAAGTGAATTTGACATCATTCCCTAAAGGCATTTTTGAATCCTGATTTTCCACTCCTACTGTAAACCTTTCCTCATTTTTACTGCACGCTCTCCTGTGGGTGGAGAGCTTATAACTTTCCTTTCCAGCTTTCATCAGGTGTAACTTCCTTCAGACAAGAAGCTGCCCTTCTGTCTCAGCAGTTTCTCTTCTGCTGGATGCCCCTCCCTGGCCTTCCCCTCAGTCCTTCTCTGCAGATGGAGAATCACTGGGCAACAGCGTCCCTGGGACATTGTTGAGGCTGTGGGAGATGCTGCCTGGGCAGAGGGCTGTGCTTCATAACTGCGTGCGTTCACTCTGTGCACAGGCCTGGCTCACTTAGGTGGCTGAGGGCAAGGGCTATCCTGTGTAGAAGCCAAACTGCATGGCCTCGTGGCTGAGAAACCTGTGGAACCAAGGGCCATTTTGTTGCTTGGATTTTGCTGACTGTGCAAAGAAGTTCTAAGACAGAAGAAATACAGCCAACACTGACTGATGCTCCATCGGTGAGGACCTGGCTTTGCAGGGTTCTGCACTGGTGTACTTTTGAACCAGAGTTCCTGAGGGGTTTCATGAAGGAGCCTTCTCAGGAGGGTGGATTTCATTCCCTGGAGCTGCCCATTAACCCCACCTGGGTGCCAGTGTTCGGCTGGTGAGAAGGAGAAAAATATCCGGAGGTTCTTAGGATGCTAGATTAGAGTTGTTAAAAGTAACTGCAGCTCATGTGAATGACCTGGAAGCCTGGGGGTGGGGGGTGGGGGGAATGGGCAAGGGGGTGTAAGGGGTAAGGGGTTGCTGAAAACTAGGGACAGCCCTTCTCTGGGAAGGTTTCTTCTGGCTGTCCCCAGTGGAGAGTGATGGGCTCAAGTTGCCCAAGAGTGCCCCCTGGATTGGTGAGCTTGCTCTGAGGCTTTTTCCTTGGCTGTGAGGCCTGATCGCATGTGGCCCTGCTAAACTGGTGCCCTTCCACAGGGAACTCCCAGGCTGCATTCTTTCAAGGGCACGCTCTGCCGTGTCTCGTGGGGCTTCTCTCTTTTTGATAGGGTGGTCGCTCTCTGGGTCTGGAGTCAGACACATCTGGGTTTGAATCCCAGCTTGGCCACCTATCTACTGCCTGTGTAACTTCTCATGAATGGCTTAACCTCTCTGAGCCTAAGTTGATCCCATCTCTAAAATGGGGTGATGATAATATACCACAATATTATATAAAATATATTATGATACAGATATGTTATCTATTAAAAGTATATAATGCCCTTATAGTATGTTACATATAATATTATGATATCTAATGCCATTATAACACTATCTGAACATTATGCATTAACATTAATATATGATATGGTATGATATGATATAATACAATATAATAACCTAGCTTATAAGGTTGTTTTGAGACTTAGATTATATAGGTATAGGGCTTAGCACAGTCCCTGGCACATCATGTAACTTGATCACTCTTATTTATTGTGACTGTCATCTTAAGTAGGCTGCAATATGTAAATCAAAGGCACATTTACTCAGAATGTACTGGAATATGTCGTTGCATCAGAAGCACTGGAGCTCATCAAATAATTAGGAAAGCAAAGCCCAATTATAACCCAGGAAGGGAGGGAGCAGTATCCAGGGAGAAGCACTGTTGATATCTAAGTAGTTTTTTTTTTTTAAAGGGAGAAATTTCTTTTCAGAAGGACTCCAGCTAAAATGTTACTTAATAGAGAAGGGTATTAAATCTAAATAACCACCCACGGGTTCTCTGCTTGTCTTGCGATGTTATTAGCCTGAGTATGTGGGGAGGAGGGGGAGGCAGAAAAAGAGAGTTGGATATAAAGAAGTATCAGGTGGGAGTTTCTCTCTGTTTCGGTGAGTTGCCGGAGCTCCTGTGGCAGCCCAGGTCCGTGGTTGCTGTGCTTGGGGCCAGGCTTTAGGGGAAAAGGGAGGGAGCCCCAGCTTATGCGTGCTGAGCACTTAGCAGTAACAGTTCTGGAGTTAGAGCTCTCCCCTCACCTTGAACCTATGTAGGTGGGTACTATTTCTCATGCAAAACCGAGGCTAAAAGAAATTAAACTGCCTTCCCAGTGCCACACAGCTAGTAAAATAGTATGGGATCTGAGGTCTGGACACTGAGATTGGAATCCCAATTTCACCTGTGAGAAGCTGCTTAATATATCTGGGTCTCAGTTTTCTTATCTATTAAATGGATACAGTGATGAACCTCACAGAGTAAGAGTTCAACGAAATTAACTAAAGTTTTAACATATGCTGTGTTAAAGACTCAATACCTGTTAGCTGCTGCTATTATTATAATTACCTTGTATTTTGTTTGTCTTTTTTTGTGTGGTAGAGCCAACCACGATTTTTGCTCAGGTCTGACATACTACAAAACCTCTGCGATGTTCACCACATACTTTCTGCCTTGCCTTGCTGCTGATTGCAGCACAGAGGTCTCAAGATAAAGGGGTGCCTGTCAGACAAAAAACCCAGCACCACCCTTATGGAACATCAGTGACTAAAACCTCAGGGAGAGGCCCTGATGGACCCTTTTCAGGGATGCTTTTCAGTACGGTGCACTTACAGAAAACATGAAATTTGGATATCCTGGACAGACATAAAATTTGAGGTTGGGGGAAGTAATTTATCACTCCTAAAAAGATTGAAAAATGTGTCCTTATAGGTATGTTGGCAGTTACAAAATTTGATTCCATCTACAAGAGATACAAGGTGCTTCAGGCATGCCTGGGGCCTTTCGGACACCTGTGATGTCTTCCCCTCTTTCTGCCTCTGTGCTGAGCTGACTTGAAGCAGCCATCATCATTTTTAATAAGATTGGTTCATGTTGAGAGATGTGTAAGTGAGGAAACCCATTTCAACTTCTTAGGCAGTAGCTAAACGTCCTGTTTATCATTGCCTTTAAAAACCTGGAGCTCAATGTGGCCTTCATGGAAAGGACTCCACAGCATGTGTGTGCGGTGAGGGGTGTTCCAGGCTGAGCCAAAGCTGTAAACATCACCTGACAGTGTCCATTTGGGAACTGCTTGTGTGTGAGAAACAGAGATTGGGAGTTTGGTCTGACTTTTTGATCGCATCCAGGTTGAATTTTAAATTTTATTTTTCAAGGGTGAAGGGTTGAATGTTCTAATGGACTTTGAGGCTTTCTCCTGGCAGTGTTAGGAAGGAGCTTGGAGTGAATTCGCTGTTAGATTGCAAAGATGTAGAATGCTCCAGCAGCCATGTTGTTTGTCTGGGTTATTTCTCCAGGCATCTGTGTCTTTTCAATAAACCTGCATCCGAAGCCTGTGATTTCCTCTGAACATCTAACCAATGAATAACGAACATCCTATCTTTCCTCCTCTTCTAGGTCTAAACGACACCGGCAAAACAACTTCCTCATGTTTCCGTCTCCGAAAGCCTGGAATTTCAGAGGGGTAAGTGTTTTCCCTGGGAAACTCCTGCGATTATATGTCCTATTCCCCGTCTGCCCAGCCTCCAGGGGTGACCCTGCTTGGGCTGGCTTTACCCAGCTAAGTATCCACCAGGAAAGCTCTGTGCTTTACCACTTGCGGAGCTCACGTTTGCATCAGCAGTTGTGGTTTAAGTAAAAAGTCCAAGTGGCCTGGTGAATTCCCTCTGTCACTCACCTGGCCTGCAGGTATCGGGCTTGCAGGGAGGTATTGTGGAGAAGGCTGAGTGTCAAGGTGATGGGGCTGGGATTGTGGCTGGATTCTCTGGAACCTGGAGGGAGCTAGCACATAATAAAGAAAAAAAGAAAGAAACCAGAAATGTACAGTCTGTTAGTACATAGATTTATGATTTCTCAGGAGGCTTTGTTTTCTACAAGGAGAAGTCTGTAAACTACATACAGATTTTAAAGGGACTCAAAATTATCCCAATCACAAAGTCATAAAGGGTGAGTGGTGATCAGGTCTAACCTCCTTCATTGACATAATAGTGATGGTGATAATAATAATAGTCAAAATGTATGGAGTACTAAAATGATTTAGCACTGTGTGCTAAATGATTTCTAGTACTGAGCTCAGGAACAACCTTGCACGAGAATGTTTTGAGCCTTGTTTCATCTCCTGGCCCCTGCCCTGCACTACACTCCAACACATGTTGCACTGGCCCACTCACTTCATCTGTTGGGTCTCAGCCTGGCATCACCTCCTGTGGGGACCACAGAGTTAGTAGCCCCTCCTATGGACCCCTGCACTTACTTATCATTGTGCCTGATTAGCACTTACTAAAATTTGAGATTGGCAACCCCAGGCATCAGGTATTCAGCGACCTTGTCACACTCTTCCTGGTCCACTGCTATAGCCCGAGGTCTAGCACAGTGCCTGTCACATAAATGCTTAATTAATATTTGTTGAATGAATGAATGGAATCAATGAATAAATTAATCAATCTCCTACATCTATACAATGCAAAAGCTACATGTTGCCTTTAGATTGTGTTTCAAGTTCAAGTCTTTTGTCTTTTCAGTAATATTCTTACTGGTTCAATACACACTTCAGTATCCCACAGAGATCTTAGTCATTTTCCCCAAGTACCGTATTAAAAATAAATATATGTCATGGAAGTATTTTCACTGAATGCAGAGGGAAATGTGTACAGGTCCTACTGAATGCAAGTCATGAATCTCCTAAGCTGTTTGTGGTTTTATGGGTAAGATCCCTATTTCTCTAAGTGTGTTCAATTGGATAATAATAAGCACTCAGTGATTAAAAAGCTTGTGTGTGCAAATAAATTTGGGACACACTGGGTACACCAAATTAACTGTGTTCACTGCTGCAGAACTTCTCAGAACCTTTGAAGTGCTGATGTGCATGGAGACTCCTAAGGAGAGTTTATGGCTTTGTAGCATTTCCCAAACTCATTGACTGTGAAACCCTTTGTTGTCCAAGTAATTTGTATACATATTGGAACAGTTGATGTTTATAGTCATTGTTGAACTGTAGAGAAATTGGATTTCCTGTGAGGAACTTAGCTTTTTTGAGGGACTTTGTTTCCAAAATCCTTTCACTGTTGACAGTGGCCACTAACCAAGGATTGGGGTACACTTAGGGTGACCAGCCACCCCAGTTTTCCTGGGACTGGTTTGGTTGAGCACGGAAAGTACCATGTCTCTGGAAACTCCTCAGTCTTGTGCAAACCAAGGCGGTTAATCGCTGTCTTTCCATGGGCCCTTTTCAACAGTTTCTCTTTGAAAATGAGAACAACTCTGGTTTATAGAGCTTATTGCTCAAAGGAGCCTGTTAGATACACACTTGGTTTAAGTGCCCCCATTAGCCCCATCCTTGCTAAATCTCTCTCACCAGTAACATTTAAAATTAGTAATTTCTGAAGGAAAGAAAAACTGCTTCTGGCTGATTACAACCAAGTAGGTACAGAACGCAGCACAGTGTTGGCTTCATATGCTCTGTGGCCCTCAAATTCCTAGCTATCTCACAAGATTTTCCCAATAGTTAAAATTGTTCCAGTGAATGGAGTTGTTGGATGGTAAGGTCAGTTGTGGTGTTTATACTGGTCTCTTGTCCTTGCTTTTATTTGTTCTAGGCCCTGGGCCTTATTGGTCAGTTACACAAACTGATATTAGATATACCGGAAGGAGTTGGCTAGGGGCCTGGCCAAATGCTAGACTCCTCTGTGGCCAAATTGATTTCTCTCTGTCTTGGAGCAAGTCTCCACTGACATAGTGGGGGAGGAAGGGAACCCGACCAGATGGAAATGCCATCACTCCCAGCCAGGACGCACTTTTATAACCATGAATGATTATGGTGATAGAAATTGAGGGTCGGGGAGATCTCAGAATGCCAGGATGAAAACTCTGAGGTATTACCTAGCTGATACCTTTTCTATAATTTCTTTTTTTTTTGGTAATTTTCTCTCAGGCCTGTTGGGTTGAGCTCTCCATGCTATTCTAGGGCAGGATGCGCATTTTGTGAGCTCTTTATTTTCTTTATTTAGAAAGGTTTTAGAATCTCTGTGTTAGCAAACTTTCAATATTCATATACATGCCAGGAAAACCCATTATATTATAAGCATTTGAAATTCCATTCCTCTTTGACTTATCAAGAGAAAGGATCCTGTGTTAGTTTACCCAGGTCCTGGGCATTTGTAGGTTCTTACGTAGGGTGGGAAGGAAACAGTGGTGAGTGATGGGTGGGGAAAGGCAAGAGAACCATATTACTCTAGACGAGAAGTGATCAGGGCAAGATCCAGGTGGCTGAGGAGGGTCTGCGGCAGGGACATTCTGGGAAAAGAGACAGGTGTTTCCAAAGGATTTTAAAGAAGGTCTTGCTGAGTGAATTGTGTTATTGTAAAGCCCTCCGCGTTGTCCCTGGAAACCTTTGCTGCAGATCTACACTACTCCTCAAGGTATTAGGAATTGAATTTGTGGTTTCCTTTTTTTATGTTTTGCTGGGATGTATGGCTGTAGAGAGGCCCAGAAAGGGCCAGTGATGCTCAGATTACATGTCCTCTCTACTTACCCCGTGGCTTAGCCCTTTCACGGGTTGTCATCATTACTTACTGCAAGTTGTGTTTGTCCCTCACTTCCCAGGCCATGCAAGGAGCAGAGGCCCTGGGTGTTGCCAACCTTCTGGAACTCTGCCCTCCCTCCAGCAAAGGGTGGAGCTCCACGCCATCATCTCTCAGCAGACCTGCAGGCGCTGCAGACGTGGTCATGGAGAGATGCCAGAAGGATGGCTTTGGTTGGGCGGTAATGGTGGGAAGGTTTTGAGTAAAGCCAGAGCAGAATGGGAGGAATGAAAAGGCAGTGGAGATGGGCCCTGGGGCATCTTGCTCCGAGGGGGCTCTGTCAGGTGCTTTTTGCACATCTGGTCCCCATCTGGCTGCAGCAGTGCTGAGCTCAGAATTTCCACCCTTCCTTGTCAAAATGTTTGCTGTAGCTCCTCCCTCCAGTTACCTGAGAGGTAGAGAAGGAGACGCAGAGAAAGAGAAGCTGGCTGACTGATTCAAGAGGAAACTCATTCTAGAAATGTGACTCTCTGGAGCACAGCTCCTGCCACTGCCTGTAAGTTAATTGGAAAATTCTTAATGAGGACCTACTGCATGTAGTAGGTTTCAATTAAATATTGACCATATTTCAGGACCTGGCTTGTCTTGTCTCCTTCACTAGTGCCTGTTCTTTATTCTTGCCTAGGGCATTTGGGGAGAAATTGCTAGACCCCAAGGCTTCAAAGGGACTTTGGGCATTATAGCCTTTTAATTTTAATTTTTAGATGAGGAAAATGAAGCCCAGTGTATTAGTCAGACCCTCCCCCCTTTTTGGGTAAAGTTTTTATTTTGAAAGAATTTCAAACTTACAGGAATGTTGCAAAAATAATACACAAATAATACAGAGAACTCCAATGTACTTCAATATCTCTACCCAGATACCTAGCTTTACCACCTTTTGACATTTTGCCACATTTGTTATAGCTTTCTGTCTAGATCATCTGTCATGTCTGTCTGTCTGTCTGTCTGTCTGTTTTCTAAACATTTGAGAGCCAGTTGCATGTATCATGCTCCTTTATCAACTTAATATTTTCATTATATTTCCTGAGAACAAGGATATTCACTTATGTAATGACTAAGTATAATTATCAAATTTGAGAAATTTAACATTGATACAAAACACATAATTTTTTCAATTATCCCAATAATGTCCTTTTGGGCATTTCCTCCATTATTAGATGCAGTCTGGATCATGTATTGCATTTAATTGTCACTGTCGCTGTAGTCTCTCTCTTCTTTATAAATATGGTAATGTGTACAACATAAAATTTCCCATCTAAACCACTTCCAAGGATACAATTCAGTGGCATTGATCACATTCACAATGTGCTACCACTTCCACCATCCATTATCAAAATGTTTCCATTGCCCCAGAGACCCTGCACCCATTATGCATTAACTCTCCATTCTCCCTCACCCCTGCCCCTGGTAACCTGTACTCTACTTTCTGTCTATGAATATGCACATTCTAGTTATTTCACATAAGTGGAGTCATACAATATTTGTCCCTTTGTTTCTGACTTGTTTCACTCAACATGATGTTTTCAGGTTTCATCCATGTTGTAGCATGTATTAGAACTTCGTTTGTTTTTATGGCCGAGTAATATTCTCTTGCACGGCTGTACCACATTTTGTTTATCCATTCATCAGTTGATGGATATTTGGGTTTATTCCATCTTTTGGCTATTGTGAATAATGCCGTTATGAACATAGGTGTGCATATATAGGTTTAAGTCCCTGCTTTCAATTCCTTTGGGGACGTGGGAATACTGGGTTATATGGTAATTCTTTGTTTAACTTTTTGAGGAACTGTCATACTTTTCCATAGTGGCTTCACCATTTTATATCCCTGCCCCCCTCCCAGTAATGTATGAAGGTTCCTATTTCTCCACATTCTCACCAACACTTATTTTCTGTTTATAAAATATAAAATAATAGTCATTCTAATAGGTGTGTTGTAGTATCTCGTGGTTTTGAGTTGCATTTCCTTAATGGCTAAAGATTTGAGCATCTTGTTGTATGCTAATTGGCAATTTGTATATATTTTTGGAGAAATGTCTATTCAAGTATTTGACACTTTTGTTTTTGTTTTTGTTTTCAGTTTTCATCTTGTTGCTTTATTCATTTTGCTCCAAGGCAAAATCAATAATGGTAGGGATCACAAACATTATTTTGATTGGCTCACGAGCCTGATCAGTGAAACCTGAAAAACACAAAATGTTACACAAGTTGCAAAGAAAGCACTCGTGGAGTTCACTGACATGATGGTAAGTTGGGAATAATACAAATGCAACCAGTGTTAACATTTAGAACAGTATCTGTAACCTGCTCATTTCTAGACAATTCTGCGGCCCTTGTTGCAAACCCTTCACGTATCACTGCTGATTTCCTTTGACATGAAATATGACTTTACAAAAACTCTTCCTAGACCTTACTCTTGCTGCACTTGAGTGGTTCCTATCCCTACGGCACTGGCGCATGCTGTCAGGATTTCCACTATCTGTTTTGTTTCTAGGGTCATTCGGGCTTCATTCAGCCAGTCCTATGCCACTCGCCTTGATCCATTTTTTAGTTGGGTTGTTTGTCTTTTTGTTTTTGAGTTGTCGAGTTCTTTATATAAACTGGATATTAAATTCTTATCAGATATGTGGTTTCCAAATATTTTCTCCATTCTGGAGGTTTTCTTTTCACTTCCTTGATAGTGTCCTTTGATACCAAAAGTTTTAAATTTTGACGAAGTCTAGTTTATCTATTTTTTTCTTTTGTTGTTTGTTTTTGGTATAATATCTTAAGAACCCATTGCTTAATACAAGGTCCTGAAGATATTTCCCTATGTTTTTAAGAGTTTTATAGTTTTAGCTCTTATGTTTAGATCTTTGATGCATTTTAAATTAATTTTTATATATGGTGTCACATAGGGTTCTGCTTTCATTCTTTTGTGTGTAGATATCCAGTTGTCCTATTCTTTTGAATGTGGATAACCATTTGTTGAAGAGACTATTCTTTCTGTATTGAGAAGACTTGGCACCTGTATCAAAAATCAGTTGCTATATGTGAAAGGAAATGAAATAAGCTTCAGTGGCAGAGAGATTCCAAAAGGAGCCGAGAGGTCACTCTGGTGGGCACTCTTACGCACACTTTAGACAACCCTTTTTAGGTTCTAAAGAATTGGGGTAGCTGGTGGTGGATACCTGAAACTATCAAACTACAACCCAGAACCCATGAATCTCGAAGACAGATGTATAAAAATGTAGCTTATGAGGGGTGACAATGGGATTGGGAAAGCCATAAGGACCACACTCCACTTTGTCTAGTTTATGGATGGATGAGTAGAAAAATAGGGGAAGGAAACAAACAGACAAAGGTGCCCAGTGTTCTTTTTTACTTCAATTGCTCTTTTTCACTCTAATTATTATTCTTGTTATTTTTGTGTGGGTGCTAATGAAGGTGTCAGGGATTGATTTAGGTGATGAATGTACAACTATGTAATGGTACTGTAAACAATCGAAAGTACGATTTGTTTTGTATGACTGCATGGTTTGTGAATATATCTCAATAAAATGATTTAAAAAAAAAATCAGTTGCTATAGACGTGTGGGTTTATTTCTGAATTCTTGATTCTATTCCATTGCTCTAATAGTCTGTCCTTGTGCTGGTCCCACACTGTTTTGATTACTATAGCTTAGTAATAAGTTTTGAAATTGGGAAGTGCGAGTCCTCCGACTTTGTCCTTTTCAAGATGGTTTTGGCTATTTGGGGCCTGTTGCCCTTCCCCATGAATTTGAGGATTAGGTTTTCTGTTTCTGCAAAGAAGATTGTTGGATTTTTGATGGGATTGTATTGAATTTCTAAATTGCTTTGGGTGTCATTGACATCTTAATTATATTAATTCTTAAAATCCACGAGCACAGGATTTTCTTTCCATTTATTTGGGTCTTCTTTATTTTCTTTCAGCAATGATTTTAGTTTTCTGTATATAAGTCCTTTACATCCTTGGTTAAATTTACTCCTTGATATTTCACTCTTTTAGTTGATATTGTAAATGGAGTTGTTTTCTTGACTTGCCTTTTAGATTGTTCATCGCTGGTGTATAGAAACACCATTGCTTTTTGTGTGTTGATCTTATACCTTGCTACCTGCTGAATTCATTTATTAGCTCTAGTAGCTTTCTTGTGAATTATTCAGGATTTTCTGTATATAAGATCATGCTATCTGCAAATAAGAATAATTTTACTTCTTCCTTTCCAATTTGGATGACTTTTTATTTCTTCTTGAATGGCTCAGGCTAGAACTTGCCGTACAATGTGGAATAGCAGTGGTGAAAGTTGGCATCCTTCTTTTGTCCTTGATCTTAGAGTAAAGCTTTCACTTTTTCACTGTTGAATATGATGTTAGCTGAGTGTCTTTTCATATATGACCTTTGTCAGATTGAGAAAACTTAGCACTCCTTAAACTCAATTTAAACTAGCTCAAGTGGAAAAGGGAGTTTATTGACTGTTGTGACTGAGGAAACTGAGGTGTCAGGCTTCAGGAAAAGCTGCATCCAGGTATTCTGCCTCTCCCTCTCTCTGAGTATTGTTCTCATCGTCTCCTACTGTACATGGACCTTTTTGAAGGGAGAGAGTGACCATAAACAGCCACACATTTCCAGACGAAAGAAAGTTTTTGCTCCCCTAGTCCACATAGGAAATCCCAGTGTAGGATGCTGATTGCCCTAGGTTGGTTCACAGGGCTATACTTTGGTCAACCACTGTGGTCAAGAGGATGGGATATTATGATTTAACAAAACTTGGTCATATCCTTTTTGTGGCCAGGGAGCTGGGAAATAGGATTTTGTGGTTGGCTACTCCACTAGAGTTGCTTGAGTTCAGGAAGAGACATTTGCTTAAAGGAAGTTTGGTGCTATTACCAAATGGGAATCTGGTTCTTAGATATAGAGAAAATAATGGTGACCACTCCTCAGGGTCACTCGAAGTAGTGAGGGAAGGACAAGAACCCAGGAGTTCAGACAATAGGTACCAAGCCTTTTCCAAACTGCTTTCACCCATCCTGTGTCCCAGGTTTGGAAGGAAGTTGGCAAAGCCTTGATGTGCCTTAATGTTTCTTTAAGTTCAGGTTGAAATTCACAGCTCAGTAGAATGACAAAGACTCTACTACTCTAAACACACCTAACCAGATTAGTGTTTATTGTGGCTTTACTAACTGAAAGCTGCAAAAGAAAGTATCTAGCTCTGGTGGCCAAGCCTTCGTCTCTTTCCACAGCATCAGTTTGTAGAGTTACTTCCATTTATCGAACCTCTACTGAAGGCCAGGCACTGTGTTAAGTCCTTTTTGCATATATTACTTCCCAGAAAAATCCCAAGAGGTGGGTATTGTTTGAGCCTTATTCTTGCTTTACCGATGAGGAAATTGAGGATGTCAGTTTTCTAATGCTGCATAGCAAATCACCATAAACTTAGAAGATTAAAACAACACCCATTCCTTAGCTCCTGGTTCTGCAGGTCCACAGTTTGGGCAAAGTGTGGCTGGGTTCTCTGCTCAAGATCTCACAAGACTGAAAGCAAAGTGTCAGCTGGACCTAGGATCTCAAATCTGGCTCAGGTCCTCTTCCTAGCTTGCTTAGGTTGTTCCTTGTGATTAGAGGACTGAGGTCCCTATTTCTTGGCTGGCTCTTAACCATTGGTTGCTCTCAGTACTGAGAGGCCATTCTCAGACACTTGCCACATGGCCCCCTCTTTTATCAAAGCCAGTAAGAGAATCTCCCTCACATCAAATTTCAAATCTCTGTGACTTCAGAAAGAGTCATTTTAAAAGTAGAACGGTGGGGGAGATGGAAGAAGATGGGGGCATAGAGAGGAGTGGAAGTTAGTTAGTCCCTCCAGAGCAACTAATAAACAACAAGGAACAACTAGTAAATGATCTAGAATAACTGCTGGGGAACAACTGTGACTGTCCACACATCGTGCACCAACCTGGATTGGGAGAAATACCTGAGATTGCAGCATGGAATCTGTGAGTAGAAGCTGTGGATGCTCCCCCAATGGCAGCCCGAACAGCAAAGCCTCACTGTGATAGAGAGCAGCACTTTCTGAACAAGCGAGTATACCTCAGGCCATCTCCAACTGGGGGTTTAACTGGTAAACATGGACTGCTCAATGCAAGCTGCAAATCCCCAACAAGCGGACAGAGGCTTTTAGTGACGACTGATCTTGAAGAGCCAGGGGAATTCTCTGTCTCAGGAGAGGGAGCCCAGAGGACCAGGTGCTGTCTCTGGCCAATGGGTAAAACTGGGGGCCATGGACTGACCCTGAAAGGGGGCTTTCTGTCCCTTTTTCTCTCTGTCAACCTGAGCAGCCCAGTGGAGAAAGCCTCAGCCATTTTTAGTTCACAGCGCTCTACAGTGGAGAAAGCCTCAGCCATTTTCAGTTTGCAGCACTCTGACCAAGACAAGGGTGGAGACAGCAGAGTCAGAGAGACAGAGAGCCTATTTAAATGCAAATGAAAATTCCCTAGGGGGTGTATCTTTCCTAAGAGGAAAGAGGTGGTGCCAAGCTCTATTACCCACCTTCCATTCAGAACCTGACCCCAGGGCCTGGGGGAAAACAATCAAACCAGAAACAACTTAAGCTGAGAATTAAAGGGGCCAAATCTCCTTACACCAGTCGGGAGCTAAAGGCTGACTGGTGCCACCTGCTGGGCAGGTTAGGAAAAGCACAGCAACTTGAGGCCTCACATGGTGTGTCAATTTTCTAAGACACACACCCTCAGGGAAACCTGGTGCTGAATATTTCCTCCTTCTGGGACCTGAGCCAGTTCTGGTCTGGGAAAACCTGCTTGGGGTAACCAAGGAAACCAGATGCCTAGACAACAGAAAACTACAACTACACTAAGAAAAACGAAGGTATGGCCCAGTCAAAGGAACAAACTTACACTTCAAATGAGATACAGGAAATTAAACAACTAATGCTAAATCAATTCAAAAAGTTTAGGAAAGATATGGCAAAAGAGATGAAGAGTATAATGAAGACACTGGGCATACATAAGGTAGAAATTGAAAGTTGAAAAAATAACTGACAGAATTTATGGAAATGAAAGGCACAACACAAGAGATGAAAAACACAATGGAGACATACAACAGCAGATCTCAAGAGACAGAAGAAAACACTTAGGAATTGAAGAACAAGACACCTGAAATCCTACACATGGAAGAACAGATGGGGGAAAGAATGGAAAAATATGAGCAATGTCTCAGGGAACTGAATTACAACATGAAACCCTTGGATGTATGTGTCCTCAGTGTCCCAGAGGGAGAAGAGAAGGGAAAAGGGGCAGAAGCAATCATAGAGGAAATAATCAATGAAAATTTCCCATCTCTTATGAAAGATGGTAAATTACAGATCCAAGAAGCGCAGCGTACCCTAAACAGAATAGATCTGAATAGGTCTATGCCAAGATACTTAATAATCAAATTTTCAAACGTCAAAGGCAAAGAGAGAATCCTGAAAACAGCAAGAGAAAAGCGATCCATCACATACAAAGGAAGCTTGATAAGACTATGTGCAGATTTCTCAGCAGAAACCATGGAGGCAAGAAGGAAGTGGTGCGATGTATTTAAGATACTGAAAGAGAAAAACCACCAACCAGGAATCCTATATACTGCAAAACTGTCCTTCAAATATGGGGGAGAGTTTAAAATATTCTCTGACAGACAATGACAGAGTTTGTGAACAAGATACCTGCTCTGCAGGAAACACTAAAGAAAGCACTGCAGACAGATAGGAAAAAGGCGTGAGAGGTTTGGAGCATAATTTTGGGTGATGGTAGCACAGCAATGTAATTACACTGAACAAAGATGACTGTGAGTATGGTTGAAAGAGGAAGGTTAGGAGCATGTGGAACACCAGATGGAAAGAGGAAAGATGAAGACTGGGACTATATACCTCAGTGAAACCTTGAGTGCTCAACAATTGTGATAAAATGTACAACTATGTTTTTACATGAGGTAGAACAAATGGATGTCAACCTTGCAAGGTGTTAAAACTAGGGAGGTATTGTGGGAAAATACAATCAATGCAAACTAGAAACTATAATTAACAGTAACATTGTATTGTGCTTCCTTTAATATTACAAAGGCAATATACCAAAGTTAAATGCATGTGGGATTGGGGGGGTGGCTAATAGGGGAAGGGTATGGGACTCCTGGCAGTGGTGATGTTGTCTGACTCTTTATTCTACTTTAGTTTAATGCTATCTTTCCTTTTGTTGCTTCCCAGCTGTCATGTTTTTTTTTTCCTGCTTCTTTTTTCTTTTTCTTTTATCTCTCTACTGTTTTTGACTCTTCCTCCAGCTTTGTGGAAGAAATGAAGATATCCTTATATAGATAGTGGTGATGTTGGTGAACCATCAGTTGTTTATTCAGGATGGAATGTATGGTGTGTGAACAAAAATGTCTTTAAAAATGGGTTGATAAAGAAACCTCGAGGGCACTGTATTGAGTGAAATAAGTCACACATACAAGGACAAATATTGCAGGGTCTCATTGATATGAACTAATTATAATACATAAATCTATAGACAGGAGATATAAGTTACCAGGATATAGAATGAGACTGAAGAATGAGGAGTTGCTTATTATGAACAGAATGTTCAACTAGGTTGAACTTAAATGTTTGGAAATGGACAGAGGTGATGGTAGCACGTTGTGAGAATAACTAACAGTGCTGAATGGTACATGAATTTGGTGGAAATGGTAAACTCAGAGTCACATATGTCATCAGAAGGAAAATTGGAGGTTAAAATATGGGAATGTATAAAACAGTGAATCTTGCGGTGGACAATGTCCATGATTAACTGTACAAATATTAGAAATCTCTTTCATGAACCAGAACAAATGTATGACACTATAAGTAGAAGTTAATAATAGAGGGGCATATAGGTAAAAAAATATATCTATTGCAAAGTATGTACTACAGTTAGTAGTATTTTAATGTTCTTTCAGCAACAGTAACAAATGTTCTATACCAATACTATGAGTCAATAATGGAGGGGAGGTGGTTGGGGTATGGGAGGATTTGAGTTTCCTTTTTTTGTCTTTTTTTTTTTCTGGAGTAATGAAAATGTTCTAAAAATTGAAAAAATTGAAAAAAAAAAAAAAGTAGATCGGGCCCATCCAGATAATCTCATTTTTTATTAATTAAAAGTCAACTGATTAGTAATCTATCTGATTAACTGAAATCAACTGATTAGTACTCAAGGGGAAGGGATTTTATAAAGCATGTTACCTAAGGGATGGGAATCTTGGGGACAGTGTTAGAATTCTGTCCCCCACATCCCCACATAGGTGTTTAGAGAAGGGAGCTGCTTGCTCAGGCTCACACCATGAGTAAATGATGGACCTGGGATTCAGACTTAGGCTCATCACATTCCAAAGCCCATGCTCTTAGCCAGTACCTTCTTAGAACTTCTGTTCAGTGTGAAATTATTTGCAAGTGGAGGAAAATATTTGCAATATATATCTCAGACGAACCTTCCTAATATACAAAGGACTCTGACAAAGCAATAACACAAATGTGAAAACTCAGTAGGACATAGTTGAAGGAGCTGAATAGGCAGCACAGAAGAGAAAATCCATATGACCAATAAACAAAGTCACGTTGTTCATTCTCACTGTTCTAGTCTCCTACGTTGCCGAAATGCAATATACCAGAAATGGGTCAGCTTTTAACAATGAGAATTTATTAGTTTACAAGCTTACAATTCAGAGGCCATGAACATGTCCAAATCAAAGCAACATCAAAATGATACCCTCTTCCTGAAGACAGGCCACCGACGATCCCAGGCTCCTCTGCCAGATGGCAAGTCACATGCCGTGTCTGCTGGTTTCTCCGTTCTCCTCCAAGCCTTGTTGCTTTCAGAAGCTTCTTTGTTTTGTGGCTTTCCCTCTCAGCTTCTGTGTCTCTCTTTCTGTACTCATTGTGTTTATAAAGGACACTAGTAAGAGGATTAAGACCCACTCTGCATGAGGTGTTTCACAAATTAACTTAAGATCCTGCTCTAAAAAGATCCTACGTAACAATGGGTTCATACCCACAGGAATGGATTTTCTTTAAGAACATATTTTTCTGGGGTACATCCAGCTTCAAACCATCACACTAACTAATAATTTTAAAATATTTAAAAAATGATAAAAGTAATAAAAATAGCAATAATAATGTATTTAATTTATTTAGCTCTTTCAATGTACTAGCTGCTGTTCCTAGAGCTTTGCATGTCATCGCACCCCCTGGCAGTCCTATTAAGTAGATACTTTATAATCCCCAGTTCCTACATGGAGGAACTGCAGTCCAGAAAGCTTAAGTACGTGTCCTCAAGGTCACACAGTCATTCAGTGGTGGGCCCAGCATTTGGACCCAGGCAGTTTGGCTTTAGAGCCCGTGCTCTTCACCCCTGCTTTCCTCACACGTGATTGTTGTACTGCATGCAAATGATGTAGAAGCATATAAATGAAAACACAAGGTATAAATTTAAACCAATAACTAAAGACAAGCAAATTAAAATAATCCCTTTTCCTTTTTGTAGGGAGATAATATGCTAATATATACATTGAAAAAAGTCTGGAGGAATATACAGCAAACTGTTGACAGTGATAATCTTGGGTGGGTGAGGCTTCAGGGTAACTGTTGCTGTGTTAATTACATATTTTTTATTATGTCTGACTTTTTTACAGGGAGGGTATATTGCTTTGATAATTAGAGAAAAAAAAGTAACTTGATAATTAAAAACAAACTCCTTCTACAAGCAAGTAGAGGATTGTTTTTAAAGCTTCAGAATCTTAGAAAACAGCAGGTGCATGATTGAGCATGTGTGGTGACAAAGCATGTGGGGACTGATAAAATCTGGGTACACTGAAGATGCATAGGCCATGCTGTGCTGCAAGGCACCTGCCCCCCGCCCGTCTCTCTGTCCTCCCCACCTTGCTGACAGGCAATCCAGAGGGCGCCTTCCTGCACTTGCAGGGTTGGGAGTTTTACTGTCAGCTGTCCCTGGATGATCAATACTCTGAGTTTGATGGGACACACCTTGGCAGTTGTAACAAGTGTCAATGGTGTTTTGGCACAAAGTTTGGGTCAGAATGCCAGATGGGGGACAGCAGACCAGACACATTTCAGAACATCAGGTCTGTAAAATCTGTAAAATGGGACAATAATGCCACCTTCTCAAAACACGAAATAATAATAATGTGTATAAAGGGATGGGGATAATACCCCTCCATGTGGCTGAGTGTGTAGAAAATATTAACTCCTTACAACTAGGGCTCCTTTATACTTGAAATAACTTTTCTAAATGTATGTATTTAATAGATGCCTTTTTGATACAAGGTGCCCCTTAAAAAAGAAAAACCGACTGTGCCCTGGTTTCCGTTTAGTCCTGCTTGTCTCATTTCCCTTCGGGTGGCAGAGAAGCCAGTGTGTAGATGCTGACACCTGTGAGGAAAAGCCCATGTCATCTTCAGACTGCTGACACAAAAAAATATGCTAGGCACACTGAAGTTTATTTTTAAATTCATAAGCAGTTTCTGTTTCTGGCCACATGTGAGGTCTGTGGGAGAGACAGTGGCTTGTGTGTCAGTTTGCAAATTCTGCACTTTTGAGCAGAACATATAGATGCCTTTGTTTATTTTATGTAGTTATCATTTTGATTATGCCCTTTTTAATTCCAGAGTTATTCAGGGTAAAAGATGTTTTTGAATTTGGTCTTCTGGGTAAATTAGGAAATCTTAGGTGCAGGTGACAGAAATTCAACTTAAGGTAGTTTAAGCAAGGAGTTGGGTTTGTTTTTTTTTTAATACAGAGTTATAAGGGTACCTACTGGAATGCACAAGAGCCTCAGAAGCCCCTGGAACCAGATACCAGAAGCCCATGAGAATTCCTGACTCCTCTCTGCTGCTTGCTGTATTTACTCTGCATACTGACTTCCTCCATTTTTTCCATTCCATAAAGTGGGAATGCAGCCATCTAAGGACAGACAGCTTTCTCTCTCTTTAGGAGCCCAAGTTACCAGGGAGGGACTCTGATTGGTCCAGGTCAGAACAGGTGGGTACTCCTGGACCAATCAGCAGTGGCCAGGGGGTAGGGTCATGCTGTATCACCATCGTGGCTTCTGTGGTTGCCATAGTAACATGGGGGTGAAGGGGCAGTTTTCAGAAGAAGGGGGAGACTTGGGCAGATACAAACATTTCTTGTCTATAAACTTCATCCCCGTCTTTCCTCCTGTAAAACAGGGTAGATGTCTTGATTCCCAGGGCCTGATTCTCATGTGAACAAAACTCCTAACTCGCTCCTCTTATGTTTGGTTAGAAGCAGTCCTTTTAGTTATTTTTTTTTTTTCAATCCTGACCATCTGATCCAGCAGCAAGAACAGCTTGTTCAGCAAGAACAGACTATTTGTAAAACTGACATTTAAAACATAATAATCTATGTTAACTGAAATAATAGCAAAGCCTGGAAAATGACATTCTGAAATGGCTTAAGCCATGAATTATATTCTATACTATTGGGAAGTAATTAGGGTTTAATCAGAGGTATGAAACAGCAGGTGGCCCAAGAACCAATCTAAGTATTGCTTTTCAGGCCTCCCACCTTTGTCAGGCCCCATCCAGACTCTTTTCTTCCACCATCCATCCCGGGAAATCTCAATGAATTCGACTCCTGGACCAGCCTTTCTGTGCATGCCTGCTGCTGCTGATGTCCACGTGGTGCTGGTAATGAAACCAGCTGTCTTAGACGCTGGGTAGACCATTAGTGTCCTGACCTCCTGGGTAATATATGTTCAGGGAGGAGGAAACATGCAATGCAGAGAACACTGCTAATGCACAGTGTGCTTGTGTATCCTCAGCGTTGACTTGACCTAACATCCCATTTAGAAAAACGGGAGAAGGAGATCAATTCGTTTTTCATTAACAGCTGAAGAACTGTTTAAAAGCATAGGTCTGATTTGAAGGAAGTGCAGAGGAGTTATTTCAGGTCTATATTTAATTTTTGCAGGTTAAACTAAATCAGCTTATGAAAAAGAGATGGTGGGGGTAAGGAGAGAGAACCTATGACTCAGCAGGAATGAGGGATGAGCTGTTTGGACCTGCAGTTCCCACTGTAGTCCCATTCGGATGGCAGTGATTCTAGAACTTGATACGGACTTTTGTGCTCTGTGCAGTTAGCTTTATCTGTGGTAATCTGAAGATATGTGTGTTCTCTTTGTTCTAGCAATGTAGGAGGAATTATTGAGAGGGGCTTATTAAGAGAAGGGATGTCAGGCTTCACCTGGCATCTTTCTGAGGAGTTTCTGGATTATTATTTTTACTATGTGTGCTACTTTTTCAAATTTTTATTATGGAAATATACCAAAAAGGTGAAAGACAAGTATAAAAAACACCCACCGTCCAGAATCAACAACTGCTAACATTTTGTCTAACCTATTTATCTTTCTCTAGCTGTTTGTACAGTTTGGCTTTATTTTCCTAAACCATTTCAAAGTAACACATCTGTCAATATCATGACCCTTCACTTCTAAATACTTGAATATATATATCATAAGAGTAAAGATGTTTTCCTACATTATCATAGTATCATTATTGAACCTAAGAAAGTTAGCAATAATTCCTTGACATTACCTAAATATTGAGTCTATGTTCAGATTTCCCCAATCGTTTTTTACAGCTGGTTTCTCTCCACGCCATTCAAGGTCATGTGTTCCATCTGGATGTTTTTTGTTTTATCCAATGGAGGACCACGTTGCATTTTGTTTCTTACGTTTTTTTATTCCCCAATACTACCCTCATCTTTCCTTTTCTTTTTTTTAAATGACATTGACTTTTGAAGAGACCAGACCAGTTTTTTGTGGAATGTCTCACATTTGGATTTATTTGCTTCCCTGTGATATTGTTTAACTTGTTCCTCTGTCCTTTATATTTCTTTTTTTTTTTTTTTTTTTTTTTTTTTTAATCATCATTTTATTGAGATATATTCACATACCACGCAGTCATACAAAACAAATTGTACTTTCGATTGTTTACAGTACCATTACATAGTTGTACATTCATCACCTAAATCAATCCCTGACACCTTCATTAGCACACACACAAAAATAACAAGAATAATAATTAGAGTGAAAAAGAGCAATTGAAGTAAAAAAGAACACTGGGTACCTTTGTCTGTTTGTTTCCTTCCCCTACTTTTCTACACATCCATCCATAAACTAGACAAAGTGGTGTTTGGTCCTTATGGCTTTCCCAATCCCATTGTCACCCCTCATAAGCTACATTTTTATACAACTGTCTTCGAGATTCATGGGTTCTGGGTTGTAGTTTGATAGTTTCAGGTATCCACCACCAGCTACCCCAATTCTTTAGAACCTAAAAAGGGTTGTCTAAAGTGTGCATAAGAGTGCCCACCAGAGTGACCTCTCGGCTCCTTTTGGAATCTCTCTGCCACTGAAGCTTATTTCATTTCCTTTCACATCCCCCTTTTGGTCAAGAAGATGTTCTCCGTCCCACGGTGCCAGGTCTACATTCCTCCCTGGGAGTCATATTCCACGTTGCCAGGGAGATTCACTTCCCTGGGTGTCTGATCCCACGTAGGGGGGAGGGCAGTGATTTCACCTTTCAAGTTGGCTTAGCCAGAGAGAGAGGGCCACATCTGAGCAACAAAGAGGCATTCAGGAGGAGACTCTTAGGCACAAATACAGGGAGGCCTAGCCTCTCCTTTGCAGCAACCGTCTTCCCAAGGGTAAAACTTATGGTAGAGGGCTCAACCCATCAAACCACCAGTCCCCTATGTCTGTGGTCATTTTAGCAACCATGGTGGTGGGGTAGGCGAATACCCCTGCATTCTCCACAGGCTCCTCAAGGGGGCACTAAATCTTTTTTTTTTTTTTTTTTTTTTTTTTCCCTTGTTTGTCTTTTTTCTTTTTTTTTTTTTTTTAACTTTCCCTTCTTTTTTCAAATCACCTGTATGAAAAAAAAAGTTAAAAAGAAAACAAACATACAATAAAAGAGCATTTCAAAGAGACCATAGCAAGGGAGTAAGAAAAAGACAACTAACCTAAGATAACTGCTTAACTTCCAACATGTTCCTACTTTACCCCAAGAAAGTTACATAATATAGCAACATTTCAGTGAACTTGTTCCTACTACAACCATCAGAAATTAACAGACCATAGTCATTTCTGGGCATCCCCAGAACGTTAAATAGCTTATCTGTTCTTCCTGGATTATTGTTCCCCCTTCCTTAATTGCTCTCTACTGCTAGTTCCCCTACATTCTACATTATAAACCATTTGTTTTACATTTTTCAAAGTTCACATTAGTGGTAGCATATAATATTTCTCTTTTTGTGCCTGGCTTATTTCGCTCAGCATTATGTCTTCAAGGTTCATCCATGTTGTCATATGTTTCACCAGATCGTTCCTTCTTACTGCTGCGTAGTATTCCATCGTGTGTATATACCACATTTTATTTATCCACTCATCTGTTGAAGGACATTTGGGTTGTTTCCATCTCTTGGCAATTGTGAATAATGCTGCTATGAACATTGGCGTGCAGATATCTGTTCGTGTCACTGCTTTCCGATCTTCCGGGTATATACCGAGGAGTGCAATCGCTGGATCGAATGGTAGCTCTATATCTAGTTTTCTAAGGAACTGCCAGACTGACTTCCAGAGTGGCTGAACCATTATACAGTCCCACCAACAATGAATAAGAGTTCCAATTTCTCCACATCCCCTCCAGCATTTGTAGTTTCCTGTTTGTTTAATGGCAGCCATTCTAACCGGTGTTAGATGGTAGCTCATTGTGGTCTTAATTTGCATCTCTCTAATAGCTAGTGAAGCTGAACATTTTTTCATGTGTTTCTTGGTCATTTGTATTTCCTCTTCAGAGAACTGTCTTTTCATATCTTTTGCCCATTTTATAATTGGGCTGTCTGTACTATTGTCATTGAGTTGTAGGATTTCTTTGTATATGCAAGATATCAGTCTTTTGTCAGATACATGGTTTCCAAAAATTTTTTCCCATTGAGTTGGCTGCCTCTTTACCTTTTTGAGAAATTCCTTTGAGGTGCAGAAACTTCTAAGCTTGAGGAGTTCCCATTTATCTATTTTCTCTTTTGTTGCTTGTGCTTTGGGTGTAAAGTCTAGGAAGTGGCCTCCTAATACAAGGTCTTGAAGATGTTTTCCTACATTATCTTCTAGGAGTTTTATGGTACTTTCTTTTATATTGAGATCTTTGGTCCATTTTGAGTTAATTTTTGTGTAGGGGGTGAGGTAGGGGTCCTCTTTCATTCTTTTGGATATGGATATCCAACTCTCCCAGCCCCATTTGTTGAAAAGACCATTATGGCTCAGTTCGGTGGCTTTGGGGGCCTTATCAAAGATCAGTCGGCCATAGATCTGAGGGTCTATCTCTGAATTCTCAATTCGATTCCATTGATCTATATGTCTATCTTTGTGCCAGTACCATGCTGTCTTGGCAACTGTGGCTTTATAATAAGCTTCAAAGTCAGGGAGTGTAAGTCCTCCCACTTCGTTTTTCTTTTTTAGAGTGTCTTTAGCAATTCGAGGCATCTTCCCTTTCCAAATAAATTTGATAACTAGCTTTTCCAAGTCTGCAAAGTAGGTTGTTGGAATTTTGATTGGGATTGCATTGAATCTGTAGATGAGTTTGGGTAGAATTGACATCTTAATGACATTTAGCCTTCCTATCCATGAACATGGAATATTTTTCCATCTTTTAAGGTCCCCTTCTATTTCTTTTAGTAGAGTTATGTAGTTTTTCTTTGTATAGGTCTTTTACATCTTTGGTTAAGTTGATTCCTAGGTACTTGATTTTTTTAGTTGCTATTGAAAATGGTATCTTTTTCTTGAGTGTCTCTTCAGTTTGTTCATTTCTAGCATATAGAAACATTACTGACTTATGTGCATTAATCTTGTATCCCGCTACTTTGCTAAATTTGTTTATTAGCTCTAGTAGGTGTATCGTTGATTTCTCAGGGTTTTCTAGATATAAGATCATATCATCTGCAAACAATGACAGTTTTACTTCTTCTTTTCCAATTTGGATGCCTTTTATTTCTTTGTCTTGCCGGATTGCCCTGGCTAGCACTTCCAGCACAATGTTGAATAACAGTGGTGACAGCGGGCATCCTTGTCTTGTTCCTGATCTTAGAGGGAAGGCTTTCAGTCTCTCACCATTGAGTACTATGCTGGCTGTGGGTTTTTCATATATGCTCTTTATCATGTTGAGGAAGTTTCCTTCAATTCCTACCTTTTGAAGTGTTTTTATCAAAAAGGGATGTTGGATTTTGTCAAATGCTTTTTCAGCATCTATTGAGATGATCAATTGATTTTTCCCTTTCGAGTTTTTAATGTGTTGTAATACATTGATTGTTTTTCTGATGTTGAACCATCCTTGCATGCCTGGAATGAACCCCACTTGGTCATGGTGTATGATTTTTTTAATGTGTCTTTGGATTCGATTTGCAAGTATTTTGTTGAGGATTTTTGCATCTATATTCATTAGGGAGATTGGCCGGTAGTTTTCCTTTTTGTAGCATCTTTGCCTGGTTTTGGTATTAGATTGATGTTAGCTTCATAAAATGAGTTAGGTAGTGTTCCATTTTTTTCAATGTTTTGAAAGAGTTTGAGTAAGATTGGTGTCAGTTCTTTCTGGAAAGTTTGGTAGAATTCCCCTGTGAAGCCATCTGGCCCTGGGCATTTATTTGTGGGAAGATTTTTGATGACTGATTGGATCTCTTTGCTTGTGATGGGTTGGTTGAGGTCTTCTATTTCTTCTCTGGTCAGTCTAGGTTGTTCATATGTTTCCAGGAAATTGTCCATTTCTTCTACATTATCCAGTTTGTTGCCATACAGTTGTTCATAATATCCTCTTATAATTTTTTTAATTTCTTCAGGATCTGCAGTTATGTCACCTTTTTCATTCATTATTTTGTTTATATGGGTCTTCTCTCTTTTTGATTTTGTCAGTCTAGCTAGGGGCTTGTCAATCTTGTTGATCTTCTCAAAGAACCAACTTTTGGTGATATTTATCCTTTCTATTGTTTTTTTGTTCTCTATGTCATTTATTTCTGCTTTAATCCTTGTTATTTCTTTTCTTCTACTTGGTTTAGGATTGGTTTGCTGTTCATTTTTTAGCTTCTTCAGTTGATCCATTAGTTCTTTGATTTTGGCTCTTTCTTCCTTTTTAATATATGCGTTTAGTGCTATAAATTTCCCCCTTAGCACTGCTTTTGCTGCATCCCATAGGTTTTGGTATGTTGTGTTCTCATTTTCATTCGTCTCTATATATTTAGCAATTTCTCTTGCTATTTCTTCTTTAACCCACTGATTGTTTAGGAGTGTGTTGTTTAACCTCCAGGTATTTGTGAATTTTCTAAGTCTCTGATGGTTATTGACTTCTAATTGTATTCCATTGTGGTCAGAGAATGTGCTTTGAATAATTTCAATCTTTTTAAATTTATTGAGGCTTGTTTTATGTCCCAGCATATGATCTATTCTGGAGAAAGTTCCGTGAGCACTAGAAAAGTATGTGTATCCTGGTGATTTGGGATGTAATGTCCTGTAGATGTCTGTTAAATCTAATTCATTTATCAGATTGTTTAGGTTTTCAATTTCCTTATTGGTCTTCTGTCTGGTTGATCTATCTATAGGAGAGAGTGATGTGTTGAAGTCTCCCACAATTATTGTGGAAACATCAATTGCTTCCTTTAGTTTTGCCAATGTTTCTCTCATGTATTTTGTGGCACCTTGATTGGGTGCATAGACATTTACGATTGTTATTTCTTCTTGCTGAATTGCCCCTTTTATTAGTATGTAGTGGCCTTCTTTGTCTCTCAAAACATCCCTGCATTTGAAGTCTATTTTATCTGAGATTAATATTGCTACACCTGCTTTCTTTTGGCTGTAGCTTGCATGAAATATTTTTTTCCATCCTTTCACTTTCAATTTCTTTGTGTCCCTGTGTCTAAGATGAGTCTCTTGTATGCAACATATTGATGGTTCATTTTTTTTGATCCATTCTGCGAATCTATATCTTTTAATTGGGGAGTTTAATCCATTTACATTCAACGTTAAAACCGTGAAGGCATTTCTTGAATCGGCCATCTTATCCTTTGGATTATGTTTGCCATATTTTTCCCTCTCTCTATTAATATCCTTTATTGTACCCATACCGAATCTCTTTAGTACTGAACCTTTCTCCAAGTCTCTCTGTCCTGTCTTTGTTTCTCTGTCTGTAGGGCTCCCTTTAGTATCTCCAGTAGGGCAGGTCTCTTGTTAGCAAATTCTCTCAGCATTTCTTTGTCTGTGAAAAATTTAAGCTCTCCCTCAAATTTGAAGGAGAGCTTTGCTGGATAAAGTATTCTTGGCTGGAAATTCCTCTCTCTCAGAATTTTAAATATATCGTGCCATTGCCTTCTCGCCTCCATGGTGGCTGCTGAGTAGTCACTACTTAGTCTTATGCTGTTTCCTTTGTATGTGGTGAATTGCTTTTCTCTTGCTGCTTTCAGAACTTGCTCCTTCTCTTCTATGTTTGACAGTGTGATCAGTATATGTCTCGGAGTGGGTTTTTTTGGATTTATTCCATTTGGGGTTCGCTGAGCATTTATGATTTGTGTATTTATGTTGTTTAGAAGATTTGGGAAGTTTTCCCCAACAATTTCTTTGAATACTCTTCCTAGACCTTTACCCTTTTCTTCCCCTTCTGGGACACCAATGAGTCTTATATTCGGACGTTTCATATTATCTATCATATCCCTGAGGTCCATTTCGAGTTTTTCAATTTTTTTCCCCATTCTTTCTTTTATGCTTTCATTTTCCATTCTGTCATCTTCCAGGTCACTGATTCGTTGTTCAACTTCCTCTAGTCTTGTACTATGAGTGTCCAGAATCTTTTTAATTTGGTCAACAGTTTCTTTAATTTCCATAAGATCATCCATTTTTTATTTAGTCTTGCAATGTCTTCTTTATGCTCTTCTAGGGTCTTCTTGATTTCCTTCATATCCCGTACTAGGGTCTCATTGTTCATCTTTAGTTCTTTGAGTAGCTGCTCTAGGTGTGTCTCTTCTGGTCTTTTGATTTGGGTGCTTGGGCTTGGGTTATCCATATCGTCTGGTTTTTTCATATGCTTTATAATTTTCTGTTGTTTTTGGCCTCGTGGCATTTGCTGTCCTTGATAGGGTTCTTTTAGGGTTTGTAGACCAGTTGAAGTCCTTATCTCTAATTTATCAGATCTACAGCTTCGTGGAGTACACTTTCTCTAACTAACCAGCAGGTGGCGTCCACGAGCCACCTGTTCTCCACAAGCCAGATCTCCCCTGCTTAGCCTTTTTGGTGAGTGGGGGAGTGAGTCTTGTGGGGCCCAATTGGTGTCCCAAGCTTGCGTGTGTAGTTGGTGTTGCCTGCCCTGTATGTGGGGCGTGTTTCTGGGCAGTCGGGGAGGGGGGGTGGCCCTAACAATCAAATCTCCCTGATGATCCTAGAGTTTTAAAGCTACTGCAATAGTCTAATCCTTCAGTTCAGTCCTGCCACAGTTTGTCTCTGCCACTGACCCACAAGTCTTTGGTATTGGCGTATGGCTCCTGAGACTTGCAAGTGGGCCCCTCTTCCAGGCTGTGCACCCCGGGTCCTCTGTTGAGGGATGACTGTGCTATGTCACAGGTGAGTGCCGTCCCCCCAGGGCAGTTCTGGGCTGCTGGGCTGTGTTGGGAGGCTCCCAGTCTGCTCAAATGATGGCTGAATGGGGCTCTGTTAATTCACACTGCTCCCCCTTCCCAGCTCTGGGACATTCAGCTGAGGTTGCAGGGAAGGCTAATGTCCACGCCCAGTTTTGTGGTGTGTGCCTGTTATTTGAAGCACTTCCGTCACACTGGGTTGTCTGGGGCAGCTCTGGGCTATGGGGCTGGCGATGGGCAGGAGTGTTTCCTGTCCACCAGGATGGTGGCTGTGAGCGGACACCCCCCTTTTCTTGGGAAGTTGTGTTGTTTAGTGAATTTTCTCAGCCACTGGATTATTGCCTTTTGTCTCAGAGCTCTCTTAGTTCTGCTCTTGACTTGACGTGCCCAAATTTCAATTCTTTGAAGCTTTCTGTATTGAGCTTCTTAGAGTAATTGTTTTAGAAAAAGCAAAAAGGATTTAAAAAAAAAAAAAAAAAAACGGCCCTCCTCAGAGATCTAATGGGTTATTGAAATGCTAATAGACAAAGCAACCAGGGCCATTAAGGAAAGGTGCCCTGGGCAGAGAGATCAGCCTTGCTTCGGGATTTGCATATGCGCCTCAAGGCCTGATCTCCGCCCTTCCCCTTTCTGTGTTCACCAGAACTCCAAAAATCCTCTGCTTTTACTTTGGAGCTTCTCGTGTTGTTTTCCTTCTATGCCCGTCTCCTCTCTGCTGGGCTGGCTGCTCTCAGAGTCTCTGGTGTCTGGCCTCAGTCTATCTATGGTTGGAGTTTGAATCAGTAGAATGAGTTTCCGATGAGAGCAGCCACTGCAATTCTCCCTTCTCCTTCCTGGAGCTGACAGCCCCTCCTCCCCCGGGACTGAGCCTGGCAGGGAGGGGCGCGGGTCCCCTGGCCGCAAAAAGTTACAGATTTCGCTGATCTCAGCAGTTCCACGTTTTCATGAGTGTTGTATGAAGTATGCCCAAAGACAGATTGCTCTGTGGTGTCCAGTCCACGCAGTTCCTGGCTTTTTACCTACTTTCCTGGAGGAGTAACTCCCTTTATATTTCTTATAAACTAGTAATTTAGGTCTAAAGAGCTGATTTGCACCCCATTAGGAGGCACACAGTGCTGGGTTGTGATGCTAACTTGCTACCCGGGGTAGATGCTGATGAGAGCCTAATCTCTGAGTGAGGAGTGACTCCACCATAGATTCCTGATTGGATATTTTAGTCAGAGCTCTTGGCCAAGAATGGGCACTTGCTTTATTACCTCAAGGCAAAGGTTGTTTAGTGAGGGAATACGCATGTGCAGGAACCCAAGAAGAACACCAACCTGGAGGTGTGGACTGCTCTCTGCAGTCAATTTCATTCTTTATCTCCTGCCTTTGCCTTCTCCTGCCTCTGCTCCTGATGTCTTCTCCTTGCCTGTGACATTGTTGGCTTCTCGCGATCCAGCTCAGACCCAACCTGACATGATCTTTAGTTGGCTCTCGCTCTAGCAGCCAACAGGATGCTCTCAGTTGCCTTGTCCCAAAATTCCTAAAAAAACACCTCTGATTGCATCAGTTCATCTTTTTTGCACACGGCCTTACAATTTGTGGACAGGTTGCTGACCAGCTCTTAGATGGACTCTGGCCCAGCCATCTCTGGCCAGAGAGCCAGGGTCAAGGGGATCTGCCATTCACCTGCTTGGGCAAGTATTTAAGCCTCACTGAGACTCACATTACAGGTAGTTTCCCTACCTGTAAATGTGTCTCGCTGATAGATTCATTGGGATGATTAAATTGTTAATGTGAAGTATTTAGCATCAGCTCTGTGACATAGCAAATGTTTAATAAATATTTTTTCCCCAGCTACTACTACTACTATTATATCATCGTGGTGGACATACCTACTCAGCAGGAGCTATAGGTAACACTGGAGAAAAATGGGGCAGATTTCCTGGGAAGGGGAGAGGGGAAGATAACTCCAAGCATTTCTCCCATTTTATAGAGTAATAAGTTCAGACTTTAGGTTACAAGAGACTGAGTATGGACCACTTGCTCTTTACATGCATGTATCATTAAATAAAAAGACATCTCTGATGCATATGGAAATAAGGCACAGGTTTAGAGGAAGGAAAAAAATCTTGTGTAAAAAGTTACTGAATAATTTTAAATGTAGTCTGGGCATGTTCTTGAACATTCTGATTTATTCCTTCTGATAGGTGTTGGCCTATGGTAATTCAAGCCTTATCTATCTTGTGAAGTTTGGCAGTGGATCCAGTTCTGAATTTATTTTGTTCACTTCCACTTGCAAGCAAGGTGGGGCTCTCTGTGCTCTGTCACAGACTGGTACGTAGAACTGACTGCTTTTGGCTTCTTGATCATGGCCCTATTGGTGCCCAATAAAAACATCAACAAATGACCACATTCTTCTTGTTTTTGTGGTTCTGATGGTGTTTTTGTATGTGAGAAAAATTAATATCTTGTGTGAAAGGATAAAAAGGTTATTTTGATATTGTGGGAACACTTGAAATCAATGACTTCAGCAGGTCAGCCCATGGATTGAAAAAAGTTATAACTAGAAATGCTGGTGAGAGTGCTGCAGGAGGAACATTTTCACAGGTGCTCAATGGCCGTATTACTTGGTCATCTTTGTGAAAAGCAGTTTGGCTATTTATGTCAAGAAATAAAACCACTGACCCAATAATTCTACTTCTAGGAATCTATCCTAAAGAAGTCATGGGAGATATGGATTAAGATTTATGCACAAAAATATCTAATGTGGCAGCAGCTATAATGATTAAAAAATTATGAAAAAGGTAAATTTCCAAAAATATGGGGCTGTTGATATAAGTTGCAGTTTATCCTGAGAGAATATTTTGTAATGATCAATGTGATGTTGAGGAAGAATGTTAATGAAGGGGAAATGTTTATTGTTATGTTTTTAAAAGCAGGAAACAAAATTGTATATATAGTAATGATTCTAGCTATGAAGTTAAATGCATTTAAAAAGACTGAAAGAAAATATGGCAATTATTAATAATAGTTTCCTCTCAGTAAGTGCAGCTATAAGAGACATTTTTCCTTTGTTTTGTTTTGTTTTGACTTTCCCGAGTTTCTTCCGAGTGCATGCATTATTTTTATAATCAAGAGGAAGAAAAACTTAAGAAGACAATTATTTGAAATGCAATTTTAAAGTGGGGTTTCAAAATATTGAAGTGGGGTTTCAAAATAAAAATCATCCAACAGACAGTAGGAATAAATCTAAGTCAGAAAAGCAACAAATTGGCCCAAGTCCCATGGTTACTTACGATGGAATTTTAAAATACGGCATCTGTTTGTGGAGAGGTTACAAATGTGAGAACTTGGTAAAGGTGAGCTGGGAGGAATTTTGTCTTCCTTTTCTAAGGAAAAAAAAAACCATAAATCTTACATGGATATTTGAGAAGGGAGGAAAGCACCATAATAAGAATGAAAACTGTATACTCAGCCAAGAGAGACATTACGGCTCTAAAACAATCATCCCAGACAGAAGAATTAGTATTCCAAAGAATTAATATGTAACTCAGTCATTTCTTACTGAGTTGGGTCCATATGACTTTTATGGTTTCTGGATGATAGCTTGGGGTACAGTGAAATGTCACTTTGTATTTTTCCCCAATGTGGCATATTGTGTTCCTCCTCTTGGCTTTAATTCATTGTCAAAACTCAGAAGACTGCAGATAGCAAAATTGTTTTAGGAATTTCAGGGTCAAAAAGATACTTGGTTTTGAAAAAATACCCTCTACCCCGCAGTATTCTTCCTAACTTGGAACTTGTTTAACTCAAATCCTTTTCTAAGGTGTTTTCCTTGAGGAGAGTACTTGCCAGGCATCAAGAAGTTTCTTGCCAAATTCTAAAACTTCCGAGAAGAGAACAGGCTTGAGTTTTACATGGGAGGAGTCTTTTTGCATCTACAGAACTGGTGCAAATGGACAGGATTTGCTGTTCTTGAAACAGAATGAAGCTTCCTGCTGCCTGTTCTTACTGTCTTGGTGTCATGTCTTTTTTCCTTCTTTTTAAGATATACTTACCTCATTATCCAGAGTGACAAGAGGCCTTCCATATGTGCCACGAAAATACTTGTCCTCGATTTGCTCTTCTTTTTCTCCTGACACCTGTTGCTCAGGAAGTGACTTCTCCATCTTGTTTAGTCCTTCTGATGTGCTTCCCCAAATTCTCTCTACTGGGCATCATAATTCAACATCATCTCTCTAATAAATGCCCATTTCCCTCCTTAGTTTTTCTATCTTAGGTTTTTTATTTGAAGACTGGTGTTGCCTATTACGTCTCTTATGTGTGATTCTGTGTTACTGAGTGGCACCAAACTTCATTAACACATTAAGAAATATTTCCACAACCAATCTCAAAGGGCAAGTGTCCGAAAAGTGCGGAGAACAAGACTAGGAAAGAAAATCCTTACTGCGGGGCAGTAAACAGTGTGAATTCAGTTTTAGTAGTTCTAGTACTTATTCCAAATATCTCTGCCTACAGATACATGTTACTAGAAGAAAACAAAGTTGCTTTCTGGGTCTTTTTCCCTCAGCGGCCGTCCTTTCCTCACTCCTGACAACTGGTTTTATTATAGAAGAACCCAATCTCAAAAGTCTCAGTTTAGCCATGGGAGGAGTTACAAGTATTTTCACCTGTGGTTAATCGTGTTACTTTAAACAAACCCATGCAGCCATTGTTGCTTACAGTCACTGGTCTCAATTTTGCTGGCTCAGCGGGGTTTATGTTGGCAGCGGAGAGGAGATACTATCAGCGATTCATTGTGTACTGTTTGCATAACAGGACAGGGCAGCCAACTCCAGCCAGATAAAAAAAAATGCATTGAATTAATTGAACGGTTTTATTAAAGTGCCTGTCAGGTAGGGAAGGCTGCAGCCTGTGACTTTGATGCTTCAGTCCTCTTTACCTCAGGATTCAGGTCTATTCCAGAAACTTAGGCCAAGGAAAGATCTGCTAGATTTTCCTCAGTTACTAAGCATCTAAACAAGGTTTCCCTTCAACAACAGTCATCCTGTGAATTTGGAAGAGCTGAGGTTTTGGCGAGAACCTGGAAACAAGAACTTTAAGGATACATAGTGCTTGAGTTCATTCACCATTTGACACTGTGACTGTAGAAACATAGGAAATGTGCTTTTTCTTGGTCTACCTCTGCCACTAGCGGGTTTCCTACCAAGGTTCTTAAATGTGGTCCATGGGGCAGGAGATCTAGAAATTTGTTAGATATGCAGAATCTCAGCCCTGCCCCCGTCACCTGAATTAGAATCTTCATTTTATCACGTTCCCCCGGTGATTTGTGTACATTCTAAAGTTTAAGAGAAACTCCCATTTTTAGGGCAGTCTAGATTCAGCTTGCAGAATCCATCCACTCAGTAGAGGTTTCCCATACAGGTTTTTAGTCAGGATTTGGGTCCATGGAAATTGACACGTGGTTTGCCTGCTTTCTCTAGTAAATGAAAGCAGGGTCATGGTGAATTTCAGTTAACTGGTAACCCTGATACTAGCCTCTTGCGAACAAAATTATTAGTAAAATACCTCTGTGATTCATACAATAAAAGAAGCAGGATTTTAAATTCTGGTATCTCCTACCCCCTCCACCCCCTCCTCCACCCCCCTGCCCCCTTGCCCTGAAGTACCCAAACATAGCATTCTTGGACCATGGGAAGGTCTTCTTGGACATCTCCCTCTAAGGCAGAGGATGCATTTTTTTCATAGCATGCACATAGTAGGCCTTCTGTGATCTTGCTGGAGCCCTATGTTGTGACATAGCCGTCACACCCTTATGTTTGACTTGAAAGCCAGATAGCAACGTGCGGTGAAGGAGAGAAGATGTCCATTGCACCCCCTCACTGAGGCCCGTGTCGTGTTATGTAATGTGCTTCCTGCCTTTAATTATTTACCAGTATTGCCCTGCCCGTCCACTTTCTTGGCTGCTGTTTTCTTTGTTCTGCTACAGAGAAATTTGACCTCTCCAGGGTTTAAATCAGGCTCAGCCCTGGCCATTTCTTGGCATGGTTTTCCCTCAGGTGGCAGTGGGCTGGGGGGCAGAGGCACATTTTCCAAACCCCGCTGTGGCTCACTTAGTCTAATATGTCTTAATTTCAAGAGAGATTTGGGCAGAGGCTAAGCTGATTACAGGGCTCAAGTGGGGCTCTGAGCTCATTTTAGATTCGGAATGCAAATTGTTGTCTGCAGTAATTATAGTTTGTGCCGGGGCCCTGCTCGGCCCCCGTGGTCATTATCCTGGTGCAGAATAAGCAGCTTTGTGCTTACAAAGTGGGAGGTAATGACAGGGAGAGAGGTGCTAAGGGATATTAAAGAGTGTTTTAAGAGCCCATTTCCAAGCCTGAGTGGGAGTTGGACAGCCGCAGATGTGCAGACAGACCGACAAACTCTGACCCGAGACAAGGAACCCAACCTCTGAGCCTCAGGGTCCTTCAGTCCTTTCCTCACAGGGTTGCCATGGTGATGAGAGGGCAATAATGTGGTGGGGCACTCAGTGTGTGCTTGGTGTATAGTAGGTGCTCAACGAGGGGGAGTTTCCTAACACGGACTAGCAGGGGTCTGCAATGGAAAAACACACACCCTCCTTAAAGAGTAATTCCAGTGCTCTCATTAGTTACCCCCTGGTCCCGCGGTGGGGCTGCGGCGCATCCCTCACACCTTGCGGGCCTGCAGAATGAGGGCTGGTTTACAGTGCTGGCTGGGGCTCAGATTTCCTGCGCCGGTCAATCTAGCTGTGTGGCCTTTGGCGATTTACCTAAGGTTTTCTCCTCTGTAAAATGGACATCATGATTGTATGCAATTCATGGGGTTATTGGGAAGATTATATGAGAAACATGCAAGTAAAATTGAAAACCAGTGCCTGGCACAAACTCTGAAGGGGAGCTATTGTTATCCCCTCTGCAGAGGTGGGGAAATCAAGATTTAAGGGTTAAGTGACTTGTCCAGGTCCTTGGCTCTTATGTGGTGGAGCCAAGATGCTAACCCAGCAAATCAGCTCCAGAGGCCATGTCAGGTAAGCTGACACCTGCCAGAATAAAGGTGGTCAGAAACCACTGGACAAGCACTGCCCAGACACCTGCTCTTTGGGCTTCCCTCCCCAGACCCTTTATTTTTGTTGACCAATTCTTTCTGAAGTTTGGCTGAAGTAAATAATATTATCATTATAGTAATATAGTAGATGTTATATTACATATATACATATTATACTCTTATTTATTTATACTATATAATATAATTAATAAATATTACATATAATGATAATAACAGCAACAGCTGTTGGCAAAGATTTGCATTCCTGTTGGAAATATCCTAGCCATTGTCAGCATTTGTTGTTGCTTTTTGTTGTGGTCACATGGGGCTTCTTCTGAATGATTTTGTCACATAGTTACTGCTTATCTTCTATAGTCTCCAGGAAGCTGCAGTTTATGTGCTGGGCATTGTTCTAAGTGTGTTATTTGATCCGCACAGCAACTTTCTGTGGTGGGTGCTCCTAGCATCACCATTTAACAAGTGAGGGAAACTGAGGCAGAGAAGTTAGTGAGTGGTGCTGGGATTTGAACCCAGGTTGCCTGGCCTAGAATTCCTATTCCCAGTCCCTGTTCTAAACTGCCTTCATTTATTTTCAGCCTACTTTCTGGATGCTTTGCCCTCACCAGCTTGGCTGGCCTCAGAATTCCCAGACGTCCTCAGCTTTGCACTTAGTGCACCATTCCCCCATGCCCGTTACTCTGTGCTTGCTCACACACCTTTGGGTGGCCGTTCTGCAGCTCCTCCCCATGACCCCCAGGCACTCATTTATCCTCACACAGGAGGTCCTCTGCTCCTCAACCACTTACATTCTTACAAAACTCAAAATCAGCCTTTCATTTTAATGATGACACAACCCAGAAGTGAGGTGGTTGTTATCACACTTGGGGAATCTGGGCAGAGGTGATTGGAGTTGTAAAGTCAAGTAGAGGGGGAATTCCTTGTTTTCTCCATAAATTTCCAATGTGAGAGCTCTGTGTAATTTCACCTTACACAGCAGGGAATGGCTGCACTTAACTCTTTCTGTTGGAAGGGCAAATTTATCTCACCTCTAATTCAGCAAGGAGAGGGAGTCAGGGAGCATAGAAATGGAACTTTTTTTTTTTTAAAACAATTCCTGACTTTTAATTTGTTTATCTATATTTGTGTACTTTAAAATACATAGGAAATAAATACCAAAACATCTCATCAGTATTATATAGCCATAACTATTGATCTTGACAAAAAGAATTTATATCTGGTCATGCAGCTGTTCTTGCTAAAACACCTGCTTTGGCTCCCCGTTTCCTTCAGGATAGAGTTGGAATTCCTCTCCTGGTTCCATCCATCTCCTCTCCCAGCCTCCTGCCCTGTCATTTCCGCATGCCCTTGGACCATCTCTCCACATCCCAAGAGTCATAGGCTCCCCCACTTTTCTCCTTTTCTCTGGTCTTCCTCCCCTCAGCCTGGCAATATGTACACATCCCCCAAGAACCACTCAAATGGCGCTTTGTCTTGGGTGACCTGAGCATTGTCCCTGGCATCTTCCTGTGTTCCCAGTGCTCCAGGGCTGGGGAAGTCATCAGATTGAGCAGTAAACATTGTTTGCAAGTCCACTTCCGCTCTGGCCTCTGAGCCCCCGGTGCTGGGCAGATTTCTGTTGAATGAAGGAACCCTGCCCCTCCTCACTCTTTATACACATTAAGCTATGGCCCAGAATGTGCTTACGGCCACGCAGCTTCTGACAGACACCCAGTTCTGTTTCTGACTTCTAGTATTTTCCTTCCTACTAAACCAATTTCCTTGTAGCAGTGGTTTGGGCTTTAAAAACTATACTTTGCACTCTTTTCTCTGGTTTATATTTCCCTGCAACCAGTGTCCTCTCTCTTTTTCAACATCGTACTGAGGCAAGAGAATCTTTTCATGTGTTAAGAATTAGGATAACTGAATTACTTGGTCACAGCCACACCCCTACATTTGGGGTGAAATTTTGTTTTCTGAGCTCCCTGCTTCCTTCTCCTCTTTCATCCTGCCTCTTTTTTTTATCCCTCATGTTACTTCTTTTTCCCTTTTACTTCAAGGAGGAAAGCAGGGCTACATTAGCCTTTTCTGCCAAGTGTCCCCAGACATATCGCTGTTCTAGAGAAAAATAAACAGCATGATTTCCCCGAATACGTAGCGGCACAGAGGCAAACGTGCGGTGAAGCCGTGAGAGAGTACTCAATGTTGAAACCATAGGCAGACGAGAGATTGTGATCTGGTCTTAAAACAAGACATCCCCATCCATGTCATCGGCTTGCCTTGGGAGAGATGGGGCTCTCAAGTGTGTGCCAGCCTCTAGATGTGCCCCTGGGGAGAGGAGGGCCATTCCAAATGGCCTGCGTACTTCAACGAGACTGGAACCCGGGAACCAGCCTGTGGTGGAACAACGGCAGCAACAAAAAATTGTAATGTGAGGACAGGATGACCACAAGTTGGTAAGGATGTTTTACTCTGGTCCTGGAACGTGATATTTAGACATGTGCCCCATGGAGAGAGTCGTCACCCTCCTTGGGCAGTAATGACTCTGCTTTGCAGTACAGAACCCCTGAGTGTACACGTCAGCTGCACTTCTTCTCCAAGGATGGTCCACGGGTGTAGATAGAGCACCAGCAGGAGATCTGGAATGCTGGGCTGTAGGCTTCGTGAGAGCTGGGCTGTCCCATGGCCCCGGTGCCTGGGCCCTGGTCAGTGTTCATTCAGGAGCTGTCAGACGACTGCCTGGACTGGCACTGCGGTAGTGAGCCCACACTGCAGGCCTCGGTTCAAATCCCTATCCCATCACTGCGAAGCTCTGCACCTTGGAAAACTTCCTTAGCCCCTTTAAGCCCGTTTCCTCATTTATAAACTAGGGATAATAAAAATCTATCTATAGAGTTGTCATAGCATTAAATGAGCTTAGCCTAGTGTAGGGCACAGAATAAGCCTCCAGTTGATAGTGGTTGCTATTATTATTAACAACGAAAATAATTAATCACAGGATGTGATAAGTGCTGGGAAGGAAGTCAACAGGGCATTATAATAAAGAGTAAGATGGAAGGGTGTGGGGTGTGGCGCATTATTTAGCCTGATCAAGGAAGGCCTCCCTTAAGCTGAGACCCGAACAGTGAGGAGGAGGCTTCTGCTATGTGAAAAGTTGTAGGAAAAAGTTTTTGGACAGAGAAACAGCAAGTGCAAAGGCCCTGAGGCAGAAAATAGCTTGACAAAGAACAGGTAGTGTGAGTAGAGCTTGCGAGTAGGAAGGAGAGTTGAATGAAATGAAGTACAAGAGGGAGGCAGGGGCCAATTGACGCAGGGCTCATAGGCCAAGGGACAGTGTCTGGGTTGAATCTGAAGTGTGAAAGAAGCCGTTCAGCGCTTATGCTCAGAATCATTCCCTGGGATTGGTTTCTGGACTACTTCAGCTTTAGTCCATCTTGTCTTCTGAGTGTATGCAAATTAACCCCTATCAATAAAACACAATTCTGACTGATTTAAGCAGAAAAGAAATGTATAGGGCAGCCCAGAGAATTTCTGGAAGAACAGGGAACCAGAAGCAACCTCCTCCAATTATGCTACCAAACTGTTCCTACAAGGACACCACTGCTGCTGCTGCTAGGTGGGTGTAGGCACACGGCTTGCACCATCAGTGCTGGTTCCAGAACAGGGCCAATCTGTTGCCACTGCTGTGCCTGGAAGCTGCATCAGCCACCGTCCGTGCTGCTCTGCATCCCAACTTCTGATGCAGTTTGGGGTGGGACTGTCCGGGGGTGAGCCTAGCTCATGCTCTCTTGCTGGATAGTCGCAAGGGAGCCTGGGAAAGCAAGTACGTGGCATTCTCACCTCCTTGGGTAGAACGTGGGCTCTGGTTCATCATTTGAGGGCTTCCCCAAACCTAGAAGTGGGGTTCAGCTGCAGGGCAGCAAAAGGTTGACAGGTTTTCCTCACAGAAGAGTAAGTGACACACTTGGCCTCAGCACTGCTCACCTAATAGGCAGTGGTGCTTTAAGAAAGGCCTGCCTGCTTAGTGATTTAAGAAAAATTATGCTGATTTAGATGCAACTATTTCTGTCTAATGAGGGGCTAAGAGCAATTAAAAAAAAAAATCCGTTGAGTTTGTGCAGGTGTGAGGGGTAACATATTTCTCCCTTGTTTATCAGATTTGCATTCCTGTTGGAAATGCCCTAGCCATTGTCAATGCTTATAATTGCTTCTTGAGGCCACGTGGGGCTTATTGTCCATGATTTTGTTGCAAAGTTTATTGTTTATCTAATACAGTATCCAGGAAGCTGCATGCGGAAATCTCTCAGCCTTACCAGGAAGTCTGACTTAAAGGGGCAGTGTCACAGGCAGAGCCCCGACTTAGGACGTACTGAGCTTCCTTCGGGATCAGCATCCCTTGGCTGAGAGCTTGAAGCCTTTTCTGGTTAGCCCCTGGATGTTTTGCTGGTTTCCTGTGCTTTGGTGATTCCATGTTGATTCCGATTTAAGGAAAAAAGTGACAACAATTTATTTTTCGAGTACACATGGTTACTCACAAAACAAAACAAAAAAACCACTTTCGGGGTTGTGTATGCAGAATGAATCCTCTGACTCATTTTTGCAAACACACTTCTCAATTTCTTGGGTATTTTCTTGGGGGTATTTTCATTATGTCTTAACTCTTTAGGTGGACCAAGGGATTTCAGAGAAGTCAGTATTAAATCTTTAAAATAAATATGACTTATATTTTATCTCCCTTCCCAATTTTTCCCTGATGGAAGAAAGAGGGGAAATGGGAAGTTGCGTTTTTCCATTCCCTTATTTTCTTATTAGATGCCCAGTTGACAGCCCTCATTCAAATCAGGGTAAGATCAAACTATCCATTTCAGATTTGGCACCAGCTTCTCAACTTGCTAAGAGGAAAATTTGAATCAATGTCCACAGTTATACCAAAAAGCTTCCTCTTCTGCTAGAAAAAAAAAACACAAGAAATAATTACTGTGCTTTTGTAATTTTTTCCTTTACATTTTATTTTATTATGGAAAAATTTAAATCTGTACAAAAATAGAGAGAGTGGTATGATACCTGATGTCTCCATCAGCCTCTGCTCTATCTTAAACGCATATGTCAGTATCCTCTAACCCTCTCTACTACGTCATGAGACATGAAGGAATTATTATTCCTGTTTTACAGATAAGGAAACTAAGGGTCAAAGCAGTTAAGAAGTGACTTACCAGGTCATTCAACTACTAAATGGCAGAGGCCCAAATCACAGAGCTCCTGTATTAATTATTACAGCCAGATGGTTCCCAGAAATTATCCCTAAGGAAATATCTGGAGTTATAAAATAACAGTGAGAAAATTTTTAGTATAAATTATTTTTTGCTTTGGCTATATATGTTTAGCTCAGAAATTTTGTCAAAGTTGTTTTTTGATATAAGCATGTTACTTTTAAAAATCCTCCTGAGTATTCATGTATTGCCCCCCCCCATATTCAGATTTTCCATTTCTAACCAATTTTGACAGTAAAATGCCAAATAAGAAGTTTCACTTCCAATTAAGGAAGCTCTTTGGCTGATAGATATCAGCTAATCTGTTCTTAAATCTTTCTTTTTCCTAAGAATTGAACAGAGGTCAAGAACCCGTAGGAGTTTCACTTTTAACTGACAGTAGAATGAAGGGGACTTGACAGTCCTTCGAAAAAGCTGTGCCCAGGGTATTCGTGTTTCTAAGAAATGAATCGAATGAGCTTATTTGTGAGCAGCCCCAGCCTTTTCCCTGCTGAAATTCTTGCAGCTGCCCTTGCTGTGTTGGGGAAGGCGGGGGAATCCCAGAGAGCAGGTCCTTTGCTGCTTTGCAGTGTACATAGAAGATGGCTTTCCTTTCCCTTCTTTCACTTTTTAATACAGCTATCTAGGTATCAGTTGCTGAAATAACTTGAGTTTTGTTATGGAAGTTAAGATTTGTTTAGAGAGGGAAAAAAAATATAGCACTCCAGCAATGGCTCCTAACCAATCAGTAAAATAAGCTCTCAAGATTAGCCCTGACTAACAATCTGTTGTTAAAGCATCACGTTCACGTCTCGTTTATTTCAGTTCTGGTGTGGAAACCATGGATGCAGACTCTTCTATTTGTTCATTCTTGACCTTGTGTAGCCAGGTCTGCTCCCACATTCTTCTCATCATTTTATATTCTTGTTGAGCTGGTATATTAAACCGGAGGGCTCTAGAAAAGCGTTAACATTTTCAAATGGTGGAAGCCTCTGGATTAAAACCGTGTTGCTCCTGCCAGCCCTGGCCTGGAATTGTGTCTGGTTCTCCCATTTGACCACAGCTCATGAAGGGAGGGCAGAGTAATCATTCAGGTTTTACTTGAATTAACCACATTTCCAGCACCAAAGATTAGATATGAAGACAATGAATGAAAGTACATGATTGCAAGTAAGCTCCAGGCTCTACGTATTTTGTCGTTCTTTATATTTCTCACTGACTTTGAGGCTCCCTGCTAATCTAGTAATACCAAAAAGTGTCACCATATCTCCCCTCTCAACCACAGCGTACATTTTTGTTGTTCCTTGGTCTCACCTGGGTACACCAGCCTCAGAAATTTAAGATCTGTGAAATAACGTTTTTCAGACGTTGGAACGCGGGTAAAGTCAGTGTGTAATAAATATGCTGTTTTCAGTTGGTTACTGCTACCATCCCATTTTTAATGAGATTGTTTTACTACCTGTTTTTCAATTCAGTTTGTGAAATTATTTAAAAACTGAAGGTCTCAAATGGGATATAGTCAAACACCCTAAAGTTCCCTTCCAACTTTAGGTTATATGAAATCTTAGTTTCTTAGGTACAAATACAGAAGAGATTGAGGAACCAGAAAAAAATTCAGATGGACCCAAATGTCCATCAACAGATGAATGGTTAAACAAAATGTGGTATATCCATACAATGGAATATTATTCAGTGATAAAAAGGAATGAAGTTATTATCCATGCTACAACATGGATGAACCTTGAAAACACCCATGTGAAAGATGCCAGACACAAAAAAACGAATACTGTATGATCCCACTTAAGTGAAATATCTAGAATAGGCAAATTCATAGACAGAAGGTAGATTATAGGTTATCAGGGGCCTGGGGAGGGGGAAATGGGGAGTTAATGCTTAACAGGAACAGAGTTTCTGTTTGGGGTGATAAAAAAGACTTGAAAATGGTTGATGGTGATGGCTGCCCACAATTGTGAAGGTAATTGACGCACACTCTTAAAAATGGTTAAAATGGCAAATTTTGTGACATATTTTTTTTTACCACAGTAAAATTAAACAAAAAACTTAAGGCATCTCATTGATATGGTCAAAGACCCCAAAATTCCCTTCCTACTCTAAGGTTTTATGAAATCTATGATTTCTTAGGTACAAATAGGAAACAGATTGAGGATCCAGGATAAAATTCAAATGAAAAGAGTGACTGTTACTTGCCATTGTTTGATGAAGAGGTAATTCTACCAGAATCTGACCTTTTTATTTTAAGTAGATGAAATTCCCCCAACCGTGATGAAGTTGCCTCTTACAAGATCTTTGGTGAGGAACCTGCTTAGAGCTTCTCTACAGAAAATGTCCCTGGGTATATTGAACAAAAACACGGGGCACACATCCTTTTGGGTTCCAGAAGTGCCACAAAGTATGTGTTGGTACCTTGGCCAGGTCCCAGTTTGGGTGCTAATTTCTTTAGGGATCAATAGGTTGTCTCCAGCTTGTTCATTTAACCACGTATTGGAGAATGGCGCTTGTTTTTGCACTGTAGGTACCTTTTGGGTAGTTTCACACACATGAAGTGAATGATTCAGCTCTTCACACTTGTACCCTGAGGACATACATCCCCAGACTTTCATGGTGTTGTTTTTTTTTTTTTTTTCTTTTTAACATTTCGCTGTAAGCTATGTAAAGTTTATGTTGGATGGATATGAGGTAAGGCTTTAAAGGGAGGCTTTTCTTTCCAAGAGGCAAATGAATTGTCCCGTTTGTGAGTGAACCTTCTCTGCAGTGGTTTGCAGTCCAACCTTTGCTGTATGTTAAATTTCTCATATCCTTGGGCAGGTTTCTGGCTGGCTGTTCTGGGCGCAGTGAGCATGCAGCAGGAGCTGAGAAGTCAGACCACAGGGGCTCTAACCCATGACCCCACCACTTCCAGCCTCCATGCCTTGGGCAGGCTCCCTTCACCTGTTTGAATCTCAGTTCTTTTAAATTCATAAAACAGAGATAACATTAAGGCCTTCCTTGGGACAATCATGTCAAGCAAATGAGAAAATGCCTGGTGAGCTCTCGTATTAAAATATCAAAAATACGCACTTATTGTTTATTCTTCCTCCAGTGCCACACAGTTTTAGTGATTGTAGCTTTATGATGCTTTAATATCTGCACACAGGTAACACTTACATCAAGAGTAAGTTCTCACTGTTGGCAGAAGAAAAAGGAATGAGCAACTGAGAGATGGCATTTCAAGTACGTCTTTCATGTTTGCTGATTGCCCCTAGGGCCATGGCTGAGGCATTAAGGAACTTCCAAATCATGGCAGTATGAGGTCTAAAGTCCATAGGACATGGGAAGATGCCCTGGATATTAAGTGAAAAAGTAGAAAATGTTATCCCATTTAAAAAAAAAAGAGAGAGAAAAAAATATTATACCCAGCAACCTGTGTGTATTTAGACAGAAGAAAATGTCTGGAAGGATTGCCACCAGAGGTTGGAAATTGGTGACCCACACATCAAATCCAGCCAGCAGCTGTTTCATGTGGCCAATATTTTAAAATGATGCCAGCATTTCAAAACTAGGAGATTTTATGTAAAAACTGGGAGATTTTATGTAAAATCTGGAATTTTGGACTTCTCTTGAAAAACTGGAATTTCTGATCACCCTAGGCCCTAATAAGGTGCAGCTCCCCAGCAGCTGCCCTGTTGAGTGGGGCAAATGCTGTCTGGGGTGCCCCAGTCCCCACCAGGCCTTTTCACTCACGTATCTTACCCCTTAGCCCTGAAGGCCTTCGAGTCTGCGGCCCCCTCGTCTACACCTGGCTTTCACACTGGTAGCCCCTGGCAAGTGGGATTGGGGTGGAGAAAAAGGAGGGCCTTTGGGGAGACTCACTTTTTACTTTATATACATCTGTACGGTTGGAATGTATTATAATAACACTATGTTGCTTGTGAAATTGAAAAACAGTAGAAAAACATGTTGGAATATTCTGTAGAATCCTAGGTGCCATATAGAGAAAAATCTATACTTCTTTTCCTTTATGACCTGCCATTATAAAGCTCAAAATGGACTTGAAACCTGCAGATCAGGAACCTCTTCTTATTGAAATTCTCCTCTAGAGGTTCCCTCTTCATGGATGGATGTTATTACTGGGGCTCTTGCTGCTGGTCAGAGCAGGGTAAAAGAAATCCGTCCTTTTTGCAGGTTGCACTGGCGCCTGCTGTTTCTCCCTCCCTCCCTCCCTCCCCAGCAGCTCTGCTACATGCCCCAGAGCCCACTCAAGTTTCACCTCTTCCACGAAGTGCTGCAGCCCACAGGTTTCGGTTCTTCTTTCTTGTTCATAGTCAACAGCCAGAAGACAGGTTTAATCATTCTAGGATTAGTTCATCTGAATGTGTCCCCCATACCACCCCCCACCCACATCTACCCCCTGCCCCATCAATTCCAAAAATCCAGTGTGGTAATCTCCACATTTCTTTTGGATCCTCACTGGGGTGAACACAGCCTGGATGGCTGGGATTCCACAAAGTAGCTTGTTTGCAGACCTTCCAGGAGAGGAGCAAGTGGGTTTGTAGTAGTCTTCATTGGTCTCCCAAGAGATTAGCATTCTTAGTGGAGCTGACACCCAAACTGGTTAATCTCAGGCAGTTTACAGGCCTATACAAATTCAGGACCCTTCCTGTGCAGGAGGCTAGAGCAGGAGGCTTTTAGGAACACCCCCACCCCTCCCCTTCCTCATCAGCCACCACTTAGCCCAGGCTTGCTCTGTGGGGCTTTGGGGAATAGGGGATCCCAAGGAAGATCTGAAATCCACTTTTGGTGGATGCTCCTGTTATATTTGACACGCATGACTGAACATCTTCTGTGTGCCAAACCTGGTTGGTAACAGGTGTGGGTCCTGAGAGATACAGACACTCGCCTGTAAGGCCTGAGCCTTTTCACATTGGTTTCACTTCCTTTTTTCTCCAGATAGATGTGAACCCCTCATGTTCCTTGAAGCAAGACTCAGGCTTTTCGGAGCGGTGCTCCATACCTACCAAAGCATTTGCATTTCTTCCAAAGTGCCCTGTGGTTCTGCTTTTGCCCTTGCCAGTTCTTCTGCCTAGAATGCCCCCCTGAACTCAGCCTCCATGTCTTTTGCTCGAAGGAGCCTTCCTAGACTTTGTCCCCATAAAAGTGCATCTGCCAAGCTCGGTTCTTCCTTGGTCTCCTCAGCACGTTGTGAAAATTTCTAGCAGCTTGTGTTTTATTCTCCAGTCATTGGTGGTTCCCGGCGTATCCTTCCATAATGGCTGGGGGAAGAGGACCCTCTTCAGGGGCCTGCATTAGGGGCCAGGATACTGGCCCGCGAGAATAGGGAGAACCTGCTTTCTCTTGAGCTCTCAAGTCAAGCCTTGGATTTAATCTCCTTCTGTTAGGTGAGGAGCTCGTTAAAATGCACCTGCCTGTCCTCGCTTTACTCGGGGACCGAGGCAGCAAGGACCCTGAAAAATCTGTGCATTTGTATGAAGGTCTCAGGAAACCTTGGGCTAAATCTTTGTAGCTAAAAGTCACAGTAAGGAAGATTTTTGCAAATCAAATCTAACCCATTAGGAAATTTTTTTAAAAAGTGTAAGCTAAACTGGGAGCAGGTCTCCTTGAGTGGGATCCACTGCCACTGCAAGGAGGGTGAGGTTTTTGATTTGTTTGTGGGGAGCACCTAGCTTTCATATCAAATCTTGTAGTCCGTTCTGGGTTTTGTAAAAGGCAGGGGACTGGAGCAAGGTGTTCAGTCTGTTGAGATTCCCTGTTCATAAAATGAGACGTGCCAGCCAGGAGCTATTTCCATATTAGCTCTGAGGAGAGCGGTAAGCGCTCTTGGTATCCAGGTCAAAAGCTGTAAGAGTGGTTTCCAGAAGCAGCTATTTTGAAGGGACTCTGAAAGGAAGAGACCTTATTTTGTCTAAGGAAAACAAAACAAAAGAAAGAAAGTAACGGATGGGTGTGTGGCTGCTTTTAAATTGGGATTCAGGGCAGGTTCTGTATCCTGGGCAGGGCTGCTGACTCTTGGTTGAAGTTCAAGTGAAATGTCTGTTTCTCTTTGAACACCCAAAGCTCTCCTTCCAATCTTTGTCCTCCTAGTAATGTTTTTCCTCTTTATCCATTTTCACCCCAACTTTTCAGTTCGTAAAGCTCCAGACTGGAGACGCAACGACATCCTAGAGGCAAACTTTTGTGAGAGTTGGACAACCAACCAACGTGGCTTTTAGGTGGGGACCCACTGAGCATTGCTTCTTACAGACTGGGACTTGTCAGCCAGAAAGTGAATTTCTGGTGTGACTTTGAGTGTCCACAGGGCAAAGAGGGCTCTAAAAAAGCAGCAGCAGCCGGCGAGGAAACCGCTGGAGGTGGGGAGCTCTCGACTGGTGCAGCTCTCAACTTCTGACACTTGTAACCGATGGCCCCTGTCACTTCCTGTCACGCAGCCTCCCTGAAGTGGCGGGGAGGAGTTCCTTCAGGGAAACCATGCTCTGCTCTGCTCAGAGAATCCGGTCCGCAAGGCTCCACTGTGGTTAGGGGCTGGGGACTCTGGGTGGATGAGGTCGGAGTGCCCCATGGTGTGGTGTTGCTTCTTTGTCAGTGCTCAGGTAAGCCCTTTGCAGCGGGGAGGAGAGAGGGTGCCACTGCCGAGCGGGGGATGGACTGGCTCCCAGTCCTACCCAAGCCTGGCTCAGGGGCTGAGGTGTGGGAGGATGCTGCTCTCTTTTCACCTCTCAAGAAACTGAGCCGGGAGCTGCTGGGTTGATGGAGACAGATTTCTGCCTCACTTTAGTATGAATCAGAAAAGGGCCATGTGGTTGGGTTTCAGACCACAAACGGTCATGCTTAGTTGAGATGTGAGCCAAGAGGGGCACAACAGTCAGTGCCTCATTCAGCATCTGTGATTGGAGGAGAAAGGCAGGGGTGTCCTTTCACTCTTTGTTCTGTGATGCTAGTTTTTTATTTTTACAAAAGCCCTGTTTTCAGTTAATGGGAAGCAAACGAGTTAAAAAAGGATGCATCTGCTTTCTGTTTTTTGTGGTTTTTTAAACGACAAAGTGGATTTCCAGGATCTTTTCCTCTACTTGGGATTGGAATATGGCTGAACTCAGTTTTGGAAGTTCATTCTATCTGGGGCAACTTTTTAATAGGTTTTCTTAAAATGATCCCATATTTTGAATGTGTTTATCATTAGGAGGGTGAAAGATAATAACAGTGGAGACTCGGACTCCCCACCTTTCTCATCTAGAGGGTTGATGCCTGGTTTGGAGCATTTTGGGAGGAGCGACTGGAAATGTATTTCTCTGGAATGAAGAGCAGCTGGGAGTCCTGAAGCTTACTCTCCCTGTGCTATTTATTTATTTATCTATTCATTTACCTATTTATTTGGGGGTTGCTAAAGATTTGGATGCATCAACTATTTTCTAAAGGATGCCTGTCGCTGTTTCTCTTTCTCTGAGTGGAATGACATTTCCGAGACTGACTGTTGCAATGCCTAGCACCATCAGCTCTCAGCAAATGTGAGCTGTGTCCTGATTCATACTGAGACTAGAATGTGCTGGTGGCCAAGAGAGATGAACCCTTAGCGTGTAAGGGCTCAGCAGCCACAGGGCTCTGAAATATCTTATATCCTGCAAAGAACATGGCTGAGGTTTGATTTTGTGGCAGGAAGGAAACAGCACATTCCATGGAAGGATCGATATTTCATTTTGAAGCCCCGATTCCAGTTGTCGGCTTTCTCCCAGCCATGTTTTTACAGCTTGCCCAGGATGCCAAATGGGAGCCGTGGAAGTGGAAGTTGATTCAAATCAGAGCTTAAAAAGGCCTGTCTGGATGGACACTCAGAGGCATGACTCGGAGGGGCTGGGTCAGGGTGGTGACCCCGAATGTCCACCGGGACAGAAACAATGAGTGGCTTTAGGATCTAAGTATACACTCCATGGATGTCACTCAGGGAAGTCCTGCCCAGTGCTGGCCAGGGTGGGCAGGGCTCTTGGGAAGGGCCTACAGGGAGCTCAGAAAGCAGCTCTCACGCTTCATCAGTGCTCTTTGTCTTAACAACTTTGTCCGTATTCTGGCTTCTCCGCACCCGTTGAGCTTCTGTCTTAACTGGGAAGCCTTGTTTATTTCCTCATCTCTTGCCTTCCCAGTTTTTGTTGTCACATTTACACCTGTCTCCCTTTTTTCTAGCTAATGCTACCCAGTCCCTGCCATAAATTCCAGGTAGAGTGACACTCTTCATGGAGCCAGGATGAGAGCACTGGACTGAGAGTCAGGGAGTTTGGGGTTCAAATTGTGGATTTGCAGTTGCTCTTGAGCAACTCTAAACTCCCCTGGGTACCAGGTTCCCCTTCTGGGAGGCAGTAGAAATACCTGTTGAGAACTTGGGTCCTGGGGGTGGACAGTCTGAGTTCGAATTCTCACTTCATTCCTTACCACCTGTGTGACCTTGGGCAATTTCCTTACCTCTCTGGGCTTCAGTTACCTCACCTGCTAAAGGGAGGTGTTGGTAGTGCCTGTCTGATGGGTGGGTATGAGGAATTTATAAAATAATTTCTAAAAAGCCCTTAAAATAGAGCTTGGTATATTACTGGTGCTCAAAAATGCTTTCTGTGAGTAGGAATGTGACTTGTAGGAAAATGAGGTGACTTGAAATGGATCATTGTTTCCCAAACTTCACTCATGTTTTCAATATCCACATACCACCTATACTATTTATTATCTTTCTCTTACTGTTTTTCTTTCAATTGTGTGCTTTTCAAAAATTAGGCTCATCCTAAGCAGTAATAGTCCTGAAATCACAGGTTGGATATGTATTTCCTAAAAGAATGTATATACAGGTCTACTGCGTACACAGTCTAAAATGAAATCATACCATCACCAGAGTCCACTTACAATGCTTTGGGGACTGCAGAACCAGTGGCTGTGATCATCTGAGGTCTAGGTTGGCACTTGCTAGTGATTTTGACAATGCTAATCCCATCAAAATGAACAGTCAGCCCATCCTTTCATTCGTCAGGCACTGCTCGCGAACCAGCTTTGTGCCTGACTCCGTGCCAGCTGCTGAGATTGCCAAAATATGGGTCTTAATAGCCCCTGCTATCTTTGTGGATGGGACATTTCCAGCCTGGAGAGAAAGAGGAAGAGAGAGGCAAAAAATGACCCAATTTCTGAAATCCTACCTTAATCAGAAGTGGGGGTAGCCAGGGCCACTGTCTGCCTGAAATCTCTGGATGTGAATAAAGGAGGTCATCTCAGTCAGCTTTTGCTACGTAACAACCACTCCCCCAAACTCAGTGGCAAACAACAGCAAGCTTTTATTTTTATGCTTAAATCTGTGTGTTGACCGAAGTGGTCTGCCCCATATGGGTTCATTCTGGACCCAGTGACCTACATGTATATTCTTCTGGTAAAGGTCGGAAGGTCCCAAAGGAGCAAGAAGAAACACAAAATGTCTCTTAAGGCCTAGGCTCAAATTGATACACTCATCCTTCCACCTACATTCCGTTGGCCAGACCAAGTCACAGGGCCAAGCCATGGAGGTCAGGGGAGGATATAAATATTTACTGAAGAATAAAATAACCCACCACAGAGATCATCATTATTTACTCACTCAACCTATATTTATTGAATGCCTGCTAAGTGGAGGGCATGCTGCCATGTTGGAGGACTATAAACACAGTAACAATAAATGATGGAGATGATGAGAACACCTAACCCAAGGTCTGGCATGTATTGGGTATATTGGGTGCTAAACACACATCTGATGAATGAATTACCTGCTAGTATCTATTGAGTGCTGCCTAGTGCTGAGTGCCTCACATGGGTTATCTCGTGTTATCCTGCCAGCTCCCCCATTGGGCAGGTACAGTGATCCCAGGTCGTACAAGAGTGATGCTGTCTTGACTTGTTAAATGCTTAACCTATTCTGACATGAGGAAGGGGAGAGGTGGTGGCACAGCAGCAGGGAGAAGCCACATGCAAAAAGATCATCCCTGATGCGGGAGAAGAGGCAGGCTTTGCACCAGAGAGGCTCAGGTTCAAATCCCTGTCCTGTCCCTACCCACTTCAAGGCCTTGGGGAGAGAAAAGCTCCCCACCCCGTAGACTATGTGGGACATAAGATTTCCTTCAATTCAGCTTAGCATGTATTTATTTCAGTGTACACTTTGAGGACTGTCTTTGGGTGCTACCTCTTCAGCACCCACCATGTACTAAGAACTCATCACGGTGGGTGGCATATCACAGCTTCTCTAATTCACCGGCTCTTTGTCTTCTTGAGGTCCCTCAGTGTCCTCTTCAGAGAACTGCCAGATTTGTGAGGATGTACTTGCAGGCTGATGGCCCCAGGCAAATTATTCTGCTCTGATTGTTCGTTCCATCCCTCTCCCTTGTCTTTCCTTCTTTCTCTAAAGAACTTAATGCAGTGGAAGAGAAGTTTTTCCATATTTGTGTGCCCAATATTGGGCCCAAGGTTTGACTTGTAGTAACTGCCCATTGAGTGTTTTCTAAACGAGTGAGAGAACAAGATGAAGTTGATGGTGATGTCTCATTTGTACATGCATAGGATCACAGAGCTTTGGGACTGGATGAGATAGGAGAACTCGTATAATCCAACCCCTGCATTTTATAAATTATGAAGCTGAGGCCCAGAGAGGTGATTTGGCTTTTTCTAAGACACACAGCTAATGATGAAAATAACAGCAAGAAGTATAACTGTAATAATAATAAAATTAACAATTTCCCCCAAGCAGATGACTTAAGCCCAGATATAATTAGATCTCATTCCTTCAGTACTTGGTAAGAAAATAGTGTCCATTCTGACCTATCAGTTTCATATATCATGTTTGTTAAACTGGGTTTTCTTGACCCTCATGTCTAAACCCAAAGACCTGGATGACAGAAGCGTGCCTGCCATGTCTCGACTGTGGAAACATTGTAGCATGCGTCCTTATGGGCAGAGCCTCTTGTCACCTCTTTCCGTCCCTCTGTCCCCACCCAGAGCTGAATGTGCAGACTGCCAGGTCCAGCCATGGGTGGAGCAGCAAGGGATTTGTCCCCGCGGAGTCCTGGAAGTCTTACTGGGAACTCTTCTATTCTTAGTTTCGAAAGTGCTTTGTTCTCTGGTGCATTGTGTTAGCGGCCATCCGGAAATCAGTCCCTCTCGGGGTCAGCAAAGCCACTGGTCCTGCTTGTGGCTGCACAGGCCGGAGGTAGCCTGGCTTGTCTCAAGACTAATTGTTTATCTTCAGGATCACCTCAGCCCTTTCTTCTTTTGTTGCCCACACTGTCCGCATGGGGCAGGGAAGGGAAAGGAGGGAGAAGAGATTTCAATGAGTTTATTATTATTTATAACAGTAAATAACTATGCTTAATTCTAAGTAAAAAAAAAAACAAAACAGTGCTAAAATCAAGGTCTCGCCAGAGCACTGTGCCCTCTGGAGCAGGGTTCTCCATTAGAAATAGGATGCAAGCCACATGTATAATCTTAATTTTTCTGGTAACCACATTTAAAGAGGAGAAATTAATTTTAATTATATATTTTACTTAACTCAGCATATCCAAACATTAGCATTTCAACATGTAATCAATATGAAACATTTTATAGGAGATATTTTACATTCCTTTTGCCGTACTAAGCCTTTGGAATTCAGTGTGTACTATACACTAGGAACACAGCTCAGTTTGGACTCGCCACATGCAAGTGCTCGGTAGCCACATGTTGCCCGTGGCTGATGCATTCGACTGTGCGGGTCTAGGGCAGTGCCATCCAACAGGACTTTCTATATAATGGAAATGTTCTTTACCTGTGCTGTCCCATGTGAAGGCCACTAGCCGTATGTGACTGTCCAGCACTCGCTTACGGGGCTAGTATAGCTGAGTTTTAAATCTTTAATTTTAATTAATTAAAACTTAATTTCAAACAACCACATGTACTGGATAGCAAAGCTCTAGAGATTTGCTCTTATTAGAGAAATATCAATTTAAATTGACCTAGGTATCATTTTTTCACCTACCTCATTGACAGAGATTTAAAAGTTGGCTAACGGGCCCGCCGAGCCGACTTTCCTGGCTCGCTTCAAAGAAAGGGTCGGTTACAGGGAAGGACCCACTGTTGAGACCAAGAGAATCCAGCCTCAGCTCCCAGATGAAGATGGTGATCACAGCGACAAGGAAGATGAACAACCTCAAGTGGTGGTTTTGAAAAAGGGAGACCTATCAGCTGAAGAAGTCATGAAAATTAAAGCAGAGATAAAGGCTGCCAAAGCAGATGAAGAACCAGCTCCAGCTGATGGAAGAATCATGTATCGAAAACCAGTCAAGCGTCCCTCAGATGAAAAATATTCAGGTTTAACAGCAAGCTCAAAAAAGAAAATGGCAAATGAAGATGAAATAAATAAGGACTCAGTTAAAAAGAACTCACAAAAGCAAATAAAAAACAATAGCCTCCTTTCTTTTGATAATGAAGATGAAAATGAATAAGCATACACATTTTGGACTTAGTCTCCTTGGGGAGTATAAGGGGTATTTTTTTTAATAACTTTTTTTTCCTATTTTAAAGATAATACAAGTTCATTATAGGAGATTTAGAAAATACAGAAAAAAATTTAATAAGATAAAAACTATGTCCAGCTTTCAATACCCCTCTGACTTGAAATGCTAACAGTATAAAAGTTAACTACCATTAATATTTTATTTCTCATATGTGTGAGTGTGCCCCTGTAAATTATATATTTTTTAAACAAATTTGAGATTTTATTGTATATGTTCAGTGTTCTGCCTCTCACTTGACATTAACTGTGAACATTTTCCAGGTCAAAAAACTTTAAAACCTGACATTTATAGCTACAAGGGATTTCAAAATTAAATGGAACCCCTATTGCATCCTTCTTATTAGTGGAACCCTGCTTAGGGTGAGGGAGATGATAATGTGCCTAATTAAAAATACCTCCCCAACTCCTGCTAGGGGAGGCCGTGTGACTCAGCTCTGGCAAAATTAAGAGCTACAAGTGGAAGTCTGCTCAGTAAAGCTACTGGGGTTTTTTTGTACAAAAGGGAAAGCCTGAACCTTTGCCATTTTCCCTTTATACTGCCTGGAGCACGGACTTGAAACCTAGAAGTACCTAGACATGTTTAGGCATGAGGAAGCCAGCCACTTGTTCTGGATTATACAGTGGAAAGATTCAAGGAGCATCACTGGATCCCTGATGGCATGCTTCATGGAGCTGCTGTCCCAGCCTTGGATGGTGACCTCTGGGCTTGATACATAAGAACAGTAAACACCATGCTGATTTAAGCCTCAGTTAGGTTTTCTGTTACAAACAGCCAAATGCATTCCTAGCTTATACAGTAAGTAACTGTAGTAGAACATGCTTATACAGAAATCTTCACGTGCACTTCAGATGATTTCCTTTGAATAAATTGCTAGAGGCAGATGTACTGAATCACAGTATTTGAATATTTTTAAAGCTATTTATGCTTACTGTCAAATTGCATTCTAGAGGTGTTTTATCAGTTTATTCTTCCACTATCTATGAGAATCCATTTCACCTCAACCATGATTTCAGTGCTGGCACTACTCCTTTAAATTTTGTCAATTTGATGTATTGAAAATGGTATTTTATCGTTTAATTGGCCTTTTTTCTTGTCTACCAGAAATTAAACTTTTCCATATGGTAAGGGACAATTTTGTATTTGTTTTTTGAATTAACTTTTTATTTTCCATTATTGTCATATTTTCTTTACTAATTTATAAATTATGTACTCGGTCAATCCTTTGCTTTATTTTTTGGTGATGATTCTCTGTTTCTCAACCCCTGTATCAGATAAAGAATCACCTATAAAAAAAAAAATTAAAAAAAAAAAATAAAAGTTGGCTAACACAGTTTGGCAAGACTATGGGGAAATGGGACTTTTCATGCATGGCCATTGGAAGTGTAAATTACAACCGTCTTTTTGAAGGACAACTTGTGTTTGTCAAAATTGCAAAGGTACATTCCCTTTGACCCAGCAATTCTGTTCCTAGGTGTCAATGCTACAGTCTCTTGTACATGTGATAGAAAGATATTTGCAGCAGCAGAAGATTGGAAGCCACGTAAATATGCAGGCAGTGGGGACTAGATAAATGAGTTATGGCATATTTTAAAAATGCAATTTGCAACTCTTGAAAAACAAGGCAAATTTTCATCTGATGACATGAAAGGATCTCCAAGATACCGTGTTAAGCAAGTGTAGAGCAGTGCATAGAGTATGTTACCATTTAGGTAAAATAAATGATTTGCTTATTTGTTAGGAATAGCTCTGAATAATGCAGAAGGAACCGATGATGTTGGTTGCCTCCTGGAAGAGGAATGGGTGGCTGGGGTGGGAGAGACACCTATTTATCAATGTATCCTTTTGGAATTTAATCACATGCACTTATATTACCTATTCAAAAAAATCTGAAAAACCAGAAAAGGAAACTCTAAGGGGAGGGTGAATTAGAGAAGGCTTCCTGAGGAGTTGGCCTTTGGACTGGGCTGTAAAGGATGCATAGGAATTTTTCAGGCAGGAGGAAAGCTGAAGCTCAGAGGCAGGGACGAGCCTGACAGGTTCCGGCAGCCCTGCATCCAGGTGTGGGCAGGGCACCCAGTATGTAAAGTAAAGCAGTAATGGAGTTTGGACAGGGACTGGGTTGGTCAGCTAGGATAGGTCTGGTGAGTAGAGTTCGTACTTAACTCTGTGAACCTTGGGTGACCACTGATAGTTTGAAGGACGTGGGAAGTGACATGATTGTATATGTGTGAAAGGCAGTTTTTGGTAGAGTAGAAATGGTCTGAAACAGCAGTTCTCAAAGTGGGTCTTGGACTGAGCCTCATCCCAAACACCAGCCCAGGTCAGGCAAGAGAGGAAGGTCCGATTTCTTCACCTTCAATGAGGATTCGTCCTAGTCCTTGGAGTCTTCAAGAACTAGAGGGTCTGTGAGTCTGTGAGGACCTCCTTTTTCAACTATGTACCTACAAAACGTATTTCCTTCATTTATGTCAACCATAATAACACATCACAGCAGAGTGATTACAGAAGCAGATATGTGAATCCAGCTATCTTCTCTATGGCCAGACATTAAAGAGAGTTGTAAAAGTATAAAACAATGATACTCTTCTCACTATGTTTTTTGTTTTGTTTTGTTTTGTTTTGGAAAATGTAATTTTCATTAAAATATGTTAATTAGATTAATAAGTGACATGTTTATTATTTTTAAAACAATTAATGAATATTTTTAGAATTTCTCAATTTTGCTTTCTAGTACCATAAATATTGATAGAATTAATGCACCTAAACAAAATCTCTTTGGGGCCCTCAATAATTTTGAAAAGTTTAAAAATTTAAAGGGCTCTTTGAGACCAAAAATTTTGAGAACCACTGATCTGGATGCAGGGACATTCTGTGTGCTTGTGATTCTGGTTGAATCAAAAACTACTGTGAAACACATACAGCTATCCAAACATGAGTCACCTGGAGGTGTGAGCTTGCCACTGCATAGCCAATGTATGCCTTATGTGTCTGAGTGCACCGACATAACCAATATAGTCTGGACAGTTTGTGTGAAAGAGAGGGGGATTTGTTGACAGATCGGTTTTGACAGACAGGGAATGTCAGTACATGTCCTTTACTCCATTTCCCACTAAAGAGTGTTTCTGTTATTTCCAGTCCTTTGCTGTTATAAACATCCTGAACGTCCACAGTCTCCAAGTGCCCACGTGCAAGAATTACTTTAGACTATCCCCCCAAGAGCGAAAGGCTGGGCAGTAAGACATGCACATCTTCAGCTTGGCTGGCAGCCATCCAACTGCTCTCCAACCTAGGAGTTTCCCTCCAGCCTTGTACGAGTCCCCATTTCTCTAGTACTTGGTATTGTCAGACTTTTAAATTCTGGCAATCGGACAGGTGTGAAGTGGCATCTTGTTTTAACCTCACTTCCTCACCATCACCCTTACACCTTGGAGCATAAGGTACCATACTCTGTATTGTGGACAGTTCAGGGAGTCTTTATGTTGAGGAAATTTGTGTTTGTTTATATGTGTCTATGTGTGTGTCTGTGTGTATGCATTCATGTTTGTGTCTGTGTTTGGATTATGGATACGTATACGATGTAGCTCTAAAAGCTGAACACACTGGGGCGATGTCTCTATTCTGGTTCCCTGGGTGTGAGAAATTGGGACGCTGCTGTTCATTTTAGATAGAAGTTGCCCTCCAGCATTTCTTATTCTTGCAGCGTTTGCTGTACTTTGGGCTAAGTCGAGTCCTCTCTGAAGGAGAACCCCGGCCTCCCTCTGCTGCCTGACCTGGGCTGGTGTGTGGGGCGAGGCCCAGCCTGAGGCGTTAAGCTGAGACCGGAGCTTTAGGCACCAAGTGTGCGGGATAGGAGCTGCCTTCTCTGCACTGCCCACCTGTCCTCACATGGTCGGGCTCCGCACTCAGGAGGGCCCCACACTTGGTTTAAAGCTCCACTGTTGCCCCCTGGAAATTCTTAATAATTGAGCCAGGGTTCCGCCTTTTCATTTTGCACTACGTCCTTGGATCGTGTAGATCATCTTGCCTGAAGCATCTTTGTGTCGCTCATGCTGAGAAGGCAGTGGGCAGACAGGCACGGCCCCTCAGGCCCCTCACCCAGGCAGGACCCCTCCACTCGGAGTCCAGAGCCCTTCTGGATGAAGTATTTGAATGTTTCCTCATTTGTTTATCTCTTCTTTATTACTGCTCATCCCCTCTCTCCTCTTTCCCTCTTTCTCTGTCTTTTCTTCTCCCTTCCTCTTTCCTTTCTTCTATCGCTTGCTCACGCCCCTTTTTGCCCTTCCTTCCTTCTCCCTCCCTCCCTCCATCTCGTTCCTTCCTACTCCCTGACTTTTCTGTTCCCTTCCATTGGTTCCTAGAGTATTAACCCCAAGTCCTCATGGCACCCCTGGCCTCTCCATTTACCCATTCACTCAGCACCCCTTTGTGGGTCGCCTTCTTTCTGCCTTGCACGGGGTTATGCAGGGACCTGAACAGGGTCCTGGGTGTTTCAAAATCAGTACTTCCAGATAGGGTTATTGAAATCCCTGAATTCAGAGGCAAACTGAGAATCTCAGATTTATTCCCCAAAGTGTTTCCCAGTCTCTGCCCTTCTCATTACCCACCTTCCTCCCCATCCCAGAAATCTCCCTGGCCACATGTTATAAAATGTTAGAAAGAAACTTTAAAGGTCACCTTGTCCAACTCTCTCGTTTTATAGATAATGAAAGTGAGATCAGAGAGGGGAAGTGAAATGCCTACGGTCACACAGCTAGTCTGATGGCCTTAAAAATAGATGACAGCCCTGGTTATAATTATCATCTGGTTGCTCTATTTTACCACCTGTGTGCTAGGTAGGAAAAAGATAACATCAATGACAACTTATTATAAAATGTTTAGAACAGATTTCTGCAAGTGGTGTTATGTTGTAATAAAGTAAAAAAGATGCATGAATAGAGGCCCCACCCTGATCAAGATGGCAGAGTGAGATGCTTCAGGGCTTTGTCCCCCCACAGGAAGAACTGGCAGAAACATCTTTCTCAAAGCTCCAGGAAATAGTCATAGAACTGTAGTAACAGGGCAAGCACTGAATCAAGAAAAAGGACCACTTAAAAGCGCTAGGATCTGTGGCGCCCTGGCTGGCCCCTCACCCACACCACACCAGCTTGGTGCAGAGCAAGCCCGTGCTCCCAATGTGGATCCCTGGTCCCAGTTGCAGTTGGAGCAGAGTAACCCTCATGCATGTACTGGGAACATGTATGTCTGGCCCAATCTGTCTGGTGGTGACCTGAGGGACTCGCCATCTCAGACTGCTCTGTGTGTAGAAGGCAGTTCATAGAGCTCACCTGCTGAAGGCTATGGGAAAGCAGTCAGGTGGTATTGCCTAGGGCAGAGTATTGCAGCAGTTGGACATACAGTGAAATGCCTGGTCAGTGAGGAAACAGTTTCCTAGGGAAGAGGGGACACTCAGAACCATGTAAATGGGAGAATTCCTGGAGCCACACAACCCTGCCCAAGACAAGACACATACACAGAAAGAACCAAAAGTCCCCTATGCAATTTTTTGTTGTTGTTGTTGTTAGCTCCTGGCAATCAAGGAAAGCTCTGTCATAATATTAGCTACAAACAAGCTTAAGGAATAGATGCATCTGAGTCTACATTCCAATGACAACATTAAAATGTTAAAAGGTCACAAAACATACAAAGAAACAGGAAGTGATGGGCCAGGCAAAGGAGAAGATTAAGGCATTAGAGATCATCAATGAGAAGAACTAGACCTGGGTCATACCAGACAAACACTTTAAAAAGATGATACTAAATATGCTCAAAAAGCTAAAGAAAAACATAGAGAAAGAACTAAAGGAAATCAGGAAAATTATAGATGAACGTAGTGAATATCAATAGAGACATGGAAATTATGAAAAGGAACAAAACAGAGCTGAAGACCACAGTAACAGAAATCTAAAATTTCTTTGCCAGTTTGGAGCTGACAGAAGAAGGAATCAGAGAACTTGAAGATAAGACAATTGAAGACATTCAGTCTGAGGTGCAGAAAGAAGAATGAAGGAAAGTGAGCAGAGCCTGAGGAACCTGTGGGACACCATCAAGCATACCGATACATGCATTGTAGGAGTCCCAGAAGGAGAAGAAAGAGATAAAAGGTCAGAGGGAATATTCAAGGAAAGAATGGATGAAAACTTCCCAAATTTCACAAAAGACATGAATTTACTTATTCATGATGTTCAATGATCTCCAAAGAGGAAAAACTCAAATAGACCCACACCACAACGTATTAGAATCAAACTGTCAAATGCCAAAGATGAAAAGAGAATTCTGAAAGTTTCAAGAGAGAAGCAACATGTCACATACAAGGGGTCCCCAATAAGAGTAACTACCAATTTCTTACTGGAATCCATGGAGGCAAGAAGGCAGTGGAATGACATATTTAAAGTGCTGAAAGCAAAAAATTGCCAACCAAGAATTCTATATCCCACAAAACTGTCTTTCAAAAATGAGGATGAGATTAAGTCATTCCCAGATAAACAGAAGCTGAGGGAATTCATCACCACTTGACTGGCCCTATAAGAGATGCTAAAGAGAGTTCTGCAGTTTGAAAGGAAATGATATTAGACAATAGATCAAAGTCATGTGAAGAAATAAAGATCTCCAGTGAGGGTAATGACATGGGTATATATAAATGCCAGTACTATTGTATTCTTGGTTTGTAACTCCACTTTTAACTTCCTACAGGCTATAAAAAGCAAATGCGTAAAATGTAATGAGAAACCAGTGGTTCAGGACTCATAATGTAAAAACATGTAATTTGTGAGAACTACATAAAGGTGGGGGGGTGGAAGGTTATAGGAATATAGTTTGTCTGTATTATTGAAGTTAAGTTGGTATCAACGTGTTCTAGTTTGCTAATGCTGCCGGAAAGCAAAACACCAAAAATGGATTGGCTTTTATAAAGGGGGTTTATTTGGTTACAAAGTTACAGTCTTAAGGCCATAAAGTGTCCATCAACAAAGGGTACCTTCACTGTAAGATGGCCAATGGCATCCGGAAAACCTCTGTTAGCTGGAAAGGCACATGGCTGGCGTCTGCTCCAAGTTCTGGTTTCAAAATGGCTTTCTCCCAGGATGTTCCTCTCTAGGCTGCAGCTCCTCTTCAAAATGTCACTCTCAGTTGCTCTTGGGGTGTTTGTCCTCTCTTGGCTTCTCTGGAGCAAGAGGCTGCTTTCAACGGCCATCTCCAAACTGTCTCTCATCTCTCAGCTCCTGTGTTTTCTTCTAAGTGTCCCCCTTGGCTGTAGCAAGCTCACTCCTTCTGTCTGAGCTTATATAGTGCTCCAGTAAACTAATCAAGGCCCATTCTAAATGGGCGGGGCCACACCTCCATGGAAATCATCCAATGAAAGATCTCACCCACCATTGAGTGATCACGTCTCCACGGAAACATCCAATGAAAAGTCTCCAACCCAGTCAACACCAATATGTTTCCTGCCCACACAAGACTGCATCAAAGATAATGACGTTTTGGGGGACATAATACATCCAAACCACCACACAAAGCAAAAGAGACTGTTATAAATTTAGGATTTGAAATTTAAGTCCCACAGTAACTACAAAGAAAATAAAAGAGAATATGCAGATACATAGAGACCAAAATTAGAGTACAGGTTGCCAGGGGCCTGGAGCAGGGGGAATGGGGTGTTATTGCCTAATGGGTATAGGTTCTCTGGGGAAAGGTTAAAGTTTTAGTAATGGAAGGTGGTAAGGGTATCACAGTATTGTGAATGTGATTAATCCCATTGAATGCTATGCTTGGGAGTGGCTGAGATGGGAATATTTATGTCGTATATATGTTCCCACAATTAAAAGAAAAACAACTAAAAGGATAATAACAATTAAATGCAATACATGTCTTGGATGGGATCCCACAAGGGAGGAGAAAAGTCTCGAAAGGGCATTATTGGGACGTGAAAAATTTGGAATATAGACTGTAAGCTTCATATCAATGTTAAATTTCTTAAACTTGGTAACTGTACATAAGGTGGTCATGTAAGTGAATATCCTTCTTAGGAAATGTATATGGCAGTATGAAGTGTTCAAGGAGCATGCTGTATACAACTCACACTCAAGTGTTCAGAAAATGCATTGATAGATGGATAGATTGATAGAATGATACAGCAAATGTAGCAAAATGTTAAAATTGGTGAATCTGAATATCCATGTGTGGGGGAGGTGCTATGTTAGAGTTCTCTATATGGGGTTTTCATGATTTTTGTAGCTGCCCTGTAAGCTTGAAAGTATTTAAAAATAAAAAGTTTTTAAAAATGGGTAAATAGAAGTTTTAGAAAACTATCTAGGTTTAAACTTTCTTTTCTTATGGAAGCATTTCATGTCTGTAGTATCTAGACATTTGCAACAAAGAGGTTTTAAATGTTCTCATCTGTGTCATTTTTATTATCAAAATATCTTTTATAACACATCCGAAAGTGGCCACCTCTTGGTCCTAACAATTTGTAACATGAATTTGAGAGCCAGCACTGTGACAACAAAGAGGGGCAAACTCGCCTACAAAACCAACCAGGAAACAGATCCAGCAGGCCTCGCTTCCTGCTCTCTCCCAGAGCCAGCCTCTGCTCTCTCCCCTCCCAAAAAGGGGAAGGAAGAGGGTTAAGTAAAGATAACGTGCCCATCCTCAAACAAAGCCTAATCCATTTGGGTCCTCCAAATGCTCCCATTTCCTGTTGCTAAAGTTAGACCTATTAGATACGAATTTCATTTTTAATCCGTGACTAGGCAGACAGGGTTGCAGTGCTGTGGGTGGTTCAGATCCTCCCCATAAAAGACAGGAAAAAGGAGGAGTCCCTTTTCAGTCATCCCAGGGCAGCAGAGTTTTGCCCTTTCTGTGCTTGTCATGAGCAGTGAATACAAGGGGCAGTTGCTTTGTGTAACTATTATAGGAGGGAGTGTCCATAAACCTCAGTAGCCCTTAACCCTGAAAAGAACTTAATTTTCTACAAAACAACTCAAGTTTTTTTCTTTATATTTACATTGAAAGGAAGTTTATATCACTATGATAAATAGAAAACAGGATGCTTGCCTTAAATAGAATACAACTAGTAAAATTAAATATAGGCAAAACCATGAAAGTAAACTCTGGCTAGATGTTGCCTGAACCTCTTCACATCCAGAAGAGAAAGATTGAGGTTGGTAAGCATTAGAGGGTGTTCAAGGTAGGGTAGCCCCAATCTGAGCCTTTCTTCTTGATGGATTCAGAATGGACAATAAACTGAAAAAGTAATAATGGTCTCTTGGTGTGAGCATTAGCACCCATGGAATTAAAAAAGAGCTATCAATCTGTCAGTCCTGTCCATGCCTAGGCTGGGTGAGGTTTCCCGTGTTGTGTCAAATGAAGCAGCAGGCTCCACTCCTGGTGGTACCCTTCCGTCAATTGCTTTATGTTTCTGCTTTGCAATCATAATTAAAAAAAAAAATGTTTTCATAACTAAAAATTTATTAAGGAAACAAAAGCAGTGCTGCAAACAGGACAGAAAGAAGAGATGGGTCTCCCACCTACCCAGTCATTGGCCTTCATCCAGGGAGAGGATCTCAAAGGAGAGGCAAAGAGCTCCTTGCACCCCAAAGAACCCAGTCTTCTGAGGCTTGGGGGACTTGTGCCCCCAAATGTTTGTCCTTGGCTCTCCTGCACAGTTCCCCTCCTTCTGGCATAACCTTGGGCCTCCTGGAGGGCACAGCCTTGCTCCTTTCTTCTGGGTAGGTTGTACAGTCAGACAGTAGGCTCTTGGGAGACACTCACTGGTGCCATCAAAATGTCTTCCTGGTTCTTTCTCAAAACCCTGTCTTCCCCTAAGTCCCCCTTATCCTTGCCCCTAAAACTCTTTACTAGTAGGAAACCTCCTGAGTGAGATGTTGAACATGGCGCCGGATGAAGGGGCAACAAAAAACTCAAAGGCCAAATGACTTCTGTTTCAACACTTCTGGAAAGTTGAGGACAAAGCTAGAAACAAGGTGAAAACTCCAGGCCTGGCAATGTTCCTCCCAGGCACTGGCCCAGGCTAGGTAATGCCTGTTACAGGGGACTCTACCAGTGCTCTGCCCGTGTTACCTGGGCCCACTACAGAATCCCCTGTACACACCTATGGCTTCCTGCATCTTTCTACCCTAGAGCATTTCCAGGCAATAGGGTTAACACCCTAGAGCACCCCACACCCCCATCAGCCAGGGGCAAGAGTTGGTGGATTGAATCTCACACCACTCACCCCTCCGTGGAAAATTATGAGGCATGTTCTACAGAGTCCCTTGGGGGGTCCCTAGTGAGTTGAACTCTGGCTCCCCGCAGCTGTAACCTGCTGGTTCCACACCCTTTATTGTCTTTCATCCTTTCCCTGTCTTAATTCATTCTCCCCCAGTTCTTCCTGGGATCACTTCCCAAGTAAATAGCTTATACCTAAATCTTTACCCCAGGATCTGCTTTGGGGGGAGCCCAAACTAAGACAGCTGGTGACATATGCCCCAGGATATATCGGAAAAGTCAAGAGCATCTTTAAAGGATGCAGGATCAGGACCTCCAAGAGGAAGGAAAGAATAGAGCCGGTTTCACGGGCATTCGAACAGGTTTAATGCTCTGCTGACATGGTCTTGAAATAATTTTTGAACAAGAGGCCCCACATTTTCATTTTGCACTGAGACTCGGTAGCCAGACCTGGAAGGAAAGAATATATAGGGATTCTTCCATGATTAGTACTCATTCTGAGTCCAGTCTCTAGTTCTGAGGCCGCTATCCCTGGAAAGCAAAACTGTGAGTGCCGTGCATTAATTAGTCAAATGTTAAACATTTACTGAGCAACTGCTACTTACCGATATGGTGGTAGGTGCTAGAGGTACCGTGGTGAGTGAAACCAGATGTGGTTCCTGCATTCATTGAACATTGCTCTGTTGGAGGAGAAAGACATTATAATATAATCACACAAGCAAATGAAAATATTTAAATTGTGCTACAAAGAAGAGACATATGCTGTTGAGAGGCTAAACTGAGAGATTTGATCTGGTTTGGGGCCTGTTGGTATAGGTCCTTCACAGGGCTGACATTAGAAAGATGAGTAAGAGTTAACTGGGATAAAAGGGGAGGAAGAGGAATAGCCTGTGTAAATGCCACATGACAAAGAGGAATTGGGATTATAGGAAGCTGGAGCTCAAAGCAAAGAGGAATGAGGGCAGAGATGACAGGTGGACCATGACCTGATCTTGAAAGTTTTGAGAAATTCAGGACAGGTTTCATGGTTAGAAATAACCCAAAGGAAAGAAGGAAGAAATTATTCACTGCAATTTTTCTCTTCAAATAAACCAAGAAGGAACATGGTCCCGGTACAGACTCCATCCTTGTTAATGGGGAATGATGGTCTTCCATGTAAATGCCACATGTGCATGGGCACTGACCAATCAGAAAAGACATCACGTATGTAACTGCTGCGTGTGCATGGACACTGACCAATCAGAACAGGTTCCAGATATGGGGGGCGGGGCATATGACAAGAGAGAACTTGAATCTTTAATGATGAGAGGCCTTTAGGAGCTCTCTCTCCCTACTCCTGCCTCCCACCCTCATCTTTGCATGGCTGTCTCTATCTCAGTCATCACTCCTCATCAGTCCTCCCTCCTCTGGAAGTCTCCCTGATCTCTCTCTCTAGGGGGTCCCCCAACCCCTCACAGCCTTTCACATTACCCCACTTTACTTTCTTAATAACACTTAATACATTCTAAAATTAACTTATTTATTTGTTTACTGGTTTATCATCTCTGTCATCTACTAGACTGTATTCTTCCTGAGGGCAGTGTCTATATCTCTTCTGCTCACAGTAACTGGCACCTGATAGGCACTCAATAAAATACTTGTTGAACGAGTGAATTTATATAGTGAAATTCATTTCTCGGAGTTGACTATTGTTCCTGGGTTTTGATAGTCCAAATTCAGGAATGTTATTTGGGCCTCAGAATCAAAAATGGAATATAAACAGAACTTCTTGGTACTTTAGTCTTCCTTGAAGGAAATTCTACAGCTTTATATTTGTCATTTGGTAGGCAAGTGGGTTCATTTGTTCACGCATGTCAGTTAATAAGCATTTGTTGAGTATTCACTCTGTTCTGGGTTAGGCCTTGGTAATGTCCAGGAAAGTTCACTTTAAAGAATTCTTCTTTTAGTAAAATACTGATTCCCTAGGAAATGGATTAAATGCTGGATAAATATGCTTTGATTCTACAAAATCCAGGCTTTGGTTTCAGGCTTCAGGATAAGTGATTGGGGTGGGCTTTGAAGCAAGATTCAGGATTAGAAAATTTAGCACAAAATACATTTCCACTTCCTTGTAGCCCATTTGTGTTTTACCACAACTTGGGCTTTTTTACTCAAAACTTGACAGGACATGATATTGCCACCAAAGAAGGGATGCCCTAAATACCTGTGAGTCCCTGGTGTTTGGGGTCCCTTGCCTCCCTCCCTGTAATTTTGGGTTGCAGTGATCCCCTCCCCCACTTTCAAAGACAGCTGTAGGGGGGAAATGTCCCTTTGATCACAGCTGACAGTCCTTCCAGATACCCCTTCAGAAATGGTGGCTGACTTTCCCGTTAGTGTTCTGATTGCACATCTGCAGATTATTGCCAAGAGCGTTAATCTCAAATTGCCTGCTTTGAAAACTGGTGGCCTCCCCCGTGCTAAATGACCTCTAGCTGGGCGGGCAGAGGGTCTCTGTCATGCGGACAGTCCGTGGCCCCTCCTGAGGCTCTAGTTGCCTACAGAGCCAACACCGAGAGGCTTTGTTGGCATGCTTAGGTACATGGTTTGGAGGGGAAGTGTATTAACTATTACACAGGACTTGCCTTGTAGTTAGTTGTTTCTTTCATACTGAGCTAGAAAAAGCGATATTTTTAAGGATAAAGAGCCTCTTGTGAGAGTTCGCAGTTTCGTTTGCCCTAGCTAACACCCGACCTACTTCTCTGCTGGGTGTCTTGCTGCCTTATGGAAGCACGAGGCCCGCAGGTATCTGAGTTAGCAGGCCCTGTAGAGCCGTTGGTGGCACACAGAGGGACGAGTGCCTGGAGTTGTGCTGTGCGTGGATATCGGATGCCCGAAGAGGGACCTTTTTCTTAGCAGGGCAGTGTGCAGTTTATTTGTGTATTTATTTTGTTTTACTTTTGATAACTTAATTTTGTTATAATTTTAAACTGATAGAAAGGTTGCAAGTCTATAATGCTACTCCTGTGCCCTTTACCCAGATTCAACAACTGTTTACATTTTGCCTCATTTGCTTTAGCGTTCTCTCTCTCTATGTATATGTATTCATATATGAATATATGTTGTTTTTCTTCCTATTTGAGAATGAGTTGTAGGCATTTTGCCTCTTTACTCCCAATACTTCAGTGTTATATTTGCTAAGAAGGGCATCCTCTGACACAGTATCATTATCAAAAACAGGAAATTTAATATGACAAAATATCTGAACTTGGCCACCATTCGTATTTACTTTTTGTCCAGCTGTCCCAATAATGTATTTTATGGCTTTTTTTTTCCAGTTCAGAATACAATTCAGAATCATGCATTACATATTTAGTTGTCATGCATTTTTAGTCTCCTTTAATCTGGAACAGTTCTTCAGCCTAGCTTCTTTGTGTTTCTTGATTTTGACAATTTGGAAGAGTTGAGGCCAGTTATTTTGTAAAGTTTCCCTCAATTTCGGCTTATCAGGTGTTTCTTCATTATTAGATACAGGTTATGCATTTAAAAAAATTATCTAGAGTCATGGGAGAATGTTTTTTAAAGTTAAGCCTTTTGACAGGAGTATGACAGAAGGGATATGGTGTCCTTCTCTGTATTTCACATCAGAAGACACCTGGTAACAGTTTGTTCCAATATTGGTGACATTAGCTTGAATTACTTCATTAAGGTGGCATCTTCTGTGTTTCTCCACTGCATAGTTACTATTTTTCCCCCTTAATAAGTAAATTGAAACCATGGAAGTGTCCTGTTCCTCATCAAATGTTCATCCACTACTTTTAGTATCCATTGATGATTTATCTCCATCAACCTTTCCATATTTATTAGTGTTCTACTATATGGAAGAACTTTGCCTTTTCCACTATATTTTTCACTCTTTTTATTAGTATGAGCTCATGGATTACTACTTTATTCAATGGTTATTATCTGTCCCTATCATTATTCATTTTGAAACTCAAATTGTCCCAGACTTGGCAAGTGAAAGGCCCCATAAGCAGCATGTGTGAACTTTTCACATACCCACCCCCATCATTCATAGAATGTTTCCTTTCTTTTTGGTTCAAAAAGGAGTTCCAGGCTCATCTTGTACTTTCTCTGTCCCAGTCCTGGAATCAACATTTTCTCCAAGGAGCACTGTTCCTTTTAGTGGAGAAGGGTATTTAGAAACCAAGATCTGGGCATTAGGTATGCTCATTGCTACTGGGGTTTGACCGCTTCTAGGCCCTCTCAGTAGGTAGAGCTAGAAAAAAATTATGAACGTAGGTGAGAGTGCCTAACCACAATTCATTCTGATGATCGCAATTCCAATACACCGATGTGTATCTGTTTTTAAAACCATTCTAAGATATGGTTTGTTTCTTTATTACAGAGAAGTATCAAGAAGGAAACAGTAGTCAGCAAATAAAGGGGCAGTTATCCCAGGACCCAGATAACCTGCGATGGCATTAATAAATAAACATATATATATATATATATATATATATGTACACACACACACACATACACACACACACACACACACACACATGCAGGCTTAGAGTGCATAAGTACATAAAGGCACCAACTAAGTGATAGTCTCTTTCCTCCCATCCCAGGCATTCTCTCCAATGAGCAGTTTCGGGTGCTTCGTTACAGAAAAACAGTTCAGTACATATATCAGTGCATATGTATATGTGTAAGTATTTTTTGTCTTCTAATGGTAAGAATTTGGCACAGCAGGAAACATGCCATGCATACTCTTCTTTACCTATTTTTTTCCTTCAGTTTTAAATTCTTATTTAATTTTGTTTCAAAGAGATAATACTCAGACACAAAATACAGAATTCAAAAGCACCAGAAGGATATACAGGGAAATGAGTCACCATTTCTAACTCTGTCCCTCACTGTTAACCTCACTGGAGACAGCCATTGTTTTTAGTTCTTTGGTTTTATCCTATCTTGCATACGTGTATATATATTCTTCCAGAGGTAACAAATTTTACATACCATTCTTTTTTGTTAATAGCAGCTTAACTGAGGCATAATTCACATTATTCTTTACCTTTTATAATTAATAATATTGTTGTTATTCCTATTCTTCTTCTTATTATTTTGGTAACTCAATATATCCTGGAGGTTCTTACAAGAGTTGTATAGCTCTACATTATTTTTATTACCATAGTATTTGTCTATATGGAAGGACCATAGTTTATCGAACTGATCTTTTTTGGTAGACACTTTGTTTTCAGTGTTTTGCATTATAAACGGTGATGCAATGAACTTCCTTATACATAGGTCTTGAATAAAGTTTATCCCTCGGGTAAATTCCTAGCAGCCATTTTAAATATTGATAGACATTGTTAGAGTGTCCTTCGGAAAGTTTGCCCTGCAATAGAAATAATTCTCTTGGGTTGCACGACCTCATCTTTCTGCCTTAGATACCCATAAATGATGATGACACTCTGCCCCAGCACCTCTAAGGCTGCCAGTTATAAGTCTCTGGCAGTACCCACCTTCCCAACCTGGTGTGTCCAACCAAGTTCCATCTTAGGACTGTAATTAAATCACTATTCGGGTTGTTTTTCCTCTTAATGTAAAAGCTGTAGGTCTAATCTCTCAATGCACCAAGAAAGAACCTCACCTGGTGAATAGGATACAGAAAAGTAACATGCTAAAAATGGTGCTGCCCCATTAGCCATGAGGGCTTGTACTTAAAGCATTTGGTTTCTAGTTAGTGACCAAATGATGGAAGCCTCCTATGAGATTCCGATTGCAACTCCTTCCTGCTGGAGGAAAACTGTGCCTGGACGGTGAAGCTGGGAGAAGCAGGAACTGTGGCTTTCCTGGACACTTCCCAACCTCTTCATGAGCGAGGACCCAGGGTCAGCCCTTTGTGTGTCTTGGACCAATGTGATGATCATCCAACTTGAAATTTCTTCACTGCCTTATCTATAAAAATTCACGTGAATTGGAATTCTGTACTTGCTTAAATAGCTAAACAATGGCTTGCATGGCTTCCCACAAACTCAGGTTGTCAGACCATGTTTATTCTGTGGCTTCACCTGCCTTCCAGTACACTTCTAGTTTTAGAAGTACAGTGCTATGTACAGCCTATCTTAGGTTCAGTTCCCCAGAAGCAGACCCTGATACAAGTACTCAGGTGCAAATATCTCATCCTAGGAAGCATGAATGAGGGAGCCAGCGAGAGCAGGGAAAGGAAGGAAGGCAGTGCAGGCTGGGATAGGAGCAGGTTACCTCTGGGAGCAACTGGGGTGCAGTCCTGGGGATTCCTGGAAGACTCTATAGGGCAGTGGTTCTCAAAATTAGCTACACACTGGAATCATCTGGGAAGCTTATAAAATCCTGACACCCACACTGTAACCCTGACCAATTAATTCAGAATCCTTGAGTTGTAAGACCCAGGCACCAGTATATTTTTAAACTCCCAAGGTGATTCCAATGTACAGTCAAGATTAAGAACCAGTGCTATAGAACATACCTCAAAGTTGTCTCACCAAGCTTTAGGAAGCTGAGGTATTTATCACTAACTCCAATCACCATGGATAGAGGGCTGCATCTGGTAGCACTAACTCCTCAGAATGTCTGGCTTACAGAAAGCCGAAGTGTGCATGGAATGGTGATTGCTGAGGGGGTATGGGCTGGCAGCGTTTGCTTGCACTTTTAGCCAGATCTGATATGAAATCCTGGCTTTGTCCACCTACTCGCAGAGCACCTTAGGTCATTTAAACTCGTTAAGCCTCAGTTTCCTCGTGTGTGATAGCTTCTTTGTACAGATGCAAGGATTGGATGTAATGTGTGTAAAGTTCCCAGCATGGGATGGATTCTTGGTGGTGATTGTCACCAGCCTCATTGGAAGAAGGGAGGCAGAGAAGTCAGCATAGACCATAAAGAAGCTAAATCGTTACCAACTCAGGTTGTGAGCTCCAATATGCTAGATATGCCAAATGATTCCACAAGGGAACCTTTTATTTATTTAAAGGAATACCCTGATGAGTGTTTGGTATTTATAGGGCAGCTTGGCAGGTATAGTCCATTTCTCCAATGTGCTTCAATTCTGCTTTGCATGGCAGGTTGTCCCAAGGAGTACATGGTCCAGAGACCAGTGGCAGAAGAGAAACCTACTCTTCCCTGCCTCCTTGTTAGCATTTGGGGAAGTGTTTATGAATCCATGGCTGACAAGGCATTACCAGCACTGGAGTCAGTTCCATATAGGAAAAGGCAGGAATGCAAGCCAAATGTGGGTTAGGAAATGAGAACTCTCCTTGTGAATTCAGGTTCCCAGGATTATCATGGATAATAAGCACATTTGAGTCTGAATTATGCAGTTAGACAGTCTAAGTTGGTCAGTTTCCTGTAGTAATTTTCTAAAAATTAGGCAATTATTTGGACGTTCCCTAAACTATATGGGTATATTTTTGTTGACAAGGGCTGTGATACATTCCATTGGTGAAGAATTTTGATCAATGGAGATTCATTATATTGTCTAAAGTAAGTGAGTAAAGTGAATAAACAAAAAGGACACATTAGTGATAATAGTGTATTATGAACCAAGGATTGTGACTTATCCAATTCAGTGCACCTTAGTTATCTCACCTAGGAAAAATGTAAAATAATTATAGTAATTACCAGAAGGTCCAGAAAAAGGTGCTCTCATTAATTTAGTTTTGTGCTTCTTGTCACATCCAATCATTGAACATCTTTTACAGGAGCCCCCTCTCCCCCTTTATATCAGTGCCCATGATATTTTGTGTGTGTGTTTTTTGCCCTAGGATAATCTTTTTGGAAAATATATTTGCCAGCCCTCTTGACAACTCTCACCAGCCCTCTGCCCTGGATAGATGTTTTCTGTCTTCTTTCCTGCCTTGAGTATTTGGGAGGGGAAAATGGTCTATAAATGTCTGTTGAATGACAGAGCGAATCTGGCCGCTTGTTGGTTTTCAAGGCTTGTGGGGGCACAGGCAGGTGGGCTGGGTCTGCCCCCTCCTCCCTCGTTGCTTTACACGCAGCCTCCTTGCTTGGTTGACCATTTGCTTTCCCAGGGAGAGGAAGACCTTTCTTGGGCCCCAGCGATTTCATCTCTGCTTCCAAACAAGCTGAGTGCTGAGTGTTGCACAGCCCAAATCAATGACAGGGGGATTTTCCTAGTTTGCCAAAAGTAAATAAATATACATTTTAAGTATTTTCTTCATATTTTCCCCTTCTGGTGTCTGTTCTCGCTGTAATTGTTCCTATTGCTGCTACCTCTGCTGATAGTTAATATTTGAGTGGTTACAGTGCTGAGCCCTTTACCCACACTGATGTTTACCCTTCACATCATCCTAGGCAGCAGATACTATTAGCTCCCTATTTCATAGATGAGGAAACTGAGGTTCAGACAGGTAAAATGATGTGCTTAAGGTTCTACAAGAAAATAAGTGGCATAACTAGGAAATGAACCCACCAAGTTCATCTCCAGAACCTAACTAGTATCTTCAACATACAGTTATGCCATCTGAGCACAAACTTGCATATTATGTTAGTTAAAATGTATTTCACCAATAGCTCAGAGAACACCATGATTTCTAGGTTCTCTACCCCCACGAGCGCATTGGAAAGAATCTATAAAAAAGGTTCAGGGGTGCTGGAAAGGGAAGGAGGGGGGAAAAAAAAACAGCATTGCATTAAAAACGGTGTATGGGTCCCCTCCCCAATTCTCCAGAGATCCAGATTGGAGAGAAACAAAATGCAGATCCTCTCCCTGCTCGTACGTGAGTTTAGCGAGTCAAGTTCCAGCTAAGGGCAAGTACAAGAACACTAAATCCTTATGCTAATCTCTCCCCTAAAGAAGGCACAGATGAAAGGCCAGGCAAGAAAGCCTCTGAAACCACCAAAGCTGTTTGCCAGCAGAGAGATAAATCAAAAGGACTCGAGATCTGGTTTGAATTTAATAATTATAAACGACTAATCAGGGACCATTTGCTGCCGAGTCAGGAGCTGCACTCTCTCCATCAGTGCATGTTTGCTGCTCTGGTCACCTGTTTATTAAATAGAAAAGCCCTGTGATTAAATAACAGTGCTGTTCTGACACTAATCAATTCAATCCCAGCCATTTAAAATTAAGTCAGGCCTTGCATTTGCCCTCTTGTCTGTGAAAGAAGTGGGAACAACACACTGCAAACGTGACTGAAGGTATCCAGAGAGCTTCAATTTATAACCCTCTGCAACCTGGGTAATTAGAGGGTCAGGCCTGCATCCCAGCTCTCTTGTCCATCATCCTACAGCCCCTTCCCCCCCATCTCTCATCCCTGCCCTGCCCACTTCTCAAGGTTGGATAACAACAAACAGCAGCGATGGTAGTAGTAATAGTAATTATGCTAATAACCTCAGTAGCAATAATAGCTACCTTTCTTTTTAAATCTCTTGCCATATGACTGGCCCTGTTCTAAATATTTTATCACCTGTAACCCTTGAAATAACCATATGATAGGGAAACTAAGGCTTAGAGAAGTGTTTTATAGACACTGATATATCTCACACATCTAGAGCCTGCCTGACACATAGTAGATCCTCAATAAATATTTGTTGAATGAATGAAGAAATAAATAACTTGCCCAAGATCACACATGTAGGAAATGGTGGAGCTGGATTTTGAACTCAGGCCTGCTTCATTTATGCTCTTCATTTTCTTGAGGTAAGATAGGTAAATGCTTTGTGAACCTTTTATATTGTTTTAAAACAACTATGAGTTTAGTGCAATTATATGTTTAAAACAATATAAAAAGATAAATAGCATTAAATTGTAGAAAGATCAGGGGTTTGGGAGTTGGGCTGATCTAGAGGAGATCCCTTCTCCAGCACTTACTAGCTTTGCAGCCTTGATCAAGTCACTAAAGCCTTTCTGAGCTTCAGTGTCCCTCTCTGTAAAATGAAGACAGTACTAAATGGGGTTAATGTGAGGCTTAAATGGACCGATTTGTTCAACTGTGAGCCCAGTGCCCAGCCCATGGCGAGTGCCTGGTTCTGGTATCCGCTGCCCTCCATTGTGTATTGGAAAGCACATGTTGATTCTTCTTTGACTCTAAGACCCAGAACCTCAAAAAGTCACAGACTTTGGCTCTAGAGAGAATGGAAGTCAAGCCAGGTAAGGATTAGATAGGTTCAGGCTTAGACCAGGGCCAGCTATTTTGAGAACTGATCAGCTGAGGATGGATGGGATCAGTGCTCTTCAGAGAGCCTCAACCAGAACAACAGGAAAAGCAGTTTATTTGTGAACTATTTACTGATGAGATTTAGATGTCTGCCTGGTGCTATCAGAAGGTAGCCAAGCCTAAAAGGAGATAGCCATAGGGTGGCTGGGGGAACAATGAAACGTGGTGAAAGTGGGTTGAAAGGAAGCAAGGTGGAGGCTTAAGGACAAGACAGCAGGATGGAATGACCAGTAATGAGTCTCAGGCAGAGATCACTGTGATCTGCCATCGCCGTCAGACCTCACATTTAAACCCTGCACGGGGCTCTGTCTGATGCAAAGTAGCAAGTGGTCTCCTGATTCTGATGGTCATTTTTTCATTTGAAAAGCATGAGAGGGTGTAGAATCCAAGTACTGCTAGAGAGTCTCACCATCAGATATGTAACCTGCAGGGCTAAGGAATCACATACCACACACAGGCCCATTGTTCCCACAGATTCCCCTCGGGAGCTGCCTTTTCTCACCAATCCCAGAGAGATGTTCAAAGAGCTATGGTGCCCATTGACTTCATTTATGGTTTGGTTCAGCTGGCTGTTTTCTTTCAGCCTGCAGTTTTAACAATTTGGATTACTTGCTCCTAAAGCACAGAGGCTGAGTCCCCGTGCTCTTGCTCTAGGCAATGTGTGGATAGATTTGTTGGTCATGACTGGGCCTCACCCTTGAACACATCTGACATTCCTACTTGGAGGAGTGGAAACCACCAACATCCCACTTCAACCAACATCCGGACACTGTGATTTCCTTTAACATGCGCATGTATTTTAAGGAAAATAAATGCCCCCTCTTGTAAGGATAAATCTCTTTCTTGTTTGAAAAGCAAGAATCTTAACTTGCACTTGCAGGTTTTGAGTATTCAAAGAAATTTGAGGTTGAAGAATTTCAGTCTTCACTGACCTTCACTTTTGAGGTTTCGATTTAATCTTGGCAGCCAGGTGGTTAGCAGAAGGGAAGGGCGTTACCTCAAGAACACTGGCCTCCTTTATTCATTCTTTCTTTGAGTCACCCATTCAGAAATTGTTCATTGACCTACCGCTCAGTACTGGGCACTGGGTGTTTAGAGTTAGGTGCTCAAATCAGAGCACATAGTCGAAAGCAGAATAATTGGGTTCACCCAAGGTACTTTGTCTTCATGGTTGAAGGGAAGTGGGCTGTGCTCTCGCTTCAGTAAATCTGACAAGAATAACAGGGTGGGCCCCTGGTTCCTGGAGTTAGCTGGGAACCTGTCAGATCAAGTGTGTTAATGCAGATACAATGTGTGAACAGTGTCCTTCCTGCCTAGGAACTCTCCCAGGTCACCTATTGGTAGTTTCTGGTGCACAAGAGAAAGTAAAATGGCAGTGACTTGGCTCTTAAAACTGGAAAGAACCACAAAAAATTATCTAGTCTAAGCAGATGTGCTGTCATCTTCAAGGCCAATTCTCTAGTAGAATAAAAGTTAAGAAGGTGTTTCCCTTCTGAATTCCTCCTGCTCAACCCTCTCTCGGACCTTCTCTACAGGCAGGATGTGCCCTCCCAGACTCTGGGACAGGAGGGTGTGATGGGGAAGCACAGAGCTTGGAGCCAGCTAGACCTGGGTTTGAATCCAGGCTCTGCCACTTGCTAATTATGGACCCTTGGGCCTCCTTGAGCCTCTGCCTCCTTCTTTTAAAAGGAAGTTAATACTAGCTCCTACCTCATGGGGTAGTCATGAGGATCAAATGAGATCATGCATTTTAGGATTTACTTCTGTCACCAACATGTAGTAAGTGTTTAATAGGCTAAAGCTGCTGTGATCATCACTCTGAATATCATCATTATGAATCGCTTTGGTGAAGGTCAAAATGAGTGCAGTGTCCTGCCGCGCCCTCTACTTTCTGGCATGCTCACCTGTCTGAGTCTCCACCAGTTTCCCACTGGTGATTTCTCAGCTGCACTTTATAGGATTGGCATGAGTTCAGCCCCCTGCTATTTTGGAATCCTGAGACTTCCAGTTCCTGGGTGGAATGAGCAGCGCCCACCAGGTAGATTGAGATGGCCTGGCCGGTGCAGTGGGTGCCTGGCCAGCCCCCTCCAGCCTCTCCACCTGTGTCCCTCTTGCAGGTGGGTAAAGAGGACAAGCTTCCCAAAGGGAGCAGGACCAATGGCATCAATAACAATAAAAAAATCAAGGAATAGTCTTTCTAGGGGAGTGGACCATGCACCTGACTCTGGAAATGTGAACACAATAGACTGAGTCCTGCTTTCCCAAGACTTTCATAGCATGAGAAGGTCAACTTAAAACCAGAAAACAATTAATGAAAGTATCTCTCTCTAAAATGGGTCTCCCCTGCTAGTCTCTGCCTCAGCACCTCATGAGATCCCTGGTAGCAGAGGTCACAACTTGTAACATTGATGTTTTCTTGTTTTCTCCCAGTTAGTGAGCCTGAGCAGGCCTGTCTCATTCATTCCTATATCCCAGGACCCAGAACAGGGCTTTACACATCAAAGATGCTTAGTGAACTTACAGTGGATGAGCAAACAACTAAGGAATGCTTTGTGAAATGTTCGCTTTGGGCCCAGAGTTTAAACTTCAGGCTCATTCTTTGTTGCTAGCAGTGCTCAGTCAGCATCCTTGTGTAATGAAAATTGAAAAGAAAGTCTCTGTTTATTTTGTAAAATGTGTGGCTTTCTTAAGGAAATCATTCCATCCCAGATTAACCAGCCTTGGTTTAATTTAAAAGGCCACAAGAGGACATTTGTCTTCTGGATTTGACACTTGAGGCATGTAAAATTGTGTTGCAGGAAGTGGATTTAGGGAAGTTTGGGAGGCTGGGTTTGAGCTCAAGGTGTTGTGTTGGGTTGGTCTGCAGAAGCCTGTGTGCCTACGAGGAAAAGAGCTTTTCTGATCATTCTCTTATATTCACCAGTGTGGGCCTCGAGGGTAACAGGCTACTATTAAAGTGTCACATTGACAGCACCACTGAATTGTAAGGATAGAACTGGAGCACCACTAAATTCTATAATCTGATCATACAACGTAGTTGCATGCACCTGTGTAACTTACCCAATTTGGGTAAGAAGTAACAGGAGCTCCTGTTTCTTGTACACCTACAGTATACCAGGCCTTGCTCCAGATGCCATACAAACATTATCTGCAGTCCTCACAATAGCCTGACCTGGTAGGCATTATTTCCACTTTACAATAACATCCCAGGGCCTCAGCTCCGTCACATCACTTCCCAAGATCTCAGGTTTCATATTGTCGCCTTTCGAGGCACAAGGAGCTGAGCTCAGGATGGGCATGGGTTGTCCTGGGTAGCGGGATGCCAGTGCAGCTGCTCCCCACTCCTACAACCCAGCACGTGTTGCTAACAGAAGGCAGCATTCTCCAGTGGGCTAGGCCATGCAGTCCTTCGCAGTACAGTGCTCCAGGCAGATGCTTCCAGACAACCCAGCAGCAAATGAGACTTAACCTATTTGCCACACATGCTTTAAAGATGTACATAAGGGGATTTGCCCTAGGAGTTAGAATCTTGGATTCAGAGTTTTATGCTGTAGCTGTGTATTTGAGCAAGTTGTTTAACTCCCCTAGCTTCAGTTTACTTATCTGGAGAATGGGAATTATCCCTTGCCATATGTGCATCAAAAAGTCACCATATCGTGGGACTGAGAGTATCTTCTTGACCAAAAGGGGGATGCAAAATGAGATGAAATAGTTTCAGTGGCTGAGAGATTCCAAATGGAGTCGAGAGGTCACTCTGGTGGACATTCTTATGCACTATATAGATAACACCTCTTAGGCTTTAATGTATTGGAATACCTAGAAGTAAATACCTGAAACTACCAAACTCCAGCCCAGCACTCTGGACTCCTGAAGACAATTATATAATAATGTAGATTACAAGGGGTGACAGTGTGATTGTGAAGACCTTGTGGATCACACCCCCTTTATCTAGTGTATGGATGAGTGGAGGAATGGGGATAAAAACTAAAGGACAAATGGGGTGGGATGGGGGGATGATTTGGGTGTTCTTTTTTCACTTTTATTTTTTATTCTTGTTCTGGTTCTTTCTGATGTAAGGAAAATGTTCAGAGATAGATTGTGGTGATGAACGCATAACTATGTTATCATACTGTGGACAGTGGATTGTATATCATGGATGATTGTATTGTGTGTGAATGTATTTCAATAAAACTGAATTTAATAATAAAAATTAAAAAAAAAAAAGTCACCATATAATTGTAGGCCAGTGAATTGGCCTCACTGTTTTTGATTGCATCTGGATGAGGAGTCAGTAAGGGTCAAATCCTTATACAAACACGAAACATCCTCAAAAGTGGCAAGTGTGCATGGAGTGACTGTCAGCATCTCCTCAAAGCCCCAAGCGGCGTATTTGACTACTTTCAATATTCCCTAAATATCACTTGGGAGGGCTTGTTAAGATGCAGATTCCTGGGCAACATCCCAGCATGGTTGATTTAGCATCTCTAGGGACGGTGCCTGGGCAACAGCATTTGTAAATTTCCCAGGTGATTCTGCTGCACACTGCACCATGGCTCGAGTGGAATGATATCTTGGATCTTGACTCCCACTGCCCTGGATAGAAGAATCAGGTTCATCTTTGAGATTTTAAATGTCTGGATAGCTGGCTATGCAAAAAGAGGCCCTAATTCCACTCCCCATCTCTGTCTGACAAACTCTTATTCATCCTTCAAGCCTGTTCAAATGCCCCCTCCTCCAGGAAGACCTCCCCAATCCCCACCAAGGCTGAACTATTACTCCCAGAGTCCTTCCAGAGTCGTTCAACCCATATTTTTGAAGGTACTTCAGTAAGCTCTGGAATGCATTACTGTATTTACTCCTCTCCCTTTGACAATAGAAACTAATGTCATCACCCCCACTTAGAGTTGAGAAAAGGGTGACTCAGAAGTGAAGTACCTTTCCCTAGACATTTGGCTATTAAGTGGACAAGGGTGATCTTACTGGATTAATTAATCATGTCAGGGTCTGTCTTTCCTTAACCGTGGAGGTTGATGTCTCGCTGATATTTGCATTCTGAGGAGCAATCAAGGGACCTGACACATAGTAGGCACTTGATAGATCTTTGTTGAATTGAAGCAAAGAAATAATAGAACAATTATAGTAGTATGGAAGACAGGGGCAGTTCTGGTTCCTTTCCAATCTCTGCCTTTGTTCAAGCTCACTCCCTTGGAGGTCTGATGGGGGAGGTCTGATGGGGGAGGTCTGATGGGGGAGGTCTGATAGGGGGGAAAGGTGGGTTTCTTTGGGGCTCGAACACTCCAGATAGTTCTGGCCTCTGCTGTAACCTCATGCTAGTGATTTTGGTCCATGAGTAGCTTTCTGCCAAGTAGCACTGGGAGATTTAGCAAGTCATAGATGAAGGACTCCGTAAATACTTAGCTAGTTGAGTTGGGGATGCGGAAGAGAGGTGAATGTTTGATGAGCTTTGTTGTGGTTGTAGATGCACTTTCTTTTCTTTTATAAAAAGGAAAATATGTTTTTCAACATCTAAGCTGGCAGATTGCCCTGGTCATAATTCATTTAAAATGCAATTATCTTTAGTTTGAAAAATGACTTTTTTGAGTTTTGGTTTTTATGGACATAAAATATAAAGATTGAAGATGTTGTCTAAGCTTCTTTCCAGCATCCTGGTCCTGTTGACTTCCCTGGATGAACAAATTTAAATTACCCAAGTACAAAACAGTTCTAAAAATGAAATATCTTTAAGTGAATTCATTTTCTTTCCAATCTAGTCTCTTCTTCCAAGTTAGTCAGAATCTGAACTTTTTATGTAAATTTCCAGATCTTGATATAGAGAGATATTTAGAGAAAAAGGAAATCCAAGAAGAAACAAGCCATAGCAGCATAAATGAGAAGAAAAACGCAAATGAATTATCCCAGAGCTTAATAGTTTCCCATAATTTCGCAGGCTTTCTTGGAACTGTTCATTTACATGGCTTGGTTAAAGGTTTTGGGTAAAAGGGTAGAAATGATAAGGATTGCATGTGCTGTTTGATTGCTTTTTTTCCTTTCTTTTATCAAAGCTATAATCTCTGTTTACATTTGAACCTTGGTTTATTATTTGTTTTGCAGCGAAAACGGAAGCAGAGTGCTCAAGATGAAGATGCTGTTAGCCTTTGTAGTCTGGACATAAGCGTAAGTACCATCCTTTGTGCCTCTCCTGCCCTGCGAGAATCTCTCACCTCTCAGCGTATTTGCTAATGTTCTGTGGGCGCTAAGTGGGTTTCCAGGATATGACGATGAAAGTTGTGATGTGGGAGGAAACTTTTAAAAAAAGCATTTCATTTCACAGGAGTAAACTACATGACCAATCTAAACTTCCAAACTGCTTTGTTTATGGCCTGTGTCTCTTCTCTCATAAAATGAATTATGAACTTAGAGCATCTGGATAGACTTTAGGTAAACCTCACTATATTGGAGACTCATTCAAGAAGATGCCCCTGTGGGGGTAGTTAGTGGGTCGCCCAACTCAGGCAGCAGATGGCCCAAAGACTGGAAGAAGTCTTCAGCAGCATGCTGGAGTGGCTTTGGATTCAACGGATTTTAGTTTGAACCAGGGTTCTTACAGTTAGCATTTGGGTGACAGCTTTCCCCTGCCTCTGTGTCTTCATCTGGAAAAGGGGGATGAAAAGACCTAACCTAATAGGGTTCTTATGAGGATTAAATAAAACAAAATGAGAATACAAACACATTGTCTGCTACATATTAGGTACCAACCAAACGTTGGTCTCATTATTTTTTTCTTTAAAAGCATTAAGTTTGCAAAAGAGGTTTAAGTGACTTGGTAGTTGAATGCTGGTGATGATAGTGATAAAAAGTTTTCTTGGGTTTTTGAGGTCCTGTCCTTGGAAGAAGAGTTCACTTCTCTTTGCGTGGCCTCCTTGTCTCCTGCAGATGCAGTTGGGAAATCTCCCTGGCCCTTTGATGCCCTCATTCTCCAGGGGTGGGGTAGGGGGATTCAGACCCTCCCTGGGCTCCCCAAGCCTACTTTTTCATACTTCCTTGGTTTTTAACCATTGCTCACAGTGGATCATCTAACATTAGGTCCTGGTCTCTTTCCTCTACAGAGATTATGAAAGACACTGTTGTGAGATGCTATGCTAACAGTTAAGGACCGAGTCTTAGTCCTGGCTCTGTGTCTAACTAGGGGTCAGTACCCTCCCTGGGTCTCTGCTTCCTCATTTGTAATTAATTCATTAGCTAACTAATTAATTTTAAAAAGGTTTGGGATTAGATCTTCCAAAGCCAATGTGAATATTTGAAACTAAATTGAACACAGATTATTGGGTTCTCACCTGATGACATTTATTTACCAGTGTAAGCAACATGCTTTGAGTTATTTTTAATTAATTGCAGAGTTGTCTGTGATGCAAACAGACATGATTCAAGTGAGTCTGAGCTGGCATCCAGTTAATGTACTTGAGCATCTTTATTTCACCATATGGTGTTTGTTCCAGTTTTTGAACCATCAGATTGATGGGGTTGGACCAGTTTACTGGGTTGCTGTGGTAACAGGACAAAAGAGGATGTTCTTCTGGGTTTTACTTTAGTCACTGAATGTTTTATTATTGACAAGTGAAGTCTGTAGAACTTCCCTTATCAGCTACATGTTTTTTGTGTAAATGTGAAAATATTTAATTCCATGGAAATTATTAGGATCATTGACTTTCAGAATTTAAAGGGCCTTTAGCCTTTTGATCACGTGTCCCAGTCCACTCACTTTGTAAATGATGACGTGGAGTCCCAAGGAGGTACATATGGGCCAGAACTCAGTCCAGATCCCGCCTCACCATCCTTTGTTCCTCAACTGTATATTGGCATTTATTTTGGAGACCAGTCTGTCACTAGAAGCTTTTTATCAAAGAACGGCCAAACTCTATTAAATGGTAGGATTACTTGTAATTATGAACTGTAATTTTTTTTTTTGGGGGGGGGGGTTCTTGAATGGCCTAAATGACCTTGCTTTCTCTTCAAGGTCACTTAAGTATCAGATATTGAGTAAGTTGATGTATTTTCTCCTTGTACAGATGCTCTTTTTGATCATCTTTATATTGTTTTGTCATAGTGAAGAGATTTTATGGAAGAGATATCTACTCCATTACACCAACAGGACTATGCTGAGGAATTCAACTATAGCACACTCATCTCTGATTGACTTAACATTTCCCCTGAATATCAGCAAACACATTTCCAGAACCTGGGCAGAGTTTCTGCCATGTATTGTCATACAATAGTCATAATAATTGTAAAAGTTAGAGGAATCCTCGAAGCTGTTGGAGGGACATGAAAACGGGTGTTTTTGCAGTTTCCACTCGTGGTCAGAGTCATACAGAGATGACAGGATGTGTGACAGTTCCAGATGTGACCATGGAGAAAGTGTTACCCATTTTAAGTCCCTTGCATCTAACTGACACTCAACAGAGAATAGTTGAATTGCATGGAATGGTGGGTTGAGCCACATATGAGAGGATGTTTGCCATAAAGATAACAGGTATAAATAAATATCTGATTCCAAGAAATTAATTGTTCTAACAAGGTCACTAATAAGTAAATGGCCTTCCTGGGCTGCTCAAAGAGACTTTATCTTTGTGCTTTTAAATGGCATGGTCACAGACCCTTACTTATCTGATGGCATACCTAAAGGGTTGTTTCAAGTCTGTTCCTATGTGTAGTGGAAAGTATCTGAAAAGAAAAAGGTGGGCTCCAAGGGATGACTCATACCAGAGAATGCGAGGGTTTGAGAAAGTAACACTAGTAATTCTCAGTTTTGATTCCATTTAATGGTGGAAAGATATCCCCCAGATGTTTGCTTGGAACAAGTTGCTGCTGCGTGAGGGCCAGGGGTCTTTTGGGGTTGTGGTCAAGGTTCCACTGAGTCCCAGCCCGATGCTGGGTCTACAGTGGGCTCTTGGTAATACTCACTGGTTGATGGATTTTTTAAAAACAGTGAGTTTTTCCAATGTGTGTGTGGGTTCAACACACATACCCCTTTCGAAGAAATATATCTGTGACATCAACTTGGGAAGTGTTAACACAGGCAAAATCTCTCCCCTTTTAATAAAAAGTAAGGATTTATAGAGCCCTTCTGAGTGAGTGAGTGATGATAACACCGAACATTCCCACTGACATCCTGTTTTATTTTAAATCTTCAGATGACTATTCTGATAAGGATCTGGAAGGGAATTTTCCTACAACCCCCCACTCCAGTCTCCTATGGAACTTGGGCTTAGAGACCAAATAGGAGTGGGTACGCTAAGAGAAAGCTGACTCTTACAGAACAGGGATCCTCAGCTGGGGGGAGGTCCCTGACTCTTTGGAGAATCCAATGATAGTTCTTGACTTGAGAAAGTTTTACATGATTGTTGTATCAAACCAATTTCAGGGGATCATCATCCCCAGGAGCCAGTCACGTGAAGAATGCCTCTTACAGAGGACATCGGAAGGGCCTTGAGGCCTGGTGACATATCTCCAAAGAATCGTCCTACCCCTCTCCACCCCCAGCACTTGGTGAAACATGAATTCTGACAGAAGAGTCCACGCTCGTTGATGATATAATTAGTCTCCTTTTTTTTCCTACCACTTCACCCAATCCACTGGCTGAGCTCTGCTTCTGGCAGGACAGAGTGCAAGCATACACTTTTGAGAACAGTTTGCAGAGTGGAGCCGCCTACACATCTCTCACACCACGTCAGAGGATGCGCGTGGGATGGTTTGCACAGAGATCGTTCCCCCCACGGCACTGTAAGTTCTAACAGGCGAGAGATGCCTGAGTGAAGTGCCGCGGTGTCCCTGAGGCTCCAGGGATGGTCTGAGCTGGGAAGGTTGGCGGTGCATGGGCTGCTTCTCCGGAGGGTGCAGCTCCGCACAAAACACCCTTTCTCAAAACACAGGCGAGTCTGGGGTGGACTGACAAATAGTTTCCAATAATGAAAGTAATATAAAAGATGAAAAGGAGTATATGTTCCTTGTAGAAAATTTGCAAAATGTGAACAATAAGCAATCCCACTTCAAAGCAGGAGCTACATTTTGATGTAGTTCCTTCCTGCTGCTACATGCACATTCACTTTTAAACTTTTTCATTATTAAGTATTTCATACATACAAAATGTGGTAAAGGATAATATGAAACCCCATGTAGCTACTAATACGACTGAAGAAATAAGCCCTTGGCAGTAGGGCCGAAGGTCCTTTCAAGCTCCTTCCCTCTGCTGAGTTGGAGGTTTATTGCTGCCTTGCTGGACTATTGACTTGCTATGCATTTGAATCCCCAAACAATATTCATATTTTTAACCACTTTTAAAGTTGATATAAGCACACACTTTAAAAAAAAATGGGATCATAACACATATTAATGTAATCCTGTATTTTTCACTTATTATATTGAGAGCATTTCACCAGATCCTGGAATATTTTTTAAGAACAGTAGTTTTAATAACTATAGAGTACCTTGTCAAATGGATGCACCAGATTTATTGAACCAATCCTTTGTTAGACATTTAGATGTTTCAACTTTTCACTTTTATCGCTAACACTGAGAGGTGCCCAAGACTATCTTTGTGTCATCCCTTTCATTGGTAGGATCTAGTCTGAGATTTGAAATCCCTGGCTAAATATGTAAGAATCTTTTTTAAACCCGTGAACAGGTTTATATCCTTTCTGGCAGTGAGGGGTGGAAATGAGACTTGGAGTTGTGTGGAACCGGACCCCCATCTGTTTCTCTGGTCCATCTCTTGTTCCACTACACCACGGCCCCTTGCTAAGTCCATGATTTCACTTGGGAAATTTGCTTACACGCTGCCTTTTGGAGGAGCCCAGCTCCTGCGTAGCTCGAGGTCAGTGTCTAGGCTGTCCCCTCTGTCTGGGTGTCTTCATCTTCTTCACCTTTCCTGAGGTCAATATGGACAAGCCTCCTGCCCTCTCCCCACCTTCCAGGGCCCAGGCTCCCGTCTGGGCCAGTGGGGCTGGGGCTAGGGCTGGGCCATGCTTTCTGTGACAGTGGTGCTTTCCCGCGGGAGCAGGTGTCTGTACCACACATAGGTGTGGAACCAGATCAGAGTTTACCTCCTTCCTGCATTTGCTTTGCCAGTTGCATCTCTGGAAAAGTACACTTGAGAAGAACATGCTCCTGGCTCTCAGTGCTTTTGGAGGCTCCTGTATTGCTGTGACCACCTCTTCTGTCCTTCTGAGACATCCACACAGAAGCCCATGAGGCAAACGCTCGCATCCTGCCCTTTCCTTCTCCTCGTAAGGAGATCAGACATAAAGATCTGAGCTGTCATCTGTGCACAGTGGCATAGTCTTTTCTGGAGCTCAGTGCCATGACTGCAGACCTTCATGCTGTTAGCCCTACTTGGTATCTCTGTGGTCTCCTTGCTGCCTCCCAAACCCCTTTCAGTTTATCTGCCACACACCAGCCAGAAAGTACCTAAAGTACTTACCTCACTTGTCATCTCCAGGTCCCCTGGCTCCTTGCAGTGCTTACAAAGGCTTGTACCATCTGGCCCCTGCCCACCCTCCCTCCCTCCTCCGGAATTACTCCTCTGCACTTTTTATACAGGCAGGCCAGCCATGCTGGGTTTCTTTCAGTTTCTCAAACTCATCATGTTCTGTCTGGCCACTGGGCCTTTGCATGTGCTGTCCCCCCACATCTGGAATGCCCTTTTCCCCATGGCATTGTGATGCTGCTTTCTTGTCAGTCTCCCCAGCCAGGCTCTCATGGGAAGGGCAGAGTTTCACTTTTCTTACATCCCCAGCCCCTGGCACAAGGCTTGGCACGTAGTAGGTGCTCAATAAACTTTGAATGAACACAGGCTTAAAGTGCCTCCTTTTGTATGAGTGACTGAAAGAAAGGATGGATACATGTTACGAAGTTAGTAATATTTTTTTTAAAGTGGGAAGAGAACTTTTAAAAACCTAAGTCAGAAGATGATATGAACGTATTTACTCCAGATGTATAATGCCAGGTAATCTCTTCGACTCTGATCACTCAAGGGTATACTAAGCTATTCCTGAATTTATTATATTATATGCTATAGTCATGATCTGTTTACAAGTTCTGAAATAGCCTGTGAATGCCTCCAAAACAAACAGGGTGGATCATAGGTGCTTCACACATATGTCAGGGATGAATGAATGGTTGAATGAATGGATGAATGAATGAATGAAGTCTTAAATTGGGTTACTCAGGTGTGTATTTCTGAGCTGATCAGCCTTGTTTTTAACAGGGGTTTCCTGGGATAAATATTAACAAGAATTTCAGGGAGAAAAGAACACTAATGTTCAAGCCTTTGGTTATATAGCATAGGCAGTGGGAAGCCCATCTGATACCTAGTGTCAAGAGCAGCAACTGTAATTGAGTGCTTACTATGCACGGGGCACTGTGCTGTTAGACCTTTTATCATTGAATCCTCACATCACGCCCACTTCAGCGATGAGGCAACTGGAGTGTATGGAAGTTATAAGCTTGCCTAACATCTTACAGGTAGAGAGTGACGCAGCTTCTGATTCCCAGGCCTGTTCTCCCAATCATGGTGCTGATTGTAGTTTATTATTATATTAGTAAATACCATGCTGTAGAGTGCTGTTATGGATTAAGCATTTGCCTGCTAAGTCCTTTCCAAATACCTCATTTACTCCTCATGGTGGTGGTCCTGTGACCGTGGTGGGTATTGTCTTCTTTTTGCTGAGGAGGAAATTGAGACTCAGATATGCATCTTGCTCAAAGTCACAGCTTATTGTAGATTCAACCCAGGATGGTCTGATTGCATAGCTTCCCCATACTGCCTCCAGGATAGGAAAGAAAGAAGAAAACATTGTCCCTGTGACTTCTGGTGCTGGGTGGCGTACAGGATGTTAAGCAGTCTTATTGGAAAATCAGCTTTGAGGTTTGTGTCAAGCATCCCCAAATTTCCATTACCTGTGCATTCCGTTTGCCTAACCTATTATGTGGATGCTCAAAGCACAAGAGTCGATACATAAGGGAGAAAAACTTTCCTATGTCAATTAAGCTAAATGGCACTTCATTGCTGGGATATGTTAAGACAGACATGGAATTGCAGCAGTATTATTTTATCTCTGCTCAGCAAAATCCAGCTAATTAAAAAAGATACCATTTCTGTGTTTTTATTTCTCCATGTCTGTTCTGGAACTTGCTAGCTGGGGAGATTAGTCTGGGTCTCGCCAGCATGAGGCCTTGATGAATTATGTGGGAGATTTTAATAATGCTCTCATCACTGGGGAGACCAGGCCTGGCGTTGAGATTGGGTCTTCATTAGTGTGCTTACATTTAACCTGTGGGTATTTTGTTTTGTTCCTTTTTTTTTTTCTTTTTTTGGATTTCTGATCTCCTTGCATTGCCTGTGATACCGTTTGGGCCTAAGATAGTGAAGACCCTTTCTTGAGTCTAAGGGGGCTCTGACACTTCCATCTCTGATGGCAGATGTGTTCATTTCGACATAAATTGTTTCATCTTGCCTTTGCCTAATTGATTAGGTGGTGGATTTTAATAATCACTGCGATCTGTTCTCTTTGATCCACCGCTTGAAAACCACAGTGACCAAGAAATTCCAAGGAGCTTCAGGATGCACTCAGAGATGGCAATGTAACAAGGTGTAGGTCAGCGGGTCCATCTTTACTGCTCTGCACGTGGGGCCACGCTACATGAAGGTTCTCAGGCTCTGAGAAGCACTATTTGCTTGAATTTGTCACCAGATGACAAATTCGGGGAGCTTAGAAACTGATCATCGCTCTGTGCCATCTCAGAGCGATGAACTCATAACAGGGCCCCATCTTAAGGTTGTGAGGATTAAAACGAGATAATTCATGTAAAGTGCTTAGTACCTGATCCATTGCAAACATAAAAATATCAGCTGTTACAGTTGATTTCATAAAAATCAACTTTCTGGTTAAATATGAGGGTCTTTGTTGTTGGCACAATTATGTTTCCTAAATAGAACTAATCATGAAATTTAAAAATACACATATATATATATATGTAAAGATGCGTTCAAAGATTTTTTATGACAGTATTGTTTATAGTAGCCAAAAGCTGGAAACAGCATGAAAGCCCATTAGTAGGGATTTGATTGAATTATGATAAAGCCATACAATGGGCTGCCCTGCAGCTCTTCATAAGAATGAGGCACTTATAAATGTATTATGCAGTGTAAGTATAAATCACAATTATAAAACATGTATGTTGTGCTTCTGGATGTTTATATTAGTATGTGTAAATGTGGGGTGTAAGTTTATACTTATATAGATGAGTATAAAATACAGTATAAGTTTATAAAAGTATATGTAAATGAAGAAGCATGAACAAATATACCCTGCATTGTGAGCAGTGGTTATGTTGGGAGAATGGAATTGCAGGGTAGAGGAATTATGTTCCAGGGGTACTGAACCTTTGGTATCTTGTGAAGTTTATGATCACCTCCTCCATTCAGAATGCTGTTTTTATGTGCTTAAAATAAAATATATAGGATTACACGAAAACCAGTTATATTGAAATATAGTTATCAAAATATTTTACAATTTTGTGATAAGAGTTACATATGTGCTTCCTAATTAATGCTTTAAGTAACAAGATATGGCGACAAGTCTATTGACTAATATAGCTTCAACGATATATGAGTAAATGATATTTTGAAATTCCTGCACCTTCTACACTGATTTGAAAACACAGTGATTTCTACAGTGACACAGACACAGGTCTGTTCATGCAATTGTGATTTGTGATCTCCATTCATACTGGAAGGGGATGCGAAACTTCAGTTGTTAGTGAAAGTAGAGATGTATTTTTTTCCATCCAAGTTCACAGGTGCCCTGAATATTATCCGCAGACACCTTGAGGATCTGAGGAGTCTAAATTAAGAATCTCTAGTTAAACGTGACTCCCAGGGGTGTAAGTCTCCCTAGCAACATGAGACATGATTCCCAAGGATGAGTCTAGCCCTGGCATCATGGGATTGAAAATGCCTTCTTGACCAAATGGGGGAAAGGAAATTAAACAAAATAAAGTTTCAGTGGCTAAGAGATTTCAGTTAGAATTGAGAGGTCATTCTGGAGGTTACTCTTATGCAAGCTTCAGCCAGATATTGCTATTTGCCACAGTATGCCAAGCCCCAACCAACAGTATTGCTGAAAATCTTAAAGAATAAACTGGCCTCTAAGACTATTTAAAGTTTTACTTATTAAGTTTATTTTTTCAGAAGCTTAAAGCCTCCAGATTGTTCCTATGATAGATAAGCCCTGAAACCCAGAGGTACCAGTCTCTCCAAGAACATCAACCAGCTTCATTCCTGTACTCAGTAATGTTGACACCCCTTTTCAGCACGAAGAGGTTAGAATGGTCATTGCCTAGATATCCCTGAAAACTGACAGAATGATCAAATGAGAGGGAGGAGGTGTAACTGAGAGATTAGGATTTAACAGATGATTATGACTACTGACTCATATAGATATTTCTTTTTAGTTTCTAGTGTATTAGAGTAGCCAGAAGGAAATACCTTATTGAACTGTAATCCAGTAGTCTTGACCTTAGATAATGATTGTATATCTATATAGCTTTTATCTTTTGACCATGTGATTGTGAAAACCTTGTCACTGACACTCCCTTTATCCAGTAAATGGGTAGATGAGTAATAGAATAAAGACATGCATGAAAAAAATAATAATAGTAAGTAATAGGTTGAGAATATAGGGCAAAACACCCCTAGGTAAACTATGGACAATAGTTAACAGTACTACTTTAATAATCTTTCACCAGTTGTAAGAAATGTAACCACTGTTAAATAAAAGTAGAAATACAAAAAAGTGCTGTCATCAATTGTAGCAAATTTTCCACACCAATGCAAGTGTTGGTGGTGGTATGGTATATGGAAATCCTGTATTTTATGCATGGCTGTTCTTTAAACCCACAACATTTCTAATAAAAAAAAAAGAATCTCTAGTTGAGACACTCAATCTGTTAGGATAAGCAGGTGTTACTTTTGTAATTCAAATAAACTAAAATGAAAAATACAACAAATATAATTGACTTTCACCTGTTGGCATATGAGATTGTTAGTGTTTTAAAGGAGAGAATATAGAACATTATATAAAAGTAAGGGGCAGGGATAACGATCATTATGTTGTTTTCACAAAGACCTTACAATAACTGCTCAATCACTTCTCAGCACTTGATGTTTAGATTTTTCTTTGAGTCCAGCTCAGCTGACCAATTCTTAGTATCACTTTTTTTTAAATTTTATTTTGAAATAAATTCAAAGTTACAGGAACAGTTGCAAAAACAATACAAACCCCATACACAGCATACCCTGACCCCCTCCCCCGATACCCCAATCTATCAACTTTAACATGCTGTCACACTGCCATTTCTTTCCCTTCCTCCCTCCCTCCCTCCCTCCATCTCTCCCTATCTATCATTCATCATCTATTGCTCTGTCTTCTGAACATATGAGAGCAAGCTGCACACATCCTTGAACAAACACTATAATTCACATATACAATTCCCATGAACAAGAACATTCTTTTATGCAATCCCATTAAGCGCAGCTAAGAAGTTCAAGAAATTCAACATTGACATAAAGCTTACATTCTATATTTCCTTTTCCTTTTGTCCCAACTGTGTCCCTTTGAGCCTCCTGTCCTCCATCCTCAGATCCCATCCAGGATCATCCTCGGCATTCAATTGTCATCTATATAGACTGTCTTTTTTTTTTTTCAATTGTGGAAACATATATACAGCCTAAATCTTCCCATTCCACCCCCTCCCTAGCATTCCGTTGGTGGGATTAATCACATTTAGAATGTTGTAATGCTATCACCTTCCCACCATCCATTACTAGAAATTTCCCTCCACCTCAAACAGCAACCCTACACTCATTTCTTAACTCCCCATTGCCCCTTCCCCCACTTCTCATAACCCATACTCTACTTTTCATCTCTATGTCATATTCTCTGATAATTTCTTTGTGTTTACTGTGGGGCTTAAATTTAACCCCTTAAATCCATAACAACCTTAGTTTTCTTTGATACCAACTTAACTTCAATAGGACCCATAAACTATGTTCCTATACTCCTCCATTCCCCCGCCTTTATATAGTTCTTGTCAAAAATTACATATTTTACATTGAGTCCAAAACCACTGATTTGTCATTATAGTTTATGTATTTTATATCCTGTAGGAAGTAAATAGTGGAATTACAAATCAAAAATTATTGATTTCTATTTGTATTCCATTGTTGTCAGAGAATGTGCTTTGAATATATTCAGTTGTTTTGTTTTGTTTTGTTTTAATTTATTGAGGCTTGTTTTATGTCCCAGCATATGGTCTATTCTGGAGAAAGATCCATGATCACTAGAGAAAAATGTGTGTCCTGGTGATTTGGGATGTAAGGTTCTATATATATCTGTTAAAATTCTCTATATCTCTCTCCTTTCTTTGTTTCTCTGTCGGTAGGGCTCCCTTTAGTATCTGAAGTAGGGCAGGTCTTTTATTGGCAAAATCTCTCAGTATTTGTTTGTGAAGAATTTAAGCTCTCCCTCAAATTTGAAGGAGAGCTTTGCTGGATAAAGAATTCTTGGTTAGCAATTTTTCTCTCTCAGAATTTTAAATATGTCATATCACTGCCTTCTCGCCTCCATGGTGGCCACTGAGTAGTCACAACTTAGTCTTATGTTATCTCCTTTGTATGTGGTGAATTGCTTTTCTATTGCTGCTTTCAGAACTTGCTCCTTCTCTTGAGTATTTGACAGTCTGATCAGAATATGTCTTGGAGTGAGTTTATTTGGATTTATTCTATTTGGAGTTCACTGGGCATTTATGCTTTGTGTATTTATATTGTGTAGAAGGTTTGGGAAGTTTTCCCCAACAATTTCTTTGAATACTCTTTCTAGACCTTTACCCTTCTCTTCCCCTTCTGGGACACCAGTGAGTCTTAAATTTGGATGTTTTATTTTATCTATCATATCCCCGAGATCCATTTAGATTTTTTCAATTTTTTTCTCCATTCTTTCTTTTGTTCTTTCATTTTCTGTTCTGTGGTCCTCTAAGATGGTGAGTTCTTGTTCAGCTTTCTCTAATCTTGTATTATGAGTATCCAGAGTCTTTTTAATTTGGTCAACAGTTTCTTTTATTTCCATAAGATCTTCTATTTTTTAATTTACTCTTGCAATTTCTTCTTTATGCTCTTCTAGGGTCTTCTTTATGTCCTTTATATCCTGTGCTATATTCTTCTTCATGTCCTTTATATCCTGTGCCATGCTCTCATTCTTTGACTGTAGTCCTTTGATTAATTGCTCCAAGTACTGTGTCTCCTCCGATCGTTAGATTTGGGTGTTTGGGATTGGGTTCTCCATATCATCTCGTTTTATCAAATGCTTTAAGATTTTCTGTTGTTTTTGGCCTCTTGGCATTTGCTTTGCTTGATAGCTGTGATCTTCCAGGACCTCTGCTGAGGGAGGGCTGTGCTATGTCACAAGTGCGCGCCTTCCCTCAAGGGAAGCCCTGGGCCGCTGGGCCGTGCAGAGGCGCTCCCAACCTGATGCAAAAATAGCTGAATGGGGAGTCTCAAGCCCCCTCCCCTCTTTTCGCACAGCTCCGCCTTCCCAGCTCTGGGACAACTAGCTGTGGGTGCACCCAAGGCCACTGTCCATGGCTGATATTGTGGCGTGTGCACGGTGCCGTGGGATACACTCCCCATCAGACTGGTTTTCCTGGCATGGCTCTGGGCTGTGGATACAGCCCCGGGCAGGAGTGTCGCCAGCACTCCGGTAAGCCGGCTGCAAGGGGTGCGGTTTCTTTTTCCTTTTGGCTCTCCCCTCTGTCCCTCTGTCCCTGGGACAATCAGCAGCGGGTGTGGGGAGGGCTATCCTCCACGCCAGACACCAAGGCGTTGGCTACAGCCCGCTCCTGCAGTACTTCACTGCATGGTTCTCACTGCCGTATCTGCAGCCACTCCCAGGTTTTTTTTTTGTTTTTTTTAAAAAGAACTAGTCTATCTCCAAATGCCAACCCTCGGTTTCTCCACACCGCAGCACGGCCGCAGGACTTTCAGCCAGCTTACTCACTTGTTTCAGAATGCAGACTCCCGGTTTCACCAAGTGCATAGTCCCTGTGGTTTTAGCAGACCTTGTCCAGCTGGTGCATCACTGGAAGTGGTATTCTGGGTCACTTTCTGGTTTTTATCTAGTATTTTTCACAATGGTGTTTTTTTGTCCTGTCTCACCTAGCCGCCATCTTAGGTTCTCCCCCTTAGTATCACTTTTTTAAATAGATGACTTGAGCCACCCCGACATACTAGTAGATCTCTTCAACTTCATCTAGTATTTAAAAATAATTTTTTTAGGGTAGAAAAATGTTATTTCTTAGAGATGAATCCTGAAGTATCTACGGGAAGATGATATCTGTAATTTACTTTTGAATACTTTATCATAAAATGTAAAGTGGATATTGTAAAGAGAAAAGACATTTTTAATTGCACAAGAAATACTGTTCACGTTCCCATCATTAAAAAAATCTCCTTTTGGATATTTAGATATACAGAGCCGGATAGCGATACATAAATGGCTTTTTAAAGACCCAAGTATTGTCATTTTTATATTCTTTTGCAGTTTGCTTTTAAATTTTTAAAAAATTATTTTTAAAGTATTTGTCTCACTTTTTTTTTTACAATATGAAAATAGACTTTTTTAAAGTACGGTTTTAGATTTAGATTTCATCTCCCCACACAGTTACCCCAATAATTAACATCTTGCATTAATGTGGTACACTTGTTACAATTAATGAATCAATATTGATGCATTATTATTATCTATAGTCCACAGTTTACATTAAGGTTCACTTTTTATGTTGTACAGCTCTGTGGGTTCTGATAAATGCATGACATGTCTCCACCACTACAGTTTCATACAGAATAGTTTCACCACCCTAAATCCCCTGTGCTTCACCCTCTCTTTGCTCCCCTCCCCTGAATCCCTGGCAACCACTGATCTTTTTACGGTCTATCACTTTGCCTTTCCAGAATGTTATATAGTTGGAATCATGCAGTAGGTCGCCTTTTCAGACTGGCTTTGTTTGCTTAACAGTTTGCGTTTACGGTTCCTCCATGTCGTTACAATGGAATATTGTATGGATGTACTGCAGTTTGTTTATCCACTCTCCTATTGAAGGACATGATACATTCTTTTAAAATGCTGCTTATCATTGCGTAAAATAGATGATCCATAGTTTATTTTAACATGATTCCCCATTGAGCAGCATTTTTGTTTCCAGTATTTCCTAGGAAGGAATAATGGTCATGCTCACACCCCAAAGCCAGTAGTAAGGGAGATGCATAAAAGTGGCTGTGGACCCTTTCTATTTTAATGTTAGTTTGAATCATATTAAATTGCCCCTTTTATAGTTCAGATTCTTATGCTGTTTTGTACTGCTTACAAAACCCAAACTGTTACCAAATGAAGATCTGAACAAGCTGTGAAATTTAGTGGGGAGGGAGAATTATTTTTGACTCTCTCATGTATGTTTTATTTAAATAATCATGTTTGCAACTTTTAAACTTATGTATCCATAAGTATAGTCCCTCTGTGTCATCCATGTTTAAAAAACAAAACAATAGAAATTGTAGATGTGAATTGAAAGTATGTTTGTTATATTGACCAAGTTCACATCTCAACTGCCTTAAAAATGTTTGCACTATATCATTAATTCTCTTTTGGCTGAACTTATTTGTAGTAAGAAGTCATTAGAAAATAATTGTTCACAAATATTTTTGCTTGTGATTTAATCTAAAGTGTATGCTGGGTCTGTACACCTAAAAATTACATAAACAATCTTGGATAGAAGTTCTATTTGGGCTTCTGTCCCCGGATGAGTTTTTTCCCAAATGACTTATATAATTGCATCAAGCTTCATATTTGATCTGGTTTTATATTCCTGGTTTCAATAGCAGAATCTGTTTTTCTTTTTCCTTACTTTTGTCAGTTGTATCTGCTACCTGCTCTCTGTTGAGAAAAGGTGTTCCATTGGCTTTCTCCCTTGTTATTTACTGTGCTTGATTTTATTTAATCTTTACATTGCTTGATTTGCCACTTAAATTCTTGTGTAATTTCTGAGGTATGTTGAAAGATTGAAGTGTCCTGGAGAATTCTTGTGGTTTATATGTCTTCCTCCACCCTGCTGTGTTATTTGTGGTGCTGTGCGTAAATTGTTTAATGGAGAGAATTGGCTCAGTATGAGCAGGTAGTTTCTCCAAAAGCATCCCTTATGACTAGTATTGAAGGTGAAGTATTTGAAACTGCATCATGGGCTTATCATCACCTGTCAAAACGTTGTATTTGGCTTACAACATTAGAAATGTGCAGGGGAACCGAAGGTGTTTATTGTGGTTCTTTCTCAAGCAGTCTATGATGATTTTATTCCCCATATAGTTCTGTAAATGAGATTTTTTACTCCACACACACCTCAAAATATCAATTTCTAAAATTGGATTCTTCCACTGAACCCTAAAATAAATATATCTAAAGTGTTTTCTTCATCTTTATTTGGTAGAGGAAAGTGATGCTTTTGTCATCCAGATCTATATAAACTCCATTCAAGGAAATATTTAATACTGTAGAATAATTTGTTCATTTGTTCATTCTTTGGTGCATTCATTAAGCCATTCATGCACTAGTTCAATCAACCAGTATTTATTGTGCTCTTTGGTGTGTCAGGTGAGGACACTGAAGAACGTTCAACTTAAGATTCATTCATCTGCAGACAAGTAGGGATTGCTCTCCATTCTGTTACAAGTTGATAGAGCATAGTAAAGGTACATTCTAGCTGTACCGAGGGCTGTTTTTCTCCTTTCTCTAAGTGATAATTCCAGATTGTTGGTTGGTTTTGAAAGAAAGCAATGTTGCTATGGATTCTGCTGCTAACATTTTTTCTCCTTTGAAGTATCCTTGAAATTTACTTATTTGCCTCTTGCTGGTCAATCCAAAGGTTTAATTGAAGAAGTGCTCCACTTTGTTTTATGCAAAAGATGGCCTTGAGAAATTATACTCTATGGAGGGCTTTGCATCTGTGGTCTCCTTACAGGTCAGGCTTTTGGCTCTGGGGACACTGGGTTTGCAGAGCAAGTTCTCTAGAATCTTTAGACCTAGAAGGGACCTTACAGGTTTTCTAGTTGAATCCATTTCATTTTGGAGACGTGGAAATAGAAGCTCAGATACGTCGAGTGTCCTACCCAAGTGACCGAGCAAGGCCAATTCTGGATTTAGGATACATTCCAGAACATGAGTCCCAAGACCTGTGTCCAGGAGAAGTTAGAGGCTACGAGCTCAGGTTCTGGTGTCTTGAGTTCTGGCCTCACCACTTGCTAGCTGTGTGACAACTTTTTCACTCTCTTTGTGTGCCGGTTCCTGGAAAATGCAAATGATAATTGGGTTGCTGTAGAGATTCAATGAAATCATGCGAGTAGGGGCACAGTACCTGGCACAAGTAAGCCCTCAGTCAGTGTTGATATTATTGTATGGTACTAAAAATCCAAGAGCATGAAATAGGACGACACAGGCAAGGTTGCTGTTTATTTTAGGCACTTTCCCAGGCACTGGGTAAGTGCCTGGTATATTTTGAGCTCTCAATCAAGATTTGTTGAATTAATCATTTTCCATGTATGTTTTTAGTAACTCTAATAAAGGAAAAATGATACTAGGAAGGGGGAAATTTGTGCTGCTTAAAGCAAGAGGGTTGAGGAGTACTCTACTTTTTTAGGGAAACCAGATTGTTTTTAAACAAACCATTTCTGTAAATAATAATTAATATTTAACAAAATGTCCAAGCTGTTTATTCCATTCTGTGAAATGTCATTTAGATCTAAACAGTCATGATTGTGTGGATAACACCACCGTGAGCGCTGCCTTTAAATAGGGCCAGAATCAAAACGTCATCCCTGCTCCAGCCGTACCTGTACCAGGCCCCATCTTCTCACTAGTGACTAGATGACTCCAGGGCCGTCTCTCTTGTCCTCCTGCTTCTGCTCCTGACCGTCTGTTGTCCACTCTCAGCCCAGCAGCCAGAGGGTTCCTTTTAAGCCCAAGTCCCACGCTGTCTCTCCCATGGCTTCCGTCTCACCGGGTGGCCCTGCCAAGCCCTCCTGGTGGCCCTCGAGGCCCAGCACGACCAGGCCCCATTGCTACTCCTGGCCCTCACCACCTGCCACTGCCCGCTTCACCTTATGCTCCCACCACACAGGCTTCAGCTTATTCTTCCACATCGCACCCCAGGGCCTTTGCATTTGCTGTTTCTCCCTCTGTGAAAGCTCTTTCCTTGAGATACTGCATGACTAACTTTCTCATTTTTCTTTGGGTATCTCCTCAAATGCTCTTAGAAAAGCCTTTTCTGTCCCCCTGTAGGAAATAGCATTTGCATTCTCCACCTAGGACTACCTACTCTGCTTACCCAGCTTTATTTTTTTCTTCATGTTGCATATTTTTTATTTGATTACTATCTGTATCTCTACACTAGAAGATAACTTTTACTTTGTTTCCTGCCATATTCCGAACACCTGGGAGAGTAGCACATAGAATGCATCCAATCAACAGTTGTTGATTAAATGAATAAGTGGCCACTTCAGTGTTCATATGTTTCATGCTGTCTTTGGAAGGTTACTATAAAGATGAACTGGATTTATCGTAGCAACATTTTAAGAATGTCTTTCTCTGAATACATATTTTCAGTCTCTCATTTTTAAAGAAAATCAATAAAACAAGAGGCAAAACTGAGGCCTATCTGAAGACCTTGTGCTGTACAAAACAAGACAAGTGAGCATAATTCCAAGCTTTTACAAGCTAATACAATAAATCAGCCTAAAGATAAGAGGATATAAGCAATGTGAAATGTACACATGGTTTCATACAGATGTGGAATTGTTGACACCAGTGCTTTCATGTCTAACTTGGTGCTGCAGAAATCTCTCAGGACAGTGGTAAGAGCAGGCATTTTCTTTTAAAATGAAAAACAGCCCCCCTTTGAAGTCTCGATTCCTTTCCATTTAATTGTGTGCAGTGTGGTTATAGGATAAGAGAAGTGTGTGAAGAATTGTCAGTCCACACTCATCTCTTTGTTTATCCGAGTTAATGGAGTGGAGTGTATTCTAGGTCATTTTGAAACAGCAAACAACCAGTACATCATTCATATCTCACCCTGGAATGTGTTCTGGTGGTTACATTTAAATGTGAGTGTTCTTTGCATCGTTACCATTCTCAATAATCCAAAGAAAATAAGGGAGCCACTTTGGAGACCCAGCTTTGTAGGAATTAGAAACATGCCAGGCTTTCTTCTCCAGGCCCTGTCCAGAGCAAATGGAGACCTCACGTAGGAAGTGACACAGGGCACCTGCCATGCTGACCCAAGACCTTTAGCTTTCCTTTTACCTGGTGTGTTTAGTGTACCTTATTTGGAGACGTAAGTAAGTGTCTGGTTGAAATGCCTATTATTAGCTGTAAGCTTCAAAGACAATGGAAAACCGAATAAGAGATGCTGAATATACCCAAAAGTGGACCCGATTATCTACTCAGCTTAATCAGGCCAATAATTTTTTTTTAAAGTGGTTTTGTTGTTGTTTCAATTTGCAGATAACCCAAAAGGCAAATGATTCACCCACAGCTAACAGGGAGCTTGCCCTTTGAGCAAAGTGTCTAGGCTCACCGATTGCACCTCACCAGACATCTGCCTAAATATTATTAAAGACATGGCAATTGACTAACTTCCATAGAGGAGACAGAAAAGAAAACCCATCTTGTAACATGGTTTGGGTACTGTTGGTTGTCACAAATTTGAATATTATGTGTAGCTGAACAAATCCTTAGCTTTAAAAAATTGGAAATGGTCTTCCTTCACAGCCATCATGCTGTTTTGCTTTTATGTGGAAATGGGGGTTCTAGTGTAATTACATTTCTGAAGTTCCTTTATGAATCACTGTTGACAACTCACGGCCTTTAGCCGTGCTCTCTTTGCCATAGCAGAGTTGTTCTCCAGCTTTCTAACCAATCCACACACTGCTACATTGTGTTCCCTGCTTGGATTGCTATTTTCTTTAAGTTTTGCTGTGTTCCTCGATGACAGGCTCTCTCTGTAATGCAGCCAGCAATTGAGGCTGAAATTTAATTTTAATTATTGTCAGATTGCGGAAATAGGCCTGCCATGTGCTCACCGTCCCCATGGGGAAGTGGAGGAGTGTCTGAAATGAGAAATGAGCCGACTGCTGGCAATGGTCATGAAGGATGTGTCTGCAAACAGGGATGGTATGAAGGGAGGGCACTCTTAGTGCCTTATATAATGAAAAACGTGATTTATGGGCTCCCAGGAAACCACAGGAAGGAACAAAATTGCCATGGGGGCCCAAGGGGTTTTGTTTAGAGTGAGGGCTTATGTCTGATCGAAGGCCTCATATTGTTGGGTAGAAGTCTGATATTTGACTGAGTAGACTTTGAAATCTTAAATATGTGATATGATCTCAAAGAAGCAAGTGTGCTTCTGAGGGAAGGACATTGAGCCATTTCCCTCTCTTTTGGGAAGGTCTGTGTTAAGTGGCATTGACTCTTGAATGGCTTTCCAGTATACAGGTGACTGGAAGACTTTTTTCTAGACTGTGAAGTCCTGGAGGGCCTTACATAGATTCTTTTATTCTTTTTCTCATGTACACTTTCATTGAATGTGATTATTGCCCATGTTCACACTCAATTAGTGGCAAGAGAATAAAACGGTGAATAAGCCATGCAAGGTTCTGGCGACTTACAGTCCAGTGGGAGAGGCGGACATTAGTTCATAATCACAATAGCAAGAATATAATAACAAATGGAAATAAAACCTTCGAAGAAGAGAGAAACCTGGTGCTGTGAGGGCGCTGACCCAGTTGTGAAAGGTCAAGGAACGCTTCTCTGAGGAAGTGAGAGTTGAGAGGCGAGAGGGTGTTACATGGGGTAAAGGGAGAAGGAAGGGTCGCACTGTGGGCAGAGCACGTGCAAGGCCCTGTGGAGGAGGGAACAGGCCACTCTGAAGGTGAGCATGGCTGCTAGGAAGTGGACGACGGGACTGGTGTCGTCAGCAGGAACCAGACTGTGCAGAGCCTCAAAGACTGTCCTTAAGATTTGGGTCTTTGTCCCCAAGAGCAGCGGAGCCACTGGGGGGACTAAGCAAGGATGTGGTTTGTGTTTTGAGAAAATTCCTCTGGCTGCAGAGTGGAGAAAGCCTCAGAGGAGGACGATACTGGATGTGACGACCAAGAGGAGGCTGCTTCACTTTCCCAGCGAGAGGGGAGAGTGGCCTGGACTTCCTGGCCGTGGAGCAGACACATTTGAGGAACGTGTGTGGCTTTGTATCTTTACTGTCTGGTCTTGGGTGGGGACTTAGTAAACATTTCCCTTCTCGTGACAGGTTAGGGGACTTAATCCCTGCTCTTTAAAAATCCCAGTTTTATTTTGACTTCTATCATTGTGTAATTCTCCAACCTTGTACCTGTTGCTTCACCTCTCTAGGCCTCAACTTCCACATCTATAAAAGAATGTAGTCAGATTACTTGACCCCAGACATCCTTTGAAGGGCTAAAATTCTCTGTCCATGATGTCTTGGCTACCGAAAGTTTCTCAAGTAGATGATTAGAAGTGAAATAAATATGTTGATTAGTAATGGGAGACCATTATCTATGTTTTTTCATGTAACCACCTTGTTTCAAGTCGTAGGATGGTGGGAGAAGACATACGCAGTTAGAGGGCATCAATGTATACATGCTATTTCTCATTATGGCAAATACAAGACTGTTCTTTAATTAGGATGCCTTTTAATGCATACCAGATGTGATTCGTTAGAAAAACAAAACAAAACCCTCCGTATGAGTAGGAGTGAAAGCAGGGACTCTAATGAAGCAGCCCAGTGTACACAGCCCAGATGATGTGGGAAAAGCTAGAGGAGGTTTTGCTAAGGGGGTTCATTTGACTCTTCTGTCCTATGATTTTGGAATCCTTTGTCAGCAGTTGTAGCAGGCACATGCAGCTGCAACCACAAACATTTTCATAGACCTAAAAAAAAAAAATCTCATGACAGGGCCAAGGGAAGGCAAGAGGTATAATTTGCTGGTCAGCCTTGGTCAGCTGCCCACAGCAGCCGCGTCCTGTGTGTGTCTATGTGAGTGCACTTTGGCGTGAAGATTCCTGGGGAGGCTGCGATTCAGCCTTGGCCTCATAAAGGATCCACAAATTAGAACAAGAGCACACTGTTGACCTTCAGACTGCCAGCAAACTGCTTTCTTTGTGCCATGGCGTCCAGTGAAATATCTTGATAAAAGATTTCTGTTTAGCCATTGGAACAAGAGCAGGGATTTGGGAAAAGTGTATTTCCCCACCCACCTTAAAATTGGTTTGATGTTGACTTAATGATAACTGTTGAGAAGATCTGGGTTGGTGGGGTGGGGGGAGGGGCTGTGGAATGAAGAGGCTCTTAGGTGGTTCTGGGTCATACAGAGTTTGTGTTACATCTCTCACACTTAGAGAAGGACACACTGCTCCCACACCCTGCTCCCTCTCTCCTCACCCCTTGTAAATTCCCAGATGGACAAGGAGGGCATTTGTGCTTCCTTTTGATTCCCTCGTTTCAAGCTGTGGATTAGAAACTGTGTTTTTCACTTTGTATCCAATTAGCCAGAAGACACCCTATTTTTTTTTTTTTTTAAGTGCACTCTGTCCCTGAGTATGGGTTTTGGGAGCCACTTGAGAGCTATTATAAATGTATAAGAGCTACTGCTGCTTACATTGGAGACATTCAGAAAAGAAAGAATGAAAAAAAGATTTAAAATCAAAAACCTTCAGAAGAGAGAGAGGAAGAAGAGTCTGAGGCACATTTTTCAGTTTTGGGGGGAGCATGGGGGTGTGACTGGCTGTCAGGAGCATCTGGGCCAAGCACAGCCTCAGCAAGGGTGTCCTCTGCTTTTGGCCCCTGCACTGCTTCACAACCCCTCTCCAAGGCCCAGCAGATCTAGACCCCCGTGACTCCTCTCTGCCCAGCCCCATATACTCTGCAAACATGGGCGTCCATTAAAGAGGGCTGATCATAGCCCTCTCCTGCAAACGAGTCAAGAAAGGAAAACCCAGATCTGGAGAACTGTCTGGAGCCCCTGCTTCCGTCCCTGCCCCACACCCTCTCTGGTCTCAGTTTTTTCTGCTTTCCCTACCAGGAAGAGTGTTTCGTTTTGCATGTTTTAGCATAGGCATTCTAGGATTTAAATATTGAATTTTTTGAAGAGCTCGGTTAGTTTGTCCCAAACCCAGATGACAGGATTGGGCTCCATTCCCTTCCAGGCCTGCCTTTCTAGATGATCTGGGGCCATCCCTTGACTTCCCCAAGGTGAGATGACCCCTCAGAGTTGATGCCCAGGCTCCCAGACGGAAGGCACAGGAGGGGGAGGTGCCGCCTGGCACTGATCGCCTCTTCCTTACCAAGGACGCCTGAGCTGCCCACTCCCTGCAGCAGCTCCTCTCACCCGCAGAGTGTGCCTGGGGAGCAGCCGTCCTCAGACCTGTTTCACAGGAACTCGAGGCTCAGAGAGGTTAATAAAACCTGATCAAAGTCATCTAGTCAAGGAGAGGCTGAGGTGGTTTTTCCTCCAAGCTTCAGTGACTCCCACACGGTCTCTCCTGACCATGAGTCTCCTCTTTTCCTGCAGCAGGGGCCAGAGGTGCTGGGTTTCCATGGTGCTGCCTTTTTCATCGTGAGCCCAGAGGCTGCTCACAAAGGAAATCTTCTCTGTCCTTAGTGGCCTCTCAGCAAGAGAAGCCACGGCTCGGCCCTGCCTTCCCGCTGGTCATTGCCAGGTTCAGAACAGGGAATGACCAGAGGGTGTTGTTTTTGCTTCAGCCCCCGCCATCTGTTAGGGTGCTGGAGAGATCTTTGAAAACATAAATCAGATCACGTTACACCCCTTAATCAAACGCTCCAGGGACTTGAGGGGGGCTGTCATGGATTCTATGAATATGAATTGGAAAAAAGTTACACCCTTATTTTCACCACCCTCCAACTGAAATTTACGTTTCCTTTCATTATAAAGGATGGCAACAAACCACAGCAGTAGCAGCTGTGACTCTGTCACCAAAAGAGTGCACCAATATCTTCTTTTCACATTACACTGGTTGCATGTATCTCAAAATGTCATGTATGCCCATGATTATTCAAAAATATGGTACTTATTTAGACCTACCACTGTATCCTGTTATTTAATGCATGAACAAAGAAACCAAATATTACCATATGACAAATTAGTTTTTCAATATTTCGATAACTCTATTTCAATATAATTGGTTTCCTTAGTCAGTAATGCAGCAAGGTGGGGTGGGGGAAGGGTGACAGGAGCAGTCTGCTCAGGTACAGGCAACAAGTGGGGGGTGCATTGGCTAAAGAATTTCAAAACAGTAATAAAATTGACTTAAAGTCCTTCTGCTTATTACCGCTAGATGCTGGCAATTCTAGATAATATTAGTAATGGAATATTCCTCCCTGCCGGGACAGACCACTCCCACCACCCTGCCAGCTCTTCAGCCTACCTTGGTCTTTCATAATCCTAAACTTTTTTGTTTTATTTTTTGGCATTTAAAATTTTTTGTAAAAGTCCGTAGGCTTCTGCAGGCTGCCCAGGGAGCCCATGGCACAGAAACGATTAAGAATCCCTGACTTAGAATAAAATATAGATCCACATCCCTTGGTTTGTTGGACCATGAATGCTTTCACTCCTGGCCACCTGTCAACCTCACTTACCCCCACCCTGCCCCTGTCTTGGTCCCTTCCAGTAAGCCAGAGCCTCCTGATGCTCCTCACACATGCCAGGGTCATTCCTGTCTTCTTTTTCCCTCCAGATCTGGCTCCCCTATTATTCCGATCACAGCTCTCAATATCACCTCTTTGTAGATAACCCAACCCGAAGGAGGCCAGCCCTCCCTGCACCGGCCCATCACTGTGTATTTCCTCCTGGCAGTTGTTACCATCAGAACCACCAGTTGTTCTTGTTTGCTGTCTGTCTCCCCTCACCAAAAGGTAAATCCACGACCACAGGGGCCTCGCTTGTGCTCCCTGCTGGAGCCCAGTCCCAGCTCCTTGACAGACCCTGGCAGGGCTCAGGATCCTCAGAGCCAAGTCTGCTGCTCTTGAACTCTGCAAGGAAGCAGCCAGTTGATCGTGAATATTTAGTCACTAGGCTTAAAGCTATTAAAATCATTCCTTCAAAACTTAGGAAAATGTATCAAACTATAAAAACTTGTGTGGCTAAAGAGAATGCATCGTGTAACTGGACAGGTAAGGAAAGAAACCTTTCAAAATGTAATTTTGGGAAATGGCCCCAGATTTCCCACCCTTCTTTGGTGTTGTATCAGTTTGAATAAAGTAGCAGAAGTCTTGGCTCAGTGACTCACTCTTACCTAGTATCCTGGTCTTTTGATCTCCCCAAGCTTCCCATGCTCTTCAGACTGGTGTCCTCATGTTTGCAAGGTGGCTGCCAGGAGCCACTGGGGTGATGTATTTCCCTGACCCAGAAAATAAGACCTTCCCTTTAGTGTGACTGGGCACATTAGGTCACATGCTCATCCCTGGGCCTGTATCAGTCCCCAAAGAATGTCATGCAGTGATTGACTCAGACAATGAAGTGGAGATGGGGGTGGATACTTGCAGAAAATAGAGTTTCTATAAGGAAGGAGAATGGGGGAGTAGACATTAGGAAGGCAACACATAGCATCCACTCTAGGTGTGGCTCCTTAAAAATCAAATTTCCTTTTGTTTTAGTGTTGAGGAATAAACACAAAATGGCTTTTGATGGCAAGAGTTCTAATCTTTTTACTTTTATTTGTCAGATACATGGATTTTTTTTCTTCGTGAAATTTTTTCTTTAAATTGTTGCCTTTATCTTGGCCTTGTTATCAGTCATGTGATCTGGCACCTGGAGAAATATGGCCTGTGGCTGCAGACTTGGGTGCTTATATAACAGGCTTTGGTCGCAGAGTTAGCTTTAAAGGGAGAGTGTGTGCCAGGGATTTGGAAAAGCTCTAATTTAAATTTTCAAAGAAATAACATTGCTTAGACCTTACTTAGATTATGAAGAGCAAGGTGATTGATCTTGGGAGGCACAGCAAAGCCTCTAACTGAGCTCTAAAAGCCCCTAGATTTTTTTTAAATTCCAGTTTTATTACAGCATGTGTCAACAGCTATCTTGATGGATGCCATGAAATTTTTTAAAAACTCTCAAGGTGGAATAGAATATGGTTTGTTTTGGAAAAAATATAAAACAAAAGATACAAATAAAATGTGGGGATCTGTAGGTGGATAAATGCATAGGGGCAAGTCTGGAAAGAGAGCTCCCCATAATCCTGTAATAGAGAAGGGACCAGGAGCTCCCAAAGGGCAGCGATGAAGGACAGGGGGTGGGAGATGGTGACGTGGTGGGGAAGAGAGAGCGTTTGTGACTTACTTGTAACAAAACTGTAGTAAAAATGCTGTTTCAGAGTAAGTTTAAGCCACAGTAAGTTGATACGTGAAGTTGCAGTATTAGACCTAGGACTAAGAATCCCTCCAGTCCCATGTTGTTCCTTGAAGGCTCTGTGAAGGGGCTAGAGAAAGAAGCTAAGATTTCTAAAAATGTTGAGTCATTGTCCTTCCAGACAGATATCAAACATAGGTCATTTTCTTCCTTTCTCCTCCTCCCCCCTTTCTTTTCCCTCTGCTTCCTTTTCTCCCTGAGCAATGTGTATCTGTCGTGGCTCAGATGCTTTTCGCTCTTTTCTCCTTCAGTGTCTGGAGCCACATGCTGCAGTCATTTGGAGGATGAGCAGCTTCTGTGTGCTTCAGTGAAAGTCCGTTTCTTGCTACCAAGATGAGAAGTTTTGAGAAAAGTTAGAAAACGTGTTTGAATTCCCATCCAACACTTTTTAGACATGCGGTCTTGGGAAAGTCATTTCCTCCAGACAAAAATAAGAATAATAATATTGCCTGATAACCTTAAGTCTATCCCATCTCCAGGAAAACCCATTGGTGATCGCAGGCACCCTCCACTCCACCCCGCCTCCATCACTCTCCTTCCTTAGTGGTGGGACCACATAAGGAGCCGTCTACACTGGCGTCCCCACTTTCTCCACCTCCCATTCACTCCTGGATCCACTCTGGTCTGGATTCTGCCCTTGCCCTTCCTCTAACCTTGTTATTGTCCACCATACATTTGTGTTGAGTCCACAACTCCACAGCCTCAGCCACCAGGTCTTGTCACAGCCGCATAATGGCTTTTATTCCGTGCTGACGTCTGCCATTTTGATGCTGACCGTTCCTTTATGTTCTCCCCTCCACTGGCCTGTGTGACACCCTCTCCCCTCTACCCAGCACCTTTCCAGCCACTCTGCCCTGGTTTCCTTTGCAAGTTCCTCCTCCAGTGTCCATCCTAAATGGGGCATCCCTCGGGGTTTGCGTGAGGCCTCCTGGACAGCTGCATTTGAGCATCTCTCTGAGATTTCCCTCTCAACTTGTCTAAAATGCAACTCATCTTTCTCACTCCCCACCACCAACCCACTCCAGGTTTTTGTGTCCCCTTGAATAGTATCTTTCAATTGCCCAAGTAGAAAAACCTGGGTGGAATCTTGGCTACATTTCCCATGCTGAACCTGTCACCAAGTCTCCACCTGCCTGGCTCCTGAATATCTCTGGAATCTTCCAGCTTTCTCCAGCTCCAATGCCTCTTCCTTTGCTGAGATCACTTTGTCTTTGGCCTGAATTCCTGCTGCCAAGTAGGAGGTCTGCCTGCCTCTCTTCCTTCCATCCAATCCATTCCCTACACCGAAGCCAGAGGGATCTTCCTAAAACACAAGTTGGATTTTTGCCATACGATCTTATGTCTTTTGCTGCCTCCCCTAGTTCCCTCCAGATAAAGCCTGAGAATAAAGCTGACCCCTTCAAGTGGCTTTCAAAGCCCAGCCCCTGCCTGTCTCTGTGATCTCTCACTCCTCCCTCTTCTCCCTCTCTCTTACGCCAGGTGAACAGACCTGGGCTTCTTTGACCACGGCCCTCCCCACTTGCCGCTCCCTCTGTCTGGAGGCTTCTTTCCCCTTATTCCTGTATCCCCACTCCTTTCTGCTTGTCCTTCAGGTCTCAGCTCTCTATGGGACTTCCTCTGTAAGCCTTCCCTGGCTCACAGTCAGGGTGAGGTGCCCCTTCTGGAGGGTTCCATGGCAGCTTGTGTTTTCGCTTGCTCTGTAAGTGCCTGCAACGCCTCACCTACCCCTTGGCACAGAGTGGGTGCTTCACAGTGCTCAGCGAAGACACGATGAAGATCCAGAGTATGTGGAAGAGGCTCTGTAAATTTTAAAGCATTCATTAATTTTGGTCCTTAACATCTAACAAAATGGTCTGTAATAAAAATTTAGTAAGACATATTGAATAACAAGGTAGCTCAGTTATATTTTTGAGGGTGGAAAATGTGAGCTTTCTACTACAAAAGCACTAGACCTTTCTATCAATAGACTTGTAACTTGTCATCTTTCCGAATAGTCTTTGATAATGCTATGTAGTCTGCTGTGTTACCTCTGCACAGTGTGCTCAGGTACTGGAGGACTGTGCTGAATAGAGAGAAGTAAGAAATGCTTTTATCATTCACACAGATTTCCATCTTTGGATCAAATTCAATGTTAAAAATCAGTTTCTGGGAGGTCTTGTTTTCTTAAACACAAAATCCCTTGAACTACAAATAGAGACTCTCAACTGAAGTACGTTCTGACTATTCTTAGCATTTGCTTTTACTGTGTATGTGTGTGTGTTTTTTTTTTAAAGCAACACATGATCTGTACATCCACAGAGCAGCCCGGCTTCCTCTTTGGAAGTAATCATTCTAGTGAGTCGAGGGAATTGCTGAGGGGATAAAGTGGATGTATCAAATCAGGGTTTGATGAACCCGCCAGCCAGCCTAAAGCTGGAAAGATTACCAGCCACATACTTCACATTTTCTTCTCCAAGTTGATCATTAAGAATAGCATATTATGCAAGTAGATTTTCAAAGGCATGTGAATCAGCTTGTGACAATTCTGTAGGTTTTTTTTTTTAATTCCCATGAAACAAAAGAGAAATAGCTATGATTTTAGTCTGCAGACATGAGGACAAAGGAGCTAGTTCTGTGTCTTTCCTTTTTTCTGTAGCTGATGCATTTGAGAAAATAACAATTTTAGTCTTGATGTGTGTGTATGTGTGTGTGTGTGCATGCCTGAGTGTGAGTGTGAGTGGGGCCTCCAAAGGTGACGTTGGGGTGCAGTGCCAGGCACCTGCCGGGCTGTGCTTCCTGGTACTGGCACTGAGATGACAGGCGAGTCACGGCTGGTGAGCAGGGTGGGTCCAGAGACCCCTTTTAGCCCCTTTCCAAGATCTCTGGGCTCTGATTCCACTTGAAGAGCTATATGAGAAAGAACCAGCACAGAGCACTTACTCAGATTCTCCCTCCTGCGAGATAAACACACTCGAGATACCAAGGGAGCAAATCATCAAATTAGGATTAGATTATGCAGCAGGCCACGGGCCCCTGGAGACCCTCAGCATGGAGGAGCTCTAGAGGAAGCTTTTTTGTTTCTACACTGGGGGATTTTTTTCCAAGTGGCCCACATCTCGGCTCTGCAGGAGACTTTCTCCACCCAAGGAGGAGCACAAGTGAAGGCCCAGGTTTGGGAAGTGGTGTCATCAGATGTTTGACCAGAGCAGAATGAGTCAGGTAGTGGGAGAGCAGCTCATGGATCACCCTCAGGGTGTGAGGGCCAGGAGACAGCGGGCTCAGGGGCCAAGTCTCTGAGGCCGAACCCCACCCAGAACCACCAGAGTTTTCTGACCAGGGCATGACGCGACCCGATTAGTCTAACAGTACTGAGTCTGTGTTGAAAATAAGTTTCATAGATAAACGATAGAGAGACTGATGTCTGTGTGTGTTTTACATATAAACAGAGACATAAAATCTGAAATGATTTTATGGAAAGTTTATTTCTGGGAAATAGGCTTTGGGTAATTTTAATTTTCTTCTTTTTGCTTGTCTGTATCTTTAATTTTTTCTGCAAAGATCATATATTACTTATAAACTAAAAAAAAAAAACTAAGGAAAGGTTTGGTTTTGCTTTTTAAGAAAAGAAATTATTGGAGGAGAGACTGAGGACAGGAAAACCCATTGGGGGGTTATTGAAATAGTCCAGGAAAGGGGTGATTGGGGTACTGAAGGAGGCAGGAGAGAAGTGGATTTTAAAGTCAAATCCACAGTGCTGGTGCTGGGCAGGGGGCGGGGAGGGGATGAGGGGTAGGTGGCAGTGAGTACGCCACAGCCTGGTGTCATTAACTGGAGCAGAGATGGATGGAAGAGGAAACGAGGTAGGTAGGAGAGGGGTGCCCGGCAGGCACAGAAGCGGGGACATGGGGACACACGCACCCTCACCCCCAGCACCCGGCCAGGGCCCTAGGGTGGAATCTGAGGGCATTTCTCCACCAAAACCCAACGTGATAAACCCGGGAAGAAACGAGCCTGGGAGCCAGACTTCCTGGGTTCCAGTCTCCACTCTACATCTTCCTAGTTGCATGACCTTAAACAAATTACTTGACCTCTGTTGTGCCTCAGTTTCCTTCTCTGTGCATGGAGGATAAAATGGCACCTACCTTATAAGGTTGTAATGAGGATTAAGTGAGTTAATATTTATAAAGTCATTAGCACAGTGCCTGGCCGATAGTAAGCTCTGTATAATGGTTGCTAAATAAGAATAGAAGCTGGAGCTTAGCCCTTTGAAGGCCTGGAAATTGTGTTTAGTTGGGCTCTTTCTCTGAGGGCCTTACTTCGTGCCAGGCGGGACTAGCAAAGGCACTATGAAAATCATTGTCAGATGAGTTGTTAAATGAGTAAGCATGGCAATTAGGCTCTTCATTAATTGTTTGGATACACCATGAGTTAAACAGACTTCATAGGGCTTTATTTCCAGTGGGAGATGAGGTGACTCATTTCAAGTTCCAAACAACCAAGTTTACAAAAAATTTTGGTACACGACTATTTCATCAGATGGGGACTGCCTGTATTTTCAGAAATTCCAGGAACTGCAATGCCTTGTACCTGCATGTGATGGATGATACGGGAAAGCATCAATTTAGAAACATAGGATTTTAAACATTGTTGATAAGACTCTGGCAATGCATGGAGGAGGGGGCAGGGAACAGGGAAGCGCGGCTTAAAACCCGGAAAAAGTATCAAGCGACTTACTCTTGGGTCTTGAAACAAAGTTGATGATATCTAAGAAACAGAGACTGTATTTTATAAGGCATTTTCTAAAAGGCCTTTCAGCTGTCATTCCCGGCGGAATGTGAGGCGATCCTCCAAGGAGGGAAATAGAAGGTGAATGTAGGCGCAGTATTTTTAGAATACATTGTTCTCTAAATTCTAGAACAGCCAGCCTATGAAAATGTGTTTTCAGAAACACTCTTCCACTCTTTGTGCTACTTCAAGATCGGTATCTAGAAATAGAAAACAAAGTGTGTTTTCTTTTTCTGGTAATTAAATTTCTGGTTGTTTGACCCAGAGTTGGGAAGGGGACCGTCTATTTTGGGCTACAAGAGTTAGTAAAACATCATCTTTAAGGCAACAGGCCACTGGCATTGAGGGAGGGAAGTGTGATATCAATGTGAGAGCTTTTTAGTCGAGATCATTGTACATGAATAATAAAAGCAACTAACATTTATTGAAGTTTTACTGCATGGACTTCACATATATTTTCTCCTTTGGCCCTTTCAACAATCCTGTCTTCATTTTACAGATGAGGAAAATGAGGCCCAAGAACTTGTTCAAAACTATAACTCTATACTGCTGGAATGAATCCAGAGACTGTCACTAAACCATATTGTATGTAAATTTGCCTGGACAAACCTCATCGAATCTATGTTATTTTTATTTTAAATAAACCACAGTTTTAGTTTCTTGTATAAGCTTATAAAGTATTATGTAAGATATTGGTTAAAAATAAAAAAGACCTTGTGATTTTGCATGTACAAAGACCCTTTGGTACCATTTTATAATCCCCAGGAACATGGAATGGAGCAGCTTCACAAAAGGCCCCCTCTCACATCCGCAGGAGGTGATTTAGGCTTCATTTGCTGCAATTAAGATAAAAATAAAGCTCTTTTAGTGGTCTTACTAAACGAAGAACTGGATACTTGCTGATAATAATTAGTGTTCAGTTCAGCTTCTTTAAAAAGCCACCAGTACATCAAGTATATTAAGATCTTAGTTGAATGTTGTTTTCGTTTCCTTGGCTGCTCAAGCAAATGGCATGCAATGGTTGACTTAAACAACTGGAATTTAATGGCTCACGGTTTTGAAGCTTGAAGAAGTCCAAATCAAGGCTTCATCAAGGTGATGCTTTCTTCCTGAAGACTGGTGTTCTGGGGCTGGCTGCTTGTGATCCTTGATCCTGGGCTCCTCTGTCACATGACAATGCACATGGCAGCCTCCCCTGGCCTCACCCTTCTCTTCCGGGCTCAGTTGATGTTCAGCTTCTGGCTGCTCCCTCTGTGGCTTTCTTTCTCCGTGTCTGAATTTCGTTCTGCTTATAAAGGACTCCAGTAATAGGACTGCTCTCTCATTGCCGATGAGGCCTGGCTGTGAAAGTTTTTGGGTCACACCTTAACTGAAGTAACTGTATCAGGAGGTCCTATTTATGATGGGTTCACACTTACAGGGGTGGATTAAGTTTAAAAACATGTTTTTTCTGGGGTACATAGCTCCAAGCCACCATGGATGATGATTGTTCAACTGTATATATTTAGGAGTATGTTATTTACAGCCACCACCCCCAAAATAACTTTTAATTATGTGGTAACACCGTTCTTTGGTGCTTTAAAGCTAATCCCAGATAGCATATTATTTAATTAATAAATGAAGCCCAAAGATGATTTAAATGCCACAACATTATCATTTTTTGCTTTAAAGCTGATTCCTACTCAGCTCAAGCCTCACTCTGCTTCATGGTGCTCCTTCTCTGAATTCCTGGTGCTTATCGAGGGGCACTGCATCCTGCTCTGAGCCAGTGGGGCCCAAACTGTTTATAAAATGAAGGGTAGGTGCTCTCAAAGCCTTTTCAACTTAAAAAAATAAAAAAATGGGCTTCACTATTTTCAAGCAATCCCAGGAGAGCAAGAGACTTTTTGAAGGAAAAAGGTAAAAATGTGCTTTCCTATAAACCCATGCATGCTGACCCTGCCTTGGCACAGCACAGTGACAGTGAGGGCCTCTGGACCTGAACTGCAGGTACAAAATGAGGCTGCACTCAGGAATGTGTGCACGTTTGCATCTCAGTTTGCGTAGGGTTGAATTAGCTCCAAAGCAGAAGAAACAGCTCTTGTGGAATAGTTTCTGGGAGAGTTGAGAAGAACAGTTTCTCCCCAAATTGAAATTCTTCTTGTGACTCTTTTTCTTTCTATAGTTGAAGCTTGACAGGAACAGCAGGAACTTGGGACATGGATTCAGAAAACCTCTTTTCTACCCCACTGTTTTGCTTCTAATTCACTGTGTGACTTTGGGCAGGTCACTTAACCTCGCTGAGTCTCTGTTTCTTCATCCATCTGTTCAGTAAATTCTTACTGAGTGACTACTATGTGTTGGGCATTGAATAAAATGGTATTGTGTAAAAATAATTTGTAAACAAATTCTGTAGTAATTATTGGTGTTATCCTTGTTAAAATGCACATATCTCTGGAGGGGAGCACATTGAATAATAATCTGTCTTTATGTATGATTCTTAGTTTTTTAGAGCTTTTGAGGATGAGGGGAAGGAGGTAAGGTACAGGGCTGCAGGATCACTAAACACAAATTTGACCAAAGGCCGGCTCTGAGGAGGGGTGACTGTGCAGGAAAGGTTGTGAAGTTAGCCCGTGGGAAGCCCTGTTCCAAAGTAATACAGTATCATTTCAGGTGTACCGGTGTGTATTCAAAACAGCAACCACAGCAAATCAATCAGCTTACCTGTACTTTGAGCCCATCCCAGCAATTTCAGTTTCTACAAATTTGTCCCTTTTGAATAAACAGCACCCGGGCCTGGAAGTTCTCTAGGCATTTTCACCCTCTGTAATAGGATCTACTCTCATGGACTATTATATGCTGAACTGGCCGCCTTTTCAGTATCTGCACATCTCTATAAGCCATAGGACACTTACCTGGTCTTTTATTTCAACTCCTGTTTCCCTCAGCTCATTTTCTAATTTGTGTGTTTCTATCCAATTGATTTCTGTGTTCTTGTGTTACTTTGAAAAATGAAATAGAGTAAAATAGATCAAATGAAAGGTATGAATAAACCTCCCTTGGGTCAGAGTAAAGGAGGAATTGTTATGAACCCAAATGAGGGTTTTAGGGCTGCTTAACAGATTATGTGTTTAAGTGTTACCTGTTAAACATTATTTTGTAATGGACAGAGTATTGGCCTAAAGAAGGCTAGGTTCGTTTTTACTAAAGCAAGTTACCAGAAGCAGGGCCACCAAGGTAACACAGAGATCCTTTCAGCAGTGGGAAGTTGTGTTGCATTTTCGTTTCACCAGCACAGTGGAAGTCTAGGGGAAGCTGCTGCATGTCAGGCACTAGGCTGAGCACTGGGGCCGGGAGATGAATGAGATACAGCCTTTGCGTTTGAGCACAACTTCAGTGCAGTGTGATAACGGTTCTACCATTGGCCCTTACTCATTTCTTTATTCACTCAACAGACCCGGCCTTAGGGCCTTGCTGTGGAGTTTGGGTTTGATTATCCTGGCAGTGGGGAAGAGAGATATGATCTGATTGGATTGGTCTTTTAGAAGGTCAAGGAATGAGGGAGTGGCTAAATGAAGTCAGGGCTTGGTAAATCAATTAGGAAGCCAGAGAAATCTCCCGGGGAGATGATCTGGTCGTGGAGCTCTATTATATATTAAATTGCATGTTGTTCTCTCTGGCTGCTAACAAAAAGGGAAAATTGACAAACAAAGAAACATGAAATATAGCACCTATTTTCAGAAAAATGCTACAGTGCTCATTTCAATTCAGGCATCACCAAGTACACCCAGTGGCCCAATACCAGTGTGGATTTTTGCTTTCTCACTGCTGATGAGGCCTGGCTGTGAAAGTTTTCTCCCCTTGGTTCAGATAGAGAAATGGAGATGAGTGTGTTATATTTATTATCTGTAAAAATGTTACATGAATGTAGCAACTTAAAACAATGAACATTTATCATCTCACAGGTTCTGTGGGTCAGGAACCAGGGCACAGCTTAGCTGAGTCCTCTGCCCCAGGATCTCACAGGGCTGCCACCAAGGTGTCAGCCAGGACTGTGGCCTCAGCCGAGGCTTCAATTAGGAAAGATTCGCTTCCAAACTCATGTGGTTTTTGGCAGCATTTGGTTCCTTGTAGTTTAAGACTGAGGGTTTCAGTTTCTTCCTTGCTGTTGGATGGAGACCACTTTCAGCTCCTCGAGACCACCTTCGGCTCCTCCCAACACGGCTGCTTGCTGCTCCAAAGCCAGCAAAAGAGAGAGTTTCCTCAAAACATGGGAGGCTCAGTGTGGTGGTTTGAAGCTGTTATATACCCCAGAAAAGGCCAAGTTCTTTTCATTCATTCCTGTGGGTGTGGACCTATTGTAAATGGGACCTTTTGATTAGGTTGTTTCAATTGAGATGTGACCTACCCAATTGAAGGTGGGTCTTAATCCTTTACTAGGATTTACTTTAAGAGACCTTTATAAGAGGATAAAAGATAAACAGAGGCTAAGAGTTGAAATTGAGAAAGCCCAGAGCAGCTGAGAGGAAACCACTGAAGCCAGAAGCTGGAAGCAATGACACCCGGGAGAGAAGGACCAGCAGACATCACCATGTGCCTTGCTATCTGACAGAAGAGCCCAGGCTTGCCACTAACTGGTCTTCAGAGAAGGTATTGTTCCATTGATGGATTAATTGGGACACTTTCACAGTCTTAGAACTGTAAATTTGTAAGCTAATAAATCCCCACTGTTAAAAGCCAACCCATTTCTGGTATGTTGCATTCCAGCAGCTTTAGCAAACCAAGGCACACAGTCTTATGTAATGTAATCACACATATCCCATTACTTTGGCAGGCCAGCCTACACTCAAGAGGTCACCCAAGGAGGTAGGGCAAGATGGCTGCATAGGGAGGTGTGGAATTTAGTTAGTCCTCTGGAACAACTAGCATATAGCCTGGAACAACTAGTAAATAGTCTGGAACAACTGTTGGGGGACATCTATGACTGAACACACATCGTACACCAGTCTGGAATGGGTAGCATGGCTGAGATAGCAGCATGAAACTGTAAATAAAGCTCCCCAAACTGTGGAGCTGGCACCCCTCCCCCACCAGCTCAGCAGGCTGACCTGACACACTTCTCTGTGGGAAAAAGAAGTAGTCTACTAGGAAGATGGGAAGGTAGCTCAACCAAGCTCCAACTGCAGTTTTAGTTAATGAAGTTGGACTACTGAATACAAGCAACAAGCATAGATAAACCCTGAGCAAGCAAGAAGGTGACCTGAGGTTTCTCCCGGAAGAGAGGAAGTGGGGCTGATGGAAAAAATAATAAATAAATAAATAAATAAATAAATAAATAAATAAATAAAAACAGAGGCTTTGGGAGTCAGCTGAGCTCAGAATACTGAAAAAGGGCTGTGGGCCAAGAAAAGCAGAACATAGAACTGGGCACTAATTCTGGTTCTTAACTGGAGACTGGGGGGCTGGGGACTAGCTCTGAAAAGGGGATTTCTTTCTTTTTTCTTTTTTCTTTTTTTTTTCTCTCTCTAAATAGCTCATTAGAGAAAGCCTCAGGCATTTTCCATTGTCAGCTCTGACCCAGGCAAGGGTGGAGTTAAAATAGTTAGAGACAAAAGAAAAAGTTAAATGTAGGAGATAAATCCCTAAAGGGCTTATCTTCCCTAAGAAAAGGGGGAGACAGGGCCCAGCTCAAATGGCTGCCTTCCCTCAGAGAACTCAGAACCTAGGGTCTGATTGGGGTAATCAAGGAAACCAGATGCCGAGAGAATGAAAATTTATGACTCACACTAGGAAAAACGAAGATATAGCCTAGTCAAAGGAACACCTTTACACTTCAAGTGAGACACAAGGGTTGAAACAACTAATTAGAGGTCTTCCAACAAATATGCTAAATCAATTCAAAAATTAAATTAACGAGTTGAGGGAAGATATGGCCAAAGAGATGAAGGACATAAAGAAGACATTGGGTGAACATAAGGAAGAACTCAAAAGTTTGAAAAAACAATTGGCAGATCTTAAGGGAATGAAAAGCACAACAGAAGAGATGAAAAACACTATGGAGACATACAACAGCAGATTTGAAGAGGCAGAAGAAAGTATTCAGGAACTAGAGGACAGGACTGTGAAATCCTATGCAAAAAAAGAACAGATAGGGAAAAGAATGGAAAAATATGAGCAGGGTCTCAGGGAATTGAATGGCAACATGAAGCACATAAATATACATGTCATGGGTGTCCCAGAAGGCGAAGAGAAGGGAAAAGGGGCAGAAACAATAAGTGAGTAATCACCAAAAATTTCCCATCTCTTATGAAAGACATAAAATGGCAGATCCAAGAAGCACAGTGTACGCCAAACAGAATAGATCCAAATAGACCTACTCCAAGACACTAATAATCAGATTATCAAATGTCAAAAACAGAGAATTCTGAAAGCTGCAAGAGAAAAGCAGTCCATCACATACAAGGGAAGCTCATAAGACTATGTGAAGATTTCTCAGTAGAAACAATGGAGGCAACAAGGCAGTGGTATGATATATTTAAGATACTGGAAGAGAAAAACTGTCAACCAAGAATTCTATATCAAGCAAAACTGTCCTTCAAAAATGAGGGGAGTTTAAAATATTTTCAGACAGACAGACACTGAGAGAGTTTGTGATCAAGATACCCGCTCTACAGGAAATACTAAAGGGAGCACTACAGGCAGATAGGAAAAGACAGTAGGAAGAGGTTGGAGAAGAGAGTAGAAATGAACACTATCAGTGAGAGTAACGAGAGAGAGAGGGGGAAATAAAATAACATAAATACAATAAAATTAAATAAAATGATATGACATATAAATTCCGAAAGTCAAAATGGTAGATAAGTAGACATTGTGTTGAGTGAAGTTAGCCAGAAGCAAAAGGACAGGTACTCTATGGACTCACTAATATGAACTAACATTGATTAGTGAAATTTGAGAGTTAAAGTTGAGAACACAGGTTATCAGGAGACAGAAAGAGGTTAGAAATTGGACATTTGATGCTGAAGAAGTACGTAAAGGTAAACAGGATTGATTGTATAGACCCAGAAATGGATAGCATAATACTGTGTGATGGTAGCACAATATTGTAAGTACTCTGAACAAAGTTGAGTGTGAGTACGGTTGAAAGAGGAAGGCTAGTGGCATGTATGACACCAGAAGGAAAGATAGAAGATAAAGACTGGGATTGTATAACTTAGTGAAACCTAGAGTGGTCAATGATGGTGATTAAATGTACAAATATAAGAATGTTTTTAAACTAGGAAGAACAAATGAATGTCAACATTGAAAGGTGTTGAAAATTGGATGGTACAAGGGAAAAAATACAATCAATGCAAACTAGAGTCTATACTTAATGGTAACATTGGAAGATGCTTCCATTAATTGTAACAAAGACAATATACCAAAGCTAAATGTCTATAAGAGGAGGTTATAAGGGAGGGATGTGGAATTCTTGGTGGTGGTGGTGGTGTGATCTTTTCACTGAATTTTACTTTATTTTTATTTTTCTTCTATCTTTTATATTTTTATTCTTCATTTTTTTCCTCCTTTTCCTCTTTCTTTGTGGAATAAATGGAAATGTCCTCATATAGGTTGTGGAGGTGAATGCAAAACTATGTGACTATACTGAGAATCATTGATTGTTTACTTAGAATGGATTGTATGGTGTGTGAATAAAACTGTTAAAAAAAAGAATAAACAGAGGGAAACAAGTGCTGGAGAAAATGTGGAGAGAGGGCTGTACCTATTCACTGTTGGTGGGAAGTAGAATGGGGCAGCCCATTTGGAGGGCAGTGTTGTGGTTCCACAAGAAGCTAACTGTGGGGTTGCCATATGGTCCTGCAACCCCATTACTGGGTATATACTTGGAAGAACTGAGAGCAGGGACATGAATGGACATTGTACACTGGTGTTTATGGTGGCAGTATTCACAATTCACAACAGATGGAGGTGACCTAAGGGTACATCGAGTAATGAACGGGATGGTGAACTGTGGTGTACACATACAATGGAATATTGAATGGTGGCAAGAAGAAATGAAGTTGTGAGGTATGCAACTAGGTGAGGACAGTACGTTGAGTGAAATAAGCCAGAATCAAAAAGGTAAACATTATAATGCCTCACTAATACGGACTAACTATAATGTGCAAACTCTGAGAATTGAATCTGAGAGCATAGGTTATTAGGGGAAGAGCTCAATTGTGAGCTCTTATGGCAGTCACATCTATTCCTGAGTTGTAATGGTTATTTGTAAATTCTGAGATGATGAGCTGTTTGTGCATAACCTGGTCAGTCCTTGGAACTTCAGGCATCTGTGTGACACCTGAGACTCAGAGCCAGCGTTTCGCAGCTATGAATGTCAGCATTATCCCATACAGCAAATATTAAAGAAACTGAAACCTCTTTTGTTGCTCAGTGTGGCCTCTCTCTCTAAGCCAATACTGCAGGTAAACTCACTGCTCTCTTCCCTTTAGGGGACATGACTCCCAGGGGTGTAAATCTCCCTTGCAACTTGGGACATGACTTCTGGGGATGAGCCTGGACCTGGCATCGTGGGATTGAGAAAGCCTTCTTGACCAAAAGGGGGAAGAGAAATGAGACAAAATAAAGTTTCAGTGGCTGAGAGATTTCAAATGGAGTCAAAAGGTCATTCTGGAGGTTATTCTTATGCATTTTATAGATATCCCTTTTTAGTTAATAGTGTATTATCTAGAAGGAAATACCTGAAACTGTTGAACTGCAATCCAGTATCCTTGATTCTTGAAGATGACTGTGTTACTATATAGCTTATACGATGTGACTGTGATTGTGAAAACCTTGTTGCTCACACTCCCTTTATCCAATGTATGGACAGATGAGTAGAAAAAAGGGGGACAAAAAATAAATGAATAAAGGGGGGTGGGAAGGAGTAGGGGATGTTTGGGTGTTCTTTCATACTTTTATTTTTATTTTTATTCTTATTTTCATTTTTATTTCTTGGAGTAATGCAAATGTTCAAAAAATTGATTGCGGTGACAATGTGAACAAATGATTGTACACTTTGGATGATTGTATGGTATGTGAATATATCTCAGTAAAATTGCATTAAGTTAAAGAGATCATCCAGGAGCATGAACACCAGGAGGCAGGGAACATAGGCACGGCTAAAAGCCTGTCCACCACGCTTGACATTCAGGAACTTAGTGGAGGTGATGGAGCAGAGGAGAGGGTGATAGAAGATGTCACTGTTGTCACAAAACCACTCTCAGTTTTCCTCCTACTGGGAAACTGATCCACAATCCCCACCGAGTCCTTCCAGCTGATTTTTTGTTTCTTTTTAGCCCTACTCCAGTATCTGTTGGCTGTTGGCTAGAATTCTTGTGGCAGCAGCAGATGATGTTGGCTTCATTTTCCTTTTCTTTTTTTGTTTTGTCACTTCATTAATTTATTAAATAACATAAAATGTTATCTTATTTGCCTGAAAGATTTCCCCCATTTTAATGTTTTCAACTTTAACTTGTTTAGCTCAACTAATTTGCATAATAGCATTTGAGCAAAATTAAAAGAGGCAAGCAGGATTCCAGAAACCATGCTTAGAAGGATTCAAATAGCAATTTCAAGCATTCTGTTTATTAATTTAATGATAGGTCATAAGAAAAGGAGCTTAATAGCTCTTAGAAAAGCTAATCCTGGAACCATAATGGGTACCCTGAGCACAGCCCTCGGTCTCAATTTCCCTACCTATAAATCCACGGGATACAATATCCATACTAACAAGATGTTCCAAGGGGAACTAATAATTTTTTAACATAAACTGGAAATCCTACACAATAGAAATTGATTGACATTCTGCACTGTTGAGCAGAACTATGCTGCGAAGCTTTAAATAACTGTCATGCGCCAAGTGCCTACCACATCCCAGGGGCTGTACCCGGCCCGTTGCCCCCCTTTCCTGCTCTTACATAATCCTGATGAAACCTTGAAAGATAGATCTTATTATCCTCACCTTTCATAAGAGGAGACTGACATTCAGAGATGTTGTCCAACAAGTTCAGGGCTGCACAGCTCTAAGTCTGGATTCATACCCTGGTCTGTCTGACTCCATATGCTGTGAACTTGCTGTTACACCAGGAATTATGGAAATAAGGTTGGTCCCTCACTTAGATTACCATCCACATATTATTTTTATTGAAATCAGTGGCAGTTTTCTAGAAGCCAGAGGGGACAGAATTTAAAGAGGAGTTTTTCTTTATATATCATTGCTCTCTGAGAAAAAGTATTATAGAAAAGTCAAAGGTTGAAACCCATGATATTTTCACGTTTTAAAATATGAAGTACAGATTCCTCAAAAAGTTAAACATGGAATTATGATATCACTTGGCAATTTCACTCCTAGGTCTATACCCAAAGAATTGAAAACAAGGACTCAAACAGATGCTTGTAAAGCAACATTCACAACAGGTTTAATCATGATAACGAAAAGGTGGAAACAACCCAAGTGTCCATCAACAGATGACTGGCTGCACAAAATGTGGTCTATACACACAATGGAATATTATTCAGCCATAAAAAGGAATGAAGTTCTGATACATGGAACAACGTGGATGAAAAACATTATGCTACGTGAAAGAAGCCAGACAAAAAAGGAAAATATTGCATAATTCCACTTATATGAAATATCTATAATTTCTAGACATCTAGAAATATCTAGGCAAATTCATAGAGACTGAAAGTAGAGTTACCAGGGGTCAGAGAGAGGGCAGCTGATGGGGAGTTATTGCTTAATGGGTTCAGAGTTTCCATTTGAAGTGATGAAAAAGTTTTGGAAATAGATTATGGTGATGGTTGCAAAGCATTGTGAATGTAAGTAATTCCACTGAATCAAACACTTAAAAATGGTTAAATGGCAAATTTTATGTATATGTATATATTAGTCCAATAATTTTTAAATGCAATTGATATAAAATAAGTAATGAGGTAGGCCTAACATGAAAAAGATTGCCAAGGCATATTGCTGGAATAAAAAAAAATCAAGTGTTAGAAATTTGAGTATAATGCCATTTGTGTGCTAAACTAAACCACCACAAAGTAATTCTATTTATTTTTCAAAGATACATTAAATGCATAGAAAGCAGTCTCAAAGGACAGTACCCTAAATTCATTAAAATGGTTCTCTCTGTGGAAGGGAACTGGCAGACCAGAGGGACTTTAAAGTTTTAAGCTTTTACAAGGAGAGAGTGTACATGCGTTACTTGTGTAATTATAAGTTATTTTTTAAGTCAATTATGAAACACAAAGTCAGCCCACCTTATGACAAGCCACAGCCAAAACTTGCAGTGATATGTAAGCCATTTCAACAATAAAGAGAAAGGAAAAACTGAAAATACCACATCACGAAGAGGACTTTTGCCCCCAGAGATTTCTGAATTGACTGGGCTTTGATGTCTGGCCATCATCTGAGCAGGATGCTTGCTCAGGGGTCGGCTCTGGCTACCCTACGGAGGGTTTTGTGATGAGCCACGTTGGGGACCGAGGGTTAAGGGAGCAGATCTGTTTCCTTCCAGACATCTCTGCTCTCCATCACTTCACTTTATGTTGGGTAATCTCCCAGGGCCAGATGATTTGGGGTGGAGGGGCTACTTGATGGAGAAGAGAGGGTTAAGAAAGGAAACTCTTCTTTGAAGTTGAAGGCATTGGATTCTGGGCATTTGCTAGGAATCATTTAATGTCCAGGCTGATTAACTCAGCTGGGTACCAGTCTAACGAGACTCCTATAAACTCTGACGCTTGGTGGGCCAGATCACTTCATTCCTAGGAGAAATGGCACAAAAGCTTTTGACTATTTTTGTAACTCTTGCGAAGTATGCAATTGATACAAAATTTCATGTTTTTACTTAGCCATCTCCTAAGCAAGAATATCCAGGTTCAGTGTGCTAATTGTGTATAATATTGTCTAATCCACATTAATATAACACATAAGTATTAAAACAAAAATATATTTATGTATCTTAAAATCTCACATTCTACTAGTGATGCATGGGCCATCATGCATCACTAGTAGAGCTTGGGCTTTGGAGGGAGACTGACTTGAAATCTTGCTTCCACAACTAACTTGATGATCTGGAGACTGATATCTCTAAGCTTCAGTTTCCTCACCTTGAAATGAGCTTATAGTAGTTTCTACCTCATAGGTCAGTTGTGAGAATTACTTTAGCTAATGTTCATAAAGCATAATGCCCAGTACTTACGAATTGTTAACCATAGAAAAAAATTTCTGTCTTATGCAAATTTAAAAAATGTCAAGATCATGATTAAATATAGCATCTGTGAAAGACGCTGCGGTCCTTTGGTGATGGTTCAGAGCTCAACTTCCTGGTTGGGATATTTTGGGGTTTTTTCTCCTAAGCTGTTCCCTTTTGGTCTTTTTTTTATTAACACTTTGACTGTAATGCATGGAATTACCTATTTCAAATAATCCGATGGTTGAAAAAGGTAACACATGGAATAAAAGTGATTACATAGTTGCTCTGAAATGCATAAAATCACACTCAAGAATTTTTCTAATTAAATGGTCTTTGTGGGGGTGAGGTCTCTGAGTATGAAACTATGTATCTAAAGCCTTAGAAACATCTAGTACAAATATTTTCAAATGTATTTCAAAGTCTATCATCAGATTGTGGGTGTTTAGCTTTAAATATTGTATCATATACATCTGCTCTGGCTCTAATGTTTACCAGGTTAACTTTGTACCATAGAAAAGCTACTCAGCTTGTAAGGGACAGCCTTGATGGAGATATTGGGCGTGTGAGCTGTGCAGAATTGATGGAAGCTAATTGGGTAAGTTGTGCCTAAATGGAGGACCTCTAAGATCTCACGTAACATGTACAAACGGGAGTGTGCTGTGGCTGAAAAGGTGATGGGGTTTAGGAAGCCCACCTGTTAGAAAGCCAGCAAGTTTCTCCTCCTTACCATCTCTTTAGAGCTTCTGCCAGCATAGCTGGTGGTGTCCGCTTGGGGTTTTCCAGCTGTTGCTACTATAGAGAAAGACTCAAACCCAGGTTCATCCTTCATCTCACTCTTGCATTGAGACGTTACAATGGACATATCAGGGGACTGTTATTTGCCATTGCATTTACCCTGAACTTGATAAGTGCAAATGAGGAGCTAGAGGTACTTATGTAAGAGAAAGGGTTTTCAGCATTTAAGTATTCTTAAGATCCAGTGGATATATTCTGGGGCTAAAGGCAAATAATAACACTGTGCTTGTGATTGGCTTTCTTTGGCATTGCTTAACTATGTGTATATTAATAATAGGAACCTTGTTGTTTTGATCTTACAGATTTTGAAAACCTTTTTTATCTCAGTAAGTCTTCCGAGCCATGATATTCCTGCCCCCAAAAGAAAAGCACTTTCATCTTTATCTGAAGAAACAAGTAAAAAAATAATCTTTTTAAAATTTGAATAAATAGTACTAACTTTATAATATGGATGGGTGAATTTCCAGTGCACTCCTAGCTGTTATTTTGGCCATTCAGGTGTGAGATTTGTCTTCTTAGTTTTAAAATTATGAGCAGTGAAGAGGTCCCCAGAAACTTGAGTCAGGGCAGAGCTGGGCTTCCATCCCAGTGCGTCAAACTCTCTTTTATTGCCTGCTTATGGTGTTCATTGCCCTGTGCTAAGGCCCTCAACACACACACACTTCTAATCTCATGTGAGAGATAAGACATGTAAGCAATTAACTGTAGCTCAGGGAATGCGTGTTGTGTTAGAGTATATGTTCAAAAGGAAAGTTTGATGGAAGCAGACTGGTTGCCTCAACCTTCTTATCTGTAAGATGTGGAAACTGGGCTACATCTCTGCTCCTTTCCAGCTTTGAAACTCCGTGAGCCTGTAGAAGCATGGACCACCTCTTGCCCTAGAACATTTGTTTGGCCTGATCTTTAAATAGTAAATACACTGTGGGACTTAGTAAATATTTACTGATGCCTGAAGCAAGTGTTTTTTCCTGTTATGGACCATGGTTGGCTCACTCTCCTAGGCACTGCAGGAGTTTTTCGTTAGAGTATAGCACAGAAAATCCCCACCTATCACTTGAAGAATGTCTAGGATGGTCTTAAAAAGTAACCTCTTTGGATATGGGTCAGGGTGGTGGTGGTGGTGAATAGGAAGTCATTGCTTAATGGGTACAGAGTTCCTGTTTGGAGTGATGGAAAAGTTTTGGTAATAGATGGTGGTAATGGTAGTACAACATTGTGGATGTGATTAATACCACTGAAGTGTCCACTTAAAATGCTTAAAATGGGTAATTCTGTGATTATTTTTAAAAGTTTCTTTTTTAGTTGCATCTTGCTTCAAAGTGCTAAAAATATCCTCAAAACTAGGTGGGCTGCTGGAGCTACATCTCATCCCCCATTTCCTCTTAGCAATTGAAGGGAAATGCAGTGGATGACTTACTGCCAAGATGAGATAATGCCTGGGATCTGGTGGTTGAAGTCATCCGAAGAGGCTTCCTGTCAGATGAAACGTTTGCGGGCCTGAGAGCCCTGGGTCCTGCAGGGCTTGTACCACTTTCTTTCCCAGATTTTGCAAACCTAGGGACGAAACCCTCTTCCTTACTACTCTGTGAGAAGAGAGGTCTCTCTTTCTCGAAGGGATAGCAGGGTAACTGTGTCTAAAGGAAGGTAACCAACTGGGGCCAAAGGGTTGCTTGCAATGGTGAGTGGATGGAAGCAAACCCAGCCAGGAGCACCTCAGCTGCCGCACACTTTGAGATTTGGGAAGAGAGGCGGGGAGATGTAGGGTGTAGGGGACATCATGCTGGATAACCACAACCTCATTTGTTTTTGTTTTGTTTTATTAAAAAAAACCAACTTTCATCTTGGAATAATTTAGATTTACAGGAAATTGGCGAGGATAGTACAGACAGTTCCTATTATACCCTTCTTCCACTTCCCCTAATGTTAATATCTTACAGAACCGTGGGACATTTGTCAAAACCAAGGAATTAAGATTGGTACAGTCATATTAACTAAACTAGGGGCTCTTTTTGGATTTCACCACTCCTCCTTTAAAAACCAAATTTTACAAACAATTAATTGTCATGAATACACAATACGCATACAGGTGTATATACAGCAACATGCAAACATATATAGAATTCTACCTTTAAATTGTAAAAATATAAGTAAATACACAAATGTATTCATTTATATAAATAGATACTATGTTCTCCTGCCTTTCGAGACAGTGTATACAAATTATTATTTGCCTTATTTAGATGACTCAGAGTGACCAATAGTCATTATACTTCGTTATAGTGCCTTGGCCTTTATTTTTTTGTGGCCTTACAAATCTGTTCTTTTTAAGACTCAGGTCAGTTCATCATAGCTTTTCTAGCTCCCCTCTTTGCCATCAGCACTTTCTGTCCGCAGCAGACCTCCTTTTACATCTACACTGCAGCTTCTAATCTGCTGAGATTTTACAACCAGGTACTTAGGCTTCTTAGAATTATGTACAAAGTAAAATTACTTGTACACAAGGTACATGGACTATATTAGTGTGTGGATTTTATGCCATGTTTTTCAAAACCCTTTTTGTTGTCTTATTTCCCAGTTTTTGACCAGCAATAGGTAATAATGAAAAGTTAAGTGATAGTTTAAATAATAGAATTCACATTTTAGTAGCTAAAAATATAGAAGTGAATATCTGTCTTATGTAGAGATTTTTATGAAAAAATTTTACGAAAAATCTCTTCCAGTGTATCTAAATTAACATTTTAACTTTTTAAATCTTGACCTTTGTAAAATTTTAAATTATTTCCCCCCACTGTGTTTTTTACACTCTTTACAAAAATAGTGTATGTTTGTTGTGAAAAAGTTGGGAAAAATGGATGTTTTTCTCTGCATCACTATTTTTAAAGGCTACGTAATATTCCATTTTATGGCTATATTTAGCCCATACAGTAGGACATTTAAGTAGTTTCTATGTTTTAAAATATAAAAAGCCTTGTGATGAACAGTCTTGTCTTTTTTGTACACATCTTTTGCACACCTCCAAGAGGCTGTGTTCCAAGGAGTGGATTTACTGAGTCACAAAATGCACATTTTGATGGTTCTCAGTGGTCATTCCCAAATTTAGGAGCATGTTACAGTATATGATTTTCTGGGTGCTGAAGGAAGCTTCTAATCCTGAAGTTCGACGTGGAGCTGTGAGTGGCTGTGCACACACGATAGCAAAGGAAACAGCCCTGGTCAACCAGAACCACTGGGTGAACTCAGACAGTGAGAACTAAGCCTTTTTGAGTGACTTACTGACTCCTGGGTGGAAACTGTTCATCAGGACCTATTGCAGTTTGTTGTATCCTCATCCGCTGGGGGTGATGGCCTTGGAGTGGGGGGTTTACGAGTGGGCAGGCTAGGCTTCCAGGGCTCTGCTCCACACAGCCGTTTCCTTGCCCTCCAGCTTCAAGCAGCCTCACCAATTGAAGTCATCCTCTTCAACTCCCATTGCTAACTACCAGGCCATCTTTTAGTCTCGTGTTTTCTGCCTGGTGGACAGTCAGGCAAAACTTCTTGGCAAATTTAATCTGACCAATTAAAGATGGGAGACTAATTCCATTGAGCAGTGAACTCCAGCTCTCTGGGCTGGTGGGATGATAGCATTAATGCTGGAGGCAAGGGTTAGACCCGGCATGAACCCAGTGTGCCCTGCTCTTTTTAGAGTAGCAGAGTGAGAAAACATCTGGATTCTCTGCCTCCTCCCTCCCCTTCCTTTAAATAAAGTCTCTTTTATTTTAGATTCTTTTCCAGGATACAGGAGCCACCATTTGTTTTTAAATCAACAATTTAGCACCAGTCTTTTCAAAACCTAAAAATACATTTTCTGAAACTTCTGATTTGGATCTTGACTCTTCACTTTCTTTAGGAAACCATTTTTTTATCAAATAAAGTATACTTTCTGCAGGCTCTGCATCTTTGGAATCATGAATTCATGTTTGGAGGATGAGCCTTCTAGGAGAGAGTTAGTGAAAACTACGTAATGCAGACTAATTCTTTCATATCATCACTTGCCCTTACAGAGTGTCTCTTTTTATCTTGTCCATTTGTCTTATACGTATGTTTAGAATGGGTTCAGATAATTCAGAATAGAACAAAACAAGAAAAAAGTCCAGGTGAACAAGGATCTGGTGGGACCACATTCGCATCCCCAGGCACAGAAACCTGTCTGGCTCCTGGAGGAACTCGGTGTGAATGAGTGAATGAATCATTGAATAAATGAATCACTGAATGGATGAATGAATAAATAAGGCAGCTGCTTAGAATAACCCCATAGTGGGATTTATAATGTTTCTCTGACTTTTAACTTAAAATGTTTTCCCAATTATCTCCCCTTTCCCCAAAAGTAGCAATAGATTGAAGTTAGTGGAGCATTTCCGTGCACAATGGAAGTATGAAGGAATCTTAAAACCACCATAGTAAGGAAGGCTTCCTCCCCTAAAGGGAATAGATGGCTTTTATTCCTTTGGAAGTTTTTTTTGTCAACTGTTGATTAAAAACAAGCATCTGTTTTTTCACCCTGTTTCTTCCTAAAACTGCTATCCTCTGCCTCATGCAATAATTAGGAGTTATCTTTGAGGTACGAGGATGAGAGGAAGACAAGAAAAGGTGATAAGACAGTGTGCATTAATCAGATGTAAATGTAATCTTCACCTGCTGAGCTGTCAGGAAGGCTAATATTTGCCCCAGAAACACTCATGCCAAACACCAGCAATTTTCCTAAGTGACGTGATTTTTTCACCTTTGGGGACACTGAGGAAACAAAGGCTTCAGTCATTTCTTGACTATGAGAAATCTTTCCACAGGAAGCCCATGTGAAGGGGCAGGCTTGTTTCTCCATTCTTTCCCAGAGGTCAGGCATGTGCTGTTGGTGAGTTGATCACCGTGCACTGCTTTATTTACCAGCCCCCATATTAGCCATTCCACCTGGGGTGTGCTAGACCGTACGGGATGTTTTCTGTGTAGTTCGAGAAGAGGGGATTGGGCCTTTTAAGGCTTTCTACTAAAGCTAAATAGGTCTTTTGAAGGAGCAGTATGGTCCTTCTGCATGGTTTAGACATTTGGAAGTGGAAGTAGCAGTTAATTAAACAATTAAATCTTACTCTGAATTAATGCTTTTATTTGAAATTTACCATGTCTTATAATTATTTAATTTTAATGCATGAAATATGGTTGCACACCTGCTTTAAGAAAGTCTAATGTCAAAAATGGGAACATAAATAATCAGATAATTTAGGGGATTTGTATTCAGAATACTTTAAGATAAGGATTCACGATGGTTCATCTTTAAATTCAGAGTAATTTATTACTGATGCATTTTTTTTTACATTTTTCAGAATTTATTATTTCTTTATTATATTAGCATTACAAAGATGTAGAAAATTATAAAGTAAGTAAACCAAGGAAAAATTATTAAATCATAATGTCACTACCCAGATATGTTACAGGATAGCTCTCCCAGCTGTGTAATTATGGGCACACACAAATAGGGTGACACAATGCACAAATGCTGTTTTGTGGCTTGCTGTGGTCTCGCTCAGTGGTACATGTGAGCGTTCCTCCATGCCTCTACATACACCTGGATGTCATTATTCTCAACAGCTACATAGTGTCAGATTGTTCAGTGGATAATTTAACTAATCCACTGTCATTGGACATTTAGCCTGCTTCCAGTTTTTCTTACTATAAACATCAGCTTTTTACAATAACAGTAACTATTCTGTACTTCGTACACAGTGCTGGGTGAGGCATTGTCCATGTAACATCTCTTTTTACCCTCACAAACCCTGTCTGGTAAGACTCAGGCACCATGACTTTCTGGGAGTTCCCAGAGCAAATCCCCTGCAGCACAGAAACCTGAGCCCAGTTCTCTCTAGTGTCCTGCTCTCCCACTGTCCCAGTTCTCCCCGAGGCCTATCGACTCTGTTGTATAAGTGTTCACTCCTCGCTATAGCCATTATGGAGCATTGCAATTGGGAAATCACTCGTTTTCCTCTGCCTCTCACTTGTAGAATGGGGAAGCTCTAACACAGTGGTTCTCACATTTTATCGTGCGTTCGAGTCACCTAGAGGAGACTTGTTAAAGCAGACTGCTGGGTCCTACCCTCAGAGTTGCTGACTCTGAGTCTGGGGTGAGGCCCAGGAATTTGCATTCCTAAAAGTTCCCACGTGAGTTCCTGGGACCCCATGCTCCGACAGAAGAATTGTTTCATTACACTCTACTGCATTACCAAAATGCTTTCAGTGGCCCATCAGAATAATGAAAAATTGAACGGTTATCCAGTTTGGAGAATGGTGAACATGAAGTGTCTCCTGAAGTGTGATTTTGATTTTCCAAATTTATGTTAAAAAGGAAACTGGACGTCTGGTCAGATTTTAGATATGCATATCCCATGATCCTGCCTTATAAACACAAGTTTATAAGAGAGTGAGGCTCAGGTGTGCAGAAGGAGATGTAAACATGGAAAGTGAAATACAACATTGTTTGGTAGCAATAAAAAAGGAAAATAAAAGATTTAAATATCTGTAAATAGGAGAATAGATAAATAAAATATGGGATAATCATAGTAGGAAAGACGAGATACAGTTAAAGGTTGAACCAGATCTATATAAAACAACATGGAGCAAGCTCTAAAACAATGCTAAGTGGGGAAATATTTAGATTTACATCCAGAAAACAATATTACACACTTTTTGTGATGCCTGGAATAAATATATAGGTAAAAAATGAAAAATGGCAACCTAAGAAGATATACAAATGGCCAATAAGCACATGAAAAGATGCTCAACATCATTAGCCATTAGGCAAATGCAAATAAAAAGCACAGTGAGATACCACTTCACACCCACTAGGGTTGCTATTGTTTAAAAACAACAACAACAACAGAAAATAACAGGCGTTGGCAAGGATGTGGAGAAACCAGAACACTCATACACTGATTGTAAGAGTGTAAAATGGTGTAGCTGCTGTGGAAAACAGTTTGGTGGTTCCTGAAAAAGTTAAACAGAGTTACCATATGACCTGTCAATTCCACTTCTAGGTATACACCCAAGAGTATTGAAAACCTTTATCCACTCAAAAATTTATATATGAAACTTCCTAGCAGCATTATTCATTATGGTCAATAGGTAGAAACACTCCAGATGTCTGTCAATGGATGACTGGATAAACAAAATGGATTATTATTCAGCAATAAAAAAGAATGAAGTGTTGACACATGCTACAATATGGATGAACCTTGAAAATATGATAAGCAAAAGAAGCCAGATGCAAAAGGACATCTATTATATGATTCCATTTATATGAAATGTCTAAATAGGCAAAGGCTGGGAGGAGAGTGGATTTGGGAAGTATGGGGTTTCTTTGCAGGAGTGATGCAAATATTCTGGAATCCAGCAGTGATGGTTGCACGACATTGTGAATATACTAAACCCCACTGAACTGTACACTTAAAAAATGATAAAACGGTGAATTTTATGTTGTGTGAATTTTATCTCATTAAAAACATTTTTAAAAATCACAAATGGAATGGGTAGGATATACACTAAATCCATGATAATACTTGCCGCCGGGGGTGGCTAAAGGTGGGATGTGGGACTGAAGTGGTGGGAAACGGAGATGTCACTGATAATGTTTTATTTCTTTTACTTATTCAAAAAAAGGACTGGAAGCAAATTTAACAAAATGTTGAGCTGTGAATTCTGGGTGGTGGAAATGCCAGTGATTATTATATTCCCCATAATGTTTTGCTGATTTTTAAAATTCTTTCCTCCCTCCTCGAAGAAAGATGGGATGCAAAAGGCCCAGGTGCAGCCGAAATGAAAGGAGTGTGGGCTCAGGTGGGCAGGGCTGCCTTCTTGTCCCGCTCAGAATCCGGGAATCCCACTGGACCCTGGGCCCTGAAGTTCACACGCTCTTTCCACACAGCTTCTGCTGGCCCCTCCTTACGGAAGTAGGAATGTCAAGGTTCTCAATTCCCAGGGATTCATCAGCAGACAAGTTCTCTCCCGACTCCTCCTGCCTGTTAGAGAACCCCCTGCTTCCAGGTTCACCCAAAGACTGCTGCAGTTAGGGCGGGGGAAAAAAAAAAGCCAGCTCTCTTCTATTTCTGTGGTTACGGTGACTGGTTAACAGCGGAACTGGAGAGAACACCATGACCTTTCCTAAAATGCTGATTATTTCTCCTGACTGTACCCAGTGGTGAGATCTTCGTCCCCACACCTGACCTTGTAAGGACTGAGTGACGGGAAAACCAAATGCTGCTTCCGGGTTAGATTAATGTAGGTGTCAGCAAACTTTGTCCAAATCTGGCCCACTGTCTGTTTTTGTAAATAAAGGTGCATTGGAACACAGCTATGCTCTCTCGTTTGCATATCGCCTATGGCTGCTTTCACGCGGTAACAGCGGAGTTGAGTAGTTGTAATCAAGACTACAGAGCCTGAAAAACCTAAAATATTTACTGTCTGGCCGTTTACAAAAAAAGGTTTGCCAACTCCTGGTCTAGAGGTTAAGAACATGGGCTCTTGACACCAAATTCTGTTGGAAGGTAGTTACCAGATGTGGAAGCTCTTCCAACCTTCTTATTTTAGAGTAAGGATGACACCCAAATGCAGAGCAATGAGGTGAAAAGTCAGGGCTATAGAACCAGTTACTCCCTGGGGGGTTAGGAGTATGAACTCTGGAGTTACATGCCGCTTACTAGTCATATGACTTTGGGTGAGTCACTGAAACTTACAAAAGACTGTTGCCTCATTTCTAAAACAGTGCTCTTGAGAAGAGTAAATGAGATAACTCAGTTATTTCATCAGTAAATATTTATTGGTCTCCATTCTGTGCCGGGCACCGTTTGAGGTGCTGGTGATAACACAGTGAAAATTAGGGACAAGATCTCTGCCTTTACAGACCTTGTAACCTAGATGGGGAGACAGGAAATGACTACATCAACAAAGACACCGTCTAGTCTTGAGACTCTTGGGAGAAAATAAAACCAAGTGATGGTGAGAGACAGGCCTGAGGTGGCTGGGGACAGGGGGCAGAGTTGAGGTGGGGAGGAGGGTACTATAGTTAGGAGGAAGAGGGGTCATTTGAGCTGATGCCTCAGTGACAAGAAGGAGCCAGCCCTGAAGAGATGTGGGGGCAGAGGAAAGAGCCAGTAGAAATGTCCTGGCCTGGCAACAGGCTGACATGTCAGTTGAAAAGGAGGTTTTCTGGAGCATGGTGGGTGGGGAGGAGAGAAGCAAGAGCTAAGGGTAAGGGGCAGGCAGGACCGGATCCTGTGGGGAAGGGACTGAGATGTCAGTCTAAGGGTAGTGGGAAGGCCCTGGAGGAATTAGGCAAGAGAGTGAGTTCTGTGATCTGAGATAACTATTCAAGAGATTCCTCTGGCTGGTGTAAGGCAGTGAGACTGTATAAGGCAGAGTTTGCAGGAGGAAGGCCAGTTAGCAAGCTGTTGCACTAGTCCAGGTGAGAGATGATGGCAGCTTGCACTGGGGTAGTGGAAGGTGAGTTGGAGAGAAGATGGGTAAGGTGAAACTGATGGGACCTGCTGAAAGATTAAATTTCATGTGTATGGGAAATGCTTGGCATCATCACTATCACGCGCATCACCACCAGCATCACCACTGTCAGCAGCAGCAGCAGCACCAGCACCACTAGCATCTCCATCACTGCCACCCCACCGCTATCATCACTACACCGTCATCATCATCATCATCATCATCCATTTTAAGAGACAATGTGGCATGGTAGTTAAGGATACATACTCAAGATGCACTGCTTGGGTTCAAACCCCAGCTCTGCCACTTGCAAGCTGTATGACCCTGGACAAATTACAAGTCCTCTCTGTATCTCAGTTACCTCCTCTGTAAAATGGAGGTGATAATAATATCTTCCTTATAGGACATTGTGAAGTGCCACATGCTCGGCAGATAGTAAACTCATAATGTATCTATTGCAGTTATTTGATGGCTGGTACATAGTCCTATACTTGGTAGAGATTTGCTGAATATTACTAAAATCCAAGCATTCCAATAATATCTTCCTTGGAGGTCAAACACAGATCCCTTTGTGTAACCCATCGATTGATGAGCCTGATGGTGAAGGGCTCTGAGACATTACGGTTTCAGAGATAAGACAGTCCATTGTTTGTTAGAACATTATTAGCTGCAGGCTTTTAGGTCAGCATTCCAAAGATTTAAAGGCATTGAAAGTATGTATTAAGTTTTTCACCTAAAGAGTATCAGAGCTCTGTGCCTGTTTTGAAGTGCTTTGTCTGTGTGGGAGTTTGCTGGGTTGCCGTTTGGGAGGCATTGCCTCGCACAGGGAGGCTGCGTGAGGATGCCTCATTTTTTCTCTGTCTTCAGTGGACTGTTGTTTCAGCAGTAGGGTCATCGGGAGAGCTGTACTCACTCCAGCTAGGGACTTTGAGCGACCTGGGCCAAATGTGGAGACATTGTTGAGCTGTGCCTGGGACAGCAGGCTGCTGGAAGCCAGCTTCCAGGAGGTGAGCAAAGCCCTCTGGTTGTACACTTACCCGGAGCCCAAACCGCTTGTGTCAGAGCCACATCCACTGCCGCAGTCTTCCTCCATGGCCTCAGGCAGATGGTACCATGTAAAATTCAGTCCCAAAGAAACGGTGGTGTGCATTTCCCTTCCCCCACAACCACAGAAGGGACCTCTTTAACCTTTGTGTCTTTGGAGCGATAAAAAGGAAGATTAGCAGCAACACGTCATAAAGATCTGCAAAAACCCACGGTGGGTCTTCCCCCTCCTACTCAGAAACAAGCTCCCATGGATGGCAATTTTTACCCCTGGAGCAGAGTCAGTTCTTTTACCTGAGGGCTGTGATTTTAGAACTTGGGGAGCTCTGTATATCTTTTCCTTCTACTATTTAGTTGGACAATTTGTTTTTGTTTGTTTGTTTTGTTTTTTTGCTTTTAAATTAGGGAGAGACAAGACGGCATAGCAAAACACCCAGCTTTTTGGAGTCTTTGTAACTGGAGTTGGATCTGTTTTACCACTTAGTAGCTGCACCTTAAGCAAGTCATTTACCGCTCTGTTTCGTCATCTGTAAAATGGGACTGGATATACTTATATATCATGGTGGTTGTAAATACAACCATGTATGTAAGTTAGAAAATAGTAGGAGCACATTAACTTATAACAATGTTGATGTTTGTTCTGTTATGTTTGTTATGCTTTACGTGGGCCCTTGCATTCTGAATAGCTGCAAGATCACGAGGTTAAATTCTTAATTTTATAATCTCTACTTGAACACTAGCCACCAACATTAACTGAGCACTTACTGAGTGACAGTTGCTACACTCATACACACATGCTCCTCACAATGACTCTACAAAGTGGATACTGTCATAACCACTATTTAACAGATGAGAAAAATTAGCCTCAGGCATGGGTGAAGCACTGTGCCCAGATCACAAATTTGGAAATGGTCGAGCTGGGATTCTAAGGCAGAACACAAAGTCTGTGTCCTTCACTCATAAGCACCCTGCTAGTTCTTAAAATGCTCATCAGAATAATTAGCTTTACTCCTTGTGTTTTAATAATAATCAAACACACAATCATACCGAGATGGTTCTTGGTCCATTGCTTCTTGATTTCTAGGAGGTCTTTGTATATTACAGAAATTAGACCTTTCTGGTGTGTGTTGCAGATGTTTCACCAGTTTGTCATTTGTCTTTTGACTTTGCTTATGGTGGTGTTATTTTGTGTCATTTTTTGTTTGTTTTTGTTGTTGTTGTCTGCCATGTAGAAGGTTGTTTTTCTTGTTTGTTTTTGTTTTTGTTTTTTTTAAATGCAGGTGGATTTATCAGTCGTTTCTTTTCTGGCTTCTAGACTTTGAAAAGTTCCCTACATCAGGGAGTTTGCCCATATTTTTCTGGTACTTTTATGTTTTCATATTTGATCCATTTGAAGTTTATCCTGGAGTACAACCTGAGATATGGGTTTAACAACAACAACAAAACTTTTTTAAACATTTCAAAACAAATTACCCCATCTACATTGCTCAGAGTTGGCATATGAAGAGTATTTGGGTAGTGAATCTTCCTTTAAGCAGGTGTATTGGTGTCACAGGTGATAAATAAGTTCTACATGGCTCTAATTGGAAGAAGTTCCACCTAAAGCTTGGTAAGGGTTTTCCTGTCTGCAGAGCCGTTCAGGCTCAGGGTGGTGGGAGGCTCGGGGTGGGCAACCAGACAAATGAAGCTTTGGGAGGTAGCTTTGGACAGTCTTGAGGCCCTCTGCTCCTTAGGCCATCTCAAAAGCTCACCTGTGAAATAACCTTGAAGTTGTTTTCTTTCTTCTCCTTAGCATTGTCATGAAATGATTCCTTAGCCATCCAAGTTTGGCTATGGCAAAAAGTGTTACTTTATCAATAGATTATCACTCTTGTCTCCTAGTCCCAAATAACTTAAAATCTTGTTTAGGGAAATAAAATAAATCTGGAATAATTTGAAAGAGTAAGAAGGCAAGTGCTCATTTATATGGTAGAGACTCTTGTATGTCTTTTAATCAAAATTCTTCTGGTTGCAAGTGATAGAAACACAACTCAGATTTCTTTAGGCCAAGAGGGAATTTAAGACTCCTGGAATAGAAAAATCCATGAGTCACTGTCTTCAGTCATGGCTGGATCCAGGTGCTCATTTTCTTCAGGAATCTCTCCCTCTTCACCTCTCTGCTTTTATTTCTCTTTGTTGCCTCCAATTTCAGGTATGTTCTCTCTTTGTGGCAAGTCAACCACCAGCAGCTCCTAGCTTACCTCTACTAACTTATAAATGTCATTTATAAAACACTGTTTCCACATCTGAATGTTCTATACATTGTGAAGAATGTGGCATGAGTGCAAGCATCTTTGTAAATGAAATGGTCTGGCTACTTTTTATTCCTATACCAGGAGTTGTAGCTTGTGTTCACTGGCTTTCCACGCACAGTCTCATTCAGTTCTCACAATGGCCCTAAGAAGCAGGTACTGTTTTCATACCCATTTTATAGGTGAGGCTACTGAGGCTCAGAAAGATTCACTCACACATTCAGAGTCCCACAGCAAATCTCTGATAGAAACAGGATTCAAACTGAGGCCCCAGCATGTGGGTTCCTAATCAGTGCTCAGTAATTAAACAGCTTGTGACCTTGTCCTTGTCACCTCCCAGGGCTTCCTCATTCCTTTTCACACATGAACACTCAGGCTGTTAAAAGAACCTTTAAACAGTGATGCCAGTCAAGTGTTTTACTCTGAGAATTCTAGTGCATAATTCATTCCTAATGATAAACTATAAATTTTTTTAAACTCCATAGATTTTACTAATCAATTTCCTCACACCTTTTCCAAGAAAACTCCGCAGTTACTAAAATGGACTGGATAGTATTCCATTCTTTTCCTTTTTCCTTTAGGAAAGGAGGCAGGGAGTCAGGATGCTGACCAAACTTTATAATTGCCAATAATCTTCAAAAAGAGTATGAATCTGTGAGGCCTGGTAATTATATACCTGTGTGTAAATGGTTCAGAGGCCGGGCTTTTAAGCAAATCTGGGTTTGAATCATGGTCCTGCCACTGTGACTTAAAAGAAGTTTTTGAGTTTTGGAGCGTGTCTGGGTCTCAGTTTCCTCCTCTGAAAGAGGGTAGCTGAGCTCATAGGGTCATCACGGGGATTAGAAGAGATGGATGTTCGCAAAGTGCTCAGCAACGTCTGCCCCATAAGTGAACAGAAAAGGCTAGCTGCTATTAACACAACCACTTATTACAATTACCATTATTGTTATGGTTATTATTACTATTATTATTTCCTGTCCTTAACTCTTCCCTCTCCAGAATAAACTCTACCACAACAACATCTTCATCTTTATCACTGACATTTAATAATTAAATATCCTTTTCTTTGCAGTGTTTGCAAAGCACCCTGCAATTTCCTCTCTTCCTAATGCCTGGAATTCTGTTTGAACTTGAATTGGGTAAAGTTCTCTGTTCAGCAAACTCTCTTTTCTGTTTTCCCTCTGATGTCCAGAGGCTTTGAAACAGTAGCTTTTCTATAACCTTCAACAAAAGTTGCACTAACTCCTTGAAGGGTCGGTGGCTTTCGTTCTTTTTCATATTTTCCCCAAGATCTTTTCTCTTTGTGTTTAGGTTTTTAAAGGGAAATCTCTTGCAGAGCTTTCTCTAAAATAATCATGCCTCCCACATTTAAGATTAAACTGTTATCTTATTGACAGATACTGATGAATACCACATAGAATCACAAACGGTGGAGTGGTTTGGCTCACGGTTTAGTGCCTTTTTCCAGGTGATAAGGATCCCTGTGGCAGTTACAAAAGCTTTGTCATAGAAAGTTGATTATGGCCATACTGGTTCTGGCAGTTAAAATATCCTGGGATCTAGTTAGTTGTTTTTCTGTCTCCCTGGGAACACCTCTGGAATTCACTTATGACAAAAGAAACACACAGGGACACGTATCAGGTTTTAAATCAGGATAACCTCCATCTGCAGAGCATTTCATAGATTCCAGAACACTTCCACGTCCGTAATCTCACAGTGAACCTGTCTCTGGGAGCCGGTCAGATTTGTCTTTCCAGGGAAGGTGAGGAGGAGCTGGGGGAGAGTGAGTGCAGATGCAGGGCTGTGGGGTGGATTCCAAGGTAATTAGCAGCATGGTGGATGCAGCTAGGAGGTGCCCGGAGAACTGGATCTCCTGCTTTTCTGTACTTTTCTCAGCCTCCTAATAAACAACCTGTGAGAGGATTTCACAAGATGCAGAGGGAACTTCAATCATAAAACAATCCTTTGTAGATTCGCTTAAGCTGTTGTCTTTTTTTTTTTCTCTTGTGGTATGTTCATGACTGCCATCTTATATTGGAATGTTTTACTTTGCATCTGCTGCAAGAGGAAACCGTAGGCTAATTCTTGCTTCCTGATCAAAGTAGGTGGATTCCTAGCACAGGTCATTGGAAAGATATTTGGGGGAGGAGAAGAGGAATATTTCTTCCTTTAGTTTTGGTGGGTTGCCAAAGAAGAAAAAAATAACTTATTTGAAGAAACTGATGATTTACAATATTTGTGGAAACTATCAAAATGCCTTGGTTCCATCAGCACTATGTTCACAACTCAGTCCAATTACTTCTCCCTTTAATTTTTTCATTATAAAAATAACATAATCACACAGCCCACAATTGGGAGATCTCCTTCCTTCTGATATAACTACAGTTTTCATTTTGTGTATTTTTCTTGCTAATCTTTCCCATATATAAATAAGTCCCCTCATAAGCAGTTTTCATCCTGCTCTTTTAAATTGACTTAGCATTTTTCCATGTTGCTTGGCTTCTTAAGTCTACTTATTAAATTTTTACGTAGTGTTTGGGATGTCCTGTAACTTAATTTAACATCTCTGTTGTCTGATATTCAGATATTGGGCAGTTTAGTGCTGGGTGGAGAGTGTGAGCTCTGGAGCCAGCCTGACCTGATTTCCTGCTCTACCACTTCCTAGCTGTGGTATCTTGGAGACTTGGTTTCTTCACCTGGGCCATGAGAATAAAAATATTTTCCTCAAATGGCCATTTAAAGGAGAATAATGTTTATGAAGCATTTAACACTGTTCCTTGCACATAATGTATTCTTCATATTTAGTAGTCTATTATTATTCCTAATTCATCACTACTTAAATGATAGTGCATGAAAATATGAATGTATGCTTTTTTCTGGCATTTGGATTATTTTCACACATGTAGGAATACTGGGCCAAAACATTTGCACATTTTTATTGCACTTAATATGTATTGACATCTCTTGATATCACACTAGCTATTAATGTCATCAGCAATTCTAAGTGTGCCATTTTTACTCTACCCTCACCAGCACTGGAAATTACAAATTTTCAAAGTTGGATAATTTAGTATGTTAAACATGGTATCTTGTGATTTGTCCACATTAGAGAAGTAGAGAAAATAGTATTATGCATTCCTACTCACATATCATCCAGCTTCAACAATCATCTCCCTCTTCCCTGTCTCAACACACTATGTCTTTAGGAGCATTTTAAAGCAAACCCATCATCATCATTTCATTTATCAGTACCTCAGTGTGCAGTTCTACCTGATAAGGACCTTTTTTTCAAATTTAACCACAATGCCTTACCACACTTAATAAAGTTAACAATAGTTCCACAGTATCATCTAATATCCAGCCCAAAGTCAAATTTCCCCAAATTCAAATTTGAATTAGGACTGCATGTTGGGTAATATTAAGGAATTATTGTTAATTGTCTCAAAGAGGTCCTTGTGTAGCCCACCAGTTTGAATCTGTATCCCAGCAAGTTCCACGAATTTCATATGGTTGTTATCTAAAAACCTCCCTGCTCCTTCTTTTTACCCCATGCTCTTGATTTGTTGGAGAAACCAGGTGATTTGTCTTGCAGAATGTTCTCCATCCTGAATTCAGGAATTGCTTTCTCATGGTATGGTTGAATTTTTTCTTCTTCTTGTTTGTAAACTGGTGGGTAGATCTGGAGGTTTAATATGTATCTTCCTTAATTTATTGTTTTAATTAGAGCAGCTTTAGGTTTACTGAAAAAGCATGCAGAAAGTTCAGAGTTCTTATATGCCCCCCTCTCACACACACAGTTTTCACTATCATTAACGTTTTGCATTAGTGCAGTACCTTTGTTACAACTGATGAAATATTATTATAATTATACTATTAACTATAGCTGATAGCTTACATTAGGGTTCACTCTTTGTGTTGTACAGTTTACTGGGTTTTTTTTTTTCTGATAACTAATATACAACCTAAAATTTCCCATTCAAATATACAATTCAATGGTGTTGACTACATTCACAAAGTTGTACCTCCATCACCATCATTCGTTGCCAACACTTTTCCATCACCCCAAACAGAAACTGTATCAATTAAATATTAATTCCCCATTTCCCACCCCTATGTGGCCCCTGGTAACTGGTATTCTAATTTCTGACTTTATTAATGTTCATAGCCTGCTTATTTCCTACAAGGGAGATCATACAATATTTGTCCTTTTGTGTCTGGCTTATTCCACTCAACATGATGTCTTCAAAGTCCACTGATGTTGTAGCATGCATGGGGACATCACTCCTTTTTACAGTCAAATAGCCATCCATTGTATGGATATACTGCATTTTGTTTATCCAGTCATCTGTTGGTGGATACATGGATTGCTTCCACCTTTTGGCAGTTTTGAATAATGCTGCCATGAAAATTGTGTGCAAATATCTGTTTGAGCCCCTGCTTTCAATTCTTTGGGGTATATACCTAGAAGTGGGATTGCCAGGTCATGTGGTATTTCTACACTGAATTTTCTGAGGTATCACCAAACTGTTTTCCACAGTGGCTGCTCTATTTTACATTCCCATCAATAGTGAGAGTCCTATTTCTGCACATCCTCTCCAACACTTGTTATTTTGTTTTGTTTTGTTTAGTAGTAGCCAGTCTAGTGAGTATGAAATGATATCTCATTGTGGTTTCGGTTGGCATTTCCCTGATGGCTAATGACATTGAGCATCTTTCCATGTGCTTTCTGGCCATATGAGTATCTTCTTTAGAGACATTTCTTAATTTTAACATGGGGTTTTTTGAGGGATAGCACATCCATATAGTCCTTCCCTGAGTAGAGTCTCATACAGATGACAAGATATGAATCGTTACTGGCCTCCCCTGACAGTTAATCTTAGAGAACAGCACAGAGATTGTATTGACCATTAAACTAGTTGAAGAAGTTTAACATGGGAATTAAGAGTTAATATTTGCTTTAAAATACTCCTGCTGTAGTTCATCCTTGCTCTGGAAGTCATTCCTTCTTTGTTCCAGTGCCTTCCCTGAGGTAGGTGTGCACATGCCCTGACCTCCAGGAGTTTTAAGTGGGGAGCCAATCAGAAAAGTTACACCACTGTAGAATGTTAAGAAACTTTTCAAAAGTTGCCACCTGGCAGAATATTGTTAATGAGTGGTAGTAATAGGAGTTGTTAGAACTCAAAAGAGCGAACCATCGCCACTGGGCTGGTTTGATCTGTGAAGCTTCTCAAAAGAAGAACGTGGTCTGGGATTTGGATAATGGGTGAGATTTGAAGAGGCCAAGAAGGGTAAGGGAGGGGCAATTCTGGACATGAGTTCAAAGATACACAAACCTTTTAAAACATCAGCCAGTTGGTCCATGCATGTTGATAGCCCTTGGTGCATATCTTCTGAGCTTTTTTATTTCTTTTGTTCCTTAATTCATTCAACAAATATTTATTGAGTATCTATGATGCGCAAGCCTTTTGTGGCATGGGAATGTGGCCTGTACCACATTCTTCTTGGAATAAATATCAGCTGGGAGTCAAAAGACCTGAGATTGCTCTTAAATCCCATTTTTAGAATAAAAATACAAAAAGAACTCCTTGGGTTATTGTTATTCCCAGTATTCCAGATAGAGATTTTGCCAGTTCTGGCTGAAATTGTAGCACACTGTCATTTTTCCTAGCAAGAAAAGTCCTCTGCTTTTCCATATGTATATATATGGCTTAATTTTTTTCCTCTTACCTTCTTTCCTCTTTCTTTTTTCTTTCTTGTGGGAGCACTTTATCCTTTGAGCTCTAAAAGCTAAGCTGGAAACTCGTGAAACAATATTTGTCACTGCCCTGGGCAAAGATACAAATGAAAACAAGAAGAATTCTTTAGCTCCCAGACAGCTCACCTTTGTTCAGATTCCAAGTGTGTGGGATGGAGGCAAGGGGGATTTTTACTTGTGGTTATCCCACTAGAAGAGGTGAGCTCATTCTCACAAAAAAGAATTGATCTGGAGACTGAAAGTGGTTTATGGCGGGGTGGGGAGGGGGTGGCTGGGAACAAAAGAAAGAAATTGTTAGCATTTTTTACCTATTCATACAGCTTCAGCAGCAGCTCAACTTCTATCAATTTGATTGAGGTTTGTTTTCCTGTCAATTCAATTCTATCAGCATCTGTTGAGGGCCTGGTATGTGCAATAGTGGTCATTTCAAGAGAAGGGATTTAGTATCCTCCCCATAGTCTCCACCAGGTACTCCCACCTAAAAGGCTGACAAATAAATTTATAATCTAAGTATGAAGGGTGTTCTTGCTATGCAAAAAGCTTCAAGACGAGCCCCCTGTCATCTACCCCAAGAATCCCCCAAGCCCCTGCCTCCCTGTTCTAATTTGCTAATGCTACCAGAATGCAAAACACGAGAAATGGATTGGCTTTTATAAAAGGGGGTTTATTTGGTTACACGGTTACAGTCTTAAAGCCATAAAGTGTCCAAGGTAATGCCTCAAAAATCAGGTACCTTCACTGGAGGATGGCCAATGGTGTCTGGAAAACCTCTGGTAGCTGGGAAGGCACATGGCTGGCGTCTGCTCCAAGTTCTGGTTTCAAGACGGCTTTCTCCCAGGACGTTCCTCTCTCAGCTTCTCTCCAAAATATCACTCTCAGTTGCTCTTGGGCATTTGTCCTCTCTTAGCTTCTCCGGAGCAAAAGTCTGCTTTCAAAGGCTGTCTCCAAAATGTCTCTGTAAACTGCAGTTCCTCTCTCAGCTTCTGTGCATTCTTCAAAGCATCCCTCTTGGCTGTAGCAAGCTCGCTCCTTCTGTCTGAGCTTATATAGTGCTCCAGTAAACTAATCAAGGCCCATGCTGAATGGGGGAGGGACACACCTCCATGGAAATTATCCAGTCAGAGTTATCACCCACGGTTGGGTGGGGCGCATTTCCATGGAAACAACCTAATCCAAACGTTCCAACTTACTCCCCACTGATATGTCTGCCCCCACAAGATTGCATCAAAGAACATGGCTTTTTCTGGGGGACATAATATATACAAACCGGTACACTCCCCTTTCTGCTCTCCCTGACACATGAAATTCAGTAGAATTTCAGAATTTGGGGGATGGAAGAAAACTGAGGAGTTACCCCATTCTGTGTTTGCTAACAAATATATCTTTTCCCCAGCCAGTATCCCAGGACAGCGGGTCACCTCACGTTTTGGCTTCTCTTTTATCCCTGACCTCTTGGGTATGAAACATAAATGGTTTAATGTTCCACAAGACTTGGGTTGAAAAACTCAAACCCAGTACATTCTGGTTGACCGAAACAGGGTCCAGGTCACAAATTCTCTTAAAAAAAAAAAAGATCAAATTAAATAGGATTAAATTAATAAACATCCCATTTTATTAAAAAATATATATATAATGTTAATGAAAAAGTGTCAAAGCCAATTGCATATTCAGTAATGAATAAAACTTGATTTTTAAAAATCTGGATCTATGTATGAGTATTTATTAACATATTTCATTAAAATATGCTTTGCTGACACTTCACGTTTGTTGTTTAAGCCAATCCATGGCAAAGTATTTTTTAGCAGCTGAGAAGCACAACCCAAATGTCTGTCAATAGATAATGGATAAACAAAATGTGGTATATAATACAATGGAATATTATTCAACATTAAAAAGGAATGAAGAGGAGAGGATCTAAGATGGTGGCATAGACAGGAGTGGAAGCTAAGTAGTCCCGCTGGAACAACTAAAAAAAAACAGAAACAACTTGTAAATAATCCGGAATAACTGCAGGGGGACAGATGTGACTCTCCACTCATCATACACCAACCTGAATTGGGAGGAATGCCCGAGATCACAGCATAAAATCTGTAAGTAAGAACTGCGGATCCAAATCGGGAGACCCCTCCCCCACAGCCCGAGCTACAAAGCCTCGTGGTGCCAGAGAGAAGCTTTCTCCCAGCAGGTGAATATAACTCAGTTGAGCTCCAACTGGGGTTTTAATTAGCGAATGTGAACTGCTCACTATGAGGTACAAATCCCCAACAAGTAGATAGAGGCTTTGGGTGACGACTGACCTTGGAGAGCCAGAGGGTCGCCTTGGACTAGCTCTGTTCCTTTTTCGACTCAGTGGAGAAAGCCTTGGCCGTTTTCAGTTCCCAGTTCTGTGATCCAGACAGGGGTGTGGCACAGGCAGAGAGAGACCATTGAAATGCTAATGACCTCCCCCTAGGGCGTCTATCTTCTCTAAGAGGAAAGGGGTGGGGCCCAGCTCTACTACCTGCCTTTCATTCAGAACTTACACCAGTCAAGAATTATAGGCTAATTTTTGCATCAGGCAGAGAGCACACCTGCACGGCCCAGCGGCCCGGGGCTTCCCTTGAGGGATGACACACACTAGTGACGTAGCACAGCCTTCCTTCAGCAGAGGTCCTGGAAGATCACAGCTGAGAAGGGGGGCCCGCTTGGAAAACCCAGGGACGCTACATCAATGCCAGTGGTTTGTGGGTCAGTGACAGAGAAAATCTGGGGCAAAACTGAAATGAAGGCTTAGACTCTTGGAGCAGCCTTGAATCTCCGGGAACACCTGGGAGGTTTGAATATTAAAGTGGCCCTGCTTCCCTGACCACCCAGACATATGCACCATGTTCGGGGCGGACAGCTCCAACAACAAACCCAAACTGAGTTCACCAACTGAACCCCACAAAAATCATTTCCCCACACACCATAGAGACAGAGTTGAGGAGAACTGACTTGAGGGGTATAGGTGACTTGCATACGCCATCTGCTGGTTAGTTGGAGAAAGTGTACGCCACCATCTTGTATTTCTGAAAAATTAGGTTGGTTTTTTTTTTTTTTTTTACAACTTGAAAGAACCCTATCAAGCAAAGCAAATGCCAAGAGGCGAAAAACAACAGAAAATCTTAATGCATATGATAAAACCAGACGATATGGAGAACCCGATCCCAAACACCCAAATCAAAATATCAGAAGAGACACAATACTTGGCACAATTAATCAAACAATCACAATCGAGGAACGAAAACATGGAACAGGATATAAAAGACATAAAGAAGACCATGGAACAGGATAAAAGGGACATAAAGAAGATCCTAGAAGAGCATAAAGAAGAAATTGCAAGATTAAATTAAAAAATAGAAGATCTTATGGAAATAAAAGAAATTGTTGGCCAAATTAAAAAGACTCTGGATACTCATAATACAAGATGAGAGGAAGCTGAACAACAATTCAGTGTCCTAGAAGTCCACAGAACATAAAATGAAAGAACAAAAGAAAGAATGGAGAAAAAAATCAAAAAGGATCTCAGGGATACGATAGATAAAATAAAACATCCAAATTTAAGACTCATTGGTGTCCCAGAAGGGTAAGAGAAGGGTAAAGGTCTAGAAAAAGTATTCAAAGAAATTGTTGGGGAAAACTTCCCCAACCTTCTACACAGTATAAATACACAAAGCATAAATGCCCAGAGAACTCCAAATAGAATAAATCCAAATAAACCCACTCCAAGACATATTCTGATCAGACTCTCAAATACTGAAGAGAAGGAGCAAGTTCTAAAAGCAGCAAGAGAAAAGCAATTCACCACATACAAAGGAAACAACATAAGACTAAGTTGTGACTACTCAGCGGCCACCATGGAGGCGAGAAGGCAGTGGCATGACATATTTAAAACCCTGAGAGAGAAAAATTTCCAACCAAGAATACTTTATCCAGCAAAACTCTCCTTCAAATTTGAGGGAGAGCTTCAATTTTTCACAGACAAACAAATGCTGAGAGATTTTGCCAATAAAAGACCTGCCCTACTTCGGATACTAAAGGGAGCCCTACCGACAGAGAAACAAAGAAAGGAGAGAGATATAGAGAATTTTAACAGACATATATAGAACCTTACATCCCAAATCACCAGGACACTCATTTTTCTCTAGTGATCACGGATTTTTCTCCAGAATGGACCATATGCTGGATCATAAAATAAGCCTCAATTAAAACAACAACAACAACAACAACAACAACTGAACATATTCAAAGCACAATCTCTGACCACAATGGAATACAAATAGAAGTCAATAATTTTTGAATTGTAACTCCACTATTTACTTCCTACATGATTGTGCCAGTTTGAATGTATTATGTCCCCACAAATGCCATTATCTTTGATGTAATCTTGTGTGGGCAGATGTTATCAGTGTTGATTAGATTATAATTCTTTGAGTGCTTCTGTGGAGATGCGCCCCACCCAGCTGTGGGTGATAACTCTGATGAGATAATTTCTATGGAGGCGTGGCCCCACCCATTCAGGGTGGGCCTTGATCAGTGGAGCCATATAAATGAGCTAATGGGCAGAGGGAACTCAGTGCAGCTGTGAGTGACATTTTGAAAAGGAGCTACAGCCAAGAGGGACACTTTGAAGAAAGCACAGGAGCTGCAGAAGAGAGACAGTTTGAAGACGGCCATTGAAAGCAGACTCTTGCTCCAGAGAAGCTGAGAGAGGACAAATATCCCAAGTGCAACTAAGAGTGACATTTTTGAGGAACTGCAGCCTAGCGAGGAACGTCCTGGGAGAAAGCCATTTTGAAACCAGAACTTTGGAGCAGATGCCAGCCACGTGCCTTCCCAGCTAACAGAGGTTTTCCAGACACCATTGGCCATCCTCCGGTGAAGGTACCAGATTGGACACTTTATGGCCTTAAGACTATAACTGTGTAACCAAATAAACCCCCTTTTTTAAAAGCCAATCCATCTCTGGTGTTTTGCATTCTGGCAGCATTAGCAAACTAGAACAATGATATAAAATACACAAACTCTAATGACAAATCAGTGGTTTTGTATTCAATGTAAAATATGTAAGTTTTGACAAGAACTATATAAAGGTGGGGGAATGGAGGAGTATAGGTACATAGTTTATGGGTCCTATTGAAGTTAAGTTGGTATCAAAGAAAACTAAGGTTGTTATGGATTTAAGGAGTTAAATTTAAGCCCCACAGTAAACACAAAGAAATTATCAGAGAATATGACCATAGAGATGAAAAGTAGAGTATGGGTTATGAGAAGTGGGGGAAGGGGCAATGGGGAGTTAAGAAATGAGTGTAAGGTTGCTGTTTGAGGTGAAGGGAAATTTCTAGTAATGGATGGTGGGAAGGTGATAGCATTACAACATTCTAAATGTGATTAATCCCACTAATGGAATACTAGGGAGGGGGTGGAATGGGAAGATTTAGGCTGTATATATGTTTCCACAATTGAGAAAAAAAAAAAAGTCTAAATAGATGACAATTGAATGCCAAGGATGACCCTGGATGGGATCTGAGGATGGAGGACAGGAGGCTCAAAGGGACACAGTTGAGACATAAGGAAAAGGAAATATAGAATGTAAGCTTTGTATCATTGTTGAATCTCTTGTACTTCTTAGCTGTGCTTAATGGGATTGCATAAAAGATTGTTCTTGTTCATGGGAATTGTGTATGTGAATTATAGTGTTTGTTCAAGGATGTGTGCAGCTAGCTCTCATAGGTCCAGAAGACAGAGCAATAGATGATGGATGATAGATAGGGAGGGAGGCAGGGAGGGAGGGAGGAAAAGAAATCGCGGCGTGACAACATTAAAGTTAGTGGATTGGGGTATCGGAGGGGTCAGGGTATGCTGGAGTTCTGTGTACAGGGTTTGTATTGTTTTTTGTAACTGTTCCTATAACTTTGAATTTATTTAAAAATAAAATGTAAAAAAAAAAAAAAAAAGGAATGAAGTTCTGATACATGCTACAATATGGATGAACCTTGAAGACATCCTGTTGAGTGAAATAAGCCAAACACGAAAGGACAAATATTGAATGATCTCATTTATACGAAAACTGAAGACAGAAAGTAGATTATAGATTACCAGGGATGGGAGTGGGGGGTGGGAAATGTGGAGTTAATGTTCACTGGGGTACAGAGTTTCTGTTTGGGTTGATGGAAAAATTTTGGTAATGGATGGTGGTGATTGTAGCACTGGATTGTATACTTGAAACTGGTGAAAATGAGAAATTTTATGTTGTATATATATTACCACAATAAAAAAATAAAAAATTAATTAATTAAAAAGATCCCGGCCCCAGGGAAGTTATATGACTTGTCCACAGCTCCTGGGAGTTCATGGGTAAATGGGGACTGAAACCCAAAACTCTTGCCACAAAAGCCACCTGCCCACATGGCAGACAAGGAAGGCTGCCCTGTGGGTTCGAGGCATGCTGTGGCAAATGACACCCTGTCCTTGGGGAGAGGATATAGCTGAGAGGTTAAGACTATCAGCGTTCAGGCAGGCTAAATTCTGGCTCTGCAATAGCTGTGTGACCTTGAGGGAGTTTCTTAACCTTTCTGAGTTTCTACGTCCTCATCTATAAAACAATGAAACATCCCTCTTCTGCAGGTTATGAGAACTCAGTAAGACAATGCATGTCACATGCTTGTCACAAGACCCGGCCCAGAGCAAATGGTACCCATTATTATTTTCTAGTTTTTCAGCATTCAGATGTCAACTTCCCACCTTACAATCGTACTTATTTGTTCCATTTAAAGATAACTGAAATCTATCAGCATTACTGCATTTTTTGAAAGAGAATCCGATATAGCTTTTTGCTCTAGGGATGTGACAAACATGTAGTCTATCCTTAGAAATTATTTAAACATCTGAGTTTCAGAGCTGTCTTTTCAATGAGCTGGTTGGTTACCGGGCTTTGAGGAGATTCTTTCCTCCTCCTGAAATACCTTTCAGTTCTCTTTGGGACCATAATAAACCTAGCTCTGTTTATGAAATTTCTACCATGTTTCAGCCCCTTCACCTGGCTTCTCTCTAATATTCACCCTAGCCCTTTGTGGTAGGCACTATTATGTCCTAATTGCAGATGTGGAAACTGAGGCTCTGAGAGATTGAGTAACTTGTTTGATTGTGGAAGACAGAGGAGCACACTTGTATGACCTGTAAGAATACATCCAGGGTGACTCTAGCACTTGGGGGTTTAGAACTGTCATGGACCTGAGTGATTTAGACCAGCAGGAGAAACCAGTGAGCAAAGAGATCTCAAGGCTCGGCCAAAGAAATTGTGGGAGCCCAGGGCTAGGATTTGTACCCAGGCCTCCTGACTCTCATTTGCTGTTCTTTCCAACATAACCTATAGCCTTAAATCCTCAATCCTTGAGTAGTCTAGCATCAGGACACCTGCTAAGTGGCAAAAGGCCTGGCAATTATTAATATTCCACTTCATAATTAGAACTGCAAGTTCTGGAAGTAAAGAACTTGCATTTGAACCCCAGCTCTGCTACTTCCTAGCTGTGTGACTTTGGGCAAGTTGCTTGAGCTACCCTTGCCTCAGTTTCTCCGACTATAGAAACACTCCCCTCATAGGGTTGTTTTGAGGATCACATAAGCTACTTCATGTAAAGTCTAAGGACATTGCCTGCCAGAGAACAAACCATCAATCAACATTAGTGGTCATCATCATTTGCTCAGCTCCTGTTACTTGCCAGCATCTTTCAGCACTGGGGATACAGCCCTGAACAATATAATCATGATTCTTGCCATTGGAGCTTACAGTCTATGGGGGGAACAGATGTTAAAGATTAATGAGGTTTATGATTTGGCCAAGTAATTCTGGTTCCATTTGTCATTTATAGGGCACTATTTAAAAGTTGCTACAATGTATCTTTGTTTTTAGTTCTAATTTTTATAAATGTGTGACTGGTATTAATATGAAATAAAATATTTCGTATTGGAAGTTTGGCCTAGGGTGCATGGACCCTCAACCTTGAGAAGCTGGTGGTGCTCAGCAGTGCATGCCAGAGACCACCCATGGCTGCACCCAGAGCAGAACCCCCCACAATCCTGCCACTGGGACGTAAACAGCCCATCCCCAAAGGGCAGAAAGGAAATTATGACTGGGAGAAAATCCACAAGGCAGCAAGGCTCTGTCCAGTGAAGAAACAGACGGCTCTCGTAGTCATTACAGTTCTGTAGAAAGAGGACAGAAAAGGAACCAAATGTTGTCATACAGATAACACAGGCAGTATTCAGCCAAGTACCTATTTTTAAGTGGCAGTGGTATATTTTAGGCCAGATCCATCCCATTTGTGGTCCAGCTCCAACTTCCCTTCCATATTTCTGTTCTCATGGTTGAACTTACCTCTGCTTCAACATCTTGTTTGCTTTGCCATTTGATATTAAAGGAATCTATATGCCTATGCATTTCCTGACAAATGAAGACATTAATGTTAATTTTCTGATTCCCCTTATAAAATATCATACTGAACTAACCCAAAATGTGTTCTGCCTATACCAAATGTGCTGATTTTAGATAAGGGTTCTTTTATCAGTAAATCATATCATTTTTACTTGAAAACTTTCCTGGAATAAAGTAGCATAAAATTTAGATAATATTCTGTATACCCTTCAGCCTTTTCTGGTTTTATAGAATCACAAAATCATAAGCATTCATGCTTAAAGCACCTTATTTTATAGCTCAAGACACTGAGCCTCAGAAATGTTAATTGATTTGCTCAATGTCACACAGCAAATTTAGTGGTAGAGCCAGGACTGGGCCTATCTCTTCCAATTTAGATTAGTTCCCTCTTCATTGTGTTTTTAAAAATATATTCTTAATAGTCAACTCAATGTTTGAAATCATGGGGTTAAATCTTTTTCTTTGGAAGCAAATAGGGTAGAAAAGGTCCTCAAATGCCATCTTTTCCCCCTTAATACATTAAAAAGAGAGTAGGATTTATTTACCAGAAAGGTTAATGACATTATAGATTATGTGTTTGCCTTGTGCTAGAATGCTGACATGTATATTCTCATTAAACTATTCAGGTGTATTATTTTATCATAACCTTGAAACTCTCATATCCCATTTCACAGATGAGAAAACCTTGGTGGTGGTGCATTTAAGTAAATTGTCCAAAGTTATATAGTTAGTAAGCAGAAAACTTGGTGTTTGAATCCAGGCTTCTCATTCTAAGACTTGTATTCTCCTGCGTTCTACTGGGAAATGAAGGATGGGCTGTTGAATATTCCATAAAGTTTTACTGCTGAGCTAGGGTAGAAGAGAAATATCCTATTCTTCAAAATTAATGTTGTTACAAAGTGATGCATTTATAATTATTTTCAATTTATGAGCTAATATGATGGAGAGGATCTGAAGGTGTTTTTTCCTTCACTTTCTAACTTTGCACCTTCCATATTAAAAGTTTCTCTAGGAAATGAGAATTAATTTGGGGGAAGGAAGCCTCAATTATTCTTTCTCCAGCTGGTACAGATGCTTGACCTCCTCAGGCTGGCTGGGAGGGAGAATGCTGACATTTCTCTGCAGATCTCGTAAACTGGAGAAGCGTCTAAATTCAGGAATGATGCCAAGTGGGGTGGGGGTGGGGGAGGAGGAAAGGGATGTGGTGGTTGGAGCCCATAACTCAGGAAATGTGATGGCACCTAATTTCAGTATGGCAGGAGGCAAGCACTTTGGAAAAGAATAATGTGCTATTGTTACGAGCTATTTTTTTTTAATGGGTGGGTTGTTTTTATAAAGTTTTATGAACAGGAAACTGAAGCAAAATGCTGATCCCTTTGGTTTTTGAGTGCTGCCAACATGATTTTCATATTTACTTTTGAGTTTTGGTGACAGGCACTTCCTTTGACACTTCTGGGGGTAAAGTGTAACAAGACTCCCCAAACTGCAATTCAGAAGAGCAGCAGAATCCAAATGAAGGATTGTAGTTTCAGATCGTCTTGATAACGCATTGGGGCAGAATATGATCCCTTCCCAACCCAGGGAGAAAGAAAGCTCGATCAGTAACCAAGGCAGTCTGCAGAATGTTGTCCTTTAAACACATTCTAGAAAATCTGCTTAACAGTGTGGAAAACCTCTAACATGCATTGAAGTCAGTCTTGCTGTGGCAAAGAAAATGTAGGTAGAATTCCCCTCCTCCCCTGAATCATAAAAACTCAGCCTCTCCAGCTATTGTTCCTCCTGGAAGATGACTTCATCTTAAAGAAAGTGGTCCCGTCTATTGTGCATTTTGGATGCACTGAGCCAATGTTCCAGGCATCTGGCTGCCAACTTTGGAGAAGTTAAAAGCCTTTTTTGTTTCTGCAGGGCATTTATTCATTGCCTATCTTGTAAAAGTTACGTCTTATTGCATTTTCCTGGCAGCAGAGCAATCCCCATACCTACCCATTGCATTTGGTTTTTCTGAGCCTGCAGGCTGCACTGGGTTACTAAAGGTCAAGGAGGAAGCCACGTGATGTTGGCTTTACAGTTTTAATTCTCTCTTACCTTCTTCCCTCCTTTCCTCCCACTCGCTGACAGATGAGTTTTGTTCATCGTGTACTCTCTCTAAAGCAGAATAAGCTCTCAAAGCTTCTCTTGTAAGATTCCAGGTGAGGACACTGGGTAGGAAAAGTATGACCCTACCTTGGCAGGGCAGCTAGCAAGAGAAGTTTGTTTCTACTCCCATTGGCTTCCCTGGATATAAAATCTGTGATTCCATAATTTCATATCAACCTGGGAGCATCAGACCAGCAACATGTTTAATGTTGCAGAAACACCAGACAACCATCTCCCCTTCCCCTTAAGTCAGCCTCTCAGGGCCCACCTCAAGAGAACAGAATTTCAATATAAATAGCACCAGGAACCAGCATGACAAGTTGAAACTAAATTGTTTTTTTGTTGTTGTTGTTGAGTTTAACCTGGAATCAAGAGCCTAGAGAAGGAAAAGAAAAAGCGTTCCTCCGCAGGGAAAGAAAAGGGCAAACCAAATGAGCATGTTTCTGAAAACAAGTGATTTGACATCCCATTGCCACCAAAGCTTCTGCCTCCCCAGCAAGTCCACCCTGTTCAGGAATTGGTCTAAATTGTCGGGTGTGTGTAAAAACTTGAGGGAACCAAAGCTCTTGATAATATCAGAGAAGGCCTCACAGCCTTGCCCTGTAGGATTTTCTCCCAAAGTGTCTTCCATGAATTTTGAAGTCTTCAAGATGATCAACATTGGGGACCCATGTCTACCTTTCAAAAAAATATTTTAACAGCCCCCTGTAGTATTCTGCATCTGACTTCCTGGCCCATCTTGGAAAATCTTCAATATGCTGTGTCCCTCCTTGCAAGGATTCTTCTCTAGATTAACCTCCTCTGTTACATGTTCTCTGATTAGTCCCATTCCAGTTTAATATTCATTTCAACAAATAAGAATCCAGCATGATAGAAAGAGCTGGAGCTAGTGTGGGGGACAAGATACGAATAGTTCCTGCCACTTGTAGCTTGCAGTCGGTTGATGGAGACAGACATTAAGTAAATAATTACAAGCAGATGAGTATTTGGTGGAAGACATGTTTGTGGCCTGGGATCAAGGATGGCCTCAAATGAGAAAAATTAGCCAGGTGCCGTTTGATGTGCCGAGCCCTCTATCATGGGACTTGCCCTTGTGGGGCTCGTTACTGCAAAGGAGAGACTAAACTTGCATATAATTGTGCCTAAGAGTCTCCCCCTGAGTACCTCTTTGTTGATCAGATGTGCCCCCCCGCCCCCAACTGAGCCACCTCGGCAGGTGAACTCACTGCCCTCCCCGCTATGTGAGACCTGACTCCCAGGGGTGTAAATCTCCCTGGCAACGCAGGATATGACTCCTGGGGATGAATCTGGACCCGGCATCATGGGATTGAGAATATCTTCTTGACCAAAAGGGGGATGCAAAATGAGATGAAATACTTTCAGTGGCTGAGAGATTTCAAGTGGAGTCGAGAGGTCACTCTGGTGGACATTCTTATGCACTATATAGATAACACCTCTTAGGCTTTAATGTATTGGAATAGTTAGAAGTAAATACCTGAAACTATCAAACTCCAACCCAATAGTCTGGACTCCTGAAGACGATTGTATAACAATGTAGATTACAAGGGGTGACAGTGTGACTGTGAAAACCCTGTGGATCATACTCCCTTTACCTAGTGTATGGATGGATGAGTAGAAAAATGGGAACAAAAACTAAATGAAATAGGGTGGGATGCGGGGGATGATTTGGGTGTTCTTTTTGACTTTTATTTTTTATTCTTATTCTGATTCTTTCTGATGTAAGGAGAATGTTCAAAAATGGATTGGGTGATGAATGCATAACTATATGATCGTACTGTGAACAGTTGATTGTATACCATGGATGATTGTATGGTATGTGAATATATTTCAGTAAAACTGAATTAAAAAAAAATTAGCCAGGTGAAGCCATCAGGTGGGTTGTAATTGCTAATGCAGTGATAAAAGTTGCTGAACTAGTAACTGGTGCTTCCGTTCAGCCTTTTATTGCCAAGGCATTTGGCTCCGTTAGAACTAGGGATGTGTGAGCTTGGTTTTGGATGTGAGATGGATATAGAAGAAGCTGTCTTAACTCAGCTCCCACTTAACCTAACCGAAGCGCTCAGTTAACCAGCACCCTCCAACCTCTCTGTAAAACACGTCTGATGCCCACAGCACACCACACACTTCCAGCTAATGGGCTGCTCTCTCACTGACTTCTGCTCCCACCAGATGACACACATCCTTGCCGGGAGTCCTTGTGCCTGCTTCTACTGGTTGAACAAGTTCTGTAATTAAGGTCTTCAACACCCACACCACCCCCACCCCATCCCAACAGCCCAAGGCCCTTTTCAAGCCAACTGCCCACTTCCCATTCTGTACTGGTACAAATATATATATTTTAAACTTAGGTGCCATCATGTCCCCTAGCTATGAAGATAAGCCTGTTTTTATTTGGAACTCTGTGCACTGACAGCCACAACACATCTGGTAGATAGTTTAGTTGGTATTTACTCAGTGAGAAATTGCAGACTTCTTACAGCATCCCCAATGCATCCATAAGATGTAGCATGCTGCCGAGCACACAGTTGCTCCTCACTGCACATTGCTTGGATGAAGCAGCTCCCCATGCTCATTCTGGATTTTGATGCTACAACCATTGGGTCAATTATCCCCAGGCGCCTCTGGTTGGAATATCTGTGATCAGATCACTTCTGGAGGAGGCTACCCAGGTTCATTATTGGACTTGCTGATAATTCTAATTCACAGTATGGTGCTACTCAAACTCTACTCTTTGTAGGTGTTTTTCAAACATACAAATTTCTGGGGTCCACTGCCAAAGATTCCAATTCAGTGGATCAGAGGTGGGGCCCAGGAATATGAATTTTATAAGCTTCTCTGCTGATTTCACTACAGGTCTCTGGAAACAAAATGTGGGTATCCAGCTATCCAGAAGCCGTGTTTCCATAAGCATGTTGTTTTTCAAATCCAGGCCAAGTGATATGAATACTGCTGTATTTCATTGTTATGTGCATTTCCCCCCACATTTTTACTTCTCTGGAGTTGAAATGTGTCTTACAATTCATTGAGTGTTTTAATTTAATTGAAAACTTTTTTTCTTTCCTGGGTACATAAAATAGTAACACATAATACAGTCTATTGCATCTTAGCTTTGATGAAATATGGTACTTTGATCACTGAGTTTATAATCGATGGAAGAGAAAACATCTCTTTTATATCCAAGGATGGAATTTACACATTTTGATTCTAATTTCTCTACATAATGATTGGTATACAACATCCACATAATGCATACATTAGTTGTAGACTGACAGGGGATAAATATTTTTGGAGTATAACAAATTTATTGAATTCTTGGTTCAAAAATATGAAATGTTGTCAAACAAATGCAAACTATCCATTAAATTCAAAGACCCTTTAGTAGTATACAGAAAATGTTTGAAGAGCCAGCTTAATTCAATGAGCAAAACTAGCTTGCTGGTAGTAATAATTGGAAAACATTGGAACTCTTATTGCAAAACCTTGAGTTAGATTTTTGATTTCACAGACTGTAACGAAAGAAATAGCATGTATCAAGACAATAAATTAAACTCTTCCTGGTTTTTTATTTAATCACTGGGTTTGAATTTAAAATATCTTTCATTGAAGCTTTAGTTTTCACTGGCCTTTTGAGATGCATTGTTTTATCTGAAGCAGTGTAAGACAATTTTCTGTCCTATCCCTGCCTCTCTCCACCATATTCTTCTTTACTCTTTTGTCCTGTAGGTGTTTAATTGAATCTGTCATTCAGTTAGGGATCAGATTTGGGCATGAGGAAAGATTCGAAGTATGTTAGAATTCTGGGGCTTTTGGTTTTCAAGCATTTCTTCTTCACTCCATGAAGCCTAAGCTAACATTTGATACAAATCAATGATCAAGATCTAAAGGGAAAAAAAAAATCCTTGATGTCAAAACCAACAAATTCTCTTGGCTCTGATGCTATATTGTACTCTATCTTGAATGCAGGGTTTCTCAACAGTGGCACAACTGACACTTTGGAGCTGTTAATTGCATGTGTGGTAAACTAACCTGTGTTTTGTAGGATAGTCAGCAGTATCCTGGTCTTTACTCACTAGATGCCAGTAGCATTCTCCTCCTAGTGAAAATCAAAAATGTTTCCAGACCTTATCAAATGTCCACTGGGAAGCAAAACACCCCAGTTGAGAACCACAGTTTTAGTGAACCAAAGACTAGGAAATACCTGTCTATGGCATATCATGGCAAGACACTTTTTCATTCATTTTCTTTAAGCTTAAAGTCTGGATTATTTTTGCATATGTAGTTAATATCACATAACTAAATTGGGGGGGGGGGAGACACTATTACTTAATAGGTTTTCAGACTTGTTTCAGAAAATGAGATCTTTAAAAGAAGGTAAGAATTAAGTCTTCCAGGTTTAGAATGTCCAGGATATGTTTTTTGTGAATCAGGCCTGAAGCAGGAAGCAATAATAATCATGGTGTGATTTTAGACATGATCAGTGCTTCATTCTTACCTGTCTGGTAGTGAACCACAGTCCTCATCTCCCAGAATGTACTACCAGAACTCCTTTAGGCTTTTAACTGCCCCCTCCTCCCATCAAGACCGAAGTTGCAGAGAGGAGAGGGAACTTGGTCATTAACTGGGAATGTTGCCCATGTGGAAGCGGAAAGGAGAGGTGTTGGAACATACGTGTGTCCAACAGGTATCTACATGACCGTGTCAGATTCGTGGGTTAATTCATGGAGATGGCTCCAGCTGCCAAGGAGGCAGATGGCAGAGGTACACATGTGTAAATGCTGGGCTTTGGGGGATCGCCTACTGCCACTTGAGCCTCCTTCAGCAAACACAGGCCTTACAGCAGAGGTTACAGTTGAAAGGCCATGTTTTAAAGTCGACTATATTCCTTGAGCAGGTGTGTATTAAACACCTGCTCAGCATAGAGGTTCAGGAATAGGTGAGAGAAATGGAGCTAATCGAACACCTGACCTGTCATAAACACTCATTACATATTTGATGAGTGAATGAATGCATGAACGAGCCTTTAACAAAACCCATGATCCCTGATGGTAAGTCTAATGCTGACCAGATGAAGCACAGTCTTCTTGGCCTAGAAGACCGTCACAACCACTCTGGCCTCTGAAGTTTTAGCCTTCCGCTGGGCCCGTTCTGCTCTCAGTCACCACACTGGGATTTGTGGAATTGATAGGTGGTCTCCCAGCCCTGCCTAGTCGTCAGCTAGTCTGCAAGGAGCTAGTAACCGGTGGTCAGCTAGTGTGTAGAGTCCCACCACTCTACCAGCAGCACAAAGGAGCCCTGCTTGGCACTCGCGAGACAGCAGGCCCTGTGCCTGGCACTGTTCCTAGAAACATAGAACAGACTTCTTTATTCCAGTCTGCAGGCTTCTGGCTTGCGAGGAACACTGCCCGGCTGTGAAGCGTTTTATAGGATTATAACGGGTTGTGCCGAAGGCGAGTTCTGAAAGGCACTTTGTGCTGTTGTTTCAAGTGAAGCTGACTGTTAGGGCAGTGTTGTTCCTCAGCCTGTAAACACACACGCAGGCAGGACGGGAAACACTGCACTTCTGGGGATGTTCAGCTGGTCAGCATTGTGGGTTGGACTGCCTTCCCACAACTGTGACGCCAGCTTTGGGTGCTTCGGAACCCTCCTGTAGGGCAGCCTGCTTTCTGATAAAGTCTTTGGTCACAGCACCTCTGGTTCTGTTAATGGTAGAGCAGCATACTACAACTGGGGCAAGTTCTGACTTCGGGACACTAGGTGGAAATTGCATGGGGTCAAAAATACCCTTGAAAATCCTTTAATGTCCCAAGGACCACATATATGGCTTGTAGGTACCCAAAACTGCTGGCTTAAGTTTACAGATCTTATTGTATCAAAAATATGTCTTTAAACACTGAAGCCCTATTTAGGGTAGTGAGACATTCATGTTGTGAGAAGCTTGCAAGAATCAGATCACCCAGGAGAACTCCAAATTCCCATCTTTCCTTCCACACTCATTTTGAGGTTTATGGTTTTTTTTGCAGTACTGTTTAAATTGTTACTGGCCATTAGTCGTCAATCAAGCGAGCTCTAGTCAAAGCCCATCCCAAATTGGGAATAACACATTGATGGCAGAGTCATCTAGGTGAGATGGTGGGCCTGTGAGGGTGAGAGGAATAGGGAGAGGGAAGAAATGAAGGGGACTCTGGAGTGCTTCAGGTCAGATCCTCGGGGCCTGGGAGCCAGGGAGCCAGGGAATCCCTGAGTGCACATCTCACTGCCTTCTGGCCATGCTTTGGCTGCGGAGTTCATGGTGCGCTGCCCACCATCCCATGCCCACTTAGCAAAGCTTGGGGAGGCACCAATGTGAGCTCCCCATCAGCACAGCTCAGGCTAAAAAGACAAAGTTCGGTTCAGGTACACGGGTAGGAAACTTCAGTGGGTCTGAGGCACCCTTCCTACCCCATCCCTCTTCTTTTTTTTTAAATACAATTTTATTGAAATATATTCACACACCATATAATCCATCCAAAGTATACAATCAGTGGCTCACAGTATCATCATATACTTGTGCATTCATCGCCACAATTTTAGAATATTTTCATTACTCCAAAATAAAGAAAAAATGAAAATAAAAAAGAACACCCAAAACATCCCATACCCCATATCTAGCACAACCCCCCATTATATATATATATATATATATATATATATATATATATTTTTTTTTGTCTTTATTTTATTACTCTCTGTCCATACACTGGATAAAGCCCACTTGATCCACTTCCTTTCCATTGCTCAAGGGTGTGTATTTGTGAAAGAATTGAGGCTGTCTTCAAACTTAGATGGAACTCATTCATTCAGGAGCCGCCTTTACAAGGGTGGCAACAGCGGGATGGCCAAACTAGGGCAAATTCTTCCTGCTTTCTAAGGCAGTTTGTCTACACTGGCTGGGCAGGAAGGCAGGCGGACCTGATGGGGGGTATGGGTTTGGTGCCTGAGGTGAAATAATTGAATATTAGGAGGTTTCCTGACTAGAAAGAGGAACTGCTGGGTTCTGACCTCAGTTGGAAGCACAGAACACCAAACAGGGACAAATCTCTCCATTCCCACTACCTCCCACATACCTAACGAGTGAAAACGAAAGAGATTACCTGCCCAGACTACCACCTGATGTAGCCATGACTTTGATATGAGGGGCAGGAAATTAAACAGTGCAGCCTACGAAGTAACTTTTGAGATAATAATTTTATTATTTTAACAAATTAATATCTAATTTCCCATTAACACATGAATCTATTTTTCCTTGTAAAAAATTTCAAAATATTAGCCATAGGTTTAAAATCCCCTTGGTCCACTGTCTTTCATCCTTTTATCCCAGTTGCCCCTTCCCAATGCTTCCCAGCCCCCAGCCCAAAGGAGACTGGCGTGAGTTTGCTGCAGATCCTTCAAGACAGTTTTCAATACACTTATCTGCATATATGTTTCTATGGAATATAAATGGGATTCTTTTGTAGATGTGTTCTTAACACAAATGATATTTGACCTCACACAGCAACTTGTTTGTTTTAAATCATTTAATAGTCAAAAAGTATACCTTTTTGACTGCTGCTGAGGTGTTGCATAGTAAGGAGAGTTTATTTAAGCAGTCCCCTGTTGATGGGTATTTACAGTTTCCAGTTTTTTACTGTCCCAAGCAGGAATGAATTCCTCCGTAGACATTTACAATGTGAATGTCTCTCCAGAAAGGACCCAGAAAGGCATAGTGCGGGGTCATCGCTGTGCCGCTTTATGCTTGAAGCAGACACTAACAGTTGCATTTCTGAGTGGCAGGCAGGCAGCCTTTTACCATCCTCTTCATATTCTAAAGTGGGTGCAGGGGGGAAAGAGCACCGGGAGCTTTCTGGGAGTGGTGGAAATGTTCTGTATCCCGACTGTGAACGTGATTACACGGGTGTTTACGTTTGTCAGCACTGGACGAACGGTACCTTTAAAATGGGTGCATATTAAATGTAAATGATACTCCAGTGACGTTCATTTAAAAGGAAATGTGCAGGGGAGAGTGGCCTGGAAATAAGGTAAGGCAGAGTATTACCTCTTCTGAAAGTGGACTTTTAAAGCGCTCGCTTCTCACCACAGGTTCCTTCCCTCGCCCGAATTATGCCTGCGCCTCGTTTCTACCCGCCGCCTCCTCCACCTGGGTAGTGCGGGGGAGCCCGAGCCGAGCGGAGATTGGGAGCGGTCCCTGCAGGTCGGCGAACCAGCGTTCTCCGCCCGGCCTTCCTAGGGGCGCCCCGGCCGCGCCCCGCGCCCCCCGCCGCTGCACCCCTCGCCCCTCGCCCCTCCTCGCTCCGCTCCGCTCCTCCCCGCCCCCGCCCCTCGCGCCCCCGCAGTGGGCGGGCCCCGCTGCGGCTCCGCCCGCCTTTCAGCCCCAGCGCGGGAGTCGGGGCTGGCCAGGCTAGAAGCCGGAGTCCGTCTCCGAGTCGCTGCTGCCGCCGCCGCTCGGCACCGTGGACCTGGGGCCCCCTTTCGCCTGGGAGCTTTGTGGTCGCCTGGGGTCAGCGGTGACACCCCAAAGGGCAGGCCCGGCAGCCGCCATGGTGGCCAAGGATTACCCCTTCTACCTCACGGTCAAGAGGGCGAACTGCAGCCTGGAGGTACCTCCCGCCAGCGGTCCGGCCAAGGACGCCGAGGTAGGGGCGCGCCCGCCTCCTGGACCTCTCCGCGTCCTTCTCTCTGTCTCTCGACTCCTTCCCTGTGTCAGCCTGTCTCCGTCTCCCACTCTCTGTGCCTCTGCCTCTGCCTCTCCTTCTCTCTCTGCATCTCTCCTGTTTCTGGTCTCGCTGTCTCAGTCTCCCTCCCGTCCCTTTTCTGTGGATCGAGCATGGGCCGCCTTCTCCGTCTCTCCCTCTTCCTCCAGGCCAGGGAGCAACAGCCTCCTCGCGCCAGCCTCTCTGGTGCCTTGCAGGGCGTTCAGACTATCGATCATCTGTCTGTCTACACCCGCCTGAGGGACTTGGTTCGACTGTATCAGCCGGGCCATCAGGGAAGAGCCACCCCTTAAGCGCGGTTTTCCTTTTGCCTGTGTTGAGAGAGCAGGGGAGGTTGGTGGGGATCCCTCAGGACAGCTCACCTGCCAGGCTTGGCCTTGCAGCTGCTTGGCAGCGAAGACAGGTCATGGCACCTTTGCTTGATACCTGTGGCCAGTGGGTGTCATTCAGCTGGGGATCTGGGAATAAATGAGTAACTTGAGTTTCACCCACATGGGTCTTAAAAATGAATTAAACTCCTCGGGGTGGTGGGAAGCTGCCTTGGAATATGGGAAACAATTCTCTTCTCTGGGAAGTTTCCTGTTCCTGTAGGGTGATGTGAGGGAGTCCTTTCAGCTGGTGTTTAGTCTGCCTTTTCCTTCTGCATGTTATTTTTCTGGCAAATAGCTCACTGACCTCAAAGGTTGGACCTAGCTGGAGTGGAAAGCAACTCTTTCTTTGAGGGTCTTAGAGATTATGATTGCTTCTACTAGACCACAACTTTGCTGTGGTCAAGATATAGTGGAACCCACTGGACCCAGCTCATTGTTGTCATCACATATGTATCTGCAAGAGTTCCACTCTTCGTCACTTCTCCCTGAGAGCATATTAACCACCACCCAGGAAAGTCTGGAGGCAGTTGTGCAGCCAGCCTTATCCCAGCCTTCTTGGAGGTTCCAACTACCCACCACCCTTGGGTCTGCTCAACTGTGTGCGCTCAGCTCACTGAATTATATATGAGAGGACAACATCAAAGACTCGTTGCCTCTCACAAGAGCTGCTCCTAGACTCCTAACAGTCTCTGGTTGTAATCAGCTTTCTGTAGGCTGAGTGCAAACTTCTTTCTCCACCTCCATCCACACCTCACACCCCAACTCACTTGTATATTTTCACAAAGAGTTTTTGTTTTCAGCAGCTGTGGAAGTGTGATGGCCCTAGTGGCGTTTGGACTCTTATTTAAGTTTTGACAGGACAGCACCTGCATAGAATTCAAGTTGTTCAGGCTTAGAATGGATATAATGAGTTTTTGTTGGGAATTTCATCATTTAATAAATGTAGGAGTTGTGAGGCTGGTGCCCCTTGAGCTCCTTTTAGAAGGAAGCAAAGCATAACCGAGTCTAATAAATTGAAGTGAGTGAAAGAAAAGCATAGTGAAAATAGCTTTGGATTCTAGCCCCTTCTTGCTTTCCCTTTGTCCTGTATTTTCCTGTAGTTTGGCTAAAGGCTTAAGTAAACACATCTGTTTCATCTTTTCTTATTATTTAGAATATAGATATATTCTGTATATTACAAATGGGTTGAAAAAACATCAAATATTAATATTTTTCATTGGTAACTGGATCCAAATTATTAAATGTGACTTATTTTCCTTCTATGGGAATGTCCTAGGATGGGAGTAAGGATGGGGGAGGGACAATTTTGGAAATAGTTGGTAAATATTTTTCAGGTACCACACCTGAGGTCTGGTTTTGTTTTAATGTTTAAGTTAGAGTAGAAGTAGGGGTCCGGTCCAGCACATCTCCTAGTTTCACTGATCTGGCCTGTCACTTCCTGATAACGGAGATAGGCAAAGTTGGAAAAAGAAACTCAAGTGAGTTTAGGGGGTAGTTTTCTGGTTTCATTATTAGTGCAAAAAACAGCCAACCCTTGAGGCCTTGCTTCTCCATGAGCAGTTAACTAAAAAATAGTTTCTACCAGTAGGGGTCGTCAATATTCATAAATGTTTAAAAAAATAGTATTCACTAGTCTGCCTTTTGAAAAACATCATATAATTGTTTGTAAACTAAGCATCTACTATTAATTCCTGTGAAAGTAATTTTTTTAAAAATTGGTCATTTTTTTTTGCAGAAAGAATGTGATTATGCTATAAAGAAAAACTGATCTATCCAAAAGCCTTTCCAGGAAAATAGGGCTCATTGACCTTCAAAAGGCAATTGTAGCAGAGCACCTGTGCTCTTCAGACATGTAATGGCCATGCCTTCAGAATTTGCTGTAGGGAGGATGGTGGGTAGAGCTCAGCACTGGTAAGAGCGTTTGACATTTGCTCCTGTGTCTGCAGCGAGCATGCTGTGGGAGGGCACTCAGGGAAAGGCTCATAGGGAGGGAGTGGGTGTCACTCGTACATTTGCTACCGTACACTTGAATTTAAAAGTGTGCAAAAATAAGCATTCTCTTAAAAGCAAATGATACCAAAATATCCATTGGAGGTTTTAATTTAAATGCTTTGTAATTTATTTTTTATTTCAATGATGGTTTCCAGTAAAATTTTAAAAAAGATGTATTTAAACATTTAAAATATTCTACATGGATTATGATAGTAACATAATACTGCTTAGTTTGATATTTCTTATGACATGGGTATATGAGTCAGATTGCAAATGTTTGATTTTAATACCTATAACCAGCTATATCTCTCCAGCTCTAATCAGTAACTGAAATCTAGTGAGCTTAGTCCATGGCTCTGGACTTGTACAGAGAAATGTGGTATCATGTGAACATCTTTAAGCTTATTTCTTCTGATCCTTGATACAGTTCTGCTCAATTTAGTCTCTGTTTCATATTTATTGTGTGTCCACCCCCACCCCCCCATTCTAGGCATGTTAGGTGCTCTGAACACCTGATTGAGTCAGGAAAATGAAAGCCATTGGCTCTAACAAATTGCACTGATTGCAAATTAAAATCACTATTTCCCTTTGATGAGGTTTGCTTTTAAAGAAAGAAGGCTGGAATGCATGGATACATTGGCTAAGGCTGCCGGAGCCTGATCAGGTTTTAAGAGTTTCAAGTCCTTTTTATTTTTAATGAAAATACAAAGAAGTGTTTCTGTTATATTCTTTCCAAAAATATATCTGACAACCTGAAGGACAGCTTTCTTTTGGTTTTAAGATTCACCATCTGAGGTGTTGGTCAGGATTAGGCCAAGATTTCGTTAGTGGTATTTGTAGTCTTTACCTTTATCTCTTGGTGGTTTGAGAAGTTTGCAGCACATAGACCACGTATGCCTGTCTATGTGAATAGTTAAATACTAACCCAGATCTCAAAAATATAGGTTCTGATTTTGACTCAGCCAATAGCCTTGTGTGGCCTTGAGAATAATGACACACACCTAGAAATGACAGTTTTATTCCGTTTCAAAGTCTACCACATCTACTGACCCACTTGATGCCTTAACCCATCATAAGGTTAACATAAAGCACATATTATTCTCCTCGCTTTATAAATAAAGACACTTGAGGAGAGGTGACATACAAAAAGGCACAAAGAAAACCAGCAGCTGAGCCAAGATCCAAGGCCAGGTTTCCTGATGGATTTAGTTTAGCATTTATTGCTGTATTCCCTTGTAACATCCAAGGGTGTTTACCTCTGTGAAGGAAAGCAGGGGAAAATGCAAAACGTAACAGACATGTAAAATGCTTTATAACATTTTCTCTTAAATATATAACATTGAGAACTTTATGTGAATAAGAAGGTACTTTTCAAGCATTAGCTCTAAATGGCCAGATGAACCCTATGCGCATGATTGATGCTTTGGTCAATCAACACGTGTTTTTGAAAATTGTACACACCTGGGGCTGTGCTCCTTGCATGCCATCTGGAGAGCTCAAGGGCTCAACCCATTTCCAGTAACTTATATATTTCTTGGAGTCTGTATCATATACTATTGAATTGATGGTATATACAACCAACTGTATGGAAAATGGTCCCAAGGAGTTATTTTAGCCAGAACCCTGGAGTTCTATTCCATTTCAGATGACGAAATAAATAGACTCCATGGATCATGTGACTTCAGAGGGCTCACTGGGTGGGAGTGACACAGAGTTACCCAGGGAAGGGACATCACTTGCTGATAGGATCTGGTTATGGTCGCCTGGCCATCAGTCTGAGGCTAATTGAGATGGAAAAGTATCATGAGGAACTTGGGCCTCCAGGGTGCACAGGAACAAAGAACATTTTTATTAGAGGAAAATATGTTGACTTCATACATGTACATTTGAGGCTATTCAGGGCATTAACTCTGGAGCTACTGCCTGGGTCCCAAAGCCATCTCTACCACCCACTAGCAATGGGACCTCAGACAAGACAAGCCCCAGTTTCCATTGTGGTAAAATGGGTATGAGGAGCATTCTACCTCCTCTGACCACAGTGAGGGCCAAATGAGATGATTCACGTGCAGCACTTGGCACTGTGCCTGGCACTTAGAAAGTGCTCAATAAATCTCATTATCATCATCTTCTTCATCCTCAAGGTCTCTGCATCTCAAAAAAGATTCCTAAAATAATTTTAAGAAACACTGCTATCACCATCCTAATTTCCTGGATGCTGTGTTATACACTGCAGTGCATTAGGGCCTTCCTGTAAGTCTTTTAATCATCACCACCATAATCCTATGAGGTTGGTATTTTTGCCCCCCTCTAGCAGAACAAGAACCTGAGGCATGGAGCAGTTTAGTGGCCTTCTGAGGAAGACTGAGCTACTATAGGTGGAGGAGCCAAGACTCACACCCCAGTCTCATCCTCAAGTCTGTACTTTTCCAACCACATCATATTGCCTCTAAATGACTAAATCACTGGTCTTCTCACCACATAACACACAAACAGTGAACCTGACTGCCTGGGCAAATTGCCTGACCAGCGAACGCCCTTTTTTTTTTTCCCGAGTGGGAGACCCCACTGTTAGTCAATGCTTCTGAAAGCCCCCATCTCAGAACAGCTAGGACCCACAGGAGTGGAGTCAGCAAGCCACCACTGGGGAAGGTTTTGGTAACTTCCATTTTCTCTTTCTCAAGACCACAAAGCTGGTTTTTGGCAGAATTCTGCATTCTCAGCTCTGTGGAGGTGACACCGTTAGTTCTGCGATTAGTCATTTTGCTTATCTACCTTAACCACCCACCTTCCACGTAAACCAATAACTGGAAAGTCCTGACTACCATCTGGCTGTTTGCAGATCAAGTCATTTTCAGTAGTTGCCCTGAGATTGCCTGTAAAAATCCTGGACTGGTGCCACTGTTTTCATAACAACTGAATGAAAGTAAATTACTGATCACATCCTAATTTTGCAAAGCCCTGTACACATTTAATTGTTATTAATGGTGTATGTGGATCTGGAAGGGCTACTTCATTTGTGATGAATGCATGCAGTTGCCTTCCAAAATTTGTCAGCCTTGGTAACGGGTTTGGTCACAGATGAAATGAGGAAATTACTGTGGTTGCATTGCAATTTATTCTTGTTGTGTTGGCTCATGGGATGAACTGTCAGGAGTGAAGGCCAGTGGTTTCTGATACTTTCCATTTTTTATAAATTGGCACCGGTTATTGGCTTAGAAGAGAGTATGTCACAAGTTAATCAGGAAAGGCTTCTGAACCTTCAACTAGCTGAGAGAGACGTGATTTTTTTTTTTTTTAAGTCTAGAAACACTTGTGCCTAGACCTTCTGTGTTTGGGCCATTGTGTTCTTTTGTGAAAAGGCAACCTTGATTATTAGTGAAACGTCAATCAGTTGGGGCTGAACCAGAAACCTTAACCGTAAACTCATTGGACTTCTCTTTCTTTCTTTTCTTTGTTTTTTCCTGGCTCTTAAGATGAGGAGGAAAGGGTTAGCAAAACAGGCTTTGTTCCAGGGATTTATGAAACAAATAAACAAAACCGGTCTCCAGGATATGGCCCAGGGTCATTGCATCAGAGAACCTCAGAATGGGTAAGGCCCTAGGAGGACATGTATCTCAGTTCTTATCTGATGCTGGATCCGTTCCATCTCTGCTTAAACATCTCCAGTGACAGAGAGCTCATCCCCTTCTAAGGCAGTACACTCCCTCTTTTTTCAGTGTGGATCATGAGAAAATCCTTTCTTAATTGTAAGATGGCTTTCTGGAGCAGTATATTATACAGTAATACTTTCTCATATGTTAACTCCTTAAATATTTGAAAACTGCTATCCCTCTTCCCTCTTATTCCACCCCCATACATGTGCATGCATGCATGCACGTGCGCGCACACACACACACACTCTCACTCTCACCCCACCTGCTTTCCTTCCTTGCTTGTTTCTGCTTGACATCCTCTGTGCCTGGAAATCCCAAGTATTGATCAGCCCAAGGATACTGTATGAAGCTGAATCAACAAACAAGGTTAGAATTGTGTTTATTTTGTTTCCCCAGACAAAAGGAGTAGACTAATACATTGAAAAAGATGTTTGAAATTAAGATGACAGACTAAAGATTAATATCTTTGTATTGTAAATAATTTATACAGATGTAAAAGAACACCCCATTAAGAAATGGGCAAAGGACACTGATAGGCAGTTCACACACAAGGAACTACAAAAAGTAAAGATGACTTCACTGTAGAAGGAATTATAGAAATGAAAAAGCAACCAATAATGAGGTGCTATTTTATACCTAATTGAAGTCACAGATATTTTAACAACATGATAAAACCCAATGCAGGGAAATAAGGCACTTCTTTGTGGAACAAGAGGGCTTGTCAGTGCATATTAAGGACCCAGTATTCCCACTCGAGGTGTGGGAATGGATGGGGGGTGGAGCTATGAGTCCAAAGGTTTTCATAACAACATATTTACGGTACTGATCATGCTGAATGTTTGTGCATTTTATGGGTTTCAAAGCACTTTTATATTCATTGCCTTACTGAGTGTAATTATCCTCATTTTAAAAATGAGAATACTGAGGGGAAGAGAGATTTGAATGATTTGCTCAGGATCACAGAGCTGGGAGTGTCAAATCTGGAGCTTGGAACCTTGTCGTTCGATTCTAGTCTAGCAGCGATTCCTAGTTATTGATAACAGACAGAAAAGCCAACAACCTCTCTTTCCTCTAATAGGGGAATGGCTTCAGGTCCCTTGGCCTCTAGCACAGGGCTCAGTGGCATTATTTATGGCCATTACAGACAAAGTAAGAAACAGAAAAACCCTAGCATTCCTGGAAAAAATAAAGAGGAAAACAAGTTAAGCATAATTACATATACGATGTCAACAATTTAATTGTATAAGTGTGCACATGAGATGTTGAGAAGTGGGTGGATGAGATATTTCAACCAGAAACCCCCCTCCTTTTTCCATCGTGCTAAGTTTGTAGCCATGCCACCCTGGGTTCAAACGGCAATCAATTATTTTCACATTCATTATCCTCTTTGAACCTTGCACCATCTGAGAGAGCTAGGCAAGACAAGGACTGTCCTCTTTGTCAACTGAGGAAACAAATTCAGAGAGATTAGGAGGCAGGGCCAAAATGTTGGCCCCTCCTTACCCAGCCTTGACTTCTTGGCACTCCACGATGTTGACTTAAGCCAGTCATGTCCCTGAGTGGGGTCAGTTGTAAGCAATACTCTCTATTCTGGAGTAGCTCTTGAGCCTGTTCAAAGTGAACCCATTAAACTTGACACACAGTGCCCTCACATGGGAACCAGTGGAGCAGCTGGCCCTCCTTTGACCTGCACTCCAGGGGGTCCAACTACAAGGCATTGCTTTATATTCCTTGGGAGATTGCTGTTAGATGAAGTAAAATGCCCACAAAGAATGCACAGATACAAACTTCCGTACATGTAGATGATTTGCCTTAAAATAATGTCTATCTACAACTCTGAAGATCTAATGTTTGCAGCAGAGGTGATAATTAAATGGTAAAGAGAAATTCGGCATCTCCTGAGGATACCATTTCCATAGACACCACTAGAAGTTGGCAAACTGACTAAATTAAACTGAGAGCCCATGTCAGGACCTTGAAAAAATAGAAAGGTAAATGTTTAACAAGTGCCTCCAGTTGTCAGATTTAGAAGTTTGGGGGCTTCCTGGAGGAAGAAGCCACAGAAGGAAAGAGATGGAGTTGGTCCCGGTGGCTTAGGGGACCTATGTGTTCTCCTGGCCCTGAAACAGGCCAGTGCAAGCTCCCTTCTTGAGGGTGTTATCTTACACTGAATTGCTAATATTTCATAATCCCCAAGTGACTCAGGCATGTCAGGAACAACCCCAGGCAAACAGAAAATAGGTAAAGGTCACTTTATTTTAAAATTTTTCTTAATTTTTTACATCACACAGGTGGGGGCAGGGGAGGATGGCTGGTGGGTGGTCTTGGTTCATTTTTACACACCTCATCAGCCATCCTACTTGCTTTTTGGTGATTCCCTGGGTGCTTCTGGGTAGGGTCTCACAGAAGAGGTCTGAAACCACCATGAAGAAGGAAATAGACTGTTAGGGATGGGAAAATTGATGGTGGTTCTAAGTGTAAGCCGCAGATGCATCGTGAAGTCTCCACCTTCTTCCCCCTCAGCTTTTATTTTATTTTACTTTTTTGAGAGCTTTGAAGGAGAGAGCATCAGAAAAGACCTTGTTTTCCCTTGTTAGTCTCTGAATGCCTTATGCTCAGGTTCTAAGGGTCTTGGCATCAAGTCCATGGGAGTTTGCTTTGGAGAACTCTTAATGCTCATCTGAATTTCTTCAGCAGCATTTATTTCTAAGCCCGTTCTTACAAGGGCTTCCCCACTAGCTGGGGACAGGAGACAAGTAGGCTCATCTTCTCTGGACCTCAGAGTCTTTATTTCTGGAGAGACTGGATTATTTCATTATTTCCCTGAAGGTGCATTTCACACCACTTCGGTAGCTCAAATGATAGGGGGACAAGGTGATACAGGGATAATACAAAAGGGAATCACCTTCCCTTTTCAGTTCTCGTCAATCCTTGTGATTACATCAGGGAGAAAGTCTCTGTTTGGAGCTTGTTCATCTTTAACACCTCTCTATCACTTGCTCATTTCCCTTTTTGACAAAGCACAGGCCTCAACCTTGGAAGATTCAGGCAGGCAAGAATATCTAAGAAGAATTTAGTAACAGGACTCGTTTTTTAAAGTGAGTTTCTATTTATGGCAGGTTATAGTGGTTCTTTGTTTAAGGCAGTAATGTAAAGTTTATTTTTACAGTAAGTTTATTTAAGTAAAAAATAAGCATTTTAAGAAAACATTAAGTACATAGTATATAGTATATGCGCATATGGCTAACAGTTATCATGGTGGTACCAAGAGTTTGGAAACAGTGCACTAGGCATGTTCTGAGGACTCTTCCAGGAATAAAACTTTATAACAGTTAAATTACCAAATTCAGGCACAGTCACTTGTAGATTAAATTTGAAATTTAGCCTTTGAGCATAGGACCCAGATTTCAAATACTAAGACTTTTAAGTAGATGAAAACTGGCTTCAATGTGTCAGAGAAAATGTTTCTGGACAAGATGTTAGTCAATTTAAAAAATGAAACTGGATCCTCTTCTAAGAAGAAAACTCTTTTTCCTTTTCAAAGCTTCAAAAAGAAGTTTCAAAGAGAATTCCAAAGTACCAGCTCAAATCATTTAACCTGTCCTTTTTCCTTTTCTCCCAGGGGAAGGATTGGGGCAAGATTACGTTTTAATTTGGAGCAGCCATAGAGTGTAGGAGTTAGGAACTTGGATTTGGGGTTTGGATGGAGCTGAATTGAAATCCCAGCTTGGCCCCTGGACTGTTGACTCACCTTCTAAACCTCAGTTTCCTCATCTGGAAAATTAGAATTTCAGTGGGAATTGTGGAGATTAAATGGGCAGGCATGCAAAGGGCTTCAACAGAGTAAGCGCTCAACAGATCCTTTTCAGCAGCCGCAGTAGCAACACTACGTTCAATGTAGACAAGTTGAGTAGAAGCTGTGGATGGTTATCTCCATCAAAGGTGGGGGTCATGCTCGGAGGTAGCTGTTTCCTTTGTGGGAAATACCCACCCAGTGTGGGTATGTTTCTCAGGGATCCAAGTTGGCACTAGGCACTATTTTTTTTTTAAACAAAAGATGTTTCAAAGCACATGGGCAAGCTTCACATTCAATTCTGCCAGGTAGCGCAAAAAATTCTGACGTGATTTCTCAGTTGTTTCCAGAATGGCTTTCAAGGAGTGCATGAGTCCTGGGGGGAGAGGCACTCTGGCTGGGTGAACTGATGTTTGTCCTCCCCAAGGTTGCTTCCTCCCCAGCCTCCCACCTGCAGCCGTCGTCTGGGAAACTTAACCAGGCAATGACTGCAGACACAGACCCAGGCAAGCAGATGAAGATGAATTAGGTTGCTTTGGAGTTCTTCATGCTCCATTCATTAGCAGGATGAATTTTTATCATAAATAGACCCTTTGTTAGAAATGTGGGAAAACACCATAGTGTGAAGGATGTGAGTTGACGAAGAGGTGGATGACTAAAACACGACTGCTAAGGCTCCTTGATTGACAGTAAATATTTATTGAGACCTAACTGTATGCATCATTTTTTCCTGGGTTTAAAAAGAAGAGAAAAGGCATGCTCTCTGCCCTCAAGGAACTTCTGCTTGAGTTTGAACAAGTTGTTTGCAGTCCTTTGTCTGACCTAACGTTCTCTGGTGGATAACAGGCAGTGATTGTCAACAGAGGACAGGCAAGACAGGGAAGCAGGCAGTCTCAATAGGCAGCTTGGCAGACTTTTGGGAGTGGGATCACAGAGGGGTAGGGGACAGATGCTGTTCGAAAGAAACACCCTTTCCCTCTCCTTTGAACGTTCTGCTAGATCCCTTGGCAAGAAGTGTGGGAAGAGGAGGCATGTCCTGTTTCCCCCATTTTTCCCCCACTTTTCACATAAAATAATACCTGTGATTTTTAATAACAACTGAATGCATTTTTACATTTATTTGTCAAAAAACAGTACAGTATTATTGTTAAGCATGTAAGCTCTGGTGCCAGGCTGCTTAGGTTACTATTCTGGCTGTAGCATTTATTAGCTGTGTAATCTTGACCAAATTACCAAGACCTCCCTGTGCCTCAGTTGCCCTGTATCTAAAATAGGGAAAATAGTAGTACCTACTTCCTAGGGTTATTGGGGGGATTAAATGGACTGCATGTACAGTGCTTGGAACAGAGCCTATTACATATCACAGTTAGCTTTTGTTAGTATTATCACATTGATTTTTATTCCACAAGTACTCTTTGAGTGCCTACAATATGCGGGCTTTGTGCTGAAAGTATAATACAGTGCGCCTCTCCCTCCTCCCTTAAAAAAAAAAGAAAGAAAATCCCACTGCTTTGTTCCTTATGGAGCTTGTGACAGGGGGACATCAGAATCAAGATATATTAGTCAAAGAATCACACTTGAAGTGTAAAACCACATTTGAGGCCAAGTGTTACGAAGGAGATGTGTGGCACTACACTAGTGTCAGAGGGACCTTGACCTCATCACAAATGTCAGGGGAGGCTTCTCAGAGGAAGCAGTGACTTGGCCAAGCTTGAAAGGAAAGTAAGCATTAGCTAGGCAAAGAAAAGAGGAGAGTAGCATGTGCAAAGGCCCTGTGGGGAGAGAGAGTTCAGGGCGTCAGGGATCTGAAAGAGGCTAGTGTGGCTGGAGCCAAGAACAAGAAGGATGGGCCCCAGAAGGGACTGCAGAGTTTGTCGGAACGAGCCCCAGACAGGCCTTGGAGACCATGTAAACATTGCCAGTATTCTTTTTTTGTGCAGTCATAAAACTGATACTTTTATTTGAGGGAAACTTGGAAATTATAAAGAAAATAGAAATTACTTAATCACTTTTAAACCTGTCAGCCCAAGTGATCAGTGTTAACAATCCTTCAAGTCCATACATTTGTGTAATAGTGATATACATAGCTGTGTGTAGTGGTATGTGTGTACGCACATTTGTATGTTAATATGATTTGATTGTCCAGGTACATATGTGCGTATGTGTGTCTGCCAAACATATATGTAATCATGTATATAAATATATTTTAATTCAGTGCCAGGCACTTGGGATTACAGAGGCAAGTGTGAAATGCTGGGTCTCTGGTCTCCAACCTGGAGCTTTCTGGTGCTGTTCTGGTCCATTAGTCCCTGAGAGTGGGGGCAGCTGGCTGAGGATTGGCAGAGGCCAGGGCAGAGCGGGTTGCAGACCCAGATACCTGTCTTCTGCCTCTGAGGGCTGTTGCACCCAGTGCATTTCTCCAGAAGGGCCTTGTCGGAAGCAGCAGGAGAGAACCATTCATTAGTTTTCATTTCCTCGGGCTGCCACTGTGGAGGGCAGGTGAAGCGTGTGGGAGCGGCATTATTTCTTGGCTGTCCAGTGAGGCCCCCTGGATGTGTACATGCCACCACACCAGTTCCCGGCATGCCCCTGGCAGAGAGCAGTGTCTGCTGGGGTCCCATGAGCAGGGCACCTGTGCACCTAGGTGGCCACTGTGAGTTGCTGGGAAAGAGCCGAGAGGCACCGCTGATTCCAGAGTGATAGGGCTTGAATGAACAGCTTCTACTTTTCTCCCTCTGGCACAGTATACATCTCCCTTCTGTCTCTGCTGTCAGAGGTTCCTTCGGGATTCCCACCAGTTTTGGAAACTAGCAGTACCATGGTTAAGAACTCAGGCCTTGCCGTGTAGCAGCTTTGGGTTCATTTCTGGCTCTGCCATTCCCTACTGGCTGTGTGACCTTAGACAAGATTCTTAACCCCTCTGAGCCTCAGTTGCCTGCTTTATGAAATGGGTGTATTACTAGTAGTAACTTAAGAGAAGTCAAGGAAATAATGCAGAGGAAGCACGTTGGCACAGCCTGCCACAAAGCTGCCCTGGGTATTGTTGCTATTAAGTTATTTTTATGGAAGGAAATTGTGTATCCTGAGAAGTCAACATGGCAGTGGTGGGGAAGGCTTTCAAGACAGGTAGATTTGAATTGAATCTCAGCTCTGACACTTAATTACTGGATGACCAAGGAAGTTGCTTCACTTCTCTGAATGCCAGCTCCTTCTTCTACAAAATAGGGTCACCAGGTTGCTGTATGGAATAGGCAGCTGTGTGTGTGCCAGGAATTGACACAGGTGATTGGGGCTCTTGGTCCCCCTCAGGACCCCCATTGTCTACATCCATGCATCCTTCTCTTCATGACCCAATCAGAAGAGAAGAGTCACACCTGGGTCAGGTATGGGATGCCTTTTCTGTTTCTGGAAAATTGCTAGAATTTGTGAGTAGATAGGGGTCCTGGCAGCAAGTGATTTATTTAGTAGCAATTTGTTGAGGCTTTGCAGGGTCAGGCAGCCCCTGCCACTCCTCTACACTACCTGCTTTGCAAACTTGGGGACAGCCTGGTGTCTGACTCCTACATGCTGGGGTGAGAGGAGAAAGGGCCGGGACCGAAATGAGCCTTTCACAGCATCCTACCGCAGGGTGCTCGGGGAATCCTTTATGGGGAAATGACTTTGCCAGGTCAGACCCATAGTAGCCTTCTAAGGGAGCCCCCCAACTGTAGATGGCCCATGCTGGAAAACACATGGGGACATTGCCCCTTCCTGCCACTTAAGTGGTTTACCTCAGGAATAAATACTGTTTTTCTTTTCTCTTACCACAAAACTGCCCTTGTGTTTTCTGGAAGTTTTTATTGGCACCCCCTTACCACTGACTCTCCAGTGGCTAAACCAGCTTTTTTTTTTTTTTTTTAAACAAAACCAAACAGCCAAATCTCAAATTTGTATTTACTTCTTTCATTTTAGGTCAACTGCTATTGTCAGTCCATTTTCCCTGTTGTTGTTTTGTAATTTAAATTAGTCAAAAGTGATGTGGGGAGCTTTGCTGGCTCTCTGAGGCTTTTTGCCTTCTTCATTTGATACATTCTTTTTCAAATTCATAGGCTTCTGAATTTTAATAGACTGTAGATAATGATACATCTGGCTGCATGCTAATTGCTTAGAGTTAGAAATAACACATAATCACTATGTTTCAAGGTTGCAAATGTATAGCGCTGAGAGCCAGTGTTTGTTATGAACCTTTGGAAAAATCCATTGTTAGTGGGCATTTTTTAATTCCTGTCATTAAAAATGTGCTGCAGAATGAAAACTGTCCCAACAAATAATGTCAGTTTTGTGTTCTGCACAAACACACACATACACACACACGCACGCACACACACACACTCTTCCCAAGAAATAACATTTTGAAGCTATTCATCGGCACAGTTGGGGTGTGTGGAGGCAACAGAAAGGCCATATGAATCCATTATAGATCACCTACCTCACAGTTTCCTGAACAGCTTGTTTTGTACCTTTTTTTTCTGCATGACATTGCTCAGTGGGTGGTAAGATGTCAGCCGAAAGCTGAAAACAGGAAAATTTTTTAAAATGTTATTTTATGCCCATTTCAGTTAATCTGATGTGGCTGTGTGACGGGTTGCTTTTTCCACTTTGAAGAATCAGATTTCAGTGTATTCTGTTCTCAGTTGGGAACATAGTTCGAAAATACCCAAGTGCATCGTGCCCTGCTTCTGAGTACAGGCATGCACTGTTGAGGATACACACAAACCAAACAATTTTATGGGATAAATTATGCTAGAGAAGAAAGCTGGGGGTTACCGGGGTAGACAGCAATATATTTTGTGTTTCTCTGGAGGTTTGATCTCTGCAAGGCTTGTCCGCTTCAAATCACTGTCCTTGTCAAAAACAGAAACCAGCTGGGCAGCAAGAGAGGGGGATCTGCTCCAGTCTCTGGTGCCCTTGGTTGGATGTCTCTGTAGGTTTTACCCTGCAGCAGAATGTGGATCCCTGGTTCCCAGCCTAGTGTGCAGTCAGATGGCAGCTCTGGCTGACAGCTTTGCTCTCATGAGATGTGTTTGATCATTCCTGATTCAGCCAGAACAGCCTGTCCTTCCTTTAGGACAATGAAATTAAGATCTGCTCATCCCTTTTCATCTTGGTACTTCTTCTTCCCCTTTCTGGGAAGCTAAGATATTGCTGAGCTTCAAGGGATGCCAGGTGGATGGGAGAGAGGACATGAGTGGGGCTTGTGGGCCTTTCTTTAAGCCAAAGGTAACACATTACTTTTGCGGGAAATTCCACCTCGCACATCTGACTTGGGTCAAATGCCCTGAGCTCCTATCATTCCCTAATGCGTGACAGCACTGGTATCTGGCAAGACTGCAGACCAGCTCTTCTAGCCCATAAATCAGCAGTGGGGGGAGGGAGAGAAGGGCTGGGTGCAGACCCCAAGATCCATCTACTGGGTCTCCCTTCCCCTCACAGGCCCTTATCTTGGGATTCTGTGGCTGACATTTTCCTTTCCTTGGATACAGCCTTGAATCCTGCTGACCTACTCCCAATTTTGGTCTGTCCATCCAGAGGTTGACTGAACAGTTGATAAAGCTGTAGGAAGAGAGGGAAGGCAGGAAGATGGAATCAAAACACCTGGTCTCGTGGCAACCAGAGGCCTCAGTGGCAGTGGTGAGATTGAGACAGGTGGCATGGGGTTCTGGCTTTGTCCCTGGGAGGCTTGGGGGGAAATCCAGTACTGCAGGGAATAGAGGAGGGTAGGAGAGCAAGCTAGGATACTGCACCCCTCCTGGGATGTCAGAAGTAAGGGCAATAATCTTGCATTTACTGGGCCAGGTTTGTGCCATGCACATGCCACTCTCGATCCCTTGTGATCCTCCCAACAACCCCAGGAACTGGTAGGAGAGTCACTCCCACTTCACAGCAGAGGGGACCAAGCCCAAGGTCATGGGGTGTTGTACTCTGGCCACAAGGATGTTTTATCCTTAGACCCTTTGCAAAGAAACAACACATTCTTTGAACCACAAGGATAAGAACTTTGGCACTTGCTGCAGAGGCTTTCAGCTGTTCTTAAGCTCTGGGGAAACCTCAGCAAACAGCCTTAAGGTGCCCTTGAGGTCTGTACACACCAGCTTCCAGAACACTGAAGCAGGGTTGGAATCCCCTATAGCATCCTTCTTCCCTTCGCCTCCAGCCCAGCCCAAGGGAGAGCCAGGGAAACCCTTTTGCATGGGTAAACAAATGCAGAACTTATTTTCCAAGAAGTCGGTAGGAAATGACTGATTACAAAACCCCAGATCCCAGAGGCCCTCCTCCGGGCCGTGGAGCCATCACCACCCACTCTGGGTGCCTGGTTGGCGTGGTCCAGCCAGGGATGTCCAACTGTGGCCCTAGTCTCCAGAATTGGGGAAGGGTGTGGCCTGAAAGGCATATGGCTTCTGTGGTGTTTTTCCCACAAATGTGTAACCTGAATCTCATCAGGAGAAATTATCTCCTGGCCCAAAAACCAGTCTCCCCATAAGGCCACAGACTCACAACTCTGCTGGTAGCCCTTATATTTTAGAAGGTCACACTCTTGAATTGCTTCAGCACTGAGCAACTGACCTTTTTTGCCTCAAAAGAGAAAGAGCTTTGCTTGAAGTTTGGAAGGCAGATGTGGAGCCAGAGACCACAGAGAGCCCTAAATATGTGGCTTTCTCTTTCTCTAAAGGTCTATAGTGCCATGTCTGGGCATGACCAAAATGAGTTTCAGGCTGGCATTTGCTGAAAGGAACTTATCCGGGGTGTGGGTGTGCATTTCTCCCTCTGCCCAAGGTTAAGTAATACTAACATCCTGTGTAAGAGAACTTGAATGTGGTTTTCTATTAAACTCCAATATTTTAGGGCTATTTATTAGATGTGTTTAATCTTGGGCCAATTTAACCAGTAGCAGACTAATAAAATAACAAATTTGGGCTTGCTGCCAGCACAAATGTTGACTTACCCTTATAATGTTGACTAAAATGAGTAACTTTGAAAGTAGTTGAGGAGTGAAACCTTAGCCAAAAATACAGTGTCTGAAACAGTGGTTCTGTTTTATGTTACTGGCACTGCTGAGAGATTATATTCATAAGTGGGGCTGCAGTCTGCTTCATTTCTCAGAGAGTCCCATATTTTACTGCTTTTTTTTCCCAAGACTCTTTTTTTTTCAGCCTATAGAACTTCATTCAGCTAAAATGAATTTTCCCATGGCAGACAAGGTAGCACAGGTGGCTTTTCCAAGATGGGGGCAAAAATATACTTTCAATGATAATGAGAAGAATAAAGATAACTTTATTATTTGAGGTCCTCCCTCTGAAACAAAATGGTATGTGTGAACATTAGCCCTCTCAGAGTTCACAGTAAAATTAATTGCTTCTCCGGGGTATGCTGAATGAAGTCCATCTCAGTCACCCCACACCCCCAGCTTTCCTTCACTTGGCCATCCAGTTTATATGAACACTGGAGAGCTATAGTGTTTTTCCAGCATGTGTTTTGGACTTGAAGGAAGCAAAGGAAGCCTGGGAGGAAATGAGGCCAGGAGGACCATAGAAATTGTCATAAAATGTGATTTCTTTTCAATCTCTATTTTTTATTTGTGTTTTATGGGAAGCTGTATTTGGGGCAGGGACTCTGAACATGCTTTCAGAGGCTCATGCCAGCATTGTTTGAGCTCAGCCAAATGTCTCCCTGGTGCCTCCCCCTTAACCAAGGCTCTAAAAGCAGTCACCTCACAGGCAGACTTTGGTCCAGATGCTATAGGCGCTGACTTGGCTTTTGGTGTTGACTCTGGCTCAGGCTAAGGCTGAACTGTAATGTATAAATAATATACTTATATTATATACATGGAATGTATTTGGTTTCTCTTACCTTAATGTGTTCAGTTTCCCAGCCCCAAGAGTTGATGGTTTAATTTGTGGTTTTGCCCATACCATCTTGTGACCTCTCCATCATCTGCTTTCTAGCACTTCCATGAGGAGAGGCTGGAGACATTGTTGAAACCTCAACCCAGCAGTCACTCGGGGTGTTCTGTGGATTGTATTTATTCAGGCTCTTAGTTTAAAAAAAGGGGGGCATTTGTTTTTTAAGAAAGGAAATTAGGATATTTAGCACCTGATAACAAGGACAGAGTTGGGCCCATTTTTTTCATCTAAAAGGAAATCAAATCTCCCTTGGGTTCATGGAGCAAGGTAGCCAGACCCGTAGCTGGAGAAACTCAGCAGAAGGGCATAGCCTCCATGTTTGAGATTAGCCAAGACACAGTTATCAGTGATCTCTCAGGGAACTGTTCCTGGTTGTTTGTCAAATTCTACAAAACCTGTGGTCCCTTTGTTGACATTATTTATAAGGGTTTCAAGAGGAAAATTATAGTTCTGAATCTGAAAAGTTTGCTCACCTTGTGGGTTAGAAACCAATAATTCTGAAACACATTTGGTCTAATTAGTGAAGCCAGGTTTCCATTGGAATTTGGATGTTGTTATTCGCCCTTCAATTTCTAGTAACAAGTGACAGACACCAGGTCAATTAGCTCTGTGCCAGGAAAAAGAAAGCATTAAAAAATTTAATGGAAATTTTGGAGTGAGAAACCATCTTTTCGTGATTCCCTTTTTGTATATTCAAAAAATAAGATGAAGATTCATTTGCAAGCTCCAAGGAAGTTCCCCTTTCAGTTCCTACAGTCACACTCCCTTCTGTACTCACACAGCTCTGCAAAGACGTCTTCGTTGCTGCCTCTCTGCCCCGCAAGCCAATGTCGCCCACCGTGCTTGCTTGCCAACCACCTCACCTGCCCCACTTCCTTGCCCACTCCAGCCAGTGCTGGTTCTCTTGGGTTCTCTGCCTGAATCAGGCTTCTGGTTCTCCATGGTCAGCTAGGAGACATGCCTCCAAAGTGGTAACACCTGTATACTTCAGTGAACTCCGTTTTGCAGACCCTGGGAAAAACCTGCTGAATTGGATTAAAAAGAATACATGGTCACAAAGTATCTCCTCCAATAAATGTATTAATTACCAAGGGAAAAATAGTAACTTTAAGTGAAGAAACCCAGTAGGCACGACTTTAAGTGATCAAGGTTAACATCACCAGCATTGTGTATCCCCTAATATCATGTGCTGAGAAGGGCATATCCCTTCTGTTGTATTCCTGCCAAAAGTGCATAACCTGAATCTAATTGTGAGAAAACATCAGACAAATCCAAATTGAGAGACATTCTACAAAATAACCTACACCTTACTCTTCAAAAGTGTCAAGATCATGAAAGACAAAGACTGAGTAACTCACAGTTACTTCATAGTATGAAGTATCATAATTAAATGTTATGTGGGATCCTGGAACAGAAAACTGATGAAACTCCAATAATGTCTTTGGAAGTTTAGTTAATAGTGTTGTGCCAGTTCATTCCTCAGTTTAGATAAATGTACCATGGTTATATAAGATGTTAGCAATCAGGGGAAGTGGGTGAAGGGTGTATGGGAACCCTTTGCACTGTTTTTTTACAACTCTATAAATCTAAAATTATTTCAAAGTAAGAAAAATTTTTAAAAGTGAAGCACACACTGGGCAATTATGTAAGTTCACCTGTTCTTTAGAGGTGAAGGGGGCAGAGAAATAATCTTTAGTGAACATACACCAACTTGTGAGTTCTCTTCTAGGCTCTGTTGAGAGCTTGCTGTTTACAAAGCACTGTGCTATGTGCTCATCATTATCATCTGTTGGGCAGAACAGAGTAACAAGTGTATAGTCTAGTATATGGTCCACTTTTCACTTCTGCCACCTGTTATATATTACCTTGGCCAAGTTACTTATGCTCATTGAACCTCAGTTTACCCATCTATAAAATGGGGATAATTATGTTAGCTCTTTCATAGGATGTTCTGAAGATGTCATAGCAAAATCCACATAAAGCTCTTAGCCCAGTGCCTGACACAGATTGCAAGTTCCTGATAAATGATAGTCCTCCTCACCAAAGCATTACAAGAGGGTTATTGAAGAAACTGTGGGCAAGTAACTTGCTTAAGATCACCGAGCTGGTAATTACAAGATTGTCAGCTAAAATAAAGAGATTAGATGGATGGACTGATGGACGGATAGACCAAGAGCAGACCAATCTATCAGAAAATATAGCTCATTCTCAACCATTTAGCTAGAAAAACATTAACATAGGAGGAAAAATCTGCAGGAATTCCTTGAAGGACAAGATACAAGGCAAGCTGTCAGGTCCCCCCACAGGGAAGGAGTGGAGACCTTTGAAGCAAAGCGTATAGCTTGGGAGTAGGGCAGAGACAGGAGTAAAAGAGTTGGCCGGTAGGTGGATGAGAGACCCTGAAAGGGTGGGAAATCCTTGGCAATAAGAGGTGTCAAAGGAAGTGAGAACACAAGAATATCTGTGTTGACCCAGAAGTTTTCAAGGGTGAGAGCCTTGGGCACAAACTGTAAAATGGCATGAACCACCCTTAGAGGTATCTGTAGAGTAGTGAGCTTTATGTTTATTGCAGAGGGGGAGTGAGGGTCTGGAAAGGATTTGGGGTGGAGGGAGGTAGGTTTTAGCCTTCTTAACAGAAGATGATGCTACTGTAGGAATGGAGAAAAAAGCATAAATTTGGGAGGCAGTTTGGGGAAAGCAAAACACGTCCGAAAATTAAAATAAACACAGGAGGAACAGAGGACTCCTGTCCATGGCAGTTTGATCTTGCATGGCTTCAACTATCTCTGTGTGTTTCTAAGATAAACCAGAGTTGACCTCCACCGGATTGACTTACATAGTGGAGTTCTGAGATCGGGAGCCTGTGGATAAGTTTCTTAAGATCGAATTTAAAAAAAAATTCAATGGAATCTAACAGACTTCAAGGAGTCTGGTAGCAGACTGGTACCTCTCCATGGTTTGTTTGTCTTTAAATTTAAATGCTGTGAAGTCGCTCTCCCAGCTTTTACTTTCCCAGTCGCATGGACCTTTCTATATCCTGGTCTATATTAGTGGAAAGTTATTGCAATTCAGTAGTAGGAATTTTCTTTCTTTCTTTTTATTTTTAAAAATTTTACCAGGCTTCTAATCCCATTTGATTATTCTGGATGATGTCCATCTCTTTAGTATCCTTTCTCACTAGGCCCTCACTAGCAAAGGAGGCAAAAATCTCAGATGGCAACTCTCTCTTCCAGTTCAGAATTCACAGATAGATTTGCAAAACAGTTGTATGTCCATTAAAAATAAACCTTTTTACTGTGGAGAATTTTGACTTTGTACCAGAGGCAGCACTGCTTGCTGAGTCAGCCAGTTTTGACAGTTAGCAACCTGTGGTCAGTCCTATTTGCTCCACGTACCCCTTCCCCAGTCCCTTAGTACTTTGATCCCAGGCATCATATCATTTTATATGTCCTTTATTTATGTATATTAATGGTCATGGAAAGTTTGTGTTATGTTCAGGCTGGTTTGTTTAAAAAGTTAAGAAAATAAAATGCAGTGGGACAGGTTTTACTTACGTAAAAAGTAGGTCAAATATATCCCCCAGCTTCCCTGCTCATCCTTGTCCTCTGAATTGATGAAGAAAAAACATTTGGAAAAAGTCAGTACTTGTTCATGATAAAAACTCACAGCAAACTTGGTGTAGAAAAGGAACTTTCTTTCCTTGATCAAGGTGTCTCTTCCATGCTCTCAAACACAATATTTAATGATGGAATATTAATAATAATCACTTTAGAATCAGGGATTAAACAAATGTACCCACTATCATGGCTTGTAATCAATACTATACAAGTGGTCCTAGCCAGTGCAGTAAGACAAGAAAAATAAAACTGCTATAAAACCTGGAAAAGATTAAACAAAACATTTTATTCACAAAATTCACAGAATGCCAGAGTGCTCAATGCCTTTTTCTCTTTTCTAATTTTTAACCTCTTTAGTGAGATGCTCTCCTGTCCTGTCTTAAAATCACTTGGTGGTGGAGTGGGGTGGGGAGGTGGTATCTGCACTTGAAACAGGACACCTTGTTCCTGGGTTTAGCATTGACCTTGCCCAGCTTTGTCTGGCAGCTGAGTTGTTAGTCAGAAGCCTTTCTACAGGTTTCATTCTGATATCTCTCTGTAAAGCCTGAAAACATCCCTGGTGTTGCATTTGCTAGTTCTTAGTAGAGCTATTTAAATAGAATCTGGGAACATTTTCCCCAAGGGCTCTCTTTAGACAGCAGTAAAATGTAGATGGAGACATAGTAAATGGAAAAGAAAAGTCAAATTAGGCTAAGAATTTGTTTAATCTCCTATTCTCACAGAAGCCTACAAGGAGAACACCGTTAATCATACTTAACTCTTGTGGGTCAGGCATAAAACCTCCCCCATGGATCCAGTAACCTGAGAGTGTTCTGATTTTTAAATTTCACCTGTCTGCATTGTTGGATCACAGCACTAAATCACACAGCAGCAGTTTCTGGTTTAATTGTTTGTTGCTTGGGAATGTCAAATTGCCAGAGAGCAGCCCAATATTTACTTCCAGGTGGGCAATGCCTTAAGAACACAATTTTAATCACAATTTTACATAGCAGCACTGTACTCAACCTACAGAAGGGCTGGCATTTGTATTGTATGTACATCTTGTATCTGTGCAGAAAATGGCTTGGCTTATGTACAACAGGCAGCAAAGTCAGCAGAACCCTAGAAAAGATGACACGGCAAGTGGAACAGAGCTGAATCTTTCCCATCCTCCCAAGTATGCTGTGCTCCCTGCTAATTTTTAAAGCAAGAGAACCCAATTGGTATTTGCATTTCAGCCTTCCCATTCTGATAGAGAATCTGTGACTCTTTAAACTCTAGCCTTAAAAAACAGACACCCTGGAGTCTCCAGGCTCAGAGGTGCATGCAGGATTATCTGAGACTCAGTCCTGCTCCCCTAGGAAATCCCCTCTGTCTCCTCACTTGCTGCATTGCAGTTTGTGTCAGCAACGGTAGCAATATCACAACACTGCCACTTCCAGCCCAAAGACATTCAGGGGATGCTCAAGAAGCTCTGTGTGTGTGTGTATATGTTCAGTATGCTGGTGGTGCAGCTCTGACGTACAAATTTTTAAAAATCCTCCCTTGGGCACAGATGCTTAGGAGCCAGGCTCTAGACAGGTACATCCTGAAGGGCACTGTCTCCTGGAAACAGAGGGCTGCCAGACCTCTCTTTTTGGCACTTTAAATAATTGTAATGCGATGTCACTCACATTGGAAGATTCTTCTATTGCGTTTTGGAACTGAGCCTTCCCAGAGTCCGGAGAGTTTTCTGCTTTCTGCTCAGCTCAGCATGCCAAGAAGCTGGAGAGGTACTCGGCAGCACAAATTCAGTCTCTGTCTTGGAAAAGTATTTGACTGCTTCAAGAAATTGTGAAGTCATCCCTGGCCATGTTGTGGAATTGTCTTGAACTTTGCTTTTTTTAGTCTTTTAATTTTTCTATTTAAATACTAGAAATGTTGGGGACGGTTTCTTTCAAAGAAGGCTGGTGATTTCTGAGGCTGGCAAGGGTGTAAAATGACATGAGAGCTTCTCAGCAGGACTCCAAATTCAAGCAAGATTTTTCCAAGCACCTACTATGTTCAAAACACCCTGCAGGGTTTTCCTGGAGAATCTGGAGTTCTGGGTTAGCCCTTGAAACTTTGAAGGCAATGGCTGAAAAGGAAAGATGAGCACTGCAAGGCTCCCTCTAGAAATGGTTGAGGTTTGCCACAACAATTGGCAAGTTTGGCTTTTTCCACCAAAATTTGACATTTTCATGTGCTGTCCAGGTCAGATGGAGCTTAGGAAGACAAGGGTAACTGTTTTATTTGTCTTTGTAAAGTCTTTTGCCTGTCATCTCTCTCTTCCCCACAGCCTGATATTTTTATTTATAAACTGTTGTCTGCAAAGTCATTGGAGTGGTATCAGCCCAAGTGTGGGGTAACTTTCAGGTTTGCAAATAATGTTTTATGTGGAGATTGTTTTCAAAACTTATGGCTACGTGTAGTATAGAAAATAATGCTGTGGTAGTGTTTTTCTTCTGTACGTTTTCTTTTGCTGTCTGGTTGTTATTTATAAATAGCAATATGTGCGTTTCAAATACACCATAGATACAAAGATGCTCTCCAGAGAGCCCAGTAATGGAACTTCATTCTTACAAAGATTTTTTTTGTATTTCGTGAACTAAAAAAACAAATATTCTTTGTGCTTTAGAAAAGCCATTGTATAAAAGGAATTTAGAGAGTGGCTTCAGGCAAGGTGGGAAAAGGTTTTTAAGAAGATTTTTTTAAAAATATAAGTACCAAAGGAGAACTGCCTGACAAGGTCATTGAGTGGGAAATCAGAGTCAGCTTTTCTCCAAAGGAGGGGGTGGAGAGATTGTTTCTACTAAATGGAAGCTACTGAATTAAAGCTGGCAGATATCAGGGATAGGGTATGTCTTAGTTTCCTACAGCTGCTGTAAAAAAGTACCACAAACTGGGTGGCTTAAAACAACAGAAATTTATTGTCTCACAGTTCTGGTGGCTAGAGGTCTGAAATTTGCCTCTTCCTAGCTTCTGGTTGCTGCCGACAGTCCTTGAGCTTCGGTCTCTGCCTTGGTCATCTCCTCTTTGTCTGTTCAAATTTCTTCTTATAAAAACCCCAGTCATGTTGTATTAGGCCCACCCTAGTCCAGTTTGGCCTCATCTTAAGTAGTAGCAACTGCAAAGAGCTTATTTCCAAATAAGGTCACATTGACAGGACAGGCAGCTGGGACTTGAGCATGTCTTTTGGGGGGACACGAGTCAACGATAACAGGGGATCCAGAGCAGACCCCTGTCCACGTGCTGTTGTCTGAGAGGCTGCCTCTGCTGACATCTCCTGGCCATTTCTGCTTCCCCTGGCTCCTCGTCCATGTGATCTCTGCACAGCTGGAGTAAGACAGGCACTGTTTACATTCCACAGATTGGTGTGCACCCAGAAGCTCCTGGAGTGGGAAGTGATTATATGGTGGAGTTGCGTTGTTTTTGTAATTGATATTGACAGATTTTCTTTTTCTTTTTTTTTTTTTAACCCTACAGGAGCCTAGCAATAAACGGGTCAAACCCCTTTCCAGAGTCACATCACTAGCAAACCTCATCCCACCTGTGAAGACCACGCCGTTAAAACGCTTCAGCCAAACCCTGCAGGTAAGAAGTGCACGGTGGGCCCGTGTTGTGCAGGAGGGGCTCCCCTCCCCACCCAGAACTACCCCTGGTTTCAGATTGACCTGAATAAAAGTTTATTTCAATGGAAGAAAGCAAGTGAGGGACTGGAAGGAAGAAACGGGTGTTTTCAGAAAGTTGCCTTTAGGGTTGGGAAGAGTCCTTTGAAGGGTAACCCAAAGCCATTTGGCCAGGTCTTTCCTCACAGTTGAATTTCAGAGCCACGTGCCGCATCCAGACATGTTCTAAAAAGTCTGTGGGCCTCCTCAGGAAACCAGCACGTGACTGGAGCCAGAGGGCAGCAGAGACCAATGGCTTAAACCAGGCATCCACAAACCGGCAAGTGGGAACACACCACCCCGCCAACTGTTTTCTTATGGCCCACGAGCTAAGAATGATTTTTACATTTTAAAATGGTTGGGAAAAAAATAAAAAATAATAATATTTCATTACACATGGAAAATTATATGTAATTCAGGTTTCAGGGTCCATAACTACAGTTTTGTTGGAACTCAGACACACCCATCTGTTTACCCATTGTCTGCAGCTACTTGCTCATTGGAACAGCAGAGTTGAGTAGTTGGGATGGAGACCACATGGCCCACACAGCCAAAAATATTCACTCTTTGGCCCTTTTCAGAAAATTTTTGCTGACCCCTGGCTCAGAGCAAGGGCCCTGGAGTAGAGGTTCTGACCCCGGCTTGGTTACTCAAAGTCCTCGTCACCTTAGGCAGGTGACTCAATCTCTCTAGGCCTCACTTTTATTCTACATGGATAAATTGGAGATGATGTCATCAGCTTCTTCATAGAATCCTTGTAAAAATTTATGGGACCATGCATTTAAAGGGCTTAGTGTAGTACCTTTGCCCTTAGCAATCACTAATTTGCTAATTCGTTAGTTAGTTAGTAAATACTAGCTAATATAGTAATTATTTGGTTAATGAGTGGCTGTAGTTGTTCTTGTTCTTAAACTCCTGATAAGGTTTATCTTTGAAAGTAAAAATTGAGTTTTGCCTAAGATCTTGGATCCAATTTGACAATCATAAAAATCTTTTTAACTGAAGCCCGCAAAAGTCACACCATGAAAGGGCTCACCTTGTTTAGTTAAAATATATTATTGAGTCTGTTGTTTTTTGTTTGTCCTGAATTCTTTTTCTCAGTAATACTTTTATCTTTTCTTTCTGAGTCTCAAGGAAATTTATGGACTGGACATAACACATGCACCATGCTGTGAAAGTCCATGGTTTGAGAACTGTTTAAGAATTTCCCTCACCTCCTTCTGTCCTTAGTTCCCCAACATTTGGCCAATTTGTCACAACTCCACATAACCCAAAGTGTCTTTGCTACTTTCCTGTAGGTTCTGTCCCTCTCCAGTGCTTACCTCCTGTTCTGCACATTCCTCTGTTAACTTGCTAATAGTTTCTCCTGAATGAATATCTCTTCACTTAATTAGCTATGGGTTCTGCTCTGTTTCTCTCCCTGCTTGGACCTCTGGGCTCCAGATTCTCCCCTGCTCCCTTTTGTGGGAGTACAGAGGAGAAAGTAAATAAGGTCATCTGAGGGAGCCAGACGAAGGGCTTTGAAGCTAGTGAAGAAAAATGTGTTTACCTTCTCTCCCTCATGACCAGTCCCTCAGCCCTCTGGACAAGTTCATTGCAGGCTTCCCCTGGAAGATTCATCATCGCCTTACTACCGCACATCTGGTCTTTTGCTGAGTCCTGCTTTTTGAAAATCCATCAGCCTTTCTACCGCATTTTACCCTTTTCTCTCCATCCAGTGGCCATGGCTCATATTCACTCTGGTTAGTTCCTCTCTTGATTATGGAACCTCTGCATCACGACTCATCCCTTCCCATCACTTCTCAACCCCAATATTGTCTCTCCCAACACAGTCCACCCTCTGGCCTGGGAAGACCCTCCCTCATTCCACAGGCACTGAGTGAGCCCTCACCATGCAGCAGACTCTTCTGCCTGCCCTTGTGTTGCCTCCATTCCAGATAGAGTAGCCTTCTGGGAGATTCAGGGCCGCCTCTGGTCCTCAAGTTGTGTTTTATTTGGCTGTACAGTGTTTTTTAAAATTTGAGCTAATGTTTAAAAATCAAAAGAAGCCACATAAGAATCAGGATTTCTGGCTTCTCTCAAGGAATTGGAAGGCCTGGCAGTGCTGGGCCTGTGTTGAGCTGGCCCTGAGTAGCTGGTTGTCACCTACAAATCTCCCCACCCCTCTCTGTGGTCCTCCAGCATCTGGCCACTTCACTCGCTGTCATCACCTGCCTGGCCCTGTAGGCTCTTGCATATTGCTTTAGGGATGTAAACCAAGATACTTCATTGCCACACCTTCAAAATCTTTTCTTTGGCTTCCCAGGCAATCTTATCTCCTGTTTCTGGGACCCTTCACAGGGAACATTGCAGGATATATTTGATCACCTTATAAATTTGCACTGACCTACAGAACTGGGACAGTAAAAAATCAGCCCTGTCTGAAATCTGACAGACTGAGGCCAAGCAAGAATGGGAAAGCCAGGCCCAAGGGAGGGATCTGACATGTAGAAATAGGTTTCTAAAACCTCAAAGAATTTTTCTTGGCAAATAATTTTTTCATTTACTTCTTTCAAATATCATGATAAATAGCTAACTCCAGGCTCCATTTATTGGGCAGAAACAAGAGCAGAAACAGAACAATTATTCATAGTGCTTATGCACATAGATACAGAGAGAACATGAGCAACGTGCTTATAGTTTGAGTACATCCTTGGGGAGTCAGCTAATGTAAATATACCCTTGAGGTTTTATGCAAAGTTAGACAGTCATGTTTGCAGGAAGATCTGCAAAGCATGGAGATATACATATCACCTTGTGACTCACCTTGGTGCATACAGTACAAGTTCTAAAGGGTTATTTCTAGTTCTACCTCCTGGTAATTGCCTCCTGCCTTTATTGCTTCCCTCACCAGCTAAATCAGAATCGGGTGCTAAGGTAGCCCAGGGAGCAGGAAGAGTGAGGGGGCAGAGGGCTCCAAAGGGACGCTTAGGGGTAACTTCGCATTGTTTTGTGTTTTGCCTACAATGGTCCTCACATCTATTCTTATCGGGGAGGAACAGAGAACAAGGAGTGTATGCGCTGCCCCCCACTTCCCTGCAGTCATTCATTCCTTACCCATCTGTGTGTATTTTTTATGTCTTTTCTCCTTCCAAAAATGACTCCAGGCTGTAACAGAGCAGCTTGGTTTGCTGTCGCAGTGTTCCTTTTTCCTGGCTCCTGGCCTCTTATTGATGTACATATCCTTTTAGATATCCAATTCTGTGTCTCAGATTGGGTTCCTGAGAATAAGAGATGACATAGACACAAACATGGTGCTTTAATCAATACCGGAGCACTTGGCAGCTCTTCTTCCAGCTACTCAAGAGACGACAGGTTAGCCCAGGAGAATATCAGGAGAACTTTGGGCTGGCTGCCTCTTCCAAAAAGGTTAAAAGCCTAGTCATAAATGTTAGTGGTCCTTGCAATAACAGTTCAGCAAAACACGGCAGGGTTTGTTCCTCTCGCCTCCCCTGTGCCCCATAAGGTCTGGGGACTTGGGCCTCAGCACAAAGGCCACATTTGTGGAAGTTGGGGAGGGACGGCCTGACTGCATGGCGTTCTGTCTGCTTCTGACAGGGAAGGTTAGTGCTGCCGGTAGACATGAGCACAGATGTCTGGATCCCTCCGGGCCTATCAATCCCCTCCCTGGCCTGCCTGAAAGGAAAGTCTGGCCCAGCTCTCTCCTCTAGTGTAGAAGGAGGAAGGTGAGCTTGCCTTTGGCCAGTTGTTCTCTGAGCCTCTCTTCCGGTTCATAGCTGTGCATGGCTGGAAGACTCATTTGAGCCAAGTCCAGCTGAACGCTGGAATACTGTGTTCATTACATTGTGATATAGCCCTCCTTTCTCTTTAAAAATGAACTTTATTTCTTTTCCATTATAAAAGTATATGTTCATTGTGGAAAAATACAGAAAAAAAGGAAGAGAAAAGAACACACATAGCCTTCCACTCCAGAACGATATTTTGTAAATATTTTAATAATTCCCCTCCAGTGTTTATTCTGGGCATAACTACGATGCTTACGCACCATGAGCATGATTGTGGGTTACTCACAGTCCTTCGGCCTTCCTTTAGTCTATGTGATCTGTTCACTTTGGTGTTAACGTCTCTCACTGGGATCGTGGTTTCTCTTGCACTTTATCGGTCTTGGCACACATGTTCCCAAGCTATGTGGTTGGTGCATAAAGGTTCATCACCATTAGAGCCTCTTCAGGAAATTGCACCTTTTATCAAAGTTAAATGTTCCTGTTCCTTTATTTTATTTTGCGTTTTACCTGGTATGTATGGTTCCATCCCATTATTTTCAGCATCCTTTTGTTGTTTAACTGTATGGGAATTTTATATCTGGCTTAAGAGAGACATTATATCACAGTTATCCTTGGAAAATATGGTCTTTTGGGACTGAGTATATATTATTCTAATGTGTTGATGTGATTTATTTTACATAACTGGTCTTCTATTAGTGGAAATTTAGACTGTTAATATTTTTATATTATTAGATAACTCTGTGTTCAATGTCTTTTGAAGGCACTTCTATTTTTTAGAAGTACCTTCTATCATGCTTTCTTTTCTGATTACACATCTTAAAAAATTTGGAACAGAGAGAAGCACAGAAAAGGAAGCGCATCACTTGCAATCCTACCTCCCAATCACCAAAACACTTCTATTAACATTTTGATTCCCTCCCAAGCAGTCTTTTCTTTATACTATATACCTATAGGTGTATTTTTTAAAACAAATTCAGAATCATACTTTATATATCTATTTTTAACTTGCTTTTGTGTTAACAGTATAAGATGACCATACTGTAGGAGAATATTTTTTCATGTCATTAAATATTTTTCATGAACACTATTTTTAATGGGTTCATATAGCATTTCATCAAATGAACGTACCGTTTTATTTAGTCACTCTCCTATTGTTGAACATTAAAGTTGTTTCCATCTTTCCAATAACACTGTTTTAAACATCCTGGTCACAGATCTTGTGCATCTGCTTTCTTTCTTTCCTTAGATTATATTCCTAGAAGTGGAATTCTGATCAAAGGGTGTAGACACTTTAAAGGCATTTGATGTTGCTAGGGTTAGGCCTGTATTCTAGACTTGGACGGAATTGCTTTTCTGTCCTATATCTGAACTCATAGTCGTGTTTTTCCCTCTTTTGCCTTGGTTTTTCCCTTTACGATGACATATGCTTAAGACAGCTCTTCCCAGAGCCCCTCAGCTTTTTCATCCAGGCCAAGGTTGCCTCTTATTTATTTTTGGATCCCCAGCACCTGACACTGTACAATATTTAGGATATGCTCAAAAATTGGTAGTTACTATTGTTATCACTGTTATTCCTAGAAAGGGTGGCCCTTGCTGCTCCTGGCCTCTCTCCAGGGGCTGGCCATGCGTGCCTGCTCAGTGATGCAGCCCTGCCCTCCTTCAACGGGGCCACTTCACAATAGAAAGTGACCCCTCCCCTCAGTTGCATCCCCTCCAAGGAAGACTGTTGGGGGAACAGAAGGATTCCAGGTAACCACAGTCTCCAATTGCTTCATTCCCTGACCCTTAGATCTGGAAATTATTTCATTTAGCCCAGAGGCAACATAAACATATTATAGATTAGTGTTCTCCATTAATATTCGTTGTATCTACTGTGTTATCTGCTCGAGACCTGGTGGGGAGGTAGTGAGTACCAAAAAGCAGATAGCGTCTGCCCTCAAGAATCTTAAAATCTACTTGCTAGAAGTTCTCTAAGATATATGATCGAGTGGAAAAAACAAAGCAATTTCAAAACCATTGTATCCCTATCAGTAATATATACCCATATTAGTATTTGCATAGGGCAAAAAACAAGAATATCATCAAATTCTTAATAATGATTATCTCTTAGAATACAATTTTGAGAGACCTTTACAGTTCTTTTTTTTGTTGTGTTCTTTCTCTTTTTTCTCCTATTACATAAGAATTACAGATCAGTCAAGAAGGGATAGACTCTTCAATAAATGGGCTGAAACTATTGGCTTTCATTCTTTCCATTATATATTTCTATACACCTGAATTTTTAAATAATTACATATTACCTTTGTAACCAGATAGAAATGTATAAGATTTGAAAATCTTATATGGTAAAATATACTAGAGAGAGTAAAAGAGACTGCATACCCACGAGCTTACTAATGGCCTGCAGGGTCAAGGATGGACGCTGGGCAAGGGTGGAGGGATCTGAGTTGGATCTGGAATGTTTCAAAGATGATGAGAATGAAGGAGAGAAGGGGCATTGCAACTTGGAGGGAGGAATATGAGAACACTGATGCCATGTAGTTAAGAAAAATAAGTAGGAAAGTTACCCAAGCATATGTGATTTAATTTCCTGGGTCCCGTGACAGTCTTCTCCAAGGGCCTCAAACTTAATCCCTTGGTCCAAGGTCATACACTTCTATGATTGATGGAAGTCCTTGTTCCCAAGTTATTTGGAAACTCTGGAGAGATCTGTGTGTGTGTGAGTGTGTGTGTGTGGCGGAAGCAAGAACCTGTATTGCCTTATGACCTAGAAGTTAAGGGTATAGCTGAGAAGTGACCTGGATTCCATGTCGAGGACTTGTGATTCTCTGCTGTCCTTTACTGTTCCGGGAGTATTAATAGACCATTGTATTAGCTGTCTATTATAATTTAAAGTTGGTCTTTTTAATTTAATAATATCAGCTCCCAACTGATTATTTACAATGAGCCAGGTTCCATATAAAGTACTTTATGTTCATTATCTCATTTCATCTCCTCCACAACATTGCGATATAGGATTCATCATTACTGTATAGGGAAGAAACCTGAAGCTCAGAGAGGTAAGTTTTTCAAACTTACTCAAGATCACACAGCTGGTAAGTGTTGGAGGTGGGATTTTGTAGGATCTAGCACAGTATCCTTGCCCATGGCTTTGGCAGAAAGAGAAAGTTTGGTCATAATAAAATTTGCAGTTCACCAGGATCTAAAAATAATGGCCAGATTTTTGAAATGGACCTTCCTAGCTCACTGCTGTTCCTTCCTCTTTGTTCACCTTGGGTGGTGGGGAGAGTCATCATTTACATTTCAACTCATGGACTATTTTACCATTAGCATTATCACGCAAAAGCCACTTTTCAGTGCCCAGTGAAGATGATCAGGCTTCTGCCCCAAGCCTTTGGAAGGCCTCCTGATTTTTTGGTTTACAGTAAGCAAATTGGATAGTATTTTCTCTACACCTGAGCCAAATATTTTCTTCAGCTTTTCATTCATTCTATTCAGAATCTCTCCAAGCTACAGAAAGAGTTCTGCAAGCACTGGGGCTTTGAGGTTTGAAATTTTTGATTATGAATTGATTGGGTGCCCTGTTGCCATGTTTTAAAATTTGCATTAATCTGAACCAGATTCTATACATGTACTTCCATTCTTATACAACCACTTCTAACCTGCTCTCATGATCTTGTACATTTCTCTACTGATTTTGGTTTTTCTTAGTTAATGTTATTTATTATGGAAAACCTGGAAAATAAATGTAGAGAAGATGAAGATGAGAATAAAAATCATCCATAATCCCATGATCCAGGAATGACCCCATTAACATTTTGTTGTATTTTGAATGAGATCTTCCGTCTTTCACTTAACCCTATATTGTGAGACTTTCCCCTTATCATTAAGCTTTTGTCAAAAAGAATTTTAATAGCTGCATAACATTCTATTTTGTAGTAACACTGTAATTTATTTAACAAATCCTTGTTGTTGGATGTTTTAAGCTATTTCCTGATATTTTGCTTAACCAACACTGTCCTACAGAGGGCTTTTCTCCCCTTATGTGTTTTCCTAATGGAGGTCCCCCAAGAAGCATTTTGGGTCCAATAGTTCAGAGGTGTGTCTGCTGTTTGCCAATGAACACAAGCAGCATAGAGAAACAAGCACCCATGGTGGCAGTGCAGACCACAACGTTAATGAGACATACCATCCCTTTCCTGCTGACCATGTACCTAGGCTAAGCCCTTGACATACGACTCTCCCTACAACTTTGTGAGGTACTTATTATCATGCCCCCTTTTTACAGATAAGGAAACTGAGACACAGAGAGATTAGCTTGCCCGAGCTCCCTCAGCCGTTGAGCTGTCTTGAATCCACACCTGTTTTACTCCAAGGCCTGTCTTCTTAACCCAAGCCCATGTTTTGGAGTCAAGAACTGACCTCAGTTCCTATTCCAACACTTAACTTGTGCCAGTCACTTCATTCTCTGGTACTTGGACTGCTCACGTGTTAAGAGAGGCAAAAAGGAGAACCTGCCTAGTGCCTCACCAGGGATAGCATGAGGGTCAGTGTGACCAAGGCACACAGCTAGAAAGTGCTAATTCTCAAGTTAAGTTAATCCCTTTAATCAAGCCTTAGTCAAGAGATTCCTCCAGGATGCTTGTGTGAGAACATTTTCTATTCCTGGCCGTAACCACTGTACTTTTTGGTTTAATACATTGCAGTAGCAATTTAGGAGTGTGTTTTCCTCTCCCAGTCCCACCCTAACCTTCAACCCATTTAATAATAAACTCTTTGCTATAAAATAGCAATATACAATCAGGATGGTAACTGTAGAGAATTTCCCTGGCTTAAATGCTCTTTTTCTGAGCCTGTTATCTTTGATTGCAGAGACCTTCTGTTTTTGGGAAAGGACGAGTGGGAGCACACCTCTGAATAGAGAGTGTTAACAAATCAAATTCGACCTCTTGTGCTCTAACCTTCCAGTTTACATTTCCTGTGACACATGTAAAGGGCCTTCTCCCACCTGACAGACAGTTCCCTTGCACTTGCCGTGGTTTTTCCATGTACCCAGCTCCGGCATAAATACGAGGACCCATTTCCTGCATCTGCATTATCTGTGCCTACTATGGCCGTGTTGTTTTAGCTGTCAGCAATTACGTGCTTTGGGTTTGGGGCTAACTTGCTAGGCTACTTTCCTTCATGGAAACTTGCTTGTCCTGGAACATTTTTCATTCCAGTCCTAGAATCCCCACACCTGGAGCAGGGGGTGGTGGTGGTGGGAATCCATGTACATGTTTCTGTGTTATGCAGTCCCTCACAAGACTGGGACCCTCTCCTGGTCGCTGTGGACCAGGGTTTCTCAATCCAGGGAACATTTGGCAATTCTGGAGATATTTTGTTTGTTACAGAGACCAGGGCTGCTGCTAAACATCCTACAGTGCACAGGACAGCATCGCCACCCCCCCCCCCCCCGCCTTTAACTATCTGAGCCAAAATGTCAGTGGTGGCAAAGTTGAGAAACCCTGCCATAACTGAGACTCATGTACTCCATCACCCTGTGAATCCCACCCTAGGAGAAGCAGGGTGGAATATTGGTTAAAATTTGGGGAGTTTTGGACTGAAATAAACCAGACCTGGATTGTCATTCTGAGTTCATCATTGACTTGGGCTCAAATTCTAGGGTATCATTCATTAGCTGTGTGACCTTCAGCAAAGCATTTACCGTCTCTGAGCCTCAAGTTTTCTCATCTGTAAAATGGGGGTAAGAATCCTTACCTCTTGGATGGAGTAGGGCTCTAAAACCACCCTCACAATACCCAGCACATAGTGAGCTCACCATTCATTTATCCATTAAGCAGGTTTGCAAGGAACTTACCTTCTATTTGGAGGAGACAGACATGTAAGAAAAACAACAACAAAAAATAGTATCACAGATAACCCATGTGAAAATAGGGAAAAATAAAGCCAGGAGAGGCATGGACAGTGGCGGGGGTACTGAAAGGAATGCAGCTGCTCTCCTCTGTCTTTGGGATTTTTCGTCTAGCAGTAGTCTCATGTTCCTCCCCCCACCCAGGCCTCTCATACAGCTGTGCCCAGTTGTCATGGACACTGTGACCCGGGCCAGCCAGCTGCTGAGCAGACACCTGACCAGTGTCCTTAGTCGCCCTTTGGAAGTCTTCCCTTCAGCACTCTCCTGACCTGCTGTGTAGAGAGAGGAAAGGCAAAATGTTTGTTTTGCTCCAACTAACTAAAGGTATAAATCTGAGGTTTGGTCAAAGAATCACTTAGTCGTGTGTCCTAAAACTGAGGAAATGTATGCTCTCGCCTTAACTAGACTGAAACTCCTAGAACACAGGTGCAGGTCTCATCTGTTGACGCCTCCCTAAAACGCACGATTTGAATTTAAACAGCAAGCTCCTATTTATTAGCCACTCAGAGAGGCAGCCCACATGGTAGAAACAGCTCAGGCTTTGAAGTCAGATCTGGTTTTGAATCCTGCCTGGGCAAGTCCTTTAGCCAACCTGAGCCTCAGTTTCCTCATTGGTAAAATAGGAATAAACCCCCTACTTTGCAGGGTGGTTGTGGGGACTAAGGAGAACCCCGTTAGAAGTACTAAGCACGGGCCAGCACATATAGTAGGTTTTCCATGATATGTGGGGAACTTTATCCCTTCCGCTTCTCCTATAGTATCCCAACCCTGGCAATCACTCAGGAAACACAAAATGAGGAAATCTTAATGATAAAGCTCATCCAGTAGAGCTCATCTCTCTCTCTCTTTTCCTGAGCTGCAATAGAAGAAAATCTGCAACTCTCAGGGAAGTTTTTCAGTAAATTCATAAAAATATATTCAACCTTGCTTATGTTCAAAACATGAAACCAAAATTAAGGTGTAGTTGTTCTGCATATCGCATTGTTGATAATACCCTGTTGATGAGGGTATGGAAAATTTGCAGTCACCTAGCGTTCTGGGGATTATAAAGTTGGACAGCCTGTTTGGAGGTCAGTTTGGCAGTGTATATCAAACATTAAAATGTTGATATCCTTTTAGGTTAAGGAATTCTACTTAAGGAGCCTGCCTTACAGAAATACCAGTACAAATACATGAACGATATTCACTGAGACAATTTTTGTAATAGATACTGGAAACAACTTTGGGGACTGACTAAATCAGTTGTGGTTCAACCAAATCATGGAATACTAATTCTACAGCCATTGAAAAGAGTGAGTTTTCTATTCTGACTTTGGAAAGATGTATTGTTGAGGGAAAAGGGAAAACATTTTCTTTTCTGTGGATGCTAGCAAATGCACAGAAGAGTTCTAGAAAGATCTTGAACAAACCTAGTAGTGGTTATTTCTGGGAAGCTAACTTGGGGAAATGGGGATTTGTACTTAATTTTATACACTTTTGTAATGTTTGAAAATTTTAAGTTAGCATAAATTACTTTCAAACTACTGGGTTGGGGGGTAGCAGTTTGAAGTTGGTCAACAACTGACAATATAATAAGGTAGATGGTTGATTCTCTCAAGTGAGAGTGGCAACGCTTTCATTCTGAATCTTCTTTCTTGTGTTTTCCTTTATGCTCTTTAACTCCCACCCCGACTGGCATCAGAAATGCAAACTGAGATGACTCACTGCTCTTGTTTTGACCTTTTAAGTGCCTGTGGTTAATTGATTCTGAGTGCCGGGGATCTACATGCATTAGTCTGGCCACTGCTTCTAAGGGCCTGTTTTCAAGAGATCACAAGGATTTGCGAGGTACCATTAGTGAACTGCGTATTTGGTGCAAGTATTTTCTTGATCTTCTAAGCAGGGCTGGTCCAGCGATGCTTGATGAGCTCATTAAGGAGCCCAGGAGCTCAAAGATGTCTGTGCTGGCCTGAGGAGCTCTTGTTGCTACTTGCAAACAGAGTTAACTTCTTGCTTCCAGAAAGAAGTGCTAATACCTTGAAGCCACTTGGAGATTTCCTTTTACATTTTTTGTATTCATTTTTCTTAATTTATAAAAATTTATAAACTAGTAAAAAAACCCATGTACTGTTTTCCAAAAAACAAGAGGATTTGTGGTGTTCTCTATCTTTGCTTATATGCATTTTTTTACGTAGTATATTTTATGTAAGTTTTATGCTGATTTTATTTTAACTTACGTAGAAAGTGTTTTAGCTGCTAAATTATCCCAGAATCATTTTACTGGAGGGATGATATTCCATCAAACACGTGAATTACTTACTTAACAATGTCCTTGTGTTAAATATTTTGCTTAAAATTTTCTTTACTTTCTTGAATGTTGTGGTCAAGTCTCAAAATATTTGGAATATTTTAGTGATGATGGTTCATCTGTCACATGCAAAATCAGGTCCTGCCCTTGGGAAGTTTATAATTCAGAGTAAGTGAACAATAAGTATAATAAAATGTGATCATTGCTATAGCAGATGTATGTCCAAATTGCTCTGGGCAAAAGTGGGAGAATGTTGGTAAAGGCTTCCTGGAGGAAGCAATGTTTGAATTGTCCTGAAGATAGTTAGGGGTTAGCCAGCTGGGAAATGAAAAGAAGCTTTTCTGGCAGAGGAGACTGCTTAAGGGAAACACAGAGGAATGGCAAAGCATGGCCAATTTACAGAATGGCAGATGGCCTAATATGGCTGGAGAATACGGACTCATGCATGAGTGGCAAGAGGTGATCCTAGATATGTGGGCTGTGGTTAGTTTACAATAGGCCGTTTTTGCTAAGCTGAGGACTTGTAACTTCACACTGAAGGCTACAGAGAGCCATGGCAGAGAACACTTGCTACATAAGAGTGTGGTTTTGAGTATAGCAACTCCTCATTACTTTGGCAAAGTTTCTAATAAAAGTGTTGAAATCTTCTAAGATGGAAGCTTTCATCCTGATCATTTGCATTTGTCATGATAAAAGCACGATGGCAGCATGTTTCAGCTACAAGGATAGACTTTGTGTCATTAGACCACCCTGAAGTCTACCCAGGATCCTTTGGAAAATCAGGGAATACCTAAGAGACAGGTATCATTTGCTGCCAAGAAGGCATCTGTATTATTTGGGGCTTTTTGAATTGACAATACCCCAACTGAGATTAATGTATAGAGAAAGGGAAATACATTTGCCCATGTAACTAAAACATGTAAGGGTGATTCTTCTTTCTGACTTCTGGCACAGTGGGGTCCAAGAGCTCAATGTGGGTAAAGCTTGCTCACCCCCTCCTCCTGGTCTCTCTCTCCATCCTTCATTCCGTGTGTCCCTTTACTCTTTTCTACAGCAGACGGTTCTTCCCTGTGAGAATTACTGCAAGACTTATGTTTCCCTTGAGCTCACAAGCCCCAAGAAAAGAAAGACTTTTCCCTTCTTTCTCCTGTGAATCACATAGCAAATGTCAGGGATCCCATGCTCATTGCTGAACCAGGGTAATGGAGAACTCTGATTGGTCAGTCCTGGGTGAGCCCACCCAAACCACATGGAATGGGTTACCCAAGGATAGTGGGATTCAGCTCTAAGAAGGAAGAGGAGGGAAGGAGCACTGGTGGGTTTCAAAGGGGAGGGGGCAGCATTCACTACTGTAATCCATTATTCTTCTGAAGAAGGGAGATTTCCACTGGGAAAAAAAATAGAGCCGAACACTTGTCAGAGAGCTACCTTCATGCTTGTGCTATTTGGTATCCAGGTCGCACAGAATGGATACTCCAAGCACATGTGCATAAGTGACCCCCTGTCCAATTTTCCTTAGCACACAGTCTCAAGACAATGCCCCACTTCCCAAAGGCCTTGTGGCAATGTCTTGTCATTCTTCAGAATGTATGGTTTATGTTCTGTCAACGACAGGAAGATGCTCAAATGATCCACCAAGTCCTGCTGTTGCCCCTGTGATGGTTTATTTTTCTTATTGTTTAGCGCTCCATTAGCTTCCGTAGCGAGAGCCGTCCTGACATCCTTGCCCCCCGACCCTGGTCCAGAAATGCTGCCTCCTCAAGCACGAAGCGGAGAGACAGCAAGCTGTGGAGTGAGACCTTCGATGTGTGTGTCAATCAGATGCTTACGTCCAAGGAAATCAAACGACAAGAGGTAGGCACAGGGCTCGTGGAATTGGCGATGTGTCTGCAGCAAAGGCGTGCTGCAGGAGAGAGCCGAGCTAGAGCTTGTGCCATGGTGTCCAAGCTGATTCTTCATTGCGTGTGTAGGGAGACAAAAGGGGGTGTCAGACCTTGTAGAAGGAACTGAGAAACCAGTAACTAGCTGGGTGGGTGTGTCCCCTACTTTAAAAAGAAACTGACCAGAATATCTGAATTTACAAAGAAGATGAATTAGGAAGTGACTTTTTAGGATTCTGGAATTTATTTTTTAAATGTTCACTTTATAGTTTGGTAGCAACTTCTAGGTATTTTTAAATATTCAGTTTTTTTGAAACTTTGATTTATTCAGACTTGTGTAAAACATCTTTTCTATTAAGTTAGTTTCATTTCCTTTCAATAGCCCCAAATGGCTATGATAATATTACCCTTTGTAGAGGGCTTGCCCTGTGTCAGACTGTACTAAGCCCTTCATGTGTGCTTCCGTCGGTGAAATCCTTGTAGTATCTTTTTTAGTGGATAACTGACTTTGGCAAAGTGGTACTTGAAAATTTTCTAGATTATTTAACTAAGCCATTCTTTTCCAGGAATTTATCTGCCAGACACCTGTACACGGGTGAAAAGATGCATGTGCAAGGTTATTCATCACCATGATTTTTGGAAAGATCCCGAACATCTTTTACTAGTGGGCTGGTTAAATAATGCGTATCCATACATATAGCTGTAGAAACACATGAGCAAGTCCTGATATGGATGTATGGCTACCTGGATAGAGCAAGGCATGGGATAGGGTATATAGTGGCCTACCATTTATATTAAAAAAGAAAGAAAAGTAAATGTGTGGGTGTATGTATGTTTGTATTTGCTTATAAAATCATAAAATGTTTCTGGGAGGACATACAAGGAACTGTAACATTGTTGCCTCCTGGGAGGGGAACTGGGTGGCTGGAAGAACAGAAAGGTAAAATTCACACCATGTGCTCATTGGTGCACTTTAAATTTTGAACCATTTATTATCTATTCAAAAATGAATAAAGCATTGAAAAATAATACATGCCCTGAAAGTATCCTGTTAAGAAATGTGACAAAATCTTAATGATTAACAAAATGGTTTCATGGATAATTTTTAATTTACTTCTTTATGCACCTCTGTATTTTAATGGTGTGAACATATAACTTGTACAATCTGATACTGGCTGGGGCGGGGGAAGGATGGGAGGGAGGGAGGGAAGAAGAGAGAAGGGAGGAAGGATTGATTCTGCAGATAAGGAAATTATTAAGGCAAAGTAAGCACGAGGTCACCCGCCTAGTAAGCTACAGAGTCAGGGTTTGAAGCCGAGTATTGTCCTACCCCAAAGCCCCTGGTTGTCACTGTGACATTGTGCTGCCCCACCACAGGCCCCTGACTGTGGGTATTTCCCCCTGTGGGGTTCTGTGGTTTTCCTCATCTGGGGACCACCCTTGCACTCGGACAGAGGCCTGTGTGGGGGAACTCTAGTAAAACAGATGTGCAGGGAGCTCAGAGGAAGGTCCAAGTAAAGGCTAGTTAATTGTATTGTGCCAATCCATTTCCTGGTTTTGATAATGTGCTATAATTATGTAAGTTGCCACCATTGGTTGAAGATGGGTACACAGGACCTCTCTGTACTTTTTTGCAATTTTTCATGAGTCTATAATTATTTCCCACTATAAAGTTAAGAACAATCAAGTGCTAGCGGGTGTAACGAGGAGGCTTCCCTGGTCTCGAGAGGGTCATCGTGCCCTCCCCTCTAGCCCTGTGTTCTGCCGTTACCTGCATACCCATTGTCCTTCATTCCACCAACGCGGGACGTGGAGGGTGTCCCCAAAGCCTACCGGCTTCCTCCCCCTGGCCTGAAAGAAATGCAGTAGTCCCTGGACTAGTTTCACAAACTTGTAGTTCTTTAATAATGTAATGTTTGCCAACAGTTTAAATGCTCAGATGAGAGTTAAAAGAATATCCTGCACGTCATAATTCTTTAAATTATGATGGCTTAATAGAGCCAAATTAGAAATGGTCCATTTACACACCCTTGCACACAGCTGGTTCCTATAATTTTGTTTATTTTTCCTTATGGGGCTGAGAAATAACTTAGAATGAATTAACTTTCCCAGACATTTAGAGTGATAAAATATTGGATTCATCATACAATCCCAGCCTTATGACAGGTGGCCAAAAGGAATAAAACTTCACTTTCTGATGATTAGAAGGGAAACAAACCATGATGGCTCGATTAATAATACTGCCATATCCATCACTGACAACAGACCCTGAATCATTTGCTATGACTGCCACTCACAAAAAAGACGTGGAATTCATGGCCCAAATTGTGATTATTTTACCCAGAATAGTTCCCTCTTGTTCAGTTTCATCAAAGTTCTGTAACATGGAAGATGACTTGTTGGATTGGAAATGTATGTGAAACCTCTTTCTCCACAAACAGAGAAGCCCATTATACAGAAGTTTGCAAACTGGTTTTGTTTTTTGTTTTTTTGGGTTTTGGGGTTTTTTTTTCAGGTTTTAACACTAGATGCATTTGCTGCAGTTTAATTTAACTTTATAAAAGACAGAAATAAGTAGATTTGAGGCTCTAAGGATTGGAACCGTCGCTGTTTGAATTTGTTCTCATAAGCAAAGGGAGAATTCAGTGAATGCCTTTTATCTTTTCTTGCAGGCAATCTTTGAGCTTTCCCAAGGAGAAGAAGACTTAATAGAGGACTTGAAATTAGCAAAAAAGGTAAATTTAAATCCAGTGGTTGTTTGAGTCACCTCATATTTTTTTCCTCTGAGTAATTTCACAATTCTAAGAAGGCACTTTTTGAGTACCTTCTTTATGACTAAAATGGGTCATCAAAACTTGAGAAGAAGCCGCCACCACAAACCCAGCAGTGGGGAAATCAGCCTGAAACAAGAAGGTGAGATAGCTCTCTGCACCTGGAACCGTTAGGGGTTCTTCATGTATCTCTAATGCACCTAAAAGAATGCTTCGGTTTGAATCAGAAACTGTTTATGGAGGCCTGGCTTTATGCATATTTCATTGTCCTAGAAGTCTGAGACATACAGGACCTCCTTATCCATGGGAGAGAATGCCTGGATGTCCAAAGCTGGAACAGTCTTAAAGTCTTCTGAATCTCTAAGTGGAGTAACTGGTTAAGTGAAGCAATTTCATACTATCTTGAAAGTTAGGGTCTTTTGTACTTTTTTAATCACGTGAGCAAGAGGGGGAACTCATGCCTATATCCTGTATATTCTTGGCAACAAACCTTCCTCAAAAATATTTCCATTCAAGTGACCCCCCCATGGCCTGGAGGCTAAAATGAAGACTCTTTAGTCTGATATTCAAGACCTCCTCAAAGAATCACAGAGCTGGAAGGATTTCTCTCTTCTTGCAAGGGTCCTTAGTCCAACTTTCCACTAATATGAGTTCCCATCTCTAGCATTCCTGTGAGATGGCCATCCAGGCTTTGCTTGGACACAGCCAAGAAACTGGAGTTTAAGCAGGACTGGAGGAGAAGGATGGAGAAGACAAAGAAGCCATCTAACTCTGAGATACATCTTGTAGATCATTCGTCCAACTCACCCTTCCTGTATCAAGGTCTCCTAAACCCAACGGCCTTAAGATGTTTCACCAGCATACTTTTGCTCATGGTCGTCCTACTTTTCTGAAAGACCCTTTCCTTTCAACCATCCGAATCCACCCATCCTCCAGGAACCAGCTCAAATCTCAATTTGTTCTTCAAGAATATTTATTACCACCTTCTCTGTTGCTAAGCAGCTCATCTTTGAAACCTCCCTTGATCTCTCCGGCCTCAAACTCTCTCTTAATTTTTTGCCCTCTAAAGCAGTTATGATTTGATCTTTTTTTGCTGCCATGTGACATCTCTCCTTGAACTACTTTTTAAATGGCTATTTAATTTTCCATTTGTTTATCTTCCCAATTAACTTTAAACTCCTTGAAGGCAAGGACTGTATCATCTGAGTCTGTGTTCTTTCACATGCCCTGGGTATAATTGTATGTTCTTGTTGTTTAATTATCTTTAATGAGAGGTGATAGGATTGGCAAAAGTTTTGGTCTCTCTGCTTCAAATCAATGTTTAAGAGCACCAATCACCTTTTATTTAGTTTGTTTTTTTTTAAATATGGTCTAATTGGAAAAGAACCTGCTGGTAACTAATTTTGTATAAAGTAGGAATTTTCCAAGCTGCAGGATCTTTAGTAAAGTTATGTTTTAAAACATTAAACCAATCAAGTCTATAGTTAGCATTGATGCCCTTTCCTAAATGTATACTTGAATAAAAAGTTGTGTTTTTTTATTTGTTTGTTTGTTTGTTTTTTAATCTGCTTTGGTTTTTCAACAATGACAGAGGGCCCACAGCAATGCTGGAGTCTCATCTTCCCCAACCATACTCAGCTGCCATTTAAGCAGCATTGTGGGAAAAGTTGTTGGGAAGAGCAAAATGATATGTTTGGACAGGAATTCTCAGGAGTCATTTATGTTAGCAACTTATTTCCTCTGATTTGTTTTAACTTTTTATTTTGAAATGCTTTCAAACTTATAGGACAGTTACAAAAATAACATAAACCCTTACAGAGAATTCCAACAAACCCTTATCCCCGAATATACCTAGATCCATTAATTTTAACATTTTGCCACATTTGCCATTTCATTCTGTCAGCCTATCCATCTACCTGTTTATCTGTCCATCTGTCTGTCTGTCTTTCAATGAATCCATTTTCTGAATACTTGAGTGTAGATTATATATATCATGTTCCTTGAATAGTTTATGTTGGCAGATAAGTTTCCTTAGAACAAGGATATTCATTTATGTAACAACCTTAAGTGCAGTTAATTTAAAGAAATTTAACATTGATATAAAGCTTACAGGTTTTTTTTCCAATTTTTTCATATATTCCAATAATGTCCCTTTGAGCCTTTTCTCCTCCCTTGCCAACCAGGATTATGTATTACATTTAATTGTCATTGTCTCTTGTTCTTTTTTTTTTTTATATATAATTATAGGAAGATAGATATAACATAAACTTTACTATCTGAAACACTCCCAGGCATCCCATTCAATGGAATTGCTCATATTTACACTGTTCCAGTACCCTCACCGCCTTCCATCTCCCCAGACGGAAGCTCTTCACCGTCATATCCATTACGTGTGGCTACCTCCTGTTCTCTAACTTCTGTCTCTGTGAGTTTGTATATTGTCTGATACTTTCTATGTAGTCACCATAGGGCTTAAATTTAACATCTTAAATCTGTAACACTCTCATTTGTTTAGATACCAGCTTAACTTCAATGCAGTAAATGTACCTAGACCCCTCCACCACCACCCCCATCTTGATGTAACTCTTTTCACAAATTGCATGTCTATACATTATGAATCCAGAATCACTGATTTATCATTGCATTTTATACATTTACCTTTTAGATCTCGTAGGAAGTAAAAAGTGGATTTACAAACTAAAAACACAGTAGAACTGGTGTTTATATTTATTTACCCATGTCATTGTCATTACCCTTGCTGGAGATCCTTATTTCTTCATGTAACTTTGATTTATTGTCTAGTGTCCTTTCCTTTCAACATGCAGAATTCCCTTTAGCGTTTCTTTAGAGCTGGTCTAGTAGGGACAGACTCCTTGAGCTTTTGTTTATCTGGGAATGTCTTCATCTCTCCCTCTTTTTTTTTTGAAAGACAGTTTTGCCCAATATAGAATTAGCATTTTTTTGCTTTTGCACTTTAATTATATCATAACAACTGCCTTCTTGCCTTTGTGGTTGCTGATGAGAAATTGGCACTTAATCTTATTGAGGCTCCCTTATACATGTTTCCTCTCTTCTGCTGCTTTCAGAATTTTCTCTTTATCGCGGTGGGAATCTCTTTGGTTTTATCCTGTTTGGAGTTCATTGAGCATCTTTGATGTACATATTTCATGTCTTTAATTATATTTGAGAAGTTTTGGGCCATTATTTCTTTGAATATTCTCTCTCCCCCTTTCTCTCTTTCTGCCCCTTCTGAGACTCCCACAATGCGTGTATTGGTACATATGATGGTGTCCCACAGGTTCCTCGGGCTCTGTTCAGTTTTCTTTATTCTTTCCTATTTCTGCTTCTCAGATTAAATGATTTCAATTTTCTTATCTTCAAGTTCACTGATTCTTTCTTCTGCCAGCTCAAATATGCTATTTGAACCCCCTCAATGGAATTTTTACTTTCTGTTACTATAGTCTTCAACTCTGTTTTGTTCCTTTTCATAAATTCCATCTCTCCAGTGATATTCTCTTTGTGTTCATCTGTCATTTTCTTAATTTCCTTTAATTCTTTGTCCATGTTTTCCTTTAGCTCTTTGAGCATATTTAGGACCATTTTAAAAAGCCATTGTCTGGTATATCCCAGGTCTGGTCCTCCTCACTGATGGTTTCTAATGTTTTAATCTTCTCCTTTGCCCGGGGCATCTTTTCCTGTTTCTTTGTATGTTTTGTAACCTTTTGTTGAAACCTGGATGTTTTGATATTTTAATGTGTTACCACTGGAATTTAGGCTCTGAGGCATCTGTTCTTTTGCTGGTAACAAGCTAGTGTTATAACAGAACTTTCCATGAATGCCAAGAGTTAACCAAAAAAAAAAAAAAAGGAGAAAAAGAAAACACCTTTGTCAGCCTTTGCCGATTTACCTGTGTGAACACTCTCCTTTAGAGCTTATTCATCCTCTTAAGTTTACAGAATAGCTCTAGGCCAAAGTTAGGGGCTTCCCTGATGCTTTCTGCATGTGCATCTTTTCTTGAGCATACATGTATGGCCCTAGGAATTACCCCATTTACACAGATACAAATGTCCTTCTTCCCTAGAACACAGTTTCCTCATGGTCCCAGGGGACAGCCAGCAATCCCTTGCCCCACACGGCATGACTTGACTGCTTTCCCACAGCATTCTGTAGGAGAGCTTTGTGAACTGCCTTCTGCGTGCAGGAGAAGTTCTGGGACTCTGAGTGCCTCAGGCCACCACCAAACAGATTGGGCCAGACATGCATGCACCCTGTATATGCATGAGGGTTACTCTTTTCCCTCCGGAACCAGGGCCAGGGATCTGGACCAGGAGCACATTGGACCTTGTGCTAAGCTGATGAGGGGTTGGGAAGGGGCCCGCCAGGGTAGCATGAGATCCTATTGCCTTTTTATTTTTTATTATTTATTTTTTTATTTTTTGTACCTATTGCTTTTTATTAGCCTTAAAAAAAAAAAAATACAGCACTCTCCCTGTTACTGCAGTCCTTTTATTGTTTTCTGGAGCTTTGAGAAAGATGTTTCTGCCAGTTCAAAGCTTCTGTGGGGAAATGGAGCCCTGAAACATCTCCCTCTGCTCTCTTGATCCATTTTCTTTCATTTTAAATGGTTGCTTCTATCTCTTGCCTTTCCTTGTGCAGGCCTATCACGACCCTATGCTGAAACTCGCCATAATGACAGAACAGGAGTTGAATCAAATTTTTGGAACACTGGACTCTCTAATCCCTCTACATGAAGGTATAATTTTGTTCCCAGAATGAGTTGTGACTTGTAGCCTTAATTGAGTTGACTTATAATGAATCAGTGATTATGTAATAACATGAGTAACCCAGAACCTACTTCCAGCCCTGTTCATATTTGAAAGCCTAATAAAATAAGCATTCTGTTTGTTTATTTTTATTTTTATTTTTTTTTTGCCAGATCTCCTTAGTCAGCTTCGAGATGTTCGGAAGCCTGATGGCTCAACTGAACATGTTGGTCCCATCCTTGTGGGCTGGGTAAGAAAAAGTTCTCTGGTCTTGGTTGAAGATAAATTTCTATAATTCAGGTGTCATTTCATTTTAGCTGAACTTTTTTTATTGGCAAATATTGGTTTCACATCAGGGAAAAAGTTAAGTAGTAAATTCCTAGTAAAATGTATAATTGTATTTAATCTTTATCTCTTCAAGCATGAAAACAACTTCTATTTACTACAAATTTATCATATGTAAAGATAATGGGGCCTTTCTGCAATAAAATAAGTAAAGACATACATGAAACTACTATTAGTTTCATATCTAACAAAATAAAGCTAGTTAATTTGCAATCAAACCAATTACTAATATAAGTATTGCCAATTCTATTCCAGTAAAAATTGATGGCTATATTCTTGTCTACCACCACCACCCCCAAAAAAAAGCTTTTTTAGGCTACAAAAAGAAAAAATCTCAAATTCAAAATGTAGTTCCAGTAACAAGTTATTACCTAAATGCTACAAATGTTTAGCATATATCTGATCCGTCATAGGAGAATTGTACTGACCTTCATCCCAACATAACCCGTAACCCATTCCCTTTTCTGATTAAACAAAAGAATGCTCTGTGATTAGGTGTCATAAATTTATCATTCAAGGGCTGAATTTCTCTTTTATTGGGTGGCATAATATTGTTGTTTGTTTAATTTACTTTAGACAAGGCTTGTACTCTATTTTGCTACAATCCCTACCACTTCTGCTATACATTTCTCTTTCCTTCTGTGAACACTGAGTTTTCCCACCCAGATCCAGTATTTATCATTTGTTATGACGCAGTAATGAAAGCAGATTATTTGATGACTTCTTCCAGGCAGGATTAGGTCTCTTCATCCCTCTGATCCATACACGCTGTTCAAGCAAAATAAGCAGGAAATGCCAGGAAAGTGAGTGTTAAGAGGTTATTTCACTGTTTGGAGAGTTACAGAGCTTATAAGTCCTAGGATTTATACAGTTATATTTATATTTTAACCTTCATAAAACCCAGTTTCTATGCCTTGATGCCATGAGGGTGTACAGGAAATTTTTGACATTGGTCTTGTAGCACAACTTATGCTTCTCGATTACTGCCCTGATGAAGAAACTTTGAGGGTTTCAAGATTTGGATGGCTTTAGACCGTGAGTCAATTTTAGTATGGAGACTGAAATATCCTAAGGGTATCTGAAAGACAAGTAATGTTCTAAGATGAATAATTTAGAAAATGTGCCTTAATATTTCAGGAGAGATCATTCATCTTATATTTTTGACTTTCATTTTATTATGATCCATGGAAGATGTTTTAACTTCTTCAACCCACAGAGAAATTTCTCCAAAGAGAGCCAACCAGCTAGAGACAAGAAGTCATGAGGGTCTGCCTCAGTATTTTTTAAACTTCCTGAGTCTCTAGCCTGCTTTGAGGGGATCAGATAGGAGGCAGTGAGGCCACACTCCAGATTAGTGTGATCACTGTTCTGTTTTTGATATCATAGCAATATAGAACTATACATTTTCCTTAATTATCATATGCAAATTGTCAATTTGTGCCAGAAGCAAAATTGTAGGAATTTGCCTTGTTACTAAATTTTTCTAAAACAAATGTTTGTCACTTTTACTAGGGAATTAGTTTGATCTGGGGGCAACTTTTGCAGCCTTCTTTTGTACACATCCAAAGGAAGTATGACCATTCTGGTCCATTACTATCCGGGCCCTTTGGATGTCACATGGGTCTTGTGGCTTGGAGAGCAGCCTAATGATAAACAACTGGCCCATCATTACCAGACCTCATGAGAAAAGGCCCTTATTCATCAGGCCTGATGAGCTGTTAAATGTCTTCCCTCTTTTAACTGCAGATGTGTCTGTGCGAGTGGGAACTGTAAACCAAGGGGTACATCTGTTTGAGTTCTGGTCTTTTTAACAGAACAAAATAAACATCTTAGTGGACTTTGAATGAGAAAAGTCAGAGCCCATTCAACCCATGAAAAATTGATTTATTTACCCCCCAAAGGAAAAAAGTGGAAAAACCCTTTTAAACAAGTGAACCTCCCAAGTGGGACAGCCCTGGCCAGTCCTTTTGACCTTAGAATGAATCAATTACTTACTTTGAAGACCTAAACAGAGGGTTTTTTTTTTTTTTTTCAGGGACCCACCCTGGTTACTAAGAATAAGCCATGCCCCTCCCAAATGGGCAGGCCTGCTCATGTAAGCCTTCCCTCTCATAAAGAAACAACTTCTCAAGTGACTTATCTTCCTGCTAACATTTTTTAAGTGATAAAATAATTTATAAGCTCTCCGAGGCAAGTTCTCATGTTAATTTTGGTTCTAATTAAACTTTAATTCCAAAAGAGAGAGGCAGGGTACATGAAAGTAAAAAAAAAAAAAGAAAGAAAGAAAAAAATAGATTTGTTCTCTCTTTTTACCATGTTGGGGAGATAGAAAGAATTTCTTAAAAAATGAAACTTTCCCTTATAAACTCTTTGATAGTCTATTCAAAGAAATTGTGAGTTGTTGAGAACTTTTGTGGGAGAGGAGAACAGGCTTCATGCTCTGGTTGTGTCTCCAACTTTGTTTCTCTAAACTACAGTTTCTTCAAGTTCTGTGGACCAACCAGTAATAATAGCTGGTACACACTGATTCCTCACCATGTGCCAAGCTCTGTGCTACACATTTTATATGCCTTATCTCATTAGTAAAGAAGACATTAGTATATGCATTTTATATGTGGAGAAACTGAGGCTCAGAAGGGACACCTGATTAGTTAGTGTCTGAGTTAGGCTTTGAACCTGATTCTCTGACTTCAAGGAATGTGTTCCTAACCACTGCATTGTCTCCGCTCATATTTTAAATAACAGTGCATACATTGGAACTGAGATGTGTACACTCCTCACCCCCAATGTAGCTCTCTTGTGGCTTTTTCACTGCAGTGGGCTGAACCACACAGCCTTCCAGGTCATGCTCAGGAAACAGCACCCTGTCAGGTGTGAACGCAGGACTCGAGCCTGGCTTGGTTGCCATGGCAGTGGGCGGCAGGATCAGAGAGAGTAATGGCCCTTGGACAGTGAGCAGCCCTGTGGTCAGGGTTCCATGCTAGTTTATATCCGATGGTTACTGCTGGTTTATTTCTCCATAATGAAAACACTGGGCATTTTCAGGTCTTTTTAAAAGGTGAGGAAGTGGAAATGAAATTAAAAGAGCCTGAGGCTCTTTTTAATTAACTCTCTTGTAAATTAAATTACAAACCACAATACCACATTTGGGGTGTGTGTGTGTAAGTACCCATTACCATTATCATTATTTTCAAACATAAGGTTTGAGGAAGGAGTTTCTGCAGCTCTTTTTTCTTTTTTTCCTTCTCTTTTTTTTTTTTTTTTTTTTTTTAAACCACAAATAGAGGTTATAATATAAGGGAGGTAGACATTTCCAAGGAATGTTAAACTCCACAGTGAACCTTTCTTTCTTGGTATCTTTTTTGGATTTAGTCACTGAGAAAATAATTTCAATAAGAGGTGTAAAAGAAGCAGCAGGATATTTAAACTTCCCAATTGCTCTGATGCCACCACACTTTATTTTTAAGCAGTGTTCCCAAACCATCAACTATTATCTAAACTGGTAATCCTTTAAATGTTCATTTACTTGTTCATTCAGAACACAAACTTTTAGTGTTTGCTATATAGTAGGCCTGGTGCAAAGTACTAAGGGTGCAGATATGAAAGACACCATCTTGCACTGAATCCCTCTACAAAGAAGATGTTATAGTGAATGTGGCTTTCTAGTCCAAGGGAGAGAAATAAAAGCAGCTAGGCCATTGGCCACATTTTATTGCTTCTGGTAATTTTCTGGAGACCAACAGCTCATGTGTTAAGATGCTGAACCTCGGGTACCATCAAGAAGAAAGAGTGGAAGAGGGAGAAGAGCAGTCTTTTCGTAGAGTCTCTGACACAGCATTTACAAAATGTGAATAATGAGGCATGTCAGGAAAATTAGCATTTTGCTGGAAGGAAGGCAATGGAGTTGAAATGTTGCACAGTCTTTAAGCTTAAATTGCTCGTTGCACAGTATTGGGATGTTAAGCATTAAGAATAGCCAAGAATCATTTCTGACCTGTCAGAACTAATTTAAAAGATTTTTCCAAATGCTTTCTGAATAAGACTTTTTGCTAATCGTAGTTTTGTTTTAACATCTTGAGGCGCTTTGTAACCAGGCTACCCTGGAACCAGGTAATCTTTAACTTAGAGGTGCTTGCACCAAGCCATGCAAACAGCTGGGCTGTGGAATCTGACCCCTTGCTTTCTATTTTTGCCACTAAGTCCTCTAAATGAGTTTCTTACAAATAATTTTAATAGAAATCCTATAAAAATAGGATGCTCTTCCCTTAGTAGATAATTTTGGATGGTTAGAAAAATTTTTAACTGTGTGCATATGAATAACTCTGCTTCATTCATTTTTAGCTTAAATTGGTAGAAAATGCAAACAAATTATAATATGGGTCTTAGGAATCAAGCAAGTAAATGTGCAACTGAGAAATCACTGAGTGCAAGTAAGCCAGAGCCTGAGCAAACTGTCCATTTCCTGTCATTTTGAAAAATCCCGCTGGTCTCCTCCAGTCATGCAGATAAAGGAATGTTAGCCAGACCTGGAGGCCAGTTAGGTGTTTGTTTAGTCCGAATGAGTGATGATAACTTGCAGCTTCACAGCTCAATATTTTTAACACTCCATCCTTCTTTTGATTTTCCCATCTTAGTTGCCTTGCCTCAGCTCCTATGACAGCTACTGCAGCAATCAAGTAGCTGCCAAAGCCCTACTGGACCACAAAAAACAAGATCACCGAGTCCAAGATTTCCTACAGCGATGTTTAGAATCCCCCTTTAGCCGCAAACTAGACCTCTGGAATTTCCTTGATATTCCAAGAAGCCGTCTGGTGAAATACCCTCTGCTTCTTCGAGAAATCTTGAGGCACACACCAAATGATAATCCAGATCAGCAGCACCTGGAAGAAGCTGTGAGTTTGTTTCTTTCCCTCTTCCCCTGTTATTTCCCGCATAGTGGTTGGTGTATCGAGTCAATGAGTAAGTGGAAGGATCGCTGGGTACAGGGCTCTCAGGGAGCGTGGATTCCAGGCTTGGCTCTGCCATTGGCCATATTTTGATTTTGCATGTCACTTCTCTCTCTGCCTTGGCTTCCTAACCTGTGAACTGCAGTGTTTGTGTGAAATACTCTGTAAGGTCACTTCAGTTCTAAAATTTCTTGATTCTATTTTGGTGACTCTAATCCATTTGTTACAATTGCTGACTGTGAGTGTTGAGATCTCTGAGGAGATTTTAAATTGAAGACCCTTGTTTAATTAGAAAATGGAAGTTGCCATTTACTTTAGGCCCAAGACTCATTTGCGACGTCAACACTCATTTAAGATCTAGCTCCCCTTGGCCCCCAGTTGCAGTGGGGTGCCTAGTCAGATCTCCTGCTCTCCTCATTCAGCCAATGCTCCATACTGAGTATGGAGCAGAGTGATTGGGGAAATATGGATTTTCCCCAACAACAAGAGAAAACCAGGAAAAATAGGGTCCAGTTCACAAGAATACTGTAAACTATGAGCATTCCACCCAGCGAGCTCACTTCCGACTGGGGCAGTCGGCAGACAGAGGAGATGGCATGCCTGGAGAAGCAAATGGCCTGAGCAAAGGTGTGAAGAGATAATAGGGCAGGTCATGGCTGGGAATATCACGGATCAAGCAGCTTGGGGTTGAGGATACTCCAAGGAAGCAGCAGGAGATAAGGCAGAGGGTGTGAGTTTAGATCTGGTTATAGAAGGATTTAAGTATCAATTTGAGAAATGTTTCCTTTGTTCTGTAATTAATTAATTAAATTAATTTAATTAATTAATTAAAAAAGATCTGTTTTTGTGTGTTTTTGTTTTCTAAGTAAGGGGATGTCATGTTCAGGGTTCACATCTTAGCTCCATCCCTTATAAGCTGGGTAACAAGTTACTCCCCTCATCTGTAGAACAGGAGGCAGAGGAGGAAGAGACTAAGGACAGGGAGACCATTTGGCAGGATGCTGCAGAGGTCCATGTATGAAGTCGAGGACATCTGATCAAGGAGGTGGCAGTGGGGAAGGAGAGTGAGAGACCAATTCAAATGGAAATCATTAGGGCTTACATCCTGATTGGATCTGGGACAGTGGAAGGAGATCATAGGTGATTTGAAATCAGCAGTCTGATCTTGCTGAGCAAACTGCCTGTCTCCTCCCAGACATGTTTTACCAATAATAAATAGTAATAATAACATCAACCACAATAACAAGAATAGTGGTAATAGCTGCTGACATTTATTGAGCACCTAATATATCAGCTTTATATAATTGACTTACATAAATTATGTCTCTCCTTTAAACCTTGTTGCAACCTATGAGATAGAACCATTTTTCAGATGAGGCTTGGAGGGGTTAAATAACTTGCCTAGGTCCAGAGCGAGCAAGTGATGGAGTTGATGGTTGAACCCTGTCAGTGTAGACTCCAAATCCTGACCCTTCCCCACTTTTCTATGATCCTGCTCCTTGGAGCTGAAAGCTTGGCCACTTCTTTGAACCCTTGTTGCCTTTGGAATTGAAGAGAGCTATCTGGTCCCAAGGCTTTGTGGTGAGTCCTTCCATGATGCAGGGCTGAGCTGGATGCTTCTAGGGAGGGATAGAGAAGAATGAGAAAAGATTCTCTCCTGATTCACAAGGCTTTGGATGTGTCTGGCAGGCCTGAATCACTCATACCAGGCCCCCAACCCAGAAGGCCCATCTCACTTCATCTTGCCTGTTTTTATTACTGAGAAGAGTGTGACAGAGTTGCCTCCTCTCCATATTTCATCCCCGCAATGTGTGGTCTGCAAGAATAAAAACAACAGGGAGCTTGAGCTAGTCTAAATAATTACTTTTTTGAAGCACATGATTCTGTTCTGAGTTTTACTCGAACGATTCCTTGTTTTTAAATATGCAACATGAAAGAATACTGTTCAGTTTAAAAAACACCCAGTGGGCCAAAGTTCAAATTTAAAAACAGGTAAGAATATGATTGTTCACAAAAGGAAAGGATGTGCTAGTAACCAGTTTCCCTAGTGCATAAGATGTGAAGTTATTTTCAAAAGTTGAACCTGTACCTAATTATTCAGGTAGATCTGTGCATGAAGCACCATATACCTGCATTCGAAAATGTCTGCAAAGCAGGTCTTTCTAAACACCCTGTAGCATTATTCCAGATGAGCAGAAATATTTAGCCCTGTACTGTGGGGTGCATTGTGAATGTTTGATAAACATAAAACTCATGGTACCAATGTAGCTTGACTTACATATTCCCTGCATTAATTTTTCCATCTTTGAAAAGAAAAATAAGAGAGTGCTAAGCAAATTGCCTTGTCACCAGGGGCATTGATTGCATTCAGTCCTGTATTTTGATCTAAAGAAAGGTCATGCATGTAATGCAAGGCATAAACTACCACATTTTAATTAGAATTTCTTAGTAGAATTTTGGAAGGTTACTAGAAATTTCCCCCAAAATGGAACTAAGATTCTTAAAATCAGACTTTGGATATTCAGATGTTGTAGAGAACCGGTTGTTTAATGTTTTAAATTCTGAGGATTGTTTTGACCAGAAAATGATCCTGCACACCATCTCTTCTCCCAACCCACCACTGTTCCCTAAATTCCTTAAAAAAATTGAATCAGTAGGAAGAACATTCCTGCTTTTGATACAGCAACAGTGAAGGCTGCTATTCTTGGTTCATATCAGAAAATGACAAGTAGATGATATTGCCACACAAGGGATCAGACAGATGGGGCTTTGAGAGCTGTTTGAGGATGATGATTCCAGCATGTGTGAGCTTAATTCCTGTACTGTTCCAACGTACCTCTCATCATCTCCCTTTATTGCTCCCTTCTCATTAGCTTGAACCCTGGTGAGAGATGCAGCAATAAATTTAATTTAAATGCACAACTACCAGTGACTACTGTTGGCAATCTGCTGTATGTAACTTTATTTAGTACCCTCTGCAATCCTGCAAAATAAATCCCTATCAAGAGCCACTGCAGAAAGTTAGACCCTTATGGGGTCCAGGGAGATGTGAATAGAAAATATTATATTAATAAATAAAAGCAGCCCTGGAGATGCTATTATGAATGTACCCATGGAATATGGAATGATGGCACTGATTGTTTCCATTGTTTTGTCTCTCTCTACTTTTTAAAACACCAGAAAGAAGTAGCCTTTGAAAGTGGTCCTTGCTGCCTAAGGAGCCACTGTGGTGTTTGATTTTTAACAATCTTCATGTGATATGATATAATATGCCAGCTGTTCAGGTTCTAGTTAAATTGGGAAATGAACACATCTTTATGCTTGTAGTGCATCTTCTTCCTGGTTTCCTGGATATTTGTAGGAAACTCAGAAAATTATCTAAAGCTCTGGTCAATTCAAGCTACCTGTGTATAACTAGTAATACCTAACTGGTCAGATGTCACAGCAATCAACCTAAGATCTTTAATAAAAATAAGGAAAAAGCATGGATTCCACTACATATTAAAAACGTCGTAAGGTTAAAGGGTAAGGTAAACATAAACCAAAGGTTCACATTCCCATATAATTTAAGCTCTTTAAGGGCAGAGACCTTGTCTCATTTGTTTGAATGCCACTCCCTAGTCTAACACCAAGCAGGTGCACAATAAGCATTAGTTGAACTAATTGGAAGCATAAGTCTGCCTTTAACATATTTTGTGAAATTGTTTTAAGTACAATAAATAAGCAGTCATCTTTGAAAACCAAGAGGGGAAAAGCAAAGCACAAAGAGAAAGTTAGTCTACCAAAGTGTTCTGCTATTTATTGTTTTATGAAACTAAAACTCAGATTAATTTTACAGGACTCATTCTTGATATTAGATTGACATCAAAGGGGTAAAAGTTTTCACACAATTGTTCTGGGCAGAAAGTGTCATTTCTCTCGAATATGAAAAGTAATCACTTAATCCTAGAGAGAATTCATTACCACTTTAACACATTACAAGATCTAGTAGCTTCTGACTGAATAAAGGTCTCTTTTGGAGCCCTGCTTTTCATGGAAGATGGGTTTTGCTTATTGAAATCCTGCTGATTTCCTGAGACCTTTTTACTGCTTTATTTGCTGGAAAATGTGATTGAACTCTGGGGCTTTCAAATAGAGGTGAACACTTCTCACCTTTTAAGTTCTTTTCAGTTAAAATCACCGCAAGATGGGACTGTTGGTGTTTTCACTACTAGGGGACAGAGGACCCTGCTGAGGAATTCATTCCTTTGCCATTGAATGACATCAACTAATTTCTCATTCCTTTGTTTTGTAGTGTTTTCTAACTTTTAGACATAATATCTATGTGAATGAATAGCAACATATCATAATAAACACCCACAGATCGAGCCTCAGTGCAGTGACCTCTCATTGTTACTGATGCTTTGCTTGCTTTGTATTACTGCATTGCATCCACTATTGCTTTGAATCCTCCTACCCTTTACTTACATACTAACATGCGATAAGGACATGAGCACGAGTGTGTCTACACAAACTGTCCCCATCATTATTCCTAGTGTCTCATACCATTTTCCTGTCCTTTATAAAACATTTACATTTTGTCACTAAAAACATGTCCAAACCATTTATTCACACCCCAAATTTGCAATGTTGTTTGTTGGTCAGATTGAGTACAAGTGAAGAGACCCTGTAACTAACCTTCAAATCACCAAACACAATCCCTTTTGTGGACTCCTACATTCTGCTTTGTTTTCCCAAATTTTTATATGCCTGTGTTTTCAACAGTGTGAGCAATTTTAAGAAAGGTGCAGTGTTTATCAGTCCTTGGCATCGAAGGCTGTGCTTTGTATTCCTCTCAGATAAAATTATATATCAACATTAGTGAATCTATAGAATAGAAATATATATTTATATGTGAATAAACAAATACATGTGTATATGTATATCTATGTGTTTATGGATGGATAGATAGATATAGCATATTAAAAGCATTTATTTCTTTTTCCCCTTTTCCCAAAGAAGCAACTTAGATAACAGAATCTCAGAATTTATATCCGAGGGCATCTTGGCAATCTTCTGGGCTGAGCCCCTGAGTCTTGGTTTGAATGGTTTGCTTATTTTCTTCATAGTTTCCACTCTGTTTCCATAGATTAACATCATTCAGGGAATCGTGGCGGAAATCAACACCAAGACTGGAGAATCTGAATGCCGCTATTATAAAGAGCGGCTCCTTTACTTGGAAGAAGGCCAGAAAGACTCCCTGATTGACAGCTCCCGTGTGCTGTGTTGCCATGGTGAACTGAAGAACAACCGGGGCGTGGTGAGTGGTTCCTTTCCTTCCAAGGCTTCTTCCTGGGCCTCCCCCAAAGCTTACTTCATTCGCCACTGAGCCTCCTCTTACTGTGCCTTCCCTCGCCCTGGGAGAGTTTGAGCTCTGGAGATTTTTGAGAACATAGTTAGTAGTTGGGGTGGGAGATATGTTTTAGTTAGTGTCCCCCCCCCCCGCCCCAAGTATACCTGTGGAAATCATTGTTGAACAAAATCCTGCATCAGAAAAAAAAGGGCAGCAGTTTGAAGGCAAAAAGTAGCTGAGGCTAATAAGAGGAATTTTCGGTGAATATTTATTAATGGAGGATATTTTTAAAAGAATGTCCAGACAATCTGAGTTCAAACTGCCTACCTTGGCCAGAAGATTGATTGAAGTAGAAACAGTATAAAAATCTCTGATTATATTTAGTATATAAAGCAATACCCAACTCCTTTCCTTCCCTGTCTCCAAAAAGAAAAATCTTAGCATACCCTTTCTACTCCCCAAATAAAACGCATCACTTTGCTATTTTGTGGTTTACTTTCTGTATTTCAATCTTTTTCAATACACATTTAAATCCTTTTGGTAAACACAAAATCTCACTCCTTACCCTCCATGCAGAATCATCAATTGTGTATTTCCACCAGCCAGGATTTGGTTGAGCTTTGGTTTCTGTGGTTTTTGTTTTGGTTGGTTGGTTGGGTTGGGTTTTTGGTGGGGTGGCGGGAGGGGGTGTAATACAGGGCCAGGAGCAGGGGAAGGAGGATCCACAGGTTTTCTTTCTTCCAAATATAAAAACATGTGATAATGCTGAATGTTCTTCTCCTTCCCCAAATGAAGATTCCAATGTGGCCACCCTTGCCCTTTGGTCCCTTTGTTTCAACTGTTTTGGTTTCCTAGGCTTCTCCAAGGAGATACCATGCAATGGGTTGGCTTAAACAATGGAAATTCATTAGCTTACAGTTTTTAGGCCATGAAAATGTCCGAATCAAGGCATCATTAAGGTGATGCTTTCTTCCTGAAGACCAGCTAATCCTAGGCTCCTCTGTCACATGGCAAGGCTCATGGTAGCATCTGCTGGTCTCTTCCTTCTCTTCTGGGTTTCATTGGTTTCTGCTTCTTGCTTCTGTGACTTTTTCACTTTGTCTTGCTTCCATTTATAAAGGTCTCCATTAGTAGGATTAGGACCCATCCTGATTGAGTTGTGCCACACCCTAACTGAAGTAGCCTCATCAAAAGGTGCTACTTACAATAGGTCCACATGCACAGGAATGGATTAGATTTAAGAACATGTTTTTCTGGAGTACATACAGTTTCAAACCACCATAGCGACCCCTGAGTTGATATTCCCAAAGTGACATGAATGCCAAGTTTCTGCTTGGAAACCAGAACCCAGCTGCAAGGTGTGAATCTTTGCACTTCAGTTCCAAAGCATTTCCAAACCACTTGGAATCAGATGGAGTCAAGTTACCCCAGCTCCACCCAGCACCATGCTTTCATGATGTGGTTTGAGACAAGCCTTCATTTGTGAGATTTTCTTTTTGCTCACAACACACATATCAGTCATCAGCCTTTTAAGCACAACCTCTTCAGAGCACTGTGGTTCTCATAAACTTAACTGAGAAGAAAACCTTTATCTTTCTTTGTGGCTCCAGCAGCATGCTCTGGTTCCCTCAGGAATGGACAGTGCTCAGAGTTGGATGAAGCTGATAACCAGCTGTGGTGATTGGGTTTGGGAAACAAAGATTAACATTAGGCTTGGTGCATCTGTCTCTTTTTGATCTCTAGGAATTATATCAGGTAATTTGGCCACCAAAGACAAGGAGTGGTAACTTTTTTCCTTCATTACTTCCTCCATTCTATTTCTCTTTCTCATTTTCTCCTTATGTGAGCTGGAGGCTGTGTATGTCTGTAAGGTTGTGAAATTGCAATGTGAATAGTGCCCCTAGAATTGGCAGCCCTTGCTGCAGGTGCCTGGAGGCAGAAAGGTTTTCTCCAGTGGGCTCCTAGAGAAGCTCTCCTATAGGAAAGGCAATGGATGCATCTGGAAATGCTTCTGACCTGCCCAACTTCTGTTCTCCTGGAGGTAGTTTTGAGTCTAGAAGTTCATAATCCATAAACCTGGGGACTCATATCTAGAGAGGTCCATAAGTCAGCCACTTAATGCATTATCTCTTAGGGAAAGCCTGTGGGTTCTTTTCTTCTAGAAACTGCATGTTTTCCTGTTCCAAGAAGTGCTTGTGATCACTAGAGCTATCACCCAAAATGAGCAGCTCTGCTACCAGTTGTACCGGCAGCCCATTCCAGTAAAGGACCTCCTGCTGGAAGACCTGCAAGACGGAGAAGTGAGGCTGGGCGGCTCCCTGCGTGGGGCATTCAGCAACAACGAGAGAAGTATGGGTGATAGCCTGTTTTGATGTGTTGGACGTCTTTGCTTGTGGTAGTTTAGAGGGAAGAATCAAGGTTCAAAGAGAAGAGCCAAGGCCTTGGAGTCAAACTGAATTCCAGTGCTGTCTTATCACTTACTGATTGTGTAACCTCATTCAACCTCCATGAGCCTCAGTTTCCCATCTGCAAAGTGGTATACACACATATCTATTTTATAGGGTTGTTGAAAGATTAAGTGAGATACTGTATGGGACATGTCTGAATGTAGTTGGTGCTCCTTAAGCATTGGTTCCTTTTCCCTTGGAAAAAAGCTCACTTAATACCTTATAGTCCCTATGTGGACACCAGCTGCATAACAGTGGGTTTTGTTAGTTGGGCTTGGAGACTTGTCTCTAAAGAGACATAAGAATGGTTGACTGGATTAAGTATTCATATGTAACATTACCCAAATGGCTTCTTTAACTTGAGACTTAATAAACAAAGGAATTAACCAAGAGAAGCTAAGATAGCAATAGCTATTGAGTATCTTCCATATTTCAAGCACTGTTCTAGGTAGTAGTACACAGTGATGAATCAAGCAATTAAATTCCTTGCCCCTATGGAACTTACATTGTAGTGAGGAGATAAATGATAAACAAATAAGTATTCTGGGAACTGTTAAGAAAAATAAAACCAGGTAAGGGCATAGCAAGGGATAGCAGTAGGTCTGTTTTAGATGAGATGGGTGAACACAGGTATAATATTGTCAATGTAATTCACATTTACTGCCTCTCACCTATCATAAATCCCTCCACTCTGGTGGTATTAACAGTAATAGCTCATATTTATTGAGCACTGGCTCTGTGTCCCATGTTAGATAAGCACCTACATGCATTATCACATTTATTCCTTTTAACAACCTTATAAGGTAGGTTCTCTTTGTCTTCCTCATTTTACAAATAAGGAAACAGAGGCACAGAGAGGTTAAGGTGCCTGCCCAAGATCAAAGGGATGGAGTCTGAATTTAAGGGCAGGCTAGTCCCAAATGTCCCCTCACTGGCCATCTTTGACTAGAAGATAACACATTCTAGTCAAAGATGGCCAGTAAGGGAACATTTGGGACTAGCCTGCCTTTGTTGCTTAGCCTCTAGGCTGCTGAAGTGGTGGTTCCCAGTCAGTGGGCTACGGGGTTAGTACAAGGGGACAACCACAGATATTTCTGTGAACTAAGAATTGCACTTGGCAACGCAGAGCCCATTAAATGTTATTAGACTAAAGATATCTTGTATATTGTTCATTACCATTTTTCAAATGTTTGTAGCTCTCATTGAGGTAATTAAAATGCAATTTCATTTTCAAATGAGATTGAATTTATAATAGCTCCATGTCTTTACATAGCTTCTCAGTCAGTGCATTGTAAATGTACGGATACCATCATGTGGCGGGCTGTGGACATATTTTGATGTTACAAACAGCTTCTTGTACTTGTAAAAGCTCCAGCTTTGGGCACTTGTTAAAATTACAGGTTATCAGTCCCACTCTAGGACTTTTGAGTCAGAATCTCTTAAGAGTGGGCCTGGAAATCTATGTATTTAATGAGCTTCTCTGGGAATTTTTATATGCAGCCGAGTTTGGTAACCAGTACCCTGGGGTCCCCTGAAACACAAAACTTAATTATTCCACACTAATACCCATTTACTAGCTTTTGAGAGCAACTGACCTAGACCTTTGTCACCTCTGGTTGATGAATGGTGGCTGCAGGATGGAGCTGAACCATGTCCCCAGTCAGTGAGAAAACATTTTGTAATCGATTAGTGATGTTGCCATGGGCCCTGGAGATTAGGGTCACTATGTGTGTTATCTTTGGCTTGGGGAAATACCTGTTGACTTTTTTTTTTTTTCCCATGTATTTTTCATTTCTAGTTAAAAACTTCTTCAGAGTAAGTTTCAAAAATGGATCCCAAAGTCAGACCCACTCGCTACAGGCCAACGACACCTTCAACAAACAGCAATGGCTCAACTGTATTCGTCAAGCCAAAGAAACAGTTCTGTGTGCTGCTGGGCAGGCTGGGGTGCTTGAGTCCGAGGAACCATTCCTAAACCCTGCCACCAGGGGCAGCAGAGAGCCACGGGGTGAAACAAAACTTGAGCAGATGGACCAATCGGACAGTGAATCAGACTGTAGTATGGACACGAGTGAGGTCAGCCTCGAATGTGAACGCATGGAACAGACAGACTCTTCCTGTGGGAACAGCAGACACGTAGAAAGTGATGTCTGACAGAAGCGTGTGTACTTCCTGGAAGTCACCCTGTGTCTTACCTGTACAGTATTTGCATTCCACACGTGGAAGGGTTTGGTGAAGCACTTTTTAATAACTTTGTGACCTTGTTGACCCAGTCTCTTGTGTCTGTACCTTTGTCCCTAGTACTGTAACTGCCAATCTGTCTGTGAAGCTGGAATCTGTGGCAACTGTTACCCTGTATTGTATTTCACAAGGGTCTGGATATATGGAGAGGTACTTGAGCAAGTTACTCTCAGTTGTCCTGCTGGATTTGTAAAAACACAGAAAGGTAAAGAATCTCTAAACTACTGTTCTATATAGGTTGTTTCAAGAGTCTTTCTGTGTTTCTCTAGTGCTTTCTAGCTCTTGACATGGTAGCTGAAGGCATGGAATTTAGAGGACCTTGCAAACAGGGTATGAGGAAGTTCACTCTTGCATTGTGATGGCATTTGAGGGGGAAGCAGGAGTGAGTTTAGTTCGATGGAATTCAACCAGAAATTGTGAGTGGACAACATCCCTGGGAACTCTGGAGACTTAATTTTGCAAAGGAAGAAGCACTGTATTGGCCTTGCAATATCATCCAAGGCAAGTTTGGTGCAGTAATCAAATAAGGCATGAAATGGAGTCTGACCTTAAAAGGTCCAGCACAAAAGCAGCTGCCAGCTCTGAATCTTTAACTGAAATGCACATTGCACCAGGACATCACTGTGGAGTTGGTGGCTGGCTCAGCAAGCTTAAAACATTGGAATAGACCTCAAAGGACCTGGATAAAACCCACTGGGAAGCCAAGAAGCCCTGTCTTTGTTCTGTTTCATCTGCCTACACCGACTCATATTTTCTAGCATGAATGAAGAGATGAGGAAAAGAGAATATGACTGTGTCAGTGACTCAGTTTACAGAGAGCAAGAATTTGGATTGAGAAGTGCTTCATCATGATCCTGTGGAGACATTAAAAGACAAAAGCAAGGTCCAGTGCCCTTATGGGAAAGGCCAGAGCTTTGGGTTTTCCTGTTCTGCCTTTGGGTCATTGGTTTGCCATGTCTGGCTCTATGCTGTGATCAGAATCCTAATTACATTCTCCTGAGGCCAATTTAATTAACTCTGATTAATTAGGATCAGTTATCCAAACTAGAAACTTCTTTGTGCAGCCTTGATCTACAATGCAGGGTGGGTTACATACCTTTAAAAAAGTTAGCTAAATACATGGAAAAGCTCCCCCCAAGTGTAAATATTAAGAATGACCTGTGCAAAATTATACCCACACCAGCACTAGTAGTAATGATTCTAAATTATTGCCAAAAAGTTTTTTTTAATCTTCTTTGTCTTTCAAGTTTACGGAAAAGAAAGCAGTCAATACAATGTTGTCATTTTATTATGTACATATACTATGTGCATTCAAAGAAGCCATGTGACAAGATTATCAATATAAAAACAAGGTATATTACTTTATTATTTTTGAAAAACAAAAAATATTGTGGTCAATTTTACCCTGTAAAACATATTCCTGTATTTATAGATTTTAAACATGGTGAATTTTTTTCTATTACAATTTTATTTAAATCTGCGGTTTCCCAAGTTGTTATTGATTTAGCAGGTGAGTGAACCTGCTGCAGATAGAAGCAGAAGAAAGCTGAGAATGGTCATTTGATGGTGGGGAAAAGAATGAATCACACTTTGCAGGAGCCATTGGCCACTTTGGTCAGTGTGTTGAGAAAAGAGGTCTATCAAAGCATTGGCCTATAGGAAGAAAGTAAATGAATGTTTTGATGAAATGAATGTTTTTGTATAATGGCCTTAAACTTTTCTGGAAGCATTTCAAATAAATTACATTAAAATGTTGTCTTCTTTGTGTACAGTATTTGCCCTACAAATGTCAAATTTCAACTGTCATCTTGAGAGGCTCTTTCTGAAGTTTTGCTTGTCCTCAAATACAAACTTTCAAATAAGATGTGAGTTAAAATAAATGCTTTGATTTAGTCAATCAAAGCTTTTGCAGAACTTGTATTTCCAAGATTTATTTTTTGTAGCATTCTTTATTCATTTAATGGTTAATTTATTCATTTTTAACAACTATTTCTTGAATCCATACTAAGTCTAAGGCCAAGTGATAAGAGAAAAGAAGTGTTGAATCTCACTGCTTAATACAGGTGACTGTTGATGAAGGAGAGGCTAAATTATAGAAGGCAAATTTCATTTTGAAATTCTTCGTGGAATTTCAGTCTACTTTTTCTTTAATTAAAACGGTTAGTTTTATTCCTCCGCAAAGTCATTTTTGCTAAAAAGTCTAAACACTTTTAAGCTATGGGTAGCCAGTTTTCAATAGCACCTTGGCCTCACAGGGCTGCTGTTAAAATAAGATTTTGCCATTTTCTTCAACATACTGTGAATTTTCAGATTAGTTAAGATATTTACATAAATAAATATAAATCCAAATTTTTTCCCAAATGCCAATTCCCTTCTCCTTGTTCCCCTCTTCATCTTCCTTCTCCTCCCTTTTTCTCCTCCTCATCCTTCTTAAGTGCTACTTTGGACATTCCCTCCACTTTTCTCTCCTGTGAGTATATGGTATTGACTGTTGATACTAGAGGATGTATCTTCACTAGTATATTGACCATGTTTGTACTGACATTTTGTGGGTTAGTACAAATGATTGAGGACTAAATGGTTTTCTTCAGTCTGTTTCCAAGATGTTATTTTGCACACAGCTAAATGTAATCCTTACAGGCTAAATGCAAAGACATAAGCAGTGAAAAGAGACTGAACTAGCAGTTTTGGGCAAAATTAGATTGTGGTTTCAGCTTCCGGGTTGTGGTCACCACTACTGACAGCTTTAGTTTCCATTCCTAGCAGTGTCCAGAATCTAAGAATGCAAAGCTCTTTTTAACTACAGTCCTGTTTCAACAAAGACTAATGTGATAGGAAACTTTAACTCACCCCGTTGGTGAACAAGCTGTTCAACTTTCCATTTACATTCTATCGTGGTCCACTTTCTATGAATTTTCCAAAGGCCTGAGGACTATATTATGCTTAGAACATCCCTGTTCTTATTTAGTGAAGGCAGTTTCTTTGGAAAAGAGAATGTCTGACCACACTATTCACTCAGGCCAGTTTTTTCCCACCTGGTTCCCCCCATCCCACCCCCACCCCCACCCCGGCATTATGGAAATAGCCACTGAATATCCCCTCCCATTTAGTTTGGTTTATTCATTTAGTTCCTGCTGTCTTGTTTATTGACAGAATTCTAGATCTGGAGTATTGAAAGGAAGTTTGAAGAGGGCTCCTTGGGCCCACCCACCAAAAGAAATCTGATGATCATGAAGATTTAAAACCTTGCCCATAGGAAGACACAATAAGAAAAGGTGACTGTATTCACTGCACCTCAAGGGTATTTATGCAAACAAGTTTGCAAAATATTTACTGCTCATCGGAATGGCAAGCCAGACTTCCAGTCTCCAGTTGCATCATATTCCCTTCCACCAGGCTGGCTGGTGTATAGTCAGCTACACCAATCTAGTCAGAGCAGTCCATCAGTTGACCTGAGAGGTAAGAGCAAGGAATTGGAAGTCCATGCTCTCTCTTTTTGACTGCTGATCATTTAGTTCAGGAAACTGGACATGCATTCTAAATATCTTGTCTACCTACACATTCATGTTCACAGACAAACACGCCTAAACATTAACAAGCTGTGCTATCTTGTGGAAGTTTTTAAAAATATCATCCTGCAGGTGTTATATTCGGTGTATCAGTTTCCATGTCTAAAATGGGGACACTGTGTACCCTCTAGGCCCTTTAAAAAGTGAGATACTATATATGAAAACAGATTGTAACTATTGATAGATACTATTTTTCATTGCTGTTACTTAATAATCACTTTTAAATTTGCACCTGGTGTTATGAAATTGCCATGTCTTGGCATGGGTCGTTTGCATTCGTGTGCTGCATACTTGGTGGGCCCTCTCAATCCAGAGAATCGGGAATTTCTTTCTAGTATTTTTGTTTTGATATTTTCCTTCCCACAGTTTTTTTTTTTTCTCTTTCAGGAATTCCAGAGAGAGAGATTTTGAACCTCCTGGATTTGAAGTTGGACCTCATGGATTGGTTTTCAGATACTCTGATCTCTTCATCCCTACCTTTTCTTTCCTTATATTTTGTTCTACTCTCATGGAGATTTCTTCACCTTTATCTTCTAACCATTCCATTAATTTGAGAAAGGTTTGGCTATCATAGTTTTTATTGCTAAAACATTTTCCTTTCTCTATTATTGTTCCTATTCTTAAAGTGTACACATTCTTATTTGATGAAAGCAAAATCTTCCCTAAACTCTCTTGAGAATATCATAGATTTGTTGTAGAATTTTTCTTCTTGCATTATTTTTTTAATCTGGGAATGATGATAACAATAATGCATAGGATTATTGGAAGGATAGAATGAGCTGTTATATCTAAAGTACTAGGAATGTACCCTGGCTGTGCCAGATATCTCCATTTACCTCTCCAAATCCACTCTCTACTCTGACCCACCTGTTATGTGCCTGTGCATCCTATATGCACTTCATCAACTGTCTTTCTGACCTGCAACTTTGGTTTGGTTTGGCTGAAGACGAGTCTTTGCAGATCAGTGAGAGGGAAAAAAGTGAGATTGGAGTACTTATTCTTCCAGCTTCTTCCTCAGAGAATTGCCCTGGGCTGACTGCATCTTTAAGCCTGAAGCCACAACCCCTCTCAAGGATTCTTTTCTGAGTTCCAGTAACCTTTCAAGTCTAAAGTGGTAATGGCTTCACTGTCACTAGCCCCAGGATATTGGATTGTCCCTACGCCTTGCCCACAACTTTGTATATAGTCCCTTTATTAAGCCCTCCTTGAATTATGGTATTTTGAATAGGCCATATTCAAATATTTGAATACCGTGCTGAGCCTGTTGATCCCATGCCCAATATGGTGTCTGACATAATAACCATATATGTGAGCTAACCCTTCCACCATCTGCTTTCCATTTTCATACGTTGCGGTTCAAAGATAGGATTTGTGTGTCTGTTCCTTTATATTATTATGGATATTTTCTGAAACGAGGAATGAAAATATCCTTCAAAAGAATTTGTCATGCATGAAAAAGCTGAAAGAATTCATCACCAGTAGACATGCACTACAAGATATGTTAAAGGACATCCAGGCAAAAAGAAAATGACACCAGATGGAAATAGGGATTCACATAAAGAAAGGTAGAGCATTAGAAATTGAACTAGGTGGAAAAAAATAAGAAAAAACTAGAAATTGAACTAGGTGAAAAAATATGAAAAAATAGAAATTGAACTAGGTGAAAAAATAGGAAAAATTTTTCTTATTATTTGAATCTCTTTAAAGGTAATTGATTCTGGCCATGATGGAATAACAGGGACCAAATTTACTCTCTCACCTGAAACAACCAAAAATAAAGTCAAAAAGTATGAATCAATGGTTTTGAAAACACTGGACCCCAGGCAGTTAAGAATAGTGACCCTGAGAGATGGAAAACAAATCAGATGATGAGCTCTTCAATTTCTCCAGCTACTGCCTTGAGAAAGTTTTTAGGCAGCATCACAGGGAGGAGGAGCCCAGGCAGAGCCCTGTGAACTCCCTGAGTGGAAGATACGGAGCTGAGAGATAAGGGAGTCCAAGGTAACAAAGGTTTGCAGGACAGAGAGGAGAGAGCTGACAGAGAAAAATTGGGAGATCTGCAGAGAGTCTCCTTCAAGGATTCAGCAAAGTATTGATCAGAGCACATGTGCAGCCCCCAGGGCTGGGGGAATAACTATCCAAAAGGATAAGAAGGAACTCACAGAGTGCTGGAAATAGTGCCTGTTCCTACAGCCAGACTGCAAGAGCTTCATAAATTGCGGGACATTGGGTAAAGTACCCAGAAGGGTTTAGTTTCAGTAGTGAAAAATAATTAGCCTTTGAGTAAACACTATTCTGGCCCCACCTAACAAATCTTAAAAGAAACACCAGAAAGGATCAAACTCTTTCCAAGAACATCATCCCAGAACAAAGCTCAAGAACATTTCTAGGCATACAAAAATTCAAAAATATTCCAGAACCTAACAGTAAAATTCACAACCCAGCCTGAGAAAACCCTTTCTGCCCCCTCAGGCAGCACGAGGGGCTGAAAGAGTATTCGAAGAAATAATGGCTGAAAACTTCCCAAATTTGGGAATCTTTTGAAACTTACTGATTCTATAGATTCAAGGAGCTGGGCTAAACTCAAATAGGATGAATCCAAAGAAACCATGACAAGACACATCATAATTAAACTTCTGAAACTAAAGACAAAGAAAGTATTTTGAAAGTAGCCAAAGAGAAACAATGCATTATCTGTAGTTTAACAGCGATTTGGATGACAGCAGTTTCCTCATCTGAAACCATGGAGGCTACAAAGAAGTGGCACAGCATTTTTCAAGTGCTGAAAGAAAAGAATTGTCAACTGCATATTTTATGTCTGACAAAACTATCCTTCAGGAATGAATGGGGTCATAAAAACATTTTCAGGCAAAGGAAAACTAAAATAATTGGTCACTAGCAGACCTACTCTTAAAGACTGGCAAAAAGAAGTTCTTCAAGCAAAAGAAAATGATGAAAGAAGAAATCTTGGACTTCCAGGAAGGAAGAAAGAACAATGGGAAGAGCAGATATAAATGCATAGAATAGACTATCCTCTTCATGAGTTTTATAAATCACATTTGATGATTAAAATGAAAATTATAGCACTATCTGATGTTCAAGACGATGATATTTAAAACTGGGAAGGTAAAGGAACCTAAGTGTAAGTAAGATTTCCATAGTTTGCTTGGAGTGCTAAAATGTTGGTACCAATAGAAGGTGGTAATTCACATATGTATATTGTAATACCCAGAACAACCACTACAAATACTACACAAAGAGATAACATTCAAAAAACACTAAATAAATCCAGATGGAATCCTAAAAAATTTTCTAGTAACCAACAGGAATGCAAGAAAGGAGAAACAGGAATGTGAGACTTAAACACTAATATATCAATATGATGTCATTATATATCACTATCATTTATCTTAAATATAAATAGTTTAAATAAACCAATGAAAAATCAGAGATTGGCCAAATGGATTAAAAGGAAAACACAGCCCATATGAATGTCGACATTACCCTGTACAGCAAATGTTGAAGCTGAAGAAGAGATCAGACTTCAGTTAAAGATATGAACAGAATGGCCTTGATTAGGACTAAAGTCAGTCAGACTAAAGGGTAAAGGATGGTATTGACTGTATTTTAAAACTTCGACTTCTGTGTGAGACCATAGGTAGAAATGTTTATTTGGTGGAAAATCTTTGTTTTCTGTAGCAAACTATATAATTTGACTTATATGGCAGTTTATTCAAATGCCGTAATTACATGGAAACTTGAATAGGGAGTGAGATCTGGTTTATTTGTACAGGTTAGTGTGAAGCCCCCAGTACATCCCAGAGTAATTTGGGCAGAGGATAAAGAAGTATTTGAAAAGCCCCCTTGAGCGACTGGGGAAAAATGTGGAAAATATTAAATTTACCCACCTGGGAAGTTCCTTATATTCTCACAAACATTGGGAACTACCAACTTGATGGTCTGAGCCCTCATTCTTGTTGCTTGACCTTATGAGGCTTATTACTGCAAAGAAGAGGCTAAACCTACTTATAATTGTGCTTAAGAGTCACCCCCAGAGAACCTCTTTTGTTGCTCAGATGTGGCCTCTCTCTCTAAGCCCACTTGGCAAGTGGACTCGCTGCCCTTCGCCCTATATGGGACATGACTCCCAGGAGTGTAAATCTTCCTGGCAATGTGGGACATGACTCCCAGGGATGAGTCTGGAACTGACATTATGGGATTGAGAAAGCCTTCTTGACTAAAAGGTGGAAAAGAAATGAAATAAAGTAAAGTTTTAGGGGCTGAGAGATTTCAGATGGAGTCAAGAGGTCATTCTGGAGGTTATTCTTACACGTTATATAGGTATCCCTTTTTAGTTTTCAGTGTATTAGAATAGCTAGAAGGAAATACCTGAATTTGTTGAACTGCAACCCAGTAGCCTTGTTTCTGGAAGATGAGGGTAAAACTATTTAGTTTATGTGGTGTGACCATGTAATTATAGAACACCTTGTGACTCACACTCCCTTTATCCAGTGTATGGACAGACGAGTAGGAAAATGGGGACAAAAACTAAATGAAAAATGGGAGGGAGCTGGGGGGAATGGGATTTTTTTGGGGTATTCTTTTTTAATTTTATTTTTATTTTTGGAGTAATGACAATGTTTAAAAATTGTGATGAATGCACAACTATATGATGAACAATTGTACGCTTTGGATGATTGGTATGTTACTGTATCTCAATAAAATTGCAAGGAGAACAAAAACAGCCCAAATGTATGCTGTTTGTTAGACACTCACTTCAAATTCAGTGACATAGGCAAGTTGAAAATAAAAGGATTAAAAATATACTGTGCAAAAATTAATTGTATGAAAGCAGAAGTGGACATACTCTACCTCTGGTAGATTGAATCAGGTCCCCCAAAAGACATGTTCAAATACTAACCCCTGGTCCTGTAGATGTGAGCTCATTTGTAAATAGGACCCTCAAAGATACCATTTGGATGAGGCCAAATTGAATCAGAGGGGGACTTAATGCAATAAGGCTGAAGTCCTTATAAGCAGAGATAATTCAGACGCAGTTAGTAGAAACCAGAAGAAGAACACAAGGAGACATCACCATGTGACAGAGGAATGCTGGAAAGCCATCACCAGAATGCTACAAACTTTGGAGGAAACATGACCTTGCTGACACCTTGATTTTTGCCTTCTAGCCTCCCAAGTGTGAACTAATTAAATTCCTGTGGTTTAGACCAACCAGTTTGTGCAATTTGTTGTAGCAGCCCTGGAAAACTAAAACAATACCCAATAAAAGTAGCCCTCAGAGCAAAGAAAATTATTAGAGACAAAGAGGAATGTTACATAAAGATAAAAGGATTGATTTACTAACATAGTGATCTTAAAAGTGTGTACCAAATACAAAGCCTCAAAATACAAGAAGCAAAAGCTGGTAGAGCAAAAAGGAGAAATGGAAACATCCACAAGTATAGTTAGGGATTCCAGCAACTTCTCTCAGCAGCTGATAAGAATTACTAGACAAAAATCAGCAAGGACGTAGAAGATCTGAACAACACGATCAGGAGATCTAATTGACATATGTAGAACACTCCACTCAACAACAGAAGAACACATTTTTAAGCACCTATAGACTATTCACCGAGAGAGGCTATAACCTGAGTCAAAAAAAAAATCTCAACAAATTTGAAATAATTGAAATTATATTGAGTGTGTTCTCTGACCATAATGGAATCAAACTAGAAATCAGTAACAGAAAGGCAACATGAAATTCTCTATACACATGGAAATTAAACAACACACTTCTAGATAATCTGTGAGTCAAAGAGGAAGTTTTGAAGGAATTTAAAAATACATAGGGTTGAATGAAGATGAAAATACAACATATGAAAATATGTTGGATACAGCTAAAGCAATGCTGAGAGGGAAATTTATACCACTAAACAAATAAATTTATACTTACATTAGAAATGAGGAAAGGTCTCACATCAATAATGTAAATTCTACCTCATGAAACTAGAAAAATTAGAACAAAATAAATCCTAAGCAAGCCAAAAGAAGGAAGTAATGAAAGTAAGAGCAGGAGTTAATAAAATTGAAAATAGGAAAACAATAAAGAAAATCAATGAAACACAAACTAATAAAATTGATAAACCTCTAGCAAGACTGGCAAAAATAAAAAGGTGGAAACACTTCCAAATACATTTTATGAGACCAGTGTTGCCCTGATACCAAAACCAGATAAAGGCAGTACAAATAAAAAGAAAACAACAGCCAAAATCTCTCCTGAACCTAGACACAAAAATTCTCAATAAAACATTAGTGAACTGAATCCAAAAATGTAAAAAATTATATGTCATAACCAACTAGGATTTATTCCAGTTATGTAATGCTGGTTCGACATTCAAAAATCAATCAATGTAATCCATATTAACCAGCTAAAGAAGAAAAATCATGTAATAATTGAATTGAATCAGTAAAAGTATTTGACAAAAGCCAACAACCATTCATGATTAAAAACTCTCAGCAAGTTAGAAATTGAAGAAATTCTTTCAACTTGATAAAGAGCATCTACACAAACCCTGCAGCTACCATCATGCTTAATGGTTAAAGACTGAATGCTCTCACTCCCAAGGTCAGGAACAAGGCAAGGATGTCTGCTCTTACACTCTTACCTAACATAGTACTGGAAGTTCTTTTTACTGTAATAAGGTAAGAAAAATAAATTGGCATAGAGATTGGAGAGGAGTAACTAAAACCATACCTATTTGCAAATGACATGATTGTCCATATAGAAAATACCTAGAATCTAAAATTAAAAAAAAACTCCTAGAACTACCTGAGTTCATCAAGATTGCAGAATACAAGATCAGCATACAAAAGCAATCACATAGCAGTATACCAGCAATGAATATGCAGAAAGCAAAATTAAAAACAATTCCATTTACAGTCACTCCAAGAAAATGAAATATTTAGGTTTACACATAACCTGTACAGTATCTGTATGCTAGAAATTACAAAATGCTGATGAAAGAAATTTTAAAAAGACCTAAACATATGGAGAGACATACCATGCTTATGGATTGGGAGACTCAACACAGTAATGATGCCAATTGCTATGGGTTTAATGCAATTTCTATCAAAACCCCAGTAAGGTTTCTCATGGACATAGACAAACTTATTCTAAAAGTTATATGGAAAGACACAGGGTCTAGAATAGCTAAAACAATTTTGACAAAAACAGGTGAGAGGAATCACTCTACCCAATATTAAGGCTTACCTGATATATATTACCTGACATTATAGCTATAGTAATCAAGACAGTTGGGTATTGGCAGAGGTATAGACACATAGATGAATGGAATGAAATAGAGAAGAACCCAGAAATAGGCCCAAACAAATATGCTCAACAGATTTTTGGCAAAGGTGCAAAATCAATTCAATGGAGGAAGGATAGCCTTTTTAACAAATGATGCTGGAACAATTGGACATCCATAGGCAAAAAATAAAAAACAAAACAAGCAAACAAACATTGACTTAAACCTTATGCAAAATGGATCACAGACTTAAATATAAAGCATAAAACTGTAAAACTTCTAGAAAAAAAATACAGGAAAAAATTTTAGAGATCTAGGGCTGTGCAAAGATGTTTTAGCAATGCATGATCCATAAAAGGAAAGAGTAAAACTTTCCTTTAATCGTCAATTCCTCATCAAAATTTAAACTTTCACTCTGTAAAAGTTGATGTGAACAGGATGAAAGGACAAGCCACAGACTGGAAAAAAAAATTTGTAAACCATGTATCTGACAAAGGGCTACCATCTAGAATATATTAAGAACTCTCAAAACTCAAGTAAAAAAATCCAATTACAAAATAGCAAAAGACATGCAAAGATATTTCACTAAATAGGATGTACAGATGGCAAATTAGTACATGACAAGGTGTTCAACATCACTAGCCATCAGGGAAATGCAGATTAAAACCACGATGAGATATCATTACATACCCATTAGAATAGCTAAAACAAAAAATAGATACAACGCGAGTTTTTGGCAAGGATGTAGAGAAACTGGATCATTCATACACTGCTGGTAGGTATGTAAAATGGTACAGTCACTCTGGATAACAGTTCATAGTTTCTTAAATAAATCAATGTGCAATTACATACAACTCAGCAATTACATGCTTCGGCATTTATTCCAGAGATATGATAATGTATGTTCACACAAAAGCTATATATGAATGTTCATAGCAGGTTTTTCATATTAGCCAAAAATTGTAAACAGCCTTGTAGATATAGTTGTAGATGTCCTTCAACAGATCAATGATTAAACAAACTGTAGTACATCTGTATTATGGAATACTACTCAGCAATAAGAGGAACAAATTATTGACACATGCAACAAGTTTAATCTCCAGGAAATTATGCTGAGTGGGAAAAATTCTCTCAAATTACATACTGTATAATTCCACTTATATAACCTTTTTGTTGAGATAAATTCATATAGCATAAAATTCACCCTTCTATTTTAAAGTGTATAATTCAGTGATTTCCAATATATTTCCAATATTGTGCAACCATCACCACTATCTAATTCCAGAACATTTTTATCACCCCCCAAAAAATCCCCATATCCACTGAGTAATCATTTCCCATTGTTCCCTCTCCCCAGCCCTGAAAACTACTAATTTGCTTTCTGTGTCTATGGATTTGCCTATTCTGGACATTTCATATAAATGGAATCATAAAATATGTGGCTTTTTGTATCTGGTTTCTTTCACGTAACAATGTTTTCAAGGTTCCACCTTGTAGCATGTAAAAAATCATTTCTATTTATGGCTGAATAACAGTCCGTTGTATGGATATACCATATTTTATGTATCCATTCACTATCTGAGGGACATTTGGGTTGTTTCCACTTTTTTAACATTTGTGTATCAGTTTTTCTTTGAACACCTGTTTTCAATTCTTTTGGGTATAGATTTAGGTTTGGAATTACTTGGTCATGGTGTGTAATTCTTTTAATATGCTCTTGGATTCGTTTTCCTAACATTTTGTTGAAGATATTTGCATGTATATTCATTAGGGATATTGGTCTGTAGTTTTCTTGTCCTGTCTTTGACTGATTTTGGTATCAGGGTAATGTGGGCCTTGGATAACATTTTTTTTAACGACAAAATTTTAGATATGGAGAACAGATTCGTGGTTGCCAAGAGTTAGAGTTTGGGGGGAAGGGGAAGGGGAAGGGGAAGGGAGGGGAAGTCAGGTTATAAAAGTCATGGTGTGGTTATAAAAGAGCAACAGGAATCCTTGTGGTGATGGAACTATGCAGTATCTTGACTCTCATGGTTTATACACAAACCCGCACAAGTGGTAAAATTGTATAGAACTAAACACACACACACGCAAGTACAAGTAAAACTGGGGAAATATGAATCAGATTGATGGATTGTATTAATGTCAATACCCTGGTTGTAATATAGTACTATAGTTTTGCAAAATATTACCATTGGGGGAAACTGGTAAAATGTACATGGGATTTCTCTGTATTATTAAAACTGCATGTGAATATACAATTATCTCAATAGAAATTTCAATTAAAAAATAGAAAGATCACCCAACTGCAATGTGGAGAATAAATACAAATGCTGGAGGAGAAGCAGGTGTGGGGAGAATATCATGAGTTCAGTTTTGCGTGTTTTAAACTGGGGTCTCCTATGAGACATCAAATGGCAGCACGGGTGACTGAGTCAGTGACATCTAGTCTGTCAACATTTGAGTTGTATTGTTCTGGAGTGGGCAATGATTTATTTTTCATTTTAAGTCATATTAATTGAGGTGAATTTACATCCCATCAAAGGCACATGTTTTTAATGTACTATACAGTGATTTTGGAAAAATATTTACATCTACATAACCACAACCACAGTGAAGTATAGAACGTTTCCATCATCCCAAAAGGTTCCCTTGTGCCCCTTCTCAGTCAAAGCCTTTATACACCCATTGCTCTCACCCCACCCTGCATTACAGGAAACTACTGATCTTTCTGTCACTCTAGATTAGGTTTGATTTTTCTAGACTTTGTATTGTTGAAACCTTGCAATTTTCTCTCATCACAATGTTTTCTAATATTCATGCAGGTAGAGATATAAATACACATCTATCTATCTATATCAATTGTACATACTTGTTACTGATAAGTAGTGGTCTACTGTATGAATATGCCAGAATTTGTTTATCCATTCATCTTTTATGGACATGGACTAAAGCCACTATGAATATTTATGTACATGTCTTTGTGTAAACCTATATTTTCCTTTCTCTTGGGTGAATACTTAGAAGTGAAATTGATGGATTATATGGTAAGAGTATGTTTAACTTTATAAGAAACTTCCAAGCTGTTTTCTATGTGGTTGTATCATTTTACATTCCCACAAGCAAGGCTTAATTACTCCACATCCCTGTCAACACTTGGTATTGCTGAGGTTCTTTTTTCTTTTACTTTCTCTTTCTCTGTTCTTTTATCATTTCCGTTCTTCCTTCCTTCCTCTCCTTCTTTTTTCTTTTTATCTTTTTAGCTATTCAGGTGTGTGTGTAACCATATCTCATAGTGGTTTTAACTTGTGCTTCCCTGATTACTAATGATGTTGAAAATCTTTTCATATATTTATTGACCATCCACATATCTTCTTTTGTAAAGTGTCTGTTCAAATATTTTGCCCATTTTATAGGGTTATTTTTACTAAAAAGCCTCTGAGATTTTGACTTGTTTTGGGGATAGAATCAAGTTGTCCACCGAAGACAAGTCCAGCTCCTATTCCTGTGGATTTGTACCCATCTGTAAATAGGACCTTTGAAGATATTATTATTAGTTAAAATGTGGACTCATTTGTGAATAGGATCATCAAAGATCCTATTTAGATGAGGCCAAGTGGAACTAGATTGGGACTTAGTCCAGTATGGCTGAGGTCCTTATAAGGAAATTGGACATGGAAGTAGAAGCCAGAAGTCATCAGAAACCAAAGAAGTAGACACAAGGAAAGAGAGAGCACCATTTGATGGAGAATTGCCAAAATGCTACAGACTCCAGGAGAAAGCATGTCCTGCCAATAATTTGTTGTTGGACTTCTAGCCTCCAAAACCAAGAGCCAATAGATTCCTATTGTTGAAGCCAACCCATTGTATGATATTTGTCATAGAAGCGCTAACAAACTAAGACAGTTTTTGGTACCAGGAAATGGGTGCTGCAATTACAAACACCTAAAAGTGTGAAAGTGGCTTTGGAATTGGAAAATAGGTAGAGGCTGGAAGAATTTTGAAGTACTTGATAGAACAAACCTTGATTTCTATGAAGAGAGCTATAGAGAAAGTTTCAATCTTACGTGTATCTTAGAGATACATATGTCTTCATGAACACAATGTTGGTAGAAATATGGATGTTAAAGGTGCTTCCAGAAGGGCATTAGAAGGAATTGATGAATGTGTTATTGGAACCTGGAAGAACGGCAGTTCTTATTATAAAATGGCAGAGAACTTGTCAAAATTGTTTTATGATGTCAGATGGAAGGAAAAACTTACAAGTGATGAACTTGGATATTTAGCTGAGGAGATTTCCCAGCAAAGTATGGAGCGTGCATTGTGGGTTTTCCATGCTGCTTATAGTAAAATGTGAGAGGAAAGAAAGAAACTGAGGACTAAATGGGTAAGCATGAAGGAATCAGCAATTCATGATTTATAAAATTCTCTTCTTGTCCAGATACTGTGCTTTGAGGCTAGGGTCAGGAGCAGCTCTATCAGAGCGCATGCGCACGCGTGTGCGCACACACACACACACACACGCAGGCTTCCAGGCAGTGAGTTACCAGAGAACAGAGCTCTGTGTGAGGGTGCTATTGAACAACCCTTTGCTAAAGAGGACATGGCTGAATAGCTATTTGCTAAGGAGAATAGGCATATGACTTAACGTATCCAGTCAACCATTTCAGAGGAAGTCAGAATTAGAAATGCAATTACCCAGGAAAGATCTGTAAAAGATCCATTTACCTGATGGCTAGAATTCCCTTGAATAGTATGGAAAGCCAACAAGGCTTTTTGAGAATTTTGTATGAGCAGAAGCACCGGCAGCTTGGACTGAATGTGTTAGCAAAGGGACAAAATGAAGGAAATATGACTTCAAGGGTAGAACCATGGAAGAAGAGAGCTGGGAAGAAGAGATTTCCTTGGAACAAAAGAGAGGGGCTTCCGTCCTGGCCTTCCACTCCACTGTTCCAGGGAAGAGAGTGTGACTGCCACTTGGTACTTGGGGAAGGTAGGGCCTATACCCCAGTGTTCACAGAGTGGCTGCCACCCCTGTAGTTGGAGAGGGTGGGATCTACATCCCAGTGTCTGAAGAGAGCATGGTCACTGCCCCAGCATATTCAGGGTGGGGCTTCCACTTCTGAAGGCCCAGAGGACAAATGATCAAACCACAGATGACTCTCAGATCTTGGAATCTGAAGGAGTTTGTCCTGCTGAGTTTTGGACTTACTTGGGATACGTGACCCCTGTTTTCTTCCAATTTCTACTTTCTGGAATGGGAATGTGTGTTAGAGTTCTCCAGTGAAACAGAACCAAAGGAGATTTTTGTATATATATATAAAATCATGGGATTGGTTATAGGAATTGGCTCCATGACCATGGGATTGGTATGTCCAATTCTGTAGGTCAGGCCATAAGTTGGGGACTCCAGTGAGGTGGCTGGCTGGAAGCAGAGATAGAAATTATTCTGACTGCTGAAATCCTCAGCTCTCCCTTTAAGGCCTTCAGCTGATTGGCTGAGGAGACTCCTGTCATTGCTGAAGGTAATCTTTGTTGATTGTGGATGTAATCAGCCATAGATGCAATCACCTGGCTAATGATTTAAATACACAAAATATCTTCACAGTATCAATCAGGCCAGTGCTTGCTTTAATAAGCAAGTGGACACCATTACCTAATCAAGTTGACATGTGAACTTAACCATCACAGAATGTCTATCTTGTGCCTATACCACCACTGTATTTTGGAAACAGATAACTCATTTTCTAGGTGACATAAGTCTACAGATGGAGAAGAATTTTGCCCCAGGATGCACCATACCTATACTGATATTGACGAGACTTTGAACTTAGAGTTGTTACTGAAATGGCTTAGGCTTTGGGGACATTGGGATGGGGTAATGTATTTTGCATGTGGGAAGAATATGTCTTTTGGGGTTCCAGAAGATGGACTGTTGGGTTTGAACCATGTCCTCTACAGAAGACATGTGTAAGGCTTAACCCCTGGTCCTATGGGTGTGAACCCATTTGTAAATAAGACCTTTGAAGGTAGTATTATTAATTAAGGTATGACTCATCTGTGAATGAGATCCTTAAAGATCCTATTTAGATGAAGCCATATCATGGGGGGGGGGGGCTTAATCCAATATAGCTTAAATCCTTATAAGCAAAGGAAATTGGCCACAGAAGTAGAAGCCAGAATTCAGCAGAAACCAGGAGAGCAGATACAAAGAGCGAGAGATCACCATGTAATGGAGGATTGCCAGAACAGTACAGACTCTGGGAGAAAGCAGGTCCTGCTAATAACTTGATATTGGACTTCTGGCCTCCAAAACTGTGAGATAATAAATTCCTGTTGTCTAATTCCTATTGTGTGCTAGTTGTCATAGCAGTCCTAGAAAAGGGATACAACTTGTATTGATTATATAGCTCAATTTGGAGGGAATTAACATTAATAATATGTGTTTCAATCCATGGACATGCTATTTCTTGCCATCTAGTTATTTTTGTATTGTCCTTTATCAAGTTGAAAAAGTTCTCCCTCTGCTCCTAACTTTCTGAGAGTTTTAAAAATCATGAATAGGTTTTGAATTTTGTCAAATAATTTTGTATAAAATCTACTGAAATAATAACATGGTTTTCCTCCTTTCTAATTCTGTTGATATGATTAATTATATTGATTAATTTTCTAATGTTAAACCAACTTTGCATTCCTGATATATACCCTACTTGATCACAGAGTATCCTTTTAAGTCTATTGACAATTTTTTATATCCCAGCATACAGTCCATGTTGGTGAATGTTTCACGGGCACTCGAGATGAATATGGGGATTGCAGGTACAAAATGGCAGAATAGGAAGTTTTACAGATCACTCCCAAATACTAGAAAAATGAATGAACTGGACAAAGAGATTGGAATTAACTAGCGGTGACCCTTGTACCAGAATGGACACGTAGAACAACTACAGGAATGCTAGAGGAAGCAAGAGGCTGCCAAGATTTCAGCTTTGTAAGTAAAAGCGCAAATCAACAACAGATCCCATTTCTCAGCTGCAGTAGCAGCTATAGAACCATTGGCAGATGTAGCAATGTGGCCCAGATTTTAGGAGTGGAAATCTGGGGCCAGGTCTGGCAGAGGAAACCTCCTTCTCCAAAAGTTAGAATGGAAGGTCAAGGATGATTTGGGGTATCACTGAAGGACCAGCACAGAAACTAGCCTCAGTTTTGTCCCTCTGGACAGCAGTGGCTTCAGGCCTCCCACCAGCATCCACCAGGACATAAAGAGCTAGTGCACCTTCCTGGCTTTGTTTTCCTTCTGAGTATGGGCATTTCCTTGTCTGGCAGATCCCTGAGGGCCCAGTGCAGACACTGGCCTTGTGGCCTTGGCTTCATCCCTCTCAGTAGCAATGGCATCTGGCCTCATGCCAGTATCTACCAGGACTTACAGAGCCAGTGCACCTTTGGTGAATGGAATTCTTTTTTCTCTTTTTTGTGTTGTTCAGCCTGGGGGATCCATAAGGACTGTAGCATGTAGGCCATCCTCTATATCGAGCTCTTGGCAGCTGCATCTTCTAGCCTTATACCAGCATCTGCAGGGACATAAAGAGTCAGTGCAGCCCTTTTTAATTTAAAAATTTTGAGGTCAGTTGAGTATTTTTATTTCTCTTTTTTGAGTGTTGGGGTCTAGGAATCCCTGAGCAATGAGCAGGGACACTGGCCTAGGTTTTGGCCTTGACAGCAGCACCTTCCAACTTCCCACTGGCACATAACAAGAGACTTGGAGATGCAATACACCTTTTTTTCATAATTCTTTTTTTTTGTGAGTGTTTTGTCTCCTGTTTAGTACTTTTTTCTTCTTTTCCCCCTCTCTTTATTTCCTTTTTATTTTCCTTTTGTTGTTGTTGTTCTTGCTCTTGGTCTGATGGACTGAGGAATGGGAGGATGAGACTTCTAGAATGACCACCACAAAGTATTCAGAATGTCCAATTACTAACAAAAAAATTACAGAAAGGATGGCCCAGTCATAGGAAAAAAAGAGAACTCAGTGGAAAATATTCTGACCAAAGCTTAGCCTCTAGAATTACCAAAGATCCTAGTAACTCTTAAATAGGATTAGTGAACTAAAGGAAAACATGTGCAAAGAACTAAAGGAAATCAGGAAAACAATATGTAAACAATATGAAAATTTCAATAATGAAATGGAAACTATAAAGAACAATCAAATGGAAATTCTGAAACTAAGAAGAACAAAAACTGAAATGAAAACTTCAATAGAGGGGTTCAACAGCAGCTTCAGGAAATAGAGGAAAGTTTCCCTGAACTTGAAGATAAGACAATTGAAAGAAAAGTATGAAAAAAACATGAACCAGGCCTGTGGAACTGGTGGGACACCACCAAGCATCCCAATATAAGCATAATAGGAGTCCTAGAAGGAAAAGAGACAAATAAAGGGCCAGGAAAAATATTTGAAGAAATAGCAACTGAAAACTTCCCAAATCTGATGACGGCTCATTCTTCAGGATAGACCATATGTTAGGGCTAAGGTAAGTCTCAATAAATTTAAAAATATTGACGTTTACAAGGTAACTTCTCCAACCACAATGGAGTGAAGTTAGGAATTAATAACAGAAGGAAAACTGGAAACTTTACAAATATGTGAAAAATAAACAGAATGCTCTTAAATAACCAGTGGGTTAAAGAATTCATTATAAGGGAAATTAGAAAATACTTAGAAGTGAATGCAAATGAGCACAAAACATAAAAAAAAAGAAAAAGAAAAAAGAAAAAAAACTTAGGGGACACACCCAAGGCAATGCTCAGAGGGAACTTTGTAGTTGTGGAACCACTTTACTAAAAAAAAAAAAAGATCACAAAAGATTTATACAGCAACAGTACAAAACACTACTGAAAGAAATTAGAGGAGAACCTAAATAAATGGCAAGACATTTCATGTTTATGGATGAGAAGAGTTAGTATTGCTAAGATGTCAATATTACCAAAAGCAATATACAAATTCAAGGCAATCCCTATCAAAATTCCAGCAGCCTTTTTTTTTTTTTTTTTTTTCAGAAATGGAAAAACTGATCCTCAAATTATATGGAAATGCATGGGGCCATGGATAGAACAATTTTGTAAAACAAGAACAAAGTTGGGGGCTCACACGTCAACAAACAGTGCTGGAAAAACTGGTTTTCCACATGCAAAAGAATGAACTTAGACCCCTATCTAACAACATATTAAAAAACCAACTCAAAATGGATCGAGAACTTAAATATAAGAGCTAAAATTATAAAACTCTTAGAAAATAACAGGGGCAAATCTTCATGACCTGGGATTCAGCAATGGATTCTTAGATAGGACACCGAAAGTACAAGTAAAAAAAGAAACAATAAATATGATTTCATCAAAACTAAAAGCTTTATATGCATCAACATTGAGGACTGCCTATTTAGTGGGCTGAGCACTCGATCTGGGGGCCTTCCTCTGTGAGGCTAATTGCTGCAAGGGAGAGGCTAAGCTCACTTATAATTGTGCCCCCAGAGAGCCTTTTTGTTGCTCAGCTGTGCCCCCCCCCTCACTAAGCCCACTCAGCAAGTGAACTCACTACCCTCCCCTCTACGTGGATGTGACTCCCAGAGGTGTGAATGAATCCCCCTGGCAATGCGGGAAATGACTTCTGGAGATGAGCCTGGACCCAGCACTGTGGGATTGAGAGGATCTTCTTGACCAAAAGGGGAGGAGAGATGAAGCAAAGTAGGGTTCCAGAGTGTGCTGGTTTGAATGTATTATGTCCCCCAGAAAAAGCCATATTCTTTGGTGCAATCTTGTGGGGCAGACAGAATAGTGGGGATTAAGTTGGAACATTTGAATTAGGTTGTTTGCATGGAGATGCGCCCCACCCAACTGTGGATGATAACTGATGGGATATTTCCATGGAGGCATGGCCCCACCCATTCAGGGTGGGCCTTGATCAGTGGAGCCATATGAACGTGCTGGCTCAAGGAGATGGAATTCAGTGCAGCTGGGAGTGATGTTTTGAAGAGGAGCAAGCTTGCTGGAGAGGAACGTCCTGGGAGAAAGCCGTTTTGAGGCTGGAGCTTTGGAGCAGATGCCGGCTGCCTTCCTAGCTAGCAGAGGTTTTCCGGACACCATTGGCCGTCCTCCGGTGAAGGTACCCGATTGCTGGTGTGTTACTTTGGACACTTTGTGGCCTTAAGACTGTAACTGTGTAGCAAAATAAACCCCTGTTTTATAAAAGCCTATCCATCTCTGGTGTTTTGCATTCTGCAGCATTAGCAAACTAGGACACAGAGGCTGAGAGATTTCAAATGGAGTCAAGAGGTCACTCTGGAAGGTATTTCTATGAGCTATACACATATCACCTTTTAGTCTTTAGTATGTTGGAATGGCTAGAGGGAAATACCTGAAGCTGTCAAACTGCAACCCAGCGACCTTGATTCTTGAAGAGATTGTATAACTATGTAGATTGCATAGTGTGACTGTGTGACTGTGAAAACCTTTGACTCACACTCCCTTTATCCAGTATACGGACAGATGAGTGAAAAAATGGGGACAAAAATTAGATGAAGAGTAAGGAGGAATGGAGGGGATGAAAAGATTTAGGTGCTGTTTTTTGCTTTTATTTTTAATTTGGAGAAAGGAAACTGTTCAAAAATTGATTCTGGTGATGAACGCACAACTGTATGATCGTGCTGTGAATAATTGTACACTGTGGATGACTGTAGGGTATGTGAATATATCGCAATTAAACTGTATTTTTAAAAAAAGTAAATAAATAATGTGGGGAGGCGGGGAATGGGATGTGTTGGATATTCTTTTTTATTTTAATTTTTGTTTTTTTTTTGGAGTAACGAAAATGTTCAAAGTTTGTGTTGATGAAAGCACAACTATGTGATGATACTGTGAACAACTGTTTGTATGCTTTGAATGATTGTATGTTATGTGATTATATCTCAAAAAAATTGCATTAAAAAAAACTTTATGCACCAAAGGAAATTACCAAGAAAGTGAAAAGACAACCTACAGAATGGGAGAAAATAGATGGAAAACATATATCAGATAAAGGCTTAAAGTCCAGAAAATATAATGAACTTTTACAATGCAATAACAAAAGGACAACTCAATTGAAAAATGGCAAGGTTGCTGAATAGGCATTTCTCCAGAGAACATATACAAATGGCCAATAAGTATATGAAAAGGTACTCAACATCATTAGCCATTAGGGAAATGCAAATAAAAGCCACAATTAGGTACTACTTCATATCCATAAGAATGGCTATTACTAAAAATAAAATAAAATTTAAAAAAACAAAAAAGTATTGGAGAGGATGTGAAGAAATTGAAACACTTGTGCATTGTTGGTTGGAATGTAAAATGATGCAACCACTGTGGATAGCAGTATGGTGGTTCCTCAAAAAGTTAAATAGAGAATTAGCTTGTGACCCAGCAATTCCATTATTTCAAATTTTGGTTTTGTGTATTTCTTCTTTTTTCTGTCCAATTTTGTGTATGTGTTTTGAACTTTTGTTATTGAGTGCAAACACATTTAGGATTGTTAAATTTTCTTTATGAATTTATCCCTTTATCATTATGAAATATTCCTTTTTATCTCTGGCAATGTTCCTCATTCTAGTTTCTTTCTGACATTAATATAGCCACTCCAGCTATCTTTTGATTAATGTGTGTATGGTATATCTTTTGTCATAGATACTTGTGTCTTTTTAATCTGTGTCTTTATTATATTTAAATAGGTTTCTTTGTCTTTATATTTAAACAGGTTTCTTATAGAAAGCATATAAGAGTCTTGTTTTTTTACCCAGTTTAACAATTTGTCTTTTAATTGGAGGCTTTATACCCTTTAAATTAATGTAATTAGCTATGTATCCTTTAATGTCTTTCATCCTACTATTGTTTTCTGTGTCTCATTTTTCTTGGTTCCTTTTTCTCTTTCTCCACTTTCTTTTGTATTATTTGAGTATTTTTTATAATTGTATTTACCTCCACTATTGTTTGTTATTCTCTTTGTATTTTTGCCACTTATCACATTTATCTTCAAATAATATTATACTATTTTATGTATAAGAACCTTACAACAATTTGCTTATATTTCCTCTATTTCATTCTTTGTGGTATAGTTGTTATAAATTTACATCCTCATGTTATATTTGCAATTTTTTTTTGCTTGAGACACTTACCTTTTAAACAAAGCAATTTTAAAGAAATAAAGATGTTATATTTATGCACATATTTACCATTTCTAGTGCTTTTACTTCCTTTGTGTAAATCAAAATTTCCATTTGGTATCATTTTATTTCAGCCTGAAGAGCTTTTAACATTTTGTGTATGTGTTGCAGACTAGTAGCAAAAAATTCACTCAGGTTTTGTTTGAAAAAGCCTTTAATTTTGCATTCATGGAATTCTAGTCTAAAAATTCTTTCAGCACTTTAAATATGGCATTTCATTGTATTCTGGTTTGCAGTTTTTGACCAGAAGCCTGTTGTAATTCTTATCACTGTTCTTCTGTATATAATTTATTTGGGGACAGGTGACTTTAAGATTTTTCTCTTAATCATTTGTTTTCAGCATTTTGATTATGATGTATCTTGGTATTGTTTGTTTACCTTGCTTGGGGTTCTATGACTTTCTTGGATTTCTGAGTTTATCATTTGCATAAAATTCAGAAAATTATAGGCCATTATTTCTTCAAATAGTTTTTTTGTACTCCACCTCATTCTGGGACTCCAATTACACATATGTTAGAGCAAACTGTATTTTCCTATGGTCACTGAGTCTCTTCATATTTTTCCTTTTTTTTTTTCCTTTTTTTTTTTTTAATAGATTCTACTGCCAGGACTTCAAGTTCACTGATTTATTTTTTGGCAGTGTCTAATCTTGTTAATGCCATACAGAGAAAGTTTCAGAAACTGTATTTTTCAGCTTTGGATGTTCCATTTCATCCCTTTTTATATCTTTCATTTTTTCCTCATTAAGTTCATGTTTTCATCAAATGTGTTTACCTTGTTATAATAGCTGTTTTAATGCTCTTGACTAATAGTTCTATCATCCCTATCATTTATATGTCTGTTTTTATTGATTGATTTTATCTAGATTATGGGTCAACATTTTCCTGTTTCTTGGCATGTCTAGTAATTTTTTTATTGGCAGCTGCATACTGTAAGTGCCTGGATTTAACTTTCTTAAGGAATGTTGGCTTTGTTCTTACAGTCAGGTAAGTTACTTGCAAATAATTTTAACCCTTTCAAGGCCTGTTTTAAATTTTTGCTAGAGCAGGAATGGAGTAGCCTTTAATCCAGGGACCATTCAGCCCTACTATTAAGTCATGACCCCTCTGAGTAGCCATTGAGTGGCTCAGTTGATTACTCAGGCTTTCCACTTTGGCTAATTGGAGCTCCCACATCTCCCTGCCTAGTGTGAGTTCTGTGTGTTATTCAGTTTACAACTCCCAAGTCTTTCTTTTCCCTGCCTCGTGAAGGTTCACTCTACACATACATGGTCAAGGAGAACCCCATGCAGATTTCTGAAGCCCCTTTTCTAAATAGCTTCTAATTCTGCCTGGCGACTTCCAGCCACCTTGGCCTCCCCAAATTCTCAGCTTAGAGAGATTGCTGGCCTCTGCTTATATTCCCCTCACTGTATCTGCAGCCTGGGAATTGCCTCCAGGCAAAAAGTTGGGGAGATTGTAGGGCTTCCCTTTTCTTGTTCTCCTTTTCCCAGGGATCATAATCCAGCAAAGCCTGTTGTTTAATGTTTGAAAACAGTTGCTTTATATGTTTTGGCCAGGTTATTAGTTGTTTATTGGGGGTGGGGGTGGGGGTGGAGTTAACAAGTTTGATCTTTGTTATTCCCCTATGGCTAGAATCAAGAGTCCCAAAGTCCTTTTCTAAAATTTTCTGTTTAAAAACATAACAGCTAAGACTTAACGTTCCCATCACCTTACGTTTATCTACACAACAACCCCTTGGGGCATAGGTGCAATTATTATCTCTATTATTCAGAAATGAAACTCAGGCACATAGTTACAATTATATTTTTTTAATCCCATTGCACCTTAACCTATAGGATTCTCTGTAAGAGTCAACAATCAACTGGGCAGATGGCTCTGACTTAAGACAGTTGTGCCCTCCTGTGGTCCCTCTTGTTATTGCCCCAGATCCTGTCCACCAAGGAGCCTTCAGCAGTCTCAGAGCGCTGGGAAGAATTCTAAAAGATCAGTACTGAAATTCGATTATTACTATAAGAAACTAGCTTATATATTTTTTCAAATAACTTTTCTGCTCAAATATTTTAAAAATATTGTTAGGTAATATAGAAAACTGCAGATTTTTTTTTTTTTAAATAAGTGGAGTTTTGCTGCCCTCTGCTGGAATGTTTTGTATATTCCTGAGGTCTGACTTTTCTGCATAAGAGGGTTATAAAACATTCAGTATGCACTAGACCAGGGTTAGATTCTGTTCTCAGAACCTAGAGTTTCAAGGAAGTGTCTCAGGAATTCTGCAAGTATCTGATTCAGATTTTATTTTCTAAACACATTTTAACTATTTTTAATATTGTGTATTTAAATATTACATATCTGGTTTTGGCATTAACCCCAACCCCACCCACCACCAAATCTAGTGTAGAAATGGAAAGGGAAAGCCTTCTTAACCCATTCAGTCTTCTTAATTTCTCTTCTACGTCTGTGCCCCATCACTCTATTTCAGGCTGTATGGTTTTCTGTAAACCTTTCCAATAGGGAAAACACAATGTTTTATAAAGGATGTTATTTTTAGCATGAAAATTGTGTGAACTATTGTTAACTCTTCTGCATCTGAATTGCAAATGAAAGTGCTTTTCCCTCTTATTTAGTTTGTTTGACATTTGACAATACCATTCTGTGGATTATTACTTCGTCCTTTCAGAGAATTCTAAATTACTGGTATTTTACAAAGGAGTGTGGTGGGAGAAGGACAGCAATAGCTTCCTTCAGTAACTATTCTTGATTTCTTCTATCACTTTACTTCTTCCCTGGGAAATTCTCACACACTGCAGCACAATCTTGGTTTGTGTCTAGATTGATAATTTGACAATTAGCAAGGATGATGGAGTCCTAAACCGCCTCTTACCTAGTTTGTAGTAACAGTCTTCTAACTGGTCTTGTTGTTTCCAGTATTATACCCCTGAAATCCACCTTCCATAACAAGAACCGGAGTGATCTGTCTAAAATGCACATCTTACTGGGTTAGCATCTACATAAAATCCTTACATTGTTATTTCTTGCATTCAGGATTAAGTCCCTTAACATAGCACATGGGGTGCTCTGTGATTCTGCTTAGCCTGCCTCTCCATTTCCCGCCTGACATTATAGCACAGCAACAACTAACTGTGCTTGCCTGCTGCATAAACCTGTGTTGGTATCTTTGTTCACTAGTATCCTCTGTCCTCTCTATCTGGTATTCCTTTTTTCCTCCCCCAGCCAATTCACTTTCTCCTTATCTCTGATGTTAACAGCACGGGGAGGCCTTTACTAACTCAGTGAGTTTCTGCAAAATGGTCTTAGGAGCTGTTTATTTTGAGCAGGAACTTTATCTTACATTTTATCTGTGCCTCAAATACAGTTGCCTGCAACAAAAGTTGTTCAATAACTAACTGCTGAACAACTGAATGAATTTAGTAAAATAGGTACCAGTAACTTAATTGTGGCAAACCCCAAATTATTAGTGTCCCAGAGTGAGGGTGTGGGGTATTGTCCTGTCTTTTACAGATTTCCTAGATTATTGCAAACTGCAATATAAGGTGCTTGAGGCATTGAAACAGATTTGTCTGCTTTGATGTGATTTAAAAAATCTTAAGACTTGTAGTTTGATTCAACTTCAGATCCCTCTAGGTAGGAAATAGGGAAGTGGAATTTTGTTTGAATTATTTCTAAAGCTTAAATATTTAGGATAAATCATCCTGTGTTTAAGTCTTGCAAGAATCTAAGATACGTCTGGCATGCTTATTGTGGAAATAGTGTCTTCATCCTTATTTAGTGTAAGAAATTTTTGGAACAAATTTCACCATGCTGAATATCTTAACATTGCTTATTATGTTTATAGGAAATAAACACTCAACTAAGGGCCCTAAGACCTATGATAGTAAATCTATTAGGAAAAATGAACTGTTTTCAGCATTTAAAGAAAGAAGCAGAGCATAAGGGTGGTGTAACCAATCAACATCTTTAATAGGGATGTAGATAAACACCTTCTAAAAGAATTATGTTGAGTATTATTGTAATATTATTTTATTGGAGAAATGTATAGGAACACATATTTTGTATTTGATATGTATTGTGAACTATTGCTAAGTAAAGCATTATCGTTTATTCTGTCCCCAGAGAAACTCACTTAGATCCTCCAGAGAATGGCACAAACCACAAGTAGAATTCCTCGAGATAAGTAACTGAACACCACATTTTCCTTCAATTAGATAAATGTCTGGTGTTATGTTTCTATAATTTATGTAAATTACAACCATAGACCTACCAATTACCCCATTTAAAGTTGGCTGATTCCCTAAAGACTTCTTAGAGGAAAGCTTAGAATGATTGGTTGCCTATCTTTTCAGAGCCATGGGGAAGGGGAGGTAAGTATAAAATTCTAGATCATATTTTTTGTAAAGATTTTTTTAAAACTCTTTTAACCAGGGACTTTTAACATTAAATGGAAAAAATAATTGGGAAAAAAAAAGATGGATTTTTTTTTTGCATGGAAAATGTTATGTGGAAGGACCTTTGATATAAGGTGTTTAAAGCCAAACAATAACCTAACCTTTTATTTTAAATAGTTGAAATGGATTTTTCTTGGAAAAGAATCTGAATATTTTACATCATTAAGTCATTGGCCTTATAGTTAAGGTTCTTTTCTGAAGAGGGTTAATAAATATTAATTAACTTTAATTAAAAAGCTTTAAAAATAAAATCACTCAAATATTTTATAGCTCACATACTCACATATTGTAATGGGTGGATTTAGACATTCATGGGTGTCATTGCTGTTGTGGACACCTGCATTGACCCAGGCTACGCCTCAACTATAATATTTGCTTTATGCTCCTGCTGTACTGGTAGAATCAGTGTTTTTCTTTCCTTTTCTTTTCTCCCCCCCCCCCTTTTTTTCTTTTGAGAGAAAACACAGAAAATTATTTATTCACTTATCTCTATACAGTGGACATGAATTTAGGCATCAGCTCCAGGTCAAATAACTTCCTGCATCACATACCTGGAAAAGTATTTCCCCTGAGTCATCAGTGGAACATTATGTCATTTTCCTTCTCAAATAGTTTTATTGATATATAATTCACATACCATACAATTCCCCATTTAAAGTGCAAAATTCAATGGTTTTTAGTGTATTCACAGAGTTGTACAACCATGTCCACAATCAATTTTAGAACAGCCCCAAAACAAACCACCTTCCATGTTAGTTTTCCAGGCTGCTAAGCAACCTGGATGCTTAACAACATGATTGGCTTAAGCAACAGTAATTTATTATCTTATGTTTTAGAGGCTACAAGTTTAAAATCAAAGTTTCATCAGGCCATGCTTTCTCCCAGAATCTGTAGTTTCTAGTGCTGCAACCCTTGGGGTTCCTTGGAGTTCCTGCCTCTCTCATATGATGATCTGCTTTTTCTTGTATCTGTTCCTCTAGTTCCCACTGATTTCTGGCTTCTACCTCTTTTCCAGTTTCCTTTGGTTAGAAGGCCTCTGGTAATGTGGACTAAGACCTACCCTGAATCAGTTTGGCTTCATCTAAATAGGATCTCAGAGACTTTATTCACAAATGAGTCCACAGCCTTACTCACCGTAATGTATTCAAAAATGCTACTTACAAATGGGTTCACACCCACAGGAATGTGGATTAAGACTTGAACATGTCTTTTGTGGGGTTCATGATTCAATCTCCAACACTCAACTTTTATGAATTGGAGGAAAATGTCCAAAGTTAGGGGTCCCCCAAAGTGAATCTGAACACCCTTCTGGTACTATAAAGCACCAAAAAAATAGAGCAATAACATAAAACATGTAAAGATAAAAGGGAAACAGGCTCTCAGTCAGGAAACTGGAAATCTTATTTGCTTCTGTCTGTCCAGAAATCATCTCTAAATCTGTAGGTGACATTAGAAAAAAGTGAAAACAAGGAAACTTGTGTTTTTAAGGAGGTTGATGGGAATTTTCCTGTTCACTCAGTGGACTAAAAGGACAAAGAAGGAGAAATGGTGCACAGGAGAGTGATTGAAAAGCATAGTAAACTGACTTCATAATTTTTCTTGATTTCTCCTGAGAGCCCTGATTAACAAACTAGAGATTCTCAAAGTCTACAAAAGAGTAGAATTTGGATAGTGGAAAACATTAAATTCCATGCAATTTTCTTTTGTCCTCCTTTATTACAAAAACATAAAATCAAATACACTTTCAATTTAAAAAAAAAACTTCGCACATTTCCACCACTCTAGCAAAACCACTGTTTGTGCTTTTGCAGCATGCCACTTCCTCTTGAGCGCTTTTTTTTCTCTCTCTGTATAACTTACATCCTCGGGATGAGCTTCCTTCCTTCTTCAAGAACTCCACCAACTGCAATGTGAAATTGGTATAAGGTCTTTCTTCAGGTGGAAATGGCAATGGTGAAAATGAATTTATCCCTAGGTGTGTACTGCTACAGCCAGCTGACATAAACCAGCAATCACTCCTGATTGTTAAATCCTTCTGATTTCGATGAGGTTTGGGTTGGCAAATACAATTCCTGCAGTAAAAGACATTTTAATTTGTATAAATCATTTAAAGGGCATTTGAATAGCCACATCCTAATTTACGTTTGGGGTAAATCTGTATTTCCATATAAGGAATTTGGTTTGCTTAAAATTAGGTATACCATTAAACACTTATTGGGCTAAGCCTTGATCAGGCTTTGTGAGATACCAGCAATTTCCCCTGTCAGAGAATACCACATAGCCACTCTGTTTGTCCTCAGAAGTCAAAACAAATTTAATAAATCCCTACTGTGTTCCAGGCCCTGAAGCCAGGCCCTGCGAGTACAGTGGTGAGCAAATTCAGACACCGCCCCTCCTCCCATGGAGTGGAGCTTAGAGTCTAGTGGGGGAGACAGGCTTAATTAAAAAGGCCCACAAATTGAGGGAATAATTTCAATTTGAGGGAAATGGGGGGGTAAAATGAGCAAAGTTTTATGAGAGCATCAGACAGAATAATCTGGCCTAGGATGGGACTGGGAATGGTCAGGGAAACTTCCCTGAGGAAGCCACACTAAGCTGAAGGAAGAGCAGGAGCTAACCAGGGAAGGGGTGGCATGCAGAAGAAGAGCACGTGATGGGGTGGAAACAGCAGGTGCTCACGTTGATCTAGTGGCTAGGGGAGCTCAGCAAGCACACTGGACTCATAAAAGACCACGATCAGGATGTATCAGGAGGAGCTAAAGGAAGAGGAATGGGCGAAGGAGAGGAAGGCAGGGGTCAGAATCAGCAGAGCTCGAAGGGCCACATGAAGAATTCTAATCATTACCCCTTGAATAATGGAAACTCCCTGGAGAGGAGTTTTGTCTGTTTTTTTAATTGAAGAATAACATCATACAGTAAAACACACTAATCTTAACCGTATGGTTTGGTAAATACTTATGTAACACCTGTGCATCTACCACCCAGATCAAAATATAGAACATTTCTATCATCCCAGAATGTTCCTTCCTGTTCCCTTTGAGTCAATCCCCAATCCCGTCCCAAGGGAACCACTATTCTTTTATGACCACAGGTTATTTTTGTCTGTCTTTGAACTTTATATAAATGGAACCAAATGGCATATACTCTTTTGTGTCTGACCTCTTTCATTTAACATTATATCTGTGAGAGTCCTCCATGATAAATTGCATGTAGCAGAAGTATTAGAAAGGTTTGGCTCAGAAATGAGACAAAAACTTAAACCTTAGTAGCAGCTCTTGAGTGAACTGTGTTAAGTAAAATAAAATGGCCACTTTCATTGGGCGTTGCCAGGAAGGAGTGCTTTGCTAGAAGGGCTTTTCTAGAAGACAAAAACATTGACCTGCAGGGGCTTTCTGAGAAGGTGGAATACACCCTACAGGATTGCAGATAAGCAAAACCCAGCGATAAACCAGTTTAGATGCAGTAGAGATGGCTTATCAAAACGGACAAACTATCATCCTAATCAATGTATATCTGTTGCCCACTTTGCAAGCCCCCCTCTAAGTAAAATGGAAACTGAATGTCAGCCAGTCAGAACACTTCCTCGCTTGCTTCCACATTTGCCCTATCTTAGCTTCCCCTTTCCACTTCCTCAGCAGAGCTCCCTTCTACATTCTGAATGGAATGCTGCCCGACTCATGAATTGCTAAATAAAGCTGTAAGATCCTAAATTTAATGTTGTTTAAAGTTTTAACAACAGAATTTATTTGAGTTCTGTGGTTATGGGAGTCAGCTGTACGGTTGAAGGGACACTTGAATGCTTTCTGGGCCTTACCTATATTCTTATTTTGAATTGAGGATTCCTTTTGTTCCTTCTTCTTATTGCAGGGAAGTCTTTCCTTCCAGACACCAGTCATGAGTCAACTTCACCTCTGTTTCTTGCTGAACTATAGATAAGAAACTCCTTTCCTAGGATACACCCAAGAAATATTTGCTCAATAAGTGATGGGAGAACTCGGGGGAAAAATGATTCCATGGAAGTAGAATTATTGTTTTAGCTTCAATTTATTGTTAATGGAAGGAATGACACTTTCATATCTTGTAATGTATCTGAATGGACAATGGAGTTGTAACAGTCTTTGTCCATAAAATGAATGGACTGGACTAAATAATCTCTAAGATCCTTAAAGTTCTATGAATTGAACCTATTAGAGGCTGTTTTGTTCACTGACTTTTATTATCTTTTCCTACTGCTGCCTTTCAGTGGAAATGTCAAAAAGAAGTCTCTTAGCCATGTCACCCTGAAGACTCAAGGTCTGTGTGAGCCTCACATAACATCTTTTACCAGAAAAAGACTTAAATACTTGAAATTACTGTGCAAATTTTAAGGATTGTTGTTACTATCAAATCTTACTACTAACTTTGTCCACTTAAAAAGTATTATTAGATTTATGGATTTTTTTAATTTTAAAATTACTTTATCAAATAAAAAACATTTCCAAACAAAACAAAGCAAAGCAATGGTAAAAACAAATATCCTGAAATAACTTCATTCCTTCCAATATAGTCCTACCATACCAAAAGAAAATTAATGAACCATAGTCACACTGGAGCATTTATAGATTTAATGTCTTTGGTTTTACTCCTTGTGAATCTTGTAACTCCAACTGTATGCTTATTTAATTGCATTGATCAGTATGTGCAGTCTATAATTCCTCTATATTTAAACAAAGAGACCCTTCTAAAATCTCTGAATTGGCTTTTTGGATGATTGTAAAGATACTAGTATTTCACTCTTGCATGATGTACTAAGTAATGATAATGACAACTTTTCTGCTGGCTATTCTGTATTTTCTCCCCCTATCTTTTAAAAATGTAATTTCTTGAGGACGTGATCATTCATGTGGTTTAAAGTATAAAAGAACATGAACAGTCTCTCTCCTACCTCTGTTTTCCAGCCCCTGTTCCTCCTCCCAAAATCAACCAACATTGCCAGTTAGTTGTGTAGCCGTCCATAAAGGTTTTATGCAAAGAGATGTACTTAACAAGATTTCTCCTTTCGTGTACAAATGGTAGCATACTATTCATTCTGTTCTACATATTGCTTATTTTACTTATCAGCATATAATGAGCTTCTTCATTAGAAAAAAAAATAGAACAAATGAGTACCTACCTCATAAGGTTGTTGTAAAGATTAAAGGAGTTAAAATATGCAAAGCACTTTTAATATGCTCTGCATATTGTAACTTCTGTATTAGTTTTCTATTGCTGCATAAGAAATTACCACAAAATTACTGGCTTAAGACAATACTAGTTCATTTTCTCACAATTTCTGTAGGTCAGAAGTCTGGGCATGGCTTAGATAGGGTCTCACACAGCTGCTTAAGAGTGTCACCCAGCTGAAATCAAGGTGTCAGCTTGGCTGCATTCTCATCTGGACACTCTATTAGGAAATGTTTCACTTTCAGGTTGTTGGCAGCTGTAGAATTCATGGCAACCTGCTTCTTCAAAGTCAGCAGTGGGAGAAAGAGAGTCTCACTGCTTGGATTCTCTGACCACACTGAAGGTCGAGGCCCCTTTTTTAAAAAAATGAGATATAATTCATATACTATAAAATTTATCCTTTTAAGGTTTACAGTTCAGTAGTTTTTCAGCATAATAACAAAGTTGTACAACCATCATCACTATCTAATTCTAGAACATTTTCATCATCCCCAGGAGAAACCCCATACTCATTAGCAGTCATTCCCCCTTCCCCCCTGCCAGCCCTGGCAAACACTAATCTTTTTGGTTTCTGTGGATTTGCCTATTCCAGATATTTCATATCAATGGGATCAGACAATATATGGCTTTTCACATCTGGCTTCTTTCACCTAGCATAATATTTTCAAGGTTCACCCATGTTGTAGCATATATCAATACTTTGTTCTTTTTTATGGCTGAATAATATTCCATTGTATGTATATACCACATTTTGTTTGTCCATTCATCAGGTGATAGACATTTATGTTATTTTCACTTTTTGGCTATTATAATGTTTCCATGAATATTCATGTAAAAGTTTTTGATTGAACATGTTTTCAATTCTTTTGTGGAATTCCTGGGTCATATGGTAACTCTTCATCCTTTTGAGCAACTGCCAAACTGTTTTTCACAGCAGCTGTACCATCTTATATTCCCAACAGCATTTGTTTGAGGGTCCCACTTTCTCCATATGCACGACCACACCTGCTCTTGTCTGTCATTTTGATCATAGCCTTCCTAGTGGCTAGCTCATTGTGGTTTTGATTTGCATTTCCCTAACTAATGATGTTGAGCATGCTTTCATATGCTTATTGGCCACTGGTATATCTTCTTTGGAGAACTGCCTATTTAAATCCTTTGCCCATGTTTTATTGGGTAGGCCCTCTTTGAAAGGTTTCACCTGACTAGGACAGGCCCACCCAGGATAATCTTCCTTTTGATTAAAGTCAACTGATTTGGGGACATTAATTAAATCTGCAAAATCCCTTTACCTTTGCCATATAATGTAACAAATCACAAGGGTGCTATCCCATCACATTTGCCATGTTTATAGGTTAGAAACAAGTTACAGGTCCCCACTCAAACTCAAAGGGAGGGGATTACATAAAGATGTGGATACTAGAGGGCAGGAAACATGACGCCATCTTATAATTCTGCCTTCCATAGCCACTAGACAAATGTTTGCTATATTGTAGTTTTATTTTCTTCATTCCTTATGGCTGCACAGCATTCATTGTATGGATATACCCTATTGATGGATATCTAGGTTGTTTCCAGTCCTTTACTATTACAAGCAATACTGTAATGGATATCCTTAAATAAATATTTTGAATATGAATAATTTTACCTGTACTATACATTTCTAGAAGTACATCTCCCCATTTTCTGAATCCCTTGTCTTAGTTTGACAAGTACCATGACAAATACTACAAAACGGGTTAGTTAAACAACAGGAATTTGTTGTCTCATGATTTCAGAAGCTAGAAGGCTTTCTTCCTCCTGTGGTTGGTAATGTTCTGGTGCTGGCTTGCTAAAATCCTTGGGGTTCCTTGGCTTGAACCCTTACTTCATGTCAGGGTTCCTGCTGACTTCTGGCTTCTGCCTCCTCCCTGTGGTTTTCTCTATGTCTGAATTTCTTCTGCTTACAAACGACTCCAGTAATCTGGATTAAGAACCAACCTCATTCAGTTGGACCAAACCTTAACTAAAAGTAACATTTTCAAGAGATCCTATTTACAGTGGGTTTATACCCACAAGATTGTGGATCAAAATTAGGAGCATGTCTAAATTGGGGCATATAATTCAATCTACGATACCACGTTAGCAGTCATCTTTACCATTCCCTGGATACTTAATTATATACTGTCATACTGTCCTCTAGTGTTCCTTGTGTTGTTGTTTTGCCCATTACTGAAGGTAGGGAATGACATTAGTGTTATACTTTTACCTTTTGGAAGCCCTTGCTACAGAACATGTGCATCTGTGGTAACCTCTCCCCCTCCCTCCCATTATACTGGGTATCTATATGACACACATACGTAAACACATATATAGATGTCCTCTTATCTCAGAATAAATTTAGTAAATTTACTAAATTTACTAAATTTATTCTGTCTACTCCTTATCTGTCCTTTAGCTCTTAGCATAGCTATCCTCATAAATCCTAGTTTTCGATGTGTTCCCCACTGAACTGAAAATTAAGGAGATATCCAAGTCCATTGCTTAGAGTTACAACCTCAGCACTTAGCAGGGCTTAGCCTGCAATAAACAAATAAAAGATATTTCTAATAGTGAATATTAGCAATGCTATTCAGTTAATCTAAATCTGCTATCTACAATAACTGAATATTTAAAATTATACTTTAGAGCTTCCCAATTTTTAAAATACTGTTTAAGGTATAATTCTGAACTCATTAAAACAATTTTTAAAAAATAAACGATTTGGAATGGAAAACAATTTTATCTTTGCAATCAGTTTAAGATTCAACCTCTGTAGAGAACTAATGGCCTTAGTTTCAGGTAAATCTTAGCTCAAGTTTTACTCTTTCTCTTTACCATTAATGTGTGTATTTGCTTTACACATAGCCTAGGACTTCTACCTTCCAAGTAAAGTTAGCTTTTGCTGAGGGAATGAAGGAACCCTTAGTTAAGTGCTGACACCAGTGTACAATTAACTCCTACTTACATTTTAATGTGATAAAAACCAACTTTTAGGAATACCTTTAATTGGATCAACAAAAGAGAAAGTTACCATTTGGAGATCCAAAATCTTAGTTTCTGATCTTCTGTGACCAAGTGTCTATCAAGTAAAGCCCACTGACCTGGCAAGACCTGGGATTTTATTATAATTATCATTTTGGTCAGTCAACTCCTTGGGAGACAACTGCAGCTTGGGAATAAAGCTCTGGGTCCCCATCCTGATCCTGCTTCTTGGAGAACCTGAGGAAAATGTCAATCTCCAGTTCTTCATCTATAAACGGGGGAAGAGTAATACTCCAAGTAAAGGGCTACTGTGAAGATTAGGTTTTAGAGGAGCAGTCAAGGGCAGTGTCTAGCTTCTTTAAGATCTGCCTTCAAATCCTGATTTCCTTACCTTAATTTGTCCATGGTCTAATAGGGCATGATAGTACCTCCCTGATTCTGTTGTGAGGATTAAGTGGAGATAATATATGTACATTGCTTCATCCAGTGCTTGGAATACAGAAAGCACTCAGAAAATGTTGGCCGTTTTCAGATAACCTATGGTAGTTTATGCTGACTAGGTTAAAACTACTATTTAAAAGACTCTCCACTTGATTGTCAAGTTATTTTCCTTAAGAGGGAGCAACCATATTCTTAAATGTGGCTGGGGTCAGCCTACAAAATTTTACATTTTTCTTTAATATGCATTCACTACAGAAAAAAAAAATTTAAAAGTCAGAACTCCCCCCACTCTCACTCCTGGTGCCTAGTGTGTGAAGTCCTATCAAAAGATCACAGGGCTTGCTGAGGCTTGCCAATGCGTCAAACGCTTTAAGGTGAAAGAGTCAGAAGGAAGGGTTGGCTAAGGAAGAGCCTCCAGCTGTGGGCTCTTAACGCAGCTCATCAGTCTCTTCAGTTCCTCTCCAGGCCTCTCTAGGCACGCAAGTATTTCACAAAGCCGGAATCATCCCGCATTCACTGCCCTAAAGATTTTTTTTGGCCATGTAACTCGTGCAGCCAAAGATTTTTCTCCGAAAAAGTGCCGGCACCTGTGCCCAGGAGTCGAGTCCGGGAGTGTCGGCCTCAGCAGCGGCGTCAGTCGGCGGCAGCTCCGTAGTCCGTAGAGAACCACGGGGCCCACCTAACCTGCAGCCCAGTGCGGCGTCGAGGCGCTCTCTGGGCGTTGCTGTTGCCCCTTTTGGCGGGCTCCGCCGCCCCTAGGCCCCGCCCCTCGACGCGGGCTATCCCCGGCCGCGGAGGCGGGCGCCGCGCTCCCATTGGCGGAGAGGCCCGCGCTGGCTCCGCCCCCTCTCGGCCCAGACGCGAGCACGTTGAGTGGTGGGGGCCGGCCGAGGAACTGCCCCAGAGAGAAGCGGAACCCGGGGTGGGGGCTTCACGGTTGGGGTGCCCGCTTTGGGGCCCTCAAGAGGCTGCTGGGTCGGGAGTGCGGCCTGAGGCCACGGGGGGAAGGGGGTGGGTGGGCTGAGAGCAGCTCGGCTACGAGGTCGGCCTGCCGCCCCTTCCCCCCACCCCCGTCTGCCTTGTCGGCAGAAGCTTCCCGGCTCCTCAAGCCGGCGCGATGGCGACTACTGCAGAAACGGAGGCCACTCCGCCGACGGACGCCAGCTGGGAAGGTGGCGGCGGCGGGGACGACGAGATGAAACAAGCGTTTCCGGAGCCCGAGTCCTCCCCACAAAATGGCGGCGGCGGTCTCAGCATCGCGGAGCCCTGCGGCGGCGCCGGGCCTGAGGAGACCGCGGCGGCCGAGGCCGCCCAGAACCTCAGCCTGGAGCAGCCTCTGGACTCCTCTGAGGCAGGCGCGACCGCTCTGCCCAAAGGCCCCGAAGAGCCCGAAAGGCCCGTTAGGAGGAGTTTTCAGATCCCCAGGAAGAGCAGAGAAAAGAAAGGTGGTGCCTCCCTTCCTCCCCAACCTTGCGTCTTTTTCTCTTCCCTCCATCTTTTCATTAGAACCTCTGTCTCCTTTACCCACACCCATCCAAGACACGTAAACACGCATGCAGCGCCAGCGGCTTCTTTCTTCACTGCCAGGGCCACCCAGCTGCTGCGCTTGGTGCGAGAGGAAGGCGGTGGAACCACACACCCCTGCTTCCCCTCTCCCCGTGGAAGTTGGAAGTAAGATGAGGTTTGAAGCTTGTCCGTAAGGCTGCAGCTCCCAGAGAGGAAAGATGGTGCTCTGCGCCCCTCCCTCCTAATCCCTGAAGGCAGAGAAGCTGATGTGTCCTCCTAAGAATGCTTCTGAGAAGTCTCACTGTGGAAATAGCCTGTGGCCATGGATTCTGGGGGCTTTCTCCGAGGCCTTTGCGTTCTGAGGACCACAACTGCTTCTCCCTATGGAAATTCTTCAGCTATATGTGTCTACTTGAAATTTGCTTGATGTCTGCGTTACTTCCCTCGTTTAGAAATCTCCATTGGTAGCTGTGATCCATGCACAACTGCTATTTTCCATTACACTTCATTTCCATGTAGATTTTTTTTTTCTTGTTTTTGAAGCGGTAGATTAAATAGGTCTCTCTCTCTGTCTTTAAATCCAAACTGAGTCTGGCTTTACTTATATTTGAGAAGAATGGGAAGGTAGGTTCTTGGTGCAGTCATTTCCCTTTGGGAAAAAAATAAACGTTAGCTTGTGCCCAAGAGTCACCAACTTGATCTTGCAGATGATGGAGCTCCAAATTAAAAAAAAAAAAAAGTCCAGTCTTAGTTTTTGGATCAGTAAAACAAACTACGTTTTACCTTAAAAAAAAAAATCAAAATGTGTTATTGTAACTTATTTCTAATGGAGATCAAAATTAATATTCTCCTATTCGATTACCCTATTATTTTTGACTATCCAGTGATTTCAAAAGTTCTGGGTTTAGTCAATTTAAAACCTCTTCCTCTTTGCTGTGCTGCTTGGTTCAGTTTTCCATGTTTTACTTTGGAAAAGAATAGTAACTTTTTTGTTTTGCAGAAAGCTTTTTGTTTGTAATTTGAATCTTAGTGAAGAATTGCCTTAGAATCTTGAGTGAAGCTCTTACTTCCTCTTTCCAAGTGCATAACCAGCTCCATTTGGGAAACTGGAATTGTTGGAGCCTTTTATCAGTAAGATACATATGAGTCAAAGATGTTAATTTCTGTTGGATTACAAAGCCAAGGGAATCCTTGTGTGAGACACCATGTTGACACAGATAAAGTTAACCTCTGTCCACTAACATGAGGAATGTTTCTAGAAATAACGTTAAATGAGTTAATGTGATAGCTTTTAGGGTTCAAGAAAATACCTATAAGGCTCGAGGTTGTCAATCCTTGTGGTTTATTTAGTTAAGCTGTATGGTGATAAGTCTATGAGAAAAGTTAAATACCCATCCTAAATTATCAGGTGGAAGAGAATAGGTTGGAAGTATATTCACATGGGCTCTGGTTATGAGGTAGAAGGTTGGACCTTTTTTGTTTTGTTTTGTTTTTTCATAAAAGCATTTTGAAGTCCATTTTCTTTGAGGTTTTAATTTATGTGCCTGAGGCTATGAACATAAGTCATGATCTACAACCTTTTAACTTCTGTTAGAACCGGAAAATTGGCCTAGAAACTCTCACAGTTTGATTTGAAATGTGGGAAAGTGCTCTGTGTGTGTTTTTTAAATTAGATAAATGAAATCCAGAGGTTTCGATGAAGTAGACTTCAATTGAACAAACTAAAAGTGGAAGTAATTGAGGAATTAGGAAATATAACACCTGGCCCCTGTCCTCACCCCGGAGTCTGATGCTCCTTGGGGAGTATTTATGTTTTCCGTTTCTAGAGACAAAAAGTTGTTACCTTTTTTTCTGTTAAGGAAAATAAATGACAGTGGACTTTTTTCATATTTAGTGAAAATGATAAATTTTTAACATGTGTAAATATGTACCAAACAGCATCTATTCAAATAAAGTAATGATATAAATAGAATTTTAGGAGCTGTTTCACCACCATGGACTTTATTCTGTCTAAGCTGAGAAAATGTTAGTGTTTGGTGATAGAATTTAATAGAAAAATACAACTTTTCATTATTTAAAAAACTGTTCAGAAAAAAGTACATGCTGGTTCCATCCTTCATCCCAACATCTCTTGGAAGGCTTGAAAAGATATCACTTAAATGTATAGGATCTGACTAGGTATTGTGGTCCTTCGAATCTTTTACCAGTGAAGATTCAGTCGTTTTTCAGTGGATCTGTCTGCTTGAACTTTTCAGTACCAAAGGTTCTGTTACATTAATATTTTAACATGGCAGACCTTTGCTTGTGACTATGATTTCCCAGTGAAACTTAAGATTAGGACTTGCATGTTTTTTGCCCCATGAAGGAAAGTACTATTTGAGTTTAAATTGTTGACTCAGTAAGTTCTCTGGTTTTGACAATAGCATGAGATCGAAAATACTGCCATTCTGATTAGTTAAATAGTAATATTGGCGAATACTTATACAGTCCTTAATAAGTTGTAGGCATTTTTCTAAGCACTTTACTAGATTTCAGAATTCTATGTGGTAGGTACTATTCCCATTTTATAGAAATTTGCTTAAGGTCACATAGCTAGTAAATAGTAGAGTTGGAATTGGAACCTAGGTCTAGAATAGCTCTTTATCAGTTTCTAGCAGGACTTCTTTTTACACTCTTAAAGATTTAAGATAGTTTTTGGTTTAACTGGTTTGTAAAAAAGTTTCTTTTTCCTATTAAATTTAGAAATGCTTAATATATCTTCATCCCTGGGGAATTTTGTGATACAGAGATATGTTCACTGTAAAATTAACACATTTAATCAGTACTGACAGGTTAAATTACTTAATTTTATTGACTGGAAGAGTATAAAATTTTTACTCTTTTTGATGTGTGCTGTATTTATTGGCTGGGCAGTTTTCTGTAGTGTAAAGTGGCACTGTTTACATTTAACCAAGCTGTAGAATTGCCGTTTGTCAGATGTTCCACTATTGCCACCTTTTACTCTGAATCTAATAGTGTAAATCATTGAAAGTAAATTAAAATTGGTAGTTTATTTGATACAATTTTTTCCCTCCAAAGTTCTTGGGAAGTGAAATAGTGATGAGTCGCTCTCTGGAAAATGTTTATTGGTTTATGTTTTTTGTGGGGCTCAAGGGAGCCTCTTACAAATTAATTGTGCTCATGTACCTGGGTCCGTAATGATCTTGTCTAGGAAAATAAATGGCTTAATCCCCCCCCCCCCCATCTTTTCCCACAAAATTTGGAGTTGTCTCTTTGAAGCCTTTGGAACAAAGACTTATTTTTAAAGGAAATTTTCGTGGTATTTCAGTAGTTGATTATGGATGACTGGATACTAAGTACCATAAATCTCCCTACGTAGAAGTAAACCTAAGTAGGAAAGCCTAGCCAGAATCCAGTCATCCACATAAAATATTTGCTAGGTTCATATAAATTCCAAGTAATGGAGGTGAAATTTTCTGTGATCTTTCTGCAGTCCAAAGAAAGTCAACAGCTAGTTTCGTATTTGTACACATCTCTCTTGATCTCTACCAGTGTACTCATTCTAATTTTGTACTATGTTCAACGTTGTTGATAAAGATGTGAGCCATCCATTTCTAAAACACTGTCTCTCATATTTTTTTATTAGACTGAAGAAAGTCTAATATCTTAAGTAAATTATTTCAAGGAACAATGGATAGTCACTGTGTAATAATCATTAATACCACTAGTCATCAGCCTGTGGATTCAGAGGGAAGAAGTGCAGACCTCCTGTGATTCCCAGCTTACTCTTGCTAGTTGTTTATACTTCATATTATCCATTTATATGATTTGATAATAGTGGTACATCTTTCATTTAAAAGTTTAACTTGTTTATATATATAATAATATTTTTACATACAAATATATAATTTTAATACACAAAGATATCCGTTAATACTAATAAATTGGTAAAACTAATGGAGGGAAAATGTTCCTATAAGGAACAAAGAGCTGCTACTATTTGATGGCCTAAATTTTAAGTCTTTGTCAACTGCTTTAATATTACCGTAAATTCTTGAGTCTGTTGTATGCTACCAGTAATAAAAAGTCTTTAATGATAGTATGGACTGGGAGTTAGGACACCTGAATTCTAGTTATGACTCAGCAATACTATCAGTTTCCTTATCTGAATTATAAATCTCCAAATGCCCTTCTATATCTGTGTTCTTCAATCCCATAAAATAATATCTAAAATCAGTTTTGCCTTGCATTTAATGGAAATCCTATAGGTAAGCAAAATTATGTTTCTTAATATGTGAAAGAACTTCTCTTGATACTGCTGTTAGCTTTACAAGCCAAAAAAGGGTGTTAATTATGACTTTTGTCCCTGTTAATTCTGTGAAAAAATTAAAATGAGTAAAAATATTTTAGAAATTTGATAGAAGATGAATAAGATGGTAAAAAGAGCATAAGCCTAGAAATAAAATTCTTCTGTAGCTAATTTCCTGTGCCTAAGTTTTCTATATTTTTATTTCCTAGTTTATAAGATGAAACAATCATATTTTTCCAGCTCTTGGAATGATTAGATTCCAACTCTAATGTGAGTTTTGATACACATACACATCTTTTCTGATGGTTGAGAATATAAAATTTGAAGTCAGACAGCCTGAATTTGATTACCAGCTGCCCCAATCATTCATTAACTGTGTAACATTGGACTAACTCAATTGTTACCTGTCTCAGTTTCATTTGTTAAATGGTCATGTTGAACTTCGTAGGGTGGTATCATGATTAAATGAAATTATATAAAAATTTCAGAGTGTCTGAAAAGTAATATAATCAGAATCCAGAGAAAAGTGAATTGGACACTGTGTTCACTAAGTGAAATGGATGACTAATACATAAAATGTTTTGTTCCCGCTTTGGATAGCCACACGATTGTTTATTGTTGCTGCAAATAACTCATAATTGAGATTGTGATGTGCATGTATTTTCTTTAAAAGAAGCAACAGACTATATTGATCGGGGTATACCCAGTATTAAGAGAATTCTTACTAAGGACATGAAGTAGACCCTCAAGGAATGTACATTCAGAACGTAAACTGGATACGTTTCTAAATTGCCATTATCAGCTCATTGGTAATAATTGGCTTGGAATCCTTAAAATAGTTAACGGTAGAACTTTATTTTTGTAGAAATAATAATTGGAAAACAATTATAGAAATTATTCTGGCTTACCTAGTGAAGCCAGTGAGGGCATCTGAAATATAAAATACCTTGGACACAGTTATTTTTTATTGTTAGACCTAAAGTCATATACTTTTTGTATATTTTCATTTGCACGAATTTTTTTCCTATTGACTGTCTACTTGAGTACATGTGAAGTGACCATAGGTCATTATTTTGGAATGAAACAAATATTTTTTTAAAATAGTATCAGTGTAAACTTTCATACAAATTTGTATGACTTCACTAGTTTTTTTAATTTATGATTAGACTGTTGGAAATAGTTTTGGGGCAGTTTATACAAAATAACTTCTTTCCATGCAGACTTGTAAAATTTAATGGAAATTTGAAGCTATATGGTACACCTTTTTGGTACTTTTAAGATATCCAAAGTCACATTGTTTAGTTTAGAAACACAAAAATCAATTACAGTATGCATGAACTCCAACTTTTAATATCATGTTTGGCCCATTTGGGATGGGAAAGCTTATAAAATGTTGAGACTTGCACAAACTGCTTTGCGTGCCAAGTTTTTCCCAATTCAGTGTTGGGGGCAATTGTCACAAAGATAAAATGTTTGTATCCTACCATGTTTTATGAAACATTTGAATTGAATATTTCTCTTATCCTGTTTTTTGAGTTTTTGTTTTGTTTTATATATTACTGAATTGTTTAATTTGTAAATCAGATTTAGTAATTTTAAACAATGATAATTAGCAATCATTTTGATAGTGGCGTATATATTTGGTATCCAGTATTAAAAAAAATCTTTACTAAGTTTACACTCATTTTCTTCCCTCAAGTTATTCAACCATTCAGCCTACTTGAGGCTAACACTATTTTAGCTGCTGGGATGTAGTAAAGATATGAGTAATGAGCAAGGCAGATATAGTTCCTGCTCTCATGAAGTTCACAATCAACAGATTATTGTGTGTATTCATCTACCACAAATTTGATCATAGGTCACTGTGACTAATGGTCTTGGTTCTATTTGAGTGCTTTATTTTTGTTCCTGCTCTTACTCCTAGCCAATCATTGTCTTTATTGCATTACTATAATTATGTTGACTTTTTTCCTTTTTTTTTTTTCCAGTGTGAAATCCCCAAATAGTGGTGATCATTTGTTGTAGATTCATTCTGTCATTGAAAACTACATTTTTACAGACAACTTCTGTATATATACTGTTTGGTAAATGAATGGATATCATTTGACTAATAATATATATATTATAGTTAATAACTACATATAGAAAATTATATACAGTTAAAAACAGCTTATTTATTAGTTAGCTGTGATCCTAGTGTCTTGAAGAGTATGCACAAGTGGAATACTATGTATTTTCAGTAGTTGCCTTAAAGTTTTTTGACTTTGACATTTTTGGCCCTAGGTGGTATTTTGAAAGAAGTTAAGGTAACAGGATATAACATGGATTCCATGAATAGTTTTATCTTCAGTGAACAATAAGTGCTTCCTTTTTGGTTTGGGGAAAATTTATTTATTTAGACTTTATGTTTATAATTTATTAGTAAGTTAAAAGAATTCACACACAAAGTAGAAATTTGAGGTTATTAGACCAGTAATCCCAAAGAACAAACTGGATATTTGACTTAAGTATCTTAAAAATTAAGAGGTGTAGAATGATTGGGGGTTGGGGAATAAAAACTTGCTGTGCACTAGATGTCCTGTGCTTGGACCTTTTCCCATGTATTATCTAATGTATGGCATGTGGTATGTAGTGGCTATTAGGATAGCTGGAGTTCTTCGTTTTACAGAGAGAACTGAGCCTATGTTTGGTTAAGTAGTTGATTTACTCAGGATCTCCCACAAAGCCAGTAAATGCCAGATAATGGTATTTGCCTCCAGATTTGACTCCAAAGCTCCATATATTTACATCTTTATTAAGTTGTCATAATAAACGTCCTGCTACTTTATACTGGTAATACAAGAAGCCATTAGGGTGCATTTTATTACTTGAAACTTTAGTTCTAAAAGCCAAATAGGATCATTTTATTTTATAGACACATAAGCATCTTAACTGTTTTTGTGCTTTCATTTATGGTGTAAACATGTAGTTTGCTGAAATACACAGTCCCAGACATACTTCTGCAGTGATACCTAAAATAGGATTTGATGTAAGTTAAGAATGTACATAAGTTCTTTAAGCAATTTAGGTTGCCTAGTGTGCATCCCTAAGGTTTGCAGTATTGCAACCTCCTTGTCTGCACGTGTGATGCTAGATCCTCTTTGCTGAAGAAACGGGCCCATGTAGATAACCGGTTTTTAATTTTTCTTTACTAAATGATTAAGTGTCGTTTTTACAAGTCACAAAATAGCTACCCTGCCTTTTTTACTTTATTTAAAAGTATAAGAAGCTACGTTTAAGACAGAATACTCTTAAAATTAAAATTAATTTTTCTTTATTTTAGCACTTTTCCAGCCATTAACTCCAGGCTCTCGAGAATTTGAAGATGTTTTAAACATTCTCCATTCATCTTACCTTGAGCCAACCTCAGTAACAAATTTTAATTACAAATGTGCTTGCTTGATACATAACGAGCTATTGGAAAAGGAGGTATGTTTTAAATTGTGTTTATTGTCAAGGTTCTTCAGAACCGATTAACAACCCAGAATTTGTTTTACTTTGCTTTTCTCTAATAATGCTAAAGTTTTTAGGAAAGCCAAATTATGGAAGAGAAAACAAGTTTTAAATGGCATCTTTTCTCCTAAATGTTGTTATAACAACACAGTTATCTGCTATGTTAAACTCGTGTCAATGTGCAAATATGTAATAGAACTTATTTTCCTAAAAATGCATCTTAAGCATAGTGATAGCTTACTGTATAATGGTTTAATTGTAAGCTTATAACAAGGCTTTTTGCCCTTTCATTTAATTTATTTTGAGTTCATGTTAATTTAATTGAATGGAATTTTTTAATAGCATATTATGTTTAAATTGGAAGATAATGAAATCAAACCTGTATGTTTTTTAGGATATGCTTTGTTTTTTCCCCATTGATTGCCAGTTGGTTAGATTGCCTTAATATCATTAGTGGGAATTCTAATTAAAGAGTGGGAACAAAAGAGAATAGTCAGACATGTTGGACAGTGAATTTTGAGTTTCACATACAAATTACAATATTCTTTGAATTTTAATTTAGGAAAAGCAGCATGTTTAATTTTGAGTTAATACAAATAAGGTGTTTAGAAATATTTAATGTGTCAAATTGCTTTTTGATGACATCAAATGCTATTAATTTTGTACTTTTACGAGTTGCTTAACCTGTTACTACCAGAATTTAACTCTGAAGGGATCCCTAAAGGGGAAGAATGTTACTGGCTCCCTGAGAAGATTAAAATCTTGGTAGTTTGATGTGGTTTTGGGTTTGATAGAGATTGTTAATTTTTTTTTTAATGAAAGTTTAGTCTAAAGATTTATTAAATACCAGAGATCAGTAATGGCCTAAATACTGCACATAAAGGTGTTAGATATGGCTTTCTTGTAAAAGTGAAAGCCAGCAGTGTAGGGTGACTTACAGTTCAGATGTACTTAGACCAGGTTACTCTTTTATGCTGGAAATATTTACGGAGCACATCCTATGTACTTGGCATTGATAGTAGTTATAAACAGAAGAAACATTTTTCCTTTTCCATATAAGTTTATAGTTGAGATGTTGGTCATTCAACAGAGATTTATTAAACTACCTACTGTATGCAGTATACCATGCCAAGTAAAGTGGGACATACAAAAATAACTAAAACATGAATTTATAATCTCTGGGAGATTTGGTAAAATGGGACATACAAAAATAACTAAAACATGAACTTATAATCTATGGGAGAATTGGAGTGTGGCAAACTTTTAATAGATATTTAGTTAAATTGATAAACAATGTATGCTTGTTTGAGCATATTGTATGAGTAAAGAGCTGGTTACAATGGAAAAAATAATTGAAGGGAGAAATTACAGAGAGGGAAAAGATAGTTGCTTTATACTTCATTCAGTTTGGAAGTTCTTAGAAATAAAGTTCCTGAAACTCTTGCTTTGCAAATGCAGTCACATGCTAAGGAGTTGTTACAGATTTAATTTCATTTAGTTTACAGAAAAGCGAAGAGAACTGAAATTTGATGGTCGTTTAGATAAGGAACTTTCAGAATCCTATGCATTTCTGATGGTTGATCGACATCAGGTTAGTAAAGCCATTTTATAAAAAACAATTTGAGGATATTTCCATTTTAGATTAATTTTGCAATTATTAATATTTTCTTGATGAATAGTACATGGAAAAAATGATATAGTAGGACAATGTGTTTCATTTAATGTTTTTCAAATGTGCTCACTTTTTCTCTGGCCAAACCTATTTTCTTCCTTAGAATGTGCTTGATAATTAACAGTTTTTCCTTTTATTAAAAAAAAGTGATGTTTTATGTTGCTTAAAAATCATGTTTTTTCCCTTTAAATTAAAGATGTTTAGGTGGCGTCATTCTACTTTAAATATTTTATTGATTCTAATTCTTTCTAAAATGGGATGTTTATATACGTGACTGGCAGTAATTCAGACTATGTCATGGCCTAGCATAAACAGAAATAGATTCCAGCTGTGATTACACTGGAAGTGTAAGTTAGTTGCACACTGATATTAGTTATAAACTGGCGAATATATGAAATTTCTGTAGTGCAGAATATATATTGCTTAGAAGCTTAGGTTCTATTTAAAACAAATTTACAAATTACCCTTTCAAATTTGTAATGTTAATATGGTTGTAAAATGAATGTTTTGTTTATTTTAGGTTCAAAGCATATGCGAAAGAGGATTACAGGTGGGCCAATCCAAAATAACAATTCTTGGCAGTCCTTTCATGGGTAATTTTTTAAATTTTATATTTGCTTACTATTAAGTTGCCATTTAAAAATACATTATCAAAATTTTTCTGAGTTCTGTAGAATTAAATGCAAGTGTCTTTTGTCATTTTCCCAGAATAGGAGACTAGTTCCAGGTTCTAAAATATAAAATCAGTTTTATCTTTTATTTCTGATTTTGATTACTTCCTATTGATCCAAGATTACTTTTTTTAAAAATGTCTTAGTCTGGTCATAGTGATTTTGAAACATTTCATTAGTTTCATGTTTTTTTCAGTCTTTATTTTTGTTTTGGTTTTATTTCAACTGTCTTTATTGTCCTTAAATTTCCTGAGAAGGGTTTATAGCTTTTCCTCTTTTCTTGTTAGGATAAATATTTGAATTTTTTTTGTATTCGTGTCCAACTTACTCAAATTTAAGTTCTTTAATTTTTTTCCTTCTTTACTAGGTATCTATGTTTCTAGGTATGCTGATTTACTACAAGCTAATCCTTTGGAAGCTGGGGCAACGGGTGATGTTCTTATTTTTAAAATAATGAAGGTAACTTCAACTATTATATTTTGTATACTAAAGACAGCATTTGATATGGATTTTAATTGACCCTAAGTTGTTAGGAGTTTGATTAAGGTAAAAATGTGCTACCTGGTGTTTGTTATATAAACATATTTTTGAGAGTGGTTTGTCAGCTTTGATCTAAGCTAACTATAGTTAAAGATCTTAAGGATTTGCTCCTCTTTCTAAAGAAAAGAATGAAAAAGGAGGGTAGTGTATTGGTTATGTAATTTAGTTTCATGAAGAGTATTGTGAATAGAATTTTTATTCTCTTGTTATTAAACAAATTCAAACTTACATTTATTTTCATGATTAAATGTTTCTTAGTGCTGCAATGTTGGTAAACAGTATTAGGTGTTACTTGGTATAGGTGATCTGTAGTCAAAGAAGTATTCCATAATATTGATGTCATGTGGTCAGTGGTTAGGTTTAGATGGACGTTTGAAAGTTTTTTTTTTTTTCTATTTTAGGGTAAAATAAAGAGTATATATGACCTCATGGGTGTAAAAAATTCGGAATCTATATTAAATAAAAGCACTTTGGACCCAACACCAAAACATGAATGTCATGTGTCAAAGAATGCCAATAGAGTTACATCGCTTTTGGCTTACAGAGCCTATGAGCTTACTCAGGTAGGTGCTTGGATCCCTTTTAATATTATAACTTCATATCTGTTTGTCACCAAATCCTTTAAAATGTCCCCCTTTCAGTTCCCTCTGCTACCACACTAGTCTAGATTCTGGTTTCCATATATAACTGCTTAGGTGCTATTTGTTCAGTGTTTTCAAGATGGCTCAGAAACATTCAGTGGCTCTTTAGGCCTATAGGGTAGATATTCAGATTCCCCAGTCTAGCTCTCTCTGCTTGTAGCTCCCTTGAGCCTGTTTTGTGTGTGACTACTGCTCTCAACACACTTCATTTCATTTTGAAGCCTGGGCTTCTCCTGGCCTAGAAAGATCTCCTGCCTAATAAAATGCTATTCATTCTTCAAGGTAAATTGAAGCCCCTTGGAATATCTTAATTCATATAATTTGTACTATTGATTTGGTATTTTCTATTTTTATTAACAATTTTCTAGGATGCAAAGTTATCTTAGAAATACTTTTAAGGTTTTTTTCAGGTGTAATTGATATAAAATAAACCACATATTTTTAAATTAACACTTTATGAGTTTTAATTGTAGTTTTCTGTGAGGTTTGACTATGAAGTAATTTTTTTTTTTTTAACAAATGCATAAAAAGTGTGTATCTCTAAGTGGATTGTTTTGTGAAAAGTAGGGGCTATGTGCTCCAGTGATGCTAACATCCCTGGAAGTGTTCATTCTTACTTTTTTTTTAAATTTAGTTTTTATTTTATTTACATAAAATATATTCACCAAAGTCATCTGGATCTGACTCATTTGATTATCTTCTGGACAGCAGTAGTTTTGGGAGACATGAGGTATAACTATATAGAAAATTATTGTTTTTTTCTAGCAGGACTTGTAAATTGGCTTGATTTTTCTAAAAACTTTCCAGGCATTTTAGAGCAACAACATTACTGAAATCTATAGTTTCCCAATGGAATGGACTTTGAAGGGCAATGCTACTTTGTTTATAAACTGAGGCCTTTTAAATGAAAAATCACTAGTTCCTTTGAGGTTAAAGCCCAAAAGTAGTCTGCAAGTTATAAAATAGTACCCTAATGAATGTGGTGAATTGGGGAAGGAGAGGGGTGGAGGGGGTAGTAGGGAAAGGGCTGGCTTCCTTTGTCACCTATATTTCTACTCTTCTTCTACCTCCTTTTTGCTGCTTTGCATTTGAGGCCCAGGATGTTTTTCTTTTTGAGATAATAAGTTGAGTGGGATTTAGGTTTGGTTGAGATTATGTCCTCAGTATTTCAGTTGAGGTTTTTTTTGAATCAAGTTGACTTTTCAGACTCACCTGGGGACTTAGGCTCCATTTTTAATATTTTTACGAAGAAATTTGTTGTGCATTCCTGGTGGTTAACCCAGAAGTAGACTTTGGGGATACCTATTAGTACCCTAAAATCTGATATATACATAGAAGATAATATTTTCTATGACAAAATGAATATAAAGTGCAAATTATTTTAGGTTAATTAGTAAGTCAGAGGCAGTTAAATGGTATCATATTTCTCAAAAATCAGGTGGGTAGATTTAAGGTTGCACTCTGCTTTTTGCCTTCTTGAAGTTAATACTGTGTATTTTTACTTTTAGTATTATTTTTATGAGTATGGCTTTGATGAGCTAAGGCGAAGACCAAGACATGTGTGTCCATATGCAGTTGTGTCTTTTACTTACAAAGATGATACACAAACTCCAAAGTTTGTACCTTCATCAAGGTAAGACTTACGAGTTTTTACATCATCCAGGACGATTATATATCCCACATTGCTGAGTTAGGAGGAGACCTTTTGTCCCTTCTCATTTTTTTTACTTGCTTTAAATTAGATTCTTGAGTGTTCATGATGACTTTAAAAGCTCACCATGAAGGACAGATACCTTGACTATATGAAAATACAGACTAACATATACTTAAAACTCATCTGTTTAACCTCTTTTTCCTGGTATTAAAGGTTCATATAGTTGAGCAAATGAAATTTTAGAAATGAAATTTTGTGTATTGTGTCTACGGGAAATGGGGAACTTTTACAAAAGATGCCCAGGCCCCACTTCAGACCAGTTAAATCAAATATTTAGTGGAGAGCCTAGGCATTGACAGTTTTTGAAAGCTTTCAGGTGATTCTGATTTTCACCCAGTAATGAGTACCTTTGATGGATTTCTTATAAATTTTCATATAAGGTGACAAAATGCAAAGCAGTTTCCTTTTTTTTCCCCATGTGGTAATTCCAGCAAATATATAAGTTTATAGGAACATAGATGAAATGGTCAATTGTCTACTTATTTTTAATTTGATTACCCATATATTTAATCTCAGATATGAAAGCTATTAATTTAGAAATGTTACTGTTTTTAAAAAGCCATGTTTCCTAAAATGTTTATGTACTTTTTTGAGATTGACCTTTTATCAGTTTTTCAGAGCATATTTTCTTCTCTTCCATTAAAGTTGTTTGAGATGCAGCATTTTTTTTTTTTACCTCAGTGAATAGCGCTGGAGACCATCCACAGCCATAAGTACTGGTTGACATAATATCAAGATGGTTGTGGTTTTCATTTTTTCATGACTATTTATTTATGATCCCTGTAATATGCACATTCACTATAGTGCCTTTCAAAAGTAAATCTTCAAAAGATATTAAGCACTTATAATTATAAGGCCAAACCCCCAGGAATAATAACTATATGTTAATTTTCCTTATCTCCTCTTTGATTCTATCTGTTGACCTCCATGAAACAGATAAAACAAGCATTGCTTGAACAGCTTACTATTCCTTGAAAGCAACAGTAATGCTTCTGTCTCAGGATCTCTACATTTGTTGTTCCCTTTCTTTCCCTAGTTATCTGCACAGTTCACTTCTATACTTCCCTCAGGTCTGTCTGTACGGTTACCTTATCAATGAAGCCTTCCCTGATTTTTTTTTTTTTTAACCTCCATCTGTTATGTCTCTTTCTCTGTTTTTCTCCATTTAAACCATTATCGCCTGATGCTTTAGTTTCATGGCTGCTAAAACAAGTGAATTGACTTAACAACAGGAGTTTATTGGCTCACTGTTGCAGAAGATAGAAGGTTTGCTTTTTCCTGAGGTTGGTATCTTCTGGCTGGCTCGCAGGCTATCTTTGGCATTCTTTTGGCTTTTTATGTCACATGGTAATAAATGGAAGCTTCTCCTTCTCTAATGGTTTCTGTTGACTTCTAGCTTCTGGCTTCTTCCCATGGCTTTCTCTCTGTGTCCAGTTTCCTTTGTTTATAAGACTTCATCCTTACTGGATTAAGACCTGCCTTCATTCAGTTTGGGCACCTTAACTAAAATATCTTCAAAAGTACTATTTACAAATGGGTTCACACCCACAGGACCAGGGGTTGGACTTAACATGCCTTTTGTGGGGGACATGATTCAGTCTCCTAACACCTGGTAAACTATGTATTTACTTTTTGATTATTGTCTGTCATTCGTCATTAGATTGTAAGATCTAAGAGGTCAGGAACTTTGCTCTGTTCATCTCTGTAATCCCATTACCTAGAACTGTGTCTGGTAAACAATAGGACATTAGTAAATATTTACTGAATGAATGAATGAAGGAATGAATGAATGGGTTTAAATTCTTATTTGAGGCTGTTTCTTTGAATCTCATAATCAAAATAAAGTAATTGACAGAAACTTTAATGGGCTTTTTCTAATGGTTATTTTTGGGAAAAACCATTCCCTTAAATTTGTGCTAATTTGGTAATATGAGCAAAGTAGGTAATTCTGTTTTCTCTAAGTAGACTTGGATTTATTAAATGTCATAATGAGAAATTCATTCGTTCTTCCTACCCGGAGGAAAGATTTAATTCTGTTGTGCAGTATGCTTTTCTGCTGTATTAAAAATAACATTTATACCCAGGTCCTGAATGTGAACTTTGAAGTTTTTACCAATTAGTAATGTTTTTCTTTTCTTTTCAAAAAATTTATTTATAGATCTAACAGCTTTAATGCGGATAGAAACACAGGTAAGATTCTTACTATAGTTCTTTCCTTTAGTTTTGTGAATTGAAAGAATAAATACATGTAGTAAAAGATCAGTAAATTAAGTGCTTTGTTTTATTTTTATAATGAATAAGAATCTGCAAAGTATGAAAAAGATAGTGAGGCCATGTTTATGAAGTAGCGTCAACCTTTGGTCATTCTTGCCCAAGGTTTCCTTTGTGAGGCTGTTGTTACTGTGAAAAGACCACAAGGTTTTAGCACTTTCATTGAAAAGGACAAAAAATTAAACAGGTTTCACAATTCAGCTTTTTAAAAGAATTAAATTCATCAGAAGTTTAGGAATAAGAAGAGGTAATTAGGGAAGATTAAAAGCAATATTGACACTATCTTCAAGTTTCTCTACAATGAAAAGAACTATTAGAAGATAGGAGAAATGATGGATATTCAGATTTAACCAGATTGAGGTTAACCAGATTTAATGTAATTTCCTTTGAGGGAAATAAGAGGACTGTAATTGTATTGTCTGATATGAGGATACTTGGATGAATTTGTTGTTCTTTGCAGCTGGAATGAATAATTTTGTAGGAGGAAAAATATCTGTAACAAAAATACTAATATCTGAAACTCTCCTTCTGTAAATAGAAATGTTGTTTTCTTTTTCTCGACTTAAACCTTGTTTTTTTCCCACCTTTTATTTCTTGTAAACTTGTATTTATCTCTCTGGGCTGCCATGATACTGAATTGGGTCATTATTTTCTTTATTTAGATAAATTTAACTATACCTTGTGGAAAGGACAACTTTTAAATAAAGGAAAGCCCTTGTGTTACATTTCCCTGAGGTCAGCCACTCGTGCTTTTTTGCCTATCAAGCTGTAAGTATGTTATATTACAAGAAAATACCAATTGGTGGTTGCTAATTGTATGAGCTTCTTTGTTAGCTTTTTTCTTATTTTTTTTCTTTTTTTATGTTTACATTTTATTTTGGTCTATAACATAACTTAAATATAAATGTTGGTTTGTTTTAGAAAAGATTTATCTGTTAAGGTTAAAAACTTGATTGATAAAATGAGCCCTCTACTTCTCTGTCTTAATTTGACAGTCATACGCATTTATGATGTAAAAATTTTTCTTACTGATTTAAAATCTTACCCTAATTAGATAGATTTTTTTTTTCTATTTAGCAATTTGAACATTAGAGAATTAAAAGTTACAAGCTCTTAGTTGGAATGAGCTTTGATGTGGTGATTTGAGCTAAAACATACAGCCTGTTTTCTACCCTGTGCAACATATGTTGGAATAGATGGGTTTAAAATGATCTGCTACTACCACATAAACATTATGGGCCTTTATAAATGTTCAAAGATTATTTTAACAGTTTATTGTCGGTTGAATTGTCTTTAATAAAATGACAGCCTTTTAATTTTTGCAGTTAGTAAAATTGTCATTTTGGAATAACTTCTGGCTTAAAGATGGAAGGTTGGTTATATTGTCAGGCTCTATCTATCTATCTTTCTGTTTATCTATTGGATTTTTCATATCAAATCCTTTTTAGAATAAGATAGGATATTAATAAATATGCCCTTCTGTTTTCCATCAAGTGTACTTTGTGTGTGTTTGTGATAACATTTCTAGAGTTAAAAACACACGTAAGGCAACATACTTTTTCATTTTTTCTTTCAGTCCTGAGAAGTTAGATGTTGAAACAGTGATGAGTATTGATCATCTGAGACAAAAAATCCCTCCAGCTCTGTTTTATAAGGAAACATACTTAGGTCCAAATGAAGGTAAAGTAATTTAATTTTACTAAACTGTGTAAGGAACAGTCTTAATTGAATAATTACTGTATATTTTTTCTTATGTCAGTTTTGAAGAATGGAATGTATTGCAGCCTTTATGAAGTTATAGAAAAGCCAAGAATTGGAAGTAACATGGAGAGTTTACTGCAAAAGTTAGAGAAAGAAAAACTCGTGAGTGAAAAATTTTAAGATGTTCCTCATTCTTGCTTAGAAATATGCATATTTACAAGTGATCATATTAGTATCTCAATTCATTTTTGCCTCTAAAGTACCACAAGGTCTCTATCTTTGCTACTACCAATTAGTTAATAATGATTTACTGTGACCTCTGATATTTCTTTTTTGGTCATGAAACGACCTTCTACAGACCAGTCATCCCCGTGAAGTATCTTTATTATGCTTTGCTGATTATGAGTATGATATTCAACAAATACTTATTGAGTATTTTTTTTATATAAGATATATAGTTCAGTAGACAATGAGTGAAAGAGACCGATCTGCATTATATAGTGTTAAATGAAGTTACTCAGATAGAATTACTCAGAAGAGTAGACAATAGCATATTTGAAGGTCTCAAAATATAAGTGGTTTGGTAAGGTTGAAAAAATCAAAGGACTCTGGAGTAAGTGGGGAAAAATATTAGAACATGAGGCTGGAAAAATATGTAGGGGGTGTGTCATGCAGGATTTTTCAGGTAGTGTTTGAATATTCAGGAATTTAGCTTGATCCTAAGAGTAATGAGTTTTTAAGGATTTTAAAGGGGACAGGATGAGGCTTTGCTTGTGATGAGATCTGTGTTTTGAAAGTTTACCTTGATTAACCTATAGAGAAAGTAAAGGGGGGAAGTAAGAGAGGAAAGTGAGAAATAAGGTAATAAACCCAACAGTGGTTTGGATGAGAAAGGTAAGTAATGATAGGAGAGAGACGGATTTAAGGGATTTTTAGGAGGAAAGTATGCAGATTAACAGATGTCGGATATATCTAGTTAGTTTGGGTAGAAGGATAGGACCAGACACCAGATTGTGGTGAGTTGAGGAGTGAACGGAAGATGAATATGTAAAGCCAGCGTATATGGGTATGCATATTTTAGCTATGAACAAGATGAGGTGCCTGCAGAGAAAGGGAGTTCTAAGGTTTTTCTTTTAACGTGAGATAGATTTTTAGTTTGAATGTTGATGGGAAGTTCCAGTAGAGAGACAGAACTTGTTTGCCTAGATGTGCCATTTAACAAAAGTTTTTCAGCAGTTGACTTTTTATTCTTTGTTGAGCCTCAATTTCTAGGTAGTCATATGAGGTTGTGAGACTGATTTTCAGAACCTGCAACTTCCATTTTAAATGACTACATAGAATTTCATTGTATGCATATATCATTATGTGCTGTAATTATTCCCTCGTTTGTAGATGGATTAGTCAGATTATATTTAAAACTTGCAGGCAGAATTTATACACTTATGAATTGGTGGGCCCTGAGCAATAATTTGTTGACCTTATAGACTAGGATTTGACTGTGCGTGTGTATATATATATATATACACACACACACAGATACCCTACACATGAGTATACTTTTATATTTACATTTATATTTACTTTTATTGTTTTCCTGTCTATAATGAATGTATTCCTCTTGATCAAAATCTACTCATTTCCTGAGTTCAGGAATTGAAAGTGTAGATAGTAGGTTTCGATATGGAAGGATATTGAGTTAGCCATATCTGTTTGGTTCTTGAGTTTCCAAGTGCGTACTGAGAGTTTGAATAGTGAAGGGCCTATCGGAAAATTACAATATATGTTCATTTCCTAATAGAATTGGGTAGGAAAGATACTGGGATTGTTTTTTTACCTGAGCAAATATATTAAGTTCATGGAGTACAGGATCTTCCCAGAATCAAAGTAAATTGAGATCACAGATGTAAAATCTGCATCTAAAAATCTAGAGCAGTATTTCTTCTTTAGCCAATTGATGTGATGAAGTTCACTGATTGATTTTCAAATGTTGACTCAGTTTTACATACCTGGAATAAATCCCAATTGGTCGTGTATGTAACTATTTTTAATACATTGTTGAATTTGATTCGCTAATATTTTGCTGAGGAATTTTGTGTCTGTTTATGAGAGATACTGGTTTGAAAATTTCCTTTCTGTTAATGCTTTTTCTCATGTCGATATTAGGAAATAGCTGGCCTCATAGAATGAGTTATGAAGAGTTCCTCCAGCTTGTGTTTTCTGGAAGAGATTGTAGAGAATTGTTAGAATTTCTTCTTCAAATGTTTGGTAGAATTTACCATTAAAACCATCTAAGCTTGGTGTTTTCTGTTATCCTTTTAATGTCCATGGGATCTTTTTCATTTCTGATATTATAGTTTGTGTCTTTTCTTCCCCTTGGTTAGCCTTGCTAGAGCTTTGTCAATTTTACTGATCTTCACAAAGAATGAGCTTTTGGTTTCATTGATTTCTTTATAATTTTCTGTTTTGTTTCTTTGATTTCTGCTTTAATTTTATAATTTTTCTGCTTATTTTGGATTTAGTTTGCTCCTTTTCAGATTTTCTGAGGTGGAAGCTTAGATTGTCAGTTTTAAATTTTCTCTTCTAATATAAGCATTCAGTGCTATAAATTTCCCTATAAGCACTGCTTTTGCTGCATCCCACAAATTTTGATAGGTTATATTTTCATTTTCATTTATTTCAAAATATTTATAACTTTTTCTTAGGATTTCTTCTTTGACCCACATATTTTGTAATTTTTCTAGCCATCTTTTTGTTAATGATTTCTAGTTTAATATCATTGTACTATGAGAGCATACTTTATATGACTTCTCTTCTTTTAAACTTATTATTTTTTATGGCCCAGGATATGGTCTCTCTTGGTGATTGTTCTGTCCGAACTTGAGAAAAATGTTTATTCTGCTATGGGGTGAAGTGTTAAATAAATGTCAGTTAGATCCAGTTGATTAATGGTGCTGTTCAACTCATTTATGTTGTTAACTAATTTTCTGCCTGCTGGATTTGTCAATTACTGGTAGGTGATGTTGAAGTCTTCAGTTACAAGAATGAATTTGTCTTTCTCTTTGCAGATCTATGAGCTTTTGTCTCACATATCTAACACTTGTTAGGCGCATATACCTTCAGGATTATTACGCCTTCTTAGAGAATTGACTCCTTTATCATCATTTTCTGATGTTGATCCACCCTTGCATTCCAGGGATAAGTCCCATTTGGTCATGGTGTATAATCCTTTCAATATGCTTTGGATTAGATTTGCTAGTATTTTATTGAGGACTGTTAACATCTTTTTCCCTGATAATTTTATCCCTGATAATTTCCCTTGCTCTGAAATTAATATAGCTACTCCAGCTCTCACTTGATTAGTATTAACATGTTACATCTTTCTCCATTTGTTTATTTTTACTCTGTGTCTTTATATTTAAAGTGAGTTTCTTGTAGATTACATATAGTTGGGTCTTGTTTTTTTAATCTACTCTGATAATCTCTATTTTTAAATTGGTGTATTTAGACCATTAACATTTAAAGTGACTATCAGTATAGCTGGATTAATATCTACCATATTTGTAAGTTTTCTGTTTGTTTACCCTTGTTACTTCCTTTTTCCTTTGTTTTTGTTTTTGCCTTCTCCCATTTCCTCCCTGCCATCCCTTATAACATTGCTCTCATCCATTTCACTTTTCCATAAGCTATAATCATCCAATATATTGTTGCTATTATTATTCTGAACAAGCTGTTATCTGTTATCTCAGTGAAGAATAAGAAAAATAAAAGATCTTATTTTTACCTCAGTTTATTTCTTCTCAAACATTCTTCCTTTCTTTATGTAGATCCAAGTCTCTGACCTATATCATTTTATTTCTGTATGAAGAACTTCTTTTAACATTTCTCGCCAGCCAAGTCTACTGGTGACAAATTCTCTCAGTTTTTGTTTATGTGAGAAAGTCCTTATTTCTTCTTCACTTTGATTTTTGTTGGTGATAGAATTCTAGGTGTGATGGGTTGTTTTCTTTTAACATTTTAAATATTTCACTCTACTCTCTTCTTGGGTGGTTTCTGAAGAGAAGTCTGATGTAACTCTTATCATTGTTTCTCTATAGGCAAAGTTTATTTTCCCCCTCCTGGCTTCTTTCAAGTTTTTCTCTTTGATTTTTTTGCTGTTTGAATCTGATATGCCTAGGTGTAGATTTTTTTATATTTAACCTGTTCGGTGTTATCTGGACTTGTTGGATATGTGGTTTGGTGCCTGTGGTGTAACCTGGAAAATTCTCAGCTACTATTATTTCAAATATTCCTTCTGTTACTTTTTCTCTTTTCCTTCTGGTATTCCCATTACATGTATGTTATAGCTTCTATAATTGTCCCACAGTTCTTGGATGTTCTGTCCCATCTTTTCTTTTTTCTATTTGCAATTCCGTTTTTTTTTAATCTTCATTTTATTGAGATATATTCACATACCACGCAGTCATACAAAACAAATCGTACATTCGATTGTTCGCAGTACCATTACATAGTTGTACATTCATCACCTAAATTGCAATTCAGTTTTATAAGTTTATATTGATGTATCTTCAAACTCACTGATTATTTCCTTGGCCTTGTCCAGTCTACTGATAAGTCCACCAAAGGAGTTCTTCTCTAATTTTTTACAGTGTTTTGACTCCTTTTGAGTCTTTCTTAGAATTTCCCTCTCTGCTTACATTACCGATCTATTCTTGCATGTTGTCAACTTTTTCCATTAGAACCCTGTCTTACTGTCCTGATTGCCTTGACCAATACCACACAGGTTGGCTTAAACAGTGGGAATTTATTGGCTAGAAGGCTTGCTTCCTCCCAGGGTCAGTCATGTTATGATTGGCTGGCTATCCTTAAGTTTCTTTGCTTTCCTGTTGCATGGTGATGTCCTTTCCTTTTACTTATAGGTTCCACTGCCTCTAGCTTTTGGCTCCTCCCTGTGGCTTTCTCTGTTCTAAGGCCTCCAGTAGTAGGATTAAGATGCATTCTGAATCAGTTTGCCATATTTTAACTAAAAATATCTTCAAGTTGTTTTCTTTACAAAGGATTTACACCTTGAGGAATGAGTTTAAGATCTTTAAGTTCTTTAAAAAACTTTAAGAACTTGTGTTTTTTTCTGGGGTTCATAATTCAATCTACTACAAGCCCTTAATGTATTAATCATAGTTATTTTAAATTCCTGGTTTGATATTTCCAAAATCTTTGCCTAATTAGAATCTGATCTTTCCCTGTCTCTTCAGATTTTTTTTCCCCTACCTTTTGGCATCTGGTTCCAGTTTGCTAATGCTGCTGTTTTGCAAAGTACCAGAAATGGATTGGCTTTTGTAAAAGGGATTTATTAGGTTACAAATTGATAGTTCTAAGTCCATAAAAGTGTCCAAACTAAGGCATCAAAACGAGGATTCCTTCACTGAAGGAAGGCCAGTGGTGTCTGGAACACCTCTGTCAGCTGGGAAGGCACGTGGCTGGCATCTGTTTGTCCTTCGCTTTCCCATTCTGGTTTCAAAACGGCTTTCTCCAAAATGTCTCTGGCCTTCTGTCTCTCTTAGCTTCTCTCTCTCAGGTCTTGTTCATCCTTGCTTGGACTTTTATCTATCTCTCTTAGCTTCTCTCTCTCAGCTCCTATGCATCTTTTCTTGTTCTCCCAGGGAGTTCTCTCTAAGCATCTAGGGATCCTCTCTTAGCTTCTCCAGGGCAAACTTTGGGCTAGCATTTCCAAGTGTCAGCATCTGTGTTGACTCTTGAATTCTTTTAAGTACTCCAGTGAAGTAATCAAGACCCACCCTGAATGGATAGAGTCCACACCTCCGTGGAAATGATCTAAACAAAAGGACTACAGTTGGATGAGTTACATCTTCATGGAAACATTCAATCAAAAGGTTCCACCCAACAAGACTGGATTAAAAGATCATGGCTCTTCTGGGGTCCAAAACAATTTCAAACCAACACACATACCTTGTAATTTCTTGTTGAAAGTCAGACATTATGTATTGGGTAAAAGGAACTGAGGTAAATAGGCCTTTGGTGTGAGGTTTTATGTTTATCTATCTAGGCTAGGTTGTTTTCTGTTTGCTGTGGCTGTAGGTGTTACAGGCTAAAATTTCCTCTGATATCTTTGCTTCTGCTCCCCTGTTGTCTTTGGGTTTCCTAAAGACTTAAATAGGGTCTGAGTCTTGCAGTTCTTTTTATCTGTCTCACTTATTTGTTATTGTACAGGAGACCTATTGATGTGGTGGTAAGATGTGTGTGCCCTTGGATTGACCTTCACAGGTGCTTCTCAGCTTTTTAAAAAATTGTCATAAAAAAAAAATATATATATATATATATAATATACAATATATAAAATATGGGGTGTAAAATTTGCCATTTTAACCCATTTTTAAGGGTGCCATTTACTGGCATTAATTACAGTCACAGTGTTACAGCAGCAGCCATTATCATCATCCATTACCAAAACTTTTTCATCATCCTAAACAGAAACTTTGTACCCATTAAGTAATAACTTCCCATTCCTCTTTCTGGCCCCTGGTAGCCTGTAATCTATTTACTGTCTCTGAATTTGCCTATTCTGGATATTTCATGTAAGTGGAATCCTACAGTATCTGTTCTTTTGTGTCTGGCTTATTGTTTTCAAGGTTTATCCATATCACAGCAGGTATTAGAAGATCATTCTTTTTTACAATTGAATAGTGTTCCATTGTGTGTATGTACCACACTTTATTTAGCCATTCATCTATTAATGGACTCTTGGGTTGTTTCTACCTTTTGGCTGTTAGGAATAATGGTGCTATGAACATTGCTGTACGATTATTTGTTTGGCTCTTTATTCAGTTCTTTGATTTATATACCTAGGGATGGAATTACTGGGTCATATGATATTAGCTATTCTTTCTGCCCCCCTTCACTTTCTCTCTCTCACTCCCTCCCTCCCTCTCTCCCTCTCTTCCTCTCCCTCCCCTTCTTTCTCTCTCTCTCTCCCTCTCCCCCTACCTCCTTCTCACCTTCCCCACCCTTGTTTGTGTGTGTGCTTGTCTCCCTCTTCCCACCTCTCTCGCACCTGTTAGATGAGACAGGAAAGCTAGAGAGGGCTGGAGTTGGGTATTTCCCTTCCCTCATGCTGGTTAGGCTCTACTGATATCTACCCACCTTGGTTTGGCTCTGCTAGAACAGTTTCCCTTGAGGACAGGTCTTTAAGGAGAACGGAATGTGTTGGGCATTTTTCAAGATGATTACTTTGCTCCTCCCTGCCAGAAACATGAGGAATTTTTCTCTTGATCTTCATAGTGGGAACCTGGTGAGGCTCTTATAGTTAAACTCATGAAAGTGTAGGGGTTCCTCTAAGTCTGGTTTTTATCATTCAAGCCAACTAACATTCAAGTCTCCCACAATTAGGCCATTACACTTTATGTATTCCTACCCAATGCTTTTCCCTTTTGCTGTACCCACTTCGCCTTCTCAGGAAGATAAGTGGTAGTATCCTTTGGATCAGAGCACATAGCTAGATACATTCTTATGGTATGTGACGATTAAGAAAAAAATTGGAGGAAATAAAAGCATATATTTCCTATCTTTATATCACATACACTTTCAGGTGTCAGGCTAGGTTTTTCTTGCAGGAGCACTGAGTAATTCGGGGAAGTTTTATGTCCCCACAGAAATTTATAAATAAATAAAATTATATTAATCTTTATTTTGGTTAGTGGTAAGTTAATTCTTGAAACTGACTTTAATATATTTAAAAAGGAGAGACCCTACATTTGAGTATTGTCCCTGTTCTGAACATGGCTGTACACATCTTCTGGTGCACATGTACAAGATTTTATCTAAAGTATGTATCTAGAAGTGGAATTTTAATGTGTTTATCATTATATTAGTCAGGTTTCTCTAGGGAAATGGGAGATATCTGTAAATAAGAGATTTTATAAAAGTGTCTCGCAACTGTGGGGATGCATGAGTCGAAATTCTGTAGGGCAGGATGCATGAGTCCAAATTCCATATGACAGGCTGCGAGCTGGCAACTCTGATGAAGGTCTTTGATGAACTCCCCAAGAGAGGTGGCTGGCTGAAAAAGGTGAAAGTTCTTTCTTCTCCCTTAAAAGTCTTCAACTGATTGGATTAAATCTAACTGATTGGATTCTCTCATTGAGGAAGACACTCCCTTAGTTGATTGTAGATGTAATCAGCCACAGGTGCAATCAATTGACTGGTGATTTAATAAACCAGACTTCTGTTTTATTAACCAACCATGAAATATCCTTGCAGTAACAATTAGGCCATTGGTTGCTTGATCAGACAGCTGGGGACCATCACCTGGCCAAGTTGATACATGAACCTGACCATCACAATCATCTTTTCATAAGTTTATTTTAATGTTTACTGCTTGCTAGGTCTTCTGTTTTTCTTTAAGTACTTATTTGAGAGATTTTAAATATATATATATATATATATATATATATATATATATATATATATATATATATATATATATATGATAGTAATCATTACCTGGTTATGTGTGTTGTGATTTTTTTTTTTTTTTTTTTTTTTTTGTAATTTGTGGTTTGCTTTTTTACTTTATTCCTGATGGCTTTTGAAAAGCAGTTCTTAACTTTATTGTAGTTGAATTTTTATGCCTGAATGGTAAGTACTGTTTGTGTTGTCTTTAAGAAATTTTCCTTACCCCTGGGTTATTAGGATATATTTTCTTCTGAAAGCATTTTTGTTCTGCCTTTCACACTAATGTCTTTTATATATTTATACACACATACATACATACATACATACATATTGCATGGTGTAATATAGGGATCCAACTTCAGTTTTCCCCTAGTACGACTAAAAAGTTGTTCCTGAACTATTTACTAAATAGTCCATCCTTTGTTCACTAAAAGGTCTTGTTATCAGGTAGGGTAACTTCTCCTACTCTTTTCATCCCTTTTAACAATGTTTTGCTGTTTGGGATTTAAATTTTATCATGTAAGTTTTAGAATCAGCTTGTCAGGTTTCTCAAAAAAAAAAAAACCGTAATGGGATTTTTTTTAATTGGAATTGAATTCAATCAGTAGGTCAAATTTTGAGAGAATTGACAGTTTTATGATTTTGTGTTATCCATGAACATGATAATCTCTCTATTTCTTTAGGATAATCCTTTAATAGAGTTTTAGCATTTTCAGGATACAGATCTTGCTTAGTTTTTGTTAAATTTATTCTCATGCACCTTGTATTTTTGTTGCAGTATACAAATGTAATTGATATTTATCTTACATCAGACTAATATATAAAATTTGGATAATTGATTCATTTTTATACATTCTTTGAGGTTTCTTTGTAGATTTCCTTATCCAAAAGTTAACAGTGGTTTTGTTTTTTCCTTTCCAAAAAATTTTTTTCTTCTTTTGTTACTGTGCAATGTAGGATCTTTAGTACAATGCTGAATAAAAGTAGTTCTAGGCGTTCTTGTCTTGATTTTAAAAGGGACATTTCTAACATTTCACCATTGTGGGAAGTCTAAAGATGTTTTTTAGAGATACCCTTTTCAGTTTTAAAACATTTCTTTTTTAAAGGTTGTTTTTTTTAACTATAAGTGGGTTTTGAATTTTATCACTGCCTTTTTGGGGGTATTTATCCTGTTAACTTAATAATGAGAATTATACTCATAGTTTTTCCAGTGTTAAACTACCCCTGCTTCCTGGTTTAGAACTTCTTATTTGTTTTTTAAATACATTTCTGACGTTGGTTTAGAAGAATGTTTTGTTTAGGAATTTTGTATCTGTGGTAATGAATGAGATTGGACTGCAGTTTTTCTCTTATATAGTTCGAGTTTTTCTATCAAGTTTATACAAACTTCCCAGAATGATTTAGCTAGTCTTTCTTCTTTTTCTATTCTCTGTAAGGCATGGAATCAATTCTTTGGATGTTGGGTAGCATTTAACTTCAAAACTGAATGCTTTTTGGTTGTTGTTTATGGTTGATTTTAGAGTATTGATTCAATTTCTTTAGTAACGAACCTTTCAGGCTTTCTTGTTTCAAATTTCATTAGGTTATGGTTGTATTTGTCTTTTAAGAATTTGTCCATTTCTTCTTAAGTCTACAAATTAATTGGGAGAGAATTGTTCATATGTTCCTTTTTAAATATCTTGTTTGGTTACTTTTTCATGATAATATTTTCTAGGTGCCTTCTCTTTTCATTGGTCACTTTCACCACAGGTTTGTCTATTTTATTAGCCTTAAAAAGCAGATTTTGGCTTTGAGCCTCTCCATTGTGTCTTTACTTTCCTTTCTAAGTAATTTTTGCTCTTATTATTTTTTTAACTTCTTCTTTTGGCTCTATTTTGATGTTTATTTCTGACTTCTTAAGTTGGAAAAATGGTCAGTCAATTTTCAGCTCCAAGTTCTTCTTTAGTTGCAGTTTTAATATGTAGTATTTTCATGATCACTCATCTAAGTATTTTTTCATTTCCATTATGATTTCTACTTGGACTCATGATGTAGAAGTATAAGGTTGTATTTCCAAATGTATGGGTATACTGTTGTGTGTTTTTTTGTTTTTGATTTCTAATGTAATTACATGATATAATCAGAACAGGTGGTGATTATTTGAAATTCATTGAAACTTAATTTAAGACTTTCTTTGTGGTTAATTTTTATACCTTCCCCTTCTGTGTTTGAGAAAAATGTTTATTCTTTAATTGTTGATGTTGCGTACACAATTCTGGATTGACAGGTATTATCGCCTAATATTTGACTATACTACAATGTCTTCTGGCTTCTATTTTTGTTGAGAGGTTAGCTCTCAATTTATTATTCCTTGTGGATGATTTCTTTTATCCTTGTTGCTTTTTTGAACTTTTCTTTGTCTTTGGTGTTTTGCATTTGTATTACATATTTCTGGATGAACTTCATATTTATCCTGCTTGGTGTATATTCTCCTTCCTTAGTCGTGGATTTGTATCCTGTGTTCTAGAATATTGTTAGCCATTATCTCTTTGGTTATACCTCTCCCTCATTCTCTCATTCTGTCTTTCTAGGGCCCTTAACAGACATATCAGACCTTCCACTCTGCCAATTAACCTCTATTTTATGTTTTCCAGTTTACTAATTCTATCTTTAGCTGTATCTAATTTGCAATTTAATCCATTCATTGAGTTTCTAATTTCATAGAGAATGTTTTTCACTTCCAAAAGTTATATTTGAGGATGTTTTGTTTTGTTTGAGACCTGCTTTGTCATTTTTTAACTGGGTCTTTTTCATTCTTTCAGAAATATTTAGTGAGTGCCTAGTATGTAACAGGTTCTGTTCCTAGAGGCGGAGGTTATGTTCTGGTATGCTTTGCCGATTTTTTTTATTGAAATAAAATTCACATGATCTAAAATTCACCCATTTAAAGTGTACAGTTCAGTAGGCTCTAGTATATTCAGTGTTGTGCAACCATTGCCACTTTCTATTCCAAAATATTTTCATCACTACAAAAAGAAGCCTCAACCATTATCAGTCACTCTGATCCCTCCTTCCACCTAGTCCCTGGCAACCACTAATCTACTTTCTGTTTTCTCTGGATTTTATTCATTCTAGACATTTCATATAAACGGAATCATGCAATACGTGGTCTTTTGTGTCTGGCTTCTTTTACTTGGCTTACTGTTTCTAAGGTTCATCCATGTTGTAGCATATGTCAGAACTTCATTCCTCTTTGTGGTTAAATAATATTCCATGGTATGGCTGTACATTTTGTTTATGCTTCATCTCGTGATAGACATTTGGGTTGTTTCCACTTTTTAGCTATTGTAAATAATGTTGCTATGAATATTCATGTAATTTTTTTTGTGAACATGTTTTCAGTTTTCCAATTCTCAAATTATTTCTTTAAGCATTTCATAACCTGGTAATATTTATATTTTTCATCTGATAATTGCAATTTGAAGCCTTTGGGTGTTTGAATTGATTGTTTCTGCTGAATCTGATGTAGGGTAGTTTATTGCCATCTAATTTTGGTGACTTATGAATGTGAACTCATTGTATAATTTTTAAAACATTTTTTTTTGTACCATATTACCTGTAATGCTATGTGAAAAGTCAAAATAGTAATTATACAGATTGAATGAATATTGTTTTCTGATGGGGAAGGAAATGATAAGGAATAATAAACAGAGATGACAGGAGCACAGAGTTCCCAGATATCTCTTGTCCTGAAGGGATGAATGTGTTTCTTTGGGTTGAAGTCACAGATATATCTGCCATAGGACTCGTCTGGGTTTTGACTCCCTGTTCAAGTCACTGAGAATGTTGAGATCCCTTAAAGTATAAAGTAAAGGTCTCTAAGCCACTAAACCTATATAATTTTAAAACCTGGAAAGCTGGTATTCAGAGCGGGTTGAGAGGTTAAAAGCATTTAATTGGTTTCTGATAATGACCACAAAACATGAAACTCTTATTGGTATTCCCCAACTTCCTGTTCTGACAATCAAGAATTGGGGAAAATGTTTATGATATATAAAACATTTTGGATAAAAGTATTTGCATCTAAAGCAAAAACTTGGGCAGGTACATTGTACACCTTACTTCTGAGCGCTCAAGCAGTGTTTTTATTAAATATAAATTAGCGCAATCACTTTTTGTATTAAAGGACAAAAAAATTATATTTTTATACAAACATTGTTTATTGCAATCATTTAATAGGAATTTAGGTAGCCCAGGTTTTCTGTCAGGACACAGGTATTTTCTGTTCAACTGCTATGCTCGGTCCCTTGTTTACTTACCCTTCCTTTATTTTTCAAAAACTCCTTTATTTATCAAATAAAAAACATTTCCAAACAAAATAAAGCAAACCAATGGAGAAACCAAATATTATGAAATAATTTCATTCCTTCTAGTACACTCCTACCATACCAAAAGAAACTTAACGAACCATAGTCATAACTGAGCATTCACATATCACCAAGGTTAGCCTGAATATTTTGTCTGTTCCCATTAGATCATTGTTCCCCCTTCACTAGCTGCTATTTCTAGGTCCCCTATATTCTACAACATAAGACAGTTATTTTACATTTTTCACAGTTCATGTTAATGGTAACACAATATATCTCATTTTGTGTCTGGCTTATTTCGCTCAGCATTATGTCTTCAAGATTCATCCATGTTGTCATATGAATCTTGACCTCATTCCTTCTTATTTCTGCAGAGTATTCCATTGTGTGTATATACCACATTTGGTTTATTCACTCATCTGATGAAGGACATTTAGATTGTTTCCATCTCTTGGCAATTGTGAACATCAGTGCACAAATATCTGTTCATGTCACTGCTTTCAGATCCTCTGGGTATATACTGAGAAGTGAAATTGCTGGATCGTAGGGTAACTCAGTATCTAGTTTTCTGAGGAAACTGCCAAACTGTCTTCCAGAGTGGCTGAACCATTATACATTCCCATCAGCAATGAATAAGAGTTCTAATTTCTCCACATCCTCTCCAGCATTTGTAGTTTCCTGTTTGTTTAATGGCAGCCATTCTTATTGGTGTGAGATGGTATCTCATTGTGGTCTTGATTTGCATCTCCCTAAAAGCGAAGATGAACATTTTTTCATGTGTTTTTTTTTAGCCATTCTATTTCCTCTTTAGAGAAATGTCTTTTCATATCTGTTGCCCATTTTATAATTGGACTGTTTGTACTATTGTCATTGAGTTGTAAGATTTCTTTATATATATATGAGATCAGTCTCCTATCATATACATGGTTTCCAAATATTTTCTCCTATTGAATTGGCTGCCTCTTTACCTTTTTGACAAATGCCTTTGAGGTACAGAAGCTTTTAATTATGAGGCGTTCCCATTTATCTTTTTTTTTCTTTTGTTGCTTGTGCTTTAGGTGTAAGATCTGAGAAGCTACTTCTTAATACTAGGTCTTGAAGATGCTTCCCTACATTAACTTCTAGAAGTTTTATGATACTGTCTCTTATATTGAGATCTTTGATCTATGTTGAGTTAATTTTTGTATAGGGTGTAAGATAGGGGTCCTTTTTCATTCTTTTGGATATCCAGTTCTCCCAGCCCTATTTGTTGAAGAGGCTATGTCGAAATTCAGTTGGGTTTGGGGACTTTATCAAAAATCGGTTGACCATAGATAGGGAGGTGTATTTCCAAATTCTCAATTCGATTGCATTCACCAATATGTCTATCTTTGTGCCAATGCCATGCTGTTTTACTGCTGTGGCTTTATGGTAGGCTTCGAAGTCAGACAGTGTAAATCCTCCCACTTCATTTTTCCTTCTTTAGAATGTTTTTAGCAGTTCGAGGCATTTTTCCCTTACAAATAAATTTGATGACTACCTTTTCCAAGTCTGCAAAGTAGACTGTTGGAATTTTGGTGGGAACTGCATTGAATCTGTAGATCAGTTTGGGTAGGATTGACATCTTAACAATGTTTAGCCTTCCTATTCATGAACACGGAATATCTCTCCATCTCTTTAGGTCTTCTTTTATTTCTTTTAGTAGAGTTATGTAGTTTTCTGTGTAGAGGTCTTTTACATCCTTGGTTAAGATTATTCCTAGGTACTTAATATTTTAAGTTGCTGTTGAGAATGGGATCTTTTTTTTGAGTGTCTCTTTGGTTATGTCATTTCTACTGTATAGGAACATTACTGACTTATGTGCATTAATCTTATATCCCACCGCTTTGCTGAATTTATTAGCTCAAGTAGCTGTGTCATTGATTTCTCAGGGTTCTCCAAGTATAAGATCATATCAGCTGCAAATAATGAGAGTTTTGCTTCTTCCTTTCCAATTTGGTTGCCTTTTATTTCTTTGTCTTGCCAAATTGCTCTGGCTAGACCTTCTAACACAATGTTGAATAATAGTGGTGACAGCAGAGATCCTTGTCTCATTCCTGATCTTAGACGGAAGGCTCTCTTTTAGTCTCTCACCATTGTGTACAATACTAGCTGTGGGTTTTTCATATATGCCCTTTATTCCTAGCTTCTGAAATGTTTTTATCAAAAAAGGATGCTGGATTTTCTCAAATGCTTTTTCAGTATCTATTGAGATCATTTGATTTTTTCTGATTTGTTAATGTGTTGTATTACATTGATTAATTTTCTTATGTTGACCACCCTTGCATGGCTGGGATAAACCCCACTTGGTCAGAGTATATGATTTTTTTTAATGTGTCTTTGAATTTGATTTGCACGTATTTTGTTGAGAATTTTTGCATCTATATTCATTAGGGAGATTGGTCTATAGTTTTCCTTTCTTGTAGCAACTTTATCTGGTTTTGGTATTAGAGTAATGTTAGCCTCATAAAATAAGTTACGTAGTGTTCCATTTTCTTCAGTTTTTTTTTTGAAAGAGTTTAAGTAGGGAATGGTGTCAGTTCTTTTTGGAAACTTTGGTAGAATTCCCCTGTACAGCCACCTGGCCCTGGGGTTTTATTTGTAGGAAGCTTTTTGATAACTGATTGGATCTCTTTACTATGATTAGTTTGTTGAGGTCTTCTATTTATTCTCTGTATTCAGTCTAGGTTGTTCATGTGTTTCCAGGAAATTATCCATTTCCTCTAAATTATCTAGTTTGTTGGCATAGAGTTGTACGTAGTATCCTCTTTTGATTTCTTTGATTTCTTCAGGATCTTAGTAATATACCCCCTCTCATTTATTATTTTATTTATTTGGATCTTCTCTCTCCTTGACTTCGTCTGCCTAGTTAAGGGTATGTCAATCTCGTGGATCTTCTTAAAGAACCAACTGTGTTTATTCTCTTTATTTTTTTCCCATATCATTTATTTCTGCTTTAATCCTTTTTATTTCTTTTCTTCTACTTGCTTTAGGATTAGTTTGCTGATCATTTTCTAGCTTCTTCAGTTGTTCCATTAGTTCTTTGATTTTAGCTTTTTCTTCCTTTTTAATGTATGCATTTAGAGCTATAAATTTCCTCCTTGATACCACCTATGCTGTATCCCATGAGTTTTGATATGTTGTGTTCTATTTTCATTCTTCTCTAGATATTTAGTAATTTCTCTTGCAATTTCTTCTTTGACCCACTGATTGTTTAGGAGTGTGTTGTTTAACCTCCAGATATTTATGAGTGTTCTGGATGTTTGATAGTTATTAACTTCTAGTTGCATTCCATTTTGGTCAGAGAATGTGTTTTCAATTTCAATCTTTTTAAATTTATTGAGGCTTGTTTTATGCCTCAGCGTAAGATGTATCCTGGAGAAAGTTCCATGAGCACTAGAGAAGAATGTATGTGTAATGTTCTACATATATCTGTTAAGTCTAATTCATTTACCACATTGTTTAGGTTCTCAGTTTCCTTATGGGTCTTCTGTCTGGATGAACTATCTATAGGAGAGTGTCGAACTGAAGTCTCCCGCAGTTATTGTGGAAACCTATTGCTTCCTCTTTTTTTTAATGTAATTTTATTGAGATATATTCACATAACATACAATCATTCAAAATGTACAGTCAGTTCACAGTGTTATCATATAGTTGTGCATTCATTGCCACAATCAATCTTTGAACATTTTCATTACTCCAAAAAATAAAAATAAAATTAAAATTAAAATAAAAAGACTATTCAAAACATCCCATTCCTCCCTCCCCCATTGTTCATTTACCTTTTTTTAGTAGTTTTGGTTGAGATATATTCACACACCCTATAGTCATCCACAGTGGACAATCAGTTATTCACAGCACCAACATACGTTTGTGTGTTCATCACCAGAATCAATTTTTGAACCTTTTCCTTACTCCAAAATAAAAATAAAAGCAGAAAAGAACTCTTAGATCTTTCCATCCCCTCCATCATACCCTATTCTTTATCTAATTTTTGCCCCATTTTTCCACTCATCTGTCCATACACTGGATAAAGGGACTGTGAGCCACAAGGCTTTCACAAAATCACACAGTCCCACTGTGCACGCTACAAAGTTATATAATCGTCTTCAAGAATCATGGTCACTGGGTTGCATTTCAACAGTTTCAGGTGTTTCCCTCTAGCCATTCCAACACTAAAAACCTAAAAGGTGATAATACCCTCCAGAGTAACCTTTCGACCATTTGAAATCTCTCAGCCACTGGAACCTTATTTTGCTTCATCTCTTTTCCCCCTTTTGGTCAAGAAGATCCTCTGAATCCCACAGTGCTGGGTCCAGGCGTATTCCCAGGAGTCATTTCCTGCATTGCCAGGGGGATTTATACCCCTGGGTGTCATTTCCCATGTGGGGGGGTGGTAGTGAGTTTACCTGACAAGTGAGCTTAGAGGGAGGGGGGCCACATCTGAGCAACAAAGAGGCTCTCTGGGGGAGACTCCTAGGCACAATATAAGTAGGCTTAGCCTCTCCCTTGTAGCAACTAGCCTCACAAGGGAGAGCCCCCACATCGAGGGCTTGGACCACTAAATTAGCAGTCCTGAATGTTTGTGGTAAAATGAGCAATAACACAGGTGGGGAAGTCCAACATTTCCACATATCTCCCTAGTTCCTCAGGGGGCCCCTCAATTACAATTTTAGTCTCTGCCCTTATCACTCTGGGATGTATCGGGATTTCACTCCAGCCTGTACAAGCTCAGGAAGTCCCACTTCCATTTCACAGCACCATGCACCTATGGTGTTCTAACAAGCTGATTGTACAGGTCAAATTACCTAGTTTGCTACAGAATATATAGATCCTACACCAAATAAACATCTCCCTTGGTCTTGCACAAAAGTCGTAGTTTTTAAACCCAGTTAGTATCATCCTTTACCCTTGGGCCTGATTTGCCTTAGTCTTAACCATGTCCGCTTCATTCATATCTGTAATTCAGGTCTGAACTCTTTTTCAGCTCTTTCAGCAGTAGCCTTATGGGGTAATACTGACATTCATAGCTGCCAAGTTCTAGCTCCAAGTCTCTGGTGTCACACGGATACCCAAAGTTCCAGAGGTTGACCAGGTTATACACAAGGAGCTCAGCATCTCAGGATTTAGAGATAACCTGTTAAACTCAGGAATAGATGTGACTGCTGTAAGAGCTTACAATCTAGGGACCATTACAGTAAGCATTCCCCTGATAAGCTGTGCCCTAAGATTAAGTTCTCAGAGTTTGTTATCATTAGTCCATATTAGAGAGGCATTATGTTTGTCCTCTCATTTATTTCGTGCTTCACTCAAAATGCTGCCCTCAAGATCCACTCACCTAGTTGCGTGTCTTACAGCTTCATTCTTCTTTAGCCACTCAGTATTCTGTTGTATGCTTACCACAGTTCACCATTCTGTTCATCAGTCAATATACCATTAGACAACCTCTGTCCATTGCAAATCATGATTACTGCCTCCATAAATGCCAGTGTGCAAATGTCTATTCGTGTTCCTGCTCTTAGATCTTCCAATCATATAGCCCATAGTGGGTTTGCAGGACCTTGTGACACCCAAATACCTAGCTTCTTGTTGAACTATCACACTGTCCTCCTCATAGGCTACATACACCATTCTACTTCCCCACCAACAGTGAATATATACATCTCTCTCTCCAAGTTGTCTCCAGCACTTATGTCCCTCTGTTGATTTTTTCCTGCATTTTTATAGGATATATTCAAATACCATACAGTCATCCACAGTGTACAATCGTTTGACGTATCATCAATAGTCGTGCATTCGTCACCACAGTTAGCACTTACATATATTCATTATTCAAAAAGGAATTGAAACAAAAGAATAAAAAGGGTTTAAGAAAAGTAAAAATAAGATAAAATACAGCCTTAAAGAAAGAGGAAGAGGTGAAAAAAGTAAAAAGATAAAAAGAAAGAAAAAAATGGCAACTAAAAAGTCACAAAAGAAAAGGTAAAATTAAAATAAAATGCAATTAAAAAGTCAGGCAAGAACACTAATGCCAATGTCCCCTTCTTACATGCATTTAGCTTTGGTGTATTGCCTTTGTTACAATTGAAGAAAGCATATTTCAGTGTGGCTGTTAACTATAGACTCTAGTTTGCATTGATTGTATTTTTCCCCCACTACCACCCCCTTTCTGATACCTTGCAAAGTTGACATTCATTTTTTCTCCCTCATGCAAAAACATATTTGTACATTTTATCACAGTCATTGACCGCTCTAGGTTTCAGTCCCAGTCTTTTATCTTCTGTCTTTTCTTCTGGTGTCCTACATGCCCCTAACGTTTGTCTTTCAACCGTACTCACGGTCATCACCTTTATTCAGTGTGCTTACGTTATTGTGCTACCGTCTCCCAAGATTGTGCTCCAAACCTCTCTCTCCTATCTTTTCCCATCTGTCTGTAGTGTTCCTGTAGAGCGGGTATCTTGTTCACAAGCTCTCTCATTGTCTGTTTGAGAATATTTTAAACTTTCTCTCATATTTGAAGGACAGTTTTGCCAGATATGAAATTCTTGTTTGGTGGTTTTTCTCTTTCAGTATCTTAAATGTGTCATACTACTGCCTTCTCACCATGGTTTCTACTGAGAAACCTGCACATAGTTTTATCGATCTTCCCTTGTACGTGGTGGATCGCTTTTCTCTTGCTGCTTTCAGGATTCTCTCTTTGTCTTTGACTTTTTTTTTTTTAATTTTAATTTTTATTGAGATTCTTTACATACCATATAATTATCCAAAGATCCAAAGTATACAATCAGTTGCCCCCGGTATCCTCATACAGCTGTGCATCCATCACCACAATTAATTTTTCTTCGATTTTTGGAACCTTTTCATTACTCTAGACAAGAAACAAGGACAAAGAAGTGGAAAGAAAAAAAAAAAAGTAAAGGAAACTCAAATCCTCCCATACCCCTAGCCACACCCCTCCATTGTTGACTCATAATATTGGTATAGTACATTTGTTACTGTTTATGGAAGAATGATGAAATATTACTGACAGTAGTATATAGTTTGCAATAGATACATATTTTTTCCCTGTATGTCCCTCTATTATTAATTTCTAGTTGTATTGTCATACATTTGTTCTGGTTCATGGAAGAGATTTCTAATATTTGTACAGTTAATCAACCCATTTTTTTTTAAGATGGTTTTGTTCACATGCCATACATTCCATCCTAAGTAAACAATTGATGGTTCCTTGTATAGTCACATATTTATTCACCACCCTCACCACTATCGATAAAAGGCTTCAACGTTTCTTACACCAAGCAGGAGGAAGAGTCACAGAAGGTAGAGAGGTAAAAGAAAAAGAAAAAAGAAAGAGGGAAAAAAAAAAAGAAAACAACAACAAAAAACCCAAGCATGACAGCTAGGAAGCAGCAAAAAGAAAGATAAGCTTAAATCAAAGTGGAATAAAGAGTCAGACAACACCACCAATATCAAGTGTTTCATACCCCTCCCCTATCCCCCCCTCTTATCTGCGTTTACCTTGGTATATCGCCTTTGTTACATTAAAGGGAGCATAACACAGTGATTCTATTAATTATAGTCTCTAGTTTACGTTGATTGCATCCCTCCCCTAGTGCCTCCCCATTTTTAACACCTTGCAAGGTTGACATTTGCTTGTTCTCCCTCATGAAGGAACATATTTGTACATTTTATCACAATTGTTGCATACTCTAGGTTTCACCGAGTTACACAGACTCAGTCTTTATCTTTCCTCCTTTCTTTTGGTGTCCCACATACTCCCAACCTTCCTCTCTCAACCATATTCATACTTATCTTTGTTCAGTGTACTTACATTGTTGTGCTACCATCTCCCAAAATTGTGTTCCAAACCTCTCACTCCTGTCTTCTATCACTCTGTAGTGCTCCCTTTAGTGTTTCCTGTAGGGTGGGTGTCTTGTTCACAAAGTCTCTCATTATCTGTTTGTTGGAAAATATTTTGAGCTCTCCGTCATATTTGAAGGACAGTTTTGCTGGATATAGGATTCTTGGTTGGTGGGTTTTCTCTTTCAGTATCTTAAATACATCACACCACTTCCTTTTTGCCTACATGGTTTCTGCTGAGAGATCCTCACATAGTCTTATTAAGCTTCCTTTGTATGTGATGGATCGCTTTTCTCTTGCTGTTTCCAGGATTCTCTCTTTGTCTTTGATGTTTGATAATCGGATTATTAAGTGTATTGGTGTAGGCCTATTCATAGCTATTCCTTTCGGAGTATGCTGCACTTCTTGGATCTGTAATTTTATGTCTTTCATAAGAGATGGGAAATTTTAATTGATTATTTCCTCTATTGGTGCTTCTGCCCCTTTTCCTTTCTCTTCTCCTTCTGGGACACCAATGATATGTACATTCTTATATTTCATTTCATCCTTAAGTTCCTGGAGATGTTGCTCATATTTTTCCATTCTTTTCTCCATCTGCTTCTTTGCGTGTAGGCTTTCAGGTGTTTTGTTCTCCAGTTACTGAGTGTTTTCTTCTGCCTCTTGAGATCTGCTGTTGTATGTTTCCATTGTGTCTTTCATTTCGTGTTGTGCCTTTCATTTCTGTAGATTCTGCCAGTTATTTTTTTGAACTTTTGATTTCTGCCTTATGTATGCCCAGTGTTTTCTTTATAGCATTTATCTCTTTTGCTGTATTTTCTCTAAACTTGTTGAATTGATTTAGCATTAGTTGTTTCAATTTCTGTATGTCAGCTGAAGTGTAGGTTTGTTTCTTTGACTGGGCCATAACTTTGTTTTTCTTAGTGTAGGTTGTAGTTTTCTGTTGTCTAGGCATCTGACCTCCCAGGCCGCCCCAATCAGATTTTCCCAGACGAAGATAAGCTCAGTTCACAGAAGGAGAAAATATTCAGTATCCGGTTTCCCTGATGGTGAATCTTAGAAGATTGACACACCTTGTGCTTTTCTGCCTAGCAGGTGGCTCCTGTCAGCCTGTCATGGGCTGGTGTAAGGGGTGTCGCCCGCGGCTCTCCTCCCCCAAGCTCAGGTCTGGCTCTGAACAGAAGGCAGGTAGTAGAGTTGGGCCCCTCCTCTTTCCTCTTAGGAAGCTAGGCCCCCTAGGGAGGGGTCATTTGCATATAAATAGATTCTTTGTTTTTCTGGCTTTGCCACTTCCGCCCTTATCTGGGTCAGAGTGCTGCGAGCTGAAAATGGCTGAGGCTTTCTCCACTGAGCCGCCCAGGTTGACAGAGAGAGAAAGGGACAGAAAGCTCCCAGATTCACCTGTTAGCCAGAGATAGCACCCGATCCTCTGGGCTCCTTGTACTGAGACAGATATGTCCCCTGGCTCTCCCAAGGTCAGTTGTCACCAAAAGCCTCTGTCTGCTTGTTGGGATTCACTGGCTGTATTGAGCAGTTAATACTAAAACCCCAGTTGGAGCTGGGCTGAGAGAATACTGCTCTCTAGCACTGCGAGGCTCCCGTAAGGGAGGGGCTCTCGGCTCTAGGCGCGGGTCCACAGTTTTTACTTACAGATTTTATGATGTAATCTTGGGCATTCCTCCCAATCCAGGTTGGTGTATGATGACTGGACAGTCACATTTGTCTCCCTGCAGTTATTCCAGGTTATTTACTAATTTTTCTTTCATTTATGAATTGTTCCAGGGGGGAGTAACTAGCTTCCACTCCTCTCTATGCCACCATCTTTTATGTATTCTGTCTTTGATATTTGATAATCTGCTTAAGTATCTTGGCGGAAGTCTATTTGGATCTGTTCTGTTTGGAGTTCGCTGTGCTTCTTGGATCTGTAATTTTATGTCTTTCATAAGGGGTGTGAAATTTTCAGTGACTATTTCCTCCATTATTGCCTCTGCCCCTTTTTCCCTTCTGGGACACCCATGACACATACATTCATGGGCTTCATGTTGTCACTCAGTTCCCTTAGACGTTGCTCATATCTCTCCATTCTTTTCCCCTTCTTCTCTTTTGTGTTTAGGGTTTCAGAGGTCCTTCTCCAGTTCATGAGTCTTTTCTTCTGCCTCTTCAAATCTGTTCTGTATGTCTCCATTGTGTCCTTCTTCTCTTGTGTTGTCTTTCATTCCAATAACTTCTGTCCGTTGTTTTTCCAGACTTTTGATTTCTTCCTCGTGTTCACCCAGTGTCTTTATAATCTTTATCTCTTTTGCCATGTCTTACCTCAACTTGTTGATTTGATTTTTGGATTGATTTTTCAATTGATTTAGGAGATTTATTTGATTAATAATTAGTTGTTTCAATTCCTATATCTCAGTTGAAGTGTAAGATAAGTGAAGTGTAAGTATGATTGGGCCATATCTTTGTTTCTCCTAGTGTGATTTTTTGTTTTCTCTTGTCTAGGCATCTGGTTTCCTTGATTGCCCCAATCAGATTTTCACAGACTAGAGGGGCTCAGGTCTCAGGAGGAGGCTGTGTATTCAGTATTTCCCCAAGGGTGGGTCCTAGAAGATTGACAGACTTTCCTGTGAGACCTCTAGATGTTATGCTTTTCCTATCCTGCCCAGCAGATGGCACTTGTCAAACTGTGGCTCCCCAACTGGTGTAAAGAGGTGTAGTCCCTTTAATTCACTGTGGACCCTGACCTGGGGAGGGGCTGAGGGTGTCAGAAGCCAAGGTTAAGTTGTTTCTGGTTTGTTTGTATGTTTTCCCCCAGGCCCTGGGGTCTGAATTTTCTGAAGAATGGTTGCCACTTGAACTGGTTCCAGCCCTTTTTTTTTAGGGAAGATACATCCCCTAGGGAGTTACCTTTTCCACTTGAATTCCTCCTTTGTCTTTCTGGCTCTGTTAACTCCACCCTTGCATGGATCAACACTGAATTGAAAATGCCTGAATCTTTCTCTAATGGGCTGCTTAGAATGAGAGAGGAAAAAAATGGAAAAAGAGCAAAAACCAGAGCAAGAGCCACTTTTCAGAGCCTGTCCCCAGCCCTTCAGTTTCGCAGGTCTACCAGAGTTGGTACCCAGTTCTCTGTGCCCCTTTTCTGGGACACAGCCGTCTTCCAGTATTCAGAGCTCCAGCATCTCTAAAAGTCTCTATTTTTATTTATTTATGTGTTTTTTTTTCCCCTGTCAGCCCTGCCTCCTCCCTGCCGGAAGGAACCTCCTTCCCTTCCTGCTCCGTAAGGGATTATCTGTGCTTGTAGTTTTTATTCAGTAGTCCATATTTGTTAATTAAAACCACAGTTGGAGCTTGACTGAGTTACTTTCACTGTAACTTGTTTCTTTTTTCCAAATGGCAGTGTTTCATCTCGGCCTGCCTTGCCCAAGGTGAGGGGCGCCAGCTCCGGGTTTCTGTAGCTTTACTTATGATTCTGTGCTACAGTCTCAGCTGTTACACTCATTCCAGGCTGGTGTATGATGTGTGACCATTCGTGGATGTCTCCCAAAACAGTTGTTCCAGATTATCTACTAGTTCCTGGTTATTTACTAGTTGTTCTGTAGGACTAACTAAATTACACACCTCTCTGTGATGCCATCTTGCTCCTCCCCTGGTTCCTTCAGTTTTGCCAATGTTTGTCTCATGTACTTTAGAGCACCTTGATTGGGTGCATAAACATTTATGATTGTTATTTCTTCTTGGTGAATTGTCCCTTTTATTAATATATAGTGTCCTTCTTTGTCTCTTGTAACATCCTTGGATTTAAAGTCTATTTTATCTGAAATTAGTATTGCTACCCCTTCTTTCTTTTGGCTGTATTTTTTCCCATCCTTTCACTTTAAGTTTCTTTGTGTTACTAGGTCTAAGGTGAGTCTCCTGTAAACAGCATATTGATGTTCATATTTTTTAATCCATTCTTCCAGTCTGTATCTTGTATTTGGGGAGTTTAATCCGTTCACATTCAGTGTTATTACTATGAAGGCACTTCTTGATTCAGCCATCTTATCATTTGGTTTTTATTTGTCAGATCTGTTTTTCCCCCTCTCTATTTCCTTTAAGTTTACCCTTACTAAGACTCTTCATTTCTGTACCCTTCTCCAGACCTCTCTCCCCTTTCTTTTTTTCTCAGCTGGTAGAGTTTCCCTTAGTAATTCTTGTAGGGCAGTACTCTTGTTAACAAATTGTCTCAGCATTTGTTTGTGAAAATTTTAAGCTCTCCAATTTTGAAGGAGAATTTCGCTGGATCAAGAATTGTTGGTTGGCAATTTTTCTCTTTCAGAATTGAGAAAATTATTCCATGGTGCCCGCTGAATAATCAGTACTCAATCTAATGTTGTTTCCCTTGTGTGTGATGAATTGCTTCTCTCTCGCTGCTTTTAGAACTTTCTCCTTCTCTTCGCCATTCAACCATCTGATCAGAGTATGTCCCAGGGTGGGTTTATTTGGATTTACTCTATTTAGAGTTCATTGGGCATCTTTGATCTGCATACTTATATCATTTAGAAGATTTGGGAAATTTTCTCCAAGAATATCTTCGAATACTCTTCGTAGTCCTTTACTGTCTTCTCTTCACCTTCTGGGACACTGATGATTATTACATTTTTGCATTTCATGTTGTCCATCACTTCCCTGAGGTTCATTTCAAATTTTTCGATTTTTTTCATCATTTCTTCTTTTGTGCTTTCACCTTCCATCACCCTGTCCTTGAGTTTGCTAATTTGTTCCTTTACCTCTTCAATCTGGTGTTTTGTGTCTCAAGAATATTTTTAATTTGTTTAGCAGTATCTTTTATTTCCATAACATTTGCTATTTTTTTATTTACTCTTGTAAATTCTTCTTTATACCCTTCTAGGGTCGTCTTCATGTTTTTTATATCCTGAATCATAATATTGATGTTTGTGAGTACTTCTTTGATTAATTCCTCCAGGTTCTGTGTCTCTTTTGGCTTTTTCATTTGGATGTTCGGGTTTTCCATATCTTCTAATTTCTTCCTATGTGATGTAATTTTCTGTTGTTTTTGGCCTCTTGACATTTTGGCTTCAGGGAAATTTTAATAAGTTAGATTCACAGTTAACCAGAAGAATTCTTTCAATAATATTCTATTTCATTAAAATTATGAAAAATAAGGATATTTGATTTTATTGGAATCCTGTTATTCAGTAGAATTGGTGGAAAAGATTTTAACTAATTCAGGAGTAATATTTGTCCCCAAAAGATGATCAAGAACTTTTTTTTTCTTTGTAATTAGTGGAAAGTGGTGTGTGTCTGCCTTATGGTAATAATAAAGCAGGTACAACCTCTTCCCTCTCCCAAAAATGCAGGCTCTTGTTAAACCTTTGGAAGACCGAGGATACCTTTTTCTTCTCTCTCCTTGTCAGATGGTTTCTCCGTATGGTAGGTAATCTCTTTAATTTTTACAATTCTTTTTAAACTTGTTAATTAAAACACATTGCTAACCAATTTGGCTTCTGTTTTTTAGAACATCAGACTGCCAAGTCTCGAGTCCTACATGCTTTGTTTCTATTTCAAGAACCTAGAGTTGTAGTTTCTTGTAAGTTCTTTGAATATCTAAGTTTAATTACTTACAGTTAACTATATTTTACTGAATTTTTCCAGATAACACACTGAGCATTTTGTCTTTCTTACATCATGTTTTGGGAAATACTGGAGTAATAAGATCTTGCCCTGCCTCTTTCTCCATACATTTTCTTGCCATCATTTGAATAGCCTAGAGGTGATAAGGGAGTAAAGGAGATCCTCGATGAGTGGATGCTTTTTCCTTTAAAAAGATGCTCTGCTGTTTCATTTGTTTTAGTTTCTTATTGGCCTGTTTTAGGTGCCTCGGCCTATAGGCATGCTCTTCATGTATTTTCTATATTAGGTATATATATTAGGGCATACATTAGTTTGTTTCATCTGTAATTTATGAATTTTTTTATACTTCTTTGACAATACGTAGATCTGTATTTGGTTAGTTTCTTGGTTGCTAACATGGTTTGCTTTATTTTTGTTTCTAGCACAAAAAGCTTCAACCAGTGCAGCACCACAGGAAAGGCATGAGAACATACCAGATGTTTTAAAAATAACTCAGTTTTTACAGTTTTCTTTGATTCGGTGTCGAAAGGAATTCAAAAGTATAAATACTATAAATTTTCATTCTGTTGTGGAAAAGTACGTAAGTGAATTTTTTAAACGAGGTTTTGGTTCAGGTAAACGAGAGTTTATCATGTTTGCATATGATTCACGATTAGATGATAAAAAGTTCTTATACCCTGCTCCAAAAAATAAATCCCATATTGATAATTGTTTGCATAGCTATATTTTTCGGCCTGAAATATATCAGTTACCTATCAGTAAACTAAAAGAGCTATTTGAAGAAAATAGGAAACTTCAACAGTTCAGCCCACTCTCAGATTATGAAGGCCAAGAAGAAATGAATGGTACAAAAATGAAATTTGGAAAGCGAAATAACTCAAGGGGCAAAACAATCACACCCGGAAAGCAAAAGTCATCTCATTCTTTGGATTATGATAAGGATAGAGTCAAGGAATTGATTAATTTAATTCAGTGTAGGAAAAAAAATGTTAGTGGGGACTCAGACACTGAAGATAGAAGCAAAACTGTCTTGAAGCGGAAACTTGAGGATCTGCCTGAAAATATGAGAAAGCTCACCAAAACCAGAGATTTATCTGAAAATTGCCATCCATATGAAGGTAAAATACCAGATTCCTTATTATTTAGTATAATGATACCAATTTAAAAAAATAGTAAAGTATTTCAGTTTATTCCCCTAATAGAGGGGCCCACAAACTACAGCCTGAGGGCCAAATCTGTCCTTTCATCTGTTTTTGTAAATGAAGTTTTTTTGGAATACATTCATTTAAGTGTATGTGACTGCTAATGGCAGAATTGGGACAATAAGTGTATGGCCCATGAAGCCTGAAGTATTTATTATCTGGCCCTTTAGGGGATATTTCCTAATTCCTGCTGCAGTATGTTCAGATTTCTGAATTGTTTGGCTTAGGCTAATATGAGAAAATAAAGTACATCCAGCTGTTATCCTAGTGATCAGAGCTTTTCTCCTCTTACATTCTTTTATTTTTGTAGTTAGAAAAGTACTACATAAAATACTGGGTTCTTTTAGGATGTTGGGTAAATGAAAGGAACCTCCCAGCCTGTAAAATATGATTTCTTACATATATTCTTTTCCACCCCAGAAATATCTTTTTTTTTCTTTAGTTGACAGAAAATGACAGAATTAAATGTGTTTGTTTCAGTATTGCAAGTAATTAAAAATATTTTTATCATCTAGATTTTTAACGTCTTCATACTGCTAATCCTTGAACATGAATTGTATTCTTTTGCATTCAGGGATCTCTAATGTAAAAGTCTACATTTTCTGTTGCCTCTGTTCCTGTTGATTATGGCAGATCTGAGTATTACTCCATTTCTTACTAAGCAATTTTACTTATATGTTTTCAAATTCAGTCGTATCTCAAACTGACTAGGTTAGGTAGATTAATGTCCTTATTGCACTTTTGTTCCCCTAGCAGTCAGGGTTTGTATCCTCAGTTACATTTCAGTCACCATTTTTTTTTACTTCCTCTTTTCTTGTGCTATCCATTGTGGTAGCCATTAGCCACATTATTAAATGATTTAAATTTAAATTAATTAAAATGAAATAAAAATTCATTTCGTAGTTGGACCACCCACATTTCATCAGCCATACTACCATATTAGACAGCACAGTTAGAGAAAAGTTTCATCCTTGCAGATAGTTCTGACAGTGCTGCTCTCTTCATTAGCTTCCAGGTTTTTTGCTTACCTGTGTATCTCCTTTTGTTTCCAGTGTTGTCATCCTGTTTAGTTTCTTATTTCTTGGTTTACCTTCCTGGCGTTTTACTTTCTTTTACTCATTTTAGTATCATTTTCTTCTCAATATTGCTTTGCTTATTTGCTACCAGTCTCATCTTCTGTACTTGCCTTTCAAGACTGCCGTAAACTGGCCACATCCATCCTGGATGGCCATGTTTTCTGCTCTAATTTCATATGCTCCTTGGTTAAGGTTTGTCTCTTTCTCCCCATTCAGAATATGTTATAGTCATTGTCAAGGCCTTTACTTCTCTTTCTTTTTTTTCTGCAGCATCTTTCATTTTTCTAAAGCCTTACCATCTTTGCAGTTCAGATCTCTCAGCTTTCTGTCTGTTCTGCTCCTTGATGTTCTCCATCTCCTTTAGCCTATCCTGGATTTCTGATTGATGCTTATTGATATGTGCTGTTCTTATATTATTGACCTGTGTCCTGAGAGTTTTATTAAGTGCTTTACTGTGTGCTATGTGCTTTACATATACAGACTCATTTAGTTCTGATAATCTTCATTGGTAGGCATTAATATCCTTTTTTTACACATGAGAAAATAGTCTCAGAGAAGTGAAATTACTTTACCTAAAGTTACGTAGTTGGTGATAGAATCCATGTTTGAACTCAGTTCGGTCTGACTCCAAAGCATTATTCCTAAACTCTGTGCTGTATTTCCTACCACTGAACACATACTCAGTAAATAAGATAATTTTTAGAACCATTTTAGCTAATTATTGACTAATTCTTTGTATGTGAAAAAATAGTTGTAGGTAGAAATCAGGCTTCATCAGTAATTAAAATGGCAGGAAAGCCATGCTAATTATAGTAGACCAAAGGAGAAACAGGGCCAGACAAGAAGGGTGGATACTAGAACTAATAACTGTCGGACTTGAATTTCTAAGTGTTCTTCTTCATTGGTGTTTCCTTCTAGTCATTTTGCATACTTTATTTCTGAAAGGACAGATTTAAAAGTTGGATTCTAAGTTTTAAAATACTGTGATCTTGATTTGGTGGTGAACCCACTCATTTGATAAGTGATGTCCTAACTCTCCTCCCCCCTTCTTAACTTTAAAATCATTTTTTTGAGGTGTAATTTATATGCAATAAAATGCATGCATTTTAAGTGCACAATTTGAGTTGTGACAGCTTTTTTTTTTTCCCTTGCAATTTTGTTTAGATATAGTCACATACCATGCAGTCATCCAAAGGGTACAGTCAGTTCACATTATATAGCTGTACAGTCATCACCACAGTCAATTTTTGAACATTTTCATTACTTCAAAAAAATAAAAATAAAAGTAAAAGAGAACACCCAAAACAACCCATCCTCCCCATTATTCATTTTTTTGTGTGTGACAGCTTTTTAACCACCACTCCAAGATAGAACATTTCCATTTCTCCCAAAATATTCCTTTGTACTTAATCTAACTCCACCCCAGCCAGCACTGATCTTTCTGTCTCTTTAGATTATTATTGCCTGTTGTATAATTTCATATAGACTCATATATACTTTTTTTCTCCCCCTGTGGTAATTATCTCTTTCCTAAAGTAGAAATCCTGACATCTACCAAGGCTTCACCTTTCCCCCTCCCCAGCATGAAGCACATTAATTTCTGAATATGTATTCCATTTGCAAGTTTTTAAATATAGTGGTAATACAAATTACCCAAATTTTATACCTGCTTAGAGACGTATCTTATGTTCTTGCATAGTGCTTTTTCTTGGTGCAAGTCTGGCAAAGCTTTCTTCAGGGCAATTTTGTATCATTAGGTTCCTAGCTTTGTTATGAATTTAAGTTATCTAGTCATTCACAAGAAAGCTTAGCTGTTAAGGATGTCGGCCAAGTGCCTTGTGGGCAAAATACAACAGCTAAGGAGAAGACAGATATCAAATTAAGTCATGGTTATTTTGAGTTGTTTTAAGTGTAATTTGTGCATCTTCCTACAATTGCCAAAATATCAAGTGCATATGTTTCATCTGTTGGCTTTGGAATTTTGGTGGTAAGAGTTGGAGGTAATTATAAGATGTTTATTAATGCATGTTACCCAGATTACCAACTTGATTGGTGAGCTTATTTTTTAAAAAATTATGATGGGAGTTAACTTGCATTTAAATAAGCATTTTGACCCATGTGCAACATTTTAGAACCAATTTTGTATTTGCAAAGTAAAGGATGAGTGTATTTGTAAAAATATGAGCCAGTGGCTTCGTTGAGCTCTTGCCCATAAATGTCTTAGGATAATTATTTTTTTAGGTGTATTTGGTTTTTTACTTGTTTGCTGGCCTTTCAAACTTAACTTTAAGAAATGGCTTTTCTTTCTTTTTTTCTCTTCAGAGTGCCCACAACCTATTGGCTCACTCCGTAGTCCTAGGCATGGTACTGACTTGAGACGACAGCAGCACGATACCTCTGACTCAGGCATTGCTGACATCCATAGGCTGTTTAATTGGTTATCAGAAACACTAGCAAATGCACGCCATTCTGATGCATCCCTGACAGACACGGTCAACAAAGCCTTAGGATTGACTGCTGGTGATGCCTATGAAGAGTTGAGGCAAAAGCATGAATATAAGTTGAATTCTACCCAGGATAAGAAAGAGTTTGAGCAGCCTACTGGTACAAAAATAGAAAATGCACATTTTAAGGGTACTCAGAGCCCATTGCTTGATATTGATACATCATCTTTAAAGTGTCCTGTTGCTGTCTCTACCAGTGAAGTAGGCACTGACCATAAACTACATTTCAAAGAAGTAAGCATATGTTTTTTGCTTATCTTTATGTGAGTTTGTGTGTGAAGGAGAGAGGATATAGGTGTGCTCTGATTAGTGTTTTTTTCCTTTCAAAAAGAAATAAAATACACTTTAAAGAAAATATTTCTGTCCAGGATGGCACTTTAGATTTATTCCTTTGTTACAAAGAGATAGGCACAGCAGTAGTTGTTTTCCTTCCTTGCCTATACGATTTATAGAGTCAAAGATTTACTATTGTGGTAGAAGATAGACCTGGGTAATCTATATTATCAGAAATGGCTTATTGGGAGTTAATTCCTTGTTTAATAATAAAATCAAATCCTCAAAGGATTGGCTTTCTGTGGCAGTAATAGAGAACCCAAAGGTGAGGTGATTGAGGTCAGTGTACCATGTTACTAGGTTAGGAAGTTTGTATTTCTTATGCAGGTAGGAATGGAAAACAAGTGGCCTTTAGAGTTACCTCTGACATGACTCAGCCTCAGTTGTCAGGACATTCAGTTTATTTCTGATACATGCTTAGAGAACTAACTGAGCTCTAGCTGAGAAGTAGCCTTATCTCTCCCAAGAAGTGGCTGTATCACTGGGAACAGTATCAAGATTGGCACCATTTTCCTCCTGATGTATCTAATACTTTAAAGCAGGGCTAGAAGGGGGCATGGTCAGAATCTAGCCAGCTACCTATTGTAACTAAAGGTTTATCTTGAACACAGCCACACCCACTCATTTGGGTATTGTCTATGCTGCTTTTGTGCTACAAAGGCAGAGTTGAGTATCTGGCCCACAGATCCTCAAGTATTTACTATCTGGCTCTTTACAGGAAAAGGTTACCAACCTCTGCTCTAAATCAACATCAAATTATGTTTGAGGTAAAAACAGCCATATTTTAATTTTGAGACTAGAGTAGTATAACTTTACCATTCCGATTTTACTCATTTGTAATGTTTAGTTTGTTTGAAGCTTGAGAATTTGCTTCAAAAGAAAATAGTTGTTCTTGACATTCAAGTTAAAAGAAAGTTACTGAATGTGTACTTTTATTTTTAGGATGCAAATTTAATTAGTGTGAATAATTTTGAAGATTGCAGTTTGTGTCCTACTGTCCCCATTGAACATGGATTCCGTAAACAACAGTCTAAATCAAATAATGTTGAAGAGACTGAAATACATTGGAAACTGATTCCAATTACAGGTAAAAACAAGTATACTGGTCTATAGGTTTGCTTTGTTTTATTTAGTGACCAGTTTTCTGAAGGGTTTCATCTTTCCTAGGTTCCACTCTTGGGTCATTAGGTCTTCATCTTACTTGGCTCTGAAATTTTCAGAATCTTACTTTGAATAGTGTAGTGTTCATCTCTTGAGTGCTGCTGTTCTTGATCAACATCAGCAAGTATCTGCAAAAGGGCCTATTAAAAAACAGGGATTGAGACATACTTAACTCTTCCCATAGAGTTTACCATTTAAGCCTCCAAATGAAAATTGTTGGTAGAAACTGATTTTCTTATAAGGTGAGGTAGCTATGTAGATGAAATGGTGGTCTTTGGGCAGCCAACCAGATGCTTTTTTCTCAACTTATTAAACTTCACTGTAACAAGCTGTTATCTACTATGTAGTCGTGTTGAAGTTCATCTATTTGAAGGAAATTTGATTTCTTAATAGTGGATCATCATAGAGGTCCAAATATCCAAAGAAAGCCTATTCAACCATGGTCCAAGAATAGTTTAACAGATGTTGAAAGATCATCATTTTCTACTATTCTGATTTCTCTGTGTATACATATACATATATACATACTGTTCATATTCGAAGTTCTTACCTTTGTTGGCTAAGCATTTTTGGGATATTCCAGGGCACATCTTTTCCATTCCTAGACCTCAATTTAACCTTTTAAAGGAAACAAACAACTTATTGCTAAATATATAGAATGGTTTGTGACTTAAAAACTACTGAGACTCAGGGCCTTTAATGTCTTCAACTCGGGTTTCCATGGGTGTCAGCACCATTTTCTACCTTGTACCTTACCAGAGAAGGCTGTGGTTATAGAGAGGGAACTGGTATTTATTCATGAGCCGGAGACTTTGGCTTGAGTGGGAGAAAAAAAGAGTAGGGCAGTGGCCAGTACAAAATTATCTTACACATTCCTCATTTAGACACCTTTATACTTTGTGTTGAGAGCTAATCAAAGGCACATCATCTAGGTTTGATATTCCACCATCGCCTGAATGGAAAGGGAAACAGCTTCCATTTCTGAGTGACTCTTCAGGATTATTTTGGGCAAAAGAAAGAATATACTTGCATTTGCTAGCATTTGGGGTTGTCTGAAAGGTGCTTAAAAGGTATCACAGATCCTGAAGATAGTCTGCAAATGCTAATGGATGCTTTCCCTCAGGAGGGAATGCAAGAAGCCCAGAAGACCAGCTGGGGAAACATGGTGAGAAACAAATACCAGGTGAGAAGGCTCCCTTTGCTTTTCCTCCCAGTGTGCCCTTCTTCAGAATTGCTGCTTGCATTTCTGATGCTCCATTAATAGGGCATTGATTTAAGTTCTGTTGATTACAGAAAATTTGGAATAACCATGTTTGTATTGAAATCATCAGTTGAGTTGTATCAAATATTCTTACTACAGAGGGTGTGTGTTCAAAGAAGGGACTGAAAGAATATTCATAGAGGCTATGCTTTCTTCACCCACACTAGATTCTACTACAGTGACTTAAGACTGGAATATTTTCTTAATCCATTTTTGCAGAACATCCCATGAGAAGCAGTTTCTTTTAGATTTACAGAATATGAGGTGATGAGGCCACTTATCTTTTAGGTATACCGTTCCTTATCTTGGATGTTTTTTAACCAAATTCTTTTTTTTACTTACAATTGTAAAACTAATTTCTGTAGATAGTTTAAGTAAAAGATTGAAAAACCATTGGATTCCAGAAACATTTACAAATACTACTGATTAACCAGCTACAGTATGTGCCTGGAATATGGTTTCCTTTGTCTGAGCTCAGTCAGTTGAACTTTCCTGCAAGTGGTCATAGATGTTGTGCTCTGACTTCCAGTTGTTTGTGGGATGCTTTCCTTTTGTTGTGCTTTCTGTGTGTTTTTACTATTTTTTGGTTTTTTGGAAGGAAAGGTAAAAGTGATTCTTCTCTTCTTAGAAATTAAAAAAGGACTTCTCCTCTTAGGAATAGAGGATAAAAACCAGGAAGAACAGATATATAACGTACAGGAAAGTCTTTAATACATAGCTCAATAAATTTTTACAAATGCATACACATACATGACCACCACTGAGCTCAAGATGTAGAACATTTCCAATACATCAGAGGTTTTCTTCTGCCTCCTCCCAGTCAGTACTCCAGCCCCTTCTGCCATAGATTAATCAGTGATATAACTTCTTTATCATAGACTAGTTATCCTTGTTGTTGAACTAAAGATAATGGAACTGCCACATGCTCTCTTTTTTTTGTTTGGCTATCTCTTTCAGCATTATGTCTGAATTCATCCATGTTTTGCATCTAAGAGTAATTCTTTCTCATTGGGAACAGCGGGTATCTTTCTTCAAAATGATCCCAGCAGCCTCTGCATTCCTCTTATTTGGGATACCATGTTCATATTTTATAAACAAAAGTATAGATATCTGAATGATGCTGCCTCTAGAGAGCTCACTACTTCTTTTTGCTTAAAAATCAATGTACTGCAATGCTTAAATGACAGTGAAAAAAACATGCATTATTATGGATATTGACATATATGTGTCCTTTAAATCATTTATTGATGAAGGTAAGATTTTTAAAATAATATAAAGCTGTCAGTCTTAATAAAATCATATAAGTAAACATGGTCTTGCAAACTAAAATTTTGTAGTGAATATATGCATTTTAAAAAGGGATTTGGTTCATGGTTTTGTTTTTTTTCTAAATTCCCCATGTGGATTAAAGTTATATTACAGCTTACAGAAATTTCATTTATCAGAAATAGCTATAAGTTTGGGGAACAAGTATTTTATTTAAAATAATAAGAAATAATTCATAAGTTCCTCCCCCAACCCATTTGTTTTAGGAGATACAATCCAAAAAAATTTTTTTAAATAAATCAGACTTTTGACATGGTATACAATTAAAGAAGTAAGTAAGACTTAGGTAAGAAATACATACTTCAAAAAGTAAGTCTCCCACCTTTGCCCCTAGCCACTTAACATTTCCCTCCTTGGATGAGTCACTTTTACCAATATCTTATGTATCCTTCTAGAAATTTTCTTAGCACACTAACCCTGATTTTAGTGTTGTAAAGTTAAGAAAGATATTAAGGACATTCAGTATACCTGAGATATATTATGGAACTTTATTTTTCTGAACTTTGATTCAGTTTTAATTCTCATTTAGCACATTAGATATTTTGCACCCCTTCTTAACGTCCACCCGCAGGCCTTCAGTGGTCCGACTCTGCTGACAGGGACTTTTGCAGTAGTTAATGAGTACAGTGGTTCATGAATTCTCAACTACTGGATTGGTAGGCTGTTTAAACTGTTAGAAAATTGCTACAGTAAGGAAAATCAAAACTGAATTTTGCATAGAGGGCATGGTGCTACACCTAAATGTATACTTGAATTAGGGAATTCACTCATAACTTGAAAGTACTATGGTTTAGAAAACTTTATTTGTACCTGGGCCTTCTGATTTAGAAGAACCATATCCTACAGTATAGAAGAGGTTTGTAAAGGAATGTTGGCTAAGATTTAAGAAAAAATTAGTAATTTTTTTAAAGGGAAAATTGTGTTAATGTGGTCTTCTAGGTAAAGAGCATGAAATTTTTCTTTTCCTAAAATATAGATTTAGCATAAATTGTTAATTTTTCTCTTGTCTCTTAAAAAGGGATTTACGGTATTTATTTTGAAATGTGTTTCAAAAATACATTGTAAATGAACTTTGATGAAAAATAAAAAAAGTATGATCTTAGGAATTGAAAGCACTGTCATAAATGTTACTGTTAATGTAGCTGTGAAATATTCTCTTCCTGTCTTACTGAGCCTTTTTTTTTTCCTGATAAACTGAAGTCCTTACCAGGAAATCCACTAAGCCACCCCCACATGTGAGAGCAAATGTGAAGGTAGTTAAATTAATTATCCTAGATCCTGAATGCAACTCTTCAACTTAGCAATTATTCCCATACCATTTCTGTTTAGCATTTTCTCTTATTGCCTAGCACACAAAATTCTCACAGTATATTAAGAAGGTATTACCACAGTATGCATTACTTGGCAAAAAAGTATAGGGGTTGATCAAGGTGCCCATCCTGATTAGAGCATGTCTTTGAAAGATCTATAGAAGGGTTAGGAAGCAGAAATAAGCAAATGACTTAATTTGTATTGGTGCCAAGTTGGTGCTTGCTTTGACCACTTCAAACGAAAGCAAAGAAAATAACTTCCTAAGTTGTTACTGTGGCTACTGAAATCCGAAGACCAATTACATGTGGGACACATAGGAATAGGGTTCATACAAGTATTTGAGGTTTTTATTCTACCTTTTTTTGGTTTCAGTGAGAGTATCGATGAAACTTCCAATGCTTAATTAGTTCTAAATATATACTTGACTTTTTTTGTCTGACTTAAGAATTTGTGTTTTCAGATGTTCTCTTTTTGGATTGCTCTTACAATAATAAACTCTTCCTGTATAGGTATGAAATCACCAGAAGAACAGCTGGTGTGTCTGCCACCACAGGAGGCCTTTCCTAACGACCCTCGGGTAATAAGTAGACAGAGAAGTTCTGATTACCAGTTTCCGTCCTCTCCATTTACAGACACAATAAAGGGCACCTCTGAGGATGACGTGTTGACAGGTCAGGTGGTGACAGTGGAGGAGCAGTGTGTGCCAGCAGCACAGCCGCCTGAACTAAGTGAAACTACAGAGAGGACAGTGTTAGGAGAGTACAATCTGTTTTCTAGGAAGATAGAAGAGATTCTGAAGCAAAAGAATGTTTCATATGTCAGTAGAATTTCCACACCTATATTTTCAACACCAGAGAAGATGAAGCGGCTTTCTGAGTTCATATATTCTAAGACTTCCAAAGCTGGTGTACAAGAGTTTGTTGATGGCTTGCATGAGAAACTAAATACTATTATTATTAAAGCATCAGCCAAGGGTGGGACTTTGCCACCAGTCAATCCTAGTGATTCTGGTACCAAGATAGCATTGTCTCCACTGGGAAGTCATGTCACACCAGTTTCCTCAAGTGACTTCAACAGTAAATGCCTCCCTGAGCCACTTTGTAGTGATCCTTTGAAAGACAGCAACTCTGGTGAGCAACATTCCTCTTCAACTTTGGGTTTAACCGAAGTGGAAATAAACCAGCCACACCATGCCACAGAGTTAATGGAAACTTCTGACCATACTGTACCTGGTGATACTGCCCAGGAACCAATAGAAAAAGAAACAACAAAATCGCCCAGTGATGTAAACATTTCTGCCCAACCATCTTTTTCAAATTTTATAAGCCAATTAGAACCTGAAGTATTTAACAGTTTGGTTAAAATCATGAAAGATGTCCAGAAAAATACTGTGAAATTTTATATTCATGAAGAAGAAGAAAGTGTGCTCTGTAAAGAAATAAAGGTAACTAAAAGAAAAGGTAATAGTAATGCTGTATAAACTTGTTTGGTCTGACCTCTATAAAATGGAATTTTATTTTAAATGTTGACCATATATTTTCATAATTTAACAATGCAGAGTGGAGTGAAAGACTAGTGAGTGTTAGCTTAGTTCAAAACCTGTCATCTAAATATCTTGGAATTTAGATTATTTTGTAGCATCTATTTCAAAGATCATATGTGTACATACTACATCTATACCTTTAAAATGATGACTCAAAGGTTTTAAATGTTTTTTTTGTCAATGTTAACTATCTCACATGGGATTTTATCAATTAGAAGAAAATGTCCAAGGATAGCCACCAATAGAATCTTGGCGTTTCCTGTTAACCCTGGTCACGTGAGGGTTCCCTTGCAGCCCTTTATGTTCAAAACCTTGATGATCCTGAAAAACTTCCCAATCATGAAAGATTTTACGCTGCAAGGTATATTTTTTCCTACTGCTGAAGAGTAGACTAGCATTTCAGGTATTTGGTTTAAAAAATACACATACACACACATGTATATATACATGTGTGTGTGTGTGTACACAACTAATGTATGTTTAGACATGGGTATGTAAATCTAACAATAACTATATGTTAATTTTAACACATCAGAACAGTAGTATCAGTGGTTTAATATTAATACTCACTAAACTATAGGACTTGAATTCCTTAAGGGACGCAATGCCTAGGGTTTTGAAATAAATGCCTACTCCTCTTCATGACTTTACTTGTCATGATTGGGGTTTCTGCTTGTTCTAGAGGAAGCAGAAGGGACTATAAAAATGACTTACAGCCTACAGTGGCCCAGAAACTCAAATGCTGCTGACAAATGCTGAGTCTTTTGTTGGTTTGGGGATCTCTTTGATACCAGCATATTTTGTGTGGTGTCCAGAGGATGTGAAGAGCATGGCAGTGCAAGAGGCAGCAGAGTGTGCAGTTGTGCCTTCCTTACTGTTTCTTATGGTTTCTTGGGAAAATAAAACGAGACCCACTAGAAATTCCTTGGTTGCATTTTTGCCCTGAATGATAGAATGTAGAGCTTCTCAATTTTTACCCCCAGCAAACATATTCCCAAGCACAGTCGTCAGTGGGGCATAGCTGCATGTTGGTTTGAGACACGAGGAAAAGGTTGGGCAAAGTTCCCTGTGTACTTGCCATAAATCTACCTCCCCCCTTTTTAAAACTGATTGCAACACAGTTATGTCACATCTAGTTTGAGGGTGTAAGTGAATGGTGCTTTTATTCACGGTATGGACCAAACTATATTGCTATCATTGTTTATATAGAGGAAGACAGGGCTGCTTTGTGTTTTACAAACCTGATAAATCGTAGCTTAGAACTCTTTTAATTGATACCAATTGGAAAATTCCCAGCAAAAATATTTCAGTAGCATGAAAGACTTTACAAATAAAAATTTAAGCTGCTTAAGTATTTCTGGATTCTTACTGATTTGTTATTGTATGAGTTAAACTGTCTTACCTAAAACGAACTCAAATTTAAAGCCACTTAATTTGAAAAGACAGATCATAAATCACAAGCACACCTGTCAGATAGTAATTTATCTTTTCTTTGACTGTAAGCTAGTCGGGGATCTGCCCAGAAGCTTCAGAGCTTAGGGCAAAGCCAAACCATGTAAAAGATGCTCCTTTAGTTTAGCTTTATTTATACAAAAACATCCTCAATGGGTATGATGCTTATAGGCAGCTCTTTTAAGAGCAGTACTGACTGGTTGCAAGATGAGCTAGATTTAACTAGCCATGCCAATGTTGAGAAAATTCATCTGCTCCTCTATCTGTGAATGAGGAATGTGACCTTCAGGGTTCAGGATTCCACCAGCAAACAGAGCATGAACTACTTACTGCCTTGTGCCCTTTGAAAGGTAGTACCATGTCACCAGCATGGAGGGAGGTGTTAGATGGGAGAGTCGTCTTTATTTTGCTTGAAGGTGTAAACTTGACAGACACGGTTAATTAATATTTGAATAGTGTTGTATATGCTGAAGCTCTGTGTTAATGCATTTTGGGCTGTTTTGAATTAAACGAGCTACAGTGCTTGTAAAGGTGCTTTGTAACTGTAAAGGAATATTTCAGTTAACAGTGCTGCAAATAACAAGCACTTAGAAAGGAAAGGGACGTGGTGGAGGGGGGTGTTTAGAGGGGCAAGGGAGTGGCTAATGAATGGACTTTGGGTTGCCTGTTTGTAATAGAGCTGCGTTAAGAACCTGGGTTAATCCATTGTCCTTAATAGTGCTTTCTGTTAACCCCACACTGGCATGTACTTGGCTTTGATGGTTTAGCATTGTACAGTACAAAGAGCCACATCCCTAAGCTGTGTGACCTTATACAGGATGTTGAAGCAGAACAGTGGATTTGAGTATCTCTGAAATCTCTTAAGAGCATAAAATCATCCTAGGTATTGTGGTAGTTAAGCTTATTGGTTTATCTTGCATTCCTGGTGGTAAACGGGTGCTTACAAAAAAAACTTAATGTTGATTTAGTTGTTTTTATTTAACAGGAATATCTTATCAAATTAGGCAACACAGAATGTCATCCAGAACAGTTTTTGGAAAGAAGATCAGAACTAGATAAACTGTTGATTATTATTCAAAATGAAGACATTGCAGGTTTCATTCACAAGGTAGACTATTAAGTCAAATTCACTACTTTGTTTATAATGATGCCCTTATTTTTAAATCTGTCTATGAGACTAAAGCTGTTTGCTTATAAAAATGTCATAAGCTTTAACGGATATAGGATTTTGAAGTGGGGAGGTTTAGGGCTTGAGACCTTAGTGACTCTTCCATGAATCAGCTTGAAAGATTCAAGTTTGTGCCTCTGCAAAATTTTAAATTGCTGTATGTCACAGATCTTCCCTATCAACTCAAATAGTCATGGCTGAGAATACTGAATCCTTGAATGCCATGGGTCTGCTGACTGTCCTTACACTGTTCTCATCTTCCCTTGCGTGTCCCAGGCAAAGTCTTATTTATGCCCCCTCTTCTTTGCCGAACCAGTCCCCTTTTCCCTTGGATTTACAGGTACTCTTACCTGGTTTATGAACCTAGCTTAAATCCTGCTGCTCTCTGAAGCCTTTTCCTGTTTTGTTGGTACATATGCTCTTAACCTTTTCTGAATTCTGACTGTACTCACAGGGCCAGACAGGTTAGCATTTTTTATTGTTCCCAGGTCTATTACAAGCTCTGTGTCCTTAGTGTTTTGTTCATGATAGGTGCCCAATACGTAAAAAAATACAAGTCAGTTACTTCACACTTGTCTGTCAGTTCATTGCTTATCCATCTGTATTTCTATTTTGGCATTTTATTTAAACAGGTTCCTGGCTTGGTGGCTTTAAAGAAGCTCCCCTGTGTTAGTTTTGCTGGTGTTGATAGTCTGGATGATGTTAAAAATCATACATACAATGAGTTATTTGTATCTGGAGGATTTATCGTGTCTGATGAATCAATTCTAAATCCAGAGGTTATCACAATTGGTAAGATTTATACATTCTTATGTAAACTTTTGTTTTTTCCTAGATTTTTCTCAATGACTCACTCATACTTTTTAAACTATTGGCCATTCTGCTTTTCACATATAATGGTTTATTCCCCTTCTCAATTCTTGAGCTTTTATTATCATACATTTCTTTCCTCCTGTTAGTCTTTACAAACCATTTCCTCTAAATCTGGTGTAAAGCAAGGCTCTCTGCACCTTCTGCACTTGGATCACTCTAGGTTTATTATTGTTACTGATTTGTTCTTTTTTTTATGTATGGATGTTATGCTCTTAAAGCATTGGGATATGTAGATCTCTGTCTCTCCTAGAGAAGGAAAAAAGAGGAGGACAATAGGACATGGGAAAGTAGGTGTTTTTACATAATATGGACAAGCACTTCCATAATCATTTGTGGAGTGACTGTTATTTATTGACTTAAAAAGAAACTTCCTATATCTTTAACAGAAAACCTTAAAAATTTCTTGACATTCCTTGAAGAACTTAGTTCTCCAGAAGGAAAATGGCAATGGAAAGTCCACTGTAAATTTCAGAAGAAACTAAAGGAAATGGGCAGGTAAGATATGGCAAACAACCATAATGTTGATAATGAATTATCCTAGCTTTTTTAGGAAAGAAGTGGTATTCCCATTTAGGTAGAAGTTTGGCAAGATGATGTGTATGGGTAAAATTGTTTAATCTTTGACACTTGGGGGTTGAGAATAAATGGTGTTCTTAGTTTTTTTTTAGCTGAACTATATATACCAACCAGACCACCAGCACCTCTCCCAATTGTTGAGGACTACTTTAGGCAGCTAATTTAATAAAGTCACACATAATTTGGACAAGGATTAATCTCAACCTGATGAGGGGATGTTTATATTAATAGGGAATTTCTAACATGTCCAGAAATCACTATTTCTCAAAGTGTGATCCTCAGAGTACTAGTCACTTGGAGCTTCACAGAAGATTAAGTGTTGAAATGAGTTTGGTATATCATATCCTACTATTGAAAGTGAATTAAATGCGCTTACACGTTAAAGGATCTGGGAAACTGTAGTGGGTTAACACTTTGTCAGCTTACATTAGACCATTTCCAACTTACATTAGACCACAAAATATTTATTTCTTATAGTACCTGTCAGCATTCCATGGTACATGCTTTGGGAAATTGAGGCCAAGATAATTTTTAAATGTTTCTTTTTGTAGCAATTCTTGTTTTTTTAACTTGTTCATCTTCAAATTTGTCAACATAAGGTAAGTCTTACCTTTATATGACAGATAACATTACTGAGGCCTGGAAGTTCAACTTGTCCAAAGTTACCCAGTAGCCTCTTCTTCCTGACAATAGCTAATAATTTCTACCACTTGCCACCTTGGGCCTTCATAGCTTAAAGCAATGTTTGGTTCTGTTTTCTGAAGAAAAGATTTATACTTTTATGTCATTGATCATAATTCTAAGGTATAAAGCTCAAGATAACTAAATTTATTATTCAGTAAGTTAAATGACTGGTTGAAATTTGAAAGCCCCAAGACTTTGATGTGAGTTACAATTTCTAGTCTCCCTCTTTCCCCTAAGAAGCCCCCATATTTCAGGCAGTGAGCTAAGCAGGGCAGTTGTCATTAGTTGCCTCAATTGAGAAATTGTGGTTTTAAGTTGAAGCAAAAACTTCCATACCACATTTTAGAAATGCAGATCCAGATACTAAACTGCTTAATTTCACAGATTGAATGCTAAAGCTCTAAGTCTGTTGACGCTTCTGAATGTCTACCAGAAGAAACATCTGGTTGAAATTTTGTCATACCACAATTGTGATTCACAAACGCGAAACGCTCCAGAATTGGATTGCCTTATCAGACTTCAGGCTCAGAATGTACAGCAACGACACATAGTATTTTTAACAGGTAAAGAAAGCACTCTTAAGCTTTCTACTATGAATACAGGAATGTGGAGGAAGGGATTTTGCGTGGCTGTGGTGGTTATTGTGTTAAGCTATGATTCTGAAAATGTAAAGGATTTTGTGAGGGCGGGGGGCATGCATCATTTGTCCATGTATGTCTTCAAGTGTATTATACTTCAAGCATTTTTTTTTTATTTAGAGAAGAACATCAAGATGCTTTCCAATTATACAGATAATGGAATAGTGGTTGCAACTGCTGAAGACTTTATGCAAAACTTTAAAAGTCTTGTGGGGTATCACAACTCCCTCACAGAAGAAAATCTTCCCCTGCTTGGTGCTAATGAGAATCTTGAGTCTCAGTCAGGTAACTTTTCAGTAGTTTTCATTTTCTTTAAGGCAGACAGAAAAAGAGGAACAGTTTTGCTCCCTTATTAAATAATGAAATGCCTGTTTTGAAACCACTCAGTTGAGAGGAAGTGTTTCAAGGCATTTAATTATTCTAATAATTAGCACCACAAAGTTTATTATGCTATAGTCAATACAGGTTGATAGTTGCTATACAAACTGTGGACTATAACATTTTCTCTTGGAGGTTATGTAAACTTTATTGCCTGGTGTTGTCAGCAAAGGGTATATATTAAGGAAAATGTAGGAAACCAGGTAATGGGGATTTAGCATTTGGGCTACTAAATCTCCTCAGATGTACAAAACAATTTAATTACAAGGTAGTTAAAATATTCATAGCTTTAGTCTTTTGTGAGATGGCCTCTGCTATGGTCTTGGCTTTTGTGTAAAATGAAAGATGTACTTTTGTTTTTGATGAAAAGCAGTGATGATCGAATATTCAATAGCACTAATCAGTTTACTAAATCAGTGAAGCTAGATATCAAATTTTATTTTATATTTGTCTTGTCAAATACTGAATTACCGTATAACTTTAGATGCTGTTTTGACATTAACCCCTTTGGAGCTGGGAGTTGGGATTTCCCAACATTAAACGTGAACACATTTCGCAGAAGCTTTTAGCATCGGATTATCTGGACATTCACACCTAGTGTGAGTGTTGTGACTAAGTGAACTTGTGGCAGAAGACCAAGCTTTAAGGGATTGCGGACTTGCAGACCCTGACGCATTATATTGTGTGAGTAGTGTATAATTTTAAAACTTAAGCAAAATGTGTATTTCAATAGAGGAGGACTTTTTGTTTTTCAAATGTAGCTCTTTTAGAAAGCGATGAAAAGGATGAAGAGGATATGTCACTGGATTCAGGGGATGAAATCTCAAAAATAGAAGTTTGCAGCAATTTTCATTCAGAAATATTGGCGAAAGAGACCAAAGGATCGAATGGAACAGATCAAAAAAAGAATACTCAAATTGAGTTGCATTCATATCTTGACATGCAAAAAAGTTTATTAGAAGATGATTCTGAAGAGAGAGCATCTATTGCCATGGCATGCTCTGAAGGAGAGAACAGCAATTCAGCAGAACAAGATTCATATGACAACTTTCAGATTTATCACAGTCAATTAAATATGTCTCATCAATTTAGTCATTTTAATGTTCTCACTCATCAGACATTTTTGGGGACGCCATATGCCCTTTCATCAACTCAGTCTCAAAGAAGTGAAAATTACTTCTTATCTGCTTATACTCAAAACTTGGATAGAGAGAAATCTCCATCTCCATTAACTTGGGAAAAAGATGATTCTCCCAGGCTGTATTCTAAAGAGAAATAATTAACTTTTTTTTATTAGGTTGTTGTGGACTTTTTTGTTTCTGAAAATAAGAATTAACAATTTATATTTCATTCTCTAAAAAAAGTTTCTTGCTCTTCCTCTGTTTTTTTCTCTTATTTAAATCATGATGGCCTGTAACAGTTCAAGCATCTGAAAATTGAAATAAATATATATATATTTTTAACATATTTGTACTTGAATTATCTCATGTTGGCACTATTAGGTTTTACATTCGTGTCACCTGTACTTGGGCTTCAAATTGAAGCCAGTTTTATATGTAAAACTAGATATTTACAAAAAAGATAAACAACTTTGCTTTTCTTCCACTAATGTAATGTCTGATACAACCTACTCTTGCTGAAATGAATTACGAACTATTGTATTTATTTTGATTTAAGCTTTTGTATAGTGTTTTTACATAGGTATAAGCCAGTAATATTAATATAGGATTTCGGCTCAATACCTCAAGATTTATATAACAATGCAGTTTCATTTAGATAATAAACTATGTACATAGGACTTAATACCACGCAGCATTATTTTTATCTTTTAGGAAATCACGCGAAAATTTTACTTTTATAAAAGATAGGCTTCTGTTTATTAAGGGCATTGTGAACCATTTGGAACCACCTTAGCTACTGATTTTTAAATTGGTAGTCATCAAAAAAGGAAGTCTATTTTTGAGATCTTAACTCAGAATTACTATTAAGTGCTTTTAAAGTGCTTTTTAAATTCATGAAGTATATGTGGAGATGACAGGTTTAACTCTCTACCACTAATGCTAACTTTTAAGTTTTTAAAATTGCTGCAGTTTCTATGATAAAAATCATAAAAGGATTTAGAGATTTAGAGAAAAAATTTTTCACATTAGTCTAAACTGAATTTGGGTTGTTTTGATAAAAGTAGAGCCTGGATGTGTTACGTCAGATAGACTTTGGTGCCTCAGGAGGACTTGGGTAGGAGTCCCACCCCTTTCGCTCTTTAATCTTGACTTCCTGATGATAGAGCAAAATGTTGATAAAGTGTTGAAGTATGTATTCATGAACAGGCCAGAAAACTCCAGACTGTATCATGGTAAGTAGAACATGTTCTAGGAGTTAAACACCCAGATACAGCAGAAAACAGTTGTCTTTACTACTAAATTTATATAAGAGGGTCCATTTACTACACAATGTACAAGTTTTTAATGAACATTTTTTTAAAAGTCTAAGCTATTTGAACAACACAACTGAGCCATGAGCACATTTTATAATATAGAAGACACAAATCAAATGTGACAATCTGGTTTTCTACCTTTAAAACAACTAAAATTTTCTTCTTGATTTGCAGCTAAAGGCATGAGATTAGTTTCCAACTCCTTTTGCTTCTGGAGAAGGCCCTGAAATCAAATTGATATATTAGTAATGTGTGCAGTAGATTGAAAACTACTGTCTCACATGCCTGTCCTGTTTATAGTCACTGACCCACAGCTTCAGCTTTATCTTTGTCTTGTTGGATTTTACTTGCTCAAAAAAAAGAGAGTAGACTTGGTTACTTGGATATTACGTAAGCTATTACATATTTTAAAGGTTATTTTATTTCAGCATAAAAACCAACATAGATGCCTTTCTCAAAACTAAGTCTCCACGGATAAAATGACACACTCTCAACCCCCAAACAGTCTTAAGTGGTGATGGGTCGTGATGCACTAACCCTGGCTAACACAAGCCCCTGCTGAATTCAGACATAGGTACTGTATCAGTGGGTGAATGTATGCATTATTTCAGAAATGAAAGGATGCTTTCTGATTACCATATATTGTTTGTTGGTCCTCAAACGAGTAAATGGACCAAAGTGATAATGATTTTCTAGCTCTATAGAGGAAAAAGGATGGGCAAACAATAATCTGAGTCAACATTTTAAAATGCAAGGGAGGCTGGTAAATGACTGGACATGGAAAAGTGTAAAAGGGTACCCTTAAACAGGTACAGCCTATTTTTTTCCCCAATAAAAGGAATACAGTGAATCAAAACTGGCTGCAAACCTTTTTTTTTTTTTTTTTAAACCTAGGGTTTGGTTACAGCTGATAGAGAAGCAACAGGAGACATATTTAAGGTCAAAATAACATTAAATATTAGATGTGTTACCTGATTTTATTTTAACTACTTAATAAGATGACAAGATAACGTGAAGGCACAGTAAGTGGTCAGGGATTAAATGAGGGAGCTAGCCTGGTAAGGTCATATGTATAATTTCAAACCTAATTACATTATTCTTAGGAACTTGCATCAATGCTCTGAACTTTGCCAACACATTCATAAAAAATAGTGTAGGCCAGACTGCTAAGAATTCACATAATTTTTTTTTTTTTTTTTGCCTTGGGTGTTCTAGAGCCTTACTTATGTTTTGTCATTCATATGTATGCATTTTTAAATTCAATAAAATTGTCTTAATACTTTAACTGTCTCATGATTTCACAGGGGAAAGAAACATTCTTAAAGACTGGAAGCAGAATCAAAGGTGTGAATTTAGTTCTAGTTTTAAACTCGGTTGCAGCAAAGTCACAAAAACCACATAACGAACTACACATTGCAAACACGTTGGGGGGTGCCACTTCGATGGACAGGAAACAGTCATGTATTCCATACTTGATAAAAGCGCGCATACCTGTCTAAGTTCTGAGAGTCCCTTAAGAATTTCTTGCTGTCGATCCCTGTTTTTCACCAAGTTAACAGTAAGAAGTGGATTCCTGAAATGGTCAGAGTCAAACTGCTGCTGCTTTTCTTGGTCAGAGTCTGAAGCCAGATGAAATTGACAAAAATCAAATACACTTCTATGTGACAGAGAGAACCTGATGCTGTATGTGGTATTTATCCCCAAGGACACCTGTGAAATTATAGCCAAAAAACCTACTAAAGCATCTTGCAAGGTTGACGCTGTGTCATTCACGCGTATGATGCAACCTTAGCCAGGGGATTTCCAAAATCAAAGCCACCTCAGCAAAGCTGTAACTTTCCAGAAACCTTAAAATAAGGCTCACCTTTACCTTAGATTAGCTTAAACTTCCTTTATGAAATAAAGGAACTGACCTACACTCAATAAAAGTATATGAGAGTATATATATATGAGAAGGGAGAGACTCCACAACTTTGAGAGTTGTCTTAATGGGAACAGTTGGTTGCATGACCTCCTGCCTATAAGGTGCACACAACACTGGCACCTGTTACTCCTGTAAGAGCAGTTTGAATAAACCTGCTTAAGTATCAGACAGTGCCTGAGACTCAGCTTTGACATGGATGGAACCAAGAACATCCCCCCTGGGGACAATGCCATCTGAAGCCTCAAAACAACAGCTGTACTATTTTAAGGATTCATTAATAAATTTGTATCCCAGAAGCAACAAGCAAAATTTCAGTAAGAAATAAAATTCACTAATGGACTCCAGAAGAAAAATTCCATCTCCCCTGGAGCAAACTTTAAGACACCTTTTCTAAAGGTAATAGAATTAAAGGGAGGAATGAATAGTAACTTGGATTCGGAATTCAGTGTTGGGAGATTTTTTTTTTTCCCTTAGAATTGCATTTTCAATTTCTACAATAAGAATACTTATATTTACTTACCATGTGAATTTTGATACTGAGGGTCCTGGGTTGAAGGCCTGGATAATGGTGCATCTGGATCAAGGTAATAGATCTCATTGGTTCGAACATAGGGAATAAGATGGGATGGTTCAGAAATCCCAGGTGATAATTCTGTTTGACTACCTCCCAAGATCAGATTCTCTCTTTCATAACTAATATTTTTAAATGGGAAATACAATGTATTAGTCTGAGTTTGCTGGGTTCTGTTTTTCACTGCTGGAATTTGTGGTGACTGAGACCTATTTTTTAAAAATAAAGCAAAGTTAAGCAGAGAAAAGCTTATAGACAAAATTGTGCTGTTTAGAGTATCTACTTTTAAAATCACATTTCAATTTACTCTAAATGTACTTGAAACACTTTTACATATAAAGGCTTTTCTGTGGTACCTTTTCATAAAGCAGGGCAACAATGGGATTAAGTAACTTCAGTTTTTACTACTACTAGCTGAGGATATATGTACTGTAGTACAGGGGGAATACTGGATAGATTAATTTGAGCTGAAATGCTTCTTCCCAAATAATTCACCATTAAATAATCTACTCAACATCCAAACTAAACTCACTATTAGAATCCCATTTTGAGACAATCTAAACCACCTGGTTAACAAACATGTTTACACACAAAAGCACAGAATAAAAATTGTAACAGTTGTAGGTACACTATTTTACATCTCCCATTAATTGAATTTCTCATTGTCCCTAGCAGCAGTTTCACTGTTTACATCCCTGAAAAATCAAAACTGCTTTGCTAAGTCTGGAGAAATGGGAAAAGTCATTCACATTCCTGCCTGGGATGGCTAGGCCTAGTCCTACTTGGGCCTTTCCCTTAAACCTCTACCCCTTACCTGGAAGTCATACCCTTTCCTACTGTTTGCTGTCTTTATATACATAAACTAGATTCTGAGATGTTTGTCACCTATTTTGTCCCACACAGAAAGCATTTAGTAACTATGTAGTTGACTTGATCCACAATGTACCTTTTCTTGATGAAAGAATTAGCTTCTGGAGGTTCTTCCTAAAAGATGCATAGAAATAAATGCAGAAAAGGAGTATGAGATTTCCATATGCCCCACATAGACTTTCAGTGGTTATACATATTTTTAAGCATATATATATTTTATCCTGGGAAAATGAGGAGGTGATAAGTTCAAATGCACCATAAATGGCAGCAATTACTTCTTTTAATAATCTGAGGATATTATTTGAATAAGATCAACTGGGTCATGGAATAAAGATTTAGTATTTTGCTAGAGCCAGAACCAATCCAATCATTCCTGACCTACTTGTACATCATCCCTTGTCTATATGGAGTATAAACACAAGAGTTTTGAATGGCTATTTCAATTAAAATAGCACTTACCAATAGCGGGTTTAAGTGCAAACTTCCTCTGTAAAAGACCAGACAGTAAACATTTCTGGCTTTGTGGGCCACACAGTCTTTGTTGCAACTATTCAACTGCTATTGTAGTGTGAAACCAGCCATAGACAAAACACAAAAGGATGAACATGGCTGTGTTTTAATATAAAGCTTTATTTACAATAGGCAGCAAGACTGGATTTGGCCCAGGAGCTATAGTTTGCCAACCCATGGAGTACTAAAGCAAATATTTGAAATTCTTGTTTAGAAACAAAACAACTTTGTCAAAACATGCATGTGGAGAACTGTATTTTGAATCTAGAAACACCTATACATGTTTGAAAACATGATATTTTTAAGACAGAAAAGGTTTACCTTTTTGACCAGATACCAAGAGCACCTTGATTCAGTTTCTTGATGAGATGAATGAACTACCTGTGGTGAAGTGCCTCTATTTTGAGGGAGATATCCAGGATTATTTCTTTGTAACAGATGAAGCAATTCCATCTGCCTTCTTACTTTTTTTTCTTCTCTTTGCTTCTGAAGTTGTTTAGGATACTTTTCTGATGCTGGAATATACCTTCTGAGTGGCTTATTTATGTTCCAATCTGGCCTTTTAAGACATTTCTTGATATGTTTTGTTTGTTTCTCTGTTCTTGTGAACTGATTACAGTGGTCATTATACCAACTATCTTTCTCTATGTTGGCTCCTTTATCCTGACTTAGTTGTTGCTTGTTTTTCTTGAGGTGTCCATTAAATTCTGCAGAAATCTCAGGAGATAGATGATCTATCATTTCCTTCTCCATTACTGACCCACAGTCTGGTTCTTCATTGGTGAATGTTCCTGTATTTAAGTCATCTGAAAAAGATTTTTTTCTAGATGATTCATTTTATGTAGTTTAATTAGAGAAGTTGTACGTTTACAGAAAAATACAAAAAATAGTTTCCACATACTGCCCCATTATTAATACCTTTGTTACAAATGATGGAAGAATATCATTATAATTTTACTAACTATAGTCCTAGTTCACACTCTTTCTGTTGTACAGTCCTATGGTTTTTAAAAAATTTTTATTCCAGTCAACATATATCACCTAGAATTTCCCCTCTTAACTACATTCAAATATATAATTCACTGCTGTTGGTTATGTTCACAGTGTTGTGCTTCATCACTTTTCAGATGATTCATTCTTAGCATCATATAATACATACCATTTTTAAACAAAAGTTTCCACAGGATTGTTTGGGCTTTCACTTAGAATATACAAAAGCCATATATACTATCATCCTGTATTATCGAAAGTATATATCTGAGAAAGTATAAGTGTAATATACATTTTCCTATGAAGGGTAGCTGATAAAAACAATTTTCATAAAAAGCAATCCAATTTAGAGCTCTTTTAAAAGACATGTGGGAGGCGAGGCAAGATGGTGGCATAGAGAGGAGTGGAATTTAGTTAGTCCTCTAGAGCAACTAGTAAATAGCCAGGAACAACTTAATAGTCTGGAACAACCATGACTGTCCACACATCAAACACCAGCCTGGAATGAGTGGAATGGCTGAGATTGCAGCATAAAAGCTATAAGTAAAAACTGCGGAACTGTGCCGGGAGCCTCCTCCCCCCACAGCAGGCTGAGTTGCAAAACCATGCTATAAGAGAAAGCAGCAGTCCCTGTTGGGAGGAAGCAAATACAGCTCAGCACAGCTCCAACTGGGGTTTTAATGAACAAATATGGACTGCTGAATACAAGCTACAAACAGAAAAACCCCTAACAAGCAGCAAAGTACCCTGAGGTCACTCCCAGTGGCGAGGAGGTGGGGCTGATGGGGAAAAAAATACAGAGGCTTTTGGAGATGACTGTGCTTAGAATGCTCGAAAAAGCCTGTGTCCCAAGAAAAGGAGCTCAGAAGACCAGGCACTATCTGGCTGACAGGTAAAACAGGGCCCGGAGACAGGCTCTGAAAAAGGGCTTTCTTTCTCCTTTTTTTCTCTCTCAATCTGAATGGCTCAGTGAGAAAGCCTCAGGCATTTTCTGATCTCAGCTCTCTGACCCATGCAGAGGTGAAGTTAACAAGAGTCAAAGACAAAGGAGTAATTCAAGTGCAGAAGATAACTCCCTAGGAGGTGTATCTTCCCTAAGAGGAAGGGAACGGCTTGGTTTCTTTTTCTCTGACTCCATATCTTTTTACACTTCAATAGCTCCCTGCCAAGGGTGGAATTAAAACTGTTGGAGAATAACTACCCAGACAATAGCCTAAAGTACTAGGCAAGGCTTGAGAGCTGGGGAAGGGCCTTAAAAAGGGATTTCTTTTTTTCTTCTTTTTTTAATTAACTATTCTAAGTAGCTCTTTACAGAAAGCATGGCACAGCTCAGTTCTTTGAAGCCCTCCTTCAAAGAACTCAGACCACAGGGGCTGGAAATCAGAAAGCAGCTTCAGTCAGACATGCCCCCATGAGGGACAGAGTGAGTCAGAAGACTTAAGGCACTGCACCTTTTTACACTGGTGGGGTACTGAGGGCTGGCAAGCGCCACTGGCCAGACAGGACAGGAAAAGCACAGAGTCTAAAGGCCTCACGGGCGTGTCTCATTCTCAGGGAAACTCCATATCCTCCTCCTGAGACCTGAGCCTCTCTGGACTGGGAAAACTTAACTGGGTTGACCATATCTGAGGAGACCCTCTCACAAAAAGGCTACATAGAGGCAGGGCAAGAAACAGAAAAACAAGAGGTAAAATATTCTGATCAACTAAACAGAATCTAAGAGATCTAGAATAAGTTGAACTGAAAAACAAAGGATAGAGAACAAAGCCAACCAACAAGGAAAATGTTAGGTAAAAAAGTGAACATGAGCTCCAGAATAAACTAAAGAGGAAAATCAGATGCCTAGACGGCTTAAGATAATAAGCCATACTAGGAAACACAAAAATACAGACCAGCCACCAAAGGAACAAACTAACAGTTCAACCGAGATACAGGATTGAGACAACTAATCCTAAATCAATTCAATGAACTGAGGAAAGATATGGCAAAAGAGAGAAAGTATATAAAGTCACTGGATGACCATAAAGAATAAGTTGTAAGCTTGAAAAAAAAAATGGCAGAACTTATGGGAATGAAAAGAACAACAGAAGAGATGAAAAACACAACAGAGGGATACAACAGTAGATTTGAACAGACAGAAGAAAGGATAAGTGAACTGGAAGACAAGACATTTGAATTCATACACACAAAAGAACAGATAGTAAAAAGAATGGTAAAATACTAGCAGGGTCTTAGGGAGCTGAAAGACAACACGAAGCACACAAATACATGTGTTATGGGTGTCCCAGAAGGAGAAGAGAAAAGGGGTAGAAAGAATAATAGAAGAAATATTCACTGAAAATTTCCCAACTTGTATGAAAGACAGAAAATTACAGATACAAGTAGTACAACGTACCCCAAACAGAACAGATCCCAGTAGACCTACTCCAAGATACTTACTGATCAGGTTATCCAATATCAAAGACAAAGAGAGAATTCTGAAAGCAGCAAGAGAAAACCAATCCATCACATACAGGCTACGTACAGATTTCTCCGCAGAAACTATAGAGGCGAGAAGACAGTGGTATGATATATTTAGGATACTGAAAAAAAAAACAGCCAACAAAGAACTCTATATCCAGCAAAACTGTCCTTCAAAAATGAGGGAGAAATTAAAATATTTTCAGGCAAACAGACACAGAGAGAGTTTGTGAATAAGAGACCAGCGCTACAAGAAATACTACAGGGAGTGCTACAGGCTGATAAGAAAATACAGGGGAGAGAGGTTTGGGAAAGAGTTTAGAAATGATTATCAGGAAGGATAAAAGGAGAGAAAGAGAAAAAATAAAATATGATATGTAAAACCCAAAAGACAAAATGGTAAAAGAAAAGTTCTGTCCTTACAGTAATAACACTAAATGTTAAACAATTAAACTCCCCAATAAAAAGACACAGACTGGGCGGTGATAAACAGAGCACAGTGGGAAGCAGACCATGACCTGTGTTCTCCGGACCCTCTGGGCCCTTGGACCCCTCTGGCCCTGGGCTGGCAGGTGGGCTGGTGGCCCGGGGGCGCCCTGTGGTCCCTGCCCTGCAGAGACCCAGAGTCCTCACTGCAACTGCCCACCATCTTGGAACAGGCAGCAGCAGGACCCTGTCTTCCCTTCCCCCACGATATAATGATGGTGGCAGCGGTGGCCTCTCCAAGCCTGGACCCTGCCAGCCACCGGGTTTCTCTGCCCAGACCTACCTGGAGGCAGGCATGGTGGGGAGAGAAAAATGGCGGCTTCCCAAATGCCGCGGAGGCCGGTCGAGGACTTGAGGGCCCAGAAGGCGGGTCGCATAGATTCAAGCTTGGTCCTCTCTTTGGATCGGACCACGGAGCTCTACAGATCCGGGACCTGGGGTGAATGCCCTGTTCCAATTGGATGAGATGCCACCTTGTCCTGACAACGATGGACAAAGGCCTTAACGGGCCTGGAAGGTGAGCGGAGCCCTGGATGACAATGGGTGGAATGGTTAGTGGGGCATAGGGTGGTTAGTCTTTGTTCTGCCACAACTTGCTTGACATTGGAAGAGAGAAATGGTATGCTAACCTGCAATGCTTGTCCAATAAGAAGTACCTACCACCTTTTGGGAAGATTTACTGGCTGTTTATAGAAGACAACCTATGTATATAATATGAAAAAGTTGCTCTCAAATTTCCCCTCAACCTTTTTAAATAAAACTTTTGCCACATCTAGGCTTTCTAGATGTAAACAGGTTGCTGACTTATGATAAAGTAGAGTTAGAAAACCACATGTCTTGTAATGCCCATTTGTTAGGGGAAAAAAAAAAAATCTTAGAAATGTCTTCTGGAAACGACTTTGAAATGTAATTTAGACTGCCTCTGGAAGCGACAGTGGGAGAGACATACGCCCATGTCTGTTCTGTGGGTTGAAGGCCAAGAAGCAGAAGGGTAAGAAGAGGAAGAGAAGGTTCTATGCCAGACTAGTCATATTTAGAAGATATTTTCATATTATAACCATTGTTTTGTGTGTGCAATTTATTCCTCACTACTGTATATATAATTGACAATGCTAAGTACTTTTGGAAATATCTCCTCTTCCTAGATGTTCTGAAGTGCCTGACATGTTAAAAGAAGAGGTAATAGAAGAACACATTTTGTAATTATCTTTTTGTTAAAATTCATATGAAATATTGTGGGTTTTTTTGGAATGGCCAAACCACCTGAGTAGTACACATTTTGTACACTGGTTTGGGGGAGGAGGGAGAAGGAAGTGCAAAGGGCTCTATGCCCGTGTATTTGTAATGAGACAAGATTAACCACTGTCCCTATGTTTGTACATTTGGTTTTACTTTGCTGTGTATATAGTGTACATAATGGACACACACGTCCTAATTTGCATCTAGTCTTCTAGATGTTAAGAGGTTGCCTGTGTAAGACAAAAATAGACTTAGTAAACAAATACGTCTTGTAAATTTTGTGTTAAAATTCCTAAGAAAGATTGTCCTCTGAAATTTTGAGCAGTATAGCCAGGGTTGGTGGAGGAAGGATAAAAGGGAAGGAAGGGTTCTAGAGTAGAATGTGCATATTTAGAAGACACTTTCTAATTAAATGTTGTTACATGTGTACAGTTTATTCAAGACTGTTCTGTATCTAGTGGACAAACTAAGTCATTATTTGAAACATTTAGTCTGTCTAGATGTTTAGATGTGCCCTACATACGTTAAAAGTAGAAGTAGTGAGGATCTAAGATGGCAGCATAGAAAGGAGTGGAAGCTAAGTAGTCCCCCTGGAACAACTGAAAAAAACCAGAAACAACTAGCAAATAATCCGGAATAACTATGGGGGGATAACTAACGTGACTGATCACTCATACACCAACCTGAATTGCCAGGAATGCCCAAGATCACAGCATAAAATCTGTAAGTAAAAACCGCAGATCCAAGCCAGGAGACCCCTATCCCCACAGCCCAAGTTACAAAGCCTCATGGTGCCAGAGAGAAGCTCTCTCCCAGGAAGCGAATATGGCTCAGCTGAGCTCCAACTGAGCTACAAATCCCTAACAAGCAGACAGAGGCTTTGGATGATGACTGACCTTGGAGAGCCAGAGGGTCTCCGCAGACTAGCCCTGAAGGGTACTTTCTGTTCCTTTTTCGGCTCAGTGGAGAAAGCCTCAGCCATTTTCAGTTCCCAGTACTCTGACCTAGACAACCATGGAGACGGCACAGGTAGAGAGAGACCATTGAAATGCTAATGACCTCTCCCTAGGGGGTCTATTGTCTCTAAGAGGAAAGAGGTGGGGCCCAGCTCTACTACCCGCACCCACCTTCCATTCTGAACCAGACCCCAGAGCCTGGGGAAAAACAACCATGGGCCACAGCTCCTTATACCAGTCTGGAGTTACAGGCTGACAGGCACCACCTGCTGGCCAGAAAAGCACAGTGATCTGAGGCATCACAGGGTATACCAATTTTCTAAGACACACCCTCAGGGAAATGGGACACTATTGCCTCCTTCCAAAACCTGAGCATGTTCTGGTCTGGGAAAACCTGATTGGGGTAACCAAAGAAACCATGCTAGACAACAGAAAACTACAACCTACACTAAGAAAAATGAAGTTATGGCCCAGTCAAAGGAACAAACTTAGACTTCAACTGAGATACAGGAATTGAAATAACTAATAATAAGTCAATTCAAAAAGTTTAGGGAAGATATGGCGAAAGACCCGAACCGTATGATGAAACCACTGGAAGTACATAACGTAGAAATTGAAAGTTCGAAAAACCGACCGCCAGAATCTATAGAAATGAAAGGCACAACACAAGAGATGAAAGACACAATGGAAACATACAACAGCAGGTCTCAAGAGGCAGAAGAAAACACTCAGGAACTGGAGAATAAGGCACCTGAAAGCCTACACACAAAAGATCAGAGAGAGCAAAGAATGGAAAAAGATGAGCAACGTCTCCAGGAACTTAAGGACCAAACGAAAAGCAAGAATGTACGTGTCATGGGTGTCCCAGAAGGAGAAGAGAAGGGAAAAGGGGCAGAAGGAATAATAGAGGAAATAATCAATGAAAATTTCCCATGTCTTATGAAAGACATAAAATTACAGAATAGATCTGAATAGGCCTACACCGAGACATTTAATAATCGGATTATCAAACATCAAAGACAAAGAGAGAATCCTGGAAGCAGCAAGAGAAAAGCGATCCATCACATACAAAGGAAGCTTGATGAGACTGTGCAGATTTCTCAACAGAAACCATGGAAGCAAGAAGCAAGTGGGGTGATATATTTAAGACACTGAAAGGGAAAAACCACCAACCAAGAATCCTATATCTGGCAAAACTATCCCTCAGATATGAGGGAAAGCTTAAAATATTCTCTGACAAACAGACAATGACAGAGTTTGTGAACAAGATATCTGCTCTACAGGAAACACTAAAGGAAGCACTGCAGACAGAAAGGAAAAGACAGGAGTGAGAGGTTTGGAAAACAATTTTGGGAGATAGTAACACAACAATGTAAGAATACTGAACAAAGATGACTGTGAGTATGGTTGAAAGAGGAAGGCTGGGACCATGTGGGACAGCAGAACAAAAGACGAACGATAAAGACTGGGACTGTGTAACTCAGGGAAACCTAGGGTGCTCAACGATTGTAATAAAAAGTACAAATATGTTTTTACATGAGGTATAACAAACAAATGTCAACATTGCAAGGTGTTAAAAATAGGGTGGGATTGGGGGAAAAATGCAATCAATGCAAACTAGAGGCTTTAACAGAAACATTGTATTGTGCTTCCTTTAATGTAACAAAGGCAACATACCAAAGCTAAATGCATATGGGGGGGTGGGGAATAGAGGAAGGGTATGGGACTCCTGGCATTGGTGATGCTGTCTCTTTATTCTAATTTAAGCTAATGCTATCTTTCCTTTTGTTGCTTTCTAGCTATCAAGTTTTCTTTTGTTTGTTTTTCTCTCTTTCTCTTTTTCTTTTGCCTCTCTGCCTTCTTTGACTCTTCCTCCGTCTTTGTGGAAGAAATGGAGATGTCCTTATATAGAGGTGGTGATGGTGCTCAATACATAAATATGGGACCATATGGGGAACCAACGATTGTTTACTTAGGATGGAATGTATACTGTGTGAACAAAACCATCTTAAAAGAGATGGGTTGATGAAGAAACCTTGAGGGCACTACATTGAGTGAAATAAGACAGACACGTAAAGGCAAATATTGCAGGGTGTCACTGATATGAACTAATTATAAAATGTAAACTCATAGACATGAAATATAAGTTACCAGGGTATAGGAATGAGGCTAAAGAATGGGGAGCAGTTGCTTATTATGAACAGAATGTTCAACTAGGGAGAACTTAAATGTTTGGAAATGGACTGGGGTGATGGCAGCATGTTGTGAGAATAACTAACAGTGCCGAAAGATGTACGAAGGTGGTGCAAAGGGTAAGCTCAGAGTCACACATGTCACCAGAAGGAAAGTTGGAAGTTAAAAGATGGGAATGTATAAAACAGTGAACCTCGTGGTGGACAATGTCTGTGATTAACTATACAAATATTAGAAATCTCTCTCACGAACTAGAACAAATGTATGTCACTATCACTAGAAGTTAATAATAGAGAGGCATATAGGAAAAAAATACATACCTATTGCAAACTATATACTACAGTTAGTAGTATTTTAACATTCTTTCATCAACAGTAACAAATGTACTATACCAAAACTATGAATCAATAATAGAGGGGAACGTGGTTAGGGGTATAGGAGGATCTGAATTTCCTTTTTTTTTTGTCTTTCTTTCTTTTCTGGAGTAGTGAAAATGTTCTAAAAATTGGAAAAAAAAAATTGTGTTGATGGATGCACAGCTGTATGGTGGTGCCATGGGCAACTGATTGTACACTTTGGATTTATGGATAGTTGTATGGTATCTGAACAATCTCGTTTAAAAAAAATAAACAAATAAAAGTAGAAGTAATAAAATAATTCTTTGTAAATACTGTTTTGCTCAAATTCATAGGAAATAGAGTCTTTTGGAAATGGGATTGTTAAAACCATCTCTGTGGGCAGCATACAAGGGTCTATATACTCGTTCAGTGGTTTGGAGGAGGTGGGAGGGAAGCAATAGCAAAAGGTAATATGCTAGTGTGTTCAGACAAAACTTTTTCTGTATGTTCTGTGCATTTCATTTGGCTGTATATATAGTGTATATAATGGAAAAATGAGTCCTAGGTTTGCACCATCTAGTCTGTAGATGTTAAAGAGGTTGCCCGTATATGACAAAGCAGAGTTATTAATATTAGCATGTTTTGTATACTTTGTGTTGAAATTTATTGGAAAGCTTGTCTTCCATAAATGACTTTTGGGTGTGAATTTGTTCACCCACCTCAAAGCATTACACTTGCCTGTACTTTCTACTGAACTGGTGGTGGAGAAAAGGAAGTCAGGGGGATATGGTTCAAGGCCAAGATGGTCATGTTTCCGAATTGTTTAACCACCTCTGAACATTGTACTTGTTCACTGGTTTGAGGGAAGTGGGAGGGAAGAAATTGAAAAGGTGTTTTGCTAGTGTGTACTAGAACATTTCTGATCCTCCATTGCCTTGTATGTTATGTGCATTCATTTAACTTTGCTGTACTACATATATTGTGTATATACTGGACAAATGAGTCCTAATTTTATAATATCTAGTCTCTAGATATTAAAGAGGATGCCAATGTATGACAAAAATAGAGTTAGTAAACTAACACATTTTGTACACTATGTTAAAATTCCTAGAAAGGCTATTTTCTGAAAATAACTTTCACAAATGAAATTATAAAACCCCATCTAAGTGACACATGTGCCTATAACTCATCCACTGGTTTTGTGGTGGGGAGAAGGAATCAGAGAAATGAAGGGCTCCAGACCAGAATGTTTCTATTTAGAAGACACTTTCAGATATAACAATTGTTACGTGTGTGTAGTTTATTGAACACTACTGTGTACATAGTGGACAAATTTAAGTCCTTACTTGAAACATCTAGTCTTTCTAGGTGTTTACAAGCGCCCAAAGTATGTTAAAAGTAGAGGTAGCAAAGTAACACATTTTGTAGATAGTGTTTTGTTAAAAGTCGTATGAAATATTTTTTGGAGATGGAATGGTCAAACCACCTTCAGAGCAGTACACATTCTGTTTGTGCTGTTTCAGGGAGGAGGGAGAAGGAAGTGCCAAGGGCTCTATGCCAGTAAGTCTGTAGTTGGGCAAGATAAACCATCATCCTGTATGTCCATGCATTTTGTTTTACTTCACTGTGTATATAATGTATATAGTGGACAAACAAGTCCTAATTTTTTATCATCTAGTCTTTCTAGACCAGTGTATGACAGAAGTAGAGTCAGTAAACTAATACATTTTGTACATTTCATGTTAAAATCTATAGGGATGACTCTGTTTTGAAAACAACAGTTTTACTTGTGGAAGCAAAATCGTTTAAACAAAACAAAACAAAACAAAAACACCCTCTAAGCATTGCAGATGCAACCACTGGGTTGATAGAGGTGAGAAGGGGAAGGGTTCTAGGCCAGAATGTTCCTATTTAGAAGAGATTTTCAGGTTATATCCTATGTTACATAGGTATGGTTTATTCAAAGCTACTGTGTGTATTGTAGACAAATTTAAGCCCTTATTTGAAACACCTAGTTTTTCTATGTGCTTAGAAGTATACAACATATGTTAAAGTACAGAGTGTAAAATAACACTTTAAATATTTTTTCTGTTAATACAGAGGAATGGCTGTACTTGGGGAATGGCACTGTTGAAATAGATGTCCTTGGAGCAGTGTGCTGAGGGGGTGGGGGGGTAGGGACGGAGGTGCAGAGGGAAGGGTTCTTTGCCTGTGAGTTGTTAGACAAGTTCAGATTGTTTGATCATTGTTCTGTATAGGCATTTTAGTTATTGCTGTGCATTAAAGGACAAGTCCTAATGTCCCAAGTATACTAAAAATAGAAGTAGAAAGATAATTCCTATAGAAATGTCCTTGTGTTAGTTTAAAGGAAGGCTGTCATCTGGTATTGACTTTGCTAATCCACTTCTTGGAGCCAGGCGCATTTCTGTACTTTAGTCATTGAAATAGTGGAAGAGGAAGAAGAGAAAGGGCTCTTTGCTAGTATCTCTGTATCTAGAAGAGTTTTAGATTACAACTATAGTTCTATGTGCATTTTTTGTAAAATACCTGTGTTTACTGCGGATAAGATTCATTATTTCACAATATCTAAGCTTTTTATATTTCTTGAGGTGACAATGTATGATAAAAAGTAAAATTGTGAATTAACAAATTTTAAATACCTTTTTGTTGACAGAAAAGAAGCATCTTTGACATGGAATCGTTAAACAACCTCTGAGCAGCTAGCATCAGAACTTGTTCATTAGGTTGGCTGCAGAGGGGTGGAAGAAGGTGCAGGGGGAGGGACGTATGCAACTGTGTTCATATTTCCATTTTGATGTAACCATTGTACATGGACATCTCTTGGCTGTACCATAGGAAAACATTGCTTTCAGTGGAAACATACCTTGCTATTTCAATATAGATCTGACAATGAATTCTCTTAGATGAATTATCCTTATTGTATTCTTGCTTTATGTCTAATTTTAAATTGAGCATTAAGGGAATGCAGTATTTGTAACTCTGCCAATATCTATAGAGGCCTCTTGCATTTCTGTCTTTTATGAAATCTTTGTCCTCAAGAAAGGTAGGAATACATTTTCCCCCCCTTGACTAAGTTGGTGTCATGTATTCTTGGTTATCCCAACACTCATAGCTTTGGGACTTTGAATTGGTAAATATTCATGAAAAAGCATGATACACATAAAAACCTATGCTCAGTTTCATGTATACACATAAAGCACCTAGAAGGATATGTCAACACGTAAACTGCTTGTGATTCTGGATGACTTTTGTATTCGCTTCTTGTGCTTTTCGGTTTTCTATATTGCACAATTAAAAGTTTGAAAAAAAATGTTATTTAAAAGAAAAAAAAGACATTGAATGGCAGAATGGATTAAAAAACAGGGCCCATCTATATGCTGTCTACAAGAAACTCACTTTAGACACAAAGACAAACAGGCTGAAAATGAAAGGTTGGAAAAAGATATTTCACGCAAACAACAAGAAAAAAGTGGGAGTAGCTATATTAGTATCAGACAAATTAGACTTCAAAAGTAAAATAATTAAGAGAGACAAAGAAGGACACTATATATTAATAAAAGGGTCAATTCATCAAGAAAATATAACAATCAGAAATATTTATGCACCAAGCCAGAGTGCCCCAAAATTCATGGGGCAAACAATGAGAGCATTGAAAGTAGAAGTAAGTATCTCTACAATAATAGTTGGAGACGTCAATACACTACTGTCATCGATGGATAGAACATCTAGACAGAGGATCAATAAGGAAACAGAGATGTTGAATTGTATGATAAAGGACCTAGATTTGACAGACATCTATAGAACACTTTAACCCACAACAGCAGAATGATGGTAGCACAATATTGTAAACACACTGAACAAAGATGACTGTGAGTGAAGCTTAGAGGGGTGGGCTAGGAACATGTATGACACCAGAGGTAAAGATAGACGATAGGGACTGGGACTGTATGACTTGCGAAAAGCAGGAGTGCTTAATGATTGTGATTAAATATACAAATGTGGGAATGTTTTTACATGGGGGAGAACAAATGAAGGTTGACCATGCAAAGTGTTGAAAATGGGATGGTATTGGGGAAAAAATATAATCAAAGCAAACTGGAGTCTGTGGTCAACAGTAACATTGTAATATGGTTCCATTAAATGTACAAAGGCAATATACCAAAACTAAATGTGTATGAGGGGGATATAAGAGGGGGTAATGGGACTCTTGGTAGTGGTGTTGTTGTCTGACCTTACTATTATATTGTATGGTATGATATTTTTATTATCTTTTTTATTATTCATTTCTAAAAAACACTTATTTTGTAGTAATCAATAAGCACAAGTGCTGGCTGTGATGACAAACGCACAACTATAACGTGAACAACTGTACACTGTGGATAATTGTACAGTATTTGAATATATCTCTGTAAAATTGTAGGAAAAAATATAAATAGGGATTAAAGTGCTGGAGGAAACATGGAGAGAGGGATGTACCTATTTACTGTTGTACCCTTTCTGGAGGACAGTGTGATGGTTCCACAAGAACCTAAGTATGTGGGTGCCATAAGGCAAACTCATTATGGGCTCTATGCTTGGAAGAACTGAGAACAGGGACACGGGTGGACATTTGCACACTGGTGTTTATGGGGAAACTGTGGTGTACGCATACAATGGAATACTGAACAGCGAAAAGGAGTGAAGCTGTGAGACACGTGGTGAGGTGAATGGATCCCGTAGATAGCATTTTGAGTGAAGTACACCAGAAACAAAGACAGACACTATAATGCCTCACTAATATGGACTAACTATGATGTGTAAACTCAGAATTGAATCTTAGAGCACAGCTTATCAAGGGAACGCTTACTGTAACAGTCCCTAGTCTGTAAGCTCTTACAGCAGTCAAATCTATTCCTGAATTGTAATGGCTGTCTCCAAATTCTGAGATGCTGATCGGTCTCTGGAACTTTGGGTATCTGTGGGACACCTGAGGCTCCGAGTTAGAGCTCAGCAGATATGAATGTCAGTATTAGCGCATACAGCAACTGTTAAAAATGCTGAAAAAGAGTTCAGACTTCAATTAGAGATATGAATGAAGAAGACCTGGTGAGGACTAGGACAAATTGGGCCTAAAGGTAAAGGACAATACTGACTGTGTTTTAAAACTTCAACTTGTATGTGAGACCAAGGGAAGAGATGGTTATCTGGAACAGGATCTGTATTTTCTGTAGCACACAGAACAATTTAACTTGCACAGTCAGTTTATTCAAGCACCACTATTACATGGAACTTTGAACAGGAAGTGAGATCTGGTAGGTCTGCACAGGTTTGTGTGAAACAGACACATCCCAGAGTAATTAGGACAGAGAATAAAAATATATATGCAGGGCCCCCCTGAGAAGCTGGGGGAAAATGCAGAAGTGTCGGACTTTCTCCCTTCGGTTGTTGCCGAAGTTCTCATAAACATTGAGGACTGATGGTTTGATATGCCAAGCCCTTTATCTTGGGGCTTACCCTAGTGAGGCTCATTGCTGCAAAGAGGAGGCTAAACTTGCTTATAACTGTGCCTAAGAGTCTCTCCCTGAGTGCCTATTTGTTGCTCAGATGTATCCCTCTCTCTCTAGCTAAGTCAACTCAGCCAGTGAACTCACTGCCCTCCCCCTTATGTGGGATCTGACTCCCAGGGGTGTCAATCTCCCTAGCAACATGGGATATGACTCCCGGGGTTGAATCTGGACCTGACATTGTGGGATTGAGAACATCTTCTTGACCAAAAGGGGGAAGCGAAATGAAACAAAAGAAAGTTTCAATGGCTGAGAGATTTCAAATGGAGTCGAGAGGTCACTCTGGTGGGCATTCTTAAGCACTATATAGATATCCCTTTCTAGGTTTTAGTGAATTGGAATAGCTAGAAATAAATACCTGAAACTATCAAACTCCAGCCCAGTGGCTTTGACTCTTAAAGACAACTGATTGTATAACTATGTAGCTTACAAGGGGTGACAGTGTGATGGTGAAAACTTTGTGGATCACACTCCCTTTACCCAGTATATGGATGGATGAGTAGAAAAATGGGGACAGGGACTAAATGAAGATGGGGTAGGATGAGGGGATGATTTGGGTGTTCGTTTTTACTTTTGTTTTTTATTCTTACTTTTATTCTTTGTGGTGTAAAGAAAATGTTCAAAAATGGATTGGGGTGATGAATGTGTAACTATATGATGGCACTGTGAACAGATGATTGTACACCATAGTTGATTATATGGTATGTACACATATCTTAGTAAAACTGAATTAAATTAAAAAAAAAAAAAAGCCATAGAAGCATCATGGGATTGAGAATGCCTTCTTGATCAAAAGGGAGAAAAGAAATTAACTAAATAAATTTTCACTGCTAAGAGATTTCAAATACAAAAAAAAAAAATGGATTGGGGTGATGGAGGCACAACTATATGATGGTACTGTGAATAGTTGATTGTATACCATGGATGATTGTATGGTATGTGAATATATGTAAATAAAACTGAATTTTAAAAAAAAGACGTGAAGTATTCTTGTTATCTTGGTTTGAAATTAACAGAATATAAATATTAAAAGATCCTGAAGATATACTTAAGTTCATTTTTTTACCCCAGAGGCACCAGAAGTGTGTCTCTTCTAGTAACCCACTACCCCTCACCACAGCCAAACTTTTAGGGACCTGCTGCTAAAGTTGTAAAGCCATGTTATATTTCATGAAATTTTAAGTTCTTATCTCATGTACCATTGATCTAAGTATCAGATCTTGCCTATAGACCATCCCTGAATCTCATAATTTTTACTTTTATCCATTGTCAAAACAGGAAAAATTCACACTCAAAAAAAGACATCTGAAATTTATGTAAGGTTCAATGATATACTCAGCTATTACAGTTATGTAACCAGTTAAAGCAACAACCTTGCTCAGACTTTTTTCTACAAATAATTAAAATTTTAAATTCATAATTGGCTAAGGAAATAAGGTGGTCTAGGTAGTACATTAAAAAAAGTTCAGTTATTGCTCTCCTAACTTATCTTAGACTTAGGAATCAACTATATCAAGGGTGCTATTCTAGGCTGGGGCTACTTTAGGACTAATTCCTAATGTTGCCCCATCTGTAACATTATGGTACTAGACACTGAACCTTTATTTTTGTCACTACAGACCCACTTTCCATCATTCTCTACCATGCTCTGTGCCCTGGCAAGCTGACCTTTATAGCCCTTATAACCACTCCTTTGAAAACAGTCCCTTTCTCAATAAGTCATTTTGAATTATCCTATTTTGAGATGCTGGGCTCTTTAAATTCCCTTATTTAGAGACTCCCAGTGATCATATACATAATTTCACTGTCTTAAAACTTAGTTTCACTTAGTTTTGATAATTATCTGGACATAGGGGAAGTGGTATTTATCTGGACATAGGACAAGGACTAAACCAGGGTCTTCCATGCTTAAGAGCAGACTATCAAAATATACCAAGAACTCATAAGCAGAACAACTTCACTTAAGGGAACAGACGCATTGGTAAACTGCTTTACCTTACTTCTCTGTTCAAGGTTCCTTTCTACTTCCCTGATACATGATGTAGGTAATGTATATTGTATAGAAACAGTATATAAAATTGGCAGGAAACAGTGTTATGTTAGGGAAAGGATTTCCTTAAGACATTCTGGGTTTGAGTCTTCGCACCACCAACTTCTGAGTGGCTCTTAGGTATCCCTATGATAATATTATAACCTAACATGGCCAACAAATTGGTTTTTGTCTCTTTAAGTTACCCTAGGATCCACAAACACCACAAATACTAACAGGAGGGTCCACTGCCAAATAGTTTAAAAAGTCAAAAGGCAAAACAATTTCCTGGAGGTTATTTTTAAAAATTTAAAAAGATTTCCTGGACACACAGGTGAAGGGCTGAAAGGATTCATCATAAGCAATGGAGACCTATAATATTCCCTACATGGATATGAACATATTACCTACTTTACAAATTTTAGAGCAGCAAAAGATGCTGAACATCATTAGTCATTAGGGAAATGCAAATCAAAGCCACAATAAGACACCACTTCAAACTCATTAGAATGGCTATAATCAAAAAGACACAATAACAAGTGTTGAGGAGGATTAAAGAAATTGGAATGCTCATATACTGCTAATAGTAACATAAAATGGTGCAGCTGCTTTGGAAAAATTTGGCAGTTCCTCAAAATGCTACACACAATTACCATATGACCTAACAATGCCATTCCTAATTATATAGCCAAGAAAATTTGAAAATAGGTGGTCAAACAAAAGCTTTTACATGAATACTCATAACTTTATTAATAATAGCCAGAGTGAAAATAACCCAAATGTTCATCAACTGATGAATGTTTAAGCAAAATGTGATATAGCTATATAATGGTATGTTAATCAGCCATAGAAAGGAATGAAAATGGCAAAAAAAAAGGGGGAGGAATGACACACTCATACATGATACAACATGGGTAAATCTCAAAACATTAGGCTAAGTAAAAGAAGCCAGTCACAACAGACTTCATATTGTATGATTCCAATTATATGAAATGCCCAGAATAGGCAACTCATAAACAGAAAGAATATCAGTGGTTGCCAAGCTCTGAAGGAGTGGGGGTGAATGGAGAGTGACTAATGGTTACAGGGTTACTTTTTGAGGTAATGAAAATGTTCTAAAACTGTACTGATGGTTGCACAATTCTGTGACTATACCAAAACTGAATTGTACGCTTTGAAAGGGTGAATTGTATGATATGTGAGTTATATCACATATCAGGCTGTTATAAAAAACTAAAAGTTAAGAGAACCCTTTAATTTCTAATTCATTCCTCAACCTCAAATTCCTTTAATTTCAAACTTTAACTGAAGTTGATTTTAATTTTTAAAATTATGACTTTAATTTTAAATCAGATCATAATTTCTAAACAAATACCCGTTTGCACAGTAGCGTCCTTCTTGGGAGAGGTCACAGAATTGATACATGTATTCATCTTATCATTGACTTCATCCGAGTCAGTTCTTGAATTTGAAATGGTGCTACTGGATGTATTATATTCCATTTGTGTTGCATCAACTGGCAATGAGAAATAAATTATCAGGTAAAATGGCAGTTCAGGAATATCAGTATTTTTCTTTGTAAAAAAAAAAAAAAAATGGGTACAAAAGTACACAATTTACCGATAGCACAGGATTGTGAACAACACATAAGAAAATGTGTAAAATAATAAATATTTATTAAATATTTTCTTATGTATGTGGAAATATGTGAAGATATTGAAAGGTGTAACTTTAGCTGTATTTTAAATGCAGCTTCCCAAGTACAATAAGCATTCCTATTTATAAAGTTATATCAGTAAAAGGTCTGAAATTCCTTTAAAAATGTTTAGTAAGTACGTTAAAAGTATTAAAAATATGCAATTATTTAAAATTACTGTCAAAAAGTATTCTAAATAAATTCTGGTTAAGTACTTACTGCCAAGATTTTTAATCAATCTAGAGGTGTCATGTCCCTTTTGAGTCAATTCTCGGATTCTCTGTTCTTGTTTCAGTCTCTGTGCCAGCTCCTGTGCTCTCTGCATCATCTGGAATAGCTCATTTGTTTTGAAAGTCATGATTTCCTATCAATAGGAGAAGTGTACAAAGTCATTAAATACAATATCAAACTTGTAAAAACATGATTATTATCTTTCAATAAATATTTTCTACACTTCTCTGTGCCAGGCACTGTTCTGAACACAGCAGAGATAGCAGCAAACAGCAAAGTTCTTGTCCTTTTGACACTTACTTTCTAACATTTCTTTCTACAAATACATTAGAAATCATAAATATACAAACTTTTTTTCACATTTCAAGTTTTATACTAATAAAGTTTCAAAGTTTCAAAAAGCAACAGTCAATTCCATCATAATTCTATTAAGATTAAAAATAGAATTTTTTAAAAATAGGTGTTAAAAGGTAAAACAAGAGGGGAGGGCAAGATGGTGGCATAGAGAGGAGTGGAATTTAGTTAGTCCCCTGGAGCAACTAATAAACAACCAGGAACAACTAGCAAATAAAATGGAGTAACTGCTGGGGGACAACCGTAACTGTCCACACGTCATACACCAATCTGGACTGGGTGGAATGGCCGAGATTGCAGGATAAAAGCTGTAAGTAAAAACTGTGAAACAGTGCCAGGAGCCCCCTCCCCCAACAGCCGGTTCAGCTGCAAAACCTCACTGTGGGAGAAAGCAGCAGTCCCAGAGCAAGTGAATGTAGCTCAGCCCGGATCCAACTGGGGTTTTAATGAACAAATGTGGAATGCTGAATACAAGCTACAAACACAGACAAACCCATAACAAGCAGACAGAGGCTTTTAGTGATGACTGACCTTAAAGAGCCAGAAAACTCCTGTGTCCCGGGAAAGGGAGCCCAGAAAACCAGGTGCTATCTCTGGCCAACAAGCGAAATGGAGGGGACCTTGGACTGGCTCTGAAAGGGGGCTTTGTTTCCCTTTTCCTCTCTCTCAACCTGAGTGGCTCAGTGGAGAGAGCCTCAGCCATTTTCAGTTCCCAGTGCTCTGACCCAGACAGGGGTGGAGATAACGGAGCGAGAGAGAAAAAGGAGCTTTTCAAATGCAGAAGATAACTCCCTAGGGGGTATATCTTCCCTAAGAGGAAGGACGTGGGGCCGAGCTATAGTACCAACCCTCCCTTCAGAACTCAGACCCCAGGGCCCAGGGGAAAACAGTCAAAACAGAAACTAAAGGGGCCACACCTTACACTAGTCAGGAGTGACAGGCTGACAGGCGCCACCTGCTGGGAAGGTTAGAAAAAGCCCAGTGGCAGAGACCTCAAAGGAAAGTCTGTAAATCTTCTAAGACACACCCTCAGGGAAACTTAACACTGAATATAACCCCATTCTGAGATCTGAACCCATTCTGGTCTGGGAAAATCTGATTGGGGTAACCAAGGAAACCAGATGCCTAGACAACAGAAAACTACAAATTATGCCAGGAAAAATGAAGATATGGCCCAAAAGAACAAACTTACACCTCAATTAAGATACAGTTGAGATACTGTTTCACTTTAATGGAAAAATCTATTCAAGATTTCCAAAGAAATATGCTAAATCAAATCAAAACCAAATCAAGTTCTGGGAAGATACAGCAAAAGAGATGAAGGATATAAAGAAAACACTGGGCAAACATCAGGTAGAAATCACATTTGAAAAAACAACTAGCAGAATCTGTGGAAATGAAAGGCATAACACAAAAGACAAAAAACACAATGGAGGCATACAACAGCAGATCTCAAGAGGCAGAAGAAAACACTCAGGAACTGGAGAACAAGACACCTGAAATCCTACACACAGAAGAACAGATAGGGAAAAGAATGGAAAAATATGAGGACCATCTTCAGGAACTGAATGACAACATGAAATGCAGGAATGTACATGTCATGGAATGTATGTGTCCAGAGGGAGAAGAGAAGGGAAAAGGGGAAGAAGCAACAAAAGAGGAAATAATCAATGAAAATTTCCCTTCTTTTATGAAAGACATAAAATTACAGATCCAAGAAGTGCAGCATACCCCAAACAGAAGAGACCTGAATGGGCCTATGCCAAGACACTTAATAATCAGATTATCAAACATCAAAGACAAAGAGAGAATCCTGAAAGCTGCGAGAGAAAAGCAATACATCACATACAAAGGAAGCATGATAAGACTGTGTGGATTTCTCAGTAGCAACCATGGAGGCAAGAAGAAGTGGTGTGATATTTTAAGATACTGAAAGGGAAAAGCTACCAACCAAGATTCCTATATCTGGCAAAACTGTCCTTCAAATATGAGGGAGAGTTTAAAATATTCTCTGACAGACAATGAGAGTTTGTGAACAAGATACTTGCTCTACATGAAACATTAAAAGGAGCACTACAGACAGATAGGAAAAGACAGGAGTGGGAAGTCTGGAACACAATTTTGGGTGATGGTAGCACAGCAATGTAAGTACACTGAACTAAGATGACTGTGAGTATGGTTGAAAGAGGAAGGTTAGGAACATGTGGGACACCAGACAGAAAGAGGGAAGATAAAGACTGGGACTGGATAACTCAGTGAAACCTAGAGTGCTCAACAATTGTGATAAAATGTACAACTATGTTTTTACATGAGGGAAAACGAATGAAAACCTTGCAAGGTGTAATAATGGCGTGGTACTGGGGGAAAAAATACAATCAATGCAAACTAGAGATTATGGTCAACAGAAACATTGTATTAATGCTTCCTTTAATGTAACAAAGGCAATATACCAAAGCTAAATGAGTATGAGGGGGACATAGCGAGGGATAGGGGCCTGTTGGCATTGGTGATGTTCTCTCTTTTACTGTACTTTAATTCATCTTTCCTTTTGTTGCTTTTTAGCTGTTTTTTTTTTTCTCTTTCTTTTTTCTCTCTACCTTCTTTGACTCCTCCTCCTCCTTTGTGGAAGAAACGGAGATGTCCTTATATAGATAGTGGTGATGGTGGTGAATGCATAAATACACGATTATACAGGGAACCATCGGTTGTTTGCTTAGGACAGAATGTATGGTGGGTGAACAAAACCATCTTTAAAAAAAAAACAGGTTGATGAAGAAACCTTGAGGGCACTAAATTGAGTGAAATAAGCCAGACACATAAGGACAAATATTGTATGGTCTCATTGACATGAACTAATTATAATATGCAAACTCATGACGTGAAATATAAGTTACCAGGATATAGAACAAGGCTGAAGAATGGCGAGGGGTATATAGCGAAAAAATATACCTACTGCAAACTATGTACTACAGTTAGTAGTATTTTAACATTCTTTCATCAACAGTAACAAATGTACTATACCAATACTATGAGTCAGTAATGGAGGGGGAGGGTGGTTAGGGGTATGGGAGGATTTGAGCTTTCTTTTTTGTCTTTCTTTCTTTTCTGGAGTAATGAAAATGCTCCAAAAATTGAAAAAAAAAAAAAAAAAATTGTGGTGATGGATGCACAGCTGTATGATGGTACCATGGGCAACTGATTGTGCACTTCGGATCTTTGGATGATTGTACGGTATGTGAACAATCTCAATAAAACTAAATTAAAAAAAAAAAAAAGGTAAAACAAGGAGTATGGCCAGTTCTTGCAGTTCAAGCAAATAATACTTTGATTTTCTCCTATACCTAGTTATTTCACAGGGGTAGCTGGCTTAGCCTATTCAACAATGATAAAGGAGCCCACACCATGCATCCACTTTATCAGCCCATTTTCTAGCGAAGGTTCCAAGTAGGAAAAAGCCAGAAAACCCAGGCTCTTGGTCCCACACCCACCCTTGGCTTCAGGGATGTGCTATGAGTTTTACTCTTTAAACCTCACAACTCCTTGGCAATCCAGTCATGGTAAAATTTGCTGTCAGTCACCTGAAACATGCACTTGACACCACAATGCCCTTCTTGCCTACACCACTAAATACAGAGGTTCTCCTAATCAGTCAGATACCTACTCTTTTTAAAAACCATGGTTTAGCATGGAGAAAACATCTAACACAGCCACAGGCTGTATCATCAATTCCAGCCAATCACTCTGCAAATACATGTTCCTGTTCACAAATGCATATGGATAGAAAAAGCCTATCATTCCTCTTAATAGATCTAGAATTATTATTAATATAATAATTATTATGGAGAAAACATTCATGTCAAAAACAAGCACATGGATAACTTTTGCTTTGTGCTTTAATACTCACCTTGACCTTCTTAGCAAAAAGAAAAAGCCCAGGCAATATAGCATTTGTGAACTAATAATGTGAAACAATAAAACCTTCTCAAGGTTCTCCCTTACTTTCCTAGTTTTCTTTATGTAAAGCCGTAGTGTTAGCACATACAGCTTTATAATTTCAAAACACAAGCAAATGTTCAACTTCTGGTTATTTTTCCTTTAAAAACAAAGGTAAAGACAATATACTACATCTGTTTTTATTCTAAAATGTTAACAGAATTTAAATACCTACTTCCTTTTGCTTTTGCCTAAGTAGGTCTTCTTCATACTGTTTCTGCATCTCTTCTCGTTCCCGTGCTAAGCGACGTTCTTCTTCCTGTTCTTCTTTCTTTCTTTGTTCTTCTTCTAGTTGCTTCTTCCTGCGTTTCTCCTCTACCTGCGCAGTGATGGCTTTCTAATCATAAATAATCACATAAATCACTGCCACTATAACCATGAAGCATTTGTTTGGTGATTCAAGAATAAATTTCTCAGTATATAAGAAGTATATATACATATGGGTAAAGTTAAAGAGTGTCAAATATCCCATGTATTTCTCCTATTTCCCACTTATCTAACCAAGTTCTCCAGGCTTTTTCTTCAAACCCAGGAGGGCTAGAAGAAATCAGAGTAAAACAGAAGAAATAATCTCAATGCTTAGCACAGAACTTGGGAAGTAGCAGATGTTCTATGTAAATGTCTGCTCGTTGAACTGATTAAGAGTAACCTTATTAACTAAGCCAAATTCTACATATATCAAAGGTTTTAAAGAATTACTCAGACATTTAAGTCCCTTTAGGACTGGACTAAAATTGGGAGAACATTTTAATCAGAGCCTTCTTTCTTATGCTATTTGCTAGATTTCTTAATCATATTTCTACCTCAATCTTCCATATATTTCAATTTTAAAGAACTAATTTTCATCCTGAACAGAATTCAAGATACTAAACTGAAGAAAAAAGATCTTATATTAACTTATTAAGACAGTGCAAATTTATGTGCACTATATGTATATTAAAGACCTCGTCTATGGGAAAACAGGTGGTTGATACAGTCTGGTTCTAAGCACAAGTATAACGCGAATACCATAATGCCAGTTAAGGCATCACAGGATTTGACAGAACCTATGCTATAAGTTTGTACTGCTGCAATTTTAATGTCTATCTACTTAGTTATCTGTTTGCCAGGCATATTACTTATTAAGACAAAGAAAAATGTTTTATATTGCAGTACCTGATGCTCTAACTGTTTCTGTCGCCGTCTGTCTCGTTCCTCAATCTCAGCTGGGTCCAAGAGAGCAGTCATAGAACGGAGAAAGCTAGCAAGATAAATACATTAGAGATGTAAAATCTGCAAAGGTGGGTTTGACATCGTCCCAAATCATTTTTACTAAGAATAAATCTACTAATCATTTTTATTTCAAAGAAAAACACCAAGAACTGAAACCCACCAGACATTAAACAAAAATAAAAAGTCCTACGAAAGAATACAGACTTAATTAACCATCAATAAATACTTAGGAATGAACTTACTTTGTTTTTTCACTGTTTGCCACAGCCACATCCCTAACAGGTTGTGCTATATGTTCCTCCTTTGAAGGTTCAACCTGGCTTCCAGTTGTAGGTATATACACATTGCTGATGTCAGCTAGCTCCTGAGTGTCAGGAGAGACACAGAAGTACTCTGGTTGTTTGTGTGTTGACTGAGAGGAGAGTTGAGACTGAGAACCAGGATAGAGGGAATCAAAATGCACTGCCCATCTGTCATCTTCCTCACCCTAATCATGGCAAATAAGAATTGCTAAGAATTTTTCCAATTGTTCTTTCACATATAAAATCCTAAATGACAATCAAATGTGTTTCTAAAAGTCACCATACAGTAGAATAAGCACTAAAAACTTTAACAAAATCACATTCCATTTTGATTCCATACACATTTAGATAACTTACTTGGAAAATATAAGACATTCCAATAATCAGGAAGTATCTAAAAAGTAAACTATAAGTGACACAAACTCTCACTTCATTGAAGGCACTGAATGCTTTCAATGAAAACAGGCTCATATGAGCAAATACCAGTCTAGTCAAGTAGTTTAAGGTTAAAGACTTTAGGAAATTACTATTATTTTTAGCTGTTTATGCTTTCATTTTATACATGTATTTCAAGATATTGAGTACAATAAAACAAATGGAATAATTCAGAATTATTTTAATGTGTACTAAAGAACAGTACATTTAAACCATATATGTTTTGAGATTTCCAAAAGCAGTTGTTTTTGGTTGTAAAATTCTGATACTATTATCTATTATAATATTCAAATATATATAATTCATAAGTTAGATTTTTAGAAATTAATAAAGTTAACAAGTAATTCTAAGTTAATCTTATAAGTAAGCTGCCTTTATCATGATCTTAAAAATAGTGCTGTTCAGTTCTACTTGAGGTTGCTACAGTTTTTCACCTTCTCAGAAAGTTCACCATCGGTCAATTATGTGGTAAGAATGATGTACAGATGCCCAAATACCAGTGCATCTAGTTCAGTAAGCCACTTAATGAAGAAACATAGTTGTGTTCCCAGTCTCTGAGAAAAGCTCTGGTCTACATCTTCCAAGACATCCAGAGTCTTGTCACCCCATCCAATAGCTTTAAACTTATGCTTGACTTCCCACTGTTTCTGATAGGCCAACATACAGCCAAAGGCAAGGAGATCCACACCTAGCATGAGTGACCTCTGCAGTCAACAACATACTGTTGACTAATTCCATGTAAACATCCATTTCTGATCTTTGGACTTCATCCAACCTATTGCTAAGAGACTGGCCCTTGGCTTTAATGAACTGGACTACTGGACAAAGTTCTGACACTACTTGATTTCCCATATGAATAAAAGGTACTTCAGTAGATGGAGACATAACACTTTGCATTTGCTCTACAACCCACTTTGAAATGCAGATTATACATTTGCAAAAGGGTCCCTACAGAAAGAGAAGCTGGACTGTCAGAAAGCAAAATTTTCTCCCTTTTCAAAAAGTTGCTGATATAATGTAGCATCTTCAGGCCCAGGTTCTGCAGAAGCTTACATTCTGAGGCTGTGACAATGTCCAAATCAAGGCATCATACAATGATTCCTTCTTCCTGAAGATGAGCTGCTGGGGATCCTGGATTCCTCTGTCACATGGCAAAGAACATAGTGTCGTCTGCTGATCTCTCCTTCCTCTTCCCGGTTTCGCTGCTTTCGGCTTCTTGCTTCTTTTGCTTTCTCTTGAAATTATTTTTTAATGGAAAAATATTTTTTTATAGCTTAAAGCATCACAGAATATCTCTGAATATATATTAATTTTGTCCTCTGTTTTTCTTTGCCAGTCATCTTCTATTTGCTTATTCAACTCTTCAATCCACTTTCTCTGCTGTTCTTGGGTGCTCCAGTGGTACTTCTTCCTAAACAACAGCCATCAATACTGTCTAAAGTACAGTTCTCTTTTCCTAAGCAATTTATATTTGCAAGTCTTGCCAAAGTAATTTATACAGACTTTAAATCAGTGAGGCATCTTCTAAAAGAGAAGCAAACACTTCAAATAAAAAAATCTGAGAATACAATAAAGTAGTATATACTGATTCGCAAATTCCTGTTTCTAAAATATACTACTATATTTTCAAATTTTATATTGATACAATATATAAGGGTAAGGAAAGGAAATTTTCTAATGTAATATGGATATAAAATTCTCCAAAACAATTATAAGATGATTTTCAAAATTCTATACAGAGGCAAGATGGCGGCATAGAGAGGAGTGGAAGCTAAGCAGTCCCCCTGGAACAACTACAAAAAACCAGAAACAACTAGTAAATAATCCAGAATAACTGCGGGGGGACAAACGAGACCATCCACTCATCATACACCAACCTGAATTGGGAGGAATGCCCAAGAACACAGCATAAAATCTGTAAGTAAAACCTGTGGAACCAGGTCGGGAGACCCCCTCCCCCATAGCCCAAGCTGCAGAGCCGCGTGGTGCCAGAGAGAAGCTCTCTCCCAGCAAGCAAATACGGCTCAGCTGAGCTCCAACTGGGGTTTTAAGTAGCGAGTGTGAACTGCTCACTACAGGTATGCAGCCCCAAAAAACAGACAGAGGCTTTGGGTGACGACTGACCTGGGAGAGCCGGAGGGTCGCCTTGACTGGGTCTGAGGGGACTATCTGCTTCTTTTTCGGCTCAGTGGAGAAAGCCCCAGTCATTTTAAGTTTCCAGGGCTGTGACTCTGGGAAGGGTGGAGACACCACAAGCAGAGAGCGAGACCATTGAAATGCTAATGACCTCCACCTGGGGGCTCTGTCTTCTCTAGGAGGAAAGGGGTGGGGCCCTTTCCATTGAGAACCAGACCCCAGAGCCTGGGGGAACACAGCCATACCTCCTCACACCAGTCAAGAATTACAGGCTAACAGGCGTCACCTGCTGGGCAGAAAAGCACAGTGACCCGAGGCATCAAAGGGTGGAGCAATTTTCTAAGACACACCCACAGGGAAACCAGATACTGAATATTTCTTCCCTCTGTTCTGGTCTGGGAAAACCTGATTTGGATAAACAAGGAAACCATGACTAGACAACAGAAAATTACAACCTACACTAAGAAAAACAAAGTTATGGCCCAGTCAAAGGAACAAACGTACACTTCAACTGAGATACAGGAATTTAAACAACTAATGCTAAATCAATTCAAAAAGTTTAGAGAAGATATTGCAAAAGAGATAGAGGCTGTAAAGGAAGCACTGGACCTGTATACGGCAGAAATCAAAAGTTCAAAAAACCTACTGGTAGAATCTATGGAAATGAAAGGCACAACACAAGAGATGAAAGACACAATGGAAACATACAACAACAGATCTCAAGAGGCAGAAGAAAACACTCAGGAACTGGAGAACAAAACACCTGAAAGCCTACACACAAAGGAGCAGATGGAGAAAAGAATGAAAAAATATGAGCAACGTCTCCGGGAACTCAAAGATGAAACAAAGTACAATAATGTACGTATCATTGGTGTCCCAGAAGGAGAAGAGAGGGGAAAGGGGGCAGAAGCAATAATAGAGGAAATAATTCATGAAAATTTCTCATCTCTTAAGAAAGACATAAAATTACAGATCCAAGAAGCGCAGCGTACTCCAAACAGAAGAGATATGAATAGGCCTACGCCAAGACACTTAATAATCAGATTATCAAATGTCAAAGACAAACAGAGAATCCTGAAAGCAGCAAGAGAAAAGCAATCCATTACATACAAAGGAAGCTTAATAAGACTATGTGCGGATCTCTCAGTAGAAACCATGGAGGCAAGAAGGAAGTGGTGTGATATGTTTAAGATACTGAAAGAGAAAAACCACCAACCAAGAATCCTGTATCCAGCAAAGCTGTCCTTCAAATATGAGGGAGAGCTCAAAATATTTTCTGACAAACAGACAATGAGAGACTTTGTGAACAAGATACCTGCCCTACAGGAAATACTAAAGGGAGCACTACAGGGTGATAGAAGACAGGAGTGTGTGGTTTGGAACACAATTTTGGGAGATGGTAGCACAACAATGGAAGTACACTGAACAAAGGTAACTATGAATACGGTTGAGAGAGGAAGATGGGGAGCACGTGAGACACCACAAGAAAGGAGGAAAGATAATGACTGGGACTGTGTAACTTGGTGAAATCTAGAGTATTCAACAATTGTGATAAAATGTACAAATATGTTCTTTTACGAGGGAGAACAAGCAAATGTCAACCTTGCAAGGTGTTAAAAATGGGGAGGCATTGGGGGAGGGATGCAATCAGCATAAACTAGAGACTGTAACTAATAGAATCATTGTATTATGCTTCCTTTAATGTAACAAAGGTGATATACTAAGGTAAATGCAGATAAGAGGGGATAGGAGAGGCATGTTAGACACTTGACATTGGTGGTATTGTCTGATTCTTTATGGTGGGTAATGTCCATGATCAACTGTACAAATACTAGAAATCACTTCATGAACCAGAACAAATGTATGACAATACAATTAGAAGTTAATAATAGAGGGGCATATAGGGAAGAACTATATACCTATTACAAACTATATACTACAGTTAGTAGTATTTCAACATTTTTTCATAAACAGTAACAAACGTACTATATCAATACTAGGAGTCAACAATTGAGGGGGGTTGGTTAGGGATAGGGGAGGATTAGAGTTTCCTTTTCTTTTTTTCTTTTTTCATCTTTCACTTTATTTCTTGTCTGGAGTAATGAAAAGTTTCTAAAAATTGAACAAAAATTAAGTGTGATGGATGCACAGCTGTATGAGGGTACCCAGGGGCAAGTGATTGTACACTTTGGATCTTTGGATAATTGTATGGTATTTGAACAATCTCAATAAAAATGAAAAAAAAAAAAATTCTATACAGCCTCATTTGGAAGGTGAAAAGAGTTACTGATAAATTACAATAGATTAATGCTGTCTTATATTTGGCTTTGGAAGGCCAAAAACATTGTCTTTGGACCACAAGCCATGAGAATGTAAGAGGATGAAAGGCTTCCCTATTGAATCATAATGTCTTCCTTTCCATTTCTGCTGCTACAGCCCTATCACAATCTATGACATTTTAAAACAATTTTTATTGTGCAATATATACACAGAAAAGTGGTAACCTTCAAAGTACAATTTAACAAGCTATTATAGAGCAAATACCAAAGAATGTTGTGGGTTACAGTTCCACCATTTCAGTTATTTCCTTCTAGCTGTTCTACTACCCTAGAGACTAAAAAATATATGTATTTATAAAGATTCAGTATTCATAATCCTTTGTTAAATTCTATCTTGTCTACTGCTACCTCTCCCTCTTGTTTGATCACTGTCTCAATCTTCAGGGATACCTAGGCAGTGACCACCCTAACTTGTTCATATTGAAAAGGGGTGTCAACGTTATAGGGAAGGGGGATGCATCTGGTTGATGTTCTTGAAGAGTTTGTTACCTGTGGGTTTTGGGACGTATCTGGCATAGGAACATTCTGAAGGACTTAAGTTTCTAAAAAATAAACTTAGCGACTGAAACTTTAAGTCTCAGATAGGGACACGGGTTTTCTTTAAGATTTTCAGGACAACTGTTGACTTGGGTTTGGCATACTGTGGCCATGTGGAATATCTAGCTGAAGCCTGCGTAAGAGTAACTGTGAGGATAGCTTCTCGACTCTATCTGGAATCTCTTAGCCACTGAAACCTTATTTTGTTACCTTTCTTCCCCCTTTTCGTCAAGAAGGCATTCTCAATTCCTCGATGCCCGGGCCGTATCCCACACTGCAAGAAGACTCACACCCCTGGGAATCATGTGCCATGGAGGGGAGAGGAAAATGAATTTATTTGTAGAGGGCTTAGAGAGAGAAAGGTCGTATCTGTAGAATATTATTTGGCCATACAAATGAAGCTATGTGATACACTGCAACACAGAAGAACTTTAAAAACATTATACTAAGTAAAACAATCAATGTACATGAGAACCAATATCCCATGATATCACTTTTAAGAGATGACCAGAAATAACAAATTAACAAGGATAAGGAGTATATTAGAGGTGACCAAAGGATGGGAGGAGAGGCATAAGGGGACTGCTTGATTGAGGGAAGATAATCATACTGGTAATTATAAATGCCAGTACTATCATACTGTATTTGTTGGTATATACCTCCACTTTTTATTTCCTACAGGTTCTAAAATGCAAATGTATAAAAAATAATGATAAATCTATGGTTTTGGACATATAATATATAAATATAATTTGCGACAAGTACAACAAAAAGATGAGGGGGAAGGAGAACACTGGAACAATGCCTATAAATACTACCTGAAGTTAACCTGGTATCAAATCAAACGTGAGTGTTACAGACTTAGGATGTTAAATCTAAATAAATATGAAAGGAGGCAGTAATAGAAGATTTGAGGGACATAAACAGTACAAGACTTACAATGACAAAATAGCAAAATGGCAGATGAAAGTCCTCCATTACCAGTAGTTACATCAAATGTAAATGGATTCAAGCTTCCAGTCAAAAGGCAGAGATTGGCAGAATGGGTAAAAAGCTCGAATTCAAAGACAGCAGGCTGAAAGTGAAAGGTTGAAAAAAATACATACACTTTGCAAACAGTAATCGCTTTCTTTTGAAAAGATTTTTGAGAAGCTATACTAAAATCAGATTTAAAGACTTTAAGTCAAAAAGTGTTACAGGGGACAAATTAGGAACCTATATATTGATGAAGGAATCAATTCAAGAAGACGTAACAATTATAAATACATGAAGCAAGTATTGGCAGATTTGAAGGGAGAAACAGATGGTTCTAGATTAACAGTAGGAGACTTTAATCTATCATTTTCAATAATGGATAGAATATCAGGACAGAAGTTCAATAAGGAAATAGAAGACTCTAAACCAACTAGACCTAACAGACATATATAGAACACTTAACCCAACAACAGCAGAATACACATTCTTCTCCAAGGCACATGGATTATTCTCCAGGACAGATCATATATGTTAGGTTACAACACAAAGCTCAATAAATTAAAAAACAATGAAATCATACAATGTATCTTCTCTGACCACTATGGAATGAAGCTAGAAATAACAGGGAGAACTAGAATATTTGCAAATATATGGAAATTAAACAACACACTCTTAAACAAATAATGGGTCAAAGAAGAAATCACAAGGGAAATTAGGAAATACCTTGAGTCAAATGAAAACAAAAGCACAACATACCTTAACTTATGGGATGCAGCAAAGCCAGTGCTGACAGGAAATGCATAGCTCTAAATGCCTACATGAAAAAAGATTTCAAAGCAGTAACCTAAGCACCCATTTGGAAGAACTAGAAAGAGTAAACCAAACCCAGAGTGAGCGAAAGGAAGGAAGTAATCAAGATTACAGCAGAGGTAAACGAAATAGAGAATAGAAAAACATCAGAGAGAATCAAGGAAACCAGTTGGTTCTTTGAAAACATAAACTGGCAAACCTCTAGTTTGACTGACAAAGAAAAATGAGAAAGGATGCCAATAACAAAAATCAGAAATGAAAGGCAGCTTTACTACCTACCTTACAAAAGTAAAAAAACTATAAGAGGATACTATGAACAACTTTACTCCAACAAATTAGAAAACCTACAGGAAATGGATAAATTCCTAGAAATACACAACTATTAAACAGACTTAAGAAGGAATAGAAGATCTCAACAGACCAGTATCAAATAAAGAGACTGGACAGTAATTAAAAATCTCCCAAGAGAAAAGTCCAGGGCCAGATGGCTTCACTGGTGAATTTCACCAGTCAAAGAATTAAATCCAATCCTTCTCAAATTCTTCTAAAAAACTGAAGGGCAATGAAGATTTCCTAATTCATTCTATGAGTTCACCACCACCTTAAACCAAAGCCAGACAGACATATGAAAAGAAAAGAAAATTCAGACCAATATCCCTTATGAATATAGATACAAAAATCCTCAACAAAATACTAGCAAACTGAAACCAACAGCACAAAACAAAATGATTAAATACCATGATTAAGTGGGATTTACCCCAAGAATGCAAAGGTGGTTTAACCTTTAAAAAAAAAAAAGTTATGTATCACAATAAAATGAAAGAAAAAAACCCACATGATCATTTGAATTGACACAGAAAAGGAATTTGACAAAATCCAGCACCCCTTCTTGATCAAAACACTACAAAATATAGGAATAGAGGGGACTTCTTCAACATAAGAAAGAACACATATGAAAAACCCACAACTAACATCATACTCGATGAAAGATTGATAACAGGGACCTGGACAGATGTTTGTACACCAATGTTCAGAGTGGCATTATCCACAACAGACAATAGGTGGAAGTAATCCAAATGTTCATAAGCAGATGTATGGATAAACAAAATGTGCTACATACATACAATGGAATGTTAGCCTTAAAATAATGCATAATGGGTGTAGAATTTCTTTTCTGGGGTGATGGGAATGTTCTGATAATGGATGGTGATGAAGGCAGTGAAATACTGTGAATATGTTTATCACTGAATGGTTTGCCTGGAAATGGTTGAGGTGGGAAAGTTTATGTTATATTTACGTCTCTACAGTTTAAAAAAAAAATCAACTAAAAAGACAATGACAATTAAATGCAGTATATTATCGTACACTGGATCTGATACAGAGGGGAAAAGGCTCAAAAAGACATTATTGGAATATGAAAAAATTGGAAAACAGACTGTAAGCTTTACATCAATGTTAAAGTTCTTGAACATGTTAACTGTAACTTAAGATGGTTACTTTAGTGAATATCCTTGTTCTTAGCAAATGTAAAGGATGTGGTCAAGGAACATGATATATACAACCCATGCTAAAATTTTAGAAAGTAGATAGATAACTGACAGAAAGAAAGACAGAGACAGACAGACAGACAAAGATAGAGGGAGAGACAGAATGATACAGCAAATGTGCCAAAATGTTAAACTGGGAGATATGGGTATCAAGGGGAGTGCATGTTCTGTAAGAAGTTTTGAATTACTGTCCTATAGTTTGAGATTCTTTCAAAATAAACCTTTAGAGGGCAAAAAAAAAAAAAAACCAAAAAAACAGAAGCTTTGCTGACGGACTGCAAGCAAAGTTCTTCCCCTCCCAATTACATAAAGTGTCTAACTAAATATTCAAATAGTATAAACAATTGTGGCTATGAATGGGATTTCTGAAGCCAACTGCTTGCAGAGGGCTTTTGTGTTAATGGAGTTAATTCATTTTTCCTCAATAGCATCCCTTCAGTATCTCATCAGATTCACACAAAAATGCATAAAAACTGCCTTTAAATAATAAACGATGAGTAGATACCCATCGTCTTTAATCCTTTCCAGTCCTTCCAATTTTCCTTTACAGTCCTTCTCCCAACACCCACCCCCACTTTCTGACTACAGAATAAAAATAACTTCATTGATTTTTCAGGTTGCATATTTTAAAAAGATACATGCTACAATGAAAAATATACAAAATCTAAGTCACCTCAAATGGTTAATTCTTCATTTGCATTAATGATCATAGTATGAGTTACTCCCAGATAACAAGTGACCTAAAGAGTCATGCTAACTGAGTAATAAAAGACATATTAACATTTCAACCCTAACGTTTAAATTAAATGCAGACAAAACTTGGCAACTGAAAATACTTAAAATTTTTAGCATTACAAGCCCTTGAATCCTAATGCTGAAAAGTAAATATACTAACAATTGATCCTCACCAACTTCAGGAAAGGTTTAGTTTTTGTTGGGGTTTTTTGTGGCATCTGTATGCATGGACTTCTAAACTTTACACACTTAATATTATGACCCAGATCCAAATATTTTTCTAAAATAACTTTTATCAAGATTATTTTATTGATTTTTAACAAAGTGCTCTTGGAAACATGGAAAACTACAAATCAGATTTCATTCCTTTTGTTAGGTAAAATTATCAACGACTACAGAACAGTTGGATGTGGGCAGTCAGCCCTATATACAGCACAGCAGATACCCATGCACATGATCTAAGCTGGAGGGATTCTACAAGAAATATACCTAATGAGGTCACAGTGCTGAAAATTTCTGCCATCAGAATCACCCCTTTAGGTTACAGCATTATTTGTTAAATTGTAAATGTTTACTGGGATTACACATATAAAAAGAAATGGTTGACTTTTTTTTAATTTATGGAGCATGAGCATAACACACTCAGTAAACATTTACTGCTCATTGAAAATAAGGATATTTAGTGTTATTCCTTCAATGAAAGTAAGTTGTTTAAAGGTCAAGTAATAAAGGGTTTAAATATTCCAAGTACTAGCACATAGAACTTACCTCCAAAACGTGACTGGCTCTAAGCACTGAATGTCCATCAGCCTGGACTGATATCACCTGACTTGGAGACTGTGACAGAATGCTTAAAGAGCTAGCAGAAGCCTAAAAACAAAAAGAAAAACAACAGCACTTTTTTTTTTGTCTAAAATTAAATGCAGCCAAAATTTATCACAATAGCTCTCCCCAAGAGATAACTACTATGTACTTAACAGTTGATAAGCAAACTGTGGGTACCCCAAGGTTAGTGGTAGTTTTTTAATCACTTAAAAAATGGCAGAGCTCCTTTATAGGAGCCTAAAGGTGTCTGGTGCCTTTACCCTCAACTACTGAAGTAACAACACACCTTACAGATGCTTGTTGAGGTCACAATTAAATTGAATAAAACTGTTTTAAAGTGCAATATGAAAAAGTTTATTTTTTACATACAAGTTTTATAATGTGAACACAGCTTAGCATTTTAAAGGTTGCAGTTAAAACAAAATCTCTTATGCTCCATAAACACTTGATTTTGATGCTCTTACCCTAGACTGGTCAAGAATTTGAAGTTTTTCCCATACTATTTTGTCACTTTCAGATTTTTTCCAAGGATTATTATTCCTTTCTTCAGAAGAGTCTTTTTCTTTCTTCTTTAAAGCAACCTGTTCATCTGCAAATAATGTCCTTTTTTTAAAAATGTACAAAAACTGTAAATAAAAATTACATGAACAATAATGACCTTCTTAAAGAGTACAGATCTCAATGCAGATCTAATCAAAAAAATTTTTTAGGGAGATTAACTCATAACGAAGAGAAGAATTTTAGAATGTGGAGTAAAAGAAATGATTTAATCAGAACCAAATTTAAGTATGGCACAAATGAACATAAAAATGCTTATTACCACAAATTATCATTAGAACAATTTCAGTCAGAGTAACTAACATTGAGCTAATTATTCTGAGGTTCTACTTTAATGTTATATTCATTCAGTAAGACAAGTAAAAGCTAGGACTCTGGAGTCAAGAACTCTGAGATCAAATCCAAGCTCAATCACTTCCTAGGTATATGACTATCGGCAACTGCAGTTACCCTCTCTAAACCTCGATATCTTCCTCTGTAAAATGGGGGTAATAATGCCATCTCAGTATAGGGCCTAGCACAAAGTAAATATTTAATAAATATTAACCATTATTATTTATAACTGCTGAAAAGTAAAAAATAAAACCATGTGACTATAATAACTAAGGCCCAAATCCCTAATAACTATTTTAAGAAACTACAAAATTCAGAGATGTGAAGATTTAATTCTAAGAAAATTAATGAAAGCATGACTTAGTCACAGAAACATGTGCTTTTCTAACAGAATCGAGTAAAAAAAAAATAGTTTTTTTAAGATACTGAAAACATAACATATTTCATTCATTTCCAGGTAGTTCAATATTTCAGAAGTAAGCCTGGTATTGTGTTTTGATAAGCTAAATTTGTGTTGAAGGAAAATATTTAGTCCAGAAACAGTTAAACTTCAAACTGTGATATAAATACAATCAGACCTCCAAATCTTCCGATACTGCTACTATTCTTCATTTTTCTGTTACCTTGATGCCCAACGTCAGTTCATTCTCTACTTCTGCTGCTTACCCCTTTTTTAAATCACTTATTACAAAAGGGTTACTGATTGCCTCACAGGACTTATTAGGCCTATCCTCATGCCTTTGATATAGTTATTCCTGAAAAATACAGCTTCTACTTCAGGTATTTTCCAAACTGCTATACCTGGATCCTAAATCTAGTACAAGAAGTAACATGACTTTCTCAGTTATTATCAATATTTCAAGACCCTAACAGAAAGTAAAAGTTTTTCTGTTATAAGGTCCACAAGATCACAAGCTGTCAAAAAGCAGTAAGTTTGTTTTTGCAAGGAATATACTGATTAATATGTTGATTAGAAATTCCTGAATAAAATTAGAATATGAAATTTTTAAAAATGAAATCCATTATTTTAAATGAAACCATCTTTAAACCCATAATAGGATTTATGTAATGGGAAAATATAAAAAAGGAATCTTGGGAAATAAGAAAAGTTTAAGAACTCTGGTTTGAGCTATGGGGGGGGGTTCTATAATGATAATGGTGACACTAACACTCATCTCTGGCTTTTGGTGCACGCTGCTGAGTTCCAAACAAAAAAAACACAACCTAAGGCAATAAGAAACCACATGGTTCTTACACATTTACAGAGAACTACTCTAGCTGTCAAATGTTAATTAGAAAAAAAAAAAGATTTTTGATATCATCACACTGAAGGAAAGCTATAAAAATTACCTACCTAGCTCCTTCCTCCACTGGGCTTTTTTTGCTTCCAACAAACGTCTATCACATTCTCTTTCCCCCAGAGTACTGAATATGTCACCTGGTATCCATATATTCTCTCTATGGCAAAAACAAAACAATTAAAAGAAAACTTAACATTATACACTTCTACAAAGAACTTACTCCATAAATGTTAATAAACTTTCAAATGGCTCTAAGTCTTCAAAGTATTTCACATGAAGTAAAAAAGCTGTATCCCTAAGATAACTCCATAATAACAAATATGAGTTACATACATGGTAATTTCCTGTTCACACTGCTTAGATGTCTCTTGACGTTTATTTAAAACAGATTTATTTTCATCTGTGACAGTTAAAACAGCCTCAGTTTCTAGTAGTCCCATAATGTTCTCGTTCTTTGGCTGATTAGGAATACTGTTTAAATGTAGATTACACTGACCTAAAAGGTAAAAATGCATGTTTTAAAATTAACATTAAATGATATCTACTACAATACCATATCTTGACATACTGCTATACAGTTTAAAGAAGAGTGTTACACGTTACCTAATTTATTTCTCACAGTAATTCTTGAGGTGGGTATTAAGAATTCCCTTTTGGCAACAAAGAAAACTGAGGCTCAGAAGTTAAATGGCCTGCTCATGGCCATCTCCATACAAGCTCTTGCATGAAATAAGGAAGAAAACAAATTAAACCTACATTTACTCTTGCCAACATACGTTTACAAACAATATGAGTTATAACACAAACACATAACAATCTAAAGGGGAAAAAATGTTAATAGCTTCATGAAAACCTCATAACCTTGCCCCTATTTTTCTTGTACAATTGTGAAGTAAGTGGAAAACTATCATTGACTGTTGTCTCTACACCGTAGCTATAATATCTACACCTAATGTTTTACAGAGAGCTCATCTGCTTCACTCAAAAACTGTTCTAAAACCACCTGAAAGTGCTAGGTCCCAATGAAAAGAAAGTATACCTAATATGCAGGACATTACATGATTCAGCAAATTTTACTTTTAACTTTGTTGATATTCTCTGTCATCATACTTAGTAAGTATTTGGTTTTCTCCCTCTGAGTTAGAATTCTAGCCTTAAAAACAAAATCCAGCTCCCACATTTTACAAAGAAAAATCTAGACCAAGACAGGGCAAATAAATCCATCTTGAGTACTCTGGGAGTATATAGGAGATCCTGGAGGAGGAAAGGACTCCCAGAAGGACTGTTACTTTTTTTTTAATGAAATTTTATTGATACATTCATACACTATACAATCCATCCAAAGTATACAATCAATAGCTCATAATACCACATAGTTGTGCATTCATCAAGAGGAGGGAGTTACTTTTATCTTTATTTATTTCATTATTGCCTAATATAATTTTGATGATATATCTATCCCTCTTCAGATCCATAATCCCTTAGCTCAAAGCTGAAATTAGAATACTTTTAAAAACATAATATAATGCCTGAACTTATAAAACAGAAAACACATTACACTCCATTATTCCTTCCAAATCACTGGTTAAAAAGATAGTATTGGAGACTTCTGGGGAAGATGGTGGAATAAGGAGCTCTGTGACTCAGTCCTCCCACCAAAACAACTATTAAACAGGCAGGAACTGTCTGAAACAACTATTTTGAAACTCCAGAGACCAGATGAACACTGCACAGCATCCAGAGAAGAATGGAAAGAAGAGGCAGATAAACTATGGTAAATAACTGTAAACTGCCCTCTCCACATGGCAGCTACTAGTGCCCATCCCCAACTCTCACAGCAGACCACTGTGGAGTCTAGGCCCTGACTAGCTGCTGGTGACAAAAAGGGACATAAAAATCCTTCTCCCCAAGAACAGGGGTGGGCACAGCAGATCACATGGCTTTTGATCAGAAATTTCAGATTGCTGGTTCCTGGCTCTGAGGGCAACTACTGTTTCAACCTGCCCTGGACAAAGGCAGCACTGACAGCTATTGTTTCAACCCTCCACGGACAGGGTGAAGGTAGCAGAGATTTAAAGATGCAGCGCTTGCTCAGGGCTGCGGAGGACAGTTAGCTGAAGGGCTGCATTTGCTGGAAGGCCAGGAAGGCTGAGCGTCAGGAAGCCAAAGGAGAAGCCTTTGAAGCCCTTCCTGATTCCCTAAGAATTCCCTATAGAACAGATTCTTTCTGTTTTATAAGTGCAGGCATTGTATTAAGTTTTTAAAAGTATTCTAGTTTCAGCTTTAAGCTGAGGGACTATGGATCTAAAGAGGGATAGATATATCATAAAAATTATATTAGGGAGCTGATATGCACCCCATTCTTGGGTCTCTGGCCCTGTTTCTGGGTGACATCCCCTCCCAAAAACTGCCCTCGAGGCAAAAGCAGCAAGAGACAAGGAAAGGACTGTAAAAAACCCATAGAGGACAGTCTGGGACAAAGGCTACCAGTGTCAAATATCTGGGAGAGGGAGGTCTGTCTCCTGAGAAACAGAGCAGATAACGAAACTCCTACCAACAGAAATGCCTAAACAACTAGCAACAAAATGCCCAGTGCAAGACAAGAGGCCCAGAAAGACAGAGAAAACCCTGCACATTCCATTTATCTAGAGTAGACCTCCCTGATAGAAGGGCTGAAGCTCAAGAAAATCTTTCCTATCACCAGCTTGCTACAAAACCAAGAAACAGACATCCCAGGGAGTAAATCCAAGAGTTACTATTTTAAAATATTAAAATATATAGTGTGCAACAAAAAAAGCACAAAACAACAGGAAATGATGGCCCATGCGAAAGAAAAGGATAAAAATACAGAAACACCAAGAAGAAAAGAATGTGGACATACCAAGCAAAGCCTTTCAAAATTTATCTTAAAAACGCTCAAAGAGATGAAGGAAACTACAGAGAAAAAACTAAAGGATATACAGAAAACAATGAATGAACAAAATGAGAGTCTAAGTGAAGAGACAGAAATTTTAAAAATGAGCCAAACAGAACTACTGGAGTTGAAGACCGCAATAACTGAAATGAAAAAATGCCCAGGAGGGTTTCAAGAACAGACTGGAGCTGGCAGAAGAAAGAATCAGTGAACTAGAAGACAAGACATTTTAAATGAGTCAGGCTAAGGAGCAGAAAGAAAAAATAAATACTAATAGTGAAAATAGCCTAAGACGCCTATGGGACATCATCTGTAGACCAATATACACATTATTGAAGTTCCAGAAAGAGAAGAAAGGGCAGAAGGAACAGTGAAAGAAACAATGACAGAGAACTTCCCAAATTTGGCAAAAGATGTGAATATGCACATCCAAGAAGCTCAGAGAACAGCAAACAGGTTAAACATGAGGAAAACTACTTCCCCACCCCCACCTCACCCCCATGTATTGATTACACTCTCAAATGCAAAGAACAAGGAGAGAGTTCTGAAAGCTGCAAGAAAAAAGCAACATGTTACATACAAGGGAGTCCCAATTAAATTGACTGCCAACTTCTCATCAGAAACCACGGAGCCATGAAGGCAGAGGGCTGTAATACTTAAAATGCTGAAGGAAAACAACTGCCAGCCAAGAATTTTATATCTGGTAAGACTATCTTTAAAAAACGAGGGAGAAATTAAGACATTCTCAGATAAACAAAAGCTGTAACTCCACTTCTTACTTCCCACAGGTGCTAAAATGCAAATGCACAAAAAGTAATGATAAATCTAGGTTTTTGTACAATGTACAAAGATATAAGTATTAACAAGTACAAAAAATACAGTGGGGGGACAGAGGAGTACAGGAAAAGTATATGTGCATGCTAAAGTTAAGTCGATATCAAACCAAGTATGATTGCTATATATTTGGGATGTGGAATTTTAACCCCCTGGTAACTACAAGGAAAAAAGTTGAAAAATATATCCAGATAGAAGTGAGAAGGCAGTCAATATGGAACAACACAAAAAAGCAAATAAATACAATAAAAGCAGGCTTTAGTGGAAGTCAGGGACAAAAAAGTATAAGACTTACAAAGGCAAAATAGCAAAATGGCAGAAGAAAGTCCTGCACCGTTGGTAGTGACTTTAATTGTAAATGGACTACTCTCCAGTCAAAAGGTAGAAATTGGCAGAATGGATTAAAAAGCATGACCCAACTACATGCTATCTGCAAGAGACTCACCCTAAAGTCAAAGATACAAGTAAGCTGAGGGTGAAAGGATCAAAAAAATATATACAATGCAAAGTAGTAAACAAAAGAGAGCTACGGTGGCTACAGCAATATTGGATGAAATAGACTTTAAAGCAAAAACAGTTAAGAGGATCAAAAATGGTCACTACATACTCTTAAAGGAACAATTCAACAGGAAGATGTAACAATTATAAATATTTATGCACCTAACAGCAGAGCCTGAAAATATGTGAAGCAAATACTGACAGATTTGAAGGGAGAAATCAGTGGTTCTACATTAATAGGAGACTTTAACACACCACTTTCAATAATGGATAGAACATCTAGTGAGATGATCGATAAAGAAGTACAGGACTTGAATGATGCACTAAAGCAACTAGACCTAACAGACATATATAAAACACTGTGCCCAACTAAAACAGAATACACATTCTTCTCCAAGGCACATGGATCATTCTCCAGGATAACCCATACCCTTAGATCACAAAACAAGTCTCAATAAACTCAATTCTGAAATCATACAATGTATATTCTCTGATCACACAGACTGAAGCTAGAAATCAATAAAAGAGGGAGAAACAGAAAATTCACAAATATGTGGAAATTAAACAACATAATCTTAAACAACCAATGGGTATTAAGGAAGAAATCAGAAACAAAATTAGGAAACAATATGAGGCAAATGAAAATACAGCATACAAAAACGTATGGGACACAGCGAAGGCAGTGCTGAGAGAGAAATGTATGGCTCTAAATGACTACATTAAAAAAGAATGACTTCAAGTCAAAGACCTAACTTCAAAACTGGAAGAACTAGAAAAGAACAAACTAAACCCTAAGTGAGCAGAAGGAAGAACATAACAAAGATTACAGCAAAGATAAATGAAATAGGAAAAAAAAGAATCAACAAAACCAAAAGTTGGTTCTTTGAAAAGATCAATACAATTGACAAATCTTTAGCCAGACTGTCAGAGAAAAAAAGAGAGGATACAAATAACAAAAATCAGAAATAATAGGGGGACATTACTACCGACCCTGAGGTAATAAGGACTATAAGAGGATAATATGAACAACTGGATACCAATAAACTAGGTAACAAAGATGAAATGGACAAATTCTTAGAATCATACAAACTATCTACACTGACTGAAGAAGAAAAAGAAGGTCTCAACAAACCAATTACTAGGAAAGAGATTGAATTAGTAATCAAAAACATCCCATCAGGGGCGCAGCAAGATGGCGGCATAGAGAGGTGTGAAACTTGTCAGTCCTCTAGAGCAACTAATAAATAACCAGGAACAACCAATAAATACTCTGGAACAATTGTTGGGAGACATCCGTGAATGGACACACATCCTACACCAGTCTGCAATGGAGGGAACGCCTCAGACTGTAGCACAGAATCGTAAGTAAAGCTCTGCAAACCCGGAGCTAAAGCCCCTGCCCCTCGGACGGAGCAGGCTGAGCTGAAACACTGCCATGAGAAAAACAGAAACAGGCTGCAGGGAAATTAACTCAACCAAGCTCCAACTGCAGTTTTAATTAACACATTTGGATACTGAATACAAGCTACAAGCATGGAGCAGGAAGGGAAGCAGACTCCTTCCAGCACGGAGGAGACAGGGCTGATGGGGGAAAAACACATAAATAAATAAAAACAGAGACTTTTCAGAAGACTGGAGGACCGGACTGTGTCCCAAGAAAACTGAGGGGCTGAGGACTGGCTCTGAAAAGGGGCTTTTGCTCTGTTTCCATTTTTTTTTCTCTCATTCTAAGCAGCCTATTAGAGAAAGTCTCAGGCATCTTCAATTCTGTGGTAACACAGTGCCAGAAAGACAAAGGAGGAATTCAAATGGAGAAGATAACTCCCTTGAAAGTGTATCTTCCCTAAGAAAAGGGGGTAGGATCAGCTCAGATGGCTGCTGTCCCTCAGAGAACTCAGACCCCAAGGCCAGGGGGTAAACAAACAAACCAGAAACATCTGAAGCTTGGCTTCTGACACTCTCCACCCCTTGAGGGTCCACTGTGAATTAAAGGGACCACACCTCTTTACGTGGGATGGTGGCGGGGGGGCGGGGCTTCAGGCTGACAAGCACCACCTGCATGACTGGACAGGGAAAGCAGAGTCTAGAGGCCTTACAGGAAAGTCTGCCAATCTTCTAGGACCCACCCTCAGGGAAACCTAATACTGAATACTACCTCCTCCTGAAACATGAGTTCCTCTGGTCTGGAAAAACCTGACTGGGACATTCAAGGACACCAGATGCCTAGACAACAGAAAACGAAAAACCACACTAGGAAAGATCAAGATATGGCCCAGTCAAAGGAACAAACTTAACTTCAACTGAGATACAGGAATTGAAACAGCTAATTATTAATCAAACAAATCTCCTAAATCAATTAAAAAAATGAATCCAAAGGTCGATTCAACAAGTTGAGGGAAGTTATGGCAAGAGATGAAGGATATAAAGAAGACACTAGGCGAACACAAGGAAGAAGTCGAAAATTTGAAAAAAAAAAATTGGCAGAACTTATGAAAAGCACAACACAAGAGATGAAGACACAATGGTGACATAGAGCAGCAGATCTGAAGAGGCAGAAGAAATGATTCATGAATTGGAGAACAGGACATCTGAAACCCTATACACAAAAGAACAGATGGGGAAAAGAATGGAGAGATATGAATGACATCTCAGGGAACCAAGTGACAACATGAAGCGCATGAATGTATGTGTCATGTGTGTCTCAGAAAGAGAAGAGATGGGAAAACGGTCAGAGGCAATAATGGAAGAAAAAGTCACTGAAAATTTCCCATCCCTTATGAGAGACATAAAATTACAGCTCCAAGAAGCGCAGTGAACTCCAAACAGAATAGATCTGAATAGACTTATGCCAAGACACTTAACAATCAATCATCAAATGTCAAAGACAAAGAGAGAATTCTGGAAGCAGCAAGAGAAAAGTGATCCATAACACATAAGGGAAGATCAATAAGACTATGTGCAGATTTCTCAGTAGAAACCATGGAGGCAAGAAGGCAGTGGTATGATGTATTAAAGATACTGGAAGAGAAAAAATCACCAATCAAGAAGTTTATATCTGGCAAAACTGCCTTTAAATATGAAGGAGAGTTTAAAATATTCTCAGACAGACAATGAGAGAGTTTGTGAACAAGATTATCTGCTCTACAGGAAATACTATAGGGAGCACTACAGACAGATATGAAGACAAGAGAGAGAGGTTTGGAACACAATATTGGGAGATGGTAGCACAATAATGTAAGTACACTGAACAAAGATGACTGTGAGTACAGTGGAAAGAGAAAGGTTAGGGACATGTAGGACACCAGAAGGAAAGACAGAAGATAAAGACTGGGACTGTGTGGCTTAGTGAAACCTAGAGTGGTCAATGATTGTGATAAAGTGAATAAATATGTATTTGCATGAGGGAGAACAAACAAATGCCAACTTTGCAAAGTCTTAAAAAGGGGGTGGTATTGGGGGAAAAACACAATCAACACGGACTAGAGTCTACAGTTAACAGTAACACTGCAGTGTGCTTTCTTTAATTGTAACAAGAGCAAAACACCAAAGCTAAATGCCTATAGGAGGGGGACATACGGGAGTGGGTTATGGGATTCTTGGCATTAGTGTTGTTGTCTGACTTTTTAATGGTATTTTATTTTATTCCAACCTTTTTTTTGTGGCTTTTTAGTTGGCATTTTTTTTTCTTTCTTTTTCTTTTCCTTTTGTCTTTTTAACATTTTCTGCCTCTTCCTCTTTCTTTATGGCTGTATTTTATCTTACTTTTCCTTTTCCTTTTATCCTTTTTATTATTCTGTTTCAATTCTTTCTCTGAGTAATGAATATATTTAAGTGCTAATTGTGGTGATGAACGCACAATTACATGATGATACTGTAAACAACTGAATGACTGTATGGCATTTGAATATATCCTTATAAAATTGCAGGGGAAAAAAATAAAAAGAGGGACACAAGTGTTGGGGAGAACTCGGAGAGAGAGAGATGTATGTATTCACTGTTGGTGGGGAAAAACAATGGTGAACAATGTGGTGGTTCCGTAAGAAGCTAGCTATGTGGGTGTCACAAGGTCCTGCAACCCCACTATGGGGTATATGATTGGAAGATCTGAGACCATGGACACAAACAGACATTTGCACACTGGTATTTATGGCAGCAGTATTCACGATTTGCAATGGATGGAGGTCATCTAGGGTTACACTGACTGATGAACAGAATGGTGAACTGTGGTGTATACATTCAATAGAATACTGAGCGGCTAAAGAAGGAATGAAGCTATGAGACACGCAACTAGATGAATGGATTTTGGGGACACCATTTTGAGTGAAGCACTCCAGAAACGAGAGGACAAACTTTATAATGCCACACTAATATGGACTAAGACAATGTGTAAATTCTGAGAACTGAATCTTAGGGCACACCTTACCAGGGGAATGCTTATTGTAATGGTCCCTAGATTGTAAGCTCTTACAGCAGTCATACCTATTCCTGAGTGGTAATGTTATCTCTAAATCCTGAGATGCTGAGCTCCTTGTGTATAACCTGGTCGATCTCTGGAACTTTTATCTGTGTGACACATGAGACTCGGAGCTAGAATTTGGCAGCTATGAATGTCAATATTACCCTATAAGGCTACTGTTGCAAGAGTTGAAAAAGAACTCAGTCCTCAATTAGAGATATGGATGAAGTGGATATGGTTATGTAAGAAAAGGGTTAAATTTAGTTTTCACATAAAGGAGATGTGGAATAGGGGAAATAAAAAGTAAACACAACTAGCACAAACTGACTCTGCGATTAGAGGGAAAGAAAGGGCCTCTGACGTAAGCCTAGAATTAATGTCAGCTCCTTATTCTGAGTAAAAACAAGTAACAACCAAGGTCACAAAAATGTAAAGGAATATGAGGTGTAATCAAAGGCGGGGTAGTCAGCTCTCTCAGATAAACTGTAACCTCTGGAGTACCCAGCCAATGGGAAAACAGGGGAGGGTCTTGCATATTAGACTTAGGAAATATATTGTGCTGGTTTCCTTTGTTCAGAGTGCCAACCATTCCCTTTTCTTTTGGTTGTGTGCCCGCTCTTGCAAGAACAAAAATAAATTTCTTTTCTCCTCCACAATCGGGTGAGCCTTTGTTTTCTTCCAGGTACAACTCTGTTTCTAACAGTTAGGACTAAGGCAAATCAGACCCAAGGGTAAAGGACGATACTGACTGGGTTTTAGAACTACAACTTTTGTGTGAGACCAAGGGAGAAGATATTTATTTGGTGCAGGATCTATATTCTCTGTAGCATACTGGATAATTTAACCTGTATGATCAGTTTGTTTGAACACCACAGGTGCATGGTGCTGTAAAAGGGAAGTGGGACTTGATGAGTTTGTACAGGCTGGAGTGAAATCCCAACACATCCCAGAGTGATATGGGCAGAGTGTAAAAGTGTTTTTGCAGGGCCCCCAGAGGAACTGGGGAAAAATGCAGAGGTGTTGGACTTCCCCTCCTGGGTTACTTCTGATTTTACCACAAACATTGAGGATTGCTAATTTAGCACACCAAGCTGTCAATCTGGGAGAGGTCCCCTGCGAGACTAGTTGCTGCAAGGGAGAGGCTAAGCTTACCTATAATTGTGCCTAGGAGTTCCCCCCACCCCCAAGAGCTTTTGTGTTGCTCATGTGGCCTCCTCTCTCTCTAAGCCCACTTGTCACATGAACTCACTGCCCTCCCCTCTACGGGTGTAAATCCCCCTGACAATGCAGGAAACAACTCCTGGGGACAAGCCTGGACCCAGCACTGTGGGACTGAGAGGATAGTCTTGACCAAAAGGGAGAAGAGAAATGAAACAAAACAAGGTTCCAGTGGCTGAGAGATCTCAAATGGAGTCAAGAGGTCACTCTGGAGGGTATTCTTATGTGCTATATAGATATCACCTTTTAGTTTTTAGTGTGTTAGAATGGCTGGTAGGAAATACCTGAAGCTATCAAACTGCAACCCAGTGACCTTGATTCTCGAAGACAATTATATAACTTTTTAGCTTGCACAGTGTGACTGTGTGATTGTGAAAACCTTGTGGCTTGCATTCCCTTTATCCAGTGTATGGACAGACAAGTAGAAAAATGGGGACAAAAATTAGATGAAGAATAGGGTGGGATGGAGGGGATGGAAAGATACAGGTGCTCATTTTTGCATTTATTTTTATTTTGGAGTAAGGAAAAGGTTCAAAAATTGATTCTGGCAATGAATGCACAAATGTATGATGGTGCTGTAAATAACTGATTGCACACTGTGGATGACTTAGGGTGAGTGAATTTATCAATAAAACTGTATTTTAAAAATGTAAATGAACAGTGGTGGGGAAGAGGGAAAAGGGATGTTTTGGATACTCTTTTTAGTTTAATTTTAATTTTTATTTTTTTGGAATAATGAAAATGTTCAAAGATTGACTGTGGTGCTGAATACACAACTATATGACAATACTGTGAACAACTGATTGTACGCTTTGAATGACTGTATGTTATGTGAATAAAACTCAATAAAATTGCATTTAAAAAAAAACCTCCAAACAAAGTAAAGTCAAAGACAAGATGGCTTCACAGATGAATTAGATCAAACATTCCAAGAAGACCTAACTCCAATTCTGCTCAAACTCTTCCAAAAATTGAAGAGGAGGGAACACTCCCTAACTCATTCTACAAGGCAAACAGCATCCTCATACCAAAGTCAGATAATGATACCACAAGGAAAACTATAGATCAGTATCTCTTTTCAATATGGTTGCAAAAACCCTCAACAAAACATTAGCAAACCGAATCCAACAGCATATTAAAAGAATTATACCCCATAATCACATGAGATTTATCCCTGGTATGCAAGGTTTTGGTTCAACATAAGAAAATCACACACATTAACAGAATGGAGGGGAAAAAAAACACATGATCATCTCAATTGATGGAGAAAAGGTATTTGACAAAACATAGCGCCCTTCTTGATAAACATACTTACAACACTAGGATAGAAGAAAACTTCTTCAACATGATTAAGGGCATATATGAAAAGCCCACAGCTAACATCCTACTAAATGGTGAAAGACTGAAAGCTTTCCACCTAAGATCTAGAACAAGGATGCCTGCTTTCACTACTACTGGTCAATAGAACTGAAGAAGTAAAACTACCTCTATTTCCAGATAACAAGAGCCTATATCTAGAAAAGCCAAAGGAATCCACAAGAAAGTCACTAGAGCTAATAAATGAATTCAGCAAAGTTACAGAATACAAGATCAAGACACACACAAATCAACGATGTTTCTATATGCTGGCAATGAACAATCCAAAGAGGAAATTAAGAAAATTCCATTTATAATACCAACTAAAAGAATAAGATATTTAGGAATAAATTTCACCAAGGATGTCAAAGACTTGTATACTAAAAACTGCAAAACACTGCTGAAAGAAATTTAAAGGGACCTAAATAAATTGCAAGATATCCTGTGTTCACAGATTGGAAGATTAAGTATTGTTAAGATGTCAATACTGCCCAGTGCACAAATTCAATGCAATGTGCCTATCAAAATTCCAGCAACTGTTTTTTTGCAGAAATGGAAAAGCCTATCCTGAAATTCATATGGAATTGCAAGGAGTCCCAAACAGCCACAACAAAAAAGAATGAAACTGGGGGACTCATGCTCCCTGATTTCAAAACTTACTACAAAGCTACAGTAATCGAAACAACACGGTACTGGTATACAGACAGACAAATAGACCACTGGAACACAATTTAAAGTTCAGAAATAAACTCATACGTCGGCTACCTGCTTTCCAACAGGAGTGTCACGTATATTAGCTGGGGAAAGAATGGTCTCTTCAATAAATGGTACTGGAAAAACTGGACAGACACAAGCCAAAGAATGATGGTATACCCCTACCTCACGCCATATACAATAATAAACTCAAAGTCCAACTAGGACCTTATTATAAGAGATAAGACCATAAAAACTCTTAGAAGATAATACAGGGACAACTCTTCATGAGCTGGAATTTGGCAATCAATTCTTACATGATTTAAAAACCACAAGAAACAAAGGAAACATCAGATAAATTGGACTTCAACAAAATTAAAAACTTTTATGCATCAAAGGCCATTATTAAGAAAGTGAAAAGACGATCTACAGAATGGGAAAAAACAGTTGCAAGCCACTTATCCGGTAAGGGCTTAATATCCAGAATAAAAAACTCTTAAAACACACAACAAAAAGAAAAACCCAATTTTAAAAAAGGCAAAGGAATTGAACAGACATTTTCCCAAAGCAGATACACAAATTGCCAATAAGCATTTGAAAACATGCTCAGCATCATTAGCCTTTAGAGAAATGCAAATTAAAACCACAATGAAAGCCCACCTCATACCCATAAAGGTAACTATTATTTAAATAAACAGGAAATGAAAGGATGTAAAGAAACTCGTGCATTGTTGGTGTAAATATTAAACAGTGCAACCACTTCGGAAAGTAATATGGCAGTTCCTCAAAAAGTTAAATACAGAAACACCATATAACCCAGCAATTCTACTCTTAGGTATATACCCAAAGAAACTGAAAATAGGGACTCAACAGTTGCTTGTATGCTAATGTTCATAGCAGCATTATTCGCAATAGCCAAAAGGTGAAAACAACCCAAGTGTCTATCAACATACTGACAGCTAAACAAAATTTGGCAAATACACACAATGGAATATTATTCTGCCATAAGAAGGAACGAAGTTCTACAACATGCTGCAACATAGATGAACCCTGAATATATTATACTGAGTGAAACAAGCAAGGCACACAAGAACAAATACTGTTGCAAAATATCTAGAAATAACAAATTTGTAGAGAAAGAAAGTAGATTCGAGGTTACTAGGGAAAAGAGAATGGGGGAAAGGGGAAATGGGGAGTTGATAACTTAGTGGGTGTGCCAGTCTGAATGAATTATGTCCCCCAAAATGCCATTATCTTTGATGTAATCTTGCATGGGCAAGCATATCAGTGTTGACTAGATTGTAATTCTTTGAGTGTTTCCATGAAGACGCAACCCGCCCAACTGTAGGTGATAATTTTGACTGGATAATTTCCATGGAGGCATGATCCCGGCCATTCAGCATGGGCATCTATTAGTTTACTAGGGCACTATATAAGCTCAGACAGAAGGAGTAAGCTTGCTACAGCCAAGAGGGACACTTTGAAGAATGTAAAGGAGCCAAGAGAGGAACTGCAGTTGACAGAGACATTCTGGAGATGGTGTTTGAAAGCAGACTTTTGCTCCAGAGAAGCCAAAAGAGGACAAACACCCCAAGAGCAATCGAGAGTGACATTTTGAAGAGGAGCTGTAGACTAGAGAGGAATGTCCTGGGAGAAAGCCATTTTGAAACCAGAACTTCGGAGCAGACACCAGCCATGTGCCTTCCCAGGTAACAGAGGTTTTCCACACACCACTGGCCATCCTCCAGTGAAGGTACCCGATTATTGATGACTTACCTTAGAAACTTTATGACCTTAAGACTGTAACTGTGTAACCAAATAAACCCACTTTATAAAAGCTGATCCATTTCTGGTGTTTTGTATTCTGACAGCATTAACAAATTAGAACAGTGGGTACAGAGTGCTTATAAATATGGGGGAAAAATTAAAAATCCGGCACAGTAATGTAAAATCTCATGAATTCAAAATAGAACATGCATATTGATAAAACTGATATTCATTAAAACTTTAGAAAAATCTTACCTGTTTTCTCCTCCTTTCCATTCTCAGTCACAGAAATAGATCTATTTCCTTGGTTTACAGTCATCAAAATCTGTTGTAGTTGGTCTTGTGTTAGACACACTAAGCTGCTCTTCTTATCTTCAGCTGTGATGTTTTTGCCAGGCTTCTGTTTAGTTACTACATAACTATTTATGGTGTTCTTAGTCTTCTGTATATTAGGAGCTGTAGGTGGAATATTTTTTTTGATATGTAGACAGTCTTTATCTGCATACTGCTTGCAGAAATCTTTAGTGGGTGAAAAAGTCATTCTATTTTTTTCACCTTTTGTCACTGAGGTTTCTGAACCAATTCTCTTCTTTTGCAAAAGTTTTTCATTCCTGACACAAGTATTTTGCGTTGACTTCAGAATCTGACCAGTCTGTTTTGTTCTTAGAGGACATTTTGCAATCTTGGTGTTATTTCCCATCTGTTAAAACACCAGAAGCTTAATTTTTATAACAGCCCATGGAAAATCAACAAATATCTTTATTTACAGAATGACTTATCTATTACGTACGTCATTCTTCTAAAATTTTTTCCCTTTTGCTAATTTAGATGACATATCCACAAGAAACTAACACTTAACCTTTTCAAATCTTCACACAAAAGTTTCATCAACAACTGTAAATTATTCTTTTATTTCAGGATAATGAAGAATATAGAATAACTTTTATTCTAATTGTTACAGGGCATCTTCATTCTACTCCAGCTTAAACTCTCACATCATTCGATTGTATCACCCAAACTACACCTTTTCATTACAAGCCTCTGTAGACGCCTAAATTACTAATCCCTATTTTCCTTGAATATCTTACCTCATGAGTCACCATTCCTCTCAAACATAATTCTTAATTATTGGTCTTTCATGTCCTTATAGATCATTCTTTCAATATTCTGGCTGCTCATTTTCCTTAACTTTGTTCGTATACCTATGGCTTCCATATCTCAGTTATTCATTTCCATGATATCTTATATTGAATGTGTGACTACCCATAACTGCAACCCCTCCATATTCTCAAGTTCAAGGACTCCACAATGACCACCACCTCCTATTTTTTCTAGCACACTTCCTCTCATATCTCAATTCCTTTTGTATCTCAGTTTCAACAATTCTTTAACTCTGCTGGGATCTATAAACTGTTGATCCCACCACCTTTCTCTTGTCTTCACTTCACTTCTTACCCAGTTTAAATTCCACAATCAACCAAAATCATCTCTTCTATTCTCAAATCCTATGTTCTACTCTCTGTTACACATGCATGGTAAAATCCCAACTCTGGTAAAATCCAATGTGCTATCTATTCAATTCATGACCAAGAACATCAAATGGGTACTTAATGCCACCTGTTATTTACTCTCCATTTACTCTCACTCTTTTAGTAACTATTTCATATATTCTCCTCTCTCCCTAAACCCCTAATACATTCTCGCCTATCCTTATTCTCAGCTGAAGACCTTGTTTAATATTTCACTGAAAAATTTACAGAGAAGCACCTTCAGAAGAAACCTTAAAACAAGTTGCCACCAAAATCTATCTACCTACCAGCATTTGGACCCATAACAAACCGCCTGCCCTTCTGTTACTCATACATATTTCCACAAACCTCTCTCATTCTCAAGTATCTCTTTCTAGCAATCCTTTGCTTTCTCCTGATTCATCAATTTTTCCTTCTTTGCTAGATCACACCACTCTGCACACAAACATGCTATTATTTTACCATCTTGAACAATTCTTGACCCAATTTTCTACTCTCATCTCCCATAAGGCCATTCCAACTAGGCTTTTACCTATACCACTCCATCAAAACTTCTTTTGCTAAAGTTCACTTGCTAAATTCAGTGAATAGTTCTTGAATCGTCATCTTGCTTAACCTATTAGATGCTTGACACAGCTGATAACTCCTTTCTTTTTAAAATACTTTCTTTACTTTGGCTTCCAGGATTTTTACAATCCTATTCCTTCTCTTTGCCGGCTCCTCTTCTTTTCCCAGACTTCTTAAAGTACCAGGGCTCAGTCCCAGGATCTCTTCTCTAAATTCTGTCATTCACTTGGTAATTTCATCCACTCTAACACTGTCCGATGCCGATAATTCCCAAACTTGTATTTCCAGGATGGACCTCACTTCAGGTCCTAACTTCAGGCTCCATCTGCCTATTCAACACTTCTATTAGGGTTTTCTGTTAGACATTTAAAACTTGACATGTCCAAAACTAAACTTCTGAACTCCTTCCCACTCCTAAGTAACCTCTTCTACTTTCAGTCTTCCCATCTCAGTTACTCATACCAAAAATTCTGGAGTTATCCTTCACTCCTTCTCTTAATCCCCACACTTAATCCATCACCAAACCCTGTTTTACACCACCTTCAAAATATATTCTGGCCCAATCAAGATGGTGGAGTAAAACACTTCCTTCAGGGTTCTGTCCCCTCACAGAAACTTTGAAAACCAGGAAGAACTGGCAGACACATCTTTTTCAGGGCTCAAGAAAACAGATTAAGGACTGCAGTAAAAGAGCAACCAACAAATCAATAAAAAGACTTCTTAAAGGCAGTAGGATCTCTTGGAGCCCTAGCTGGCCCTCCTCCCTGCCTTCCCCCATCATGTGTGTGTGCTCCCAGTGCAGATCCCTGGATCATCACATGCTGGGGGCATATATACCTGGCCCAATCTCTCTGGCAGTGGCCTGAGGAATTTGCCACCGCAGAACTTGCTCTGCCTGATGAAGGAGGCTGAGAGGGCCCTCCTTAACAATGCTGTAGGAGAGCAGCAGTCAGGTCATGCAGCCTGGGGAAAGGGATTACTGGCTGTGAGACATACAATGCAGTGCCCAGGACCATGAGGAAACTGTTTCCTAGGGAAGAGGGGACGTCTTTATCCACATAAACAGGGTAGTTTCCAGGGCCACCCATGAGTGGCCAAGAAAAGATGCATGTGCAGAAAGGATCAGGAAAGCTATGGCCTGGAGCTAGTCTCTGAACTTAATATAAGGATAAACTCTGAAGGAGAGCGCTCACACAGGTGAACCTGCAAAGACTGGCAAAGGTGTTTTGTCCCCCCACCCCGCCTCTTTTTTTTTTTGTTAGCTCCTGGCATTCAAGGAAAGCTCCATCATAACACTAGCTTGTTACCAGCTTAAGGAACAGATGCCTGAGAGTCTAAATTCCCATAATAATATATTAAAATATCAAAAAGTCTAGGTTTTAACAAAAGGTTACAAAACACATAAAGAAACAGGAAGAGATGGTCCACGCAAAGGAGAAGGTTAAAGCATTAGTAACTATCAACGAGGACAAGCAGACCAGGGACATATCAGACAAAGACTTTTTTTAAATGGTCCTGGAAAAAAAAAAAGCATTAGAAGCAAGAAGTGGAAAGCAACGAAACCTGAAAGAGAAGGGAGCAACCAGTAGATACTGCCATGTACCTTGCCATGTGACAGAGGAGTCTAGGACTGTTGGCAGCTGGTTTTCTGGAAGAAGGATCAACCTGGCTACTGTGTTGGAAATAAACTGTAAAGGAAAAGAGTATAAAGAAGAAGATAAATTGGAAGGCTATTTTGGAAGTACTTGGACTAAAGTAGAGGTGACGTGATGAGAAACTGATAGACTGAATATGAGATTTCATTACAAAATGCTGGCTTCCATTGGGCCTGTGATCATCTAAAGCCCACATAAAAATGCACTACTGAGAAGACTTGTGCAGACTCTCACACATCTGAGCCTCATATACACAATGCAAAGAGTGTAAGACACACCCAGAAAATCAGGAGCTACTTAAAATGAAGTCAAAGAAGTTGTGGTTTGGAGTTATATGTACCCCAGGAAAACACATGCTCTTAAACTTAATCCATTTCTGTGGGTGTCAACCCACTATGAGTAGAACCTTTTGATGAAGTTACTTCAGTGAAGGTATGACCCATCTCAATCAGGATGGGTCTTAATCCTGCTAAAGGAGTCCTTTAGAAGCAGAATGAAATTCAGACAGAAAGCCATAGAAAGCCAAACGCTGAACATCAATGGAACCCAGAAGAAAAGAGAGGCCAGGAGAGGTCGCTTGGACCAAGGACCACCAGTCAAGAGCCCCAGAGTGCCATTTTTCAGGAAGAAAGCATTGCCCTGATGATGTCTTCATTAGGACTTTCTCTTAGCCTCAAAATCATGAGCACATAAATCTACATGGCTTAAGGTGAAACACTGCATGGTCCAGGAAACTAAAACAGAAGTTAGATGTAAAATGGATGTGATAACTTATAGGTAAAAATAAACTATATGTAACTACATATTAGTTACTATTATGTCCAAGTATGATGGAGTGGTTTGTGGTAAACCAATGCTTCCACCAAGAACTTTAAAAAACAGAAAAAGTTTAAAAATACTTATTTTAAAAGGCATTGGAAAGCTGCTGAAGAAACAAAACAAAAGGGACCAAGATCACACAGAGCAGAGAAGCATGGAGAGGTAACATGACACAGCAGCCACTTTTCTAAGGAGGCTTTGGTGAATCTGGTACAAGACAATAAGCTGAGAATCCAACCTTTGCGTAGGCTGTGCTGGAAAAATAAGTAATCAGCAGAGCATTTGGTGGTCCTGTCAGGTTGTAGAGACAAAACTGGAAATGAACGAACAAAATCTAGGTGAGAAGGAAGTGCCAAGCATTGAGTCTGACACAGAGCCCATTTTCTTTTCAAGATATTTGAAAATTCTGAAACTGCACAGACAGAAAGATTAAGAAGCTAAGGAGAAAGCCTCTGAACAGCAAAGTAGAAATTTGGGCAGTGTTAATCAGGTTGAAGAGACATGGATTAGAGGGAGAGGACACTCCCAGATAAACAAAAGCTAAGTTCATCAACAGTGAACTTGCCCTACAACCTAAAAGAGAGACTAACGAGTTCTGCAGGTTGAAAGGAAAGGACACCAGACAACAGATTGAAGCCACATAAAAAAATAGGTATCTCCTATAAAGGTAATGACCTGAATAAATTAGAATGCCAAAATAACAAAAAGATCCTAAATATGCTCAAAGAGCTAAAGGAAAACATGGACAAAGAACTCAAGGAAATCAGGGAAAAGATAGAAGGACAGATGAAAACAGACAGAATATCAACAGAGAGATGAAAATTATGAAAAGGAACCAAACAGAGCTGAAGACCACAGTAACACAAATTAAAAATTCCCTAGAGGGATTTAACAGCAGTCTGGAGCTTGGAGAAGAAAGCATCAGTGAACCTGAAGATCAGACAACTGAAATCATTCAGTCTGAGGAACAGAAAGAAGAAGGAATGAAATATAGTGAACACACAGCCTGAGGAACCTGTGGGACACCATCAAGCATACCAATATTCACACTGTGGGTCTCCCAGAAGGAGAGAAAAGAGAGAAAGGGGCAGAGAGAATAATCAAAGAAATAATGGCTGAAAACTTCCCAAATTTAATGAAATAAATGAATAGGCATATCCAAGACACTCAATGAACTCCAAACAAGATAAATCCAAATACATTCATATCATGACATATTATAATCATACTGTCAAATGCCAAAGATAAAGAGAGAATTCTGAAAGCCACAAGAAAGAAGTAACATGTCACATACAAGGTAGCCTTGATAGGATTCTCAACTTCTCATAGGAAATCACAGAGGCAAGACGTAAATGGAATGACACACTTAAGGTGCTGAAAGCAAAAAACTGTTAACCAAGAATTCTGTATCTGGCAAAACTATCTTTCAAAAATGAGGGAGAGAAACGTGACTGTCCACTCATCATACACCAACCAGAATTGGGAGGAATGCCTGAGATTGCAGCATAAAATCTGTAAGAAAAAACTGCAGACCCAAACTGAGAGTCCGTCCCTCACAAAGCCTTGTGGTGCTAGAAAACAGAACTCTCTGGACAAGCGAATACACCTCAGCCCAGCACCAACCAGAGTTTTAATGTTAACTGCTCAATACAGACTGTGAATTCCCAATAAGCAGACACTTTTGGTGACGACTGACCTTGGAGAGTCAGGGGACGTATGTGTCTCGGGACAGGGAGCCCAAAGGATCAGGTGCTCTCTCTAGCTGACGGGTGAATCTGGGGGCTTTCTGTCCCTTTCTCTCTCTCTCTACCTGGGCGGCACAGTGGAGAAAGCCCAACCATTTTCAGCTTGCAGTGCTCTGCAGTAGAGAAAGCCTCAGCCACTTTAAACTCACAGCACTCTGACCCAGACAAGGGTGGAGACAGCAGAGTCAGAGAAACAAAGAATCTATTTATATGCAAATGACCCTTCTCTAGGGGGCATAGCTTCCCAAGAGGAAAGAGGCGGGGCCCAGCTCTACTACCCGCCTTCCATTCAAAACCAGACCCCAGAGCCTGGAGGGGAAACAGCCACAGGCCACACCTCCTTACACCTCTGGAGTGACAGGCTGACAGGCGCCACCTGCTGGGCAGAAAAGCACATGATGTGCCAATCCTCTAAGACACAACATCAGGGAAACCAGATACTAAATACTTCTTCCTGGGACCTGAGCCTGTTCTCATCTGGGAAAACCTGATTTGAGTGGCCAAGGAGGTCAGATGCCTAGACAACAGAAAACTACAACCCACACTAAGAAAAAAGAAGTTATGGCCCAGTCAAAGGAACAAACTTACACTTCAACTGAGATACAGGAATTTAAACTAATGCTAAATCAATTCAAAAAGTTTAGAGAAGATATGGCAAAAGAGATAAAGGCTATAAAGAAAACACTGGGCATACATAAGGCAGAAATCGAAAGTTCGAGAAAAAAACTGGCAGAAATCTATGGAAATGAAAGGCACAACACCAGGAATGAAAGACACAATGGAAACATACAATAGCAGATCCCAAGAGACAGAAGAAAACACTCAAGAACTGGAGAACAAGGGATCTGAAAGCTACACACAAAAGAACAAATAAAGAAAAGAATGAAAAAATAAGAGCAATATCTCTGGGAACTTAAGGACAAAACAAAATACAAGAATGTATGTATCATTGGTGTCCCAGAAGGAGAAGAGAAGGGAAAAGGGGCAGAAGCAATAATAGAGAAAATAATCAATGAAAATTTCCCATTTCTTATGAAAGACATAAAATTACAGATCCAAGAAGCGCAGCAAACTCCAAACAGATTACTTCTGAATAGGCCTACACCAAAACACTCAATAATCAGATTATCAAACGTCAAAGACAAAGAGAGAATCCTAGAAGTAGCAAGAGAAAAGCAATCCATCACATCCAAAGGAAGCGTAATAAGACTATGTGCGGATCTCTCAGCAGAAACCATGGAGACAAGGAAGTGGTGTGACGTATTTAAGATACTGACAGAGAAAAACCACCAACCAAGAATCCTATATCCGGCAAAACCGTCCTTCAAATATGAGGGAGAGCTCAAAACATTCTCTGACAAACAGATAATGAGAGAGTTTGTGATCAAGGTACCTGCCGTAAAGGAATTACTAAAGGTAGCACTGCAGACTGGCAGGAAAAGACAGGAGTGAGAGGTTTGGAACACAATTTTGGGTGATGGCAGCACAGCAATGTAAGTACACTGAACAAAGATAACTATGAATATAGTTGACAGCGGAAGATTAGGAGCATGTGGGACACCAGAAGAAAAGAGGAAAGATAAAGAATGGGACTGTATAACTCAGTGAAACCTAGAATGTTCAACAATTGCAATAAAATGTACAAGTATGTGTTTTCAGGAGGGAAAACTAACAAGTGTCAACCTTGCAAGGTGTTAAAACTAGGAAGGTATTGGGGGAAAAATACAATCAACGTAAACTAGAGACCATAATTAACAGAATCATTGTATTATGCTTCCTTTAATGTAACAAAGGCAATATACCAAGGTAGATGAAGGTAAGAAGGGAGCATAGGGGAGGGTTGTGGGACTCTTGGCATTGGTGGTGTTGTCTGACTCTTTATTCTACTGTGATCTAAGGTTATCTTTACTTTTGCTGCTTCCTAGATGTCATGCTTTTTTTATTTCCCTCTTTATTGTTTCCTTTTCTTTTGCCTCTCTACCTTCTTTGACGCTTCCTCCTGCTTGCTGGAAGAAATGTAGATGTCCTTATATAGATAGTGGTGAGGGGGGTGAACACATAAATATTTGACTATACAGGGAACCATCGATTGTTTACTTAGGATGGAATGTATGGCATGTGAACAAAACCACCTTAAAAAAAAAATGCGTTGGGGGGTGGGGGCGGGGCTCCCGGCCGGGCCTATTTCGTGTCTCGGGTCTCTTAGGTGGCGGCGGCGGTAGCTGCGCCGCAGCGGGGCCAGGGCGAGCGGGGCGCATGGAGAAGGGGCCCCAGCGGCCGGGACGCCAGAGCGGCGTGCGGCGCGGCGCGGCCCGGGACCATGTCCCCCGGGAGCAAGGTGAAGAGCGAGTACATGAAGCGCTACAAGGACCCGCGGTGGGACATGTACGGACCCTGCTACCGCGAGCTGCTGCACTACCGCCTGAGCCGCAGGCTGCTGGAGCAGGCGCACAACCCCTGGTTCTGGGAAGACTGGGGCCAGGCCAGCACCTCGGATGACTCGTCGTCGTCGGGCGGCGGGGGCTCCCCGTGCCCCGCGCCCCAGGAAGCTCCGGCCTCGCCCCCGCCGCCCTCTCCGCCCAGGCCCGCGGCGCAGGAGAGGCGGGAGAGGCCGGAGAGCGGCGCGGCGCCAGAGCCGGAGGCCTTGGGGGGAGAGATCCGGGACGCCGGCGCCGCAGATTCCCCGGCATTATCAGTGAAAGAAGTAGAAGAAAAGCATGAACAACAAATTGAAACAAAAGAAACTGATAAATTACCCAACAGTACTGAACCTCGACAACATCGAAGTGCCTTATTTGCTAGAGGAAATAGAAAAGCAGTCAAAAGTCCTCAAAGATCATCAATTAAAATAAAAGAAAACAAACATCCATTTGCTCTTTATGGATGGGGAGAAAAACAGACAGATACAGGAAGCCAAAAAACTCATAATGTCTGTGCTTCTGCCCCTGTGCATGAGATTCATGAGTCAGCATTACGAGCCAAGACCAGAAGACAGGTGGAAAAAAGGAAACTAGTTGCTCAAAGGCAACGTGCTCACTCTGTGAATGTGGAGAAAAATATAAAGGTTAAATCTTCTTCCTCAGATAATCCATGGATGACAGAATACATGAGATGCTATTCGGCAAGAGCTTAAAGAAACAGTTGCTTGGACATCCTCTTTTAAAAAGTATAAAAGAAAAAAACAGAACAACCATCAAAAGAAACTGGACATGGGTTTAAGAAACCAACTGATTATGCAAGGTTTTTCTTAGGGAATTTCCAAATGATTGTCAAATATTTTGATGAATCTTGGCCACCTACCTCAGCAGTAGGACAGACAGTTGAAGCCATAGACATTTGAAGTTATTTATGAAGATGATTCCCTAAATCTTTGATATTCTTATAAAGGTTTTGTTTTAAAGCATCTTAATCTTTTAAGATACTGACACCAAATGCCTTTAAATGGCTATGGATGCTTAACAGATTTAGTCTTGTTCTGAATTAACTATTCAAACTCCATAGCTAATAAGATCATTCCGTCTTTCAACATAAGACTCATTTTCTTTATGTGCAGTTTTCTTAGTGAAAGAATTAATATCAAATCACAAATGAGTTTCAACTGTAGTATTCAGTCCATGTATAATAAAATGAGAACTTTGGTTGTTATTGAAAAATTAAACTTACTTGTATTTCAGTTTAGCATCACTTCATGTTGTAGACCACGATATTTAAGGCTTATCTGAGCTGAGTAAAGGTCATCTTTTCTCTTTAAATTATCATCCAGCCACTTATTTAATAGTTCAAATACATTCCAATAAACAAAGTACCAGTGTAATATATATTTAGTGTAGAAGTGAAGTTTTTTTTTTAAGTCAAAGACTGTCACATTATTATTACTACTTTTTTTCCTAAATATTGCAAGAGTGTTTAGAAACCATAATGGGGAATTAAAGCACTTACTGGAGTCTGGCTTCTTGGTGCACACCCACTATAGACTTTTGCATCTTGCATAATAATTGGCAATGACATTTAGAACTTGCAGTTTGAAAATTCATTTAATTTGTAAATTGAGATTATCTGGCCCACTGAGGATGCAGGAAGACCAGTAAGATATCAATCAGAGCTGTTGCTCATCTCCACTTTCTGTTTTCCTGTACCAAACTTAACAATGATCAAGTCTGGATGATGTAAAATATTCATAATTTTGGTTGAAATACATTACCATTTGATTCCTAGTCAGAAGATCTCATATATGGAAGTTAATATGAGAATGGTGGTGTATATATAAGCACAAATGTAAGAATTTAAGTGGAGTATTCCTTGTCTTTAGTACATTTGCTTTTTGGATAGAAAAATGGTTTTAAAAAATAATGGTTTTCGGGGCGGGGCAAGATGGCAGACTGGTGAGCTGTAAGTTTTAGTTACTCCTCCAGGAAAGTAGGTAAAAAGCCAGGAACTGCGTGGACTGGACACCACAGAACAATCTGTCTTTGGGCATACTTCATACAACACTCATGAAAACGTGGAACTGCTGAGATCAGCGAAATCTGTAAGTTTTTGCGGCCAGGGGACCCGCGCCCCTCCCTGCCAGGCTCAGTCCCGGGGGAGGAGGGGCTGTCAGCTCCAGGAAGGAGAAGGGAGAACTGCAGTGGCTCCTCTTATCGGAAACTCATTCTACTGATTCAAACTCCAACCATAGATAGACTGAGACCAGACACCAGAGACTCTGAGAGCAGACAGCCCTGCAGAGAGGAGACAGGCATAGAAAAAAAACAACACGAAAAACTCCAAAATAAAAGCAGAGAATTTTTGGAGTTCTGGTGAACACAGAAAGGGGAAGGGCGGAGCTCAGGCCTTGAGGCGCATATGCAAATCCCGAAGCAAAGCTGATCTCTCTGCCCTGTGGACCTTTCCTTAATGGCCCTGGTTGCTTTGTCTATTAGCATTTCAATAACCCATTAGATCTCTGAGGAGGGCCGTTTTTTTTTTGTTTTTTTTTGTTTTTTTTTTTTTTTAAATCCTTTTTTCTTTTTCTAAAACAATTACTCTAAGAAGCCCAATACAGAAAGCTTCAAAGAATTGCAATTTGGGCACGTCAAGTCAAGAGCAGAACTAAGAGAGCTCTGAGACAAAAGGCAATAATCCAGTGGCTGAGAAAACTCACTAAACAACACAACTTCCCAAGAAAAGGGGGGTGTCCGCTCACAGCCACCATCCTGGTGGACAGGAAACACTCCTGCCCATCGCCAGCCCCATAGCCCAGAGCTGCCCCAGACAACCCAGTGTGACGGAAGTGCTTCAAATAACAGGCACACACCACAAAACTGGGCGTGGACATTAGCCTTCCCTGCAACCTCAGCTGAATGTCCCAGAGCTGGGAAGGTGGAGCAGTGTGAATTAACAAAGCCCCATTCAGCCATCATTTGAGCAGACTGGGAGCCTCCCTACACAGCCCAGCAGCCCAGAACTGCCCTGGGGGGACGGCACTCACCTGTGACATAGCACAGTCATCCCTCAACAGAGGACCCGGGGTGCACAGCCTGGAAGAGGGGCCCACTTGCAAGTCTCAGGAGCCATACGCCAATACCAAAGACTTGTGGGTCAGTGGCAGAGACAAACTGTGGCACGACTGAACTGAAGGATTAGACTATTGCAGCAGCTTTAAAACTCTAGGATCATCAGGGAGATTTGATTGTTAGGGCCACCCCCCCTCCCCGACTGCCCAGAAACACGCCCCACATACAGGGCAGGCAACACCAACTACACACGCAAGCTTGGTACACCAGTTGGGCCCCACAAGACTCACTCCCTCACTCACCAAAAAGGCTAAGCAGGGGAGAACTGGCTTGTGGAGAACAGGTGGCTCGTGGACGCCACCTGCTGGTTAGTTAGAGAAAGTGTACTCCACGAAGCTGTAGATCTGATAAATTAGAGATAAGGACTTCAATAGGTCTACAAACCCTAAAAGAACCCTATCAAGTTCAGCAAATGCCACGAGGCCAAAAACAACAGAAAATTATAAAGCATATGAAAAAAACAGACGATATGGATAACCCAAGCCCAAGCACCCAAACCAAAAGACCAGAAGAGACACAGCACCTACAGCAGCTACTCAAAGAACTAAAGATGAACAATGAGACCATAGTACGGGATATGAAGGAAATCAAGAAGACCCTAGAAGAGCATAAAGAAGACATTGCAAGACTAAATAAAAAAATGGATGATCTTATGGAAATTAAAGAAACTGTTGACCAAATTAAAAAGATTCTGGACACTCATAGTACAAGACTAGAGGAAGTTGAACAACGAATCAGTGACCTGGAAGATGACAGAATGGAAAATGAAAGCATAAAAGAAAGAATGGGGAAAAAAATTGAAAAACTCGAAATGGACCTCAAGGATATGATAGATAATATGAAACGTCCAAATATAAGACTCATTGGTGTCCCAGAAGGGGAAGAAAAGGGTAAAGGTCTAGGAAGAGTATTCAAAGAAATTGTTGGGGAAAACTTCCCAAATCTTCTAAACAACATAAATACACAAATCATAAATGCTCAGCGAACTCCAAATAGAATAAATCCAAAAAAACCCACTCCGAGACATATACTGATCACACTGTCAAACATAGAAGAGAAGGAGCAAGTTCTGAAAGCAGCAAGAGAAAAGCAATTCACCACATACAAAGGAAACAGCATAAGACTAAGTAGTGACTACTCAGCAGCCACCATGGAGGCAAGAAGGCAGTGGCACGATATATTTAAAATTCTGAGTGAGAGGAATTTCCAACCAAGAATACTTTATCCAGCAAAGCTCTCCTTCAAATTTGAGGGAGAGCTTAAATTTTTCACAGACAAAGAAATGCTGAGAGAATTTGCTAACAAGAGACCTGCCCTACTGGAGATACTAAAGGGAGCCCTACAGACAGAGAAACAAAGACAGGACAGAGAGACTTGGAGAAAGGTTCAGTACTAAAGAGATTCGGTATGGGTACAATAAAGGATATTAATAGAGAGAGGGAAAAATATGGCAAACATAAACCAAAGGATAAGATGGCCGATTCAAGAAATGCCTTCACGGTTTTAACGTTGAATGTAAATGGATTAAACTCCCCAATTAAAAGATATAGATTCGCAGAATGGATCAAAAAAAATGAACCATCAATATGTTGCATACAAGAGACTCATCTTAGACACAGGGACACAAAGAAACTGAAAGTGAAAGGATGAAAAAAAATATTTCATGCAAGCTACAGCCAAAAGAAAGCAGGTGTAGCAATATTAATCTCACATAAAATAGACTTCAAATGCAGGGATGTTTTGAGAGACAAAGAAGGCCACTACATACTAATAAAAGGGGCAATTCAGCAAGAAGAAATAACAATCGTAAATGTCTATGCACCCAATCAAGGTGCCACAAAATACATGAGAGAAACACTGGCAAAACTAAAGGAAGCAATTGATGTTTCCACAATAATTGTGGGAGACTTCAACACATCACTCTCTCCTATAGATAGATCAACCAGACAGAAGACCAATAAGGAAATTGAAAACCTAAACAATCTGATAAATGAATTAGATTTAACAGACATCTACAGGACATTACATCCCAAATCACCAGGATACACATACTTTTCTAGTGCTCACGGAACTTTCTCCAGAATAGATCATATGCTGGGACATAAAACAAGCCTCAATAAATTTAAAAAGATTGAAATTATTCAAAGCACATTCTCTGACCACAATGGAATACAATTAGAAGTCAATAACCATCAGAGACTTAGAAAATTCACAAATACCTGGAGGTTAAACAACACACTCCTAAACAATCAGTGGGTTAAAGAAGAAATAGCAAGAGAAATTGCTAAATATATAGAGACGAATGAAAATGAGAACACAACATACCAAAACCTATGGGATGCAGCAAAAGCAGTGCTAAGGGGGAAATTTATAGCACTAAACGCATATATTAAAAAGGAAGAAAGAGCCAAAATCAAAGAACTAATGGATCAACTGAAGAAGCTAGAAAATGAACAGCAAACCAATCCTAAACCAAGTACAAGAAAAGAAACAACAAGGATTAAAGCAGAAATAAATGACATAGAGAACAAAAAAACAATAGAGAGGATAAATATCACCAAAAGTTGGTTCTTTGAGAAGATCAACAAGATTGACAAGCCCCTAGCTAGACTGACAAAATCAAAAAGACAGAAGACCCATATAAACAAAATAATGAATGAAAAAGGTGACATAACTGCAGATCCTGAAGAAATTAAAAAAATTATAAGAGGATATTATGAACAACTGTATGGCAACAAACTGGATAATGTAGAAGAAATGGACAATTTCCTGGAAACATATGGACAACCTAGACTGACCAGAGAAGAAATAGAAGACCTCAACCAACCCATCACAAGTGAAGACATCAAATCAGTCATCAAAAATCTTCCCACACATAAATGCCCAGGGCCAGATGGCTTCACAGGGGAATTCTACCAAACTTTCCAGAAAGAACTGACACCAATCTTACTCAAACTCTTTCAAAACATTGAAAAAAATGGAACACTACCTAACTCATTTTATGAAGCTAACATCAATCTAATACCAAAACCAGGCAAAGATGCTACAAAAAAGGAAAACTACCGGCCAATCTCCCTAATGAATATAGATGCAAAAATCCTCAACAAAATACTTGCAAATCGAATCCAAAGACACATTAAAAAAATCATACACCATGACCAAGTGGGGTTCATTCCAGGCATGCAAGGATGGTTCAACATAAGAAAAACAATCAATGTATTACAACACATTAAAAACTCGAAAGGGAAAAATCAATTGATCATCTCAATAGATGCTGAAAAAGCATTTGACAAAATCCAACATCCCTTTTTGATAAAAACACTTCAAAAGGTAGGAATTGAAGGAAACTTCCTCAACATGATAAAGAGCATATATGAAAAACCCACAGCCAGCATAGTACTCAATGGTGAGAGACTGAAAGCCTTCCCTCTAAGATCAGGAACAAGACAAGGACGCCCGCTGTCACCACTGTTATTCAACATTGTGCTGGAAGTGCTAGCCAGGGCAATCCGGCAAGACAAAGAAATAAAAGGCATCCAAATTGGAAAAGAAGAAGTAAAACTGTCATTGTTTGCAGATGATATGATCTTATATCTAGAAAACCCTGAGAAATCAACGATACACCTACTAGAGCTAATAAACAAATTTAGCAAAGTAGCGGGATACAAGATTAATGCACATAAGTCAGTAATGTTTCTATATGCTAGAAATGAACAAACTGAAGAGACACTCAAGAAAAAGATACCATTTTCAATAGCAACTAAAAAAATCAAGTACCTAGGAATAAACTTAACCAAAGATGTAAAAGACCTATACAAAGAAAACTACATAACTCTACTAAAAGAAATAGAAGGGGACCTTAAAAGATGGAAAAATATTCCATGTTCATGGATAGGAAGGCTAAATGTCATTAAGATGTCAATTCTACCCAAACTCATCTACAGATTCAATGCAATTCCAATCAAAATTCCAACAACCTACTTTGCAGACTTGGAAAAGCTAGTTATCAAATTTATTTGGAAAGGGAAGATGCCTCGAATTGCTAAAGACACTCTAAAAAAGAAAAACGAAATGGGAGGACTTACACTCCCTGACTTTGAAGCTTATTATAAAGCCACAGTTGCCAAAACAGCATGGTACTGGCACAAAGATAGACATATAGATCAATGGAATCGAATTGAGAATTCAGAGATAGACCCTCAGATCTATGGCCGACTGATCTTTGATAAGGCCCCCAAAGTCACCGAACTGAGCCATAATGGTCTTTTCAACAAATGGGGCTGGGAGAGTTGGATATCCATATCCAAAAGAATGAAAGAGGTCCCCTACCTCACCCCCTACACAAAAATTAACTCAAAATGGACCAAAGATCTCAATATAAAAGAAAGTACCATAAAACTCCTAGAAGATAATGTAGGAAAACATCTTCAAGACCTTGTATTAGGCGGCCACTTCCTAGACTTTACACCCAAAGCACAAGCAACAAAAGAGAAAATAGATAAATGGGAACTCCTCAAGCTTAGAAGTTTCTGCACCTCAAAGGAATTTCTCAAAAAGGTAAAGAGGCAGCCAACTCAATGGGAAAAAATTTTTGGAAACCATGTATCTGACAAAAGACTGATATCTTGCATATACAAAGAAATCCTACAACTCAATGACAATAGTACAGACAGCCCAATTATAAAATGGGCAAAAGATATGAAAAGACAGTTCTCTGAAGAGGAAATACAAATGGCCAAGAAACACATGAAAAAATGTTCAGCTTCACTAGCTATTAGAGAGATGCAAATTAAGACCACAATGAGATACCATCTAACACCGGTTAGAATGGCTGCCATTAAACAAACAGGAAACTACAAATGCTGGAGGGGATGTGGAGAAACTGGAACTCTTATTCATTGTTGGTGGGACTGTATAATGGTTCAGCCACTCTGGAAGTCAGTCTGGCGGTTCCTTAGAAAACTAGATATAGAGCTACCATTCGATCCAGCGATTGCACTTCTCGGTATATACCCGGAAGATCGGAAAGCAGTGACACGAACAGATATCTGCACGCCAATGTTCATAGCAGCATTATTCACAATTGCCAAGAGATGGAAACAACCCAAATGTCCTTCAACAGATGAGTGGATAAATAAAATGTGGTATAGACACACGATGGAATACTACGCGGCAGTAAGAAGGAACGATCTGGTGAAACATATGACAACATGGATGAACCTTGAAGACATAATGCTGAGCGAAATAAGCCAGGCACAAAAAGAGAAATATTATATGCTACCACTAATGTGAACTTTGAAAAATGTAAAACAAATGGTTTATAATGTAGAATGTAGGGGAACTAGCAGTAGAGAGCAATTAAGGAAGGGGGAACAATAATCCAAGAAGAACAGATAAGCTATTTAACGTTCTGGGGATGCCCAGAAATGACTATGGTCTGTTAATTTCTGATGGATGTAGTAGGAACAAGTTCACTGAAATGTTGCTATATTATGTAACTTTCTTGGGGTAAAGTAGGAACATGTTGGAAGTTAAGCAGTTATCTTAGGTTAGTTGTCTTTTTCTTACTCCCTTGTTATGGTCTCTTTGAAATGTTCTTTTTTTGTATGTTTGTTTTCTTTTTAACTTTTTTTTTCATACAGTTGATTTAAAAAAGAAGGGAAAGTTAAAAAAAAAAAAAAGAAAAGAAAAAAGACAAACAAGGGAAAAAAAAAAAAAAGATGTAGTGCCCCCTTGAGGAGCCTGTGGAGAATGCAGGGGTATTTGCCTACCCCACCTCCATGGTTGCTAACATGACCACAGACATAGGGGACTGGTGGTTTGATGGGTTGAGCCCTCTACCATAAGTTTTACCCTTGGGAAGACGGTTGCTGCAAAGGAGAGGCTAGGCCTCCCTGTATTTGTGCCTAAGAGTCTCCTCCTGAATGCCTCTTTGTTGCTCTGATGTGGCCCTCTCTCTCTGGCTAAGCCAACTTGAAAGGTGAAATCACTGCCCTCCCCCCTACGTGGGATCAGACACCCAGGGAAGTGAATCTCCCTGGCAACGTGGAATATGACTCCCGGGGAGGAATGTAGACCCGGCATCGTGGGATGGAGAACATCTTCTTGACCAAAAGGGGGATGTGAAAGGAAATGAAATAAGCTTCAGTGGCAGAGAGATTCCAAAAGGAGCCGAGAGATCACTCTGGTGGGCACTCTTACGCGCACTTTAGACAACCTTTTTTAGGTTCTAAAGAATTGGGGTAGCTGGTGGTGGATACCTGAAACTATTAAACTACAACCCAGAACCCATGAATCTCGAAGACAGTTGTATAAAAATGTAGCTTATGAGGGGTGACAATGGGATTGGGAAAGCCATAAGGACCACACTCCCCTTTGTCTAGTTTATGGATGGATGTGTAGAAAAGTAGGGGAAGGAAACAAACAGACAAAGGTACCCAGTGTTCTTTTTTACTTCAATTGCTCTTTTTCACTCTAATTATTATTCTTGTTATTTTTGTGTGTGTGCTAATGAAGGTGTCAGGGATTGATTTAGGTGATGAATGTACAACTATGTAATGGTACTGTAAACAATCGAAAGTACAATTTGTTTTGTATCACTGCATGGTATGTGAATATATCTCAATAAAATGATGATTAAAAAAAAAAATAATGGTTTTCATCAAAGACTAAGGTCTTCTCTATCTAGTAGAGATGGAATCTCTTAGGAGGGTGAGTATTAAAATTCTTTATAAGATAAGAAAGGTACCTTGCTTAAGCCAACTTAACAGCGCAAGCTGTGTGAATGAAAATTTTGTCCAAGACTGAGCATTTCCTTGATGTGTTTACTCTGGGTCTTTAATGTACTATATTCAATTATTAGAATTGGTTTTATTCCACATAAGTTCTTCACACACTGTACTAAGCTCTGAAAGATCATACTAAAGAATCGTAAGCGTTTTGTTTATAAAATTTTTACTCTATTTTCATAGTTTTGAGGTGAATTCTTGTACGTGGAGAGTTCTCCTGATCATTGAGGTGTGAGGAAATCTTAATTCTACATGTGGTCCAAAACAACCTCGCTAGTAATTCTGGTAAATTTTGGTGTTACTATTTTAAACACTGCAGGTACCAAAAGATCAAATTAAAATGCAATGTGCAATGGTGTAGCTGACTGTGAAAACTGTTGCTTTTAAAACCACTTCTTGCATGTTAGGTTTTAGCCAACAAGCTCAAGCTTTTCATGTTGCATCTGACAATCTTAGGAAAGATGGCCTCAAGGAGTAATTCAGACTCCACATTGATGGGCTGCCTTAGAAACCTGATTTTCTCTTGGGCTTTGAACAAGCTGGTCTTTCTCTAGTTTAAAAAACAAGACTCATGTGCTTACTACTGAAAACTCCAGATACTGATAAGACCTAGAAGGCAAATACTGACATTTGTTCCCCATTCTTTTTAAGTAGAGGACAAATGAACAAGATTTTTAAAGTACTTTTGAGGTGCATGAGTAACAAATGAAGCAATATGAATTAACTGTGAGTCCCCTTCCAATGTCTAAGTCCTTTTGAACCTATAAAAACTTTTTAAGTTGTAATAATTCTATGGTCCTACTTTCTTCTTTACATCCTAGAAACTAATGTGTTTATAATCATGTTCTTAATTCTTGGGACAAATTGCAAGACAGTGAGATAGCTAAAATGATCTTTCATGTTGAAAAGTTTCAAACTGAGAATACAATGATATTTAAAGTATAGAATAAAATAATTGCTATATAAGACTCTTTAACATTTTGGTTTTGAGTTCTTAATTAAAAGAATTCCCATAAAAAAAAAAAATGCGTTGATGATGAAACCTTGAGGGCAATATACTGAGTGAAATATGCTAGACACATAAGGACAAATATTGCAGGGTCTCACTGATAGGAACTAATTATAATATGTAAACTCACAGACATGAAATATAAGTTACCAAGATATAGAGCGAGGCTAAGGAATGGGGAGCGACTGCTTATATGAGCAGAGCAGAACGTTTAGCTAGGATGAACTCAAATGTTTGGAAATAAACAGAGGTGATGCTAGCTGGCTGTGAGAATAACTAACAGTGCTGAATGGTGAGTGAATGTGGTGGAAAGGGGAAGCTCAGAGTCATGTATGCCACCAGAAGGAAAGCTGGAAGTTAAAAGATAGGAATGTATAGAACAGTAAACCTTGTGGTGGGCAACGTCCGAGATTAACTGTACAAATATTAGAAGTCTCTTTCATGAACCAGAACAAATGTATGACACTACAACTAGAAGTTAATAATAGGGGGCATATAGGGAAAATATATATACCTATTGCAAACTATATACTACAGTTAGTAGTATTTCAAAGTTCTTTCATAAACAGTAACAAATGTACTATACCAATACTACAAGTCAACAACGGAGGGGGGTTGGTTAGGGATATGGGAGGATTTGAGTTTCCTTTTCATTTTTTTTTTCTTCTTTGTCTTTATTTCTTTTCTGGAGTAATGAAAATGTTCTAAAAATTGAACAAAAATTAATGGTGGTGATGGATGCACAGCTATATGATGCTACCAGGGGCAAATGACTGTAAACTTTGGAACTTTGGATAACTGTACGGTATGTGAACAATCACAACAAAAGAAAAAAAAATGAGGGAGAGATTAATAAGACATTCCCAGATAAAGAAAAGCTGAGGGCGTTCGTTACCACTAGACCAGCCATACAAGAAATGCTAAAGGGAGTTCTACAGATTGAAAAGAAAAGACAACAGCAAATGAGATTGTTATAGATTTATGATGTTAAGTTTAAGCTCTGTGGCAACTACAAAGAACATGCAAGCTCACAGAGAAAGAAACAGAAGAGTACAGGTTGCCAGGGGCAAGGGATGGAGGTAGGAAGCAGAGGGAATGGGAAGTTAACGCAAAATGGGTATAGGGTTTCTGTTTGGGGAGATGGGAAAGGTAATGGAAGGTGGCAAGGGTACCACAATATCATGAGACTGATTAGTCCCCCTGAATGGTATGCTTGAGAGTGGTTGAGATGGGAAAGTTTATATTGTATATACATTCCCTCAATTAGAAAGAAAAGAAAGCAACTACATAGACAGTGAGAATTAAATGCAATACATAATCCCAGATTGGATCTAGCAAGGGAGGAGAAAAAATTCAAAGGCACATAACTGGGATGAAAATATGAAAAAACTGGAATACAGGACTGTCAACTTTTTTATAAATGTTAAATTGCTTGAACTTGATAATTGTACTTAAGTTGGCTATATAAGTGAATATCCTTGCTCTTAGAAGTGTACACAGGCAGTATTAAGTAAAGTTCAAGGAGCATAATGTATGCAACATACATTCAAGTGTTCAGAATAGGGATTGATAGATAGATGAACAAATGGAATGTCATGGCAAATGTGATAAAAGTAAAAATTGGCAAATCTGGATACACTGGGGGGGGTAGGGCTAGGCTGGAATTCTCTGTATGGACTTTGTATTATTTTTTAACTATATACGTACAGTTCACAATAAAAAAGTTAAAAAACAAACAAAAATATATCTGAATTTGACCACTCCTGAACTTCTTTATTGCCACCCCTCTGCTCCAAGCCATTATCAACTCTCCCCTAAATTAATTATTGCAAAACCCGATTCTGCCCTTGTTCGCCACCGTCTATTCTCAGTACAGCAGCCACAATGATCACCTCAATATATGTCAGACCATGTCACGCTCTTCAAAAGCCTCCAAAGGCTTCCTATCTTACTTGGAGGAGAAGCTGAATTCTTTGACCTAAAAAGTACTAATGATCTGCCCCTCTCCCCATTTCAATCTCTCTCTATCCTCATTTTCTAGCTTTTTGCCCACCAGCTACAGGGCCTTCGGAATTTCCTTGAACTCAACAGAACTTCCAGTCTTAAGCCCTTAACGCTACTCAATCTGTATGCCTTTCTCCAGATTCTACACGACTCATACTCTCACCTCCAAATCTTTGCTTAAATATCACCCTCTGAGTGAGGACTTCCCTAACCACCCTATTTAAATAGCAGTTCTCCTGCTCTACTCTCACTAATAACTACCTAAGCACACCCTATCCCAGGGCTGCTATGCTCCTGAAATGGACTTACCCCTTCCCCTTCTCTCCTTTATTTTTCTCCATAGCACCTTCCATCTGGTTATATTCTTTACTTATTTTACTTATTTTTTACACATCCCATCATCATGTAAATCCCATAGGGCAGAGCTCTGTCTGCTTTGTTCAGTGCTATATTCCTTATACTTAGAACAGGGAGTGGAACAAATAGGTGTTCAGTACATTTTTGTTGATGAATATCCTCAACTATATCATTTACGCCATGAACTCTTTCTTTCTTTCCCTAATTAGCTTCCTTCTCCAAAATGTCCCATTTCTATGACATGGTTATTCTAATAATCCCTTAGCCAGTAATCACAGAGTCATCTTCATGGTCCTTAGCTTATCAGTAGGTATTGGTCATTTTTTCCCTCCAAATACCTCTTTTTCTCACAATTTACATGATGACAGGCTTAAGTTCAGTTTTTCATTACTGCGCTAGTAGACTATGGCCTGCCGATCTCAAATCTCTCCCTCATCTAATTCACTGTATGTATCTGCAAACTCAACGAACCTAAAAAAATTCAGCAATCATTCAATCAATATTGTGTTGCTTTTTACATGCTCATTACTATGGGAAATATGTCAGGGATATAAAGATGAATAAGTCAAGAGGCCCTAGGAGGGCACAGCTTGGAAGAGGGACCCACTCGGAAATCCCAGGAACCATACACCAATACCAAGGAATTGTGGGTCAGCGGCAGAGACAATCTGTGGCGAGACTGAACTGAAGGTTTAGACTCTTGCAACAGCCTTAGATCTCCAGGAACACCTGGGGAGGTTTGATTATTAAAACCGCCCTCCCTCCCTAACCACTCAGACACGTCCCCCACATTAAAGGCGGACAGCACCAACTACACACGCAAACTTGGTGCACCAATTGGACCCCCACAAGACTCAGACTCCCACACACCACAAAGACAAAACTGGGGAGAAATAGCTTGAGGGGAATAGGTGGCTTGCAGAGGTCACCTGCTGGTTAGTTAGTTAAAGTTTATGCCACCAAGCTGTAGATCTGACAAACTACAGATCAGTGTTTGAATCAGCCTACATATCCTAAAAGAACCAGATCAAGTTAAGCAAATGCCAAGAGGCCAAAAACAACAGAAAATTTTAAAGCATATGAAAAAAACAGATGATATGGATAACCCAAACCCAAACACCCAAATCAAAAGATCAGAGGAGACACAGTACTTGGAGCAATCAATCAAAGAACTAAAGACAAACGAGAGCGTGGCACAGGATATAAAGGACATGAAGAAGACCCTAGAAGAGCATAAAGAAAAAATTGCAAGAGTAAATAAAAAAATAGATCATGTGGAAATAAAAGAAAGTGTTGACCAAGTTAAAAAGATTCTGGATACTCATAGTACAAGACTAGAGAAAGCTGAACAACGAATCAGCAACCTAGAGGAGGATGAAACAGAAATGAAGAAACAAAAGAAAGAATGTGGGAAAAAACCCAAAAACTCGAAATGGACCTCAGGGATATGACAGATAAAATAAAACATCCAAATATAAGACTCATTGGTGTCCCAGAAGGGGAAGAGAAGAGTAAAGGTCTAGAAAGAGTATTCAAAGAAATTGTTGGGGAAAACTTCCCCAACCTTATACACAACATAAATACACAAAGCATAAATGCCCAGCAAACTCCAATTAGAATAAATCCAAATAAACCCACTCTAAGACATATTCTGATCAGACTGTCAAATACTGAAGAGAAGGAGCAAGTTCTGAAAGCAGCAAGAGAAAAGCAATTCACCACATACAAAGGAAACAACATAAGACTAAGTAGTGACTACTAAGCAGTCACCATGGAGGCGAGAAGGCAGTGGCATGACATATTTAAAATTCTGAGAGAGAAAAACTGCCAACCAAGAATTCTTTATCAAGCAAAGCTCTCCTTCAAATTTGAGGGAGAGCTTAAATTTTTCACAAACAAATGCTGAGAGATTTTGCTAATAAAAGACCTGCCCTACCTCAGATACTAAAGGAAGCCCTACCAACAGAGAAACAAAGAAAGGAGAGAGAGAGATGGAGAAAGGTTCAGTACTAACGAGATTCAATATTGGTTCATTAAAGGACAATAAGAGAGAGAGGGAAAAAATATATCTGACAAACATAAACCACAGGATAGGATGGCTGATTCAAGAAATGCCTTCACAGTAATAACGTTGAATGTAAACGGATTGAACTCCCCCAATTAAAAGAGATAGATTGGCAGAATGGACAAAAAAATATGAACCATCAATATGATGCATAAAAGAGACTCATCTTAGACACAGGGACACAAAGAAATTGAAAGTGAAAGGATGGAAAAAAATATGTCATGCAAGCTACACCCAAAAGAAAACAGGAGTAGCAATATTAATCTCAGATAAAATAGACTTTAAATGCAATGATGTTATGAGAGACAAGGCCACTACATACTAATAAACGGGGCAATTTAACAAGAAGAAATAACAATCATTAATGTTTATGCATCCAATCAAAGTGCCACAAAATACATGAGACAAACACTGGCAAAACAAAAGGAAGCAATTAATGTTTCCACAATAATTGTGGGAGACTTCAACATATCACTCTCTCCTATACATAGATCAGCCAGACAGAACACCAATAAGGAAACAGAAAACCTACACAATCTGATACACGAATTTGATTTAACAGACACATATAGAACATTACATCCCAAATCACCAGGATACACATTCTTCTCTAGCGCTCATGAACTTTCTACAGAATAGACCATATGCTGGGACATAAAACAAGCCTCAATAAACTTAAAAAAAAATTGAAATTATTCAAAGCACATTCTCTGATCACAATGGAAAACAATTAGAAGTCGATAACCATCAGAGACCTAGAAAATTCACAAATACCTGGAGGTTTAACAACACACTCCTAAACAATAAGTGGATTAAAGAAGAAATAGCAAGAGAAATTGCAAAATATATAGATATGAATGAAAAATGACAACACATCATATCAAAACCTCTGGGATGTAGCAAAAGTGGTACCGAGGGGAAAGTTTATAGCACTAAACGCATACATCAAAAACGAAGAAAGAGCTAAAATCACAGAATTAATGGAGCAACTGAAGAAGACAGAAAATGAACAGCAAACTAATCCTAAACCAAGTAGAAGAAAACAAATAACAAGGATTAAAGGAGAAATAAATGATATAGAGAATAAAAAAATAGAATCAATAACACCAAGAGTTGGTTCCCTGAGAAGATCAACAAGATTGACAAGCCCCTAGCTAGACTGACAAAATCAAAAAGACAGAAGACCCATATAAACAAAATAATGAATGAGAAAGGTGACATTACTGCGGATCCAAAAAAAATTAAAAAAATTATAAGAGCATACTATGAACAACTGTATGTCAACAAACTGGATAATGTAGAGGAAATGGACAATTTCCTGGAAACATATGAACAACCTACACTGACCAGAGAACAGACAGAAGACCTCAACCAACCAATCACAAGCAAAGAGATCCAATCAGTCATCAAAAAGCTCCCCACAAATAAATGCCCAGGGGCAGATGGCTTCACAAGGGAATTCTACCAAACTTTCCAAAAGAACTGACATGAGTCTTTCTTAAACTCTTTCAAAACACTGAAGAAAATGGAACACTACCTAACACATTTTATGAAGCTAACATCAATCTAATACCAAAATCAGACAAAGATGCCACAAAAAAGGAAAACTACAGGCCAGTCTCCCTAATGAATACAGATGGAAAAATTCTCAACAAAATACTTGCAAATCAAATCCAAAGACACATTAAAAAAAATTATACACCATGTCCAAGTGGGGTTCATTCCAGGCATGCAAGGATGGTTCAACATAAGAAAATCAATCAATGCAATACAACACATTAACAAATTAAAAGAGAAAAATCAAATGATCATCTCAATAGATGCTGAAAAAGCATATGACAAAATCCAACATCCCCTTTTGATAAAAAACACTTCAAAAGGTAGGAATTGAAGGAAACTTCCTCAATATGATAAACAGCATATACGAAAAACCCACAGCCAGCATAGTACTCAATGGTGAGAGACTGAAAGCCTTCACTCTAAGATCAGGAACAAGACAAGGATGTCCGCTGTCACCACTGTTATTCAACATTGTGCTAGAAATGGTAGCCAGGGCAATCCAGCAAGACAAAGAAATAAAAGGCATCCAAATTGGAAAGAAGAAGTAAAACGGTGATTGTTTGCAGATTATATGATCTTATATCTGGAAAACCCTGAGAAATCGATGATATAGCTACTGGAGCTAATAAACAAATTTAGCAAAGTAGCAGGATACAAGATTAATGCACATAAGTCAGTAATGTTTCTATATGGTAGAAATAAATGAAGAAACACTCAAGAAAAAGACACCATTTTCAATAGCAACTAAAAAAATCAAGTACCTAGGAATAAACTTAACCAAAGATGAAAAGACCTATACAAAGAAAACTACATAACTCCACTAAAAGAAATAGAAAGGGATCTTAAAAGATGGAAAAATATTCCGTGTTCATGGATAGGAAGGCTAAGTGTCATTAAGATGTCAATTCTACCCAAACTCATCTACAGATTCAATGCAATCCCAATTAAAATTCCAACAACCTACTTTGCAGACTTGGAAAAGCTAGTTATCAAATTTATTTGGAAAGGGAAGATGCCTCATATTGCTAAAAACACTCTAAAAAAGAAAAACGAAGTGGGAGGACTTACACTCCCTGACTTTGAAGCTTATTATAAAGCTACAGTTGTCAAAACAGCATGGTACTGGCACAAAGACAGATATATCGATCAATGGAATCGAATTGAGAATTCGGAGACAGACCCCCAGATCTACAGCCAACTGATCTTTGATAAAGTCCCCAAAGCCACTGAACTGGGACATAACACTCTTTTCAACAAATGGGGCTGGGAGAGTTGGATATCCATATCCAAAAGAATGAAAGAGGACCCCTACCTCACACCCTACACAAAAATTAACTCAAAGTGGATCAAATACCTCAATATAAAAGTACCATAAAACTCCTAGAAAATAATGTACAGAAACATCTTCAAGACCTTGTATTAGGCAGCCACTTCCTAGACCTTACACCCAAAGCACAAGCAACAAAGGAAAAAATAGATAAATGGGAACTCCTCAAGCCTAGAATTTTCTGTACCTCAAAGGAATTTGTCAAAAAGGTGAAGAGGCAGCCAACTCAATGGGAAAAAATTTTTGGAAACCATGTATCTAACAAAACACTGATATCTTGCTTATACAAAGAAATTCTACAACTCAATGACAATAGTACAGATAGCCCAACTATAAAATGGGCAAAAGATATGAAGAGACAGTTCTCTGAAGGGGAAATGCAAATGGCCAAGAAACACATGAAAAAATGTTCAGCTTCACTGGCTATTAGAGAGACGCAAATCAAGACCACAATGAGATAACATCTCACACCAATTAGAATGGCTGCCATTAAACAAACAGGAAACTACAAATGCTAAAGAGGATGTGGAGAAATTGGAGCTTGTATTCATTGTTGGTGGGACTGTATAATGGTTCAGCCACTCTGAAAGACAGTCTGGCAGTTCCTTAGAAAACTAGATATAGAGTTACCCTTCGATCCGGCAATTGCACTTCTCGGTATATACCCGGAAGATCTGAAAGGAGTGATATGAACAGATATCTGCACACCAATGTTCATAGCAGCATTATTCACAATTGCCAAGAGATGGAAACAACCCAAATGACCTTCAACAGATGAGTGGATAAATAAAATGTGGTATATACACACAATGGAATACTATGCAGCAGTAAGAAGGAACGATGTCATGAAACATATGACAACTTGGATGAACCTTGAAGACATAACGCTGAGTGAAATAAGCCAGACACAAAAAGGGAAATATTATATGCTACCACTAATGTGAACACTGCTGGGGGAGAATACAGGGGTGTTGGGCTTCCCCACCTCGATGGTTGCTGATGTGCTCACAGACATCAGGAAGTGGTGGTTTGATGGGCTGAGCCCTCAATCACGGGACTTGCCCTTGGGAAGACTGTTGCTGCAAAGGAGAGGCTAGACCTGCCTATAATTTTGCCTAAGTGTCTCCTCCTGAATGCCTCTTTGTTGCTCAGATGTGGCCCTCTCTCTCTAGCTAAGCCAACTTTGCAGATGAAATCACTGCCCTCCCCCCTACGTGGGATCTGACACCCAGGGGTGTAAATCCCCCTGGCAACGTGCAATATGACCCCCAGGGAGGAGTCTGGACCCAGCATCGTGGGATGGAGAGCGTCTTCTTGTCCAGAAATGGGATGTGAAATGAAATGAATTAAGTTTCGGTGGCTGAGAGATTCCAGGGGGAGCCGAGAGGTCACTCTGGTGGGCACTCTTACGCATAATATGGACCACCCTTTTTGGGTTCTAATGAATTGAAGTAGCTAGCAGTAAATTCCTGAGGCTGTCAAACTGCAACCCCAAACCCCCGAATCTTGAAGACAACTATATAAAAATATAGCTTATGAGGGGTGGCAATGTGATTGGGAAAGCCATGTGGATCACACTCCCCTTTGTCCAGTGTATGAATGGATGAGTAGAAAAACGGGGGCAAAAAAAAAAAAAAAAACACCCAGCGTTCTCTTTTGCTTTAATTGTTCTTTTTCACATTAATTTTTATTTTTATTGCTTTTGCATGTGTGGTAATGAATATAGTCAAAAATTAATTTTGGTGATGGGCGCACAACTACATGGTGGTACTGTGAACAACTGAATGTACGCTTTGTATGACTGCATGGCATGTGAATATATCTCAATAAAAAAAAAAAAAAGACGAGTAAGTCAAGATTCTTGCCCTTAAAGAGTGGAGTAGAATGTTACAATAACCTCCATATGGCCTGTCATATCCAAACTTCCCTTGTCTTCCAAGAAATTCCGTAATATACAACCATACTTTAACCAATTATAGTCAATCGCATTTCACTCTACTTTCCAAAATGTATCTGCTGTACCATCCACAAGGTCTCTTTTTTTATCCTCTTTACCTCACCCCCAAACCCAGCTTGTTCCTGGCTTTAAATAATACAATATCTCAATCTAAAATGCCCTTTTACCCTTACATACCTGCAGCAATTTAACTAAATGAGGTGAGGCAAACTGAAATACCTACTGTGAATTATCCTGGGTGAGATATGAAGTGAACCAAACTATATTGCCCATTTAAAGGAGGCAGCCACCACTCAGAAAATCAACTTATTTTGCCAGACAAGAATCTGAGCCTAGTTGTCAGATCATTCAACCTTTTTTAAAGAACCAAGAATACTAGATCTTACATTAAATTTTCTATCTTAAGGCGTTTGGCATTTCATTCTAGTTTTTGAAATCTACCTTACGTTGCAAAGCAAATTATCAGCAGACTGCATGTGACTTAACACAGCTGAAGCCCTACCACTTCAGAAAGTCTCCATCTACTACAGAGCCTACTGATCTTGTCCTTCTTGGACTCACATTGGCCCTTTTTTGTCAGTAACAGGTTAGCATTTCTGTTCTCTAATCAGTTTATAACACCTGAATTGCTAAGCAGTGCAGTTCATTCCCTTAATATATCCCTTAAAGCCTCTCACATCTGGCCCTTCTTTCCACTCCTCTAGCCATCAGACAAGTTCTGGGCCTCATAAGATTCTCTCTGGACCATTAATAATAGGCTCTTAGCTGGTCTCCCTATTATAATATTCCATCCTTCAGAGAGCTACCAGAGGCAGTTTCATAAAACACAACGTTCATACTCAGTGCCCTGTTCAAAAATCCTTTAATGTTTCTCTGTATGTAAAACAAGTAAGTTCAAACTCTCTGAGCATACATTCAAACACTTCATGACTGCAACCCCCCTAGCTTTATTTTCTACACTTCTCCCTGAGGTTCACACTATTTCCCAAATTCATCTTATGTATTTGTACCTGGTATTTTGCTCACTATTTTCTCTGAGCTTGGAATACTCTTCCCTACTTCTTTGAGTATAAATATTTCTCTCTAGTTTTAAGCTCTAACTAAAACATCATCTCATTCATGTAGCATTCTCTTGTCTCCCCAAGCCAGAACGAGCTGCTCTTTCCAATGTTTTCTCCTTTTTATAACCCTAGGATAGCACTCATTTCATTCTATTTGTACTATATAGTTTTTTACCTGACTGATAACCACACTTCTAGAAAACATGGACTCAGTTTTACTCATTTTTTTTCCTCTCACAGTCACTGAACAAACAGAGCCAGAATGGCAAGACCTCTAGAACTTCAAGGACTGAAATTTCACAGCTGCAGTAAATCCTTGTTAAACAAAAACCTATTCACTGGCACTGTAATTTAACAAGAATTACTTTGCCACATTCCATTTACATCAGAAAGAAGCAATATACAGAAAAGTTTCCTAAAAAAATTTTTTTGTAAGAAAAGGGGCAATGACCCGGCCTAGAGGAACACTGAATGGAGGCAGCAGAGACTCATGACTACTAAATAAAGATTCAATTATGTTCATGCTACTTAATATGAAAAAAAAGCAACCTACCTTAAATCATTTCCCAAATGTTTACCGGATTAGATGAATTTTAAGAGAACAGGGCCTTCAAGTCATAAACATTTTTATACATTATACAGTACATTGCTCTTTAACCTAGTTTTAATTTTATCAGTATTTTGCAGCATATTATAAAGACAGTGTTCAATGCATTTGCTTAATATTGGCTGACTTCAAAATCTATATCGGGCCAGGATCCTATGGCCAGAAAGAATAAAAGCAAACACAAAATATGCCACCTAGCATTAGTATGTATACATCTTTTATTGTGCCATTACTCTAATTCTCACAGGGAGAAAAACCTGTGAAAATTTTTCAAATGTTTTATATTTCAACTAAATTGCAAGACTATCAAGTATAAGAGTTTTAGAATCCATTATTTTTATAAATTACTCATGGCACCAAATCATTTGTATTTCCTTCCCTTATCTACATATTAAAGAAAAATGCAAGAGAGATTTTGATAGAACCAAGAAAACACTCTGACCACAAGATATGTTAAGCTTCAAGAAGATGAGATTAGGTTCAGCTGCATTTACAAAGCACACCATGGGGATGACAGTAATTCAACCTGTGAGGAAGGGGGAAAATAAAGAACCGTAGGTCTTACAGCCACTTACAGGCTTACTAAAGAAAATTTTAAAAAGCACAGGATAGAGAGAATTTGTAACTTACAGAAAACAGAACTCAACATACAGATTCAAAACTGTGAGATTTGGGAGGTATAAAAGGATGACAAGTACCAATGATTTTGGTGATTTGTTTTCTATGATGAGAACAGAAAGAAATGAGGAAACTCTCTGCAACCTCTATAAACAAGGGAAAGAGAAACTCTTCGAAAGAAGACAATATAGAAGGGAGGCTCTGGTTGCATCAGTATTTTGGAGTCCTGAATTCGAGAGGGATGAGCTCAAACAATTTACTTTAAGACAGTAAATAAATCAGCCAATTTACTGTCTTAAAGCCCAATTTACTTTAAGACAGTAAATAATTCAAGATCAAAATCAGCTGAAAACAATTGGAAAAAGATCTTATGATAAAACATCCCTAGACTGCTTACAGAATTTTATGATGATTCTACCAACAGTACATGACTAATAATTTTATTATAGGCATTAAAAGGATCTCCAGTTGTTTTGAGTTGGTTAAAAGAACAATGAAATGTCTTCAAAAATGTAGCAACTAAAGCAAATCCATTAGGGACATCAACAGGAAGAGTTAACGTGAAAGAAAATAGAGTCAAAGGGAAGATAGGAAATCAACCATTTGAAAGCAGAGTTTTATCTATGAGCTTGAAAAAGGGCACTTGTATTTATTAATGTGACACAAATAAAAGAAGTCAGTTCAAATATTTTAATAGGGAAGAGCCAGGAAATAATATCCAACCTGTATTCTGTGATTAAAAGGAACACACAAAGCATATAACTAAAAAAATGTTTATAGGTAACTTGTGCAATTACTCTGTCATCACACATTTATCGAGTGTTTCATATGCTGGATACTCAAGCAATTTCTCCAACTTGATTAAACCTGGGACAAACAGCAAAGCCATCAAGGACTCAGGGTTGAAGAGGAAAGTGTCACATCATCCAAACTGGGCTCTATCCACAGACACTCAAAGAAAGAATTTACGATGCTGCAAAGATGAGGGAAAAGGGAGCTGCAATAAGTTATGGAAGAAGAAGGAGAAATATCTGCTGCATTAATCTAAAAATGAAAAAGAAATAGGGAAAGAGAAGAGTAGTGATATCAAAAAATTATAAAGCAGTAATATATTTTGTAGAAAAAGGCACAATGTATTTCGGATAAAGGAAAATAGGAAGACTACCATTAAGGTCAAGTGTGATCTCTTAAAGGAGAAAGCTAAATACAAGTAAAGATATATGAATCAAATACCTGCTTTTTGTGTAGGGATATTGAATTTAATCATCAAAAGAAAACAATATTTTTGTTTTAAAGTCTATAAATTTGTTTTTAAAGATCTATAGAGTGGCACTGTCCAGTACAGTAGCTATTAATTTATTTTTTTAATTAATTAAAAATTAACTAAAATTAAAAATTCAGTTCTTCGGCCACACTAGCCACATTTCAAGCGTTTAATAACCACATATGGCTAGTGGCTGCCATACTGGATAGCACAGATTTTAGAACATTCCCATTACCACAGGTAGTTCCATTGGACAGCACTAGTCTAGAAAAAAGTTTCTACAGAGCTTTTATAAACAGAAAAATTATAAGATTCCATTTCTGTGAAAGGACCACTAGACTGAAAGCAAGGGAACAATACCTTCTCACCATCACTTCAAACCTCGTATAATATTTTGACACGTCACCAGGAATTGCATTCAAAACATTGTAAAGAAAACTGTATTTTACATTTTGAAACCAGTCAGATGAAAATCATTTGGCTTACCTTCACAGAAATTTTTGATTTACATTCTACAAAAGAAAAAAAAATTACTAAACTATTAACCAAAAACATATTAAGGCAGTCATGAAAGAAAAATTTAATTAGCATTTGTTTTAAGAATACATTAATGTAAAAATACTATCTCCCAAAGCATTAACTTTAGGTCCTGCCTGAGTGTATTAAATTTTACAATGTGGTTCAAATATTTCTATATCATTTTGTGTATTTTCATTATCTTTCTAAGGTAAAACTATAAACAAATCAGAGAAAAAGAAAAACAAATAATGTCAGTGATGAATCTACCAAAGTACTGTGAGTTCAAGGTTTTAATTTAAACTACTAAAAATGATTTCGGCAACTGTGGTCTTACTACAAATTCAATGTTCTCAAATAACACATTCTTTACATGCAAAGAATATAATTATATAAATTTCACCTAGATTATTCATCAGGCAATGAGTTCTGATATTTGCAAATACACTGAAAGGATATACTACACATAAAATACAATGGAATATTAAAATGGGTGTATATCTAAATACAGTGGTAAGCAGTGATGTAATCTGACTTTACTTGGCTGAAATGAAATTTGAGAAAGTCTGAAGAAATACAGCCTTTTTTGAAGTCTCATTTAAACACCAGTCTATTACAAGCAAGAACTCTTAAACTAGTTTAAATTGTATATAATTTAAAATTAAACATTTTTAGATTTCCAGTAACACAGCATACCATATGGAGACAATATCAGCTTGGTTTTTCCATCCAATAATTCAGATTCAAGCTTTAAACCATCTCTGCAATACAAAAAAAAAAAAAAAAAGTTGTCTTTCATTTTAAAAAAACAGCAACATTCTAAACAGCCAGAAACGCTCAAGTAAATGTCACTTTGAGAATCTTATATCATCAAATCAGCCTTTTAATTAAAAATGATTTTCAATCCAAGATAAACTTAAAAACAAGAAAATTCTAACTGAAATTTTTTAATGATACAAGTATTTATCTTTAACCTGAAACCTCATTTTGCGATTGGTAAACAATAAATTAATTCAGTTATCATAGCATCATTCGACTCCTAACTCTAGACTGGAAAAAGTAGGTTGCTGTCATCAGAACTCCTCACCTAAATTAAAGGACATAACTGCCTACCATTTATTAGTTTGATAATGATCACATGACTAAAAACGCTTTCTCTGGAGAACCGGAGAATGAGCCACAAAAATTACTAACGTCTTGAGCACAGTTTCACTTTGAGTATTTCGAAAAATACAGATACACATTTAGCGACACTTTTGTTACTATTCCAACAATAACAACTCTATTATAAACTCTGGCCACTGTTATAGTCTGCATATGTATGTAAAAAGCGAGAACATAAAAGCAACAGCAGACGTTGCCAACAAAACTTGTACATCTGTTAAGATCCTTAAAATAAAAAAATCCAATGAAAACAAAAATGGCGATCCATAGAGCAGTTCATTGTTTCACAAACGGGAAAAAGGGAGCGTATGTCAATACACACTAACGGGACAAACGTGAAGTCTCAGAAAACAAAATTAAATCCAGAGGGCCAGTCAAGAAAGAGAGAGGTTCGGAAAGGTTTGTTTAGCAACACAAATTAGGGGGGTTGCTACGGTAGGGGAAATTAAATTACCCCAACTTATTTATTAAACGTAAAACACTAAATTTCCTTCTTGTGGAGTTATGAACAGTTCATGCTTATGTTGGTGAAACTTTACCCCCTCACACACAGAAAAACATGAATGCAATTGCGAAATCTCTCTCTGTTCTGATCTGTAAACTTCTTAAGGAAAGACTAGCTTATTTATTTCTACAACCCCAGATTCGAGAACATAAAGTTCATTTGCTCAACGATATGCAGTGAAGTTCGGGTTTGGTGGCTTTTCACCTTCTTAAAACATTAAACTTCCGAGTGATGAAAACCACGCAGCATATGTTAATCATTTTTTTAAAGAAATGCAACAGCTCTTTTACTTGTAAAACCTCTACTTAGCTAGGGTCTATCAGCTGCCAAGCACTTGGTACTACACCGATTCCTTAAGGAGCCTCAGTTCCTCACATCTTTAAACGTTGGCGTTAAACTACCCGGGCGCTCCGATATCCTGCAAAAGTCCAAAGACCGGGTCTCGCCGAACGAGGGGCCTGGGCCAGGATTTCTGCCCGGGAAGCCTATAAGATTTACCACCACCACCCCCGCCCTTGTTGTTTATCCACCCTCCTCTCCTTCTTCCCCTTCCTCAGGCAAACCAGGAGCCGGAAAAGAGGTCGCGCAGCCAGTTTCAAAGCGCGTCACGAACTGGAAAAGAAGGCTGCGGGGCGGCAAAGGCTGACGCAGGCCCCTCGCTCCTCTCTACATCAGGGAACCCGACATTGCCACTCGGGGCCGCGCAGGCCAAGAAAGCTCTCCACGGAAGACTCCAAAGCTCAACCCGGCTTCACCCTGTTCTCTGCTGAGGACCTCCTTCCTTGCCCCAGCTTACCCCAAGTTCATGACCCGACCTCCCTACTCTCTCCGCAAGACACTAAAGCCTCTTGTGCACGTCGGTTGCCGCCACTGTTTAACAAACGCTATGCCGATTGGATAAGGGGATGCCGGCGAGCTGGAAGGGTAAGCCAATCAGAATGGGGCGTGCTAGAAGGTGTGCTCCGGTCCGGCGAAGACGCTCGGGTCCAGCGAAGACGCTCCGGGGCGTACGTGTAGTGGTAGATTGGTCAGGTGCCAGGCCCGGCGTGATTGGCTGTGCTTGGGAAGGTGGTCCCGAGGTTTCGGTGGCAGGTGTCTTAGTTCTCGGACTCATAACGCCCAGAGTTTACACGGAACCCTCAGGAAAATGCGGTGGTTGAGGTGGCAAGAAATACAGGAACAGAAAGCATAAACGTTTTTAGGAAATTAACATTTTCTGTACTTGATGTTTGGGAGAAAGGCTTAGTTTAGTACGGAAGAAAAACAGGATCGAAGCTCCAAAGGCAGATAATGAGTATGTCTTGTTTCTTGCTGTGACCCCAGTATTAAACCTAGCAGTTTGTAGCTGTTAATTAAATAATAACACAAAGTAACAATCACAATAACACAAAGTAACAATCACAAATGCTCAATAAGTTTAGTTCTTTATTCTAGACATGGATCTAAGTACCTTATGTCTATGACTTCAGTCTTTCACATTATCCGGCGTTTTACAAATGAGGCAGCTGAGGCGTACAGAGTTTAAGCGATTCATCTAAGATCAGTGACTAAAAAGAAACTTGACATCAGAGCCCATGTTCCTAATCGGTGTTGTATGAATCTGGTTAATTCCCATTCATCCTTCAAGTCTCCATTTAAACGTGACTTCCTTCACTATAGTCCTCTTGGAATCCACTAGTGGGTGAATTAGGAGTCCATTCTGTGGACTTCCCAGTCCCTGCCCTTTCTCCATCAGGGCAGGTAATGTATTTTAGATCCTGTGCTGGAGTAAACTGCAGAGGGATGGACAGTTGGTGTCTTGTTTACCAGTGTAGCTACAGCACCAGGCACTGAAGAGTGTAGACAGCAAATATTTGTTCAATGAATGTACAGCAAAAATTTAAAATGCCAACCACAACAACTCTCTTTCCCTCTATCTGTGGGCACAATTTTTTTTTTTTTTTTTTTTTTTTGCTTAATCATTTTCAAGTTACAGACTATATCACTTCACCCCAAACACCACAGTATGCGTCTTCTAAGAATGACTTTCTCCTACATAACCACAGCACCATTCTCACACCTAAGAAAATTAACTATATCATAACATTTAACATCCAGTCCCTATTTAAATTTTCCCTTTTGTCCTAAGAATATCGTCCAGAGCTTTTTATTGCCAAACCAGGAGCCAGTCAAGGATCACACACTGTATTTGGTTGTTGCATTTCTTTACTCTCTTAATATAGAATAGTTACTCCACTTTTTTTTTTCATGGCACTGACTTTTTGAAAAGTCAAAACCACATGTCATATAGAATGGCCCACATTCTGGATTTGTCTGATTGTTTCCTCATGATTTTAACTTGTTCCTTGATCTTCTATATTTCCTATAATTTTCAAATTAAATATTTTTGTTAAGAATACTTCAAGGTGATATTGTGTGGTTTACAGGGCATCACATCGCATTGTCCTACTGTTAGTGTGTTCAAGTTTGAAGACTTAAGATCATGGCTGCCCCATCCCTCTATTGTAAAGGTTCATTTTTACCTTTGCAATTATTAATCTGAGGGCTGATATTATGGCACTGTGCAAATAACCTTTACAACTTTTCACCTAAAAGTAAGGGATGGTTTTTATTTTGTACTTTTGTGTATTTTTCAGTGTGGCATCTTGCATATTTTTTTATACTCACTGCATACCACCCTTCTCTTCCAACATGTTCACCAAGTGCAAGAAACTGGTACAAAACCATTGTTCCAACCCAGCTCTTGAAGGGCTCATGTCGACGCAGCCCTAAGACCAAAGAACACGCCAGGCAAAGTCAGACATGGGTTTATTAGGACTTACGAACAGGAGAGGGTCTCTAGTGGCGGCCATCTGAGGAAAATGGAATTAGCTGTCTGCAATGGCAGGGAGTGCAAAGGGCAGCTTATAAGGGTTTAGGAGAAATCCTAATTCCATAAAGTATGAAAGTAGAGTTTCAGTAGAGTCTTGTGACCCAGGGGTCTGGAGGTTTGTTGTCAACAGTGATCAGGGGAAGAGAGTTTCAATGCTTTACAAGGTAAGTGGTTTATGATACCATCTGTACATACTTTCTTCCCTGAGGAGGTCTGATGACCTTTAGGTTCTGTCCCAGTCATACAGACTGCTACATGCTATGGGACCTCATTCCCGATTACGGAGATGGAGCCCAGCTCTGGGTCCCCACAATCATCCCAACTTCTGAGTGTACTGTGAGACAGGGAATCAAATGTTAAGTTCCCAGGTAAAGCCTCCCTTAACAGTCCTTGCTTCATTCTGGCCTGTCAGAGACCCATTCCCCCAGAATATGAGAGCTTAGCAAAATGTCATGAATGTTGAGTGCTCATGGATATATGGGGATATAGGTCAGAGGTCCTATAAGCACACCCTTCATTTATGTGCAGCATAATTTCCTCAGTCTCTCTAGCCTGTGGTATAAAGAGTGTTACATTGATGGGAATTAAGCTTGCTGCCTGCTCCTGTAGGACCTTGCCCCAGGCAAAGCACTTCCAAAACACTTCGCCACCAGTGGTGCACTGGAGCCCTTGAGGTGCCCAAACCGCAGCTCACCCATGGGGAAGGAAGGCTAAAACACATGCCCTTTGTGTTTATCTGTTTCAAAGTATAGCGCAGTTTTTAAGAGCACTGGCTTTGTGGCCAGACTGCCTGGGTTCAGATCCCAGTTCTGCTGCTTACTAGTTGTATGATCTTGGAAATTCACATAACTTGCTCTGTTTCAGTTTCCTCTTTGATGCAATGGGGATGAATAATAGTACTCCACCTCATAGGTTGGTTTCAGGGATTAAATAAATTTAATACAGGCCAAGTGCTTAGAACAGTGCTGTCATGTAAGTGCCATCTAAGTGTTAGCAATAATTAATATTATAACTGAAGAAGTGTTTTTGAGCTCAGTGACTTACAAGGCTTTAGCTGGCTCATTTTCCCCTCATTTTAAAAAATTAAGGTAAAAATTGCATACAGTAAAATGCACAGATCTTAAGTTTACAATTCAAACAGTCTTGGTAAATATATATACCCGTATAACCACTGCTTCAATTAAGTTCTAGAACATTTCTGTCATAGAAAGTTCTCTTCTGCCCCCTTCTCTCAATACCCACGCCTTCCTCTAGGGAAACTGTTCTGATTTCTATCACCGTAGATTAATTTCTAAAACTTCACAAAATGGGGTCATGCAGAGTGTAGTCTTTTGTGTCTAGGCTCTTTCACTGGCATATTTGTGAGTTCATTATGTATGAATAGTGATTCTTCTTTTATTGCTGAGTGGTGTTCCACTGAATGAGAATATGACAATTTGTTGGACTTTAGGTCATTTCTACTTGGGGGTTATTATGAATAAAGTTGCCATAAACTTTCTTGTACACACCCTTTTGTGGACATGTATTTTCCTTTCTCAAGGGTAAATACCTGACAGAGAAATCACTGAGTTACCAGGCAGGTATTTTTAAAATTTTATTAGAAACTACCAGCCTGTTTTCCAAAGCAGTTGTACCATTTAATACTTGCAGGGTTATGAGGATTCCAGATGCTTCACCTCTTCACCAACATTTGGTATTATCAGGGAGTGAAATGGTATCTTATTATGGTTTTAATTTACATTTCCCTGATGACCAATGGTTTTGAGCACCTTCACTCAGTTTTTACAAACAGTGCAAGTGGAGACCACTATTGAGGAGATCTTTCTTCACTTTGGATCTTCACAGGAGGCTCCAGTAAATTGACTTCCGGCAGGCCACCCCACTAGTTTATCAAACATATTAAACATATTGGACCCTTGCAATGGTGGGGTGAGGGTGGTGAGGGGCACCATTCAGGCTGAATTTCTATTAGAATATTATGTTGTATGAGCTTCTCAAGTACCTGCAGTCAGATGCCAGGGCTCTTTTGGCTAACGGTGAAAAGCACTGGCTCCAGAACTATGTATCCATGAAGCCTGCAGCTATCAGGATTACCTAGAGCCCTTTTTCATAGTGATTGTCTGACTTCTAGGGTGCTCTCTGTTTAAGACTTTGGCAGAATAGCTTTTTTTTTTTTAAGGAACATGATTACAATATATTAACAAATTCTGTAGCATAAACATTTTCAAAAGCATCAGCAAAAGTATTCAATATAAAGGCAGTATGTATATTCTCCTCCCCATCCTAAATAAATAAGTAAATAAATAAGGCATGGCCTGTAGTGTCAGATTCAAGGGGCAGGCCGGGGTGTAAGGTAGTGGTGGTGTCTACTGGCCCAGCTCCACATAGCTGGTGGGGAAGAACCTGTAGAAGCCCCTGTACATGGCACACCACCTGCCACTGTCTATCATCTCAATGTTGGTGATGATGTCATTGGGTTGAACGAAATCTAGTTGTCACCCACGGCCTGATAGTCATAGAAGGTGAGGGCTGTGATTCCGAGGTCATTTTCCTACTCCTCATTGCTATTTTCCTCTGTTGGGTAGTGGGCTGGGACATCTGTGGTTTCATAGATGGCCTCTGGGGTGTAGGCCAGGCCCCGCCCACCAGCCTCTTGGCAGCCTGTGGCCTCCATGCTGCAGGTGGGTTCCAGAGCACTCACAGGGCCACCACGGCCTTTGTATCTCGGCTCTGCCATGAAGGAAGCTGCGTCCTGATAGACAGGGCTTGATGGCCGCTTCTCTTAAGCTGGTTGTGGAGGTGGGGATGCAGGTAGAGTCTTGTTTTTTGGTTCTGGCTCGCTCTTCAAGTTTTTTTCTGGCCTCTTTCTGCTCTTATTTCTCCTTAGCCATCTGCGGTGTTCTCCCTGTCTTGGCTTTCCGTCAGTCTTCTTGTTCTTTCTCTTTAATGAGGTTTTCAAAGTTGGCTTGGATATTACTGGTTTTGCTGTTCACTTTCTGTAAGGGGTTTGAGGCTCTGAACTGAGTGTCTTTTGAGTACAGTTTGGCTTTGATGGGGACAGTCTTCTGGTAGGCAGAGGATCCCTTCACAACCTCTTCAAAGGTTGATACATTCTTATCCATCCGATCCTTCTGGACCCTGTACTTCCTGCCAAGTCCTTTGGAGTACTCTTCTTGGGTTTCAAGCAGCTGCAGTTTCTCCTTGTGGTCCCAGCCAAGGGCACACTTGTCTGTCTGTCTGCACACCAAACTTGCCTCCAAACCCTTTTGTTAGGCAAAACTCCTCACCCCCGACACATGCACAATACAACCTTAGCAGATATTCCAGGAAGCTCTCCCACAAAGGATGACTGTTTACATAAAACCCACTCTTAGCTAATGTAACAGTCTGAGCAAGAACAAAAACAAAAATTTTCCGTAACATATTAACCTCCCTAACATCAACTCCTTATCTTACCCTAAACAAACCAATCCCCCAACATCAACTCCTTATCTTACCCTGAGCAAACCATTACCTTAATGTCAACTCCTTACTTCTCTGTCTTACCCCAAACCCCCTTCCAAAGCTATAAAATTGTACTCCCCCCTTTGTTCAGGGCTGTCGCCATCTTAGGCTTCAGCCCTCCTGTGCATAAATAAAACTTACTCCAATTGAGTTTTGGTCTCTTCTTTTCCTGGTCAAAAAACCTAACATTTTGGTGCCAAAACCCAGGACCAGGAGAGAAGACAAAATCTCCATCAGTTGGGTTGGAACCCACTTGTCTGACTTCAGCAACCAACACAAGCAAATCTTCTCCAGGTAAGGAGAAAGCACCCTCTCTCTCTCCCCTTCAGCACTCTTTCTCTGTTGTCCAGGACAACATTCACCAAAATCCTAGCATTAGGTGGGAGCTGTCTCTGGCAAGTCCAGGACCCCAGGAGCAAGTGAGACAGTGGGATGCCTCTGTCCACTCCTCCATCTGTTTCTGCCTCATGGCTTAGAAACTCTCAACAGGGGTATTCTCTCGATTGTTCCTAAGTTTGAGAGCTAGAATTTCTCCTCACCCTATCCGCCCTCATTACAAATTCTTCTAAACCTTAACAATTACTGTCAGCATCCTGGCAAGTGGAGTGAAGTCCTATATGTCCAAGCCTTCTTCAACCTGCACAGGTGCCCCTCTCTCTGACCTACCAAATCCTTCTCCTCCATTCTCCTCTCAAAAAACTGCCTATCTCCGAGCCCAGCTCTTCTTTTCCACCCCCTCCTCCTGACTCTTTCTTCAATCCTGCTGAAAACCTTCATCTCAATTCTCCTTCTCCTCCTCCTTACGCAGCCTCTCCTGCTCAAACTGAAGCTGCTGTTAAAGCACAGCAGGAAACAACACTTCCCCATCTCCAGACTCCACCTCAAAGCCTCAACCCTCCTTTCCTTCCCTGCGAAGGACCTACTCATCCCAACCTCAGCCTATCCTCCCCTTATGAGAAGTGTCTGGACCAGAGGGGCCCATCCGTGTCCATGTTCCTGTCTCTCTTTCTGACCTTTCCCAAATTAGAAAGTACCTAAGCTCATACTCTACTGACCCTGCCCGATTTCTTAAAGAATTTCAGTACCTTACTGTCTGCCATGACCTCTCCTAGCAAGATCTCTATGTTATTCTCTCTACCTGCCTCACCGCAAGGAGAAGGAATGAGTATAGCTAGCAGCTCAAACTCATGCAGACACCTTATATAGACAGGACCCTAATAACAGCCCTGTGGGAGCCACCGTGGTACCCCGAGAGGAACCCAATTGGAATTATCAGAAGGGGAAGTCTGGCCAACAGTCTTCCAACCTTATGATAATTTGTCTCACAGCAGGACTGCAAGCAGCCACACATAAAGCAGTTAATTATAATAAACCGAAAAAAATCTCCCAAAATAATAACGAAAACCCAGCAGCCTTTCTAGCTAGGCTTAAAAAGCCCCCCAATGCTATGCTAATTTTAACCCAAACTCCCCTAAAAGCACTTTACTCCTCTATATGCATTTTATTTCTCTGTCAGCCCCTAATATCTGCCAAAAACTTCAAAAACAAAAAGCAGGACCCCAGGCTAATCAAAATTACTTAATCGACCTAGGCTTTAAGGTCTTTAACAATAAAGATGTAAAAAAGGCCCAATAGGAAAAACTTAAAGAGGAAGCCAAAACCAAATCTCGTATTCAGGCTTACCAGCTTCTTACTTCAGCACTGAAAGAAACCTGAGGCCCTCCTAAACAAAAAGGAAAAACACCTGCAGAAGCCTGTTTTAAATGTGGACAGCCCAAGCACTGGGCTAAACAATGACCAAATCCCCAATCTGCCCCCCCGCCAGGGCCTTGCCTGCTCTGCAAGCAGGAGGGTCATTGGAAGTCCGACTGCCCCCGGGTATCAGCTACGTATCCAACTGAAACCCCTGGCTTCAGCCTCCCGGAGCTCCCGGAACTAGCGGCAGAGAACTGAAAGCGCCCAGGAACCGCACAAGGCCCTGCGACAATCACCCACACAGAACCTCTGGTAACTCTCTCAGTATCAGGTAAGCCAATTTCGTTTCTTATAAACACAGGGGCCACTTACTCTGCTCTCCCTGAATATAAAGGGCCAATGAACAAATCATCAGTCTCAATAGTTGGGGTCAATGGCATAGTTTCACAGCCCTTAGCTACCTCACTCCTACCCTGTACACTTGACAACCATCTGCTTACCAATTCATTCCTTATCTTCCCACGCTGTCCCACATCAACCCTAGGAAGAAATAGGTTTTACCCTGGACTTTAAATACTCATTACTTCTCCTCAAACAGCATCAGACATCTTCCTTCTGTCTTTAGTCAATACAACCTCTTCAACAAACCCTACCAATCCCCCTTCCTTTCCTTTCTCTCCCTCTCGTCAACCCTGAAGTATGGAACACAGAAACTCCCTATGCCAGTTTGAATGTTTTATGTCCCCCCAAACACCATTATCTTTGATGTAGTCTTGTGTGGGCAGACATATTAGTGTTGATTAGATTGTAGTTCTTTGATTGAGTGTTTCCATAGAGATGCGACCCACCCAACTGTAGGTGATAAAACTCTGATTAGATAATTTCCAGGGAGGTGTGGCCCCGGCCATTCTGCATGGGCCCTGATTGGTTTACTAGAGCACTATATAAGCTCAGACAGAAGGAGGAAGCTTGCTACAGTCAAGAGGGACACCTTGAAGAATGCACAGGACCTGCAAGAGGAGCTGCAGCTTACAGAGACATTTTGGAGACAGCCTTTGAAAGCAGACTTTTGCTCCAGAAAAGCTAAGAGAGGATGTGCCAGTTTGAATGTATTATGTCCCCCAAACGCCATTATCTTTGATGTAATCTTGTGTGGGCAGATGTTATCAGTGTCGATTAGATTGTAATTCTTTGAGTGTTTCTTTGGAATGTGCCTCACCCAGCTGTGGGTGATGACTCTGATTGGATAATTTCCATGGAGGTATTGCTCTGCCCATTTGGGGTGGGTCTAAGTTGATCAGTGGAGCCATATAAATGAGCTGACATAACAGAAGGAACTCAGTGCACCTGTGAGTGATGTTTTGAAGAGGAGCTACAGCCAAGAGAGACACTTGAAGAAAGCACAGGAGCTGCAGATGAGAGACATTTTGAAGACGGCTGTTGAAAGCAGACTCTTGCTCCAGAGAAGCTGAGAGAGGACAGATATCCCAAGTGCAACTAAGAGTGACATGTTTGAGGAACTGCAGCCTAGAGAGGAACGTCCTGGGAGAAAGCCATTTTGAAACCAGAACTTTGGAGCAGATGCCAGCCACATGCCTTCCCAGCTAACAGAGGTTTTCCAGACACCATTGGCCATCCTCCAGTGAAGGTACCCGATTGCTGATGTGTTACCTTGGACACTTTATGGCCTTAAGACTGTAACTCTGTAACCAAATAAACCCCCTTTTATAAAAGCCAGTCCACCTCTGGTGTTTTGCATTCCAGCAGCATTAGCAAACTAGAACAGAGGATAAACACCCCAAGAGCAACTAAGAGTGACATTTTTGAGGAGCTGAAGCCTAGAGAGGAACGTCCTGGGAGAAAGCCAACTTGCCACCAAAACCACTTGAATAGACTTTCTGTGAGGCGTATTTCTTGGTTTTACCCTTGTACTCAAAGCCCATGGCAGACAGATCAACTCTGTCCATCTGAATGTCAAACTTGCCTCCAAAGTCCCGGACTGAGTCAACCTGCCAGCAGTGCTTTGAAAGTATCAACTGATACTCATGGTCAACAGTCCTGTTCCACACTAAAATTCCCTCCATAGCCATGGGATGCTTTGGGTCCTGTTTCAAGCTCCTTCTCCTTGAGGGTCTGTTGTTCTTGAAAAACATTCTCTCTCAGCTTATGTATGTTGATGTGTTCCTGGTACCCAGATCCTTTCACAGTCTTGGCCCCCTATCTTTGTTCTTTTTTTACTTACATCATTCACAAAATCAGGGTCTGTTTCCCAGTCGTCTGCTCCCCCGTTGTCCTGGGAGATGGAAATGGTGTAGCCCGCCAAAGCTTTCCACGTCTTTCTTTCCTGTTAAAGATGAATGGATGGTCACAATCTATGTCTGAAACACAGTATACCAATGAGGAATTTCCAGACATTCATTTGCAAATGATTCTGCCGCTGCCAAGGTCAGTTCCGGCCAGGTCCACCCGGGCTCCCGGGGTTGCCATGCTGTGCCCCGGCCTGGGCTCCACTTCTAGTTCCGTGGGCAGGGGCGAGGCTGCTTCCGGTGTTGAGGCTCCACCCCCACGTGCCTCACATCTCGTCCCTTCATGTTCCCACCCTGCGGTCTCCCAGACTCACTTTTTTTAATAAGGTTTTTAAAATTCAATTTTATTGAGATATATTCACATACAATACAGTCACCCAAAGTGTACAATCAATTGTTCACAGTGCCATCATATAGTTGTACATTCATCACCCCAATCTATTTTTGAACATTTTCCTTGTACCAGAAAAAGTAAAAATAAGAATAAAAAATAAAAGTAAAAAAGAACAACAAAATCATCCCCCCATCCTATTTCTCATTTAGTTTTTTGTCCCCATTTTTCTATTCATCCATCCATATACTAGATAAAGGGAGTGTGATCTACAAGGTTTTCACAATCACACTGTTACCCCTTGCAAGCTACATTGCTATACAATTGTCTTCAAGAGTTAAGGCTACTGGGTTGCAGTTTGATAGTTTCAGGTATTTACTTCTAGCCATTCCACTGCATTAAAATCTAAAAAGGGTTATCTATATAGTGCATAATAATGCCCACCAGAGTGACCTCTCAACTCCATTTGGACTCTCCCAGCCACTGAAACTTTATTTCGTTTCATTTCACATCCCCCTTTTGGTCAAGAAGATGTTCTCAATCCCACAATGTCAGGTCCAGATTCATCCCCGGGAGTCATATCCTGCATTGCCAAGGAGATTTAGACCCCTGGGAGTCAGATGCCACATGGGGGAAGGGCAGTGAGTTCACCTGCTGAGTTGACTTAGCTAGAGAGAGAGGGCTGCATCTGAGCAACAAAGAGGTACTCAGGGGGCGACTCTTAGGCACAATCATAAGCAGGTTTAGCCTCCCTTTTGCAGTAACGAGCTTCATAAGGGCAAGTCCCGTGATAGAGGGCTTGGCATATCAAACCTCCAGTCCTCAATGTTTGTGACAACATCAGCAACAATCCAGATGAGGAAACCCAACACCTCTGCATTTTCCCCCAGCTCCTGGTGGGTGGGGGTGGGGGGGCTGCATATATATTTTTATTCTCTGTCCAAATTACTTTGCCCTCAGACTCACTTTTATATTATGCAAAAAAGAACCATCACCACCACCACCACCAGCCCCCCAGCCTTGGTGGGTACCTGCATCAATGGCCTGTTGTTTGCTGATTTCTGCAGCTTTCATTGAAACTATTCAAAAACAATGTCAGAAATATGTGACTGGGTATGGCCTTCCCATATCTTGAATTTGTGGAATTCACTTTTCCTCCTTACAGTCTGTCAAACCATGTTTATGACTCATTTGTGAGCACTGCTCTGCAGAGCAAGTTAATTAGCAGTCTTCTCTGTCTACAGGAGCAGAAGATACAAAGCAAAAGACATATACATTAGACAAAAACAAATTTAAATTAAGCTGTTCAGGTATGAAGGGATGAAGGTCTTAATTGTACAATTCTGAGAAATGTCTTGAGAAATACCCATATAAAAGGTGAAGAACAGGAAGAAATTTACTATGGAAGTAAATCAATTAACCCTCTCTGACCTCAGGTTTTTCATATAAAAGAAAGATTAGGTGAGTTGTCTATGGCCTCTTTCAGTTTGTAAGTGGATAATTCTAAAGTATCCTCAATTTCTCTCCAAGCCCACTGCTCCATTCTAGTTAGAGCTGCTCTCATCTCTCCCTAGAGGGATGCCACACCCTCCTAACAGGCCTCCACAATGTAGCTAGAAAGAGTTCTAAAATGTGAATCTGCTTAAGCCACACTGATGCTTAAAATCTTGCAATAATTCATTGAGAGATTGCCCCTGATATAAAGTCCACACAGCTTAAAATGCTCACAGCTCCATCTTGGTCTCACCTTTTCAGTTTCGTGTCTCACCACTGCCCCTGGCGCTTGCTGCTTCCTCTCATCCCTCACTGCTCTTCTCCCACGTCCTCAAATGTAGCCACACTTGCTCTTCTCCCATCTTTTGCGTAGTCATTCGTCTCACAGATTTTATTCAGTACCTCCTGTGTCTCAAGAATTGTTTAAGCACAAGGGATAAACAAATCACCCAAACAGACAAAATCCCTGCCCTCCTGATGCTGTTTCTTCTTGGTAGAACACTCTTCCTTACATTGCCTCTTTTCCTGAGTAATTTGTCCTGCAGCTCCTCTTTGAAATGTTAGATCCTCCTGAAAGCCTCTAGACACCCCTCCAAGGTGCACCCTGTACTTCCCTCCAGCATAGCATTTGTTCTCTTGTGTGACCTATTCCTGAGTCCCCACTATAATGTAATCTCAGTGAGTCTTTCAACATGCTGTCCAGATTCATAATTTTCCCCCAAGACTGACACTTGATAAGCTCAAATAAATATATGTTGCAAATAAAAACCAAAAACATTAAGATTTCCATAAACCAAAGACTGTCTGCTAGAAAAGGAATCATATAAAATGGAAAAGTGCTTCTTCTAAACTTGTTATGAGACAATAGATGTTCATAATTATATATTATCTTAGATATACCAAAGAAAAAGAAATACCATGATTGGCATAAGACTTAGCAGCACCAAAGACAGCTTTGGGCAGCTCTGAATCTTAAATTTGGGGAAAAAATCCTCTTGGAAACAAGAGTATCAGAAGAGAACTCTCTTTCCATTGACTCCCCAGGATGAAGTTCCTGGCATGGAGATTTCATAACTGGTCAATCTTAATAAAGCACATGGAAGCACATGTTTACCATGTGACACCAATTAATTGTATTTATGAGAGGTCATATATGTGGAAGCACACTGTTGTGGGCAGAATGATGACACCCCCCCCCCCCTGCCAAAAAAAAAATGTCCATGTCCTAAGCCCAGAACCTGTGAATAAATTATCTTACATGACAAAGGGGAATTAAGACTGCAGATGGATTTAAGGTTGCTAATCAGCTAAGTTTAAAATAGGAACACACTACTGGATGATCTAGAAGGGCTCAATGTAATCAAAAGGGTCCTTAAAAGTAGAAGAGGGATGGAGAAGAAGAGAGCATGTAAAGAGAGATAACAGCAGAAACAAGGTCAGAGAGATGCAGTGTTGCTGGCATTGAAGATAGAGAAAGGGGGCCACAAGTAAAGGAATACAGGAGGCCTCTAGAAGCTGGAAAAGACAAGGAAACAGATTATCCTAGGAGACCTCCCAAGGGAACATGGTCTTGTTGACATCTTGACTTTAGGCCAATGAGACCATGTCAGACTTCTGACCTACAGAATCATAAGATAATATATTTCTGTTGTTTTAAGCCACTAACATTGTGGTAATTTATTAAAGCAGCAATAAAAACCTAATACAGATGGTGACATAAGACCTCTCCTGGAAAAGTCTCCCCTCAGAATCAACTAATAAAAGGACAAATCCCACTTGCTTGGAACTCTGGAGTACAACAGAGATTGGAGAATGATTCCACAAATTCTTAATGAAGAAAAAGAAAAACTTAAACACAAAAATAAGGTAGGATATTTGTGTCCCAGACCCTCCCGTCTGGACCCATACTGCTCACTGACTCCCATGGAGTTTGGGAGTCACACAGAGACAGCACATCCTAGGTTCCTTCTGTCACAGCTGCAGAAATAGAGCCATTCACAGCAGCAAAGCAGAACTACATATATACCCAGGCACAGGGGCACAAGCCCACGGAGACCCAGGGTGGAACACAAATGGCTGAGGAATACCACATACAAAAGTGCCTCCAGGGAAAAAAGAAGAGTCCATGGCAGAACTGCTGGCAAGAGGTGCACAGACTGAATCCTGTATCTGTTTGCTGGAGTACCTTAATGCACAACAGACCTTTGTGGATTGACCCCATCTGGCTCCCTGAGGTAAGATACATTAATGGGGAAGAAACCTGAGGCAGAAGAGCCTCAGAAGAAAAATGGGGAATGGGAAATGAATTGCTGTAAGACAGGTTGAATACCAGACCTGAAAAATGTAATGAAAAAGGGGCAAGAATAAGGCAAAGAATTTAAACAAATCATAGGGTCTGGGGAAAAAACTCTGCACAAAAACAAAGAGAACAGATCAAGATTCCCAGAGAAGGAACAGAATAAAGGAAGCTTTCTCCTGGAGGTGAAATAATTTCACACAAAAAGGGCAGTCTTCAAAACTGTATCACATATACAGGCCAAGAATCAGTTGAAGAAGAGCTAAGAAAATCCAAACAGTTAAACACAGGCTACTCTATAGATCCAGAATATGTTAGGCCAAGTGTCAAATAAGAGCCTTAATACAAAGCCAATCAATAGAACCCCTGGAAAGAGGGAGAAACTGACCTTCAGAGTTAACATACCAAAATAATCAGATGCTCGGACATCAGAAAAAAATGACAAGGCATAACAAGAAACAGGAAGATACAGCTCAGGCAAGGAAAAAAATTAAAACTTCAGAGAAAACAGAATTTGGATGAACTAAACAAAGAAGTTCAAGCAACTCTCCAAAATCAATTCAAGGAGATGAAGAAAAACATGGATAGAAATAAACTAATGGTGGATATACAGCTAAAGGATGTTAAGAAGGTAATACATGAACATAAAAAAATCACAAATTTAAAAAAGAAGCATAACAAATTATTGGGGTGAAAGGCACAATAATGGAGATTTTAAAATACACTACAGGCATACAACAGCAGATTTAAAGAGGTAGAAGAAAGAATGAGTGAAATAAAAGACAGGACAACTGAAATCATACAGTCAGAAGAATAGATAGAGAACAGAAAAAATTGAGCAGTCTCTCAGGGATTTGGGTGGCAACATGAAGTATAAAAACATATCATGGATATCCAAGAGGAGAAGAGAAGGGAAAATGGGCATAAAGAATATTTGAGGAAATAATGGCCCAAAATTTCCTAACTATTATGAAAGACAAAAATATACATGTCCATGAAGCACAACTGACTTCAAACAAAATAAACCCTTATAAACCTACTGAGAGACAATGCTAATCATAATGTCAAATGCCAAAGATAAAGATAATTTTGAAAACAGCAAGGAAAAAAAGTGATTTATTGCATACAAGGGATCCTCAATAAGATTAAGTACCAATTTCTCATCAGGAACCACGGGGGCAAAAAGGCAGTGGTGTGATATACTTAAGATACTGAAAGAGAAAAACTGCCAGCCCCAAATTCTTTATCTGGCAAAACTGTTCATCAAAAATGACAGAGAGTTTAAAATATTCATAGATAAACAGAAAGTGAGATTTCATTAACAAAATGTTTGTCCTACAAGAATTCTAAGGGAGTTCTTCAGGTTGAAAGGAAAAGACAGGAGATAAAGTCTTGGATTAGTGTGAACAAGTGAAGATCTTCACTATGGATAACTAAAAGGGTAATGCTTCTGTTTTATTCCAAAAAAGACTCAGAATACAATTGAACAGGAAAAAATCATATATCTTGATAAACAACATGGAAAAAAGAGGTATTGTGGGACAAAAACAATAAAGAGGGAAAATGGAGGGATATGGAAGCAGAGAGTTTGTGTTTTATTGAAGATAAGTTGGTATCTTTTCAAATTAATAGGTTATAGATGTAGGCTGTGTAATACAAACCCCAGGGTAACCACAAAGAAAGTATTTTAAAAACATATAGAAACAGAAATGAGAAAGGGATCAGATACATCACAAAAAAATCAATGATACAGAAAAGGATGCTGAAATACAGGAAAAAAAACATACATATAAAGATTTGACATATAAAAACCAAAGGACAAAATGGATGAAGTAAGTGTTGCCTTTACTGTAATAACACTAAATGTTAATGGATTAAACTCCATAATCAAAAGACAGAGAGTGCTAGAATGGATAAAAAAGCATGATACACTTCTTGACCAAAAGGGGGATGCAAAATGAAACGAAATAAAGTTTCAGTGGCTGAGAGATTTCAAATGGAGTCGAGAGGTCACTCTGGTGGACATTCTTATGCACTATATAGATTACACCTCTTAGGTTTTAATGTATTGGAATAGCTAGAAGTAAATATCTGAAACTATCAAACTCCAACCCAGTAGTCTGGACTCCTGAAGATAATTGTATAACAATGTAGATTACAAGGGGTAACAGTGTGATTGTGAAAACCTTGTGGATCACACTCCCTTTATCTAGTGTATGGATGTATGAGTAGAAAAATGGGGACAAAAACTAAATGAAAAATAGGGTGGGATGGGGAGATGATTTGGGTGTTCTTTTTTACTTTTACTTTTTATTCTTATTTTGATTCTTTCTGGTGTAAGGAAAATGTTCAGAAATAGATTGGGATGATGAATGCATAACTATACGATCATACTGTGAACAGTTGATTGTACACCATGGATGATTGCATGGTATGTGAATATATTTCAATAAAACTGAATTTAATTAAAAACAAAAACAAAACAAGCAAAAAAAAAAAAAAAACAGAAGAGGGACAGTGGCTGGAGGGACACGGTTAGGGTGGTCACTGCCTAGACATCCCTGAAGATAGGGAAAGTGATTAAACTGGAGGAAGGGGTAGCAACAGACAAGATGGAATTTAACAAAGGATTATGAATACTGAATCTTTATATAATTTTCTTTTTCTTAGTTGCTAGGATATTAGAACACTTAGAAGGAAAGAATTGAAATGGTGGAACTGTAACCCATAGCATCCTTTGAAATTTGTTATATAGCTATTTGTTAAATTGTAATTTGAGGGGGAGAGCTAAGATGGTGGCACAGAAAGGAGTGGAAGCTAAGTAGTCCCCCTGGAACAACTCAAAAAAAAAAAAACCAGTAACAACTAGTATACAATCCAGAATAACTGCAGGAGGACAGACGTGAACGTCCAATCATCATACACCAACCTGATTTGGGAGGAATGCCCAAGATCACAGCACAAAATCTTTAAGTAAGAACTTGCGGATCCAAATCGGGAGACCCCTCCCCCATAGCCGAGCTACAAAGCCTCGTGGTGCCAGAGAGAAGCTCTCTCCCAGCGAGTGAATATAGCTCACCTGAGCTCCAACTGGGGTTTTAATTAGCGAGTGTGAACTGCTCACTACGAGGTGCGAATCCCCAACAATTAGACAGAGGCTTTGGGTGACGACTAACCTTGGAAAGCCGAGGGTCTCCTCGGACTAGCTCTGTTCCTTTTTCAACTCAGTGGAGAAAGCCTCGGCCATTTTGAGTTCCCAGTTCTGTGACTCAGACAAGGGTGTGGCACAAGCAGAGGGAGACCATTGAAATGCTAATGACCTCCCCCTAAGGCATCCATCTTCTCTAAAGAGGAAAGGGGTGTGGCCCAGCTTTACTGCCTGCCTTTCATTCAGAACTTACACCAGTCAAGAATTATAGGCTTATCTTTGCATCAGGCAGTCAGCCTTCCTGCACGGCCCAGCGGCCCAGGGCTTCCCTTGAGGGACAACATGCACAGCCTTCCCTCAGCAGAGGTCCTGGAAGATCACAGCTGAGAAGGGAGGCCCACTTGGAAAACCCAGGGACGCTATGTCAATGCCAGTGGTATGTGGGTCAGTGACAGAAAATCTGGGGCAAAACTGAAATGAAGGCTTAGACTCTTGCGGTGGCCTTGAATCTCCGGGAACCTGGGGGATTTGAATATTAAAGCTGCCCTTCCTCTCTGGCTACCCGTACACGTGCCCCACATTCAGGGTGGATGGCTCCAGCAACACACCCAAACTGAGTTCTCCAACTGAACCCCACAAGAATCATTTCCCCACACACCACAGAGACAGAGTTGGGGATAACTGACTGGAGGTGTATAGGTGACTTGCAGACACCATCTGCTGGTTAGTTAGAGAAAGTGTACGCCAAGAAACTGTTCCTGAAAAATTAGATTGGTATCTTTTTTTTTACAACTTGAAAGAACCCTATCAAGCAAAGCAAATGCCAAGAGGCCAAAAACAACAGAAAATCTTAATACATATGATAAAACCAGACAATATGGAGAATCCAACTCCAAACTCTCAAATCAAAATATCAGAAGAAGCACAGTACTTAGGAAAATTAATCGAAGAACTACAATCGAGGAACGAAAACATAACAAAGGATTTAAAGGACATCAAGAAGACCATGGCCCAGGATACAAGCGGCATAAAGAAGACCCTAGAAGAGCATAAAGAAGACATTGCAAGAGTAAATAAAAAAATAGAAGACCTCATGGAAATAAAAGAAACTGTTGGCCAAATTAAAAAGACTCTGGATAGTCACAATACAAGATTAGAGGAAGTTGAACAACGTCTCAGTGTCCTAGAAGTCCACAGAACAGAAAATGAAAGAACAAAAGAAAGAATGGAGAAAAAAATCGAAAAAATCGAAACAGATCTCAGGGATACGATAGATAAAATAAAACATCCAAACTTAAGACTCATTGGTATCCCAGAAGGGGAAGAGAAGGGTAAAGGTCTAGAAAGAGTATTCAAAGAAATTGTTGGGGAAAACTTCCCCAACATTCTACACAATATAAATACACAAAGCATAAATGCCCAGCGAACTCCAAATAGAATAAATCCAAATAAACTCACTCCAAGACATATTCTGATCAGACTCTCAAATACTGAAGAGAAGGAGCAAGTTCTGAAAGCAGCAAGAGAAAAGCAAGTCACCACATACAAAGGAAACAACATAAGACTAAGTTGTGACTACTCAGTGGCCACCATGGAGGTGAGAAGGCAGTGGCATGACATATTTAAAATTCTGAGAGAGGAAAAACTTCCAACCAAGAATACTTTATCCAGCAAAACTCTCCTTCAAATTCGAGGGAGAGCTTAAATTTTTCACAGACAAACAAATGCTGAGAGAGTTTGCCAATAAAAGACCTGCCCTACTTCAGATTCTAAAGGGAGCCCTATCAACAGAGAAATGAAGAAAGGAGAAAGAGATAGAGAGAATTTTAACAGACATATATAGTACCTTACATCCCAAATCACCAGGAACTCATTTTTCTCTAGTGATCACAGATCTTTCTCCAGAAGGGACCATAAGCTGGGACACAAAACAAGCCTCAAGAAATTAAAAAAAAAAAAATTGAATATACTCAAAGCACATTCTTCAACCACAATGGAATACAAATAGAAGTCAAGAATTTTTGAACTGTAACTCCACTATTTACTTCCTACATGATATAAATTACATGAGCTCTAATGACAAATCAGTGGTTTTGAACTAAGTGTAAAATATGTAATTTTAGACAACTATATAAAGGTGGGGGAATGGAGGAGTATAGGAACATAGTTTATGTGTCCTGTTGAAGTGAAGGTGGCATCAAAAAAAACAAGATTGATATGGATTTAAGAGGTTAATTTTAACCCCCACAGCAAACACAAAGAAATTATCAGAGAATATAACCATAGAGATGAAATGTAGAGTTTGGGTTAAGAGAAATGGGGGAAGGGGCAATGGGGAGTTAAGAAATGAGTGTGTAGTTGCTGTTTGAGGTGAAGGGAAATTTCTAGTAATGGATGGTGGAAAAGAGCATTACAACATTCTAAATGTGATTAATCCCACTAATGGAAGGCTAGGGAGGGGGTGGAATGGGAAGATTTAGGCAGTATATATGTTTCCACAGCTGAAAAAAAAAAAAAAAAGTCTAAACAGATGATGATTGAATGCCAAGGATGAACTTGGATGGGATTGGAGGATAGAGGACAGGTGGCTCAAAGGGACACAGTTGAGACATAAGGTAAAGGACACATAGAATGTAAGCTTTGTATCATTGTTGAATCTCTTGTACTTCGTAGCAGCACTTAATGGGATTGCATAAAAGAATGTTCTTGTTCATGGGAAGTACATACGTGAATTATAGTGTATGTTCAAGGATGTGTGCAGCTAGCTCTCATATGTTCAGAAGACAGAGCAATAATGATGGATGATAGATAGGGAGGGAGGGAAAGAAATAGCGATGTGACAGCATGTTAAAGTTGGTGGATTGAGCTATCGGGGGAAGGGGGTCAGGGTATGATGGAATTCTTTGTATGGGGTTAGCATTGTTTTTGCAACTGTTCCTATACCTCTGAATTTATTTCAAAAAAAAAAAAAAGAGTTGTTGAACTTAAAAGATTTGCTATGATCACCCCAATCTATTTTTTTTTAATTCAGTTTTATTGAAATATATTCACAAACCATACAGTCATCCATGGTATACAATCAACTGTTCACAGTATGATCATATAGTTATGCGTTCATCACCACAATCTATTTCTGAACATTTTCCTTACATCAGAAAGAATCAGAATAAGAATAAAAAATAAAAGTGAAAAGAGAATACCCAAACCATCCCCCCATCCCACCCTATTTGTCATTTAGTTTTTACTCCCATTTTTCTACTGATTTTTTTTTCAATTTTTTAACTTTGTTTATCAAAAAATTAAAAACAAACAGGCAAGGAGGCGGGGCAAGATGGCAGACTGGTGAGCTGTATGTTTTAGTTACTCCTCCAGGAAAGTAGGTAAAAAGCCAGGAACTGCGTGGACTGGACACCACAGAGCAATCTGTCTTTGGGCATACTTCATACAACACTCATGAAAACGTGGAACTGCTGAGATCAGCGAAATCTGTAAGTTTTTGCGGCCAGGGGACCCGCGCCCCTCCCTGCCAGGCTCAGTCCCGGGGGAGGAGGGGCTGTCAGCTCCAGGAAGGAGAAGGGAGAATTACAGTGGCTGCTCTCATCGGAAACTCATTCTACTGATTCAAACTCCAACCATAGATAGACTGAGGCCAGACACCAGAGACTCTGAGAGCAGCCAGCCCAGCAGAGAGGAGACGGGCATAGAAGGAAAACAACACGAGAAGCTCCAAAGTAAAAGCAGAGGATTTTTGGAGTTCTGGTGAACACAGAAAGGGGAAGGGCGGAGATCAGGCCTTGAGGCGCATATGCAAATCCCGAAGCAAGGCTGATCTCTCTGCCCAGGGCACCTTTCCTTAATGGCCCTGGTTGCTTTGTCTATTAGCATTTCAATAACCCATTAGATCTCTGAGGAGGGCCGGTTTTTTTTTTTTTTTTTTTTTTTTAAATCCTTTTTGCTTTTTCTAAAACAATTACTCTAAGAAGCTCAATACAGAAAGCTTCAAAGAATTGAAATTTGGGCACGTCAAGTCAAGAGCAGAAATAAGAGAGCTCTGAGACAAAAGGCAATAATCCAGTGGCTGAGAAAATTCACTAAACAACACAACTTCCCAAGAAAAGGGGGGTGTCCGCTCACAGCCACCATCCTGGTGGACAGGAAACACTCCTGCCCATCGCCAGCCCCATAGCCCAGAGCTGCCCCAGACAACCCAGTGTGACGGAAGTGCTTCAAATAACAGGCACACACCACAAAACTGGGCGTGGACATTAGCCTTCCCTGCAACCTCAGCTGAATGTCCCAGAGCTGGGAAGGGGGAGCAGTGTGAATTAACAGAGCCCCATTCAGCCATCATTTGAGCAGACTGGGAGCCTCCCAACACAGCCCAGCAGCCCAGAACTGCCCTGGGGGGACGGCACTCACCTGTGACATAGCACAGTCATCCCTCAACAGAGGACCCGGGGTGCACAGCCTGGAAGAGGGGCCCACTTGCAAGTCTCAGGAGCCATACGCCAATACCAAAGACTTGTGGGTCAGTGGCAGAGACAAACTGTGGCAGGACTGAACTGAAGGATTAGACTATTGCAGTAGCTTTAAAACTCTAGGATCATCAGGGAGATTTGATTGTTAGGGCCACCCCCCCCTCCCCGACTGCCCAGAAACACGCCCCACATACAGGGCAGGCAACACCAACTACACACGCAAGCTTGGGACACCAATTGGGCCCCACAAGACTCACTCCCCCACTCACCAAAAAGGCTAAGCAGGGGAGATCTGGCTTGTGGAGAACAGGTGGCTCGTGGACGCCACCTGCTGGTTAGTTAGAGAAAGTGTACTCCACGAAGCTGTAGATCTGATAAATTAGAGATAAGGACTTCAACTGGTCTACAAACCCTAAAAGAACCCTATCAAGGACAGCAAATGCCACGAGGCCAAAAACAACAGAAAATTATAAAGCATATGAAAAAACCAGACGATATGGATAACCCAAGCCCAAGCACCCAAATCAAAAGACCAGAAGAGACACACCTAGAGCAGCTACTCAAAGAACTAAAGATGAACAATGAGACCCTAGTACGGGATATGAAGGAAATCAAGAAGACCCTAGAAGAGCATAAAGAAGACATTGCAAGACTAAATAAAAAAATGGATGATCTTATGGAAATTAAAGAAACTGTTGACCAAATTAAAAAGATTCTGGACACTCATAGTACAAGACTAGAGGAAGTTGAACAACGAATCAGTGACCTGGAAGATGACAGAATGGAAAATGAAAGCATAAAAGAAAGAATGGGGAAAAAAATTGAAAAACTCGAAATGGACCTCAGGGATATGATAGATAATATGAAGCGTCCGAATATAAGACTCATTGGTGTCCCAGAAGGGGAAGAAAAGGGTAAAGGTCTAGGAAGAGTATTCAAAGAAATTGTTGGGGAAAACTTCCCAAATCTTCTAAACAACATAAATACACAAATCATAAATGCTCAGCGAACTCCAAATAGAATAAATCCAAAAAAACCCACTCCGAGACATATACTGATCACACTGTCAAACATAGAAGAGAAGGAGCAAGTTCTGAAAGCAGCAAGAGAAAAGCAATTCACCACATACAAAGGAAACAGCATAAGACTAAGTAGTGACTACTCAGCAGCCACCATGGAGGCGAGAAGGCAATGGCACGATATATTTAAAATTCTGAGAGAGAGGAATTTCCAGCCAAGAATACTTTATCCAGCAAAGCTCTCCTTCAAATTTGAGGGAGAGCTTAAATTTTTCACAGACAAAGAAATGCTGAGAGAATTTGCTAACAAGAGACCTGCCCTACTGGAGATACTAAAGGGAGCCCTACAGACAGAGAAACAAAGACAGGACAGAGAGACTTGGAGAAAGGTTCAGTACTAAAGAGATTCGGTATGGGTACAGTAAAGGATATTAATAGAGAGAGGGAAAAATATGGCAAACATAATCCAAAGGATAAGATGGCCGATTCAAGAAATGCCTTCACGGTTTTAACGTTGAATGTAAATGGATTAAACTCCCCAATTAAAAGATATAGATTCGCAGAATGGATCAAAAAAAATGAACCATCAATATGTTGCATACAAGAGACTCATCTTAGACACAGGGACACAAAGAAATTGAAAGTGAAAGGATGGAAAAAAATATTTCATGCAAGCTACAGCCAAAAGAAAGCAGGTGTAGCAATATTAATCTCAGATAAAATAGACTTCAAATGCAGGGATGTTTTGAGAGACAAAGAAGGCCACTACATACTAATAAAAGGGGCAATTCAGCAAGAAGAAATAACAATCGTAAATGTCTATGCACCCAATCAAGGTGCCACAAAATACATGAGAGAAACATTGGCAAAACTAAGGAAGCAATTGATGTTTCCACAATAATTGTGGGAGACTTCAACACATCACTCTCTCCTATAGATAGATCAACCAGACAGAAGACCAATAAGGAAATTGAAAACCTAAACAATCTGATAAATGAATTAGATTTAACAGACATCTACAGGACATTACATCCCAAATCAACAGGATACACATACTTTTCTAGTGCTCACGGAACTTTCTCCAGAATAGATCATATGCTGGGACATAAAACAAGCCTCAATAAATTTAAAAAGATTGAAATTATTCAAAGCACATTCTCTGACCACAATGGAATACAATTAGAAGTCAATAACCATCAGAGACTTAGAAAATTCACAAATACCTGGAGGTTAAACAACACACTCCTAAACAATCAGTGGGTTAAAGAAGAAATAGCAAGAGAAATTGCTAAATATATAGAGACGAATGAAAATGAGAACACAACATACCAAAACCTATGGGATGCAGCAAAAGCAGTGCTAAGGGGGAAATTTATAGCACTAAACGCATATATTAAAAAGGAAGAAAGAGCCAAAATCAAAGAACTAATGGATCAACTGAAGAAGCTAGAAAATGAACAGCAAACCAATCCTAAACCAAGTAGAAGAAAAGAAATAACAAGGATTAAGCAGAAATAAATGACATAGAGAACAAAAAAACAATAGAAAGGATAAATATCACCAAAAGTTGGTTCTTTGAGAAGATCAACAAGATTGACAAGCCCCTAGCTAGACTGACAAAATCAAAAAGAGAGAAGACCCATATAAACAAAATAATGAATGAAAAAGGTGACATAACTGCAGATCCTGAAGAAATTAAAAAAATTATAAGAGGATATTATGAACAACTGTATGGCAACAAACTGGATAATGTAGAAGAAATGGACAATTTCCTGGAAACATATGAACAACCTAGACTGACCAGAGAAGAAATAGAAGACCTCAATCAACCCATCACAAGCAAAGAGATCCAATCAGTCATCAAAAATCTTCCCACAAATAAATGCCCAGGGCCAGATGGCTTCACAGGGGAATTCTACCAAACTTTCCAGAAAGAACTGACACCAATCTTACTCAAACTCTTTCAAAACATTGAAAAAAATGGAACACTACCTAACTCATTTTATGGAGCTAACATCAATCTAATACCAAAACCAGGCAAAGATGCTACAAAAAAGGAAAACTACCGGCCAATCTCCCTAATGAATATAGATGCAAAAATCCTCAACAAAATACTTGCAAATCGAATCCAAAGACACATTAAAAAAATCATACACCATGACCAAGTGGGGTTCATTCCAGGCATGCAAGGATGGTTCAACATCAGAAAAACAATCAATGTATTACAACACATTAAAAACTCGAAAGGGAAAAATCAATTGATCATCTCAATAGATGCTGAAAAAGCATTTGACAAAATCCAACATCCCTTTTTGATAAAAACACTTCAAAAGGTAGGAATTGAAGGAAACTTCCTCAACATGATAAAGAGCATATATGAAAAACCCACAGCCAGCATAGTACTCAATGGTGAGAGACTGAAAGCCTTCCCTCTAAGATCAGGAACAAGACAAGGATGCCCGCTGTCACCACTGTTATTCAACATTGTGCTGGAAGTGCTAGCCAGGGCAATCCGGCAAGACAAAGAAATAAAGGCATCCAAATTGGAAAAGAAGAAGTAAAACTGTCATTGTTTGCAGATGATATGATCTTATATCTAGAAAACCCTGAGAAATCAACGATACACCTACTAGAGCTAATAAACAAATTTAGCAAAGTAGCGGGATACAAGATTAATGCACATAAGTCAGTAATGTTTCTATATGCTAGAAATGAACAAACTGAAGAGACACTCAAGAAAAAGATACCATTTTCAATAGCAACTAAAAAAATCAAGTACCTAGGAATAAACTTAACCAAAGATGTAAAAGACCTATACAAAGAAAACTACATAACTCTACTAAAAGAAATAGAAGGGGACCTTAAAAGATGGAAAAATATTCCATGTTCATGGATAGGAAGGCTAAATGTCATTAAGATGTCAATTCTACCCAAACTCATCTACAGATTCAATGCAATCCCAATCAAAATTCCAACAACCTACTTTGCAGACTTGGAAAAGCTAGTTATCAAATTTATTTGGAAAGGGAAGATGCCTCGAATTGCTAAAGACACTCTAAAGAAGAAAAACGAAGTGGGAGGACTTACACTCCCTGACTTTGAAGCTTATTATAAAGCCACAGTTGCCAAGACAGCATGGTACTGGCACAAAGATAGACATATAGATCAATGGAATCGAATTGAGAATTCAGAGATAGACCCTCAGATCTATGGCCGACTGATCTTTGATAAGGCCCCCAAAGTCACCGAACTGAGCCATAATGGTCTTTTCAACAAATGGGGCTGGGAGAGTTGGATATCCATATCCAAAAGAATGAAAGAGGACCCCTACCTCACCCCCTACACAAAAATTAACTCAAAATGGACCAAAGATCTCAATATAAAAGAAAGTACCATAAAACTCCTAGAAGATAATGTAGGAAAACATCTTCAAGACCTTGTATTAGGAGGCCACTTCCTAGACTTTACACCCAAAGCACAAGCAACAAAAGAGAAAATAGATAAATGGGAACTCCTCAAGCTTAGAAGTTTCTGCACCTCAAAGGAATTTCTCAAAAAGGTAAAGAGGCAGCCAACTCAATGGGAAAAAATTTTTGGAAACCATGTATCTGACAAAAGACTGATATCTTGCATATACAAAGAAATCCTACAACTCAATGACAATAGTACAGACAGCCCAATTATAAAATGGGCAAAAGATATGAAAAGACAGTTCTCTGAAGAGGAAATACAAATGACCAAGAAACACATGAAAAAATGTTCAGCTTCACTAGCTATTAGAGAGATGCAAATTAAGACCACAATGAGATACCATCTAACACCGGTTAGAATGGCTGCCATTAAACAAACAGGAAACTACAAATGCTGGAGGGGATGTGGAGAAATTGGAACTCTTATTCATTGTTGGTGGGACTGTATAATGGTTCAGCCACTCTGGAAGTCAGTCTGGCAGTTCCTTAGAAAACTAGATATAGAGCTACCATTCGATCCAGCGATTGCACTCCTCGGTATATACCCGGAAGATCGGAAAGCAGTGACACGAACAGATATCTGCACGCCAATGTTCATAGCAGCATTATTCACAATTGCCAAGAGATGGAAACAACCCAAATGTCCTTCAACAGATGAGTGGATAAATAAAATGTGGTATATACACACGATGGAATACTACGCGGCAGTAAGAAGGAACGATCTGGTGAAACATATGACAACATGGATGAACCTTGAAGACATAATGCTGAGCGAAATAAGCCAGGCACAAAAAGAGAAATATTATATGCTACCACTAATGTGAACTTTGAAAAATGTAAAACAAATGGTTTATAATGTAGAATGTAGGGGAACTAGCAGTAGAGAGCAATTAAGGAAGGGGGAACAATAATCCAGGAAGAACAGATAAGCTATTTAACGTTCTGGGGATGCCCAGAAATGACTATGGTCTGTTAATTTCTGATGGTTGTAGTAGGAACAAGTTCACTGAAATGTTGCTATATTATGTAACTTTCTTGGGGTAAAGTAGGAACATGTTGGAAGTTAAGCAGTTATCTTAGGTTAGTTGTCTTTTTCTTACTCCCCTGCTATGGTCTCTTTGAAATGCTCTTTTATTGTATGTTTGTTTTCTTTTTAACTTTTTTTTTCATACAGGTGATTTGAAAAAAGAAGGGAAAGTTAAAAAAAAAAAAAAAAAAAAAAAGATGTAGTGCCCCCTTGAGGAGCCTGTGGAGAATGCAGGGGTATTCGCCTACCCCACCTCCATGGTTGCTAACATGACCACAGACATAGGGGACTGGTGGTTTGATGGGTTGAGCCCTCTACCATAAGTTTTACCCTTGGGAAGACGGTTGCTGCAAAGGAGAGGCTAGGCCTCCCTGTATTTGTGCCTAAGAGTCTCCTCCTGAATGCCTCTTTGTTGCTCAGATGTGGCCCTCTCTCTCTGGCTAAGCCAACTTGAAAGGTGAAATCACTGCCCTCCCCCCTACGTGGGATCAGACACCCAGGGAAGTGAATCTCCCTGGCAACGTGGAATATGACTCCCAGGGAGGAATGTAGACCTGGCACCGTGGGACGGAGAACATCTTCTTGACCAAAAGGGGGATGTGAAAGGAAATGAAATAAGCTTCAGTGGCAGAGAGATTCCAAAAGGAGCCGAGAGGTCACTCTGGTGGGCACTCTTATGCACACTTTAGACAACCCTTTTTAGGTTCTAAAGAATTGGGGTAGCTGGTGGTGGATACCTGAAACTATCAAACTACAACCCAGAACCCATGAATCTCGAAGACAGTTGTATAAAAATGTAGCTTATGAGGGGTGACAATGGGATTGGGAAAGCCATAAGGACCAAACACCACTTTGTCTAGTTTATGGATGGATGTGTAGAAAAGTAGGGGAAGGAAACAAACAGACAAAGGTACCCAGTGTTCTTTTTTACTTCAATTGCTCTTTTTCACTCTAATTATTATTCTTGTTATTTTTGTGTGTGTGCTAATGAAGGTGTCAGGGATTGATTTAGGTGATGAATGTACAACTATGTAATGGTACTGTAAACAATCGAAAGTACAATTTGTTTTGTATGACTGCGTGGTATGTGAATATATCTCAATAAAATGATGATTTAAAAAAAAAAAAAAAAAAAAAAAAAAAAAAAAAAAAAAAAAAAACAAACAGGCAAACAACAACCAAAAAAACCCCATAACATTTCAAACAAAGCAATGGATTAAGGAAAACAAATAACCTAAAATAACTACTTTGCTTCCAATATGTTCCTACCATACCCCAAGAAAATTAATAAACCATGTCCAAACAGAGGAGTAAGAAAAACAAATAATCTAAAATAACTACATTGCTTCCAACATGTTCCTACCATACCCCAAGAAAATTAACTACCCCTAAGAAAACAAAGGAATAAGAGAAAAAAAAAAAACCTAAAATAACTCTATTGCTTCCAACATGATCTTACTATATCCAAGAAAGTTTACAAACCATAATCATTCCTGAGCATTCCCATAACATTGAGATTACCCTCCATAGTTTATCTGTTCTTATTAGATTATCATTCCCCCTCCACTAATTGGTATCTCTAGGTCCCCTACATTCTACAGTATAAAACATTGTACATTTTTCACAGAATTCACATTAGTGGTAACATACAATATCTCTCTTTTTGTGCCTGGCTTATTTTGCTCAGCATTATGTCTTTTTTTTTTTTTTTTTTAAATCTTCATTTTATTGAGATATATTCATATACCATGCAGTCATACAAAACAAATCGTACTTTCAATTGTTCACAGTACCATTACATAGTTGTACATTCATCACCCAAATCAATCCCTGACACCTTCATTAGCACACACACAAAAATAAGAAGAATAATAATTAGAGTGAAAAAGAGCAATTGAAGTAAAAAAGAACACTGGGTACCTTTGTCTGTTTGTTTCCTTCCCCTATTTTTCTACTCATCCATCCATAAACTAGACAAAGTGGAGTGTGGTCCTTATGGCTTTCCCAATCCCCTTGTCACCCCTCATAAGCTACGTTTTTATACAACTGTCTTCGAGATTCATGGGTTCTGGGTTGTAGTTTGATAGTTTCAGGTATCCACCACCAGCTACCCCAATTCTTTAGAACCTAAAAAGGGTTGTCTAAAGTGTGCGTAAGAGTGCCCACCAGAGTGACCTCTTGGCTCCTTTTGGATTCTCTCTGCCACTGAAGCTTATTTCATTTCCTTTCACATCCCCCTTTTGGTCAAGAAGATGTTCTCCGTCCCACGATGCCAGGTCTACATTCCTCCCCGGGAGTCATATTCCACGTTGCCAGGGAGATTCACTCCCCTGGGTGTCTGATCCCACGTAGAGGGGAGGGCAGTGATTTCACCTTTCAAGGTGGCTTAGCTAGAGAGACAGGGCCACATCTGAGCAACAAAGAGGCATTCGGGAGGAGGCTCTTAAGCACAACCATAGGGAGGCCTAGCCTCTCCTTTGCAGCAACCGTCTTCCCAAGGGTAAAACCTGTGGTAGAGGGCTCAACCTATCAAACCACCAGTCCCCTATGTCTGTGGTCATGTTAGCAACCATGGAGGTGGGGTAGGCGAATACCCCTGCATTCTCCACAGGCTCCTCAAGGGGACACTGCAACTTTTTTTTTTTTCCTTGTTTTTTTTTTTTTTTTTTTTTTTAACTTTCCCTTCTTTTTTAAATCAACTGTATGAAAAAAAAGTTAAAAAGAAAACAAACATACAATAAAAGAACATTTTAAAGAGACCATAACAAGGGAGTAAGAAAAAGACAACTAACCTAAGATAACTGCTTAACTTCCAACATGTTCCTACTTTACCCCAAGAAAGTTACCTAATATAGCAACATTTCTGTGAACTTGTTCCTACTATATCCATCAGAAATTAACAGACCATAGTCATTCCTGGGCATCCCCAGAACGTTAAATAGCTTATCTGTTCTTCTTGGATTATTGTTCCCCCTTCCTTAATTGCTCTCTATTGCTAGTTCCCCTACATTCTACATTATAAGCCATTTGTTTTATATTTTTCAAAGTTCACATTAGTGGTAGCATATAATATTTCTCTTTTTGTGCCTGGCTTATTTCGCTTAGCATTATGTCTTCAAGGTTCATCCATGTTGTCATATGTTTCACGAGATCGTTCCTTCTTACTGCCGCGTAGTATTCCATCGTGTGTATATACCACATTTTATTTATCCACTCATCTGTTGAAGGACATTTGGGTTGTTTCCATCTTTTGGCAATTGTGAATAATGCTGCTATGAACATTGGCGTGCAGATATCTGTTCGTGTCACTGCTTTCCGACCTTCTGGGTATATACCGAGAAGTGCAATCGCTGGGTCGAATGGTAACTCTATATCTAGTTTTCTAAGGAACTGCCAGACTGACTTCCAGAGTGGCTGAACCATTATACAGTCCCACCAACAGTGAATAAGTGTTCCAATTTCTCCACATCCCCTCCAGCATTTGTAGTTTCCTGTTTGTTTAATGGCAGCCATTCTAACCGGTGTTAGATGGTATCTCATTGTGGTCTTAATTTGCATCTCTCTAATAGCTAGTGAAGCTGAACATTTTTTCATGTGTTTCTTGGCCATTTGTATTTCCTCTTCAGAGAACTGTCTTTTCATATCTTTTGCCCATTTTATAATTGGGCCGACTGTACTATTGTCATTGAGTTGTAGGATTACATTTATATATGCAAGATATCAGTCTTTTGTCAGATACATGGTTTCCAAAAATTTTTTCCCATTGAGTTGGCTGCCTCTTTACCTTTTTGAGAAATTCCTTTGAGGTGCAGAAACTTCTAAGCTTGAGGAGTTCCCATTTATCTATTTTCTCTTTTGTTGCTTGTGCTTTGGGTGTAAAGTCTAGGAAGTGGCCGCCTAATACAAGGTCTTGAAGATGTTTTCCTACATTATCTTCTAGGAGTTTTATGGTACTTTCTTTTATATTGAGATCTTTGGTCCATTTTGAGTTAATTTTTGTGTAGGGGGTGAGGTAGGGGTCCTCTTTTATTCTTTTGGATATGGATATCCAACTCTCCCAGCCCCATTTGTTGAAAAGACCATTATGGACTCAGTTCAGTGACTTTGGGGGCCTTATCAAAGATCAGTCGGCCATAGATCTGAGGGTCTATCTCCTGAATTCTCAATTCGATTCCATTGATCTATATGTCTATCTTTGTGCCAGTACCATGCTGTTTTGGCAACTGTGGCTTTATAATAAGCTTCAAAGTCAGGGAGTGTAAGACCCTCCCACTTCGTTTTTCTTTTTTAGAGTGTCTTTTGCAATTCGAGGCATCTTCCCTTTCCAAATAAATTTGATAACTAGCTTTTCCAAGTCTGCAAAGTAGGTTGTTGGAATTTTGATTGGGATTGCATTGAATCTGTAGATGAGTTTGGGTAGAATTGACATCTTAATGACATTTAGTCTTCCTATCCATGAACATGGAATATTTTTCCATCTTTTAAAGGTCCCCTTCTATTTCTTTTAGTAGAGTTATGTAGTTTTCTTTGTATAGGTCTTTTACATCTTTGGTTAAGTTTATTCCTAGGTACTTGATTTTTTTAGTTGCTATTGAAAATGGTATCTTTTTCTTGAGTGTCCTCTTCAGTTTGTTCATTTCTAGCATATAGAAACATTACTGACTTATGTGGCATTAATCTTGTATCCCGCTACTTTGCTAAATTTGTTTATTAGCTCTAGTAGCTGTATCGTCGATTTCTCAGGGTTTTCTAGATATAAGATCATATCATCTGCAAACAATGACAGTTTTACTTCTTCTTTTCCAATTTGGATGCCTTTTATTTCTTTGTCTTGCCGGATTGCCCTGGCTAGCACTTCCAGCACAATGTTGAATAACAGTGGTGACAGCGGGCATCCTTGTCTTGTTCCTGATCTTAGAGGGAAGGCCTTTCAGTCTCTCACCATTGAGTACTATGCTGGCTGTGGGTTTTTCATATATGCTCTTTATCATGTTGAGGAAGTTTCCTTCAATTCCTACCTTTTGAAAGTGTTTTTAATTCAAAAAGGGATGTTGGATTTTGTCAAATGCTTTTTCAGCATCTATTGAGATGAATCAATTGATTTTTCCCTTTTGACTTGTTAATGTGTTGTAATACATTGATTGATTTTCTTATGTTGAACCATCCTTGCATGCCTGGAATAAACCCCACTTGGTCATGGTGTATGATTTTTTTAATGTGTCTTTGGATTCGTTTTGCAAGTATTTTGTTGAGGATTTTTGCATCAATATTCATTAGGGAGATTGGCCGGTAGTTTTCCTTTTTTGTAACATCTTTGCCTGGTTTTGGTATTAGATTGATGTTAGCTTCATAAAATGAGTTAGGTAGTGTTTCCATTTTCTTCAATGTTTTGAAAGAGTTTGAGTAAGATTGGTGTCAGTTCTTTCTGGAAAGTTTGGTAGAATTCCCCTGTGAAGCCATCTGGCCCTGGGGCATTTATTTGTGGGAAGATTTTTGATGACTGATTGGATCTCTTTGCTTGTGATGGGTTGGTTGAGGTCTTGTATTTCTTCTCTGGTCAGTCTAGGTTGTTCATATGTTTCCAGGAAATTGTCCATTTCCTCTACATTATCCATTTTGTTGCCATACAGTTGTTCATAGTATCCTCTTATAATTTTTTTAATTTCTTCAGGATCTGCAGTTATGTCACCTTTTTCATTCATTATTTTGTTTATATGGGTCTTCTCTCTTTTTGATTTTGTCAGTCTAGCTAGGGGCTTGTCAATCTTGTTGATCTTCTCAAAGAACCAACTTTTGGTGATATTTATCCTCTCTATTGTTTTTTTGTTCTCTATGTCATTTATTTCTGCTTTAATCCTTGTTATTTCTTTTCTTGTACTTGGTTTAGGATTGGTTTGCTGTTCATTTTCTAACTTCTTCAGTTGATCCATTAGTTCTTTGATTTTGGCTCTTTCTTCCTTTTTAATATATGCGTTTAGTGCTATAAATTTCCCCCTTAGCACTGCTTTTGCTGCATCCCATAGGTTTTGGTATGTTGTGTTCTCATTTTCATTCGTCTCTATATATTTAGCAATTTCTCTTGCTATTTCTTCGTTAACCCACTGATTGTTTAGGAGTGTGTTGTTTAACCTCCAGGTATTTGTGAATTTTCTAAGTCTCTGATGGTTATTGACTTCTAATTGTATTCCATTATGGTCAGAGAATGTGCTTTGAATAATTTCAATCTTTTTAAATTTATTGAGGCTTGTTTTATGTCCCAGCATATGATCTATTCTGGAGAAAGTTCCATGAGCACTAGAAAAGTATGTGTATCCTGGTGATTTGGGATGTAATGTCCTGTATATGTCTGTTAAATCTAATTCATTTATCCAATTGTTTAGGTTTTCAATTTCCTTATTGGTCTTCTGTCTGGTTGATGTATCAATAGGAGAGAGTGATGTGTTGAAGTCTCCCACAATTATTGTGGAAACATCAATTGCTTCCTTTAGTTTTGCCAGTGTTTCTCTCATGTATTTTGTGGCACCTTGGTTGGGTGCATAGACATTTATGATTGTTATTTCTTCTTGCTGAATTGCCTCTTTTATTAGTACGTAGTGGCCTTCTTTGTCTCTCAAAACATCCCTGCATTTGAAGTCTATTTTATGTGAGATTAATATTGCTACACCTGCTTTCTTTTGGCTGTAGCTTGCATGAAATATTTTTTTCCATCCTTTCACTTTCAGTTTCTTTGTGTCCCTGTGTCTAAGATGAGTCTCTTGTATGCAACATATTGATGGTTCATTTTTTTTGATCCATTCTGCGAATCTATATCTTTTAATTGGGGAGTTTAATCCATTTACATTCAACGTTATAACCGTGAAGGCATTTCTTGAATCAGCCATCTTATCCTTTGGTTTATGTTTGTCATATTTTTCCCCTCTGTCTATTAATATTCTTTATTGTACCCATACCGAATCTCTTTAGTACTGAACCTTTCTCCAAGTCTCTCTGTCCTTTCTTTGTTTCTCTGTCTGTAGGGCTCCCTTGAGTATCTCCAGTAGGGCAGGTCTCTTGTTAGCAAATTCTCTCAGCATTTGTTTCTCTGTGAAAAATTTAAGCTCTCCCTCAAATTTGAAGGAGAGCTTTGCTGGATAAAGTATTCTTGGCTGGAAATTTTTCTCACTCAGAATTTTAAATATATCGTGCCACTGCCTTCTTGCCTCCATGGTGGCTGCTGAGTAGTCACTACTTAGTCTTATGCTGTTTCCTTTGTATGTGGTGAATTGCTTTTCTCTTGCTGCTTTCAGAACTTGCTCCTTCTCTTCTGTGTTTGATAGTGTGATCAGTATATGTCTCGGAGTGGGTTTATTTGGATTTATTCTATTTGGAGTTCGCTGAGCATTTATGATTTGTGTATTTATGTTGTTTAGAAGATTTGGGAAGTTTTCCCCAACAATTTCTTTGAATACTGTTCCTCCCAATCTATTTTTGAATATTTTCCTTACACCAGAAAGAATCGGAATCAGAATAAAAAATAAAAATAAAAATAAATAGATTGGGGCGATGAATGCACAACTATAAGATGGTACTATGAACAGCACCAACAGTACATAATGGATGATTGTATGGTATGTGAATATATCTCAATAAAACTGAATTTTTAAAAAAAAGTTGTAATTTGAAAGCTCTACCATTTTGTATATATGTTAGATTCACAATAAGGAAATAACTGAAACTATGGTACTATAACTCATAATAACCGTGGAAATTTCCTATATATCTACTTGTTAAATCATACTTTGAAGATATTACCTTTTTGTATATATTTCATAATAAGGAAATAACTGAAACTGTGGAATTGTAACCTATAATATTCTTTGAAATTTGCAAACTACTTGTTAAATTGCACACGGAAAGTTACCACTTTTTTGCATATATGTTATATTCTACAATAAATATGATTTATAAAAAGGGGAAATAAAAGCATGATACAACTATATGTTGTTTACAAGAAACTCAACTTAGATTGAAAGACACAAATAGGTTGAAAGTGAAAGGTTAGAAAGAGATATTCCATTCAAACAGCAAACAAAAAAGAGCTGGGGTAGTTATAATAATACCAGACAAAGTATACTTTAAATCAATAGCTGTTATAAGATACAAAGAATTTTACTATATAATAACAAAAGTGGCAATTCACCAAGAAGAAATAACAATTATAAATATTTATGCACCCAACCCACAGTGCCCCAATGTACACAAGACAAACACTGTAAAAAAAAGAAGGGAGAAATAGACACCTCTACAATAACAGCTGGAGATTTCAATACACCACTCTCATCAATAGAACATCTAGACAGAAGATCAATAAGGAAACAGACAGCTGGAATAATATGAAAAATGAACTACACCTAAGAGACATATACAGAACATAGCACCCAAAACAGCAGGATATACATTCTTCTCATGTGCATTAGGATAATTTTCCAGGATAGACCATATGTTTGGTCATAAAAAGTCTCAATAAATTTTAAAAGATTGAAATTATACAAAATATTTTCTCTGACCACAATGGAATGAAGCTAGAAATCAATAAGAAACAGAGAACCCGACAATCAACAAATATATGGAAGTTAATTAACACACTCTAAAACAATCAATGGGTCAAGGAAGAAACCACAAGGGAGACCAGTAAGTATCTTGAGATAGATGAAAACAAGAACACAGCACATCAAAACTTATAGGATGCCCCGAAGGCAGTGCTCAGAGGGAAACTTATACACCTAAATGCTTACATTAAAAAAGAAGAGGTAAAATCAAAGAGAGGCACACCTAGAGGAACTAAGAAAAGAACAACAAACTAAACCCAAAGCAAGCAGAAGGAAAGAAATAACAAAGATCAGAGCAGAAATAAATGAGACAGAGAATAAAAAATAGACAGCATTAACAAAACCAAAAGTTGGCTCTTTGAAAAGATCAATAAAATCAACAAATCTTTAGTTAGACTGATAAAGTAAAAAAGAAAGAAGATGCAAATAAAATCAGAAATGAGAGGGGGGGCATTATTACTGTCCCCACAGAGATAGAAAGGATCATAAGAGGATATTATAAACAACTGTATGCCAACAAATTAAACAACCTAGTAAAAATGGATAAATTTGTAGAAACACACAAACAACCCACACTGACTCTAGAACTAATAGAAGATCTCAACAGACCAATTACAAATAAAGAGATTGAATCAGTCTTCAAAAACTTCCCAACAAAGAAAGCCCAGGACCAGATGGCTTCACAGGTTAATTCAACCAAACATTCCAAGAAGAAATACCCATTCTGCTCAAACTCTTCCAAAAACTTGAAGAGGAAGCAACACTACCTAACTCATTCTATGAGGCCAACATTACCCTAACACCAAAGCCAGAGAAAGAGATTTAAAGAAAAGAACATTACATATCAATATCTCTTATAAATATAGATGCAAAAATCCTCAACAAAACTAGTAAATCAAATCCAACAGCACATGAAAAGAATTATAAACCATGGTCAAGTGGGATTGATTCCAGATATGTAAGGGTGGTTCAAAATAAGAAAATCAGTTGTGCCAGTTTGTTTATGTTATGTCCTCCAGAAAAAGCCATATTCTTCAGTGCAATCTCGTGGGGGCAGATTGAGTAACCTTTTTGATTAGGGTGTGACCTCTTGATTGAATATTTCCTTGGAGATTTGACCCCACCCATTCAGGGCAGGTCTTGATTAGTTTACTGGAGTCCTTTAAAGGGAGCTCTCACAGAGAGCAGATAGAGGAAAATGCCCCTGGATAAGCTAAGCCAGGACACACAGACATTAGATGCTTGGAAGCTGACAGAGTTGCTTGCTGATTCTTTGAGATGCTAGCCCAGAGTTTGCTCCAGAGAAGCTAAGAGAGGACAAAACACCCCAAGAACAGCTGATGCTTAGAGATACTTAGAAACAACTGGAGTTGTTGACAGAAGATGGAGATGCTAAGCTAAGAGATGAAACCCAGATATTGCCCTGGAAAAGCACAGACACCAGCCATGTGCCTTCCCTGCTAACAGAGTTGTTCTGGTCACCATCGACCATTCTTCAGTGACGGTATCATCTTGTTGATGCCTTATTTGGACACTTTTATAGCCTTAGAAATGAAAATTTGTAACTAAATAAACCCCCTTTATAAAAGCCAAGCCATTTCTGATATTTTGTATAATGGCAGCATTAGCAAACTGGATCAATGAATGTAATACTCCACATTAACAAAAGGAATGTTTTTGTTTACAAGAAACTCACGTGATCATCTCAATTGACACAGAAAGGCATTTGACAAAATCCTTTTGACAGTCAAAATCCATTTGACAGTCCCTCCCAGCACAGCAAAAGGGCTTTCTTGCTAAAAGCACTTAGAAAAATAGGAAGAGAAGGTAACTTCCTCAATATTATAAAGGGCATATATGAAAAACCCAAAGCTAACATTATACTCAATTGTGAAAGACTGAAAGCTTTCCCTCTGAGATCTGGAAAAAGACAAGGATGTCCACTGTCACCACTGTTATTCCACATTGCCCTGTAAGTTCTATCCAGAGTGGCTAGGCAAGAGAAATATATAAAAGTCATCCAAATAGGAAAGGAAAAAGTAAAACTTTCACTATTTGCAGATGACATGATCCTATATATAGAAAGTCCTGAAAAACTACAACAAAGCTATTAGAGCTAATAAACAAATTCAGCAAAGTGGTGGGGTATAAGTTCAACATACGAAAATCAGTAATGTTTCTATACACTAGCAATGAGCAATCTGAGGAGGAAATCAATAAAAATTCCATTTACAATAGCAACTAAAAGAATAAAATATCCTGGAATAAATTTAATCAAGGTTGTAAAGGATTTGTACACAGAAAACTACAAAACATTGGTGAAAGAAATCAAGGAAGACCTAATTAAATGGTAAGACATTCTGTGTACATGGATTGGAAGGCTAAATATCTAAGTTGTCAATTCTACTCAAAATGAATTACAGATTCAGTGCAATCCCAATCGAAATTCCAACAGCTTGTGGAAATGGAAAAGCTCATTATGAAATTTGGAAGGGTAAGAGGCCCTGAAGAGCCAAAAAAACACAGTGAAAAAGATCAGTGTTGGAAAACTCACACTTCCTGACTTGAATGCTTATTTCAAAACTACAATGGTCAAAACAGCAAGGTACTGGCACAAGGATAGATATATTGACCAATGGAATTGAATTGAGAGTTCAGAAATAGACCCTCACATCCATGGCAAATTGATTTTGACAAGGCTTCCAAGTCCACTCAATTGGGAAAGAACAGTCTCTTCAGCAAATGGTGCTGGGAGAACTGGATATCCATATGCAAAAAGAATGAGGCAAGATCCCTATCTCACATCATATATAAAAATTAACTCAAAATGGACAAAGACCTACATATAAGAACCTGGACTATAAAACTCCTGGAAGAAAATGTAGGGAAGCATCTTCAAGACCTTGTTGTAGGCAATGCTTTCTTAGACTTTATATCCAAAGCACAAGCAACAAAAGAAAAAATAGATAAATGGGACCTCTTCAAAATCATAAACTTTTGTGCATCAAAGGACTTCATCAAGAAAATGAAAAGACAAACCATTCAGAAGGAGAAAAATTTGGAAACCACATATCTGACAAGCACTTAATATCCAGAATATATAAAGAAATCCTCAATTCAATGATAAAAAGACAAACTTCCCAATTTAAAATTGGGCAAAAGACTTGAATATACATTTCTCCAAAGAGGAAATACAAATGACTAAAAAGCACTTGAAAAGATGCTCAACATCACAAGCAATTAGGGAAATGAAAATAAAACCAAAATGCAGTATCATTTCACACTTATATTTTATACTTACTAGAGTGGCCACTATTAAAAAAAAAAACCAGAAAACTACAAGTGTTGGAGAGGATATGGAGAAATAGGAACACTCATTCATTGCTGATGGGAATGTAAAACAGTGCAGCTACTGCTGCCGTGGAAGACTGTTTAGCAGTTCCACAGACAGCTAAGTATAGAATTAACATATGATCAGGCAATCCTGCCACTAGGTATATACCCAGATGAACTGAAAACAGGGACTCAAACAGATATTTCCACACCAACGTCCATAGCGGCATTATTCACAATTGCCAAAAGATGCAAGCAACTCAAGTGTCCATCAGTTGATGAATGGATAAACAAAATGAAGTATATACATACAATGGAATATTATTCAACTGTATAAAGGAATGAAATCCTGATACATGTGACAACATACCTGAACCTTGAAGACATTTTGCTGAGTGAAATAAGCCAGACTCAATAGGACAAATGTTGTATAATCTCACTGATATGAAATAATTAGAATAAGCTCACTCATAGAGTTAGAATCTAGAATATGGATTACCAGGGGCTGCATTAGGGATAGAGAATGGAGAGTTAAAGGTTAATTTGTACAGAATTTCTATCTAGGATGATTTTAAAGTTTTGGAAATGAATTATGGTAATAATTTCACAATATTGTGAGGGTAATTAACAGCACTGAATTATATATGGGAATGTGGATATAAGGGGAAATTTTAGGTTTTATATATGTTACCCTGATAAAAATTAAAGATAAAACATGGGACTGTATAATGTGGTGAACCTTATTATAAACAGTGGACTACAGTTAATAGTACAAGTGTAAAAATATTCTTTCCTGAATTTTAAGAAATGTATTGCACTAATGCAAAGTGTTAAAGTAGGGCAGTATATGGGGAAAATAAACCTAATATAAGCTATGGACTATACTTAGTAGTACAATTCTAATATTCTTTTATCATCTGTAACAGAGGTACCACAGTAATGCAAAGTATCAAAATAGGGAGGTATATGGGAATGCTCTATTTTCTCAGGATTTTTCTGTAAATCTACAACTTCTCTAATTAAAAAACATTTTTTAAAAAATTGGTTCTATCTAGCAAAACTCAGGGTATAAATACCCCATGACCAGGATACAGGTATAAAATTGTTGATAGTGGCATCATTTGTAAGAGAAAAACAAAAACCTTAACAGACCAAAAATCACATAAGCAATCTAAGTTTTCCTTAAAGGGGAAATGGAATTTTTAAAAATGTGACAAATTTATATAATTAACTCCTACATAGCAATGAAGGAGCAAACTACTGCTTACACATCAACATGGATGAAACTTAGACACGTGAAATGAATGCAAAAAGCAAATCACAGAACTCTACTTAGAGTATGAATCCATTTTATATGGAACAAAATAAACTAAGAAATTGTGGTAGGTTGAACTATGTACCACAGGGGTGTGTGTGTGCGGGGTACATATTCTTAATCTGAATCATTCCTGTGGGTGTGAATCCATTGTAAATAGGACTCTTTAAAGATGCTATTTTTAGTTAACTTATGGCCCAACTAAATGAGGTTGGGCCTTAATCCTATTACTGGAGGCTTTATGAAGAGAAAGCCACATGGAGGAGCAGAAACTGGAAGTCAAGGAACCCAGAAGAGAAAGGAGAGGACATCACTTTGTGATGGGAAAGCCAAGGAACCCAAGGATTTCTGGCCAGCAAGAACACTACTGACCCTAGGAGGAAGCAAGCCTTCTAGCCTCTGATACTGTGAGCCAAAAAATTCCTGTTGTTAAGCTAACCCATAGTGTGGTACTTGTCATAGCACCTGGGAAACTAAGACAGCAATACACAGTTAAGGATACACCCATATGTAGGAAAACTATAATGAAAAGCAAGGAAAAAAATAATAATAGTAGCTAAAATCAAAATAGTGGGGCCAGGAGAGAGATGAGGCCAGGAAGGAGCACACAGGAGTCTCCAATGATCTTGGTGATGTTCTACTCCTTATGTAAACACCCAGATGTTCACTTTTGTCATTCTTTGTACCTTATATCTGTTACATATTTTCTTTTGGGTGATTGAAAAATTGTCATAATAATAAAGCTTTTTAAGAAACAGAAAAGTAGATGCATGTATCAGGACAGCTTTAGTTGCATGAAAATTAACTCAAGTACAGGGGAATTTATTGGTTCAATACCTAGGAATATTAGAAGTCATAAACATGAATCAATCTTGGGATTCAAAAGCTCTCAACAGGTTCCTCACTCACTCATTCTCTTCTCTCATTTTTGCTTTCTTCCATCCACAAACAGAGAAGTAAAGCAGTCTATTTGGGTTTGAACTCAAAACTTGCTTGCTAACTTTGAAAAACTTTCACTGTTAGATTATCATACCTTTTTAAACTAATAGGATTGCTTTAAAACAAAATAGTAAGTTAGTATCCTGGACATTTTTATACTTTGCCAATGCTTTTAAATCTATAAATAGAGAACATTTCATGTTCAAGTCATGCTTTTCCTATTTTCATGGTTAAGTTATTTCAGACAACATTCACTGAAAAGTAAATGGTGAATAATATTAAGGTCTTCAAGTTCATAGTCTTAAAGTTTTGCAAATTTCCATATATAGAAAATCCATAAACAATGCAGAGAGTAAAATTCCTAAACATATGTTATTTTCTTTAATAGAGAAGTTGTGGGTTTACAGAACAATCATGCATTAAATACAGGATTCCCATATACCACCCTATTAGTAACACCTTGCATTGGTGTGGGATATTTGTTACAATTGATGGTAGCAGGTTTTTAGAACTGTACTATTAACTATAGTTAATAGTTAACTATAACTGTTATGGTTTAATTTAGGGTTCACTATTTGTGTAGTGTAGTTACATGGATTTTTTTCAAAGTTTTTATTCTGTACCATATATACCCCTTTTAATCACATTCAGATATATATATTTCAGTGCTGGTAATTATGTTCACAATGTTGTGCTACCCTCACGACCAACCATTACCATTGTCAAAGCATTTCCATCATTCCAAATAGGAACCATGTACATTTCAACACTTAACTTCCCATTCCCTCTTCCCATTCCTGATAACCTATATTCTAGATCTTGTCTCTATGAGTTTGCTTACTCTAATTATTACAAATCGGTGGGATCACACATCTTTTTAAAAAGTTAATTGTGAAAGTTTCATATTAACTCATCTTCTGAAAAGTAAATAAAAATTTATATTTCTTTTTTGAAACATCCATAACCCACCCCCCCCCAAAAATTGTAATTATGTGTAAATGATTAGACTATAAAATGTTTACTGTTGAATTGGCAATCCAATCAATCCCAAAAATCCAATTGCAAAAATAAATGGGATCCAACTCTCATACTCAGAAGAAAAATACACGTATCAAGAAAAGAGAAAGGTCAGCCATATGATGAGATGAAACTACTTTGACTTGTACCTGTTGCAATAATATTAAATCCAAAATGGGCTAAAGCAAACTTGAAGACAGAAAAACTCTTCTCTTGAGGAGAGAAAAGCTTTGCTAGTTAACAAGCTGGTGGCATTTATACCTTAGAAAAGAACAATAGAAGAGGTGAAAATTACAGAGAACTCTCACTGAAAGTAGAATATTACTCAAGAAGATCTGAACAAAGTGTCTAAGAGGATAGAATTGGATTCTTTTCCTCCCTTTTGCAACTCTTGAGAACACAGTATTTTTATAATTAATTTATTTTTAACTGTGGTAAAGTATACATAAAATAAAACTCATTTTAGCCATTTAAAGTGGACAGTTCTTTGACATTAAGTACATTGACATTATTGTGTAACTCTCACAACTATCTATTTGCAGACTATTTTAGTTTATCCCAAACAAAAACTTGTATTCATTTAGCAATAATGTCTATTCCTACCCCCCAACTGCCCCTTGTAACCACTATTCTTCTTTCCATCTCCATGAATTTGCATATTCTAAGAAATTTATATAAGAGAAATCATACAATATTTGTCCTTTTTTGTCTTGCTTATTTCACTCAACTTGATGTATTTAAGGTTCATACGTATTGTTGCATGTTTCAGAACTTTACTTCTTTTTACAGCTGAATAATATTCCATTGTGTGTATATGCCAGATTTTATCTATTCATTGTCTATTGATGGACACTTGAGTTGCTTCCACCTTTTGACTACTGTGAACAATGCTGCGATGAACACTGGGGTACAATCATCTGTCTGAGTCCCTACTTTCAATTCTTTTGGGTATACACCTAGAAGTGAAATTGCCAGGTCATAGCCTATATTAACCGGGTTCTCTAGGGAAACAGACCTGAGAAGATACATATATATATATAATAATATATATATATAATAATATATAATATTATTAGATTTATGAGATTTTTTTTATAGGACTAGGCTCATGTGACTGTGGGGATGGGAAAGTCCAGATTCCATGGGGCAGGCCTCAAACCAGGAACTCTGAAGAAGGTTTTTAATGAATTCTCAAGAGAAGCTGGCTGGCTAAAGTAAAAATGGAAATTCTTCCTTGGGACTGCTGAAATCATCACTTCTCCTTTTAAGGTCTTCAACTGATTGGATGAGACTTCTCTCATTGTTGAAGGCAGTCTCCTCAGTTGACTGTAGATGTAATCAGCCATAGATGCAATTAACTTACTGATGAAATATCCTCATAGGAACAATCAGGCCACTGCTTGCTTGACCAAAACCTTGGACACAGTAACTCTATACTTAAATTTCTGAGGAACTGCCAAACCGTTTTCCCCAGTGGCTCCACCATTTTATATTCCCACCAACGTATGGGGGTTCCTATTTCTCTACATCCTTGCCAACATTTGTTATTTTCAATTCTTAAAATAATAGCCATCCCAGTGGGTAAGTGGTTTCGCATTGTAGTTGTCATTTGCATTTCTTTAATTGTTAATGATGTTGAGCATCTTTTCATTGGCCATTTGAGTATCTTCTTTAGAGAAATGTCCATTCAAATCCTTGGACCATTTTTTTAATTGGGTTGTCTTTTTGTAGTTAAGTTGTAGAAATTCCTTATATATTCTGGATATGAAACTATCAGATATATGATTTTCAAATATTTTTTCCCATTCTGTAGTTTGTGTCTTCACATTTTTTTAAATGATGTTTTAGTCTAGGTACTCCAGGAAAAAAGAACCAACAAGTTATAGACACACTCACACACACACACACACACACACACACACATATACGTACATATATACATATAATGTAAATATTATGAGGTTTATTATAGGAATTGGCTCATGCAACTGTGGGTATGGACAAGTTCAAATTACATGGGGCAGGTCACAGTGTGGGAACTCAGATAAAAGTTTTTCTGATGAATTCCTCAGGAGAAGCTGGCAGGCTGAAGCAAATACAGAAATTCATCCTTCTGACTGCTGAAATCATCAGTTCTCCCTTGAAGGACTTCAAATGATTGGATGAGACTTTCCTCATTGCTGAAGGCAATTTCCTTAGTTGATTGTACACATAATCAGCCACAGATGCAATCAATTTACTGATGATTTAAATCACAAAATAGCCTCACAGTAACAATCAGGCCGGTGCTTGCTTGACCAAACAACTAGACAATAAGACCTAGCCAGATTGACACATGAAATTAAACATCAGAGTCCATCCCTTGCAACTTGGCACCCCATACACATCTCTTTAACCCATACTTAATTTCTAAATAACAGTTGTATTTTCTCCTAACAATATTCAGCTGTCCTGCATACAACAGGATGAGAGTGTCTGAAGATGGCCATTTAAAGCAGACTTGCTCTGGAGAAGCTAAGAGAGAACAAACGCCTCAAGAGCAACTGAGAGTGACATTTTGGAGAGAAGCTGAAGCCTAGAGAGGAAAGCCATTTTGAAGAGAAAGCCATTTTGAAACCAGAACTCCGGAGCGGACGCCAGTCATGTGCCTTCCCAACTAACAGAGGTTTTCTGGATGCCACTGGCCATCCTCCAGTGAAGGTACCGAATTGTTGATGTGTTACCTTGGACAATTTATGGCCTTAAGACTATAACTGTGTAACCAAATAATCCCCCTTTTATAAAAGCCAATCCATTTCTGGTGTTTTGGATTCTAACAGCATTAGCAAACTAGAACAGGGTGTGATCTCTGATTGAATGTTTTCCATGGAGATGTGGCCCTGCCCATTCAGTGTAGGCCTTGATTAGTTCACTGGAGTCTTATGGGGGGCTCACAAACAGAAGGACTTCAGAGCTGCAACCAAGAGACATTTTGAAGATGGCCATTGAAAACTGACATTTTAGAAAATGCCATTTTGAAACGCAACCTGGGAGTAAGCAGATGCCAGCCTGGTGCCTTCCCAGCTAACAGATTTTCCAGATGCCAATGGCCTTTCTCCAGTGAAGGTACCCTACTGTTGATGCCCTACCTTGAACACTTTATGGCCTTAAGATTGTAACTCTTGGGAGGCGGGGCAAGATGGCAGACTGGTGAGCTGTAAGTTTTAGTTACTCCTCCAGGAAAGTAGGTAAAAAGCCAGGAACTGCGTGGACTGGACACCACAGAGCAATCTGTCTTTGGGCATACTTCATACAACACTCATGAAAGCGTGGAGCTGCTGAGATCAGCGAAATCTGTAAGTTTTTGCGGCCAGGGGACCTGCGCCCCTCCGCGCCAGGCTCAGTCCCGTGGGAGAAGGGGCTGCCAGCTCCGGGAAGGAGAAGGGAGAACTGCAGTGGTAGCCCTTCTCGGAAACTCATTCTACTGATCCAGACTCCAACCATAGATAGACTGAGACCAGACACCAGAGAATCTGAGAGCTGCCAGCCCAGCAGAGAGGAGACAGGCATAGAAAAAAAAAAAATAACACGAAAAACTCCAAAATAAAAGCAGAGGATTTTTGGAGTTCTGGTGAACACAGAAAGGGGAAGGGCGGAGCTCAGGCCTTGAGGCGCATATGCAAATCCTGAAGAAAAGCTGATCTCTCTGCCCTGTGGACCTTTCCTTAATGGCCCTGGTTGCTTTGTCTATTAGCATTTCAATAACCCATTAGATCTCTGAGGAGGGTCCTTTTTTTTTTTTTTTTTTTTAATCCTTTTTTCCTTTTCTAAAACAATTACTCTAAGAAGCCCAATACAGAAAGCTTCAAAGAATTGCAATTTGGGCAGGTCAAATCAAGAGCAGAACTAAGAGAGCTCTGAGACAAAAGGCAATAATCCAGTGGCTGAGAAAATTCACTAAACACCACAACTTCCCAAGAAAAGGGGGGTGTCCGCTCACAGCCACCATCCTGGTGGACAGGAAACACTCCTGCCCATCGCCAGCCCCATAGCCCAGAGCTGCCCCAGACAACCCAGTGTGACGGAAGTGCTTCAAATAACAGGCACACACCACAAAACTGGGCGTGGACATTAGCCTTCCCTGCAACCTCAGCTGATTGTCCCAGAGCTGGGAAGGTGGAGCAGTGTGAATTAACAAAGCCCCATTCAGCCATCATTTGAGCAGACTGGGAGCCTCCCTACACAGCCCAGCAGCCCAGAACTGCCCTGGGGGGCACTCACCTGTGACATAGCACAGTCATCCCTCAACAGAGGACCCGGGGTGCACAGCCTGGAAGAGGGGCCCACTTGCAAGTCTCAGGAGCCATACGCCAATACCAAAGACTTGTGGGTCAGTGGCAGAGACAAACTGTGGCACGACTGAACTGAAGGATTAGACTATTGCAGCAGCTTTAAAACTCTAGGATCATCAGGGAGATTTGATTGTTAGGGCCACCCCCCCTCCCCGACTGCCCAGAAACACGCCCCACATACAGGGCAGGCAACACCAACTACACACGCAAGCTTGGTACACCAGTTGGGCCCCACAAGGCTCACTCCCCCACTCACCAAAAAGGCTAAGCAGGGGAGAACTGGCTTGTGGAGAACAGGTGGCTCGTGGACGCCACCTGCTGGTTAGTTAGAGAAAGTGTACTCCACGAAGCTGTAGATCTGATAAATTAGAGATAAGGACTTCAATAGGTCTACAAACCCTAAAAGAACCCTATCAAGTTCAGCAAATGCCACGAGGCCAAAAACAACAGAAAATTATAAAGCATATGAAAAAACCAGACGATATGGATAACCCAAGCCCAAGCACCCAAATCAAAAGACCAAAAGAGACACAGCACCTAGAGCAGCTACTCAAAGAACTAAAGATGAACAATGAGACCATAGTACGGGATATGAAGGAAATCAAGAAGACTCTAGAAGAGCATAAAGAAGACATTGCAAGACTAAATAAAAAACTGGATGATCTTATGGAAATTAAAGAAACTGTTGACCAAATTAAAAAGATTCTGGACACTCATAGTACAAGACTAGAGGAAGTTGAACAACGAATCAGTGACCTGGAAGATGACAGAATGGAAAATGAAAGCATAAAAGAAAGAATGGGGAAAAAAATTGAAAAAATCGAAATGGACCTCAGGGATATGATAGATAATATGAAACGTCCAAATATAAGACTCATTGGTGTCCCAGAAGGGGAAGAAAAGGGTAAAGGTCTAGGAAGAGTATTCAAAGAAATTGTTGGGGAAAACTTCCCAAATCTTCAAAACAACATAAATACACAAATCATAAATGCTCAGCGAACTCCAAATAGAATAAATCCAAATAAACCCACTCCGAGACATATGCTGATCACACTGTCAAACACAGAAGAGAAGGAGCAAGTTCTGAAAGCAGCAAGGAGAAAAGCAATTCACCACATACAAAGGAAACAGCATAAGACTAAGTAGTGACTACTCAGCAGCCACCATGGAGGCAAGAAGGCAGTGGCATGATATATTTAAAATTCTGAGTGAGAAAAATTTCCAGCCAAGAATACTTCATCCAGCAAAGCTCTCCTTCAAATTTGAGGGAGAGCTTAAATTTTTCACAGACAAACAAATGCTGAGAGAATTTGCTAACAAGAGACCTGCCCTACTGGAGATACTAAAGGGAGCCCTACAGACAGAGAAACAAAGACAGGACAGAGAGACTTGGAGAAAGGTTCAGTACTAAAGAGATTTGGTATGGGTACAATAAAGGATATTAATAGAGACAGGGAAAAATATGGCAAACATAAACCAAAGGATAAGATGGCCAATTCAAGAAATGCCTTCACGGTTTTAACGTTGAATGTAAATGGATTAAACTCCCCAATTAAAAGATATAGATTCGCAGAATGGATCAAAAAAAATGAACGCATCAATATGTTGCATACAAGAGACTCATCTTAGACACAGGGACACAAAGAAACTGAAAGTGAAAGGATGGAAAAAAATATTTCATGCAAGCTACAGCCAAAAGAAAGCAGGTGTAGCAATATTAATCTCACATAAAATAGACTTCAAATGCAGGGATGTTTTGAGAGACAAAGAAGGCCACTACATACTAATAAAAGGGGCAAATTCAGCAAGAAGAAATAACAATCGTAAATGTCTATGCACCTCAATCAAGGTGCCACAAAATACTAATGAGGAGAAAACACTGGCAAAACTAAAGGAAGCAATTGATGCTTCCACAATAATTGTGGGAGACTTCAACACATCACTCTCTCCTATAGATAGATCAACCAGACAGAAGACCAATAAGGAAATTGAAAACCTAAACAATTGGATAAATGAATTAGATTTAACAGACATATACAGGACATTACATCCCAAATCACCAGGATACACATACTTTTCTAGTGCTCACGGAACTTTCTCCAGAATAGATCATATGCTGGGACATAAAACAAGCCTCAATAAATTTAAAAAGATTGAAATTATTCAAAGCACATTCTCTGACCACAATGGAATACAATTAGAAGTCAATAACCATCAGAGACTTAGAAAATTCACAAATACCTGGAGGTTAAACAACACACTCCTAAACAATCAGTGGGTTAAAGAAGAAATAGCAAGAGAAATTGCTAATTATATAGAGACGAATGAAAATGAGAACACAACATACCAAAACCTATGGGATGCAGCAAAAGCAGTGCTAAGGGGGAAATTTACAGCCCTAAACGCATATATTAAAAAGGAAGAAAGAGCCAAAATCAAAGAACTAATGGATCAACTGAAGAAGCTAGAAAATGAACAGCAAACCAATCCTAAACCAAGTACAAGAAAAGAAATAACAAGGATTAAAGCAGAAATAAATGACATAGAGAACAAAAAAACAATAGAGAGGATAAATATCACCAAAAGTTGGTTCTTTGAGAAGATCAACAAGATTGACAAGCCCCTAGCTAGACTGACAAAATCAAAAAGAGAGAAGACCCATATAAACAAAATAATGAATGAAAAACATGACATAACTGCAGATCCTGAAGAAATTAAAAAAATTATAAGAGGATATTATGAACAACTGTATGGCAACAAACTGGATAATGTAGAAGAAATGGACAATTTCCTGGAAACATATGAACAACCTAGACTGACCAGAGAAGAAATACAAGACCTCAACCAACCCATCACAAGCAAAGAGATCCAATCAGTCATCAAAAATCTTCCCACAAATAAATGCCCAGGGCCAGATGGCTTCACAGGGGAATTCTACCAAACTTTCCAGAAGGAACTGAAACCAATCTTACTCAAACTCTTTCAAAACATTGAAAAAAAGGGAACACTACCTAACTCATTTTATGAAGCTAACATCAATCTAATACCAAAACCAGGCAAAGATGCTACAAAAAAGGAAAACTACCGGCCAATCTCCCTAATGAATATCGATGCAAAAATCCTCAACAAAATACTTGCAAATCGAATCCAAAGACACATTAAAAAAATCATACACCATGACCAAGTGGGGTTCATTCCAGGCATGCAAGGATGGTTCAACATAAGAAAAACAATCAATGTATTACAACACATTAACAAGTCAAAAGGGAAAAATCAATTGATCATCTCAATAGATGCTGAAAAAGCATTTGACAAAATCCAACATCCCTTTTTGATAAAAACACTTCAAAAGGTAGGAATTGAAGGAAACTTCCTCAACATGATAAAGAGCATATATGAAAAAACCCACAGTCAGCATAGTACTCAATGGTGAGAGACTGAAAGCCTTCCCTCTAAGATCAGGAACAAGATAAGGATGCCCGCTGTCACCACTGTTATTCAACATTGTGCTGGAAGTGCTAGCCAGGGCAATCCGGCAAGACAAAGAAATAAAAGGCATCCAAATTGGAAAAGAGGAAGTAAAACTGTCATTGTTTGCAGATGATATGATCTTATATCTAGAAAACCCTGAGAAATCGACGATACAGCTACTAGAGCTAATAAACAAATTTAGCAAAGTAGCGGGATACAAGATTAATGCACGTAAGTCAGTAATGTTTCTATATGCTAGAAATGAACAAACTGAAGAGACACTCAAGAAAAAGATACCATTTTCAATAGCAACTAAAAAAATCAAGTACCTAGGAATAAACTTAACCAAAGATGTAAAAGACCTATACAAAGAAAATTACATAACTCTACTAAAAGAAATAGAAGGGGACCTTAAAAGATGGAAAAATATTCCATGTTCATGGATAGGAAGGCTAAATGTCATTAAGATGACAATTCTACCCAAACTCATCTACAGATTCAATGCAATCCCAATCAAAATTCCAACAACCTACTTTGCAGACTTGGAAAAGCTAGTTATCAAATTTATTTGGAAAGGGAAGATGCCTCAAATTGCTAAAGACACTCTAAAAAAGAAAAACGAAGTGGGAGGACTTATACTCCCTGACTTTGAAGCTTATTATAAAGCCACAGTTGCCAAAACAGCATGGTACTGGCACAAAGATAGACATATAGATCAATGGAATCGAATCGAGAATTCGGAGATAGACCCTCAGATCTATGGCCGACTGATCTTTGATAAGGCCCCCAAAGTCACCTAACTGAGCCATAATGGTCTTTTCAACAAATGGGGCTGGGAGAGTTGGATATCCATATCCAAAAGAATAAAAGAGGACCCCTACCTCACCCCCTACACAAAAATTAACTCAAAATGGACCAAAGATCTCAATATAAAAGAAAGTACCATAAAGCTCCTAGAAGATAATGTAGGAAAACATCTTCAAGACCTTGTATTAGGCGGCCACTTCCTAGACTTTACACCCAAAGCACAAGCAACAAAAGAGAAAATAGATAAATGGGAGCTCCTCAAGCTTAGAAGTTTCTGCACCTCAAAGGAATTTCTCAAAAAGGTAAAGAGGCAGCCAACTCAATGGGAAAAAATTTTTGGAAACCATGTATCTGACAAAAGACTGATATCTTGCATATACAAAGAAATCCTACAACTCAATGACAATAGTACAGTCAGCCCAATTATAAAATGGGCAAAAGATATGAAAAGACAGTTCTCTGAAGAGGAAATACAAATGGCCAAGAAACACATGAAAAAATGTTCAGCTTCACTAGCTATTAGAGAGATGCAAATTAAGACCACAATGAGATACCATCTCACACCCATTAGAATGGCTGCCATTAAACAAACAGGAAACTACAAATGCTGGATGGGATGTGGAGAAATTGGAACTCTTATTCATTGGTTGGTGGGACTGTATAATGGTTCAGCCACTCTGGAAGTCAGTCTGGCAGTTCCTTAGAAAACTAGATATAGAGCTACCATTCGATCCAGCGATTGCACTTCTCGGTATATACCCGGAAGATCGGAAAGCAGTGACACGAACAGATATCTGCACGCCAATGTTCATAGCAGCATTATTCACAATTGCCAAGAGATGGAAACAACCCAAATGTCCTTCAACAGATGAGTGGATAAATAAAATGTGGTATAGACACACGATGGAATACTACGTGGCAGTAAGATGGAACGATCTGGTGAAACATATGACAACATGGATGAACCTTGAAGACATAATGCTGAGCGAAATAAGCCAGGCACAAAAAGAGAAATATTATATGCTACCACTAATGTGAACTTTGAAAAATGTAAAACAAATGGTTTATAATGTAGAATGTAGGGGAACTAGCAGTAGAGAGCCATTAAGGAAGGGGGAACAATAATCCAAGAAGAACAGATAAGCTATTTAACGTTCTGGGGATGCCCAGAAATGACTATGGTCTGTTAATTTCTGATGGATATAGTAGGAACAAGTTCACAGAAATGTTGCTATACTATGTAACTTTCTTGGGGTAAAGTAGGAATATGTTGGAAGTTAAGCAGTTATCTTAGGTTAGTTGTGTTTTTCTTACCCCCTAGTTATGGTCTCTTTGAAATGTTCTTTTATTGTATGTTTGTTTTCTTTTTAACTTTTTTTTTTTCATACAGTTGATTTAAAAAAGAAGGGAAGGTTAAAAAAAAAAAAAAAAAGAAAAGAAAAACAAGGAAAAAAAAAAAAGATGTAGTGCCCCCTTGAGGAGCCTGTGGAGAATGCAGGGGTATTCGCCTACCCCACCTCCATGGTTGCTAACATGACCACAGACATAGGGGACTGGTGGTTTGATGGGTTGAGCCCTCTACCATAAGTTTTACCCTTGGGAAGACGGTTGCTGCAAAGGAGAGGCTAGGCCTCCCTATATTTGTGCCTAAGAGTCTCCTCCTGAATGCCTCTTTGTTGCTCAGATGTGGCCCTCTCTCTCTGGCTAAGCCAACTTGAAAGGTGAAATCACTGCCCTCCCCCCTACGTGGGATCAGACACCCAGGGGAGTGAATCTCCCTGGCAACGTGGAATATGACTCCCGGGGAGGAATGTAGACACGGCATCGTGGGATGGAGAACATCTTCTTGACCAAAAGGGGGATGTGAAAGGCAATGAAATAAGCTTCAGTGGCAGAGAGATTCCAAAACGAGCCGAGAGATCACTCTGGTGGGCACTCTTACGCCCACTTTAGACAACCCTTTTTAGGTTCTAAAGAATTGGGGTAGCTGGTGGTGGATACCTGAAACTATTAAACTACAACCCAGAACCCATGAATCTCGAAGACAGTTGTATAAAAATGTAGCTTATGAGGGGTGACAGTGGGATTGGGAATGCCATAAGGACCAAACTCCACTTTGTCTAGTTTATGGATGGATGTGTAGAAAAGTAGGGGAAGGAAACAAACAGACAAAGGTACCCAGTGTTCTTTTTTACTTCAATTGCTCTTTTTCACTCTAATTATTATTCTTGTTATTTTTGTGTGTGTGCTAATGAAGGTGTCAGGGATTGATTTAGGTGATGAATGTACAACTATGTAATGGTACTGTAAACAATCGAAAGTACAATTTGTTTTGTATGACTGCGTGGTATGTGAATATATCTCAATAAAATGATGATTAAAAAAAAATAAAAAAATAAAAGTCATTGCTGGAAAAAAAAAAAAAAAAAAGATTGTAACTCTTGAACCAAATAACCCCGCTTTAAAAAAGTCAGTCCATTTCTGGTGTTTTGCAAAGCAGAAGCATTATCAACCCAGAACAACCATGTAACAGAACTTCATTCCTTTCTATGGCTAAATAATATTTCACTGCATGGATATTCCATTTTGTTTATCCCTTCATCTGTTGATGAATCCTTGGGCTATTTTAACCTTTTGGCTATGGTAATTAATGCTTCTGTGAATATCCTGTGTAAGTTTTTGTTTGAGTCCTTGTTTTCATTTCTTTAGGGAATTGTCAGATCATATGTTTTACTTTTTGAGGAATCACCAAAATGTTTTCCACAGTGACTGCACCATTTTGCATTCCCATCAGCAATACATGAGGATTCCAATTTCTCCACATCCTTGTCAACTCTTGTTATTTTCTGTTTTGTTTTATGACCATTCTAGTGGGTGTGAAATGGTATCTCATGGTGATTTTGATTTGCATTTCCCTAATTGCTAAAGATGTTGAATATCTGTTCATGTGCTGTGTTTCTTTTCCTTTGGCTAAAGACTTCTAAAATAGTTTGAAACAGGACTTGGCATTTTCTCTCATTCTCCCCCCCACCCCCACCCCTTTTTCTTCCACTGATAGAGCTAATCATCCCCTTTGGCAATCTTGTGTAAGCCATTGCCTACAAATTCCTTACTTTGGGCTTTTTAATTACTTACATTTCCTGTCCAGTGTTTGTGATGCAATCTGCTGATTTCCTGTAAGTTCCCAGTCTTGATTATAGCACTGAAACTGCTGAATCAGATTTGATCCCCAAAGCTGTGATGCTGTTAACCCTTTTGTTATTCTACATCCTGAGACAACGGAACGGTTACCCAAGTAAAACAAGATGTCTATCTGAGCCTCCATGTATGACACAACCATCGTGCATGCCCTTGCCTCTTGCAGGTTCTGGATGTGTCATGACAAGCACTTCTTCTACATGCTGATGTAGCTCATGCCAGGTGGGGAGCTCTTCACCTACCTGCAGAATCATGGCCGCTTCACCAGCAACACCATACTCTTCTACTTTGGGGAAATCATCTGTGCCATTGACTACCTGCACTCCAAGGAGATCGTTTACAGGAACTTGAAGCCAGAACACAAATTGCTGAATAAAGAGGGGCATGTCAAGCTCACTAACTTTGGATTTGTTGAGAAGCTTAATGAGAAAAGAATGACCCTTCCTTGCCTGAAAGATAGTACTTCACTTTCACTTGAGAAAGATGATGGAAAGGTCAACCCTCATACCAAGGTATCCCGGGAAACAAAGGAAGATCCAGGTTCTATGTGAGGCAAGCTTACAGTTTTGAGATGAAAAAAATGTCCAGATCAAGGCATTATCATGTGATACTTTCTCCCCGAAAACTGTCTGCTGGCAATCCTGGAATCCTCTTCACATGACAAGGTACCTGGCAGCATCTGCTGGTCTCTCCCTTCTCTTCTGGATTTGTTTTCAGCTTCTTTGTTCCATGGCTTTCTCTATTTGCCCAATTTTAAACTGGGAAGTTTGTCTTTTTTATCACTGAGTTGAGGATTTCTTTGTATATTCTGGATATTAAGTGATTGTCAGATATGTAGTTTCCAAGTATTTTCTCCTTTTGAGCAGGTTGTCTTTTCACTTTCTTGACCAAGTCCTTTGATGCACAGAAGTTTATAATTTTGAGGAGGTCCCATTTATCTATTTTTTGTATATGGTATGAGATAGGGATCTCACTTCATTCTTTTGCATATGGATATCCAGTTCTCCCAACACCATGTGTTGAAGAGACTGTTCTTTCCCAATCGAATAAACTTAGCAGCCTTGTCAAAATCAATTGGCCACAGATGTGAGGGTCTATTTCTGAACTCTCAATTCAATTCCATTGGTCAATATATCTATTCTCATGCCAGTACCATGCTGTTTTAACCACTGTGGCTTTGCAGTATGCTTTACAGTCAGGAAGTGTTAATCCCCCAACTTCATTCTTCTTTTTCAGGGTGCCTTCGGCTAGTCAAAGACCCTTACCTTTCCAAATAATTTTGATATTTGTCTTTTCCATTTCTAGCGTAGGTTGTTGGAATTTTTATTGGGACTGCATTGAATTTGTCAATCATTTTGGGTAGAATTGACATCTTAATGATAGTCTTTCTATCCATGAATATGGAATGTACTGCCACTTATTTAGGTCTTCTTTGAGGTCTTTTACCAATCTCTTGGTTTTATGTGTTCAAGTCCTTTAAAAAATTGGTTAAATTTATTCCTAGATATTTGATTTTTTTAGTTGCTGTTGTAAATGGAATTTGTTTCTTGATTTCCTCCTCATATTGGTCATTACTAGTGTATAGAAATACTGCTGAGTTTTGCATGTTGATCTTGTATCCTGCTACTTTTCTGAACTTGTTTATATGTTATGTTCTCATTTTCATTCAAGATATTTGTAATTTCTTCTTTGACCCACTCATTATTTAAGAGGATGTTGCTTAACCTCAGTATATTTGTGAATTTTCCAGTTCTCCATCTGTGCCAGTTTGGATGTATTATGTCCCCCTAAATGCCATTATCTTTAATACAATCTTGTGGGGGCAAATGTATTACTGTTGATTAGGTTGGAATCTTTGGATTAGGTTGTTTCCATGCAGATGTGACCCACCCAACTGTGGGTAATACCTTTGATTAGATTATTTCCATGGAGGTGTGGCCCTGCCCATTCAGTGTGGGTCTTGATTAGTTTACTGGAGTCCTTTAAAAATGCTGGCACAGTCCCAGATGCTGGCTGACTTAACTCAGAGATGCTTGGAGTATGGACCCCTGAGGTTGGCTGTAGCTTAGAGAGACATTTCGAAGATGACCGTTGAAAGCTGACACTGACTTTTGGAGAACGCCATTTTGAAATGCAACCTGGGAGCAAGCAGACGCCAGCCATGTGCCTTCCCAGCTAACAGAGGTTTTCCGGACACCAATGGCCTTTCTCCAGTGAAGGTACCCTATTGTTGATGTCTTACCTAGGACACTTTATGGCCTTAAGACTGTAACTTTGTTACCAAATAAACCCCCTTTATAAAAGCCAATCCATTTCTGGTGTTTTGCAAAACAGCAGGATTAGCAAACCGGAACACCATCTATTATTGATTTCCAGCTGCTTTCCATTATGATCAGAGAAAGCGGATTGTATAATTGCAATTTTTAATTTTTATTGAGACTTGCATTGTGACCCAACATGTGATCCATCCTGGAAAATGATCCATGTACACTTGAGAATAATGTATATCCTGCTGTTTGGGGGTACAATGTTTTGTATATGTCTGTTAGGTGTAGTTCATTTTTAACATCATTCAAGTTCTCTGTTTCCTTTTTGATCCTCTGTTGAGATATTATATCAATAGATGAGAGTGGTGTATTGAAGTCTCCAACTATTATTGTAGAGACATCTATTTTTCCTTTCAGTTTTGTTTGCCCTCATGTATTTTGGGCACCACGACTAGATGGATAAATATTTATGATAGTTAATTCTTCTTGGTGGATTGCCCCTTTTATTAATATATTGTGTCCTTCTTTGTCTCTTATAAAAGCTATTGACTTAAAGTCTATTTTGTCCAATATTAGTATAGCTACCCCAGCTCTTTTTTGGTTACTGTTTGCATGGATTATCTTTTTCCAACCTTTCACTTTCAGTCTATTTGTGTCTTTGGGTCTAAGGTAGGTCTCTTGTAAACAGCATATAGATGGATCAAACTTTTCTATTCACTCTGCCATTATGTGTCTTTTGATTGGGGAGTTTAATCCACTAACATTCAGTGTTATTACTATAAAGGCAGTAATTACTTCAGCCATTTTGGCCTTTGTTTCTTAATGTAATTTTATTGAGATATATTCATATAGCATACAATCTATCCTCCTTTGTTTTTTTAAATGTTATATGTTTTATTATTTTTTGTCTCTTTTTACCCTTTTAGTTTCTCTTACTGATAATGTTCATTTCTATACTCTACTGCAAGCCTCTCTCTCCTGTCTTTTCCTTGTAGCCTGCAGACCTCCCTTTAGTATTCAGTCTCTTATTGACAGACTATCTCATTTTTTGTTTATCTGTGAATATTCTAAACTCTCCTTCATTTTGAAGGACAATTTTGCCAGATAAAGAATTTTGGGCTCACAGCTTTTCTCTTTCAGTACCTTAAATATTTCATACCACTGCATTCATACCTCCATGGTTTCTGATGAGAAATTGACACTTAGTCTTATTGTGGTTCCCTTGAATGTAATGAATTGCTTTTCTCTTGCTGCTTTCAGGATTCTCTCCTTATCTTTGGCATTTGACATTCTGATTAGTATGTGCCTTGGAGCTGGTCTATTAGGGTTTATTCTGTTTGGAACACATTACACTTCTTGAACATGTATATTTATGTCTTTCATAAGAGTTGGGAAATGTTTGGCCATTATTTCCTCAAATATTCTCTCTTCCCCTTCTCCCCTCTCTTTTCCTTCTGGGAAACCCATGACATGTATGTTTGTGAGCTTGCATTCAATTCCTTGAGACTCTGCTCAATTTTTTTCCATGCTTTTGTCTATCTGTTCTTCTCTCTGTACAATTTTGTATGTCCTGTTTTCTAGTTCACTGATTCTTTCTTCTGCCTGTTCAAATCTACTGTTGTATTCCTCTAGTGAATTTTTATACTCTTTTATTGTACCTTTCTTTCTCATCATTTCTGTTATGTTTCTTTTTATACTTTCAATTTTTCTTTATGCTCACACAGTGTCTTCTTAATATCCTTTATCTCTTTGGCCATTTCCTTGAATTGGTTTAGGAGGTTTATGTGAACATCTTTGACTAGTTGTTCCAAATTTTGTGTCTCCTCTTAAGTTTTTATTTGTTTCTTTGACTGAGCCACATCTCCTTGTTTCTTGTTATGATTGTAATTTTTTGCTGATGTCTAGATGTTTGGTTTGCTAAAGCTGCCAGAATGCAATATACCAGAAATGGGTTGGCTTTTCAATGGGTATTTATTAAGTTACAAATTTACAGCTCTAAGGCCAAGAAAATGTCCAAATTAAGGCATCAAGTGGAAGATACCTTCTCTGAGGAAAGGCTGCTGGCATCTGAGGTTCCTCTGTCCCATGGGAAGGCACATGGTGACATCTGCTGGTCCTTCTCCCCTCACTTATGGTTTCAATGGCTTTCTCTCTCTACTCCTGTATGTCCTTGCTTATTTCTACCTGGGCATTTCTTACTCTGCTCTTGGGCTTTTACTTTCATCATCTTCACAAAGGACTCCAGCAAAGGATTAAGACCCACCTTGAATGGGCTGGGTCACATCCCAACTGAAATAGCTTAACCAATAGTCCCACCCACAATATGTCTGCCCCACAAGAATGGATTAAAAGAACATGGTCTTTTCTGGGGTACATGACAGATTCAAACCAGCACACTAGGCATCTGATAACCTTGATGAATTTAGTCTGGCGGTCCACTTTCTCTTTCTTGTCTAGCGTTTTATTGTTGATTCGCTTTGTGTTAAGGCTGTTCTTTGATGCTTGGTCTAATTTATTCTAGACCTTTAGAATAGCCCATGTTTAAGTGATCATATTTTTTCAGCTCTTCTTTATCTGATTCTTGCCCTGGATATATAGTACAATTTTTGAGATTGAACTGTTTGTGCAGCTGTTTCACACCCAGGAAAAAGCTTCCTCTCTTCCATTCCTTCTCTAGGAATCTTGATCTGTTCTGTTTGTTTTTTATTTTACACTATCATTTTTTAACTCTCCTTTCATTATCTCTAGCTGCTTTGGCCTGGAGGGCAAATTCTGGGAGAAGGTTCACCTTGGTGAGGACTTTCCCAAATCAGTATTTCCCAGTCAAAACAGGGCCAGGGACTCACGAAGGAGTCATAGACTGGTTCCAAAATGCTCTGGGGAGGAGACTAGGAAGGACATCAAACATCTCTTTGATCACTCTGTGAATTTGTGCTTTCCTGGCCTGCCCAGAAGATGGCAATCTCCAGCAAACTGGTTCCCCGCAGTCCTAAGAAGGCACTGTGTCTTTAAAGCATCTCCTGTTCCACCCATTTTGGGAGTGGGTTTGAAACAGAAGCTGCTGACTGTTTTTGTTCAGGGTGAGTTGAGACAATAGCTGCCCTCAGAAGTGATCCAAGTTTGGCATCAAAAGCCATAATCAGTGTTGGGCCATGCCCACCCACCCCCACCCCCCAGTTCTTGGGGAACAGAACTTTTATGTCCTGACAGCAGCAGCCAAGCAGGGACTGGATCTCAAGATGGCCTGCCACAAGAGTGGGGGATGGACAACAGGCGCCAGTGACATGAAGAAGGCTACTCACAGTTTCACTGCAGTTTTTGGTCTCTTCCTGTTGCTGTTCCCTGGATGCTGTACAGTGTTTTTCTGGCCTCAGAAGCCCCAGAACAATTGTTTCAGACATTTTCTGGCTGTTTAGTAGCTGCCTTGGAGGATGGACTGAGTCCTGGAGCTTCGTATATCACCATCTTTCCTGGAAGTTCTCCTCTGATAAGGGTTCAATATCCAGAATATATGAAGAACTGCTACAACTCAACAACAAAAAGACAACATTCCAGTTTAAAAAATGGGCAAAAGACTTGAAAAGACATTTCTCCAAAGAAGATATACACTAAAGAAGATATACAAATGGCCAATAAATACATGAAAAGACCATTATCTTTAGCCATTAGGAAAATGCAAATCAAAACCTCAATGAGATACTACTACATAGCCACTGGAATGGGTACTATTAAAAACAAAAACCAGAAAATAAAAATAAAAATAAAAAATAAAAATAAGTGCTGGTGAAGATCTGGAAAAATAGGAATCCTTGTAAATTGTTGATGGGAATGTAAAATGGTACAGTTACTAGGGAAAACAGTTTGGTGATTCCTCAGAAAGTTAAGTATAGAATTACCATATGACACTACAATCTACTTCTAGGTATATATTCAAAAGAATTGAAAGCAGGGATTTGAACAGATATTTGCACACCAATGTTCATAGTGACATTATTCACAATTGCCAAAACATGGAAGCAATCCAAGTGGATTGGCATTACATGCAATGGAATATTATTCAGCCATAAAAAAGGAATGGAGTTCTGATACACGCTACAACATGGATGAACCCTGAAGATATGTTGAGTGAAATAAGCCAGATACAAAAGGACAAATATTGGATGATCTCACTTACATGAAATAATTCAAATATGCAAATTCAATAGAGTCAGAAATTAGAATAGAGGTTACCAGGGGCAGGAGGTGGGAAGAATGGGGAATAAATGCTTAATTGGCACAGAGTTTCTGTTTGGGGTGATGGGAAAGTTTTGGAAATGGATGGTGGTGCTAGCATAACATTGTGAATGCAATTAATACCAATGGATTGTATATTTAAGAGTGGTTAAAATGGGAAATTTAGGATATATATATTTCCCATTTTATATGTATATTTGTTATCAGAATAAAAATTTTTAAAACCCATAGAACTGCACAACACAAAGAGTGAACTCTAATGTAAACTATGGGATACAGTTAATAATATAATAATAATGTTTCATCAGTTGGAACAAAGATACCACACTATTGCAAAATGTTAATAATAGGGAAAGCTTTGTGTGTGGGAAGGTATATAGGAACTCCGCATTTTCTAAATGATTTTCTGTAAACTTTCAATTGCTCTAATTAAAAAAAAATTTTTTTTTTTATTTACTTCTCTAGAGGGACTGAAAGCCTGAGGTTGGGGTGGGAGTGTGTATTCAATATCATTTATTTTTGATATTGGATTTTAAAAATTGATTGGATTGTCAATTCAACAGTAAACATTTTATAGTCAGTCATTTACATATAATTTTTTTAAATGTTATAGTTGTTTCAAAAGAGAAACACATGTAAGTTTTATAGGGAACTTTTTGGAGTAATGGAAGTGTTCTAAAACTGCATGGTGGTGATGAATGACTTTTCAGAAGGATTTTCCCCAAATCATATGAATTTTAAAATAATTCCCAAGGTGATATTTAAACTTTGTACTAATATAAAAAGAGGTTTGTTTATCAACTTTTATGTGAAATAGGTATCTGTGCGTGTGAAATGATTCTAAAAAAATTAAAATTTTTTATCTGTATTTTCATGACTATTTTATCTTACATTTAATAATATATTGCTAGAATTTTTAAAGTTCAAGCAAAATAACTATGTCAATGCAAACACTTAATTCTATTTTGTAGACAAGTTTTAAGGTGTCATATTTAATTAATGATTATAAGCACGGGTATGAAAACATCTATCTATCTTGGCTCTTGTAGTTTATGCAAATTCCATATAATTATTCTCCATAGAGAATAGTCCATTTTAAATAACATTCTCAAATTTTCTTTGAATTATATTTTTTCCTCACAATAATGTGCTACCACCACCACCAACCATTTCCAAAACTTTACAATCAACCTAAATGGAAATTCTGTACAAATTAAGCATCAACTCCCCATTCTCTACCCCCAATTCATCCCCTGGCAACCTGTATTCCAGATTCTAACTCTGTGAGTTTACTTTTCTAATTATTTAATATCAGTGAGATCATACAATATTTGTCCCTTAATGTCTGGCTTATTCTTATTGTTATGGAACTTGTTTTCCTACTTCTTTGCATGCCTGCTAATCTTTGATTGGATGCCAGACATAAATTTTACCTTGTTTGGTACTGGATATTTTTGTATTCCTTTAAATCTTCTTGAGCTTTGTTCTGGGATGCAGTTTAGTTACTTGGAGTCAGTTTGATCTTTTCAGGTTTAGTTTTCATGATTTGTTAGGTGGATCTGGAGCAGTGTTCAGTCTAGGGATAATTATACTGAGGCAAAACCTACTTAATGCCCCATGAATTTTGTTTTTTTTTTTCCCCCCATCTGGCTAATGAGAATAGGCACTATTCCTGGCTCTGCATGTGTGTGGGCTACTGTTCTTGCTAATCCTTTTGAGTGGTTTGCGATCCCCCCTCCCCAACCCCCCCAAGTCCCAACCTCACTCCCTACCCCCACCCCACCCACAGATCAGTACTCTGTTGAATACTTTGCAGATCTCCAACTTCTTTCTCTCTGCAGCTCTTTCTTTGCTGGTGCTATGTTCTATGAATTCCCACTGCCTTGATGTCCCCACACTCTCAGCGTTGAATCCTCATTCTCAATTAGGGAGACCACCAGGCCCTGGGTTCCTCCTCTCTGCACCACAGTATGGAAACTCCCTCAAGGCAACAAGCAGGGACAACTGTAGAGCTTATGTGGTTGGTTCACTGTTTGTCAAGGATCACTGTCCTTTGTTGCCTGATGTCCAGAGTCCTGAAAAATATTGTTTGATAAACTGTACGTTGTTCGTTGTTATTTCAAGTGGGAGGGTAAATCTGATTCCTGTTATCCCATCTTGACCAGAAGAGGAAATCTTATAAAAATCTTAACCAATCACCATGTCTCAAACTTCTGTAATCCATCCTTCTTGCTTTATCAGAGTTGTTTATTTTTCTCTAAAATACTAATCTCTTATTAATCCCCTACTTCAGATATTTTTATGGCATCACCGTTATTTGAGCTGCTTAGTTTTGGCATACTATGCCCTTTGTGATGAGGCCTCTGCCCATTCCTTTATCCTCACCCCCTGCCATTCCCCACTTGCCCCCTCAGCTCTAGCCATATCAAGCTATTTATAGACCTATCCCCATTCTGCTACCCAGCACTTCACTGTTTCCTGCTTCCTGCCTTGGTATACACTGTCCCTTTGAGGCTCATTCTCCTCATCCATTTGGTAAACTTTTCTTTAACCTAGATGATCTTTTTAAGCATACAGTCTTCTGTAAATTTTTCTCTGACCTTCCCATCCCCACCAAGTAGAATTGCTCCCCCCATCTTTTGCACCAATAACTAAAGCTTGCATGTGTCCTATTTATGGCATTTCTCACACTTACATATATTTGCTTATGTGCCTGTTTTCATTAATACATAGTACTTTTTATGAGTTTAAAAAAATATGTTTTCTTCATCTCTACATGCCAGTGCCAAATTCATCCAACCAATAAATATTACTGGATATCTCACTTCAGACACTGTTCCATGTCCTTAGAGGGACAACACTGAAGAAGATAGTCCTTTTTAAAAAAGAGTTTATATTGGGATGAAAAAGCCAGTTGATAAACAAATAAAAGTATAGCATATTTACAGTACGAAGAAGAGAGCCCAGTTAGGAGGCTGTTGTAGTCATCCAGGGAAGAGACGATATTAGCTTGAAATAGGGTGGGGGAAGAGAAGATGGAGAGAATTGGATCCACTTGAGACACATGTAAGAGGTAAAGCCAACAGGATTTGTGATTAGATTTCCTAGGGGTGGGAAAGGAAAAGGATTAATTAAGGATGACTTTTATATGGTAAATGCTTAATAAATTCTTGGACGAACAATCTTCTTGACAGCTAAAAACTAGTTTTAAGAAAACGAATCTTGTGGGTTTAATTCAGAATCTAACTGGCCAATTTCACCAGGAATATTTACGTTTTATTGTACTATAGAATAGTAGTGTTGAGGTTCAATACTAGAGTTAGACAAATCTGGCTCCACCCTTTCTCACTTTGTGACTTTGGTCAAATTATTTAACTTTTCTAAGCCTCAATTTCATCATCCGTAAGATGGAGATATCAGTGCTGTTGGATGTTGTTTTTTTGGTTTTGTTTTTTTTAAGAATTTCAAGATAACGCTTTCAAAGTAGTTAGTACTATGCCTAATACAAAACAAGCACTTAATAAATAGGAGCTTATATCAATTACTATGGGTGAAACAATCAGTTGGTTGTTTTGTTGGTCTGTGTCCAAGAAGAAAATCATGATTAAGATTTTTGTTCATGCCCAGTGATCCTCTGTAGAAATAAACTTAGTTCATTATTGTTGTGATATATTTTGTGGTCTAGAAAAATTAATGAGAATTTTAAAAATATGTAAGTTCCTTCCAAGAGTACAAAACAAGATACAAAATTAAACTGCCACAGAAATCTCTCAATTAGAATGAAAATTCTACAATGGTTTAATGGTTTACAGTATCTTTCAAAAGTGGCCCATTTGCAAATATTTCTAATTTTATTGGGAGAAATATTGATTGGGAGAAAAGCCCATCTGGTGAATCTTCCAGCTGAGGCAAGAAGTTCTCAGTTTTCCTGAGCCTTTCCTAGGAAATGTTAGGAAAGGTGAGTGGATCCAGTGGGAAATGAATAAACAAGGTCTGTCATTAATTTCTTTGGAAATTAGGAGTAAATGAAGATGAACATTGGTGAGCAAGACAAAAGAAGTGGAATTTTTAAATGGGAGAGAGATTGAGAAAAAGAAAAGAAAAGAGAAAAATCAGGGTCTAATGAGGGGAACAGCACATTGGAGACATTTTGTTCAGAAGGCTGGGAAATCAAGACAGGTGCTTCTACACATTCTGTAGAAGGGCAGAGAAAGAAAGAGAGAAAATGAATGTATACAAGAGGATAACAATGAGCCCGAAGGACTGAAACCTGGTAATCCTCAAGAACAGGTATCTGTGGTAATGTTGCAAACATATTATCACACTTAAGCCTTCCCCAAACCGTAAATGCTAAGTTCCATTAGTATCCTCACTTTACAGGGAAAGAAACTGACACATAGAGAGATCAATCAACTTCCCCAGGTCACACAGGTTGTTAGCAGCAATGCAGGAATTCGACTCCAGGTCTGTTTAATCAGAACTCATACTCTTTGCCATCTTGCCATACCACCATCTCTCTAGCTCTAAATAATGTAAGGAAAGCAACAGATTCAAAGGAATCTGAGGAACAGGAAGAAAATGCATAGAAAACGTACTGGCAAAATCTCATACCTGCAGTTCTTAAAGAAAAATTTATTTAAATGTAACACTCCTTTTCTCTTTGTGTTTGGGTTTTTCAAAAGTTTTGCCATAAGTGTGATCTTACATCACAGAAACAAAACATGAAGATGCTTAAGTAATTTTATGAAAGGGGGAAAGATTTATTTACAAATGTCAGAATTGTAGTACTGGTTTATACAATTACAAATATAATCTTGTGAGAATGACAGCTGTTCAGTATTTCTTTGATTCCTATTTCTGCTTAAGAATTATGTTTTGCTACATTAATGAAGCCATGTTTTAAAAATGAGTCTAACATAATTAGAAAATAGATCTCTAAATTCCCAGGAAGAGAGTCATGAATTTCCATACTTTGATATTTTCTGCTAAAATAAGTTTCATGTTGAACATGCCCATATGGTATTATTGTATATGAAGCTGGACCTACACTGCCATCTGCTGTGTCAGGATTAGGTGAAAAATCATCTACATAAGCTGGGCTTGAGGAATGCAAAATATACATATCAAAAAACTGTATCACTTTGCATTTTTGGAAAATGAGCACTGGGAAAAATACAGGCTTGCAGTTACATATTTCAAATTTTATTGGAAGCATGTGTGTATGTTTTAAAATGACATATTTCAAGAGCACAGAAAAATGAACAGAAAATGATATAACACCACCCATATGAAGCAATGAATATTATCGATGTCAGTGATGCTCCCTGTGTTTGCCTCCCTGGTCCCATTCTCCACCACTTCCACCCCTACCCCAGAGAAATCACATTCCTGAATGTCATGTAAACTGGGAAAGGTTTTAATAGGTAAAAGTGTTCACCTTTTACTTCCACATGCTTTAGTAAGGCTGACCAGTTAAAAAACGTCCAAACTAGCAACTTCATCCTGAGGAAGTTAGTGGAGAGAGCTCTATTCTGATTCCCAATTCTGAGAGTCTGATATTCTATTCTGATACTGAGGACTTTCCCCAAATTTAAGACTCAGAGCTTCCCTTTCTTTAGTATGTCTCAGTTGATATATAATTTATGAGCACCTGTGGCCACAACACAGATTCATATGAGGAGGCCATTCTTGGTAGAGGGAGAGTTAGAGAAAATACCCAGAAATGTGAGACAGTAAAAAGCATTTGGGGATGAGCAAATAGACTATCACAGCAGGAGCATAAGGAGAAAGAGGAAATAGAGCTGGCACATCCTATCATGGGCACACCAATCACCAGTTGTTGGGAGAGCCAATGTGCCATTGAGAGGACAAAGGGAAATCCAAGCAACAAGTGTCATGTGGCATTGTCTTTGCTGCATTCGAGGTGATGCTGCACTGCCAGAGGAGGACACACAGCCAGAGCAGGACCAGCACCTGCAACTGGAGATTTGGTAGCTGAGGGAGAAGTAGACTGGAGGTTTCAGAGCCACCACTACAGAGCGGAGAGTTCAAAGGAAGTAAAAAAGAGGTTGAAACAACCCAAGTGTCCCTCAGTAGATGAATAGCTAAACAAAATGTGGTACATACATAATAGAGTATTATTCAGCCTTAAAAAGGAATGGTATTCTGATACATGCTGAGATACAAATATACTAAGAAAGTATTATGCTAAGTGAAATAGCCAGATACAAAAGGACAAATATTGTATGATTCCACTTACATGAAATATCTAGAATAGGCAAATTCATAGAGACAGAAAGTAAGGTACAGGTTACCAGGAGCTACGGAGGGGAAATAAGGAGTTAGTTTATTTGGAGTGATGAAAAAGTGTTGGTAATGGATGTTGGTGATGGTAGCACAACATTATAAATGCAATTAATGCCACTGAAACATATACATATTTCCACAACAAAAAATTCAAATTAAAAGAGAGAAAGAGGTTGCACTTCAGAGGAAGGGTCTAGTTGAAGAGCAGGGGTCACTACCTCCCTAGAAAATCGTTCTAGAAAATGAAACTAGAGAGAGTCAATAATGAGATGCTGCAATACACCATTCTACAAATGATAAAAATACTCACTACAGTTCTCCCCAGCACCTGACTAGTCTTGCTTACTATTATTTAAACCTCTCTTTTTTTGGTTTTATCTTCTAAGTATTCTTCTTCTAATGAACCTTACCAGATACAATCCCAGAAGTAAGGATATTGGATCCTGGGACATCACACTATCTATAATCATGTTCTTCAGCTCCTTCAACACTTCTGTGTAAGAACAAGCTGATTTAAATGAATACCAGGAGAATAGAAGGAAAATAGAAGCCACCAAAGGGGATCCTTTTGGGGTCTAGGTTGAAGACCATCTCTTTAGATGGTGTTGCTAAAGAGGGATCTTGACCTATATGTGGGAGGCCATAGCTTTCTCTTTCTCTAAGTCAGGTGGGCGTTTGTGTTATTATGTTTGTCTGTGTAATGGTAGTGGTGGTGGTGGTGGTGTGTGGGTGGGTGTGTGTGTGTGCACACACATGCACTGGTGGGGGTAGATGTGAGATGAGGAAAGTCAGGAGACCCCAAGCCATTCAAAAGCACAGATGGGGCTCAGCTAGTTTTGGGTGCTGTACTGGATAAAAGGGGTGCTTCGAGGAACAATTCTATGTATTAGGTTTTTGGGTTTTAATATAATGCAGCTGAAGAATCAATGTTCTAGAAAATGCAAATTATTAAACTGAAATAGATAAATAAGTACAATAAACCAAGTATTTCATCATGTTTTGGAGGGTAGAAAGCACAAATTATATTCATGGATAATAATTTGTAAAGTGCTTCTGATTTACACTTTAAAGAATGCTTTCATATTCAGGAGAAATAGTCTTTTCATTTTACAGATGAGGAAACTGAGGTTTGGAAAAGCTAACTTAATTGAGCTTTTTTTTTTTTTTGCCATTTGGAAAACTTTTGTGATCAGGTAGCGTTGTATTCTTAGAGAAGCTTAAATTACGATTTCATTCTCTTACTTTCTTTGGAAGGTTGATGGTTACTTTGAAAAGGCAGTCATTTTAAAACAATGCCTGGTTGTAGGTAATTTTTAAAGCTGAAGTACAGGTTTGCAAAACATTTAAATAGTCAATTATTAGAGTGGTGAGTTTATGCTGCCGGAGACAGGTTTTTAAAAATGTTATTGTTCTGACAGCCAGTGTATATATTTATAAGTGCTAAAGTTGAATTCTAGCTCTGGATCATCTATTAATGTGTTCAAAACTTTGAGCTAGCTACATATTTTACATTTTGGAATAACAGTGATATGCTATATCAATACATTTTTTTTTTAGAAATATCAGAATTTCTCAGATGAAAGAGGCATCAATAATGATAAACACTAAATAAAAGGATGATGACAATAATAATGATAAGGATAATAATAATGCTTCAAATCCTTGCAGTACTATTTTTTTCTGAGGAGTCCAAACAGTTTTCCACATCAGATCTCACTATCTTTGAGACACTAGTCTCACACATTCTACACATGATGAAATTGAGGCATACTGAGATATATACTTAGGTCTTGCCTTTGAAGTTGCACAAGACCAGATCTAAAAACCAGGATACCTAGTCCAGCACTATTTGATTATGTGATTGCTGGGGAAATGAAAGACAGACAGATAGACAGTCAGAATGAACTACTCTGTCTCTGGCCAGATACTCTCCCTTCTTTTAATTTGTTTGCCTTATATGTTTCCTGGGCTGGGAATTCAGGAGTCCCAATTCTCCTCCAGATTCAGGCAGTGAACTGGAGTTGTATCTGCTATATGTTTAAACAGACTATATTTCTAATAATTTTGCCACAGATTACAGTATAACCCTGAAGGACCACTTTAATGATGGCATGAGAATTTCAAGGATTTATAAATAGTGTTGAGAATTCAAGCATATCTTGACCTGGGTACGCTCATACTCATCATGACTATTAATTTTAGACTGAAAATACTTGTGCAAATGAGAAAGATAATGTGAGACAATGAGAAAATGGAAAGTTTTATAATGCCAGGTGAAGTAGTTGGCAGTTTTCAGAGCTTAACTGGTTGTGTGGGTTTTTTTCAATTTTGTTAAATTTTATTTCTTTTTAATATTTTTATTAATAATTTGTTATAGAAGTTGTAGGTTTACAGAAATATCATGCATAAAATATACAAAATACAGAGTACCTATATACCACCCTATTATTAATACCTTGCCTTAGTGAAGTACATTTATTGTAATTTATGAAAGAGCATTTTAATAACTGTACTATTAATTATACTCCATTGTTTACAATATAATTCATTGTTTTGTATAGTACTTTTTTCTTTTAATTTTTATTCTAGTAATATATATGACCTAAAATTTCCCCCTTTAACCACATTCACATATATGATTCAGTGCTGTTAGTGACACTCACAATGTAGCACTACCAACATCACCATTCATTACCAAAATTTTACACAATCAACCCCAATAGAAATTCTGTATAATTTAAGCATTAACTCCATATTGCCTACCTCCATCCCAGCCCTGACAAATATATTATAGATTCTGACTCTCTGAGTTTGCTTATAATAATTATTTCATATCAGTGAGATCACACAATATTTGTCCTATTGTGTCTGGTTTATTTCACGTGGCATGTCTTCAAAGTTCATTCATATTGACACATGTATCAGGACTTCATTCCTTTTTATAACTGAATAATATTCCATTGTATGTATAAATTACATCTTGTTTATCCGTTCATTGGTTGATGGACACTTGGGTTGCTACCATCTTTTGGCAATTGAGAATAATGCCACTATGGATATCAGTGTGCCGATATCTGTTCAAGGTCCCTGCTTTAAATTCTTTTCAGTGTATACTGAAAAGTGTACACTGAAAAGTGTAGAGGGATTGCTGGATCACATGGTAATTCTGTACTTAGCTTTCTGAGAAACTGCCAAACAGTCTCCCACCAGCTGCACCATTTTACATTCCCACCAGCAATGAATGAGTGTTCCTATTTCTCCAAATCCTCTCCAACACTTGTAATTTTCTTTTTTTTTTCAATAGTAGCCATTCTAGTAGGTGTAAAATGGTATTTCATTGTGGTTTGGATTTTCATTTCCCTAATAGCTAGTGATGATGTTGAACTTTTTCAACGTGCTTTTTAGCTATTTGTATATCCCTTTTGGAGAAATGTCTCTTCAAGTCTTTTCCCCATTTTTTAACTGGGTTGTTTGCCTTTTTAATCGAGTTGAAGGATTTCTCTATATATCCTGAATATTAAACCCTTATTAGATATATGGTTTCCAAATATTTTCTCCCTTTGAGTAGGTTGTATTTTTACTTTCATGATAAAGTCCTTTGATGCAAAAAAGTTTTAAATTTTGATAAGGTTCTGTTTATCTATTTTTTTCTGTTTTTGCTTGTGCTTTAGGTATAAAGTCTAACACTGCCTAACAAAAGATCCTGAAGATGCTTCCCTACATTTCTGCCTAGGAGTTTTGGTTCTTATACTTAGGTCTCTGATCCATTTTGAATTAATCTTTGTATATGGTGTGAAATAGGGGTCCTTCTTCATTCTTTTGCATATGGATATTCAGTTCTCCCAGAACTATTTGTTGAAGAAATTATTCCTTCCCAATTGGGTGGACTTGGCAGCCTTGTCAAAAATAAATTGACTATAGATGTGGGGGTCTATTTCTGAACTCTCAATTCAATTCCATTAGTCTATATATGTTTCTTTGTCCAGTACCATGCTGTTTTGACCACTGTAGCTTTGTTATAAGTCAGGAAGTGTGAGTCCTCCCACTTCATTCTTTTTCAAGATGGCTTTTGCTGTTCAGGGTCCCTTACCCTACCCATAAGCATGGAATGCTGTTACATTTATTTAGATCTTCTCTGATTTCTTTTTGCAAAGATTTGTAGTTTCCAGTGTATAAATCTTTTACATCCTTGGTTCAATGTATTCCTTTTAGTTCCTATTATAAATGGATTTTTTTTTCTTGATTTCCTCCTCAGATGGCTAATTAATAGTTTATAGAAACACTACTGATTTTTGTATGTTGATCTTATAACCCACCACTTTGCTGAATTTGTTTTTTTAGCTCTAGTAGCTTTGTTGCAGACTTTTTGTGACTTTCTATATATAGGATTATGTGATCTGCAAAAAGTGAAAGTTTTACTCTTCCTTTCTTATTTGGATGACTTTTATTTCTTTTTCTTGCCTAACTAACTGCTCTGGATGGATCTTCCAGGTCAATGTTAAGTAACAGTGGTGACAGTGGGCATCCTGATCTTATTCTTGCTCTTAGAGGAAAAGCTTTCAGTCTTTCACCATTGAGTATGATGTCAGCAGTGGGTTTTCATATATGCCCCTTATCATATGAAGGAAGTTTCCTTCTCTTCCTATATTTCTGTGTGTTTTTAGTAACAAAGGAGGCTGGATTTTATCAAATGCCTTTTCTGTGTCAATTGAGATGATCATGTGATTGTTTCCCTTTGTTTTGTTAATGTGTGTATTACATTAATTTTCTTATGTTGAACCACCCTTGTGTATCTGGGATAAATCCCACTTGACCATGGTGTATATTTCTTTTCATGTGTGGTTGGATTCAGTTTGCTAGCATTTTGTTGAGGATTTTTGCATCTATATTCATTAGAGAAATTGGTTTGTAATTTTCTTTTATTTATTTAAATCTTTTTTCCAGCTCTGGTGTTAGGGTGATGTCAGCCTCATACAATGAATTAGGTCATGTTGCCTCCTCTTCAATTTTTTGGAAGAGTTTGAGTAGGATGGGTATTATTTCATCTTGGAATATTTGGTAGAATTCAACCATGAAGCCATCTGGTCCTGCACATTTCTTCGTTGGGGGGAGGGGTTTGAAGACTGATTTAATCCCTTTATTCATAATTGGACTGTTGAGATTTCTATTACTTGTAGAGTCAGTGCAGGTCATTTGCGTGTTTGTAGGAATTTGTCCATTTCATCTAGGTTGTCTAAATTTCTTGGCATAAAGTTGTTCATAATATCCTCTGATGATCAGCAGTAATGTCCCCATTCTCATTTCTGATTTTATTTTGCATCTTCTCTCTTTTTTACTTTGTCATTCTAACTAAAGTTTTGTCAATTTTATTCATCTTTTCAAAGAACTAACTTTGGGTTTTGTAAATGCTGTCTACTTTTTTATTCTCTATCTCATTTATTTCTGCTCTAATCTTTGTTTTTTCTTTCCTTCTGCATGCTTTGGGTTTAGTTTGATGTTCCTCCAGGTGTGTTCTCTTTGATTTCACCTCTTCTTTTTTAATTGCCTTCACTGCATCCTATGAGTTTTGACACGTTGTGTTGTTTTCATCTATCTCAAGATACTTACTGGTCTCCCTTGTGGTTTTTTCTTTAATTCATCAATTGTTTTAGAGTGTGTTAATTAACTTCCATATATTTGTTGATTGTCCAGATCTCTATTTGTTATTGATTTCCAGTTTCATTCCAAGGTGGTCAGAGGAGATTCTTTGTATAATTTCAATCTTACAAAAATTTACTGAGATTTGTTTTGTGACCAGATACATGGTCTATCCTGGAAAACAATCCATGCACACTTGAGAAGAATGTATAGCCTGTTTTTTGGGGGGTGCAATGTTCTATATACGTGTGTTAGGTCTAGTTCATTTATCCTATTCATGTTCTTGTGTCCTTATTGATCTTTGGTCTAGATGTTCTATTAATTGATAGTCTCCAACTATTATTGTAGAGAGGTGTCTTCTATTTCTTCCTTCAGTTTTACCAGTGTTTGCCTCATGTATTTTGGGGCACTGTGGTTGGGTGCATAAATATTTATGATTGTATTTCTTCTTGGTGGATTGCCCCTTTTATTAATATATAGTGTCCTTTGTCTCTTATAACAGCTTTTGACTTACGGTCTATTTCATCCAATATTAGTATAGCTACCCCAGCTCCTTTTTGGTTACTATTTGTATGGATTATCTTTTTCTATCCTTTAAACCTATTTATGTCTTTGGATCTAAGGTGAATCTCTTGTAAGCATCATGTAGTTGGATCATGCTTTTTTTTTTAATCCATTCTGCCAATCTGTGTCATTTGATTGGGGAGGGGGAGGTATTTAATCCACTAGCATGAAGTAAAGGCAAAACTTACTTCAGCCACTTTGTCCTTTGGTTTTTATATGTTATATCTTCTTTGTCTATATTTTTGAAGTACAGTTTTGCCAGATAAAGAATTTTTGGCTGGCAGTTTTTCTCTTTCAGTACTTAAGTATATCATACCACTTCCTTCTTGTTGCCATGGTTTCTGAAGAGAAATCAGCACTTAGACTTGAGGATCCCTTGTATGTGATGAGTCACTTTTCTCTTGCTGCTTTCCAAATTCTCTCTGGCATTTGACATTCCAATTAGTATGTGTCTTGGAGTAGGTCTATTAGGGTTTATTCTGTTTGGAGAAAATTGTGCTTCATGGACATGTATATTTTTGTGTTTCATAAGAATTAGGAAATTTTTGGCCATTATTTCCTCAAATATTTTTTCTGCCTCCTTTCCCTTCCTTTCTCCTTCTGGGACACCAATAATGTGAATGTTTGCCTGCCTATTGCTGTTACTCAAATCCCTGAGAAACTGCTCAATTTTTTCTGTTCTCTTCTCTAGCTGTTCTTTTGTCTGTATGACTTCAATTTTCCTGTCTTCTAGTTCACTGGTTCTTTCTTCTGTCTTTTCAAATCTGCTGTTGTATGCCTGTAGTGTATTTTTAATCTCTATTATCATGTCTGTCATGCCCATAATTTCTATTATGTTTGTTTTTATACTTGTAAATTGTTCTTTATTCTCACAGATTGTCTTATTATATTTTAGCTCTGTATCCATATTTTTCTTCTTCTTCTTGAGTTTACTTGGGAGATTTGTTTGAACTTCTTTGATTAGTTGGTCCAAATTCTGTGCTTCCTCTGACATTTTAATTTTGTTCCCTTGACTGAGCCATATTTTCCTGTTTTTTAGTTGGCTTGTAATTTTTTGCTGATGTCTGGGCATCTGATTATCTTGATGACTTAACTCGGAAAGTCCATTTATCCCTCTTTTCTCAGGTTTTATTATTGATTGGTTTTATGTTAAGGCTCCTCTTTTGACACTTTGTCCAACCAATTTAGGACTTTTAGATAGTCCTTGCTTAACTGTTCAGATTTTCTCAGCTCTTCTTTCAACTCATTCATGCCCTGGATATACAGTACAATTTTAAGATTGCACTTTTTGTGTATTTGTTTCACCTCCAGGAGAAAGTTTCTTTCCTCTGTTCCTTCTTGATCGTTCTGTTCATTTTCATGCAGAATTTTGTTCCCAGCTTCTATGATTTTTTAAATTCTATCCCTCATTCACTGCCCCCCTTTCATTACACTTTTCAGTTCTGGCACCTATCCTGAATTACAGCAGCTTAGTCCCCGCCCCCCATTTTTTCTGTGAGGCTTTTCTGCCTCTGGTTTCTTCTATATTAGGGTATCCTACCCTGGCTAGCTACAAGGGGTCAATCCAGAAAAATCTGTTTTGCATTTAGGTGGTCCAGCCAATGGAAACTGATTGAGTGCACTTCTTGCCAACAGTTCTGCCATGGACTCTCCCTCCCCCTCTCTTCCTCTCTCCCTCTATCCCCCTCTGCCTCTCCCTCTCTCTCTCCCTTTCCCTCTCCCTCTCCCCCCTGGGGGTTCTTTTGTATGCAGTATATAACACAGCAGCTTGTGTTCTGCCCTGGGTCTCTGTGGACTTGGGACTCTGTGCCTGGGTATGTGTGGATTCTAACTCACTGCTGTGAGTGGCTCCATAATCTGCATCTGTGGCAGGAGGGATGCAGACCATGCTGCCTCTGCGAGACTCCCAAGCTGCATGGCACCGAGTGAGGCAGACGGGTCCCGACTGGTGGGTCCAGTATGGAAATTTCCTACCTGATCTTTGCAATTCCTTTACTTTTTCTTCTATTCAGCATTTGTGGAGTCCTTCTCCAGTCTCTATGGTCCTCCAGAGTTCTAAGCAAGTGGAATTTGTCCTTTTATTAGCTGATTCTGAAGGGAATCTTTTCTAGGGGATGTCTTATGTTACCGTGTTGATGGCATCACTCTCCCAAATTGTTTTATAAATTGCTTCCTTCTGTACTCCCATCAGCATTGCATAAGTATTTCTATTGTTCCCAGTCCTCACCAACATTTTGTATTTCAGATGTATTAATTTTTGCCAAACTGGAGGATTTGTAATGGCACTTCATTGGTTTTAAATGTCATTTTCTTTATTATTAATGTGGTTAATAATCTTTTAATACATTTATTATTCATATATACTCCTCTGTGAAAAATCATTTATAATTTGCTCCTTTTTATGTTGGACTGTGTATTCTATTTTTTGTTCACTTTGTATTGTGTTGTTTTTTTCTTATTTGACATACTCTTATACATATTCTGAATACTAATCCTTGTGGCTTATATGCATTGCATATATCTGCTCCCAGTTTGTACCTATTATTTCACTTCTTTTAGTGTATTTATTAACAGAAGTTCTTCAACATAGTAAAATATGTAAATATTTTTCTTTATAATTTGCATGCATTGTCTCTTATTTAAGAAATTTTTCTGTAACAACAGAAAGTTTCCAAATTGTCTTTCACATTAAAGTCTTTAATTCACTTGTATGTGATTCTCTGTGTGTGGGATAAGTTCGGAATCCTTCTATCCCTGGACTACAATGCCACTTCTTTCTCATGTCAAGTTTCCATATCTGTGTGGGCTTGTTTGGAGGCTTCTTTCCATCAATATATTTGCTTAACCCTATGCCAGTACCTCATTGTCTTAATGACTAAGTCTTAAAATTAGTCTTGATTTCCAATATGAGAAGTATTTTCACTTTGATTATCTTCTGAACATCTTTTCTCTTCCATATAATTTTTAATATTAGTTTGTCAAGTTCCTTGATTGGAATTACAGTGAATCTATAGGTCAAGTTAGATTTATGCTATAGAGTCTTCCTATTCATGAACACGGCTTATCTCTTCTTTTATTTGAGTCATTTAAAAAATATATTCTAAAATGTTTAAAATTTTCTTGATAGAAGTCTTCAATCTTTTGGTAGATTTATTTGTAAATACCACACAGTTTTTGTTGGCTTTACAAATAGTATTTTTAGAGTTGCTTTTGTTTTTGTAAGTACTATCTTTCAAAAAATAGTATTGAATGTTTATTACTGTTTATTAGTTTACATATCTTATAACTATTCATTTCATTAATTTGTTAGTAGATTCTTTTGACCTTTCTATGTAAATATTATAACATTTCCAAATAAAAAGTTTGGTTTTTCCTATCCAATCTTAACTTTTATTTTTTCTCATATCTTAACCTGCTGGCTAGACTCTCTGGAATGATGCTAAATCACAGTGGTGATAGTAAGCGGATATGTCTCATATAAAGGGTATTTTCTATACATATTTTGTAGTTTCCCTTTTGCAGGTTAAGGAAGTTCACTTTAATTATAAGCCTGATGGAAGTTTTTGTTGTATTAATTTTTTCAAACAATTTTTCTGAACCTATTTGGTTAGTCTTTTGTTTTATTCCTTTCTTTAATCTATCAATTGCCATTAAAGACACTAACTTTTTTTAATATTGGGCCTATTTTACTTTTCTTGGATAAACAAAACTTGATCATGATGTACAGTGTGCATGAATAATATATAACTTAATTTATTTACCAATATTTTGTTTAGGAATTTTGTTTGGGTGTGCATAAGTGTAATTGGCCTGTAATTTTTCTTTCTTGGGGGGAGGGATGAAATTTTCTTTTCTTATATATTCCTTATCTTGTTTGATATTAAGTTTATATTAAGTTTATAAAATGGCTTGGGATTATTCCTCCTTTTTATACTCCCTGCAAAGTTTGTGTAAGATTTAAGTTATTTGTTCATTGAAAATTTTAATATTACGTATCTTTCATTTACCTATAAACTCAAAGTTAGGTGTAGAAACAGAGACAGATGGGAGCTGACATTTGCAAATCTGAATAAAAATCAGGATTGGAACTCAGCCTTCCTACATATTGACAACTTATAACTAACGAAAGAGAAAGGAGAAAACAATTAGGAATTGTGAGGCTCTTCTCTAAGCATTTATGCACATAGGGAAGACAAAAATGAAAAGCTTTGAACTTCACTGAAAGAAAGAGAATCCATATTTACAGAAGATAAATTGAAGCTGATTGATACCTTTCTCCAGGGAAATAATCTCTCTTGCCATCAGATAGTACAGATTGATGTGCACTGTCATTCCTTAGAATGTTGTGTTGCCATAGACACTGGCCAAATTCTCAAATCCCCTTCATTTCACACGTTTCCTTCACAAAAGGAGTGCTGATTATGTTCAAAGAAAAATCACACACAAAAAAGTATATACATAAAAGGGAAAATGAAATTAGAATCTGGCTGAGTTTCTTCCCTTCCTAAAGCCCCCACCTCCAGTTTCTTTTCTTAGTTAATGGAAAAAGAAACTTGTTTAAAGGCCTATATATATATTTTGGTACTCATTCTAAACTCATTTAATAATGTTTGAAATAAAACTAAACTGAAAAGTAAAGGCTACATAAAAATTTAATTGGGACATTGTATTAATCAGGGTTCTCTAAGAAAAACAGAACCAACAGGGTATACTTATAAATATGAGCTTTTATAAAAGCATCTCACGCAACCATGGGGATACATGAGTTCAAATTCCATAGGGCAGGATGCACGAGTCCAAATTCCATATGGCAGGCCATGAGCTGGCAACTCCAATGAAGGTGTTCAATGAACTCTCCAGGAGAGACTGGCTGGCTGAAGAAGTGAAAGTTCTCTCTTTTCCCTTACAGGTCTTCAACTGATTGGATTCTCTCATTGTGGAAGATACTCCCTTAGTTGATCATAGATATACTCAGCCACAGAGTCAATCAATTGACTAATGATGTAATAAACCAGCCTTCTAGTTTATTAACCAGCCAGGAAATGTCCTTGCAGTAATGGTTAGGCCAGTGCTTGCTTGACCAGACAACTGGGCACTGTCATCTGGCCAAGGTGACACATGAACCTAACTATTACAGACATTTTCCACTGCACATCTACTGCACAGTTGCATCAATCTCTATTTGGTATGCTGAATGGCACTACTCATGCCATTTTATTATTAGCAGGATTAATGTTACCTTTTGTAGATTAGAACCACTGTTATTATACATTATTTCTCTGTCTTTCCAATGCTTTCCAGTGATATAGACAGGATGCGTATCATTCCTATTTGCAAATGGGGAACAGGCTCAGAGTAGTCACATCTTCCCCAATGGGAATAAGTCTCTATGTCTTCTAATGTCTAGCTAAATCTACAGTGCACCATGCACTTAAAAATCATATTAAAATTATTGAGAACTTGACTAGGATTGCTTTATTGATAACTAGGCCTTTCTAGGAAGAGAAAAAAACTGGACCCTGAGAAGGCAAAAGCATCTTTATGTTATTTTAAATCTTTTTTTTCCTCTTGGCCACAGGAACAAAATGAGAAAAACATCAGGAAACTGCTTGTTTTTGTCAAGGGTAAGGTTGAGTCTACTTTAATATTACACTATTGTTTGAAACTTTTGTAATATGTTGGGTCAGTTGAGACACTGCCCTGAAAACATTGGATGTGAGGGAGAAGAAGGGTAGGTCATAAACGAGAGGCATCGTTGTGCTCCTTCAGATTCTAGAGTCACAAATTTGGGCTTTCAAAAAGGAATCTCCCCCTAAACTAAAAAGCAATAACTGGCATTTAACTATAAATATTCAAGCTATCATTTCATGAATAGCATACTCTATTTTGGAAAAATGGCTCATTACCCAACACTTGGCTGAACCACAATATGCAGAAGCATGGCAAGGATTCAGCAATGTTTGCAAGTTAACAATAAGTTATAAACAGCTCTATCTTCTTGTTCTGGGCCTTTATCCACTAGGAATTATTTAATTTTGCATTGATTTTTATATTTAAATAAATGCTCAATAAAGTAGGTGTTTTTAAGAAACAGAAAATTCATAGGAAAAATATTAATTCACCTCCAGACCAAGTCATGTAACTGACATCCAAGTCTAAATTTCCACAATATTGGGACCATTTCCTTATCTGCTACCATGGTTCTCCCTTCCCTCTTTTCTGAATCTGTCAGTAGTATCTCCCAGTCACCAGATTTGATATTGGAATGATAGCAATGATATTACAATAATAGGTGACATTTATTGGGCATTTGCTACACATCGGGCCCTAGGCTAAGTACTTTACATGCCTTATCTTATTCAGTCCTCATAATGATTCAACCAGGAGGGCACGATTACAATCCCTATTCCATAAGTGAGTAAACTGAGGCTCAGGGAGTTTGAAGAACTTTCCCAGAGCCAATCAGTGGTAACTATGGGCCTTAAGCCTGAGTCTGTCTGATGACAAAGTCTGTGCTCTCATTTAAGTTTAGATTCCTTCCTTGGGCAGCTGTAACTCATCAGTCCTCACAGCTTGTCAATTCTCCCTTTGTAATACTTCTCCTATCCAATTGTTCACCAGCCTCATTTCTGCCAGCCTGGTTGCCAGACTTGAGAGAGAATGGGGTGAGGATGCAGCCTACACCTATTCCTTTAGCCTTTCAATAAATCCTGATGTTTGGTTGGCATTGATTTTTCTCTTTTCTTTTCTCCACCTTCGCCTAGTTTATTCTTCCAGCTGGATCAGACTAGGGAAATTTCTTAAGGGAAACTGAGCAGCAATCCTTGGGGCTAAGTCTGGGAACTTGTATAGGTTTTCACTGCCTAGAAATTCTAGTCCTAGTAATCTGTCCTATAGGGAAATTCACAAATGAACCACTTTAACTTAAAATATTTCATTTTAATTCTTATCATACAGGGTCTCCAAGTTCATCCTCTCACCTCAGTGCATCTTTTTCTGGTGCCCCTGAGCAAGTTAACCTCTTCACAGTAGGAGACAAACATAACAGGATTAGTAGTTTTTGGTGTTTTGTTTTGTTTTGTTTTGTTTTGTTTTGTTTTTCTTCTGAGATAGCTGACTTGATATGTAGGTTCCAATTTTGGTTTAACTGAAAGTCACAAGACAGTATGGTAGCGGTATCCATGTCAGAAGCATGGGAAGTATTTTAGGATGTTGCCACTTATAAATCATAGCTCGGATTATACAAAGACTTAAAGAAGCAAAATAAGAGGGGTGGCTCTGATCTCTGCCCATTTTACTTAGATTTTTACTGAGTCACCTTTTCCTAGAGCTACCTCTTAGAGGTAGAAATATTCATTCTTTCAACAGATATTTATCAAGCAATACGGGTGCTGAGAATTCAGTGGTGAATTAGAGGCTAGTACCTACCGTCAGAAAGCTAACAGTCTGGTGGGGAGGACAGCCAATTAAACAAGCCATACTGTGAAGTGTCATGAGAACCTTGCCAGGGGAAACACATACCAGAAATACCTACTCTAGAAGCAGAAGGTATCTTGGTTACCAACTAGTTCAAACTCCTTATTTTACAGATGTGGAAACTGAGTCCAGAGAAGGAAGGTGACCTACCCTTTGTAAGTAACTAAATCAGGACCAAAATTCCCATTTCTTATTTCTCAATTCAGCATGAAAAAAAAATCTCAGCTACGACTTCTTCCTTAGTTAGAAAATTTCATCTTTGCTTTCAATTTCTCTTTCACTTACATAGAAGTTAGCTTGATTGTTCAAGAACCAGAGAAGAGTGCTGGCAGTCAAGTAGGCTATTTATCATGCAGACCTCCCATGGGCTCTTGGAGTACCCCAGCTTCACTGTTTTGATGTAGATACAGGACACTTCTTATCTAAGCCAGTCCCCAGGATGAAGTCTGGAGTCACTGAGTAATGCACCCATGCTTCCAGCGGGCCCTCGGTGACTTCAACCCCACCCCTTTATTCTCAGACCAATCTTTAACCTGATACCTTCAGATTCACTTATGACCTCAGCCTCTCTAAATCACAACTACTGTTAAAATCTGGTAAATTTTTATTGCTTAACTGTTGGTTATGTGATGACATAAGGAAAACCATATTTTAGTTTTCATCATGCATTGGGTTTAGACCACATACCAATTGGTAGTTCTGTGGATTTTTATTTCATGTGACATGAGTGGGGAAAGCAGAGACATGGCTAGTTTTCCATGTAAACAAAGGGGCAGCCACAGGCAGATCAAGGCTTCAGGGACTCCAAAAGTTCTTCTGGAATTACACAATTTCAGGGTTGGAAGGTGTGCCAGTTTGGATGTATTATGTCCCCCAAAACGCCATGTTCTTTAATGCAATCTTGTGGGAGCAGACATATTGGTGTTGATTAGGTTGGAATCTTTGGATTAGGTTGTTTCCATGGAGATGTGACGCACCCAACTGTGGGTAGTACCTGTTATTAGATTATTTCCATGGAGGCAGGGCCCTATCCATTCAGGGTGGGTCCTGTTTAGTTAACTGGAGCCCCATAAAAGCTCACAAACAGAAGGACCTCGAAGTAGCTGTGAGTGACATTTTGGAGAGCAGCTGTGAGTGAAATTTTGGAGAGCAACTGAGAGTGACATTTTGAAGAGGAGCTGCAGATAAGAGAGGACAAAATGTCCCAAGAGCAACACTTTGGAGAATGCCATTTTGAAATCCAACCTGGGAGCAAGTGGACACCAGCCACGTGCCTTCCAAGCTAACAGAGGTTTTCTGGACGCCAATGGCCATCCTTCAGTGAAGGTACCCAATTGTTGATGCCTTACCTTGGACACTTTATGGCCTTAAGACTGTAACTTTGTAACCAAATAAACCCCCTTTATAAAAGCCAATCCATTTCTGGTGTTTTGCAAAATGGCAGCATTAGCAAACCAGAGCAGAAGGTACTTTAAAATGGTCACCCAATTCAATCAAACATCCTTCTAATGCTTGAATTTCCTTTGCTATTTATGGTTGGATGGACATTCAGCCAATTTGGTGTCCATCCTCAATCATTCTGTTGAAACTGCTCTTGATTAGTTCACCAATGACATTCTAATGGCCAAACACCAGTCCTTTCAGTTCTCATTTTATTCAATGTCTCTTTGTCATTTGACATTATTAACACTTTTCAATCCCTTGGATTTCTACATCTTTGACCAGTGGTTTCCAAAAGGGGGCAATTCTGCCTCCCAGAAGACATTTGCCAATGTCCAGAGACAATTTTGATTGTAACAATGGGGAGGGCAATACTACTGCTATCTAATGAATAAGGACTGAGGATGCTCCTAAACACCCTACAGTGCACAGGACGGACTGCACAGCACTTTATTCAGTCCCAGATGTCAATAATGCTGAAATTGAGAAACTCTGATCCTCAACCACTCTTTCTCTGTCTTCTTCGTGGGTCCCTTTTTCTTTCACCATTCTTTAAATTTTGGAATTGCCCAACTTTCCCACCTTAACTTTTTGCTTCCCTCTCTTGATGCATACTCTCTGGGGAACACCATTCATTTCCATGGCATCTATTCCTGTCTATACCCATGTCTTCCATTCTGACTCCCACTTGATCTTAAATCTATAAAACAACTCCCAAGTAGGTATTTCTGTCTCTCCATTCCCCAGACATGGCAAACTCAACAGTTATTCAAACAGATCAATAATAATCCCCTTAAAGTCTTCTTATGTTCCTTTCCCTCTGTCTAGGGTTTCTTCTCCAAGTGCTTCAAGATCTCTAGAGTTGGTTCAGAAGGTTCTCACTTCATATTTGGAATTCAGATGTACACCCTGGAGGCTCAAGGACTCCCAGACCACTGCCCAAGATACTTGCTACAGAATTTGCTGCTCCTCTCAGAACCGGAGACTTGGCATCACCTCCTAATGAAACTTGTGTAGTCAGAAGGATACACCTGAGTGGCCACATACACCTGCTTTTTCTGACACCTTTCCTCATGCTGCCACCTCCAAAGTCAACATTTGGCATGTCTATCTGCAGTTGGAAGAGATGTGACTTGGAGTGAGCTGCATGTCCTGAGCTGATGTGCCTTCCCTCTGAGTTACACTTAGGGAGCAGTGCTCCTTGCTGGACTGACTGGGCCCCAGGGTTACAGTTCTCTAGATTTTCTCATACGGCAAGTTTCCTTGGGCCCAAGTCCACCACCAATTAGGATGAATCAATGGGCTACGTTCTGATTTAGGTTGCCTCTTGGACCTACATCGAAGGTTTCCTTTCTCCTGACTCCTGGTGCAGAGGCCAGCCCCCATCATTCTTACAATTCTCATGGTATTCCCTTTTGGGGGCCTCATTGTGCCTTCTTTCCATCTCTATGGCCTTGATCAGGACCATCCCTGAACTGAGCCAGGCCAAAAAAAGTGGGCTGAACTTGGAGACTGGAGAGAGTGATGACTCAGACATGGTTTAAGACTGCCTTCCCTTTGTTATGCTACTGAGCCAGCAAGTACACAGTGTGAAGGACAAACTTGAAGAACCAAATGAGTTGACATAGCTTCCCGATGCATCCTGCTTATCACAGAGGTTTTCCTTAAAATGGATGATCTTATGAAATAGTTTCAGTGACAGATTTCAAATGGAGTCAAGAAGTCACTCTGGTGGACATTCTTATGCACTATATAGATAACATCTCTTAGGTTTTAATGTATTGGAATAGCTAGAAGTAAATACCTGAAACTATCCAACTCCAACCCAGTAGTCAGGACTCCTGAAGACAACTGTATAACCATGTGGATTACAAGGTGTGACAGAGTGACTGTGAAAAGCTTGTGGATCACACTCCCTTTATCTAGTGTATGGATGGATGAGTAGAAAAATGGGGACTAAAACTAAATGAAAAATAGGGTGGGATGGGGGGGATGATTTGGGTGTTCTTTTTTACTTTCATTTTTTATTCTTATTCTGATTCTTTCTGATGTAAGGAAAATGTTCAGAAATAGATTGTGGTGATGAATGCATAACTATATGATTGTACTATGAACAGTTGATTATACACCATAGATGACAGTATGGTATGTGAATATATTTCAATAAAAGTGAATTTAATTAAAAAAAAAAAAAAAAGGAAGACCTTAGCATTTTGCATGGAGTGAGAAATCTGAGTTAGGAAGAACCTTAATCCCTGGGTTTGCTGTTTTTTTTTTTTTTTTTATCACTGGAATCAGGGTGGGGTCATGTCAGCTCTGAGGGGTCTGCCCTTACTACAGAAGGAAAATCCTTCTCTATCACAGTTAAATACTTACTGTTGTATTACTTATTGTGCCATAACTGTGAACCTCGAAGGAGTAGGGACCTTAAGATTTTCTGGCTGCAAGCAACAAAAATAATTGCTTCTGGTCAATTTAAACAACACACAAAAACAAAAACAAAATCAAGATTTAATGGCAAGATATGTGGTAGGACAGGAATCCAGACAGGTCCTGGAATCTAGGATCAGGAAACTAATGAACATCAGGGGGTGCTATTGGAATGTGTTTTTTTAGTGCATTATTCAGATCCTCAGGCAAGAACATCTGATTGGTCTAGAGTCACATGACCACCTCTGAGCTGTATTGGGCTGTGATTGACAATTCATCAAGACTGCTTTTCAATGGGTTCTGCATTTTCAAAGGAAAATCAGGTTGCTGTTATCTGACAGAGCAAGGATGCTCAGCAGGCAACAATAGTCCACACGGTGCCTTTCTTCCAGCGGGGCTGTGAGCAGTAAAGATGGGCAGACCGAGGAGTTTGGTACAATTCTGTCCTCTGTAGCTATATGATCTGAAGTTCATTGTGTCCTGAGAGGGGTGACAGGAATCTATCTGCCTCTGGAGCTGGAGCCCAGGGTTTGGTCAAAATATCCTGCTCCACTCACATTATTCTAGATTAGATTACATTTTGTAAACTCAGTCTTTTATTTACTGTTAAGTAGGCCTGATATGTAAAACCAATATTTTGGAATTTATTTTCAGGGCTATAGCACCCTTCAAAGCTGCAGACAAGTTTTTTTTCCAGGTCGAAGCACTATATTATGTCAGAAAGTAAATCACCTAAGCTCAGTAACGCCCCAAGAAATCATCATGCATACAGTGTGTTAGAGAAAGCGCGGGAGCAATGCAGTTTTAAATCAGATGTAAAGATAAAATGGAAATGATAAATATAGCATGTAGACTCTAGTAATTATAATTCCATAGTCTCCTGATCAGTTGTTTGCTTATTCATTTATTCATTCCTTAAATATTTATCAAGTGCCTATTTGCGTTGTGCTCAGTACCGAGAACGGACATAGTCTCAGCCCAGTGGAATTTGCACTCTAGCGGGAATCACATTCTACTATAATGTTAATTTAGAATAAAACTTAGTTTGAGTGTTCAAATATTGCAACTACCCAAGTCACAAAACTATGCCAAAGTGCACTGGGGAATCAAAAAAAAAAAAAAAAAAAAATCATGTTTCATATTTGGGTATGACTATATAGTATTTACTCGTCGTCTTCCTACCCTTCCTAGCACATATGCCTGTTTCTCCTAAGATTTCTTCCTTCCTTCCTTTCATTATCTCTCTCTCCCTCTTTCTTTTTCTCTCTCCTCCCTATCCCCTCCCTCTCTTCTTCGCCTCCTCCTTCTTCTTTGTGCACTCTCTCTCTCTCTCTCTTTCATTCTGTCTCTTTCTTTTCAAAAAAACTGGAGCAGTTAGGGAAAGGGGAGACTTTCCAAACATTTGGGTGTGGATTTTCTACCCTCTATTTATAGGGAGTAAAGCTTTGAAGAAATTACAGTGGAGATCTCCATGAACCAAGGAAGTTTTCCTCAATGCCTAGGATTGGATTTTTTTCTCTTGACATATATCAGTTTGGCTATTTAATGCTCACAAGGTTCAAAAAGGCTATCAGGAAGCTTTTGGGGTGATTTGGAACAGCATCTCCAAGGAAGATGGGAGGTTTATAGGCCTCCTTCTCTCTTTCCTCCTGGCGGAACTAACTGCCCAGTGGTGCTGCCCAGAAGAGCACAAGTGAGTCAAGGCTGCTGGCCTGAGTGCTCTGTGAGGGCAGGCACCCCCTCTGCCACAGCCACTATTAAATTCCCAACACCCAGCACTGTGGCAGCAGAATGCTGACATTCAGTATTTGTTACATGACTGAATTAAAATACGAAAGATCCTTTGAGCAGGAGAAGAGAAAATTAATCCCACTGAATTTCTAGTCAGATGATTCTTATAGCTCCTTTGGTTGATTCTGAATCAATCAGAATTCTTCATATACTTGACCATCTCTTTAATCCTATATATTTTATTTTGTACATTTAAAAATGTTGTTCTGAGAAGAGATGTGGTAGATTACAAAAACGGCCACAATATTTTTCAGCTCCTCCCATCAGGAGGCAGAATTGATAAGAGACAAAGGCCCTAGTCCACAGCTGTCCAGCAGAGGGTCAGCCAGTCCCAGCTGCCTACTCACTAGCTGAAAACGGACTCATGAACCAGCTGTCCCGGACCAGAAGAACTACCCAGCAGAGGCCAACCCAAATGGATGATCTGCAGAACTATGAAAACTAAATTTCTATTGTTTTACACAACTAAGTTTTGGAGGATTTGTTACAACAGCAAAAGACAGAGAGTCCACAGCTTCACCAGACTGCCAAAGGGGTCCACAGCACCAAAAAAGCTAGTACCATTATACCTTAATTTGACAAATATTATTAAGCACTTGCTCTGTACTGGACAAAGAAGCCTTGATTTTATCCTGTAGGTGATAATTACATACAGAAACAGTTACATATATAAATAAATGTTACCTTTTTTTTTATTAATTTGCACCTTATTAATTCAGAATTCAGTAACGTTTCCTATTGCAAACAACACCAAGTCAAATGCCTTCTAATCTCTTGAGCTCTAAGCAGGGTGCGCACTCATGCTTATTGAGCTCCAACCCTGTACCCACCAGGCAGTCTGCTATGGACCATAGATAATAATATGCTTTCGATTTAGGTCCTGGATGTCACTGTTCGTAGAAGAGGAAACCAGGATCAGAGGAATGGTGCGACTTGTCTGAGGTTACCTGCTAGTGGAACCCGAACCCAGACTGGATCTGCTGAGCCCAAAGGGCAGGTGCTCTCCCCAGCTCTCCTCACCTGCCTGTCACATCACCCTGTCCCTGACTACTTTGGGTCAAGCAGAGAGGGGACATCAAGCACTTTCCAAATACTTCCAGGCAACACTTCATTTTTAAGTTTCCTTCCCCTTCCACTGAGAAATCAAAGAGAAAGAAGAAAACACAATTCCTTTAGTACTTTTTATATTTGCATGATCAAAAATTCTGTTTGTCTTTTTCCAATTCCCCCCAAACCCACAGCTCTCTTTACTTTGTCTCCCTTTCTATTTTTTTGGAGGGGAAATGGCTACATGCTTTTCCTCCACTTTAACTACTAGCCTGATATTGGGTACAGTATCTGCTCTGGAAGTGGGCCTTTCATATTGTGCAAGGAAAGAGTTAACACAGCAGGTCTGGTTGCTTGCTCCTTGTATGTCTCCAAGAGAACCATGGTTGACCTTTGTCAAATCCCTCATAGTGTTCTTTATGTTAGTGATGATGATTGTGTTATATCCACCTGGAGCACGTGCTGGCTTGTCAGGCTGTTTGTACAAACATCAAGATTGCTCATGTGCACCTGGTTTCAATGCTGTGGTCCTGAGTTTCATTTGCCAAAGTTGGTTGTGTAGCAGGATATGCCTACATGACCATCCCTACCTTCATAAAAGCCTCAGACCTGGAGAAAGAAACATGTTTCCCTGGGCAGAGATATCCCTCACATGTCCCTGTTGTTTGCTGCTAGGGAGTGAGAGCACATTCTGCATGGCCTCAGGCAAGGAAGGACACCAGAAACCTAGGCTGGATCCCTCCGGACTCTGCTAATATGTATTTTTTCCTGCTGCTTTTGCTCTGTATCCTTTGCTGTATGTGGTAGTTTGGAGGCTGCATGTACCCCAGAAAAGGTCATATTCTTTTAATCCCTTCCTGTGGGTGTAGATCTATTGTGGTTGAGACCTTTTGATTAGGTTATTTCAGTTGAGATGTGACCCACCCTATTCAAGGTAAGTCTTAATCCTCTTACTGGAGTTCTTTATAAGAGGATAAAACACATACAGAAGCTAAGAGATGAAACTGAGAAAAGCCCCAGAGAAGCTGAGAGAGGATGCCACTGAAGCCAGAAGCTGAAGCAATGAAACCCGGGAGAGAAGGACCAGCAGATGTCACCATGTGCCTTGCTATCTGACAGAGGAGCCCAAGCTTGCCAATAACCAGTTTTCAGAGAAGGTATCGACCTGTTGATGCCTTAATTGGGACATTTTTGCAGGCTTAAAATGGTAAATTTGTAAGCTAATAAATCCCCATTGCAAAAGCCAACCCATTTCTGGTATATTGCATTTCGTCAGCTTTAGTAAACCGAAACACTGTAATAAACTCTAACCCATGAATATAATGACATTGAATTTTATGAGTCCTTCTGGCAAATCACCAAAAAAGCAAAATAAAACAAAACAGAAACCACAGACTGGATACAGCAAATATATTCTTCTATTGTGGTTTGAACTATGTCTTTCAAAAAGATATGTTCAAGCAACAAGCTGAGGTCACAGTGGCTGAGAGATCCCAAATATAGTGCGAGGCTATTCTGGAGGTTTCTCTTATGCAAGCTCTAGCTAGACATCCCAAATGGCCACAGTATGCCATGCCCTTACCAAAAGTAGTCCCCAAATACCTAGGTCCCTACCTGAGATTGAATAAAAAATTCACTCACTAAGGTTTATCTCTCAGAACTTAAATCCACCAGAGTGTTCCTATGCCAGATCTGTACTAAAACCCAGAGGCAAAAGCCTCTTTAAGAACAACAATCAGATGCAGCCCCTTCCCCAAACTGTTGACACCCCCTTTCAATATGAACAAGTTAGGGTGCTCTCTGCCTAGACACCCCTGAAGATGGAGAAAGATTAAGTGAGAGGAAGGGGTAGCAACAAACAAGATAAGATTTAACAAAGATCTATGAATACTGAAATTATATATATATATATTTATATATTTATATATATAGTTATATATTTATTTATATATTTATTTATATATTATATATACATATTATATATATAATATATTATATATAATTATATATATAAATTATATATTATATATATTATATAATATAATATTATATATATTATATATAATATTATATATTATAATTATATATATTATATATAATATATAATTATATATATAAATTATATATATATATTATATATATATATATATCTTTAGATGCTGAGGTGTTGGAATAGCTGGAAGGAGGTAAATGACATGGTGGAACTGTAACCTATGACATCCTTTAAAATTTGCTCTATAGCTACTCATTGAAATGTGCTTTGAAAGTCTTCACCTTTCTGTGTATCCCCTATATTGCATAACAAGGAAAGAACTGAAACTGTGGAACTGTAAACCACAACCATTTTTGAAATTACCTATATAACTGCTTATTGAGCCTTATATCAAAAGTTAACAGCTTTCTGTATATATGTTATATTTTACAATAATGGAAATAGCTTAAGTTGTAGAACTGTGACCCATGACATTTTTTTGAAATTTGTTTTCTAACTACTTGTTAAATCGTACTTTGAAAGTTTTTATCACTGTTATGTATTTATGTTAAAGTTCACAATAAAAAAGTGCATTAAAAAAAGATATGTTGAAGTTCTAATCCTCAGTCATGTGAACATAACTATTTGTAATTGGGGTCTTTTAAGATGTAATTAGTTAAGATGAGACCAAACTGTATTTGGGTGGGCCCTAATCCAATATGACTAGTGTCCTTATATGAAGAGAGAAATTTGGACAGAGAGACAGACAGTCATGAGGGATAACACCATGTGATGGCAGAGGCAGAAATTGAAGTGCTATGTCTTCAAGCTGAGGAATGTCAAGAATTGCTACCAACCACAGAAGCTAGGAAAGGGCAAGGAATGATTCCCCTCCACAGGTTTCAGAGGGGGTATGGCCCTGCTGAAACCTTAATTTTATACTTCTGATCTTGGCAACTGTGAGACAATAAATTTCTATTGTTTTAAGCCACCCGTTTCTGGTACTTTGTTACAGCAGCCCCAGGAAACTAATGCATTTTCCTTGTAGAGGGAAATGGTTTGACAATGTCACCTCTAAGGCTCTGTGCAGCTCTAGGATTCTATATTGAGAGCCTGGCTCTCCTACATGGTGGCCGCTATTCTGGCCAAACGGTCATATCTTTCAGCCTCTGCTATCCTGGTTTTACTGTGGGACATCCATGACCACATATTTTTATTCTCAGGCCACATACCAGTTCTATTTCTGGTTGGCTTGCTTTGTGAAAAGGGGCAAAGAAGTCAATTTGATACCAAGGATTTCTTTAAGAAGACAAGTTCTAGAGTGTGGGAGACCTTTGGTTGTCTATCAGACAGCCATTGCCCTCCCTCCTTCTTTGCTGTGAAAGCAGCAAGGTGCCCATCCACAGAAAGTGAATGTTGATTGGTCTAGGTTCTTCCTTGGGGTGCTTTGAAGAAATATCAAGCCCTGAGCCACAAACCAGACCAGTAGTATTAGAATCTCTAGGGGTGGGATGGGATATTTCTAAGATGCAGCCAGGGAAGGAATGCAGTCTAATCCCAGAAATCCCCTTAATGCTTGCTAGTGATTTGTCTAAGTTTAAGCACCTGGTCCTGTTCGGGACAATAAGATGTAGTAAAAGATTTCTGAGGGAATTCTGTTTAAGACTTTCCTCTTTGACAGAAAGGAGAGGCTCGTGGGGAAAATACTTTTTATGGGAGGTAAGACCACCTTTTCTCATCTCCCTTTTAGAATCTGGATGGTGTAGTGTGAAGACATGTTGCTTGGAGCTGTGGCAGCCATCTTGTGACCATGAGAGAGCTATTGCCAACATGTTGAAGGTGGCAGACTGGAAGGATTGAAGGAACTCGGAAACTCGATGGCATATTTGAACCAATAACCAAACTTAGTACTGCTTAACTCTGGACATCTTGTGAAGCAAATAGTAGATATACTTTTGGTTCAAACATACTGATTTTACTCAATGCATCTTACCCCCCATTTCAAGCACAGCCCAATGACGTGTCATAATTATTAGTCTGAACCATTAAGAAGGATCAAACTGCATTTGATATACTAAAGGCCCAAGGCCCAACAAAAGCAGAAAAGGAATTTGGGTGTACAGAGACCTCAGTCTTCTGGAAAGTAGCACCAGATGCTTCTATGATTACATTTAAAGTAAATATCAATGCTGATTTGGCCAGTGCTCTGATTTAATTACAAATTCTTCTTGATTATTGGTTAAAATTTTATTTGCATAAGACAATTTGGATTCCAGCTGTGTTTATTTCAAAGTTATTATTTTGGGATAATATTCTGTTTTTCAGGCTGTTTCTAATTACAGAAGGTTTCTGCATTTAGTAAGCTTAAAGGAGGTTTTCCTGTATTGGTGATGGCAAATGGATTTCATCTCCCTTGCGGGTTCTGATTGCTTGGTTTGCCTGGAGTGCCGGACTGAGAAGGATTTGGAGGCCAAGCCTGAACACTGTAGGGAAGGCTACCATATGTGATACATTAGAATGTCTTCTTGCCTGATAGAGGTGGGAGGATAGCACATGTCCTGCACAATTTCCATAGCTGCTTCATTAACTATAATTCAAGGTCAGAAATACCTCTGCTCTACTAGAGACTGAATGCTGACAAGATCTGCATTAGCTGACACATCAATATAGTTCTGTGGTGAAAGAGTCATTTGTTAGGCTTGAAATGAAAATATCCAGGGAGTCTGGTTCTTGTGAGAGAGATGAAAACCTAAATGAACACAAAGTTGTGAAGTCAAGAAGTTGAGAAAAAAGGTTATTAAATGTGATGGCCTGCTGGGGTAAAGACAGCCCACAACTTAGTGCCATATGACCACTGTTCAGCAGTTGGTCATTAGCTGTGTGCCTTTGGGCAACTCAGCCCTTTTCTCTGGGACTCAGTTTCCTCATCACTAAAATAAGGATAATACCTGCCCTGCAGTCAACAACAGGTATATATTAAAATGGCCTAGCACAGAACAGCACCTCAAACGAAAACTATTGTTGCCACAGAAGTGTAAATTACTGGATTTCTTTGAACATTAGTCTTTAAACTAGTTCCTTAATATGTCCTTTTTAAAAAAACAAAACAAAAAACAAACAATAACAACAAGCTTTTCGGAAAGTTTCTATTCCAGAAGATTGATGATGAGTGTGTCACTATTGCTAACCTACCTTATGAATATTTAAATAAAGCAACATAACTCTCTTCCCCCCTTTCAAAAACAAAAAATAAAGCAACCTAGAAGTATGCTTGTTAGATTTAGCAAATAAAAATATCGGATGCCCAGTTAAACTTGCACTTCAGATAAACAACAAATAATTTTTTAGTATAAGTATGTCCCACAAAATATTTGGCATGCATTTTATCTGGCAGTCTTATGTATGACGATAATCTAGAGTTATGATGAATTGTCAGTAAGTTTTGTACGTATATTTTCTAATTTTTTTGAAATATTTCAAACTTACAGGAAAATTGCCAAAAAAAAACACACAAAAAGCTCCAATATATCCCCATCCAGATACCCAAATTTACCAACTTGTAACATTTTGCTACTTTCTGAAACTACTCCTTTTTATCCTCTAGACCTGATACCAGCGGCCGGTTGACGCTTGCCCCGCCCACTTTAAAACAACTTTACCTGTGTAGGCGGCGGGGGCAGGCAGCATGAGGAGTCTGGAGGAGCGCTGAATCCCGTTGAAACCGGCCGCCACAGCCCCCCATCACCCGCAGAATTCCTGGAGAATGTGACCCTAATACATAAACCGGTATCAGTGCAACCCCGTGGGCTGATCAATAAAGGCAGCTGGTGCTAGCTCAATGCCGCGCTGCAGGCGTTGGTTGCTTGCCCTCCGAAGTATTTACAGGCTCCTGACAGTTACCAAGTCGAGCCTGTCTGTAAACGGCCGACGAGAAGATGCTGAGGAATACTTAGGCTTTATTCTAAACGGACTTCAAGAGGAGATGTTGAATCCGAAGAAACTTCTCTTACCAAATAATGAAAAAGCGTACTGTTTCCGAGGGACCCAAAAGCCACTTGATAAACGAAGATAAGCAGGAAGAACAAGGCGAAGGAAGCGAGGGTGAATGGAGCAAGCGTGCCCCAGGAACAACACTTGAATCACTCCCAGGTGGATTTTGTTCAGACCCCAATCACTGGCGACTTTGGTGGACACTTCAGGCCTGTGGTTTACTAGCAGAGTTCAAAAGAATCTGCCAGTTTTGCAGCCCTTTTTTCACGTTGCCGTTGGATGTCCAGTCTGACAAGATAATGTACACTCCAGGATGCATTGGAAAGCTTAGTGGCAAAAGAATCTGTCCAAGGTTATACCACAGAAACCAAACAAGACATCGAGATAAGTCGAAAAGTGACTCTGGAAAACCTCCCTCCTGTTCTGGCGTTACTGCTTAAACGATTCGTTTATAAGACTGGTAGATGTCAGATTCAATATAAAAACTATTGAATATCCTGGGGACTTGGAACTTAGTAAAGAACTGCTTTCTCCAGGGATTAAAAATAAGAATTTTAAATGCCACAAAACCTGTAGGCTTTTTGCAGTGTTCTGTCACCTTGGCAACAGTGTGACTGGTGGTCATTACACCACAGCCGTCTTCCATTGGCCTGAACGGCTGGCTGCGCGTTGATGAGCGAGCGCGGTGGTGAAGCCAGTACCAGGTGGTGCAGCCTGTGCTGCCGCCACGTGGACCGGATGTAGCCCGCCCTGGGCGTGTGTGCCAGACGCCCGCTTGTGCAACGCCCACGCTCACTTTTTTCCTTTCTTTGGTGGCTCTATAAAGAGAATCTTTTTCTCCCTTTTGCAAAAATGGATAATAGTGAAAAAGAGGCGCCTTGGGCTTTGTGTGCAACGTAGTATATGTTGACTTTTTTTTTTTTTTATTCAGATATATTCACATACCCTACAGTCATCCACAGTGTACAGTTGTTCACAGTACCATCATATAGTTGTGCATTGATCACCAAAATCAATTTTTGAGCATTTTCATTCCTCCAAAAAATAAAAATAAGAATAAAAACAAAGTAAAGAAGAACACCCAAAACATCCCATTCCCCCATCCCCTATTATTCATTTAATTTTTGTTCCCATTTTCCTACTCATCTGTCCATACACTGGATACAGGGAGTGTAAGCCACAAGGTTTTCACAGTCACACCATGCAAGCTACATAGTTATACAGTCATTTTCAAAAAATCAAGGCTACTGGGTTGCAGTTCGACAGTTTTAGCTATTTCCTTCTAGCTATTCCAATACACTAAAAACCAACAAGGGATCTCTTTATAACATAAGAATAAACTCCAGAATGACTGCTTGACTCCATTTAAAATCTCTCAGCCACTGAAATTTTATTTTGTTTCATTTCTGTTCCCCCCTTTTGGTCAAGAAGACTTTCTCAATCCCAGGATGCTGGGTCCAGACTCATCCCCTTATGAGCTTCTCTTAATTTCACCTCTTTTAAAGGACTCCAGTAAGGGGATTAAGACACACCCTGGGGCTGGCCTTTCCTGAAATAACGTAATCAAAAGGTCCCACCTACAATGCATCTGCACCCACAGGAATGGATTAAAAGAACGTTATCCCTTCTGGGGTACATACAGCCTCCAAACTACCATAGAGATATTTTACATTCTCTTTTGTGCATGTACTGAGTCTTCAAAATGTGGGTGTGTATTTACACTTGGAATGCATCTCAATTTGGATTATTCACATTTCAAGTTCTCTATCACCACTTACGGCTGGCAGCTCCCATCTTGGATGGTGCAGCCCACAGATACCGTTCTCCACAGCAGCAGCCAAAGTGATTCTATTAAAATGTAAGTCAGATCATGTCACTCCAGGGTTCCAAATCTTCCTGTGGCTTTCCGCCTCAGAGTAAAAGCCAAATTCCCAACATGAGTTAGGGTGTCCTAACACATTCTGCTTTCACTCCCCCTGTTAGTTCTCCTGTCAGTCCTGCTAGTCTCACCTCATTCTCTCTGCTCCAGCCACACTGGCTTCCCTGATGTTTCTCAAACAGGCAGGTTCCCACCTCAGGGCCTTCACACTTCTAGTTCTTTCCGCTGGAGAAGCTCTTCTCAGAATGCACCTGCATGGCTGCTCCCTCCTCTCCTTTAGGTTGTTCTCTTGTCACTTGCTCAGAGAGATCTTTCCTATTTAAAATAGCAACCTCTTCCCTCAGTCTGCATTCTTTTACTTTGTTTCATTCTTCTTTATAGAAATTATCACTACCTGGCATTATATTATATAAGTATTAATTTCTTTTCCGTCTCCTCCAATAAAATATAAATTCCATACAAACTTTTGACCCATAGATACATCCACAGCCTGGCTCAGTGCATTACACACACTAGGCACTCAATAAAAATTTGCCTAAATAAGAGATGATGGGAGATATGAGCCTGGGTGCCAGTGTTCTGGGAGCCAAATAGGGGAAGGAGGAGGCTGCGAGACTTTCACTTTAAGTATTTCAGAGCCCTGTTTTCAGTTTTGCAGTGTAAAACTGATGCCTGAGGTCTCTGAGTCAGGAGTCCCACTGGTTCAATATCATCATCAAAGAAAAAAAAAAAACAAAAAAAACCCTCACCAAACAAAACACAACAACAACAACAAAACACCCCTTGGTCTTCTGCTGAGTTTGGACTTAGACAGTCACTTGGCTGTTCAGATAGGGAGGAGCTCTGGATGTCAAATATTCCTTACACAACTCAGCAACAAAAAACAAACAACCCAATTAAAAAATGGGCAAAAGACTTGAATAGAAATTTCTCCAAAGATATGCAAATGGCCACTAAGCACATGAAAAGATGCTCAACATCATTAGCCTTTAGGGAAATCCAGATCAAACCATGATGAGATAGCATTTTACACCCACTAGAATGGCTAGTATTTTTTTAAAAAGGGGGAAATAGTGCTGGAGAGGATGTGGAGAAATAGGAACACTCATTCACTGGTGGGAATGTAAAATGGTGCAGCTGCTGTGGAAAACAGTTTGCCAGGTCCTCAGAAAGTTAAGTATAGAATTACCATGTATGTCAGTTTGGATATATTATGTCCTACAAAAAGCCAAGTTCTTTAATGCAATCTTGTGGGGGCAGATTTATTAGTCTTTTGATTAGAGTGGAATCTTTCCACTGAGTGTTCCCATGGTGATGTAACTCACCCAACTGTGGGTGATACCTTTGATTGGATTATTTCCATGGAGGTGTGGTCCTGCAGTATTTAAGAGAGAAGCTAAGATCCAACATTGAGATGCTTGTTGATGCTTAGACATGCTTGGAGATGCAGACAAAAGAACATTTGGAGATACTAAGCTAAGAGAAACCCAGAGACATTTTGGAGAATGCCATTTTGAAATGCAACCCAGTAGCAGAGGAAGAGCAGATGCCAGCCACGTGCCTTCCCTATGACAGAGGTGTTCCAGATGCCATCCACCATTCTTCAGTGAAGGTATCCTCTTGTTGATGCCTTAGTTTAGACACTTTTATGGCTGGAGAACTGCAAATTTGTAGGCAAATAAACCCCCTTTATAAAAACTAATCCATTCTGATATTTTATATAACAGCAGCATTAGCAAACTGTACTAAGCTGTATCAGTTAGGGTTCTCTAGGGAAATGGAACCAAAGGGATATATCTGTAAATATGAGATTTTATAAAAGTGTGTGGATGCATGAGTCCAAATTCCATAGGGCAGGTGGTGAGCTGGTAACTCCAATGAAGGTCTTTGATGAACTTCCCAGGAGAGGCTTGCTGGCTGAAGAAGAAAGAGCTATATGTTGACTTTTAACATCCAAATCAGAATTGTGTTTGGTTGAAGCACACTGTCATTTGATTTAAGAAAATACACAAATACCCATATTTCTGAAATAATGCCAATTCCTAAGATAAGAAAGGGGAATTTGCATTTGATTCCCAGTCTAATTGCTTCGTAGAGTAACTCCTGTATCTCTAATTGTACACTGGTTCAGTGATATCTAGGAGTATAAAGTTGTTACCTGTCAATAAAAGTCACAAAGTTGGTTTGAAAAAAAAAAAACCAACTTAACATCTCTTTAACTCACGGTAGTAGAGCACGCAGAACAGAAGAAATAATCCAGAACAAATGTGTAGCTCAGAAAACAAACAAACTCAGGGCTCAAGGAAAAATGGTGCTTTTGGGTCTTGCACATGTCTCTCAAAATTTTGGCTACTCTTAGAAATAGATTTAAGTGGAAGTTGCTTTTTTAAATCTGTTTATGAGTAGACTCATCTGCAGAGGGGTCTTAATGAGAATAACTATGTAAACATTGTTAATTGAATGGAACGGCCTTCCTAGCTCCCTTTAGAATTTCAAAGATGAAAATTCCGATGAAAATTGGGCAGCAGAAAAAACTTCTTTAGCATTTATCCGTGGTTCTAAAATATAACAAATTTCCAGCTGGGACAAAAGAGGTAAAAGCTGTTTTTATTATTATATATTTTTAATCCATTTGGATACAGGAAGATGAAAAAGACAGAATGGGGCAGGCATGTTTTGAGATATTTAGACAACCCAAAGACTTATTATGGAGTAAGTAAAAAGAGAAAAAAAACTCTCTCTCTCTGTCTCTGTCTCTCTCTCTCTCTCTCTCTCTGGTGATCGCTTTGAGAAATAGCGTACATGTACACATGGGAAAAGAAAGTTACCCAGAAAGTTACCAATGGTTAAGAAGTTGTACTCTTCTCAGATAACAGATATGATTGCAAATCCTAGCAACCTCCCAACCATGTGACTTTGGAGAAGACATTTCATTCTTTGTGTCTTAGTCTCACTCTCTCTAAATTGAGATTGTACTGCTATCCACATCACAGTGTGCCATGTACTTGTTAGTGGTCAGTATGGGGCTTGGTACAGAAAGGATGGTCAGGAATATTAGCTTTGATCATTTTTTTTAAATTCCAAAGCTATTGTAATTGACAGATCCATAGCTTAACTGAACAGAAGCATCAACAACTTCCCAGGTGGTTCCAGCACTGGAGGTGGTGGTGGTGGGTGGTGGTGTTGAAAAGTTACTTTTTCCTTGGTGGCTTCAAGGTACTGTTAGTAGGTATATGACTTTTGTTTCATTATTCTTAAACTGTGTAAGTTACATACACTCCTGTATGTATGATATATTTTATAACTTTTGAAGAGTAGCCCTTTTCTTCATGTACTACATTTTAATGCATTTTGTGAACTTTAACATATATATGTGTATATATATAAAATATGATTTAACAAGTAGTTAGAGAACAAATTTCGAAGAATGTCATGGGTCACAGTTCCACAACTTCAGCTATTTCCATTATTGTAAAATATACCATACATAGAGAAAGGTGTTAGCTTTTGATGTACAGCTCAATGAGCAGTTACATAGGTAATTTCAAAAATTGTTATGGGCTCATGTACTGCATTTTAATACATAAATTGCTTTGATAGTGAAATTCTCAGACACCCACAATTTGATTTTAATTATTACAAATGGAAATTAATGACAACATCAAATAATGTTCCATATAGTCTGCTTGGATAGTGAAGCCTTTCTTTCTTCTTGAGACCCAGTAGGAGACTTTGTCTCTTGTTTTTGTCATTTGTCTTTCTGTACTCAAATTTAACTAGACAGATAGACTTTCAAATGTACATATCAAAATCTAAATTAAAAGAAAAGCATCAGAGTGGGAGAAAACTTTCCCTCCACTTATGTTGCAAAGGATTATGTAATCAAGAGGCTACATGGAACTCGGAAACAATGGATTAATTGTCTTGATATGTGGTAATGAATGCACAATTCTATAAGTTTGCTAAAAATCATTGAATTGTTCACTTAAGATGGGTGGATTTTACGAAATATAAAACATACCTCGATAAAGTGTAAATAAATCCTTGATATATAAAGTTCTCCTACAAAACAACTATTTAAAAAAGCGACAGCTCAATAAAAAGTTGGCAAGAGATACAAATTGGAAGTTCACAGAAAAATAAATATGGATGGCTAATAAACATAAAAATAAGCTCGTTTTACCAGCAGTCAGGGAATGGCACTCTAAAACAGCAATTGCAAAATTAAAATTGTATATATTATTTTAGTAGGTAGGTATTTAAAGGGCTCAAAAATAAAAATGAAAAACAGTGTAAAATATAGAGAAAAAGTTTCCTTTCCACCCCTTTCTCCCAAGATCTCTTATTTCTCTTCCCCAATGCAACCACTGTTACCATTATCTTGAGTAATTTTCCAGAGATTCTTAATGTATATACAGGTAAATATGGTTATTTATCACTACCACTTTATGCAAAATGGTCAGCCACTGAATAAACTGTTCTGCACATTGCTTTGTTCTTCTGCCTTGGGGAGCATCCCCTATGGGTATAGAGAGCATCATATATATATATATATGATGTGTGTGTGTGTGTGTGTGTGTGTGTGTGTGTGTATGGCTGTATAGTATTACATTGTGCAGATGAACCACAGTCTATTAACTATTTCACCAAAATACAGTGAAAAACATTTTTTAAATTATTTTTTAACTAATATTGCATAATACATTCATATGTTTGAATACGTCTGTGGACTAAGTTCCTAGATGTAATTTTGATAGATATGGAAAGACTTTTAAAGGTTGATTGTATCCAGCATCAGCTCATATACTAATTTTAGAAAGCAATCTTGCTGTATATCAAAATTAGAAATATGTACATCCTTTGACCCAGAGTTATATTTTTAGGAATATCCTCTGCAGCAATTCTCATATATGAACACAAAGTTATATGTTCCAGCAATTTTTGAAATATCAAAACTTTGGAAGCAACTTAAGTATTCAGTAGTCTTTGTAAATGAATTATGGCACTTTCATACTAAGAAATATTAAAGAGAGTTACAAAGAAAGTGATAGATCTTTCAAAATTGATCTGGAAAGGAAGTCTTCTAAAATGTGTTAATGAGAAAAGCATGTTACATGAGTGGTGTGATTCCATTTAAGATAGATTAATCAATAGATATAGCTTGATAGATTTATAGATCTGTATGTATATAGATCACTTATCTCCCTCCCTCCCTCCCTCCCTCCCCCACCCCTCACTTTCTTTCTTTTTTCTATCTAAATGTATAGATAAAGATCTGGAAGTATACACATAAGCAGAATTAGGTACTTAAGGAGAGAGAAAAAGGATTGAAGGAGAATGGAAGGGGAACTTCTATATTTTTATTCACATATAACTTCCGTAATTTACAAAAATGACATTTGTAAATCCCAATAAAAATTCTAATGAAAATTATCAACTACCTCTCCAAGAATTTCTTTTTTTCTTCTCCCACCTCTTTTTTGTTAATTATGAAAAATTTCAAGTATACATAGAATACAGACAGTAATATAACAGACACTCATGTTCCCACCATCCAAATTTAACAGATGTTAACATTTTGCCAAATTTCCTTCAGATGCTGTTTTAAAAAAAGAAAGAAAATATTCCCAATATAGTTAAAGCTCTCTGCCCCACACCCTTGAGGTAGTAATTTTCTTGAATCTGAATATCATTTGCAATTTTTTAAATCATAAAATAAGTGCCCTTAGCTGATTTAAAAGAAAAAAAGTATTAAGATTAGTTTTCCCACATTTTGTAGAAAACTACCTGTAAGAGGGATTACAAACTGCATCTGTTTTAAAATTTTATTTTTTATTGTGATAACATGTAGAAAACATAAAACTTCCCATTTTAACCATTTTAAGTGTGCATTAATTATATTTTCAATGCTGTGCTACAATCACCAACATGCACTTTCAAAACTTTTTCGTCACTTCAGACAGAAACTCTATACCAAATAAGCAATAATCCCCCATTCTTTCTTCCATTGGCCCCTCTATTCTACTTTCTGCCTCTATGAATTTGCTTATGCTAGATATTTCATATATATGGAATCATGGAATATTTGCCCTTTTGTGTCTGGCTTATTTCACTCAGCATAATGTTTTTAAGGTTCTTCCATGTTGATTTATGCATCAGAATTTCATTTCTTTTAATGGCTGATTAATATTCCATTATATATATATATCTGTTGATGGATACTTGGGTTGCTTCCACCTTTTGGCTGCTGTGGCTCATGTTACTATGTACATTGGTGTACAAGAATCTCTTCAACTCCCTGTTTCCAATTCTTTTAGGTATGTGTGTACCTAGGAGTGTAATTGCTGGATCACATGGTAATTCTACCTTTGACTTTTTGAGAAGTCACCATATCGCTTTCCACAGTGGCTGCACCTTTTTTGCATTCCCACCAACAATGCTCTAGAGTTCCAACTTCTCCACATCCTTGCCAATACTTGTTATTTTGTTTTTTTTTGTTTGTTTGTTTGTTTTAATAGTAGCCATCCTAGTGGGTATACAGTGATATCTCACTGTGGTTTTGATTTGCATTGCCCTAATGACTAATGATGATGGGCACCTTTTCATGTGTTTATTGGCCATTTGTATATAATCTTTGGAGATATGCCTAGTCACACCCTTTGCCCATTTTTAAAATTGTCGTTGAGTTGAAAAAGTTCTTTATATATTCTTGACACAAATTCTTAACAGAAAAATGCTTTGCAACTATTTTTGTCCATCCCATAGATTATCTTTTCACTTTCCTTTTTTTATTGCCTTTTGGCCTTTTTTTTTTTTAATTTTGAAATAAATTCAAAGTTATAGGAACAGTTGCAAAAACAATACTAACCCCATATACAGAATTCCATCATACCCTGACCCCCCTCCCCCGATAGCCCAATCCAACTTTAACATGCTGTCCCATTGGTATTTCTTTCCCTCCCTCCCTATCTAACATCCATCATCTATTGCTCTGTCTTCTGAACATATGAGAGCTAGCTGCTCACACCCTTGAACAAACACTATAATTCACATATACACTTCCCATGAATAAGAACATTCTTTTATGCAATCCCAATAAGTGCCGCTAAGAAGTACAAGAGATTCAACAATGATACAAAGCTTACATTCTATATTTCCTTTTCCTTAGGTCTCAACTGTGACCCTTTGAGCCTCCTGTCCTCCATCCTCCAATCCCATCCAGGTTCATCCTTGGCATTCAATTGTCATCTATTTAGACTGTCTTTTTTTTTTTTTCAATTGTGGAAACATATATACAGCCTAAATCTTCCCATTCCACCCCTTCCCTAGCCTTCCATTAGTGCGATTAATCACATTTAGAATGCTGTAATGCTCTTTCCCACCATCCATTACTAGAAATTTCCCTTCACCTCAAACAGCAACCCTACACTCATTTCTTAACTCCCCATTGCCCCTTCCCCCATTTCTCTTAACCCATAATCTACTTTTCATCTCTATGCTTATATTCTCTAATAATTTCTTTGTGTTTACTGTGGGGCTTAAAATTAACCTCTTAAATCCATAACAATTTTGTTTTTCTTTGATACCACCTTCATTTCAATAGGACACATAAACTATGTTCCTATACTCCTCCATTTCCCCACCTTTATATAGTTGTCTAAAATTACATATTTTACGTTGAGTTCAAAACCACTGATTTGTCATTAGAGTTTGTGATTTTATATCATGTAGGAAGTAAATATTGGAGTCACAGTTCAAAAATTGTTGACTTCTATTTGTATTCCATTGTGGTTGGAGAATGTGCTTTGAGTATATTCAATTTTTTTTTTTTTTTAATTTCTTGAGGCTTGTTTTATGTCCCAGCTTATGGTCGCTTCTGGAGAAAGATCCATGATCACTGGAGAAAAATGAGTGTCCTGGTGATTTGGGATGTAAGGCACTATATATGTCTGTTAAAATTCTCTATATCTCTTTCTCCTTTCTTCATTTCTCTGTTGGTAGGGCTCCCTTTAGAATCTGAAGTAGGGCAGGTCCTTTTTTGGCAAACTCTCTCAGCATTTGCTTGTCTGTGAAAAATTTAAGCTCTCCCTCAAATTTGAAGGAGAGTTTTGCTGGATAAAGTATTCTTGGTTGGAAATTTTTCTCTCTCAGAATTTTCAATATGTCATGCCACTGCCTTCTCACCTCCATGGTGGCCGCTGAGTAGTCACAACTTAGTCTTATGTTGTTTCCTTTGTATGTGGTGAATTGCTTTTCTCTTGCTGCTTTCAGAACTTGCTCCTTCTCTTCAGTATTTGAGAGTTTGATCAGAATATGTCTCGGAGTGGGTTTATTTGGATTTATTCTATTTGGAGTTTGCTGGGCATTTATGCTTTGTGTATTTATATTATGTATAAGGTTGGGGAAGTTTTCCCCAACAATTTCTTTGAATACTCTTTCTAGACCCTTACCCTTCTCTTCCCCTTCTGGGACACCAATGAGTCTTAAGTTTGGACGTTTTATTTTATCTATCGTATCCCTGAGATCCATTTCGATTTTTTTGATTTTTTCTCCATTCTTTCTTTTGTTCTTTCATTTTCTGTTCTGTGGACTTATAGGACACTGAGACGTTGTTCAACTTCCTCTAATCTTGTATTGTGAATATCCAGAGTCTTTTTAATTTGGCCAACAGTTTCTTTTATTTCCATAAGATCTTCTATTTTTTTATTTACTCTTGCAATGTCTTCTTTATGCTCTTCTAGGGTCTTCTTTATGTTGCTTATATCCTGGGCCATGGTCTTCTTGATGTCCTTTAAATCCTTTGCCATGTTTCGTTCCTCGATTGTAGTTCTTTGATTAATTGTGCGAGGTACTCTGTCCCTTCCGATATCTTGATTTGTGTGTTTGGAGTTGGATTCTCCATATCGTCTGGTTTTATCATATGTGTTAAGATTTTCTGTTGTTTTTGGCCTCTTGGCATTTGTTTTGCTTGATAGGGTTCTTTCAAGTTGTAAAAAAAAAGGATATCGATCTAATTTTTCAGAAACACAGTTTGGATATGTACACTTTCTCTAACTAACCAACAGATGGCGTCTGTGAGTCACCTATACCCCTCAAGTCAGTTCTCCACCTTGTCCCCGTGGTGTGTGGGGAAATGATTCTTGTGGGGTTCAGTTGGAGAACTCAGTTTGGGTGTGTTGCTGGAGCCGTCCGCCCTGAATGTGGGGCGTGTATATTCAAATATATTCAAATCCCCCAGGTTCCTGGAGATTCCAGGCCGCTGCAAGAGTCTAAGCCTTCATTTCAGTTCAGCCCCAGGCCCTCTCTCTCGCTGACCCACAAACCACCGGACTTGGCGTAGCATCCCCGGGTTCTCCGAGCAGGTCTCCCCTCCCAGCTGCGATCCTCCAGGAGCTCAGCCGAGGGAATGCCATGCTACGTCACCAGTGCGCGCCATCTGTCAAGGGAAGCCCCGGGCCACTGGGCTGTGCAGCAGCACACTCTCAGCCTGAAGCAGAAATGCCCAAACGGGGCGTCTCAACCCCCTCCTCCTCGCACAGTTCCTCCTTTGCAGCTCTAAAACTGGCGGGGCTCTGGGCTGTGGGCATGGCCCCAGGCAGGAGTTTATCCAGCCCTCCGGGGAGCCAGCTGCGAGCTGTGGGGTTTCTTTCAGCTTCTGGCTCTCCCCTCCATTCCCCCAGCCCTGAGGGTATCTGCAGCGGACTATTCTCCAGGCCAGACACCAAGAGGCTGGCCCGGCCCCCTCTTGCTGTGTTTTACTGCGTGGTTCCCACTCCTGCAACTGCAGCCGCTCCTTTTTTTTTTTTAAAAAAAGAGCCAGTCAGTCTCCAAATGCCAAGCCCTGACTTCCCCACAATGCTGCGCAGCTGTGGGTCTTCCAGCCAGCTTGCTCACTCATTTCAGAATGCAGACTCCAGTTTCACCAAGTATATGGCCCCTGTGATACTAGCAGAACTCGTCCAGCTGGCGCATCGCTGTAACTGGTATTCTGGGTCACTTTCTGGTTTTTATCTAGTGTTTTTCACAGAGGTGTTTTTTGCCCTGTCTCACCTAGCTGCCATCTTAGTTTCTCCCTTTTCACTTTCTTGATAATGTCCTTTGATGTACAAAGGTTTTAAATTTTGATGAAGTCTAATTTATCTATTTTTTCTTTTGTTGCTCATGTTTCTGGTGTCATGTCTAAGAATCCATTGCCCAATACAAAGTCTTGAAGGTGTCCCTCTACGTTTTCTTCTAAGAGTCTTGTAGCTTTACTCTTGTATTTAGGTCCCTGATTCATTTTGTGTTAGATTTTGTATAAGGCATGAGGTAGGGGTCTTTTTCTATTGAACTATTTCTAGGGTTTGTCCCATTTCCTATTTATTCCTCCTATATGGGTCCTCTGGTTTCCCTAAATGAGCATTTTCCCTGAGCTTTTTGCTTCCATTCTTTTCCATCTGCTCCATTTTAACAGCACTGTCAAACTATCTTTCTAAATCAGGGTTTCTCAACCTTGGCACTAATGACATTTGTGCTGGATATTTCTTTGTTGTGTGTGTGTATGTGGCTGTCCTGTGCATTGTAGGTTGTTTAGCAATTTCCCTGACTACTGCCTGCTAGATGCTAGCAGTACCCTCCATCCCCCAGTTGTAATGGCCAAAAATGTCTCCAGACACTACCAAATGTCCCTGGGAAGCAAAATTGTCCCTGACTGAGAACCACTGTCTTACACCAGGACTTTTTGATATCACTTCCATGCTCACAAGCCTCTCTTGGCTCCCTGTTACCCCATCATGTCATATTCAGACTCCATCCACCCCCTCTTCCAATTTTAAGGCCTGTCCTAATCTGCCCTCACTTCTAGTTTGTTTCTCACTCTCTCCCGTCTGTTAATTAGGCCACCCTTCCCACTGTCTCAGCACTCCGTCAGCCGTCTTATGTTAGGCTAATTTCTACCTCTGGGCTTTTGCCCATGGCTTCCACCTAGCATGTCTGGTCTGTTATTTTCTGCTTGCCCAACTCTTGTTTGCCCTTTAAGGTCAGGCTCAAATCCCATTTCTCCATATTATGTTTCCACATCCTCCTTATTTGGAGGCAGTGAAGTCTGATGGTTCAGCAAATGGACTTGAGAATCAGATGAATGTGGGCATAGCTTTGGTGTTCCCACATATAAGCTGTGTAACTTGGGCCAATAGTTTAACCTCTCTGTGCTTTCTCCCCATTAGTAAAATGGGGACAACAATCCCTACCTTACAGGGTGGGTGACAGGATTAAATTGCAATTTGTAGACATCATTTAGCATCTGAGCTTATATACTATTTTATGACTCTTGAGTTGTTTTGTTAGTGTGTATTTGTCTCAACTGTCCAAACAGAATGATGCTCTTAGAGGAAAGAGATTATATGTTCAACTGCTCCTCTGTCCACACCAATGACAAAACCTTTTCAGTTGTCAGTTGATATGATTGACTGCACAGGGAAAACCACTGCTGTCCACACCTACCAATTACTACATTGCTACTGTATTTAATTACAGACTGGCCCACATAAACTGCTACCCAACCTCCCATTCCTTCTAAATGAATTTCAGAAGCATTAGGCTTATCACTTTGATTACTTTTGGAATATATGTGCAACAGCAACTAGTTGCCGCTCTGTTGAAATGGCTCAAATGATGGATTGCCCAGTGATCAGACAGGATGACTTATTTTATGGTGCTCTCGGAAATACAGGTAGAAATCATGGCACTTGTAAGACTCAGTCCCATGACTGCTCTTTGAGATCATCCTTTGTTAAGGTTCCAGACGGGAATTGCATTTTGTATTTTTTCTCCATAGTGGTAAGAGCACAAGTTTAGAAGTCAGACCATGATTCTAATCCTAACTCTGCCACATACTAGTAGTTTGACTTTGGTCATTTTTTTAAAACCTCTGTACGGCTCAGTTTCTTTATGTGTAAAATGGAGAAAAGAATAGTACCTTCCTATGGACTACTATGAGATAATGTGTATACAATTCTTAGCACAGTTTCTGGCACAAGGCCAGTGCTCTATAAATGTTAACTGCTCAGTCATAGTTTTCTCTCAACAAGTATTCATCAAGCATCAGTATACTCCAGGCAATGAATAAAGGAGCCATGTCCCTGCCCCCCCAAAAAAACTCCATGTTGCTAAGCCCATGCATAACCTCCATCCCTACCACCATGACCACTTTGTTCATGAGTATACTAGGTAATGACAGGAGTGGCTGGGGAAAGATGCCAAATGGTGTCCACAGAACAGATCATCCTATCTACTTGATTATTAAAATCCTTCTCTGCCGAGGTCACCCCCTGGTGAGCATTTACATGGGACACAAGTATCTTCATGATTTTGCCTACTCAGAAAGGTCGATCCGCATACTTTTCTCCTTGACCTCTTTGTCACCAATTTTCTGATCATGTTCCTTCCAAACCCCTGACCTTCCAAACTATTAATCACAGCCAGTGAATCAGTATACAAATGCAGTTTGAGTCATTTCTCTTTCCAAGCAAAATGAACAACCAGGTGACCTGCTCAAAGTTCTGCCCACTGAGAGGACATCCCTTCATCTCTGTCCTTCAGGGATGCCCCAGAAAGGGGGCTATAGTGCTACAGCCCCACTTTCATGCAGGACCATCTGTAAACCAGGCACGAGTTTTCTCTTCCTCAGTCAACACATCATAGGGAACTCCCCAAGAGGCATAGCTGCAGACTGGGAAAGAGAAAATAATGTGACAGGAATGGGGGTCATTGGAAATTGGGCTGCTTCCTGTGTAGTTTACTTAAGCCATTCGGGTCTGCTCAAAGCTGATCTTATATACACCACTTCCATTTTATGATGGAGTGCACGCTCAACTTTATGTCTTGGTGGGTCAAACAGCATCAAGTTCGAGATGGATAACTCAGGCCTCAAGGTAACTAGGTAGCCCATGGTTAAGCATTTGATCTCTACCAAGGCCAACTAGCAGGCCAAAAGCTATTTCTCAAAAGGAGAGCAGTTATCTGCAGAGGATGGTAGGGTTTTGCTCCAAAATCCTAAGGGTCTTCTTAAGATTCTCCTATAAAGGCCTCCAAAGGCTCCAGACAGCATCTCTAATTGCCACTGAAACTTTCAACACCACTGGATCTGCTGGATCATATGGCCTAAGTGGCAGAGCAGCTTGCAAATCAGCCTGGATCTGTTGCAGAGTCTCCTTTTGTTTTGGTCCCCACTTAAAACTAGCAGCTTTTTGGGTCACTCAATAAATGGGCCAGAGTAGCACACCTAAATGAGGAATATGTTGTCTCCAAAATCCAAAGAGGCCAACTAGGGATTCTGACTATTTTTTTGGTTGTAGGAGAGGCCAAATACAGTAGCTTATCCTTCTCTTTAGAAGGGATATCTTGACATGTCCCACACCAGCAGATGCCTAGAAATTCCACTGAGATGGAAGACCCTTGTTGGATTTATCTCCCAGCCTCAGACATGCAAATGCCTTACCAATAAGTCTAGAGTAGTTGCTACTTCTTGCTCACTAGGTCCAGTCAACACAGTGTCATCAATATAATGGGTCATTTTATGTCTTATGGAAGGGAAAGGTAATCAAGGTCCCTGTAGACTACATTATGACATAGGGCTGAGGAGTTGATATATCCCTGAGGCAGGGCAGTGTAGGTGTATTGCTGGCATTGTCAACTGAAAGCAAACTTTCAGGTGGACTTTTCTGGGCCTTTTCTAACAAATATCAAGAGAAAAGCATTTTTAAATAGGTGCATACCAGATACCAAGTAATGTGTTGATTTGCTCAAGCAATGATACCACATGTGGGACAGAAGATGCAATTGGAGTCACATCTTGGTTAAGTTTCTGATAATCCACTGTCATCCTCCATGATCCATCTGTTTTCTGCAAAGGCTAAATAGGAGAATTGAATGTGAATGTGGTGGGAATCACCACCCCTGCATCCTTCAAGTCTTTGATGGTGGCACTAATTTCTTCAGTCCCTCCAGGAATGCAGTATGCATTTGATTTACTGTTTTTCTTGGTAGAGGAAGTTCTAGTGGCTTCTACTTGGCCTTCCTACCATAATGGCCCTTACTCCACAAGTCAAGAAACCAGTGTGGGGATTCTGCCAGTTGCTGAGTGTGTCTTTCCAATTAATGCATTCTAGAACTGGGGAAATAACCACAGAATTCGTTCAGGGACCCACTGGACCCACTGTGAGATGGACCTGAGCTAAAACTCCTTTGATCACCTGACTTCCATAAGCCCCTACTCTGACTGGCAAACTATCGTTACATTTTCGGTCTCTTAGAATTAATGTCAGTTCCAAGCCAGTGTCTAATAATGTCCTAAATGTTTGATCATTTCCTTTTCCACTATGTGATTTACCCTCATAAAAGGTCATAGGCCCATTTGGGGAAGGCTGAAGGAAGATTAACAGTATGGATTTTTTGCAGTATACGAAGTTCATTCTCCAAGGAGACCTAGACTTCCCTTCATTCAAGAGGTTCTGGGTCTGTAGGCTGTCTCAAGCCTGGGAATTGATTATGGGGTTGTGACTCTGTTATTGTGATTCAAGCTAGACTTTTGTTCACTTGACCTAGAACTTTTATGCTTATGCAGATCAAATAAGAATTTAGTAGACTGCCCATCTATTTTGCTTCTAGGTACCCCATGATCAACTAGCCAACACTAGTCTGCAAGTCAGATTCTTCTGATTACTGCTTTGAGTCTGCTGTCAATTATGGTAGCCATGCCCACCTTGTCTTTGGCCATTAAATGTTGCCACTTGGCTTCTGCCAGTCTGGGATCTGATCATCCTCATTGTGCTTAAATATTATGAGATTTATTATAGGAATTGGCTCATGCAACAGTGGGGATAGGCAAGTTCAAATTCCATAAGGCAAGTCACAAGCCAGGAACTCTGATAAAGGTTTTATATGAACTCCCCAAGAGAAGCTGGCTCAACTGAAGTAGGGATTGAAATTCTTTCTCTGACTGCTGAAATCATCAGTTCTCCCTTTAATGCCTTCAACTGATTGGATAAGACTTCTCTCATTGCTGAAGAAAATCACCTTAGTTGACTGTAGATGTAATCAGCCATAGAGGCAATCAACTAACTGATGCTTTAAATTCACAAAATATCCTCACAGTAATAATCAGGCAGTGCTTGCTTGACCAAACAATTGGACACCATAACCTAGGCAAGTTGACACATGAACTTAACTATCACACTAGTGGTAGGTTGAGACATGCACATGTGACTTAGTTCTGGCCAATCAGACATCAACAGTCTAGAGGGCTTCTGCATTTTCCTAGTTAATGAGAAACACACTGAGGTAAATATTCTAATTTAGTTTTTGCTGGATATTGTCCCAACTGGATATGTTGCCTAGAACTTTGGCAGCCATCTTGGGATCATGAGAATAGGTAACCTCAAGGACCATCCTGCCTTTCTGAGAACAGAAAAACAGGAAAACAGAAAGAATCTGGATACTTAATAATGTGTTTGATTCACCAACTGAGTAATCTGGAACTGACTACCACCAGATTAATTAGGTAATGCAGTCTCTTTACTCCAAGCCTGTTGAGTTTGGTTCTCTTACTTGCAGCTCAAAGCATCCAATTTGTACAATTGAAACACAGATAAAACAAATTAGAAAAAAATATGTTCCATAAGTCCTTTGATGCTTTTAGATCTGTACCTAAAAGCACAATCTCCCAAATATAACAAACTGTTCCGGTATAAAATAGACCTCTTGTGGCTAAAGCTCAAGGTCCTAGTGAAGGACTAATTTTTTCAGAATGTTGACACCATAGAATACATATTCTAATTCCACCCTCCTCTCATTCATGTTCGCAAGTTAGTGAATAGAGTGAGTACAAGTAGCCAAGGGCTGTGTTGCATAGCAACCTCAGGGAATATTTACTTGGAGAAGCTGCCACATCCCAGCCAGTTAGCATTTGAGTACTGATGAAATGCACAACCAGAACCCTGTTTAGATGGAAAATTGAGGGACTATTAAGTCCCATCCACAAAAAAAATTATGGTCAAGGTAAGGTAAAACAGATGGGGGGAACTTAAGACAAGTAGAGACCATGTATGGATAATTGTTTGCTTTCATTGAAGGAGGGGAGGAAAGCACCAAAAAGTCAGGACTGTTTCCTGGTCCTATATATTTGTAAATCATTCTCTATGTTTAGTTTCTTTCTTCATTCAGGTCCCTCTGCTATTTTCATCCTCATAGAGAAAACTTTTTTAACCATGCTACCTAAAGTAGGGTGATTGACAGCTCATGTCCCCCAGTATCTTCTATGCCTACACTGACATTCTTCGCTCTAGGAAAGAAAGTCTCTCAGCCGTTCTCTCTGAGCACCATTATGCAAATCAACCAATGATGTAGACCACTGGAAGTTAACGGAAAAAGTTTTCATTCTCCTTCTAGGAATAAATCATCTTAAAGAATTAGTCACATATGGGAATAAATACTTACACACTAGGATATTCATTACTGCATGGTTCGTGGTAGAGGAAGAGTAGAAAAACTGAGGTGTCCATTAATAAGGTAGCCATTACACTATTTCTGATATATCCATACTATGGAATACTATGTATCGGTTAATGTGTAATCAATAATATTAAGAGCAGCTAGGAGTTATTTAATGCTTACTATATATTATCATTTATTTCTCCTAACACCCCCTGAGATAGACACTTTTATTATACCTACTTCACTGGTGAGTAAACTGAGGCACATGGAAGTTAAGTGATTTGACTAAGCTCAGTCAGGCAATTAGGAAATGGCAGATTTAGGATTCATGAACAGTCTGATGCCAGAATCCACACTTTCAATCACTCATCTATACTGCCTTCCAGGAATATGTAAAAGCTATGTGCTGAGAAAAATTTCATTAACTGAAACAAAGCAAATGGGTCTAGAATGAATCCATTCACAAAGCAAAAGATATTGGTATGTGCTGCGTATTGTCAGTGCTTACATCTAAAGGTGGGAATGGGAGTGAAGACGATGGTGAGAACTTACATACTTTATATTCTTAAGATGCTTTGGTCTTTTATAGCAATGTTTTTACCTAATTAGAAAACAGTTGTGCAACACCTCAAGTTACCATCAGAGGGCTCAATTTGCTGCTTACCAAAATCTCCCTCTAGAGGCGGTGCCAAGAGCCAAGAGAGCTGTCCAGGTGCTGAAGGGTGTAGGAGAGGCAGCTCGCATAAGTGACACAGGGGAACCTAGAAAGACCCTTGGAGCTGCCACTGCTAAGCTCTGTGCCGGGGACTTGGTTGGTTAGTATTAGGCTGAAGGATGGGACTGCGCTGAATACTTTCGTTCTCTCTGTCACCACAGCGAGAATCAGCTCTAGCATGTCAGGGAAGGGTAGGCTAGTGATACTAGTTTGATATGCTTCTCACCCAAGAAAACAGATGACACTTTGCCATCAAATTTGGTAAGACTGGCAGTCCAGAAACTCTGGGTAGAAGCTTTAGCTGGCAATAGAGACCAGGAATTCCTACGTCATTCTGAAATACTTGGGGGAGGATATGGCCTAGGAGAAGAAGATAAGGTTAAAAAAAAGAGATTTTATTGCCTTAAACTTCCAATCTTTGAATTCCTTTGTCACATAGGTTTAAACAATAGTCAGGCCCTTTATTTTTGCTGTTTTGTAAGAGACTGTAAGTGCAAATGTAAAAATAGGAAATTTGAAAAATGAAAACTATCTACTGTACTCAGAGTTGGTGAAGGATTGGGGAAAGAAGCATGAACATTTACTGTTCCTGTAAGTTTAAATTGTTCCAACCCTTTTGAGGGCAAATTGGCAGAACTTATAAAAAATTCAATGGTATTCTTTTTGACCTAACAATTCCAGTTTAGGAATTTAACCCAGAGAAATATTAATAACTATGAAGTGTCTTTGTTTTGCAATCATTCAAACATTATATCATTGTTTGATATGATGAAAAATCGGAACCAACCTCAATATTATTGGCAAGAGATATGTTAAATTATGGCTCAGTGACCACTGTGTAGTCATTAAGGAGGGTGATTTATATGAATAGAAAAGGAAGGTTGTCAATTATATATTTTTGTTGAATGTAAAAAAGCAACAACAAGGTACAGGTGGTATGCATAGTAAAGCCCATTAAGGTAAAGACATTTGCACATGTATGTATAGAAGAATCTGAAGGCCATACACTAAAGTATTAACAGTAGATTTTATTTAGAGACTGGGATGGCTGGAGAAAGGTGAGGGTCTTACTTTCTGCTTGATACAAATTTGTATTATTATTTATACATACAATGAGCATGTAACATTTTAGACTATTAAACAGATAAAAAGAATTGTGTAACCCAAAATATTGAGTTATGATATATTACTATCCTTTTATAGATATCCTTTAAAATTTTTTTATTTTTAGTGCTGCTAGGAAATTTGATTCTCTTTAGTTTCCTTTTCTCCTTCTGGTCTGTAGCAAGGGAATTTATCAGGAGCCCTTTTAAAATTGAGAAGGATATTTACCTGGAAATTTCTCACCAAGAATCAAATCACAAAAATCCCTTGGCAGCTCAATAGATCAGCTAAAAATGTCCACTGTCCAGGAGTTATGAAAACAGAAAGCTACGGAAATATAAGCACTCACCATGGCTTCCTGGCTGTGAGGTTTCGGGCGTTGCTTTGCTAATTTCAAGGATCTGAGAAAACATGGCTTGGGTCTGTACCAATTTATAAGAGTCATCTTTAAATTGCCTTATGTCAAGTTCAATTAGTATTGATTATACTCTTGACTTCAGAAGGGGCAGTGAGGTTTTGGGGAGCAGGAGGTCTGTGTAGCCTTGGAAAGATTCCTGAGCCAGCCACAAAAGGAATCCTTTCCAAAGATTCTAAATTAAAGGGTAAGTATGCAACATACTCTTCACAAAAATGATCTAAGTCACCAGATTTATCAATGTTTGTAAATTGTGTCAAAGGGATGAGGGAACAAATTACCATGAAAGTTGAAATCCTGTAACAGATTATATCCCCATCTGCATAATGGGAAATTACAAGTTTCTAGTAAAATACTAACATGGTTAAGGTTGTCTTTCTGCCCAATCTGTTCAGAGTCATGTTTGGGACCACTGGAAATTTTTAAAATTAAAACAAAGAAAAAACAAGGTCTTCACATTCTGGGTCTTTTAACTGTTCTTTATCCTTAAATTTAGCACATTCAGTAAATAGAGCAAAATTGTAGTTGATGCCTTGGTCACAGCAAATTTCTACTTAAATTGAAATTCAAAAACTAATGGGACAAGAAAATATTTGAGGCAGAAAGCATTCTCTTCTGGAGTGTCAATGGAAGAGTGGCACTAGAGCGCCATTATTTATCTCTTCCAACAAGTACAATTCTGTTTGGCTCATCTCAAAACAAGAAACAGTGAAAGGCAATGGACACACACTCTTTGTGCATCAGAGAACTGGAACTGCAGCAATTTTATGCCTTCTGGGTCAGATCATTTCCTTTTCTCAGATGTGGTTTTAGAACAAAATATTATTGATAAATTTCACTTTTTGATGGTGCACTTACTATATGCCAGAGAAATTTAGCTTATTTAATCTTCACTACAATCTCATCAGATAAATTCTATTATTATTCCCCTTTAAAAATGAGAAAACTGAGGATTAATTTATTCACTGGTAACTGGCAAGAATAGTGTTAATTATCACTTATTTAAGCAATTTAGATTTATTGAATGCCCAGAGACTACACAACTTCCTTACAGGCATTATAGATAAAAGAGATTTGTATAATCTTATTTTTCTTTCTTAGGAGTTAATGATGTGCTTTGGGAAATAAGACACATATTGATGAAACAATGTGTAGACAAGGGAGCTTTAAACAGAATAGACTTAAATTTGATCTAAAGACTGAGAATAGGATAGTGTGAACAACCAAAGAGGCAGACTGGGTAGAAGACCAAGACTCTAGAAGAAGGCCAATATGAGCTGGTTCAGTCAGTGAAACCTTTACGGTAGGGGGAGCTATGAATGATCAATAAGGTATGGACAAGCAGAGAGAATGATGAGGAAGAAATTTATGGAACGGGAGCTGGAAGATGGAACAAGTAAAGGCCAGTAGTCAGAGGGGAAGATGTGGGAAGGGAAAGAGCCAGAGAGCCAGAGAGATTGGAGGGCAGGTCAGGGCAAGGAAGGGAAAGGAAAGATAGGTAGGGGTGAGGAAGAGAAAGGGAGTATTCTACTTTCTTTAGGTGCCAGTGAATAGAAGTGAGGAAGAGCCTTTCCATGATGAAATAGTAGTAGCTTTCCCTTGGGGTGAATGCTGACTCCCATCCTGCCTACCTTGAGTAGACCTGGCACTTTGGGGAGACAAGGCAGAGAGCAATCAAGACAATAGGTTGCCTCAATAGTTAGCACAGTACAAAGTCAGCAGGAAAGGAAGCTCTATCACTTCACAGTCCTGGGAGCTTCATGCAGAAAGGCTAATGCAAAGGATACATGAGGCATGCCCATACATTCTTGAGCTGTTGGTCTCATTTCGTCCCTTTTTTCCCCAACTCAAAATGTTTTCAGTATGACCTCAGCCTTCAACCTCTGCTTCAACTATTCCTAAACTCCATCTCAGTGCTTCCCTCTCCCCTGGGTCCCTAGGTCATCAAAACAGCATACACTTTTCTTCTTCATCACATCTCTTCCTGGGCTGGGCTGAATTTTTCTCATATCCACTCAATTTTACTGACTTAAAACAATTTATTTCTATCAATAAGCATAAAAATCAAAAACAATTATAACATGCGTGCTGACAATAGTCATACCTTCCCATATACAGTACTTCTTGCAAGTGTGAATTTCCATAAATATCACTTGATAGAAGAACTTCTTTCTACAGCAATATGATGCATTTTCATCCTGATTGTTAATCTCCATCAGTGTGATTCAAGAGGGATAAATGAAATGATCTAGAATCAGGGTTTGAGGCTTTTGGGAAGCTGAGGTATGGGGAAGTGGCCCATCCAACAAGTAAGGTTTACTGAGATGCTGCTATGTGCTGCGCACAGTGGTAGGGACTGGGGCTTGAAAGATAAGCATCACCATCTTGTCTTCAAGAAGTTTACCCTCAAAAGAGAGCAAACATATGTGTAAAGAGTAATTCCAATATGATGTGTTAACTGTTGTACGAGAGAAGCAGCATGGAGAAGGAAATGGGAGTACAGGCTTGAGAGCCCTGATACTTGACATGCTTGACATACTGCACTTTCTAGCTCTGTAGCCTTCGACAGGTTACTTGAGAGCAAACTTATCCTGCTTCCTATCTGGAAAATTGGGATGATGATATTTACTACACAGAGTTATCATTAAAATTAAATACTATTAGATACTACCGTGCCTGGCACAGAGTAGGTTCTCAGTGAGCTTCAGTGATGATGATTATTATAATGATGGCATTTCTGGTGTATAAAGTGTAAGAGAGACTCCATGGGGATAGCAGTGATTTCTGACTGGGGTCAGTGGGGGTAGAGTTGGTGCAGGGGTAGTGGCTGCATCTACACACCATCTGTCACGTATGTCAGGGATGAGGCTGTGCTCTGGAAACATGTTTGATCAGATAATCTCAAAAGTCTCAACCAAGTATAAGATTCTGTGAGTTACAAGTCAGAGAATTCTCCTGCTGGCAGAGACCTTATTGAGCAGAGCACTTAATAAACACCCTTGACAATGTGGAATGAATTGACAATGCTAAATTGATCCTCAAGGAGCTGAAACAAGTAATCCCTTTTCTCTGAAAAACTTTTATGTGGATAGTGTTATATATAAGCTTCTATCACTTTCCAGGATTATAATAACACAGGTCAAGTGCTTTGTTTTCTTGGATTCGGGTACTTTTACCTTCTTTAGAGGGGCATCCATTTTCAATTGGATCTGATTTTAAAATTCTTGAGACTTGGAACATGAGACAAATGATGGGTGCATAGAACCAAGTATGGGCTCAGCAAATACATAATAACCTGCATGGAGACAATGGCTCCTTCCTAAAACTCTTCTTATTAGATTCAGTATAAAGAATAGAAATTTTTACTATGCCTTCAGGACGTCAGACATCGGATATTAAAGAAGTAAGTAAAAATTCCAGATGTTCCTGAGTGCACTGAATCTCCCCAAGTTAAGGCCTCCATCTGTGCAAGGGAGTCATTCAGCGATGCTGCAGACAATCTGGACTCATGGGGACCAATCTCACACAATCGCCTGCCATTCCTACTCGATTCCAACCCATACAGACGAAGGCCTTGTGAACTGACTGTTTTTCTTTGGCCCTGAATTTCTTGAGATAATATGCGTTTAAGTGAAAAAAGTCAACATCTGTAGTTCAACGGCAAAAGACACCATAAGGTACTGAAAAACTGGAGTCCTGCAACCCAGGAAGGCTGCAGTGTTGTGCTGGCACATTAGGCCACAGCAGTGGAGTAAGCCAATTCTTGAGGTGAAAGCCACAGGGAGGGAATTAAAGCAACTCCAAACCTCTTACTCAGCACATGCTGTTATTCACGCTAAAGTCGGGATACCAGTAAGACTCAAGGTGCTGAATCAGCATCATTTCCAGCCTACAATTCATATTATTAATAGAGAAGTGTTTGAAAGGACTAACCCCTAAGGAAGGAAATAACCTGTATTAGGTCTGGGTGAGCATGATATAATTTTTGTTGTGGGAATGGGAAGGTGGTTTGCCCAATCAAGGACACACTTGGAATGGAGAGAAATACTTCCACTGGCAAAATGTCCACAAGCTGTGGATCCCCTGTGAGCACTGGTGCTGGAGGTAAATGCCTTCCAGCTGTGCCCTTGGGCACTATGCCTTCCTCAGTTTCTTTCTCTATAAAGTGAAGAGTTATCATGTGTGCCGGTTTGAATGTATTGTGTCCCCCAAATGCCATTATCTTTGATGTAGTCTTGTGGGACAGACTTTTGGTGCTGATTAGATTTGCTTGGAATGTGCCCCACCCAGCTGTGGGTGGTGACTCTAGTGGGATACTCCCATGGAGGCGTGGCCCTGCCCATTCAGGGTGGGCCTTGATCAGGGGAGCCATATAAACGTGCTGACTCAGAGAGACTGAACGGAGTGCAGCTGTGAGTGACGTTTTGAAGAAGAGCAAGCTTGCTAGAGAGGAATGTCCTGGGAGAAAGCCATTTTGAAACCAGAACTTCGGAGCAGACGCCAGCCATGTGCCTTCCCAGCTAACAGAGGTTTTCCGGACGCCATTTGCCATCCTCCAGTGAAGGTACCTGATTACTGATGTGTTACCTTGGACACTTTATGGCCTTAAGACTGTAACTGTATAGCCAAATAAACCCCCTTTTTATAAAAGCCAGTCCATCTCTGGTGTTTTGCATTCTGCAGCATTAGCAAACTAGAACATCATGCTTGCCCTGTAGGTGGCCTAAATGACATAGTGTATGGCATATGCTTGGCCCCCTTGCCCTAACCCCTCATGAGTGCTCAGTAAATATTAACAGTGATTAGGACAGTAATTCAAGGTGCCTTGTTTCCATTCAGAGCAACAAGCATGTTTCCTTTCCAGTTGCTATTAAGCAATTAGGAATTATTCCTTGTGATGGTTTGGAGCTATATGTACCCAGAGAAACATGTTCTTAAACTTAGTCCATTCCTGTGGGTCTGAACCCATTGTAAGTAGGACCTTTGGATGAGGTTATTTCAGTTACGGTGTGGCCCACCTCAATCAGGATGGGTCTAAATCCTATTATTGGAGTCCTTTATAAGCAGAATGAAATTCAGACATACACAGAGAGAAAGCCATGGGAAGCAAGAAGCTGAAATTCAGTGGTACCTGGAAGAGAACGGATCAGCCAGGAGAGGTCTCCATGTGCCTTGCCATGTGACAGAGGAGCCAAGGACCAAGGATGGCCCGCAGCCAGCCCCCGAACGCCAGTCTGTGGGAAGAAAACATCATTTTGATGATGTCTTGATTTGGATTTCCTCTTAGCCTCAAAACTATGACCTAAGAAATTCCCATGGTTTAAACCAACCCATTGCATTGGGTTTGCTTTGAGCAGCCAAGGAAAATTAAAACACCCCTCAGATTTAAACTTTAGACTTCTGTCCATAGTTTTTTTTTTTTTTTTTAATGTAGAAAGGAAGAGAGAGAAAATTAGAAAACTTATTTAAGGGACAACAGAATTTCTCACCAGTACTCTGAAAAGATGACCAATGTTACTCTGTGATCTCAAATCAGGATCTAACTCATGAGTCTATTGATGGTAATTGTGGATGTTTATCAAAACACTGTATGACAGTCACTATGCCAAGGGCTTCGCCTGAAACATTTCATCAAGTTCTCAAAATAACCATGTGAAATATGGTATTACCCCTATTTTACAGATTAGGAAACCAAGGCTTTGAGACAGTAAGTGTATTTCTCAAGGACACCCAGCTAGCACATTGGTTATTATTATCATGCAACAAATTATCCAAAAACTTAGTGTCTTAGAACAATAAACATTTTCAGGGCCCAGACTAGGGTGAGGTGAGTGAGGCACTAGCTTGGGTACAAAATTTAAGGGCATGCCAGAAACTCAGCAATCAAGATAAATATTTTAATGCAGTATTTTAAAAAATCAAAATTAATGCAAACAAATCCAACATGAACAAAATACCAAAATTTTAAATAAAGATAGGAACAGTATTGCTGATTTTTCTTTTTGCTTCAGGCTCCAATATGGCCCATTTTGACACTAGTAATTATCTTTTCTTGCTTTCAATGTCCCCATATTTCATATAACCACATAATCTCCAAACTCTACCTCCTAATTTCAAATTTATCTGCTTATCTCCATCCCCAAAACCACTATTCTAGTCTAAGCTATCTTCTTTCACTTGTGCTACTGAAATAAGTGCCCCCAACTGTCCTTCTCACCTCTGCTCTGGGTTTCCGGGGAAGCAGACTCTGAGAGACAGATGGCATGCAGGAGGTTTATTGGGGTGTGCATGGCATGGACACAGAGGGGAAGTGAGGAGAGCAGGATTGGGCAGAGGGAGAAGTTGAACCATGATGCAGTCACAACAAAGGCCTTAGCTGTTCCCATAGGAAGCTCTGGAGTTGTCTGAATTTCCATGACAAGGGACTGGGCCTTTGTACATCTGCCACACACATGCACACACACACACACACACACACACACACACACACACACGTCATTGGATGCAAGCTGCTTCTTAGGGAAGCCTCATGACCTTAAGCTATGCTGTTGTCCTCAACCAAGGCCAATTTCTAGACAATCAGCTGAGACTATCAGTTACCATTACTAGCAGAAGCCTGGGTATTGAGTGCTTTAGTCTTGGAAGGGGGTATCTGGATGAGTCATCACAGCATCTGCTATATTCTTTCAATCTATCCTCTCAATGGTAGCTGCAGTCATATTTTGGAAATGTAAATCTTTTCACCCTTCTGCTTAAAACCCTTTATCAATGCCCACTGAACTTAAGTTTCTTGATCATCTGGCTTAACCACCTCTCACCTCATGGTGCTCAGTGCCTTGCTATCTCTGCGCCTCACATGGGGGCCCTCCCATCAGCATGGGGGCAGGCTGAATGTTTCCCACCCCTGAGCCAGAACTCTGCCACTCTCAGCCCGGAATACTCTCCCACTCTGCTCTTTGTCTTCCTCATCCTTCAGCCTAAATGACCTTTCTCACAGAGCTCTTGCATGATCCCTAATTGCTTCTACTGCTGTGCCCCAAAACCTGGTGGCTTAAAACAAGTATTTACCATCTCTCATGATTTTGTGGGTGGGCTGGATGGTTCTTCTGCTGGCTTGCTGCCTGGCTCACTTATGTGGCAGCAGTCAGGGGTGGGTTGACTTGGGGCTGGTCTCAGCTGTGAGAGCTGGGTCTCTCTCTCTCCATATGGTCTTGTATCCTAGGCTTCTTCATGGTGTGGTCTCAGTGTTCCAAGACGGTGAGGATGGAAGCTGTGGTGGATGGAATTGTGCACCCCAGTTTGGACATGTTTTTGGTCTTGGTCATCATTCTGGTGGGTATAGACCCGTTGTAAATAAGATCTCGTCAAGACGTTGCTTCAGTTAAGGTGTGGCCCAACTGAATCAGGGTAGGTTTTAATCTGGATTACTGGAGTCCTTTATAAGCAAAATCAAAGTCAGTCAGAAAGAGAAGCCGCAGGGAACAGCCAGAAGACGGAAGCCAGTGGAACCTAGAGGAGAAAGGAGAAGACACTGCCACATATATTGCCTTGTGACAGAAAAGCCAAGAAACCCCAAAGATTTCTAACTCCAGGAGGAAGCGAGCCTTCTAGCCTCTGTTGTTAACCTACTTAGCAGCCAAGAAACTGAAACAGAAGCTGAAGGCACAATGTCACTTCTGCCATATCCTATTGGTCAAAGCAAGTCACAGGGAAGCTCAGATCCAATGGGTGGAATAGACTCCACCTCTTTGGTGGGAGGAGCTACAATAACTTTGTAGCCTTATTTAATCTACCAGACTGTTTTAGTTCCTTAAAGTTGCTGAAATGCGATATACCAGAAATGGGATGGCTTTTAATAGTGGGGATTCATTTGCTTACAAACTTAGAGTTCAGAGGCTGTGACAATGTCCAGATCAAGGCATCAGCAGATGATACCTGGAGTCCTTTATTAGATGGCAAGGCATGTTTTGTCTGCTGTCTGTCCCTTCTCTTCTGGGTTTCCTTGCTTCCAGCTTCTGGTTTCAGTGGCTTCCTCTCTGTTTCTGGGTCCTTCTCACTCAGCTTCTGTCTCTTTCTCTCTGTCTTTCATCATCTTATAAAGGACTCCAGTGAGAGGATTAAGACCCACCTGGGGCAGGCCTTAACTGAACCTCATCAAAAGGTCCTACCCAGCAAAAGACATGAATAGACATTTTTTCCAAAGAGGAAATACAAACGGCTAAAAAACACACGAAAAGATATTCATCTTCATTAGCTTCAGGGAAATGCAAATCAAAACCACAATGAGATATCACCTCTTACCTATAAGAATGGCCGTTATTTAAACAAACAGGGAACTACAAATGTTGGAGAGGATGTGGAGAAATAGGAACACTTATTCACTGCTGGTGGGAATGTAATATGGTACCATCACTGTGGAAGACAGTTTGGCAGTTCCTCAGAAAACTAAATATTGAGTTGACCTACAACCCAGCAATTACACTACTTGGTATATACCCAGAAGATCTGAAAGCAGGAACACAAACAGACATTTGCACATCGATGTTCATAGTGGCATTATTCACAATGCCAAAAGATGGAAACAATCCAAGAGTCCATTAACAGATGAGTGGATTAACAAAATGTGTTATACGCATATGATGGAATATTATGCAGCAAGAAGAAGGAATGAGGTCCTGAAGCATGTGATAACATGGATGAACCTTGAGGACATAATGCTGAATGAAACAAGCCAGGCCAAAAGGACAGATATTGTATGATTTCACTAATCTGAACTAACTTGAACATGTAAACTCAGAGTCTTAAAATATAGAATATAGGGGACCTAGAGATAGACGGAAGATAGAGGGGGGGTATTACCTAATTTGTACAGAATTGCTGATGAGGTTGA